>NW_026991722.1:60032292-61232292 GCF_029215605.1 Mirounga angustirostris | reverse complement strand
CTATTTTTTAAATTTTCTTTGATAATATTATTTTCACAACTTACAAATATTATGAAAGCTACAAAAACAAAATATCTGATAATCTATAAAAAATAAAAATATTAAAACAGGCTACAATTACATGAAGATATGTATTTAAGTGCAGGACTAAAGGTTCTGCATAATACATAAAATTTTAAGTGCAGTGTTAGCCTGAGGGGTGATTTCTTTCCCCTTAATTTTTGTATTAGTGGCTCTATACTGCTGTTTTTTGATTAAATATACTAGAACCAATAACATTTTAAAATGTCAAATTTGACTTTTGAAAAATATCCAACCTTCTAGACACAGTAATTTCTATACTGAGATTTTATACTAAAAATTTTCAAAAGAAAAATAATAATACTCCCAAAGATATTCAATGAAAATATTCACTCACAAAGATATCAAAAAATTAGAAGCTACTATAGCCAAAAGAAACAGTTCCTACAATGGCAAAAGTTAAGTAGATTTTGTATATCAACTAAAGAAAACTTTATACTTATGCAAACATGAATAGATGGAGATCATAAAAATTGTAGCAGCTACTACATGGGAAAATGTCCATAGCATAATGTTAAAGTATAAAGCAGGACACAAAACTTTATTTATATCTCAATTATAATTATGGAAAAATAATATATACACAGAGAAACACGAAAATATAAAAAAAGAGATGAAAAACTGGCAACAGAATCATGGGAGAAATTGCACCCGTACTGCTGTAATGCTCTTGTTCGTGCAAGAATAACTTTTTCAATAATTGCAAGCTTCTGGGGCGCCTGGGTGGCTCAGTTTAAGTGGCTGCCTTCTGCTCAGGTCATGATCTCAGTAATCAAGCCCTGTGTTGGGCTCCCTGCTCAGGGGGGAGTATGCCTCTCCCTCTCCCGCTGACTCTCCCCGCTACTTGTACTCGCTCGCTCTCTTTCTCTCTGAATAAATTTTTAAAAAAAATTTTTTAAATTAATAATTTCAAGATTCTAATTTAAGATGTGCTTTCTCTTTAAACAAACTCAGGTAAACAAAATAATGAATCAAAGGGGTGATTATTTGCTTTAGTTAAGAATGATTTACATAATGACTTTAAATATGTACCATTCCTGCTACATTTGAAATAAAAAAGCTTAAATCCAAACACACAACTTTTGGGAACCACAACTTGAGAATAAATCAAAGTAATTTATTGATAATGTTTAACTGTTTTCTTTTTTTTTAAAGAAAGAAATAGTGTAGGGGCGCCTGGGTGGCTCAGTCGTTAAGCGTCTGCCTTTGGCTCAGGTCACGATCCCAGGATCCTGGGATTGAGCCCCACATCGGGCTCCCTGCTCTGTGGGAAGCCTGTTTCTCCCTCTCCTACTCCCCCTGCTTGTGTTCCCTCTCTCGCTGTGTCTCTCTCTGCCAAATAAATAAAATCTTAAAAAAAAAAAAAAGAAAAAAGAAAGAGAGTGAGGGAGGTGGGGAGAAGCAGAGTGGAAGGAAGAGAGAAGAGAATCTTAAGTAAACTCCATGCTGAGCACAGAGCCTGACTTGGGGCTCAACTCCACTATCCTGAGATCATGACCTGGGCCAAAATCAAGAGTAAGATGTGTAACTGACTGAGCCACCCAGGAGCCCCTTCAATTGTTTTTTTTTTTTTAAGATGATTTATTTATTTGAGAGAGAGAGAGAGAGAGCATGCAAGAGAGAGAAAGCATGAGCAGGGTGAGGGGCAGAGGGAGAAATAGACTCCCCACTGAGCAGAGAGCCCAACGCAGGGCTCAATCCCAGGACCCCAGGATCATGACCTGAGCCCAAGGCAGACACTTAACTGACTGAGCCACCCAGGCGCTCCCCACCAATTGTTTTTAAGATAAAATCTTCCTAACAAATCAATCTCTAAGCTAAATAGGCTCTTCTGTATAAGCTTTGCCTTGTGAATGAACTCATACTACTTATAAAACCTCAGACAAAAATTATTGCAAAACAAATAATAAAAAAATTGATTTTTTTCTATTTCAGAACTGAAATGCTAAAGATAGTCTTGTTTTCATATTATCAACATTTTTAGAACACAGATTAAAAATATCACATAATCTATAAAATTCATTTATTGAAATCAGTTAATATCAAAAATGTACAAATTCTTAAATACATACTTACACTTGAAACTAAACAAAATATCATGCAATCCAAGATTTTCTTCCATATTCATCTTGTACTGCCATTTTCTCTTGTAAAAAAAATGTATCATCTAAATAGATTTTAAAACATGAATAGTAATAGAAAGACCATGATTCTGGTCCCAGCACCGTCTCTAATTCACTGTTTAATTTACCTCTATATCTTGATTTCTGACACGATAGTACTTGTCTCCATCTCACAAAAATCATATTATGCTAATAAGAAACTACACAAGAAAATAAAGATGCTAAGTTTTTTATGTATTAAAAACAAAAGATTGTGACTAGTTCAAATTGATAATTCACTGACTTTTCTGTTTTCAAATGCAATCAATTCACAGTAACTATGATGTACTGCTTTTTAATTCTATTACATGTGTAGAATACCTTGTTTCTACAGAGAAAGGCCAGCAGAGTGCACCACTGTTCCTGTTTACCTCCTCCTCCAATAACAGGGGCTCTTTCATAACCAAGGACATTAACAAATCTTGCTGCCTGCCTTGGAGTATCCAGAAGCCTCCCAGCTCGAAGTGGTTTAATATAGGAACACACTGGTCTATTTATCCCATTTTCATCCTGGGGGAAGAGGGAAAAAACATCAACTGTAAGGATAGATTAATCATTCCCAATTTTACAACTTTTTCTTAGAATATATTAATGTGGGACAAGATAATTCTGGATAACACTTATTGAGTGCTTACCCTGCATCCAGCACTGGGTAGCTAAGTGCTACGCATACAATTTATCTTTTAATCTTAACATCTCTTACTGTTTTCATTTCATAAATGAAGAAACTGAAGCTACAGGTATTATGCAACAGAGCTAGGATTCAAACCCTCAGCTGTCTCCAAAACTTGTGACAATAAGAACTTGAACTACCATGATTCAGCAATCTCACTCCTGGATATATATCTGAAGCAACTGAAATCAGTATCTCAAAGAGGTATCTGTGCATCCATTCTCACTGCAGCATTACTCACAATAGTCAAGATGTGGAAATAAGTAAAATGTCCTTTAATGGATGAATGAGTAAAGAAAATGTGGTATTACATATACAATAGAATACTAATCGGCTATAAAACAGGAGATCCGCCATTCATCACAACACGGATGAATATGAAGAGTATTATGCCAAGTGAAATAAGCCAGACAGAGAAAAACAAATCCTGTATGGTGTCACTACATGTGAAATCTTTTTTTTTTTTTTAAAAAAAGGCTGATTTCAAAGAAATAGGAAATAGAATGGCGGCTGCCAGGGGTTGGGGAGAAGGAGGAATAGGGAAGATGTACGTCAAAGGGTACAAATTTTCAGTTATAAGAAGAGTAAGTTCTGAGGATCTAATATACAGCATGGTGACTAGTTAATACAGTAAACTTGAAAGTTGCTGAGAGTAGACCTTAAGCATCCTCACCACATGAGAAAGAGATAACTATGTGGGGTGATGGATGTGTTCATCATCTTAATCTTGGTAGTCATCCCACAAAGTATATGTATATCAAATTATGTTGTACACTTTAAATATATACAATTATATTTGTTAATTACTCCTCAATAAAATTAGGGGAAAAAAAGAACTCTTCTGAAAACAGAATAGGCAGGTATTTGGGGGATGGAGAGGGGATCTAAGCCAAAGTATTCTTTAATATTATCGTACAGAACTTAATACTGTATATCCAAACAATAACTTTTCTGATTTACTGATCCAACAAGTTATCAGAGCTCATTTTTAGTTTGTCTCCATTACACTTGGAAGGTTAACAAGGATTTGTTAATTAAGTGAACTGAAAGCAGACTTTTAAAAATCATTTAAGGAAAACATCTTACATTTTCAAAATAGGATATATCCTAGCATTTGAGCTAAATAACTACAGGGCATACAAAAGTCTCTGATGACTGTCCACCGCTGGGCTTTTTGAGTTAATATTACCAAAGCCCACATTTCCCTTACATTCATGGTTACTGAAATGACAAAGTCAAAGGATTACTTTCTATTCAAAATTCAAAGACAATTTAACACTCTTTTTCATGGCAAGGTTCCTGAGAAACAAGGCCTAACTCAGCCAACAGAAAAATAACTGTTTCAATTATCAGAACCACTGATGTCTTTCTATACCACAAAACATCACCTCTCCACTATAATCCCATACCTTAGCAAGAAAAAAAAAACCTATTATTTACATTTAATTATAGTGAGAAAGATCATGAATTTTTTTATATAGAGCAAAGTATTATTATGATTTGATTCATAACTATGGTTCTCAACTCTAAAAGGCACTGATTTTTTTCCGTCCTCTCCCACCCCACTGTTACCTCCCTGGCTCAAACACATCCATGGTGGCCTCTTACTTTCCATCTCCCCCATGCTATCTTGGGAATCAGAAATAGAGATAGAACAAAGGGATCAGCTAGGAAAAAGCTCAAATAGAATGAAGAACCAAAGACAATTAAGGAAACTAAGGAACAGAGACAGAAAGAGAGGAAATTTAAGTGAAGGGTGTTTCAAGGCACTCATAAAAACAGAAAACCATGATTCTAATTTTGGAGGGCAGTAGAAAACTATTATTTCGATTTCTTTTACATTAACTGTTATTTATTTATTTATTTATTTATTTATTTATTTATTTGACAGAGACACAGCGAGAGATGGAACACAAGCAGGGGGAGTGGGAAAGGGCTTCTTATTTATTTGACAGAGACACAGCAAGAGATGGAACACAAGCAGGGGGAGTGGGAAAGGGAGTGGGAAAGGGCTTCCCGTGGAGCAGGGAGCCCAATGCGGGGCAGGGAGCACAATGCGGGGGCTTGATCCCAGGACCCTGGGATCATGACCTGAGTCGAGAGTAGACGCTTAAAGACTGAGCCACCCAGGCACCCCTACATTAGCTCAGTATTAATTATTAATCTAGTATAGTGTGAGAATATTGTCTTGAAATCAAAATCTGAACATTAAAAGGATAGCCTCAATCCTCAAGTGATTTGTAACATTTTCTTAAAACTTAATGGCCTTGGGGCGCCTGGGTGGCTCAGATGGTTAAGCGTCTGCCTTCCGCTCAGGTCATGATCCCAGGGTCCTGGGATTGAGCCCCACATTGGGCTCCTGGCTCAGCGAGGAGCCTGCTTCTCCCTCTCCCTCTGCCTCTCTCCCTGCTCATGTTCTCTCTCTCTCTATCTCTGTGTCTCAAAATAAATAAATAAAATCTTAAAAAAAAAAACAAAAAAAACTTAATGGCCTTAAAGATCAATTTCTATAACTTACTTTAAAATTTCTTACACTAGAAAATTTAAAGGCTATCATTAAGTGAATTACTATTGTACTATAGCAAAACAAGCAAGTGAGGAAGAAAAACTACAACAGATTATTAAGTATAACAACTCCGATGATTCTACAGATGTTTGGTTAGGATAAAGGTAATTAACTGAGTTCCTGAATGGGCCATTTAGTCCCATTCTTACAACTCCACCAACAGAGAGGAAAGGAATGAGTACCTAAAAAGTGGATGCATGTGCCCTAAATCAATCATCAATAGTAGCATCTGAGAATACAAGATATATCATTATATGTTTCATTACAGCAATATTTCTCATATTATCTATAATATATCCCCATAAATGAAATGTCTTGAAAATTTCGGTACTTTAGCTTCTAAACCTGCACTGTCCATTAAGAATGCCACCAATCCTATGTGGCTTTTTAAATAAAATTAAATAAAATTCAGAATTCAGTTCTTTATTGCCACATTCTGCATGCTTAATAGTTCAATGGCTATCATACTGGACAGCACAGAGAACATTTCCATCACTGCAGGAAGATAGTGCTGCTGTAAACTATTTTCTCTTGTGCCTAGAAGCACTGGAAATTCATTTCAGACCATGTATAATAACTTTTTGGTTTAAAATTAGTTTTGATTAGACTGACTGCCTTAAATAAATGTTATTGTTCCTTAACTTCATCTAGTCAAATATAGAACGCAGCAGCAAAAGACACTTTTGGGGAACTGAAGTAAGATAAACATTTTTACTCTCTCTCTTTACCCAAAGGTGGTCCAGTCAAACCAAAAAAGCACTAGTTTGAAACTGTAACTTAACGGAGTCTCCATGACTAAGTTGCTGTTTGATATCAGGAAAAATTCTTTACTCTTCTCTTTTATAGTTTTTTATAAAAAGTGGTAAGGCCTGGCCAATTGACAATCTCATATGGTTACCATGAGACTAAGTGACCTTATGTGGTTCAAATCTTCTTACAATGAATTCTAAGAGATGGGAACTTGTTCAAGTAGTATTTCCTAAAAATGATCCCCGTTCCGATTTGCGTAACTGCATCATCCTCTTTCTCCTCCTCTTTCATTTGCCATTTCTCTGATTCACTTCCTCACCCACCCATTCTTCTCTCGTCCCAGATTCCACATGGCAATGCATAACCTCACCTCAGACTAAATAGACAGCAGGGAGCCAGTTATATTTTGACTGGTTTCTCTTTGCCCCATCCTGACATCAATGCTACCTGTCTGCCCAAACAATGCATAGACAATGCTCCTGGAAAGTGAGAAGCTGTTTCCCTCATTTCCACCACTAGTCAACAAGGCTCTCCCACTTTTAAGCTCCTCATCTAGAAACTGAACTACTCTTAGCCCATCCTACTATGTAGGGTAAAACTAGACAAATGCACAGGATCTGAGACATATTAGTCAAAATAATACCACACTATAACTCTTATAAAAGCATCTACATAAAGTTGAATGAATATAAAATATGTGCATTGTTCCTCAGAAGTTACAAATATATGATCTAATCATATATTTTATTATATGATTATATGTTGAGAAAAAATAGGCTTAGGATACAGGAAAATAGAAGCAGAGATACAGAACTGAAATGCTGCAGTTAAATATTACTGGTCACTGGTTCAGAGATTTTGGCTATATGGAATTATTATATAGCTATATGGATTATTTACATTATCAACTGCAAAGTATCTTAGTATTTAATCATTTAGTACTAAGTATCACTCTCCAAATTAAACAAAGTGGGTCTTCATCTATTTTAAACCAAATATATTCAAAAAGGGTTTAAAAAGAATAACTGAAAATGAAAAGCAAAATAAAACAAAGACTGTGTTATGTCACCTACTCACTGAAAGAGTATTGTAAAATCATATTCGATTTTTACAAATAAAGTTTCATTTGTCTGGAATAAATACATTTTACAAATTCATCTTAATTGAAATTTACATATACAACAGTAAATCTCAAATATAGGTGTGAACCTTTTCTAATGCAATTTACAAACCTGTGCAAAAATCTTAACCAGCCGTGAGTTGTGTGAAGGTCGAATTTGCAAATATTCTCTCCACCACTGCTTTGCATATACAAGAAATAATCGCTCTTTCTCTGCAGTTTTCTGACGTTCCAAAGCAAGCTAGAAATTTAAAAAAATACTTCCTTCAATTTGTTTTTTCTCCTTACATACTCTAAAATATGTAACAATTCAGCACTCTTCTCTCCATCTCTACCACCATCCTAACATAAGATATCATCTCTACCATCTATCTCTAAGAGCCTCCTGACTGACTTCCCTATATCTACACCCCACCCCATAATCTCGTCTCCATATAATGGTTAGTGATCTTTTCTCACAAGACAAACGTTTTTAAATAAGTCATATTGTCATTCTTTTGCTTAAAACTAGGAAGTGATAATTTTCTAAAAAGAAAGTACTTTCTAGGATCAACAGGTAAATACACCATTATGAAAACAAATACACAAAGAAGAGAAATTCAGAATTATTTACCTGTGTGTTCACTACTTCTTGAGATAATGTTTGATTGAGTGGTGGGTACATCTCAAGTTTTATATTTAAAATTCCGACAGAAACTTTTGATTCTGTGCCTATAAATTTAAATAAATATTTAGAACTTCAGAGGTTTCCATACTATGTATATTTAGTCAACCAAAGTCTAACCAAAATAATTAAAGAATTTTGTGCTTTACCTCTTACATGAAATACAGATAATATTCAACATCATCTTTAATATTCATATTAAAAACGAACCAAATCAAATTAGTTTTTAATGAAGACCTTTATCTAATTATAAAGAGATTACCTATTTTCTGAGTTTGCTTATCACGTTTTAAGGGGCTGTTTGGATATACAGGATTTGGTATTCTTAATTTTTATCTTCATTAAATGTATGCCAACCAGGGGCGCCTGGGTGGCTCAGTTGGTTAAGCGACTGCCTTCGGCTCAGGTCATGATCCTGGAGTCCCGGGATCGAGTCCCACATCGGGCTCCCTGCTCGGCGGGGAGTCTGCTTCTCCCTCTGACCCTCCCCACTCTCATGCTCTCTCTATCTCATTCTCTCTCTCAAATAAATGAATAAAATCTTTAAAAAAAAAAAATGTATGCCAACCAGATTTACATCAAAAACAAAGTAAAGCAACAGTTAACATCTCATTGTCAGAAAATATTTATACTTTATCATATATAGTAATTCCTATGTATCCTTTCCTATATATATTTTTTTAATCCCTTCCCATTTTTCACATCACATGTGAGTACAAATTTTCAATCCATTCCTGGCTTTAAAGAATCAGAAAACAAATATACTTTTTTTGTTGTTGTTACCAGAACTATTTACTATTTCTCTGGTGAATCAGAATATACTTGTTTCTTGGTCACTACTATGATAACCATGTTAGGACTGTATCTGAAGACAAATAATGGGTATCTTTTGAAAATAAATATCCCACATAAAACTTTTTCCCCCTACTTTCTATTTAAGGAAAAACACATTCCAGGTCTCACTTATCAGAATCTAAAGTCCTAAAGCTATACTGTCCACTGGCCAGGTTAGACTATGCAACTTAGTTTCAATACCAAAGTAATTCCTCTACATGTTATGCATAAAATAGTGGTAGGTCTTATTTTATTAGCAAATATGTATTACACATCAGATAGTATGCAAGAGTCCAAGGAGACAATGGTGAATAAGATAGGCACCATCTCTGTCCTCAAAGAGTACTATTCACAGATATTTGAGCAAGTTAGTCAATGAGCAAGTTAGTACCTCTTTGAGTCCCACGTTCACACAAGTAAAAGGATGGAAGAATATCAACTCCATAACCTGTAAGAACCCTTGCTGCAGGAAGACACTGGTACTAATGGGGATGCACTGTACACTGGAGTGTGCTGGAATAGAGGGTTTTTACATATGCATGTGTGTGAAGAATCTTAATTTTCTTTACAGCCTTATACACAATCAAATAAATTTGAAAAAAGAGAAAAAGCAAGGGACGCCTAGGTGGCTCAGTCGGTTAAGCATCTGGAATCGAGCTCCGCATCAGCCTCCCTGCTCAGTGGAGAGCCTGCTTCTCCCTTGCCCTCTGCTGCTCCCCCTGCTTGGGCACGCTCTCTCTCTCTCTGTCAAATAAATAAAATGTTAAAAAAAGAAAGAAAGAAAGAGCAAGCAAGCCCCATAAAAAATTTTTTCCTTAAGACAAGGTCAGATTGACTGTGAAGTTCTATACTTATAACATGCTTCATGACATTTCCCAAGACTACAATACTACAGTCCAACTATAATTCTAATGAAATCCTTTTTTTAAGTATTTTTTTAAAAGATTTTATTTTAGAGAGAGGGGGGCGGAAAACACACACAAGTGCAGGCGAGAAGGGCAGAGGGAAAGGGAGAAGGAGTCTTAAGCAGACTCCATGCTGAGTGCAGAGCCTGATGCAGGACTTGGATCTCGCAACCCTGAGATCAATACCTGGGCGGAAACCAAGAGTCGGGCGCCCCCTAACAAAATTCTTTTTACATGTTTCCTTCTTGGTTTACAAAGGTATTCAGAAAACATAAAAGGTATTTACAAACAAGCTGTGGCTATAAAAAGGTAACAGTGATTAATCATCATACCTACACCCATAAGTTCCACAGTAAGACTGGTCATTCCATTTTCTGAGCCCAAAACTGATCGCCATTCGAGAAAATAGGATGCTACCAAAGTAGTCTCACCAAATATGTCTGTTTTGATTAGCACCATATGAACTGGATCACTTATTGATAACATTGTTGTTGAATCAGCCATTCGAGTTCCATCACCTGGCAACATAAACCAAATGTACCACATTACATATTCTGTTAGTCCAACATAAAAATACTTTTATTACAAAGGATACTAATAATAAACTTACATAAAACCAAGTAAAATAATCTGGTAATGCCTCAAAAAGCATGCAACAGATTACATTATAAAAAAAAGTACAATCCTGGGGCACCCTGGGTGGCTCTGTTGGTTAAGTGTCTGCCTTTGGCTCAGGTCATGATCTCAGGGGCCTGGGATGGAGCTCCACATCGGGCTCCCTGCTCAGCAGGGAGTCTGCTCCTCCCCCTCCCTGCCCCTTGGGCTCGCTCACGCTCTCTCTCTCAAATTAATTAATTCTTTTTTTTTTTTTTAACAGGCCTATTAGGGCAACATTTTTTTTTTTTAAGATTTTATTTACTTATTTGAGAGAGAGAATGAGATAGAGAGAGCATGAGAGGGGGGAGGGTCAGAGGGAGAAGCAGACTCCCTGCCAAGCAGGGAGCCCGATGCGGGACTCGATCCCAGGACTCCAGGATCATGACCTGAGCTGAAGGCAGTCGCCCAACCAACTGAGCCACCCAGGCGCCCAGGGCAACATTTTTCACTGGGGGCAAAAAAAATTTTTCGTACTATATTAACCATCTTAGCAATCTAAAATTCTGAAGGTATAATTCTATAACTTTGTTAAGTTTACAAATGTAAAGATTTCTATATTGAAATAACATACAAAATACGTTAATAGAAATAATGCAAAACAATTATGGGAATCAAGTATATAATTTTAAAGTTATAAAAATGAGAGTTACAGATGTCCATCCTAATTTTTATTTTTGAAAGTCACATTAACATCATAAATCTAGCTATCTTTCATAAATGAGGATTATGTCTCATTCTCCACTATATCCGCAGCACTTGCCTACCATAGCATAATGCACCTAACAGGCATTTACTGTTTGACTGATTGATTTGAGAGAGAGTGCGCAAGCGCACGCACAAGTGGGAGGGGGAGAGGGAGAGAGAATCTCAAGCAGACTTTGTGCTGAACGCAGAGACTGATGCAGGGCTCAATCCCACAACCCTTAGATCATGACTTGAGCCAAAATCAAGAGTCAGATGCTTAATCAACTGTGCCACCCAGCCCCCCACCATATGCATTTAAATGTTTACTACTAACGAAGCAACCATTAAGACAATAAAAAATAATATTCAGGGAAAATTAATAAGCAGAAAATAAAGCAAGAAGGTGGAAGTCATTTATATAAAAAAAAGCAGTGGAGAAAATAAAAGCAAAGTAGGAAGATTCATTCATTATAAATCTCTCCTTATAGCAAAAGTTGTTATGGTTGTTCTACAATAAAACCTAACAAAGATTTACTCAGTTAAGTGACAAATTATCATTGCTCCTTACCTAAACTTTCTCTGTGTACTTCAAGTAAAAAGCCATCATGAAAATCTGGTTCACAGGCACATGGAACAGGTTTAGAACGAAAACGTTGGTTTCGAAAATGTAAACATAAAGTAAAGGTTGAACAAACTTGTCCTGGTAAAGGCTCAGGTTCTTGTAGATGTTCCAAGAAAGCTTTTCCACCCAAAACCTGAAGGTAAAGATACCTCCGTGTTGGATCAATATTAGCTGTAAAGTGTAGCAATATATATGAGGAAACTGCCAAATAACTTAAGGAATGTGATCAAGACAATAGAAAATAATAACAACAGAAATAAAACCAAAGACTAAATAAAGAAAAAAAGTAACAAATTTACTCTATACCAGGACCATTTACAACCAGGGAAGAAAACATACATAATAAGGTACCTTTATCTGAGTTTATATTCTGGCTACTTTTTCCCAGCTAGAAAGGAGTCAGAACCAAGGTTTAAAAAACCTTTACTTTTTGGTTGCTTATCCAACACTCCTTCACCTCCACAAACCAACTCAGACAAATATAAATGCAGCAAGTATACTTGTTAGGTAATTACCATTAAAAAAAGCAAGGCTGTATAAAGTTTGTAAAATATACTATTAAAACATGAGAAACAGGTGATCCTGTTTTTGCTTCCACTCTGTGATACATTAAATCGTCTGACATACATACTTCATGCAAAACAGAATTTAAGTTTTTTGGATGATTAATCACAAAAATGATAAGTACTTCACTCGAGAAAGGAAAAATGTTTTCTATCAAATACCAAACATTACAGCATATCAATATGTAATACTGTGCAAAACAAAATCAATGTTAAAAAGAAATACACATACTTTTTTTTAACAACGTTGAATGTCTATCAGTAAAACAAACAGGTTGTTTTGGAGAGGAAGGTAGCTCTTGATCAACACTATCCTAAAAAGGCAGGGAAAAAAAAATGAAAACAAAAATTATAGTTAAGCAAGGAAATGTCAACAATGGGACTAAGAAGTAAATAAAAGTAGATAGGATAAAGCCCCCTCAAGGAAACTCTTATTTTCTCAGTACAATTAAAATAATGAAAAGCCTGCAAAAAAAGATGATGCAACTGGTCACGCCTAAAGTCTAATAAGGAATTTAACTGTCTTCAATGTCCACAGAATGCAAAAAAAACAAATCCTTCATACCTTAAACAAGGTTAAACTTTTTCTAAACCTAATATGACATTTGACTTATGATTCTACCGTGAACTGATTTTAATAAGGGAATGACATTCACACAGTAGAAGCTGTTATTGGGTCAATTTTTAAACAAATGGGTTTATAAACTTCAAAAACCAAAAAAGGAGGCTGTATTAAAATACTTATTCCCTGGTGTATTATGCAGTCCATCCAATTTTTACATTATATTACCCAGGTATTATTAGGTCACAGTTTCTCATTATTGCCTCATTTTCAAAAGAAGGCCTACTTACTAATTTGTGCACTGAGGCTCTCATCCCACTACTGACCTATTTGTGTAAAGAGATTTGAAGGTTCTTACACAATTATTTTCTTAAAGAAATTGGTAATTTGTTAACCATAGAGAATGGATTTCCAAAAGAATGTGTTTATTTAAAAAATACGCCTAATCTAAAAAAATTATAGAATACTAGTGGAAAGAAACTAGGTTATGGTGAACTAATTTAACTGAAATAAGTGCACTCACAGAACTAGAGAATGACAACAGAAAATTCTCATTTTAGAGAGAAAAATATAGTATGTAACTCCAATCTCTTTGATACATTATCCTACTTGCTACAATAAAGAGTAGAGTTAGCTTATACTTGAAGTAAGGATATTACTAGACAAAAATGGTCTTGTTTTAAAGTGATTTTACGAAAAAGAGGCCCCAAGTATGGACCCTATAAGCAGCATTAAGCATAGGAACATACTCTCAAAATTTTTCCCCTAAAAGATTACTCACCGTAACAAAATTAAGTTCTTTCATCACATCATCAATGATTCCCCGACGTCTAAGGGCTTTGATCAAATCTTCTGTTGATAACTGTTGTTGATCCGGTGCCAATTCTTCCCGTATTGTCTCAGCAAGGATTTCTCTTATTCTGCCATGGACATCCATCTACGTAGAAAACTCGCATTACAATTTACATTTATGAAGCCATCAAACATTGCCAATTAACTAATTTCTTTCCAAAACACCCAAAGGAAAAAAATGGGAGAGTGGATAGACAAAATTCAGGAAGGCTTCTCAAGCTAATAGTAAACGTAAAATTGTTACTAGAATTCAATGAGAATAAAGATAAGATTTTTTAAAAGAAAAAAATTTTAGGATGAATTCTTTTTTTAGTACAAAGTCTAGAAATAATTTCTACTGGTTATCTACTACCTTTGTTACCATTTCCCCACAAATAACACTCAACAAAAACGGACCTTTTGAAAGAGAGTGTAGTATAATCAAGAGAACACAGACCTGGAGTAGGAGATCAGAGTACGAATCTCAGCGTTCAACTTTTTAGATGTGACCCTGAGTCAACCTTTTTACCCTTTATGAATCTGGAAAAAATAGTGCCCTATCAAGATTACCGTGAGGCTTCGGTAAAAGGTGCTAAACACTTACCACAGAGCCTGGCATTCAAGTGTACAATAAACGGTAGCTTTTATTACTTCAGCTTACTGCATTCGGCTGAGGACGTTAACAATGTTCTTGCGCTCCGAAGTATCACAAACACTTTCATTACAAGACCTTTAGTAACTTCCCTTTCATGACTTCTTTAAGAATTGCTGATTTGGTTCAACTTCAAAGATACAAGTTTCACCCCTAACGTAATTCTAATTCCTGAACTCTGAATAAACACCTGCTCCAAACACAACTTGTACCGGATCTGATACCCAGTAACCGCAGGCTGAACGCTTTAATTCACAGCCGTGCTATCGCTCTGCCGCGTTCTGCCACCTCAAACTCTCACTAGTACTTGCCAGCATTGTTCTCTTTCACCGAGGCTAGAAAGCGGCCCCGGCTGCAGACCCGGAGCCCGCCCAGCCCGCGCTCTGCGCCCCAGAGCCTGCGCTCGCGTCCCGGCAAACAGACGCCGCCGTCGACTGGGCCTCGGGGCGCCAGGCTGGGCGCTCAGCACCGAAGGCGGCCGGAGGGGCCCGTGTTGCCCGGCGCCCGCGGCCCTCACCTTGCTCAGCTGCTGGTGGATGAGCTGCTTCAGCTCCGAGGCTTTCTCCGGAGGCAGCGACATGCTGGGGCCGGCGTCTCACCGCGCTTCTCCCCGCTTCGGGTGCGCCCCGGCCAGCCCCGGAAAGCCAGTCGCCGCTGAGCAGAGCCGGCGCGACCGACTGGCCTCACGCAGCTCCCGGGGGGCGCGACGCCGCGTCAGGGCCGGGGCTGGGCGGGAGCCGAGGCAGCCGCGGCGCTCAACTGTTGCTTTCAAACGGCGCGGACTACCAGGGCTCGGGCTGCCCCCCTCCCTGCCTGCCCACCTCCGCCTGCCGCTCCCTTCCCTGGGGGTCCCCATCCCGCGAGCTCAGCGCTCCCCATCTGCCCGCCCTGCCAGGGTCTCCGCAGGCACTGCCCGCCCTCGTCTTTCCCCGGTCGCGGGCCCTTTCCGCCCTGCGGACCGGCAGATAGCTGGACGGGCCCTTCAGGACCCCACGCCGAGCCGCACGACGGGCCCCGCCCCGCCCCGCCCCGCCCCGCCCCCGTCGCTAGCGGCTCTGGGGACACCGACGCGGCGCGGCGCTCGCGGTCTCGCCTTGGCGACGTCTTCGTTTCTCCCAGGCCCGCGCTCACCCCGTTCTCCCACGTCTGTGCGACCATGTTCGTTCCCTGTGGAGAGTCGGTCCCCGACCTCACGGGCTACACTTTCCTAATGGTGAGTCCCCGCTTTCGCGAGCTCCGCGTGCCCGGCTTGGGGTGCTTCCTCTCGGGAGGCTCCCCGGTGGCCGCTACCGCCAGTCGAGGTGTTTCAACGGGCCTGGGACAGAGGACGGTACTTGCTTCTGCTTCAGGTTTTCAGCCTGCACCGAAGACAGGTTGTCGCTAGATGCGGCGCTTCAGATGGAATCTGTTGGCGCTCTCACCGAACGTTTCTGAGACTAGAGTTTAGTCTGCGTTGAATGCACAACGTAATGTGTGTGGTAATTACAGGTAACGTTGTACATAGGTTGTAGGGGCCATTTTTTAAAAATTATTATATCCTAGAAAAGTTTTCCTCAACTAGTATCAGAGCCAGTCTTAAGCTGGCAAGACTCTCATTAACTAGAAAACTACAGGTAAGGTCATAAAAGTAATCTTAGCCAGTAGCTAACACACGGTTTTATTGCTCCTAAAATTGCCCGTATTCAGTCACTGTTTCAATAAACCTTCTGTACTGTAAAAATATTAAAATAAGACTAGGTCCTTGTCCTCAAGAAGTGTGTAGTCTAGTTGGAAACACACGTAAACCAGTAAGGGCAATAAATGCTAGGATAGCACTTCGAAAAGGGTACTGAAGAATCCTAGGGCTTATTGGGAGAGGGAGGGACGTCAGGACCTGTTAAAGCTTTATGTGTGGAATCGGGGGGAAAAAACCCCCTCATAGATACAGAGAACAGATTGGTGGTTGCCAGAGGAGGGTGAGGACGAGGGCTGCTTGAAATGAAATAGATGAAGGCAGTTAAAAGGTACAAATCTCCAGTTATAAATAAGTCCTGGTGTATTGTACAGCATGGTGACTATAATAAACAATATTGTGTATTTGAAACTTGCTAAGAGAGTAGATCTTAAAAGTTCTCATTACAAGAGAAATTTGTAACTGTGGTTGATTGATGTTAAATAAACTCATTGTGATAATCTTTTCACAATATATACACGTATCACATTGTGTTATCTACCTAATACTAATACAATGTTATATGTCAGTTATCTCAGTTTTTTAAATGATGGTAATCACCTTGGGGCAATTCTCACCTTAACGATGCATGCAAGAAATATGAATGAATGTTAAAATTAGTGTGTGATAATGTACTGAAGGAAATTTTATATAATTTCAAAGTATCTCCCTGAAAAATATTTGTTAATCATAAAAGGGAAAGGTATCCTTGCAGGAATTGAAACATGTATGTACCATATATTCCCGTGTTTACTTTGCGGGGGAGACTTGACATCAGAATGAGGCAAAATTGAGTCCCTGATGTCAGGAGGTTATCTTAGGACAAGGAAAAGGGGCTGTGGGCATGCTCTGAGAGCTAGTACAACCTGGATGGGGTCATAGGCTCGTTCTTGTTAAGGTAAGGAATTCAGGGCCTTGCTTGTTCATAGGCTGCAGCCATATCAGTTGACCTTGAGTCCAGCCTTATGCAGAAACAGCTAGTAAGATACTTGGCAGAAGAAAAAAAAGAGAAAGATTCATAGGGAAAATAATGTCCAAAAGATTATTGGTGGTAACCTTGACAGTTACCAGTGAGTGGTGAAGGGAGGGAAGCCATATTGGAGTGGTTGAATAAATGAAAGAAGGGATGGAGACATGTATATGTATGTGTTTGTTTATCAATTCAGAGATAAAGTTCCTACTTATGTTTTAGTAGACAACTAGGGAATTTTGTCTATGGAGAGACACCAAGAAGTGAGGTGGTAGCTAGGGGAGTATGTGGGATCAGGGGAGGGTATTTTAGCAGAGTGCAGGAGGGGGGTGGGGTGGGAGGGTGGGGTATTTTAGAAGGAAAGATTACAGCATGTATATATGATGATGGGAAGAATCCAATAGTGAGGAAAAGGTGGATGATACAGGAGAGTGAGAGTCTAAAGTAGCAAAATCCTTGAGAAGAGGAAAGGGAATTACAGGAGATAACCAGAAGGTTAGTAGATGAGAGCAATGAGAAGTGGGGGACCACCCTAAGAGACCCAGAAAAATAAGATGGTGGGGGGATGCAGTTGCTAGAAGAATGCAAAGGAAGAGCTACATTACAGAGATACTTTGAAAGTAGAATCAATGAAAATTAGACATGTATTAGATGTGGTTTGTAAGAGAAAAGGAAGAAGTTTCTTGGGTGGGTTAGGTAATCAGATGAGCAAGTGTTGCTCTTTTCTAAAATGCAAAATGTGAGGACAAATTTAGGCAGAAGTTTAGTTTTGTACATGTTGAATATGCATTGCCTATGAGATAACCATGTGGACATATGGATTAGGATCTGAAGTTCAGATAAATGTTTTGGACTATAGATAGAGATTTGACAATGGGACTCTTTGAAGTCGTGGGGATAAATATGCGTGTGTGTTTAATGTGAAAAGAAGCTGACTCCAACCTTTAGGCACTAACAAAGCAAATGGAAGGATGACCCAAGAGGACTTTACACTTGCTTTCCCACTGCTTGAAGTGTTCTTTTCCCTGGTCTTTGTGTGACTGTCTTCCTTACGTCTTTCAGGTCTATGATTAACTGGTCAGTTATAGAGTCATTGTTTTCATGATCACCCTATTTAAAATTGCAACCAACCACATACGTATACACACTCTCACTTAACTTTTCACTTAACACTGTATACGGGCATACCTCAAAGATATTGGGGGTTTGGTTCCAAACCACAGCAATAGAGTGAATATTGCAATAAAGCAAGTCAGATGAATATTTTGGTTTCCCAGTGCATGTGAAAGTTATGTTTATACTGTAGTCTATTAAGTTTGCAATAGTATTATGTTTAAAAAGACAGTGCGCATACCTTAATTTTAAGATTTTATTGCTGGAGAATGCTGACTATCATCTGAGCTTTTAGTGAGTCATAATCATTGATTGCAGATCAAATGATAACAAATATAATAATGAAAAAGTTTGAAATATTGAGAGATTTACCAAAATGCAACAGACGCAAAGTGAGCAAATGCTGTGGGAAAAATGGTGCTGATAGACTTCCTTGAGGCAGGGTTGCCACAAACCTTCAATTTGTAAAAAACACATTCTCTGTGAAGTTCAATAAAGTGAAGCATGCATGCATTTCACTATTTTATTACATTAAATTACTCCCTCACTAGAATGGAAGCTCCACAAGGGCAGGAACTTGCGTCGGTTTGTCTTGCTGCGTTCCTAGTGCTAGAGCAATGATCGACATGTAGTAGGTGTTCCATCAGTGTTAAATCAGTCGTCTCAAAAGTAGAGGAAGCCCCTGCTGACACCTCAGTTGCAGCTAATGAGTCTCTATCCAGCTATGATGTACCTGAGCATAACCATCCAAAAGTAGTCCCATGATTATTGTCTTCTGTCTAAACTTTTAAAAGTGCTGCTAATTTTGATGATTTAATGAACATATATTTTTTATTATTTCAGCCAGCAGTATCTGTTGGAAATGTTGGCCAGCTTGCAATGGATTTGATTATTTCTACACTAAATATGTGTAAGATTGGTTACTTCTATACCGATTGTCTTGTGCCGATGGTTGGAAACAATCCATATGCAACTGCAGAAGAAAATTCAACAGAACTCAGTATAAATGCTGAAAGTATGTAAGACTTAAGCCTGTTTTATTCTGTTATAAGGAAGAGTTGTTTTAAATTAGAAGTAAATTCTACAGATACTGTTTTATAGCAAACATGTACTTAGTGCCAGCTTTGTGCAGAATTTATGACCTAGTCACGTCCTGTTCTCTTACATCTGGTTTTAGTTCTTAGCCTTTTCTAAATGGCAACTCCTATGATGACTGTACTTCTTTAACTAGAATTTGAGGTTTCCTTTTTTTTTTAACATAAGGTGTTTTTTTTTTCCTTCTTTTAGCCTCAGTTTTAATTTCTGTTCTTTCTGGCAAGTATAAGCATCACTAATACCAAGGAAAAGGGAAAAGAATTCCACTGGGTTCAGTCCTCTGTGTTTAACATGCGCTACTCATCCTTTCATATTATTATAGAATCCATAATAACGTAATAGCAATAAGGCTCAGAGAGATAGAGTTGCCTAATACTACTAGTAGGTGTAGGCTATTCCCATGCCATAAATCATAGTTCCTCATTAGGCCATCAAGCTTGATTAATTGGGGAATACAGTTGACATTGCACTGACCACTGTGTTTATAATGTGGTACTACCCTGAGCTAGTAGGGGAAAGCTATTGATCATGAGGCACAGGAGTATCCACTTGCTTTGATGGCAAGCTGCTCTGGTAGCTGCTCAGTTTTCTGTTTTCCATTTTAAGGTGAAAGCCACAGGTGGTAGAGTAGCACGAAAGACCGTTGATGGGCTAAAAGACAAATGAAGAGCGCTTTTTTTTTTTGTCCATCTTATTAATGGTGCCATTAGCTTGCAATAATGAAATAAACTTTCAAAATATAACCTTAAGGGGTGCCTGGATGGCTCAGTCAGTTAAGCAGCTGCCTTCAGCTCAGGTCATGACCTCAGGGTCCTGGGATCGAGCTGCGCATCAGGCTCCTTGTTCAGCAGGGAGCCTGCTTCTCTCTGCCTGCCACTCCCCCTGCTTGTGCCCTCTCTCTCTCTCTCACAAATAAATAAATAAAATCTTAAAAAACAAAACAAAACACTTTAATATTAAAATTCCTGCAGCAAAGATGACTGTGTTAACACAAGAGTGAATTTCAGTTATTGCCTTAAAGGATAAAGGACTGTAAATGGTAGAACTAGAATTTATGTACTTCCACTAATGATAACAACTGTCATTTTATTGAGTGTTTCCTATGAGCTGAACACTGTGCGTTTAAATGTGTTAATTCATTTAATCTTCACAACTACTCTATGCGTAGTTTTATTGATGAGGGAACCATTGCACAGAGAAGTTAAGGTCACATGATTAATAATTGGTGTAACTGAGCTTCTAATCAAGGCTCTGGCCCTGAGACCTGCCTCTTAAGCACCCCACCACCCTGCTAATGCACTTTAAGTCTAGGAGAAGACCCACTGGCTTTTCTTTTTGACAAAAACTTGTAGCAAGTCAATTGGATGAAGTCCTTTAATCCACTTTATTTATTTTTTTATTTATTTATTAGAGAGAGAGAGAATGAGCAGGAGGAGGGGCAGAGAGAGAGGGAGAAGCAGGCTTCCCGCTGAGCAGGGAGCCCGATGCGGGGCTCGATCCCAGAGTCCTGGGATCATGACCTGAGCCGGAGGCAGACGCTTAACCGACTGAGCCACCCAGGCACCCCAATCCACTTTATTTTTAAAATGAGGTATTTTAAAATAAATTGTAGACATCATGACATTCTATCTTCAATTATGCAAGTATGTATCTCTTAAGAACATTTTCTTGTATAGCTAAAATACCATCACATTTAACAAAATTAGGAGTTTCTTAGTGTCTTCCTATACCCTATCATATTCACATTGTTCCAGTTTACCCTAAAATGTCCTTTAAAGTTAGTCTAAACAAAGACCCATAGTAGTCATCTGATTATTGTGCCTCTGAAATTTCTTTTACTCTAGAGCAGTCTCTTTTTTTTTTCCTTCTACATGAAACTGACTTCTGAGGAAAAAACTGGACCCATTGTCTTATCAGATGTCTCACCTGCTACATTTAATATCTTCCTTGTGGTGTCATTTGGCTTGTTCCTTTAGTCTCTGTATTTTCTGTAACAGCATTTAGATCTAAAGGCTTTGTTAGGTAAAAGCTAAATATTTTGTGCCAGAATACATGAAAGGTGATGTTGGTTTCATATTGTATCACATCAGAAAAGTAATGGGAAGCAGGATCTTAACAACAGAAAGGATTAGCATGATACACTGATAGAGAATATGAGTGTTGCTATTATAGGAGTTGATGTATCTTACATTTTGCTCCCTCCCTTCAGATCTGTCTCTTCCTACTAGATCTGTTGAATTGCACTAGATATGTACGTCAGAGATAGATTACAGGCCTGAATGGCCCACATCTTATTCCCTTTCCCCTAAATTTGTGCTCTTTTCCCTAATTCCTAAACTTTCTGCTCTTGCCTCCTTTGTCCTGAACATACCTGGTAGTCACTAGACTTGCTGATGCAGCATAGCCCCCAATCACACCACACAGGTCCAACAAGACACTCTCCCAAAAGACCTATAACTGGAGAGACATGAACTACCAAAGGATTTGCTGAAGTCTGGGTTATTTACAGTAACTAAAAGCTTACCCTTCAGCACAGGGGCCTAATCGTGCCTCTAAGAGACTCCAGATTTCATCCTTGGTTTATCTCAGAGCTTCTGGTTCTTGGACAGGGACATGTTAAACATCAGCAAAGTAGGATCCTTGTAGAATGTGATGAAGATTATGGACACAGTGGGTCTTCTCCTAGAGTTAAAGTGCATTTCCCAGAAGAAAAACACACACATTGACTCACAGAAAATTTTATATTTATTTTGCATGTTATCTTTCAGAAACTCCTAAAGAACACAGATGTGCCTATTTCACAGATTTTAACATAAGGCCAACATTCTCCTGCATTTTATTCTTTTTTTTTTTTAAGATTTTATTCATTTATTTATTTGACAGAGAGGGACAGCGAGAGAGGGAACACAAGCAGGGGGAGTAGGAGAGGGAGAAGCAGGCTTCCTGCTGAACAGGGAGCCCGATGTGTGGCTCGATCCCAGGACCCTGGGATCATGACCTGAGCCAAAGGCAGACGCTTAATGACTGAGCCACCCAGGCGCCCCTATTCGTTCTTCTCTTAATCCCAATGAGTTTCGCTGTTCTCTAACAGGAAGAGGGGAGAATATCAGAAACTAAAAATATTCTTAAGAATTTTATTGGTCATAATGCCAGAAGTCTCCAGAGGCATACTTTTCTGGTTTTGCAATCACAGAAGAAAAATAATTTTTGGTATTTTCTTAACAGTTCTCTTGTCAGGGGCGCCTGTGTGGCTCCATTAAATGTCTAACTCTTGATTTTGACACAGGTCATGATGTCAGGGTTGTGAGATCAAGCCCCACATTGGACTCTGCACTGGGCATGGAGCTCGCTTAAGATTCTTTCTCTCCCTCTGCCCCCGACCTCTAAAACCAATTAAAATAAAATAAACAAACCATTAACTTGTCAGAAATGAATCTCTTCCATAGAGTAAAGCCCACAGGTGCATTTTAAGGGACTTCTAAAATGTTTTATTTTGACTGAATGATACAGTTCATATGTTTTATATTTATTGAAAATATTAGGTATAAAAGTTCTTACAATTCAATTTAGTTTTTATGTTAGTATTTTCACTTGTATAACTCCATCATATTAAGTATCTTATGATTTCATTTTTTTCTTTGTAGTATATTCATTGCCTTCAAAGAAGCTAGTGGCTCTTCAGTTAAGATCCATTTTTATTAAGGTTAGTATATTTGTCTTTTTAAGTTGGCCAAAGTAAAATATAATGAGAAAATACTAAGTATTATTGAGAATTAAGATTCAAAACTCAGTTTTGCTCTTTTTACTGTATGTACAGTTAAGAAAAGTCTGGTTCTATAGAGAACCAATCTTATAAAATTTCAGAGGTGTTACCATTATTTCATGATTATATTGAAAGGAATTGGGACATACAGGGTGAGTCTTTTATATTCTCTTCAGGTAGCTTTGGTGAAAACATTTAAGCTTAGGAATATTTTCGGTTTACTCCATTTGTATCACATTTCAACCAGTGACATGTACATTTAAATTATGTATGTGTCAAAATAAATTCTGAATCTTACTTCTTTCCTCTTCCACTGCTACCAACCACTATTGTTCAAACCACTGCCTTCTCTCACACTCCTGATTTTGTTCTTGTCCACCCACTCTCACAAATACCTAATAGTCTGTTTGGAAATAGCACCACCAATGATCCTTTAAACCTAAATCAAACACATCACTTATCTCTTCAAACCCTCTGGTGGCTTCCTGTTTGACTCCCACTGAACTCACAGCCTTACCTTGGCTTATCCTGGTTCTCCCTCTGTCCTGGTATGGTACCTGCTAGCCACATGTAGCTATTTAAATTTGGATTCATAAACTAAAAGTAAATAAAATTAAAAATTAGTTCCTCCTTCCCACTAGCCACATTTGAAGTTCTCCATAGTCACATGTGGCAAGCAGCTGCCATAAAGAGCGCTTCCATCATCACGGAGCATTCTCTTGGGCAGCTGCTCTGCCTAATCTAACTCCGAGCCATTCCTGTGTGCTCATTGCCTGTTTCCCTCTCTCACTCACCCTGCTTCAGCCACATTGGCCTCTCTGTTCAGACAGATTAAGCTCACTCCTGTCTCGGAGTCTTTACATTATTTTCCCTGCCTGGAATACTTTTCCCCTAGATACGTAAATGGCTCATTTCCTTCAGTCCTTGCTTAAATGTTACCTCATCAGAAATGCCTTCCCTGGGCGCCTGGGTGGCTCAGTTGGTTAGGCGACTGCCTTCGGCTCAGGTCATGATCCTGGAGTCCCGGGATCGAGTCCCACGTCGGGCTCCCTGCTCAGCGAGGGGTCTGCTTCTCCCTCTGCCCTCTGCCCTCTTCCCTCTTGTGCTCTCTGTCTCTCATTCTCTCTCTCTCAAATAAATAAATAAAATCTTTAAAAAAAAAAAAAAAAAAGAAATGCCTTCCCTGACCACCCTTTCTATTTTCTTATTCTGGGGTGGTTTTCTTCACAGCTCCTCACTACTTGGCATATCATATATTTGTTTATCATCTACAACTAGTATAAAGTAAGTTTTCTGAGAGAAGTGACAATGTGTCATTCACTCTTATATCCCCAAATTCTAGAATAGTGCCTAGCATGTAGAGAAGCACTTGGTAAATATTGGTTAAGTGGATTAAGTACCAGCTGTTGGGGAGGTCAGAAATATGTCAGCATTCCATAGGCTCTCCCCCATGCCTCATCCTAGTTATTATATTATTATGTAAATGGAATCTTATGGTATGTACTTTATGTCTAGCTTCCTTTACTCAACATTCTATTTGTGAGGTCTGTCCATGTTGTTCCAAGGAGAGGTATTTCGTTCATTCTCACCTCTGTGGGATTCTGTTATATAAATAAACCATAATTTATCCGTTGTACTGTTAATGGGACATTAGATTTTTTCCAGTTTGAGATGACTGTGAATAATGCTATTGATTATTTTAATATTTACATTAGAATCACTCTTTACTTTTTTTTAGTTAATAATATACTCAAAATTTTGCAGTGAGAGTTGCTAATATTTTTACATTATGCCATGTGTGTGGCTTTTTCTGTTCTCTTCTTAATACTTGAGTGAGTTCAAGAATTAAGATAGGCGAAAAAAAAAATGCCTAATGAAATATTTTGTAGGTGGAAATAGTGATTTCAAAATAGCAAATATTTATTTATTTATTTATTTATTTATTTATTTATTTATTTATTTATTTATTTTTAAGATTTTATTTATTTATTTGACAGAGAGAGACACAGCGAGAGAGGGAACACAAGCAGGGGGAGTGGGAGAGAGAGAAGCAGGCTTCCCACAGGAGCAGGGAGCCCGATGCGGGGCTCGATCCCAGGACCCTGGGATCATGACCCGAGCCAAAGGCAGACACTTAACGACTGAGCCACCCAGGTGCCCCGCAAATATTTATTGAACATGGATTTTTTTGCTCCAATATGGCTATGAGTAATAAATATATACACACACACATATATACATAAATATATAAATAAATAAATATATACATATATACACACACATGTATATATATGCCATACACACACACACACAAACACCTATAATCAACAGTCCGATAAAGTAAGTACTAACATTATCCTCATTTTACAAATGAGGAAAACTGAAACACAGAAAGATTAAGCAATTTCCCTGAGACACACGGTCCTTGTAGGAGGTAGAGCCAGCATTCTAGACCAGGCAGTTTCACTCCAGAGCCTGCCTCTCTTAATCATACTCTACCACCTTCCTATTTTAAAAGCTAGTTATTATCTGCATTTTAAATTCTATTGAATAATTATTTTATTAACAAATAGTCTGTGAAGTTTCCATAAAGTGAGTTTTTCTCCCCAAAATTTCATAACCCACTTTCCAGATTAAACAGCTATTAACATCTTGCCACACCTGCTTGATCTACTCTCTTTGCGTGTGCATGCACACAGTTTCCTTCTGCCAAAGAATCCAAAAGTAGGCTACTGATGTCATGATATTTTACCCGTAAATACTTCAGCATGCATCTTTCAAGAATAAGGACATTCTCCTTCACAATCACAGCAGCATTATCTAAGAAAATCAGCATTTAATGAATTATTCAGTAGTATCAGACATACTCAAATTTCCCCAGTTGTCCCTAAAATATTCTTTTTTAAAATTTTTTTATGTTATGTTAATCACCATATATTACATCATTAGTTTTTGATGTAGTGTTCCATGATTCATTGTTTGCATATAACACCCAGTGCTCCATTCCATACCTGCCCTCCTTAATACCCATCACCGGGCTAACCCATCCACCACCCCCCTCCCCTCTAAAACCCTCAGTTTGTTTCTCAGAGTCCATAGTCTCTCATGGTTTGTCTCCCTCTCCTATTTCCCCGCCTTCATTTTTCCCTTCCTACTATCTTTTTTTTTTTTTTAACATATAATGTATTATTTGTTTCAGGGGTACAGGTCTGTGATTCATCAGTCTTACACAATTCACAGCACTCAACATAGCACATACCCTCCCCAATGTCTATCACCAGCCACCCCATCCCTCCACCCCCACCACTCCAGCAACCCTGTTTGTTTCCTGAGATTAAGAATTCCTCATATCAGTGAGATCAGATGATACTTGTCTTTCTCTGATTGACTTACTTCGCTTAGCATAATACCTTCTAGTTCCATCCACGTCATTGCAAATGGCAAGATTTCGTGGTTTTTTTGATAGCTGCATAATATTCCATTGTATATACATACCACATCTTCTTTATCCATTCATTTGCTGGTGGACATCTTGGCTCTTTCCACAGTTTGGCTATTGTGGACATTGCTGCTATAAACATTGGGGTGCACATAGCCCTTCAGATCACTACATTTGCATCTTTGGGGTAAATACCCAGTAGTGCAATTGCTGGGTCGTAGGGTAGCTCTATTTTCAACATTTTGAGGAACCTCCATACTGTTTTCCAGGGTGGCTGCATAAAATATTCTTCAATTCTGAATCCAATCAAGTTTCACATGTTACATTTGACTATAATATCTTTTTAGTTGGTAGCTGTTGATGTAGAAGTGGCCTCCTCCTCTTTCTGTTCTTCACAAATTGACTCCTTTGAGGATCAGTGCCAGATGTTCAGCATCCTAGGTTCGCCTGATTATTTCCTGGTCATGTTCAGATCAGAAATTTCTAGCAAGAACATCTCCTAGATATCCATGTGATAGTTTTTAAGTAATGATAGATTACTTAGAGAACAGAGTCAGAATAGAATTTTTTTGAAATCTAGATTCCTCACGATTTATTTCTTAATTGTAAAGATACAATAAAAAATTCCTTGCTCTTCATCCCTCATCTTCACTTTAAGTACAGTAAATGGATCCAAAAATAATTATAATTTTATATAAGGTTGATAAAATATTTTATAGAATACTCTTATTATATGCTAAGATCTAACTTTTAGACTTTCTTTTTATTCTTTCAATGGTATACAAAGTATAAATCAAAGCCATTCTGTGAAAAACTGCTTTCCTGGGTGAAAAGTAGTAACTGTGCCAAAGTTATTGTTCTTTCAAGCAGTCATTCATATCACCGTAATGATCTACAGCTTCGCAGGTATGTTTTTGCCTTTGAAAAATTTTGTTATGATTTACACAGTATTATGATGGTATCTCTGTTAAAAAGCTAAAATAAGTTTTAAAAGCCATGTATATCTTTGCCTCCCCCCTCTGGAATTTATAGAAAGAAGATAAAGTCAAGAGACGGGAGGGAGTATGGTTAGGTAGTCCTATGGTTGGGGCACAAGGAAGGCTTTGGTGTAAAGATAGAGATGTTTCTGGAACTGTGCTTCGATTGTTTGGTATTGTGTGTGGCAACATCACAGAGCCTAGCTGATGAAGAGAAAGAGAGAGAGTACCTAAGATTCATTGGATGATAATTTTTGGGGAAGATTGGATTCACATTTCTATTTACTTCTATTTATTTAGCCATCACAGAAATCCATTTGCCTTTAAGTATAACTCCCAGGCATGTCAGACTGAATTCCTAAATAGTAGGCAAAACATCCAAGAGATAGAAATTATAAACTATTTATTTCATTATCATTTATGCACCAAAAAGTCATGATGAAGAAACATTAGCCAGGACTAACCTTTCGAAATTGGAGCTAATTTTTAGTAATCTCACAAATAGATATAACATGTCTAGGAATCTCACAAAAGGCCTCATGTCCAGAAGGGAGCATAGCTGTGGGAAATAGGTTATCTCCATGATGGCCTTGCCTTAGTTTAAGTTGGCCTCTGTCTTTATACTCTCTCCTAAGTATGTAAATAGCAAGCCAGAGCATATTTTTACATGTTATTCCGTAGACTGCTGAAACTTGTGCTTTGCTTTAGCAACAGAATATAGAGAGAACAAACATTTGCTTTAAAAACTTGCCTTAATGTTCATATTTATTGTGGGTTTTTAGAAAGTTAATTATATGATTGCTTCTAGTACTCCCTTCAGATACCTACTCACACCTTTTGTGCAAAAAAGTGTTCAAGCTAAAATAATGAGCCTTAACTGGGAAGAAATGGAAAAAAGCCCATGCATTCCTGAAATAGATGATTCTGAGTTTTGTATTCGTATTCCTGGAGGAGGTATCACAAAAACACTCTATGATGAAGGGTGAGTTTGTCTGTCTGTCTGTTCATTTGTTCCCACCTTATTTAAAAATAAAAGTAAGAGGGGTGCCTGGCTGGCTCAGTCAGAAGGGCATGCGACTCTTGATCTCAGGGTAATGTGAGTTTAAGCACCACATTGGGCATGGAGCCTACTTTTTTAAAAATAGTGGAAAGTAAGATAAGTGAAGAGAAGACTTGAAATTTAGTCTTAGGAAAATTGGTTCTTAAAAAACCATATTTAACACTTTATAATGTGCAGCATGTTAAGGATCCTGATACTTACTGTATGCAACCTCTACAATCAATCTTTTTTTTAATTATGGTAAAATATATGAAACATTAATGTAACCATTTTTTATTTTCTTTTTTATTGTTATGTTAATCACCATACACTACATCATTAGTTTTAGATGTAGTGTTCCGTGATTCACCGTTTGTGCATAACACCCATAATGTAACCATTTTTAAGTGTACAGTTAATTGCTGTTAATGAATTCACAGTGTTGTATACCCATCACCAACTATCTGCTTTCAGAACTTTGTCATTGTTCTAAACAGAGAATCTGTACTTATTCAATAATAACTCCTATTTAGTTCTGCAAAATCCATACTAATGTCCTCACCTTCATTTCTGATTTTAGTAATTTGAGTCTTTTTTTATTCTCAGTTTTGTTGATCTTTTCAAATAACCAACTTTTGGTTTTATTGATTTTTCTCTATTGTTTTACTGTTCTCTATTTTATTTATCTCTAATCTTCATTATTTCCTTTCTTCTGCTAACTCCAGATTTAGTTTGCCTTTATTTTTGTAGTTCCTAAGTGTAAACTTAGGTTATTAATCTGTGAAATTTCTTCTTTTTTAAATATGCATTTGTAGCTCTAACTTTCCCTCTTAAACTGCCTTAGCTGCATCTCTTAAGTTTAGCATGTTGTGTTTTCATTTTCATTCACCCCTAAATTATCTAATTCACCTTGTAATTTCTTCTTTGACCCATTAGTTGTTTGAAATTGTGTTGTTTAATTTCCACATATTTGTGAATTTTCCAGTTTTGCTTCCATTACTGATTTCTAGTATCATTCTTTTGTGATTGAAAAAGACACTTTGTATGATTTTAATCTTTTTCATTTATCAGGTCTTATTTTGTGCCCTACCAAAGGTCTGTCCTGGAGAACCGTCCGTGTGCACTTGAGAAAAATGTGTATTCTGTTTTTGTTGAGTGGGGTGTTCTGTATATATGTTAGGTCTAATTGGTAATTCTGTTTCCTTCTCAGTCTTTTCCATCCATTATTGAATGTAGGCTGTTGAAGTCTCCAGCTATTACTATAGCATCGTATCTAGTTCTCCCTTCAATTCTGTCAGTGTTTGCTTCATATATTTTGGGGGCTCTTGTTTTGTGAATATATCTTTATATTTGTTATGTCTTCTTGATGAATTGGCCCTTTTATCAATATATAATAGCCTTCTTGGTCTTTCATAACAGTTTTTGACTTGAAGTCTATTTTGTCTGATATTTGCCATCCTGCTCTCTTGGTTACTGTTTATATGGAATATCTTTTTCCATCTTTTCACTTTCAAACTGTGTGCGTCCTTACATTCACAGTAAGCCTCTTGTAGATAGTACATAATTGGATCATGTTTTTAATCCATTCTGCCAATCTGTCTTTTGATTAGAGAGTTTAATCCATTTGCATTAAAAGTAATTATTGATGAAGGACTTGTCATTTTGCTATTAGTTTTCTATGTATCTTACAGCTTTTTTGTTCTTCATTTCCTCCTTTACTGCCTTCTTTTGTGCTTGGTTGATTTTTTATAGTGACATCTTTTGATTGTCTTCACATTTTCTTTTGTGTATATTCTATAGATACTTGCTTTGTGGTTTCCATGGTGATCGCATGTAACATTCTAAAGTTATAACAGTCTAATTTGAGTTGATACTAATTTCACTTCAGTTGCACACAAAAACTACTCCCATGCACACTGCCTCCCCCAACCCATTATGATATTGTTGTCACAAATTACATCTTTCTATATTGTGTGCCCAATAACAGATTTATAGTTATTTTGGGGCATTTTTCTTTTAAATACTCTACAGTCACTCTTGATTAGTCTTTGGGAATCATGAACTTTCAGAAGGCAAGTGAAAGTGAAGGTGGAAATTAGAGATCTTTTTTTTCTTTTAGCCACTTTTTGTAAATTGATTTATATGACTTATGTGATGGCCCAGCCTGCCATCAGATTTGTAGACATTTACACTGTCCCCATTTTTGCCTGCCCTTAGCTTCCTGACTCATACGACCTGAGGCTAAGTCTGGGGCTAACCAGTACGCCTTGCTGTATGCTTCAGCTGGCTCTGACTCTTCCTTCTTGCCAGGAGTTGATGTGCCTGGTGGGTTCATGGAAGACAGAGCCGATGGTTATGAAGAGGGGGAGGGGCAGTGTTTAGAGGGTGGCATCTGCTGCTTCTCAAGCTCATATAGTCTACTCCCTGCTCTCCCATGAGGAGAGATGAATAAGGAGCATCTCCTTGTGCCGTCAGTGGTGGCTTAAGAGAATTGGGCAGAGCTAACCTAGAAAAAATTTAAATATGTCCCCGCCATCATTGCTCAAAGTCAACCAATAAATCTGCATCCTTAACATAATACATTTCAAAGAGTGTAAACCTAGCCTTGCCAAATAGAATGACTGGTTTGCTTGCTCTAAAATCTACATTGTGTTGGGGCGCTTGGGTGGCTCAGTCGTTAAGCATCTGCCTTTGGCTCAGGTCATGATCCTGGGGTCTGGGATCGAGCCCCGCATCAGGCTCTCCGCTCCACGGGAAGCCTCCTTCTCCCTCTCCCACTCCCCTTGCTTGTGTTCCCTCTCTCGCTGTTTCTCTCTCTGTCAAATAAATAAATAAAATCTTTAAAAAAAATTAAAAAAATAAAATAAAATCTACATTGTGACTTCTGCATGACCCGAGGAAGTCATAATAGTAATATAAATAGTAGTCATGGTAATAGCAAATTAAGTGCCTGGTACTGTTCTGTGCACTTTACATGTATTAAATTATTTAATTCTCATAATCTCATAGGTATGTATTGCTGTTAACTACATGTTATAAATAAGAAAATTGAAGAGCAACAAGATTAAATAACTGCTAAAAGCCATGTGGGTAATCTGGCAGAGCCAGGATTCAAACCTAGGCATCTGGCCCCAAATCCTACACTTTGAACCACTTCATTCTAGAGCTAGGATTCATGGTTCAGGATCACAGTGAGTTTTATTCTTTGTCTAAAAGGTGAACTTGTTCCTTGTTATTTGTAATTATTTTTGCCCCTCCTTCTTTCCAAAATATTCAAGACTTCTCTGTTAGAAAGGATACAGGCATTTTAGCTTGTTTTCCCAGTACAGCAGTTTTGTCTTTCTCTGGCCATACTTGCCTACAATTTCAGCTTTCTCTTTTTCCCTGAAAACCTACTCTAGTCCTATTAAAACCATCATTTCTCCCCATTTTTCTTTTTTTTTCTTAGTCTGTCATTTGTGTTTTTACTTCTTTTCTTGTCTAGTTTATTCCCCATAATATAAAATATCACTTCAACTATTTTTTTGGTGGAAGCCCTGGCTACCTAATCATTCTCTGCACCTGCCCTACAGACCACCAGCTTTCAGTCCTTCTCTTGCTTCATTCGGGCCACATCATTTGTAGCCTAGACTGCTGTTAGTCTGATTGGACTGCCGTAACAAAATACCGTCCGCAGGGTGGCTTAAACAAAGAAATTTATTTATTCACAGTTCTGCAGGCTACAAGTCTGAATCAGGGAGCCAGCATGGTTGGGTTCTGGTGAGGCCCCCCTTCCTGGCTTGCAGATGGCTACCTTCTGGCCATATCCTCACATGGCAGAGAGAGACCTCTCTTTCCTTCTCTCCTTATAAGGCCACAGTCCTGTCAGGTTAAGGCCTCTGTCTTATGACTTAGTTTAATCTTAATTACCTGCAGAGATCCTATCTCCAGATATAGTCATATTGGGGGTTAGGGCTTCAGTTTTGGAGGGACATGGGTTTGGTCTATAGCAGCTGCTCTCAAGATCTTTTGATTGATTCCCCCTGCCTCCTCCATTCTCCCTCACTCTTCTCCAGCTTGAGTGTTGCTAGAATTAAAATTCAAAACTGATCACAACATCCCCTGAGTAAAGTCCATCAGCGGTTTTACTTGCTGTGTGCAGAATCTGGTTTGTACTCCTTAAGGTGCCATACAAGGCCCTGCAGGATTTCCTTGCCTGGCTCATTCCTTGGTGCCCTGGACTCCAGCTAAACGACTAGCAGTTTCCTAAAAGCTGTCTCATTCTTCCTTCCCTTGTCCCACGTACTTTTCTCCTCTTATCTGCCTTGCAAAAACGAACCCAGTTTCCAAGAGTCACCTCACAGCACTCCTTGTGTCCTGACTTGCTTCTCCCTTCTGCACAAGGAATTTACTACTCTCTTTGTATTCCTACAGCTCACTGCTCCTTCACACCGACTTCTTAGTTCTTTACAAATCAGTTTACTTTTGCTTTGGATTTTGTTAGAGTAATGATAGCAGACTTGCCATCTTGCCATCAACAACTGGAAATTGGACAAAATTAATGTAACAACTTTTTCAGACATTGGATAGCAAACAGCACACAGTTGTGATTCCTGAGAGAAGGCAAATAAGTCCTACAATTGCCCCAGCTTTCTGCTTGCAGATACTTTGTGGACTACAACACAAAGAAGGGGAGGGAACCTGAGGAGAGCAGTCTTGCTGAGTTGAGAAGACAGATATCATGATTGGGGAATGCTAGGACACCTGGAATGAACAAGGCAGAGAACCAGAGGGCTATTCAAGAAGAGCCTTAGCGGGTCTCCCTGAGTCTTTGTCAGAATTCTGAGCCACACATGTGTAGGGTAAAACTCCATGAGACCAAAAGAATAACTTCTGGGTAGCTGTAAACTTGCTCACAAAGTTAGCAATGATAGCAAAATATTATAAAAGTTAGACGTACTCATCATAGAACATTTGGAAAATGTAGAATAGTCCAAAGAAGCAATATTTATAATACTCAGTCCTATCACCCAGAGGTAACTACCACTACTAATTTTTCATTTGTTCTCTTCCCAGCTCCTTTAAAATATATTTGACTTGAATGTGTGTACCTGCAAGATACATCAACTCTAACTTAAACTTTAGAGTTCATCTTATTTAAAAAATGTTTATCACAAAATCAGTTTTCTTTTAATTTTCTAATGCAAATCTTTTCATTTATAATCAAACCCATGTTTAATGTTCAGTGCAATTATATATTCACTGCAATAAAGAACTTTTGAAATTGAGAAAAAAACCATTTTTGCTAAATTTTTTGTAACATATATTTTGCCTTCCCATTAGGAGAACAAATATATATTCTGATCTCTGGAAAAGATAATATTAGTTACTCTAATGATAGGTGGTGGCAGTGGTGTGGCTGGCCTGAAATCCTTTATACTTAATTGGAATCAAAGTACATTTATAATTTAATAATGGATGTATCACATGTGCTAGATTTTAATGTCACAGAAAGTAACAAAATTAGCCACTCTCCACTTTCCATTTTTACAGAGAGCACCAGAGGATGCTGTTAAAACTCTTAATGCTGCTCTTTGTGTTACAAACTAGTAGTGGAGGCACTGTAAATTCAAGACATACCCCTGCATTTTTTTAACCTAGAGGCTTGAAAATAAAGGCACAGCCAGGGAAGCTAGCCTCCTCTGGGCAGGAGCCATTTCTAAGGCTACCATAGCATGAATGTTTAGGAACTAGAATCTAGAGTCATCACGGCTCACAGTGCTACCATACAAAGCTTGAGAGCCCCTAAGATATATGAGAATTACATGGTGAGATGATGTTAACTAGTGCTAACAACTTCCGATTTCTAATATTTATTTTAGAGAGGGAGGGAGCATGCAAGCGGGAGGGGCAGGGCAGAGGAAAAGGGAGAAAGAGAATCCCAAGCAGACTCCACCCTCAATATGGAGCCCAGTGAGAGGCTGGATCTCATGACCCTGAGATCATGACCTGAACTGAAATCAAGAGTTGGACACTTAACCAACTGAGCCACCCAGGCACCCGGACCAATTTCTGATATATAGAGACTGAGATGCTGTGGTAGGCTCTCCTGGTACATCTGAAACTTCTGAACCTACCTCTCAGAGTCTTCTCCACATCTGAAATCCCTTGCTTAGAAACCCAGCTCACCTTTATTTCTGTAGCTGTCAGTCACATGCTCTCAAGTTTTGGCATGAAATTTTTCTCATAGTTCTTGGTTTTAGGGTATTAGAAATAATTTTTGCTTTTGTTGGCAAACAGGAAGCTTTTTGCATTTATTTATCTCCATCTCATCACTAGCTTGAGGCATTTATAGCATACAGTTAAGAGACTTTTGGAGTCCAAAAGATCTGGGTTCAAGTCCCACCTCTGCCACTTCATAGATATAGAACTTTGAGTATGTTAACTACATTTCAAACCCTTTAAACTTCAGTTACTTCATCATAATAGCTAGCACATACATAGTATTGACTATATGTTGGGCACTGTTTTAACCACTTTGCCTCTACTGCCTCTTCTACACCTCCCAACAACCTGTGAGGTAAGTTCTGTTGTATTCCCTCTTTTACAAATGAGAAACACTGAAGCTCTAAGTAACTTGCCCAACATGTCTGGTAAGTGGCAGAGCTAGAATTTGAATTCAGGCATTCTGTCCATGTTCTATTCCAAATTGATTCAGTTATAAAATGGAGATAATTATAACTTCCTCAAGAATTGTAGGATTGAACGATAAAATATGCAGATAGTGCTTAGCACATAATCACTCAGTAGGTGGAATCTGTAAGAAGTAATATAGTAAAGGGGCACCTGGGTGGCTCAGTCGGTTAAGTGTCTGTTTGCGACTCAGGCCTTGATCCTGGGGTCCTGGGATCCAGCCCCGTGTCGGGCTCCCTGCTCAGTGGGGGGCCTCCTTCTCCCTCTCCCTGCACCCCCGCTATGCTCTCTCTTGCTGTCTCTCTCTCAAATAAATATCTTTAAAAAAAAAAAGTAATAGTACATTTTTTCCCTTTATTCAATTCCGCAATTTTCCTTCCTGTTTTAGGTTATTAGTAACAAGGGTGTTATTTTCTTTCAGTCTCTTTGCTATGGTGCTTCTGAAAATCACTATCTTCTACAGCAGATTTGGGAAGTAGAACATATTTCAGTGTGGATGGTTTTTCATGCAGCCTCGTATGAGACGCAAACTTGCATATGCCCAGAGTGGGCATTACATGGCTTCTAGTCCTGTCCCCACAAGTAGCATATATCTGGAGCAAAGGGGGATAAATAAGTGAGCTTATTATGGGGCATCTTCTCCTTTCCTAAAACCTGGCAGATTGTCTTAGCTATAAAAACAGACACAGATGGAATCAGCATCTTGTATCAATAGAAGAATACTTAATTATTCTCTGTATTTGTTGTAGCTGTTCTAAAGAAATCCCAGTGGTGGTTCTGCTGAAATTTGTTTCAGAAGGAGACAATATCCCAGATGCATTAGGTCTTGTTGAGTATCTTAACGAATGGCTTCAGATAATCAAACCATGTGTAAGTGTTACTACACTTTAAGCCTCTGATTTCTCCGGTTATGTATTTATAAACTTGCATTTTTTTATTCTATATAAGTAGACCAAATAAGTGAAAGTTTGTTAAGTATAGATACATCTTTATATAAAATTTAGTTCAGTTGAGCTTTTGAAAAGAGGGCATTTAACTAACCAGTTGTCTACAGTTGTTTCATTAAGACTGATTTTCCAGAAAGGAAAACCATAAGTACTTCATTATATTAATTGTTCATGTTGCATTAATTATACCAGACATATTCTTAGAAAAATAAACAAATTTCTTTAGAATTCAGGACTTTTTTTTTTAAGGAAAGCAAAACCTGTTTATGTGAGCAATACTATAACTCTTGAATGTGCATTATAATTAAATACTTCTCTGTATTATGAGGTAAAAGCATTACACCCAGGGAAATCGGTTAGCTTTTAGGCATAATGGAAGTACCATAATGATATGATAAAAGAACAAATTGATACAAATCACACAGCACTGATTTTTATTATTATTATTATTATTATTATTATTTAAACCCTATTCCTTTCAAATATGATTTTACTTGATGGACTCCATAGCCTTCTGGCATATCTTTATGACTTGGAACTTAAGGAAATTTATCTTCAATTAACATAGAGACAAATTTATTGCTTTGTTTTTCCTTACAATAAAACTAAGCTAAAAATGTCAAACCCAAAAAGAGCAAAAACTAACAAAAAACTAGAGAAGGGCGAGTTTTATGCGACTTAAATGCTAAAAGGGGATTTGGTCATAAAATTGAAGGATTAAAGTATTTTGTTCTTCAGTTACAGTGTGATGACCCCACAGCATCTGCCTTGAAGTGGAAAATGCCAAGTTCGTGGAGATTACTCTTTGGTAGTGGTCTTCCCCCTGCGCTTTTTTGATCTTTTTTCAGTTTTATACCTTATGTCCCAAGACACTTATTACCAACACAACTGTTAAACAACTATATAAAAAGTTATATTATCTGTGAATGTATTAGAAAATAAATATTTACTTTTCACAAAAAAATCTCAAAGAAAATGGATTAACAAAAAGTTCTTTTACCATGCTTTTCACTGTATTCAACAAATGTAAATTTTGTACAATAAAATATTTCCTAAGTAATTTTGTCTGAAATGTGTCTTTTTTTTTTTTTAAACTCAGACTTCTGTATTAGTTTCCTATTTCTGCTGTAATAAATTACCACAAACTTAGTGGTTAAAACAACACAATTTATTATCCTGCAGTTCTGGAAGTCAGAAGTCCAAAAATAGTAGAAGAATACTTAATTATTCTCTGTATTTATAGTAGCTATTCTAAAGAAATCACAGTGGTGGTTCTGCTGAAATTTGTTTCAGATGAGACAATATCCCAGATGCATTAGGTCTTGTTGAGGATCTTTTTTTTTTTTTTTTTTTAAGATTTACTTACTCATTTTAGAGTGTGTGAGTGAGGGGAGGGACAGAGGGAGAGGGAAAGAGAGAATCCTCAAGCAGACTCCCAGCTGAGCACAGAGCTCGATTCAGGGCTTAATCCCAGGACCCTGAGATCATGACCTGGGCCAAAATCAAGAGCTGGTCGTTTAACCAACTGAGCCACCCAAGCGCCCCTGGTCTTGTTGAGTATCTTGATGAATGGCTTCAGATAATCCACTGGGCTAAAATAAAATCTCCAGAAACCAATACCTAGGAAATGGAAACCTACTGAAGCACAATGATTTACAAGGGTACAGACAAATGAAATCAGAACAACAGTGAATGAACAAAATGAGAGAATATCAATGAAGAGAAAAAAATTAAAAACAGAACCATATAGAATTCTGAAAAATTTACTGGTGGGGTTCAGCAGCAGATTTGATCAAGCAGAAGAATCAGCAATTCTGATCATTGAAATTATCAAATGAAAGGAATAAAAAAATAAGCAAAATGGAGCAAGTCTAAGGGACCTATAAAATAGCATAAAGTGGACCAATATATGCATTATGAGAGTCCCAGAAGGAGAAAAGAGCGAGGAAGAGACAAAACTTATTTGAAGAAGTAATGGCTGAAAATTTCCCTAATCTTAAGGAAGGAAATGGACATCCAAATTTTGAGCTCAAAGGACTCCAAATAGAATGAACCCAAACAGCCCCACACCCAAGACTATAGTTAAAAGAAAAAAAAAAAAAAAACCCTCAAAAATAGAAGACAAAGAATCTTGAAAAGTAGTAGGAGAAAAGCGACTCGCCACATTTAAGTGAGCACCCACAAGATAATGAATGAGTGGATATCTCAGCAGAAACCTTAGAGTCCAGAAGGGTGTGGGATGTTATATTCAAAATGCTGAAACAAAAGACTGGCCAATCAAGAATACTATCCAGCAAAAGTATTCTTCACAAATGAAGGAGAGAGAGTTTTGCAGATGAACAAAAACTGAGGAGTTCATCACCACTGGATGTGCCTTTTAAGAAACACTAGAGGGAGTCCCACCCTTTGAAAAAAGATGGTAGACAGCAACGTGAAAGCATACAAAATCTAAAACTCTGTAGTAAAAGTAAATAGGCAAATGCAGAGTCCTTTATCACTGTCTGTAATGGTGGTGTGTAAAGTACTTTTAGTTCTGGTATAGACAATTAGAAGACAAAAGCATTAAAAATTATTATAAAACTATGTTAATAGATAATAAAGACATAACTTGTGAATCAAAAAAGGGGGGGCGGGTGGAGAGATGTAAAAGAATAGAGTTTTTGTGGGGCACCTGGGTTCCTCAATCAAGTGCCCGACCCTTGGTTTTGGCTCAGGTCATGATGTCATGGTCGAGATCGAGCCTGTGTCAGGCTTCATGCTTAGTGCAGAGTCTGCTTGAGATTCTTGCCCCCTTCCTTCTCCTTCCCCCATGGCCCCTCCCCCATTCATGCTGTCCCTCAAATAAATAAAATCTTACATAGAATTTTTGTATATGATTGAGATTAGGTTGTTATCAGCATTAAAATAGATTGTTATAAAAATAAGATGTCTTATGTAACTCTTGCAGTAACCACAAAGAAACTGTTACTGAACTCAAGTTCAGCTGCCTGTTGGCCTGAAAGATCATCACTCATGAGACAAGTTTTGATAGGAAAGGAATTTGAGCTTTATTCAGGAGGCCAGCAACCTGGGAAGAAAGCGGACTCTTGTCCAAAAGCCAACTCCGAGGTTTCTGCCTGGTCTGGGGATTTTAAAGGGGTTTAGGGTAGTTTATCAGTAAAGATTGTGCAGCGGCCTGCAACATTTCTTGATTATGTGCAGACTTGATGTTTCCAACTACAAACATCTCAGTGCTCCGGGGTTGTGTGAGGAGGGGGTGCAGTTCTTTCTTCCTCATGTTGTGTAGGAATGCTCTGTTCTTTCGGCAAGGTCTACAGATACACAAAGGGAGGTTAGTAAAATCATTTATGTAACCTAAAAGAAAAAAACATTTTGCTAAAAAAATTTTGCTGGGCTGATCAGAAAACTGAGGTGGCTTCAAACAGACTTACTGGCCTCTGTGGCCTGGGAAAGTTCTGGTTCTTCACTCTTCAAGGCCAGTGGTCTGCGAATCTCAAAGTAAATTAGTTCTGTTACAGATCAAGGGTCTTATGTCAGCAAGTAAGGAGTGTGTTAACTTGAAGCCTTAAGTTAACCCTTAAGACTGACAGGAGTGCTGTTAGAAAAACACCCATAGAAGATACACAAAAGAAAATGGGGCGGTGGGGGGGAATCAAAGCGTGTTAACACAAAAACATCAATGAAACACTAAGTCAACAAAAGGAAAAGGGACAAGAAAAGAAAAAACAAAATGGCAATAGTAAGTGCTATGGGATGTTCTGAATGTTTATGTCCCCCCAAATTTGTATGTTGAAATTCTAACCCCCAAAGCATTTAGCTAGACAAAAGAGAAGACTCAACTAAAATCAGAGATGAAAGAGAAATTATAACTGATGCCATAGAAATACAATAGATTATAAAGAGTATTATGAAAAATTATATGCCAACAAATTGGATAACCTAAAAGAAGTGGATAAAGTCCTAGAAACACACACTATCTAGTAAGACTCAATAATGAAGAAATAGAAAAATCCAAACACCTATAACTAGTAAGGAGGTTGAATTAAAAACTTCCCAACAAAGAAAAGCCCAGAACCAGATGGCTTCATTGGAGTATTTTACCAAATATTTAAAGAATTAACATCAATCCTTCTCAAAGTCTTCCCAAAAATTGGGGCACCTGGTAGCTCAGTTGGTTAGGTGGCTGACTCTTGATTTTGGCTGGAGTCGTGATCTCAGGGTCATCGGATCAGGCCTGCATCGGGCTCCACACTTGGTGTGGACTCTGCTTGTCCCTCTCTCTGATCCTCCTCTCTCTCTCTCTCAAGGGGCACCTGGGTGGCTCAATCGTTGAATGTCTGCCTTCGGCTCAGGTCACGATCCCAGGGTCCTAGGATCGAGCCCCGCAGTGGGCTCCTTGCTCAGCGGGAAACCTACTTCTCCCTCTCCCACTCCCCCTGCTTGTGTTCCTGCTCTCACTCTGTCTCTCTCTGTCAAATAAATGGATAAAATCTTTTAAAAAAAAAATAAATAAACCTCTTCCCAAAAATTGAAGAGGAGGGAATACATCCTAATACATTTATGAGTCCAGCATTACTCTGATAGCAAAGTGCAAAATGCAGATCAATATCCCTGAATAATGTCAATGCAAAACTCTTCAACAAAATACTAGTAAGCCAAATCAGTAACACTTTAAAAGGACTATACACCATGAACAAGTAAGATTTATCCCTGGAATTCAAGGACAATTTGACAAAAGAAAATCAATAAATGTAGCTTTAACAGAAAGGACAAAAATCACATGATCATCTTGATAAAGAAAAAGCACTTGACAAAATTTAACATTCTCTCATGATAAAAACACTCAAGAAACTAAGAATAAAAGGAAAGTACCTAAACATAATAAAGGTCGTATGTGGAAAAGCCCACAGCTAACATCATACTCGATGGTGGAAAACTGAAAGCTTTTCCTCTAAGATCAGGAACAAGACAAGGATACTCACTCTTGACGCTTCTATTCAACATAGTCCTGGAAGTCCTAGCCAGAGCAATTGGGAGAGGAAGGAAGGAAGAGAGGGAGGGAGGAGGAAAAGACATCCAAATTGAAAAGAGGGAAGTAAAGGTATTTGTTAGCAGATGACATGATTTTACATGTAGGAAACCCAAAAGATTCCACACAAAAACTGTTAGAACTGTTAAATGAATTCAGCAAAGTTGCAGGTTACAAAGCCAACACTCAAAAATCAGCTGCATTTCTATACACTAACAATGAACAATCTGAAAAGGAAATTAACAATCCCATTTACATTAATATCAAAAAGAATAAAATACTAATAAACTTAACCAAAGAGGCAAAAGACTGAAGTGAAAACTCTAAAACATTGCTGACAGAAATTTAAAAAGACATGTATAAATGGAAAGGCATCCTGTGTTCATGGGTTGAAAGATTTAATATTATCAAAATGTCCATATTACCCAAACCAATCTTCAGATTCAATGCAATCCCTATCAAAATCCCAGTGGATTTTGGGGGACAAAAATTCCAAAATTCATATTGAATCTCAGAGGACCTCAAATAGCCAAGACAATCTTGAGAAAGAACAAAGTGGCGATCTCACACTTCATGATTTCAAAGCATATTACAAAGCTACAATAATCCAAAGAGAACAGTACTGTCATAAAGGCAGATATATAGACCAGTAGAACACAACAGAGAGCCCAGAAATAAGCACATTCATGTGTGACCCAATGATCTTCAGTGAGGGCGCAAGGACTACCCAGTGGGGAAAGAACAGTCTCTTCAACAAATGGTGTTGGGAAACTGGATATCCACATGCGAAAGAATAAGGATGGATCCTTACCTAGTACCATATACAAGAATTAACTCAAAATGGATTAAAGAACTAAACCTAAGACCTGGGGGGCGCCTAGGTGGCTCAGCCGTTAAGCGTCTGCCTTCGGCTCAGGTCATGATCCCAGGGTCCTGGGATCAAGTCCTGCATCGGGCTCCCTGCTCTGCAGGAAGCCTGCTTCTCCTCCTACTCCCCCTGCTTGTGTTCCCTCTCTCGCTGTGTCTCTCTCTGTCAAATAAATAAATAAAATCTTAAAAATAAATAAATAAATAAACCTAAGACCTGAAACTATAAAATTCTTTTTTTTTTTAAAGATTTTATTTATTTATTTTTTAGAGAGCGAGCGAGAGAGAAACAGCATGAGAGGGGAGAGGGTCAGAGGGAGAAGCAGACTCCCTGCCGAGCCGGGAGCCCGATGTGGGACTCGATCCCAGGACTCTGGGATCATGACCTGAGCCGAAGGCAGACGCTTAACCATCTGAGCCACCCAGGCGCCCAGAAACTATAAAATTCTTAGAAAAAAATGTTGGGGAAAATGTTCATGACATTGTAATGGGAAAGAATTTCTTGGATATGACACAAAAGTCACAGGCAACAAAAGTAAAAATTGACAAATGTGTCTACATCAAGCTTAAAACTACTGTGTAACCGAAGAAACAGAGTAAAAAGGCAATCTATAGGATAGGAGGAAAGTATTTGCAAACTATATCAGATAAGAGGTTAATATCCAGAATGTATGAAGAACTCCTACAAGTCAATATAAAAAACAACAATAAATAATTTAAAAATGAGCAAAGACCTTGAATAGACATGTCTCCAAAGAAGATATACAAATAGCTAACAAGCGTATGAAAAGATACTCAATGTCTCTAAAAATCAGGAAAATACATATCAAAACTACAGTGAGATATCACCTCACCTCCATTAGGATGGCAACATTAAACACACATCAGAAAGTAACAAGTTTTGGTGAGGATGTAAAGAAATTAGAATCCTTTTGCACTGTTGGTGGAATTCAAAAATGGTGAAGCCACTATGGAAAACAATATGGAAGTTCCTAAAAATATAAAAAATAGAACCACCATATGATTCAGCAATTTCACTTCTGGGTACATATCTAAACAAATTGAAAACAGGATCTCAAAGAGATATTTCACACCCAGGTTCACTGCAGCATTATTCACAATAGCCAAGATGTGCAAGCAAGCTAAATGTCCATGGATAGAGGAATGGATAAAGAAAATGTGGACTACATATACATTGGAATATTATTCAAACTTAAAAAAGAAGGGAGTGACTCCTGTCATATGCTACAACATGGATGAATTTGAGCACATTATGCTAAGTGAAATGGGCCAGTCACAAAAAGACAAATACTGCACGATTCCACTTATATGAAGGTATCTAAAGTAATCAAACTCACACAAGCACAAAGTAGAATGGTGATTTGCCAGCGGTTGGGGAAAGGAACAATCAAAGAGTCGTTCATTAGGGATAGAGTTTCAGTCCCACCAGATGAAAAAGTTCTAGAAATCTGTTGTACAATATGCATATAGTTAACAAGACTGTACTATCTACTTAGATATTAGCAAGGTAAATTTGTATTATGTGTCTTTTGCCACGATAAAATAAAGTTTATAGGAGCAATAAAGTTTTTAGGGAAAATTAAAAATAATAATTACAAAAAAGGTATAGAGTATAACACATATATACACACCCAACTTTTTAAAATAAAATACTATGAATACAAAAAAAAAATAAGAAAGAAAGGTGGAAACCACAGAAGTTTTGCAACTCTGATTAAAATGCTTCTTTTTGGGGGCGCCTGGATGGCTCAGTCGTTAAGCGTCTGCCTTCAGCTCAGGTCATGGTCCCAGGATCCTGGGATTGAGCCCCGCATCGGGCTCCCTGCTCAGCAGGAGGCCTGCTTCTCCCTCTCCCTCTGCTTGTGTTCCCTCTCTCGCTGTGTCTCTCTCTGTCAAATAAATAAATAAAAATCTTTTTAAAAAATTAAAATAATAAAATAAAATGCTTTTTTTGGGGGTGCTAGGCGCTAGGTGGTTCGGTTGGTTAAGCGTCTGCCTTTGGCTCAGGTCATGATCCCAGGGTCCTGGGATCGAGCCCCGCATCGGGCTCCTTGCTCAGTGGGGAGTCTGCTTCTCCCTCTCCCACTGCCCCTACTTGTGTTCCCTCTCTCGCTGTGTCTCTCTCTGTCAAATAAATAAAAATCTTAAAAATATATATAATAAAATAAAATGCTTCTCTTTGGGGCGCTAGGTGGTTCAGTTGGTTAAGCATCTGCCTTTGGCTCAGGTCATGATCTCGGGGTCCTGGGATGGAGCCCCGCATTGGGCTCCCTGCTCAGTGAGGAGTCTGCTTCTCCCTCTCCCTCTGCCCCTCCCCCCTGCTTGTGCTCTCTCCATCTCTCTCTCTCTCTCTAATGAATAAAATCTTTTTTAAAAAATGCTTCTTTTAGGGGGTGCCTGGGTAGCTCAGCTGGTTAAGTGACTGACTCTTGATTTTGGCTCAGATCATGATCTCAGGGTCATGAGATTGAGCCCCGAGTCAGGCTCTGCACTGGGCGTGGAGCCTGCTTAAGATTCTCTCTCACCCTCTCCGTCTGCCCCTCCCCCCAATGCTCACTCTCTTTCTCTCTCTCTCTCAAGAAAACTGCTTTTTTACCTGAGGATTTCCCTTTCTAGTGTATTGATTTTCTTATCTTTCTTCTGACCTGTGTCGGAGAGAGATTTAGATGACATCTCTGGTGATGAGTTTAAGTCGAGAGGCATAGGAAAGTTCAGAAGATGCGCTACCAGGCTTCATGGGGACTGCAAGCTGAGATCTGCATGGTCCCCTAAGTCCCAGTGACAGCCTGAAGCACCCTCCGCGGTCCACCACACGTAAGATCCAGCCTGCCCAACAGAGCTCAACCTGCTTGCTTCTGCTCCTCCAGCTGACTGCTTGCCTTGCTGTGGGCTCTGTTTCTGCTTCACACTCCTCTCCACTTCTGGTGACCCACAGGCAGCTCTGGCCAGGAGGTCCCTTCTGTCCAGTCTGGCACAGGAGCGGAAGCCTCCCCCAGGCCTTTGGCCATCAGCTATGCAATGATGAGTGTACAGATGGTGACCCGTGGGGCCTTCATAGCCTGTCCAGGTCTCATCTAATGGGCAGTGCTCTGTGCTTATGTCAAAATTCCTCTGTATTCCCTTTTAGAAGGTAAATTAGAAAAATCAAATCCTTGAAGCTCAAAGCTATACCAAAAATAATGTGGTCTACTCTGAGCTTCCCCCCGCCCCACCCCCTTTTCGGGAGTTATTTTCAGTTCCCTGGGGCAGATGTAAAGATAAAAATATGCATGTATTATAGGAACAGGGAGGAGATGACCCAAAAACAGCCTGGCTGGGCTAGTCTGAGGAAGTGATGTCCGAGTCAAGTGGAAATTAATCATACGCTGGAGGCGAGGGGAGGGGCACACCCAGCAGGGAGAAGAGCGTGCACAAAGGCAGTGAGCCAGGAAACAGACATCGCCGTAGCGTTAGTGGCCTGAGTCTCTCACCACCTACTCTCCACCTTGCACTTTATCTTTGCATGCCAGCACCTGACACCTAGTATCTGCTCAGCAAATGTTTGTAGAGGGAATTAAACATTTGTATATGCAGGATTTTTTATCTGGGAGAGCCCCGTGAAAATTCACAATGAGCAGAATATACTGGGTGTACTGGGGACTCATTATCATCACATGTGTGTGCTCTTTTACTACTGTGGTAATAGGATTAGAAATCAAAGCAGCTAAATTGCTCAGTATGTTAGAGGAGAAACAAGAAGCTGGTCGCTAAGGAGGAGGGGAGGAACCTGGGAGTGACAGATGCGAAGCTTTGTGGCTGGTGCTGCAGGGGAGAACAGGCTGAGACAGTGGGTAGGACAGAAATATCTAAATTAAACCATATTTTCCAGGCTTGTACCTTGTAGACACATACCTCCATTAATTCCTTTCTTCCCTGGCTGTCAGCGTGGCTCTGCCAACCAACCTCGGTAGTCTTTTGTCTTCCAGTTCCAAATTGTAGCTGCACTTGACACATGCAGACCTTTCACTCTCAAACAATCCAAACAAATATTCCTGAAAAGTCTAGATTTGGTACTGATGCTACCAAATTTCCCAGGCCCTGGGTAAATTTTCATAGGAGTTTGGAAGTAAAGAATGTGTGGAGATGATGCGAATAGAAATGAACTGGGGCCCCAGCAGGGCTGCCCACCCCACTTCTACTCTGGGGTCACGGCTGGTCATGTGGCGACAGCCACAGACAGGACAGGCACCCAGCTGCTGATGCGATTTGCCCTGCTCGCCTGGAAAGCACAGCAGGTGATGCTTTCTGGCCGTGAAGACCTCCACCTGCGCCAGAGCCCCTCGCTCCGCGCAGGCGCACACGCGGGATACACAGCGGAGGAAACTTCGGTTCGGAGCCTCTCCGCCTCCGAGGGAAGTCTCGCGCACACACCGGAACAGACGTGACAGAAGTAAAATAAGAACTAATCTAAGCCATCCTCCGTGGTCCAGGCTTGTTAAAAATACATTCATTTCCGTTGTCCTGCGGGTATATATTAGAGGAGAAAACACCTGGCTGTCCAACGAGCTGTTTCTTAGAGGTCACTTCACATAAAACCTCAGTTTTCTAAACCTCTTGGATTCAAATAACCAGAAAAGATTATCTACACTTCAGGGCGCCTGGGTGGCTCAGTCGGTTAAGCGACCGCCTTCGGCTCAGGTCATGATCCTGGAGTCCCGGGATCGAGTCCCGCATCGGGCTCCCTGCTCGGCAGGGAGCCTGCTTCTGCCTCTGACCCTCCCCCCTCTCATGTGCTCTCTCTCTCTCTCATTCTCTCTGTCTCAAATAAATAAATAAAATCTTAAAAAAAAAAAAAAAAGATTATCTACACTTCACTTTTAGGAGAAAGACAAAAGAAACAGCCACCAGAGATTTAGCTCACCCGAAACGCCCAGGCTCTGCTCTGGAGTTTGTATAGGAATGGCTCAGGGTTCCAGACCTTCCACATTCGCTTCGTTTCCCAGGGAAGAGAACCCGAAGATTGGACAGATGGCCCTCTCGTGGGAGAGCACTGCATTCTTAAAAACAGAATCTCATTACATTCGGTATGTTCTATTTAATTACGCAGTAATGCTTTTCGAAAATTCTTAAAAACCAGAGCAATCTCAGGAATAAGCCTTAGGAGTACAAACACTAACCAAAATAGCTTATTCATCAAATAGATCATCTATTTGGCCTTTTATTATACGTACCCAACACTATTAATTTCCTCCTACTCCCCCCAAAGAGAAAAGGGATGATTAGGGGTTTTAAACTATCCAGTCTAATTTTTAATTTATGTGTCATAAAATTTACCATTTAAAATATATAGTTCAATGTTGTTCAGTATAGTCATAAAGTTGTGTAGCCATCAAATTCACAACCTTTTTTATCCCCCAAAGAAACCCCTTATTCATGCTTAAGGAATTTTACAAGCAGTTAAAAAACATCTCTCCCCTTCCCCAACCCCTGGCAACAACTAATCTACTTTCTGCTTCTATGGATTTGCCTATTCTGAACACTTCATATAATTGGACTCATAGAATATGCGGCCTTCCGTGGCTGGTTTCTTTCACTTCGTGTAATGTTTTCAAGGTTCCTCCATGTTTTACCATGTATTAGTAGTTCATTCTTTTTTATTGCTAAATATTCCATTTATGGATTATACCATGATTTCTTTATCCATTCATTAGTTGATGAACATTTGAGTTGTTCTATTTTTTGGCTATTATGAATAACGCTGTATGAACATTGTGTACAAAATCTTTTATGAGCATATGCTTTTATGTGTTTTACATACTGTATTATTAGTCTGAGTTCTCTAGAAAAACAGAATTTATATATATATATGTGTGTGTGTGTGTTTATATATATATAATTGATTTACTATAAGGAATTGGCTCATATAATTATGGAGGCTCTGAGAAGCCCAAGATCTGCAGTCTGCAGCTGGAGTCTCAGGATAGCCAAGGGGGTAAGTTCCAGTTCAAGTCGAGTCTGAAGGCAAGAGAAGACTGATGTTCCAGTTTAAAGATAGTCAGGCAGAGATAGTGAATTCTCCCTTATTGAGTCTTTCTGTTCCATTCAGGCCTTCAACTGATTGGATGAGGCCCATCCCCATTGGGGAGGGCAATTTGTTTTACTCAGACTATCAATTTGTATGTTAATCTCATCCAGATACACCTTCACAGACACACCCAGAATGATGTTTAACCTAATATCTGGGCATCTTTGAGAACTGCCAAACTGTTTTCCACAGGGGCTGCACCATTTTAGGTGATCTCCAGTGAGGGGTGAGGGTTTCAGTTTCTCTACATCCTTGCTATAGCCATCCTGGTGGGTGGAAATTGGTACCTCATTGTGGTCTTGATTTGCATTTCCCTAACGATTGATAATGTTGAGCATCTTTGCATATGCTTATTAACCATTTGTATATCTTTGGAAAAATGTCTAGTCAGATCCTGTGCCCATTTTTAATTTGGGTATTTATCTTTTTATTAGTAAGTTTTAAATTTCTGCATAATAGACCCTTATCACATATTTGATTTGCAAGTATTTTCTCCCATTCTATGGGTTGTCTCTTACTTTCTTGATAGAGTCCTTTGATGCACTGAAGTTTTTCATTTAAATGAAACCTTAGGGGCACCTAGGTGGCTCAGCCGGTTAAGTGTCTACCTTTGGCTCAGGTCATGATCTCAGGGTCCTGGAACTGAGTCCCCTATCGGGCTCCCTGCTCAGCGGGGAGCCTGCTTCTCCCTCTCCCTCTGCCTCTCCCCTGCTCGTGCTCTCTCTCTCAATTAAATAAATAAAAGCTTTAAAATAAATAAAATGAATCTTTAAATTGAGTGATATAAATTCCCTCTTCTCCCCTACAGAATATTTTTTTTAAAACTTTATTTATTTTAGAGAGAGGAGAGAGAGAGAGCCTGTGAGTGGGGGGAGGAAGAGAGAATCCTCAAGCCAACTCCCCACTTAGACTGGAGCCTGATCCAGGGCTCGATCCCACGGCCCTGAGATCATGACCTGAGCTGAAACCAAGAGTCGGCCACTTAACCAACTGAGCCACTCAGGCACCCCTCCCTTAGCAGAATCTTGAGTCGTACCCACATTGCAATAATATGAGTATGTTGTTTTGATCTTTACACCATAAGAAATTAAGTCCCTATGAATTCACAGAAATCTAGAGGCTTGTGTTTCCTCACACCTCAGTACTGGGGTTTGAGGAACTTAAATCAGCTTATAGGCCAAGGGTCCCAGCTCTCATTTGGGTTATACCACTATTAAGGAAATCTTATTTACTATTCTTCATTGCAAATGTTGTTTACGACTTTTATTACAACTCACACACTAGGTTAGCAATACTTTGGGTAAAATAGACTTCTGGGGTCCAAATTGAGAAGTACATTTAGAGCCCTATTCCTATGGTGAAGTGTTTTGAGTTCTAAACAAGCACATGGTAGAAACACACAATCCATAAACAAGTGGGGAACTGCCTGCGTATGATTCCATGACTTACTTCAGTCGTACAACTTGGTAGATTTTGAGCATTAAACTTCCATATCTTGCAATATGTATTTATTCTTTTTTTTTTTTTTTAAAGATTTTATTTACTTATTCATGAGAGAGAGAGAGAGGCAGAGGGAGAAGCAGACTTCCCGCAGAGCGGGGAGCCCGATGTGGGACTCGATCCCAGGACTCCGGGATCATGACCTGAACCGAAGGCAGACGCTTAACCATCTGAGCCTTAAGGAATAAGCTCTTATCTAAATAACTGACAAAAACAGAGATTGAATAAATTGACAGTAAGAGTTGAAACAACATCTTATTCATAGAAAGAAAACATTTTTATGTACCTAATATTCTGCTAGGCTTTTAAAACTTTTTATTGATAAATGGAATAGTTTCCTAATTATAAAATCAATGCCTGCTTATTATAAAACATTTGGAAAGTACAAAAGTGCATAAAGAAGAAAATAGGTATCATCCATAATCATTACAGCCAAAATTAAAAACCATTGACCTTCTGGTGTAATTCTACCCATTTATTCAATATGTATATATATATTTATTTAAATGTATAAACATTTTAAAAACAAAATTGACATTATATTATATATAGAATTTTGTATTTTTTAAAAAAAATTCTCTAATTATATAAGTGATGAATATACTTTCACCAAAAACAATTTAAAGGATACAGACGTAAAATGCTTCCTCAGCCCGTCCTTCCCCTCATGCCTTCTTCCCAAAGAGACCAACATGCAGGTTTGTCCACTATCCTCTCAGACTTTCCTGTGCATTCCCATTATTCAGGAATTCACTATGTCTAGTTTTCTATTAAAACATCCGGTAGAGGGAACTGTTAGACTGTTTTCTCCTTTAATATGTAAGTTATACCTCTTTTTGATTTACAAAAATCTAAGCATCTTGGATGTCATTTACACAATGCAGAATGATACATCAATTTATAAATATATTATTTCTGACTAGTTTCTAACCTAAATAAAAATCTTAAATCTTATTTTCTCCCTTCAACTTTCTTGTTGGTTGGTTTGTTTTTGTTTCCTTTGACTTTGAAATTATGTGATTTTTAAAGGATACTGCTACTGGGTATATTTATGGGGGGGGGGAATCCTTTCTGTTGGCAGAAATATTTTTTTTTTCCTTTGAGAAGATAAATCAGATACAATAAAAAAAGAGGTGCAGATGAAACTTTTATTTAATGTGGCAGTAATTCCATTTAAGATCCTAAATAGATTAGAATTGAATAGAGACTATTTACATTTAGATACTCTGACAATGTTTTTTTTCCAAGATGATAAATTCTGTGTATTTCAGTAATACTTTATGTAAATGATATTTATAGCTGTAATTTCACAGCGGTTCCAAAGAGAACCTGACAAAACTTGCAAGCATATTCCATCTATTGGCTGCTGCTGTGGGGGGTTTGTTTTCACAGCTGCTGTTGATTTGCATATTAGCTAAAATACCCTGAAAATGGTGGTTAGGCGATGAGGTGTCCTAGTTATGAGAACTTTCCGAATAACTGACTCTCCTTCAAATGCCAACACTTTTCCTGTTTAAGCATAGGAAGGGAACGTTTCCAAAGAGTATTTTATTGTTCACTCAGCTTTCTAAATAAAGGATTTTGAACCTAAGTTTTGTTACGTTGACTACATTGCATTTTTAATCCCTATTTAGTCATCTCTGTGAACCTTGATTCGTTTTTCTCTCCTAGCCAGCTAGGCATATCTTCATAGTGCCAGTACATTTCATATGCTTCATAAATATTTGATGAAAAAAAAAAGAACAATCTGAGTGTCCTCCTCCCATCATTTTGCATGTATCTAACAACCCCTGTCTCAGGTCTCAGCCGTTCATCCTGTGTGCCCTTCCCCGCCCCCCCCCAACTCCCATGATTCTCTCACCCCTACCTGCCCCTTCAGCTTGCACATCTAATCTGCTTGTACAAAAACAAAATAGGCAAGCCTAATTCTTAAAATTGTAGTAAATAACAGTGAATTAACAGCCAGTGGAGCTCAGAATGAAAGCCTAAGGAACTTGACTTGGGAGCTTTCGGGCAGCCACCACCCTCTGTAAAACACAGATTCATCCTTCTCAAGTAATCAGCCTCAGACTGGAGCTTTCTGTGAAATCCATGTGTAACTTACCTACAAAAGTACAAGACTTATTTATAACAATGAAAACGTGAAAACAAATGAAACTGGAGATTGGCTAAATGTAAAGTTGGAGACATCTATAAGATAAATATCATGTACCCTTTAAAAATGGTCTTAGACAATAGTTCACAGTGATCTGATATGAGGGACAAAGGCAAAAGAAATTTAGGGGAAAAAAAATTAAATCTTACAACTTACAGCCCACTGACAAGTTCTTGAGATAGGCAGAGTGACCTTCCCCTAGGAACTCAACTGCCTCGATGTTAATACTTTAGCTTAATATTGTCCAACTTCCAGGATCCTGTAAGTCTCCTTTAACATATAAAAAGTCCTTTGGAAACTTCCCTTATCTCTACCCCACTGAGATACAGGTTAGCAATCATCCTCCAAGGATGTGGCCCACTGATATAAATCTGAAGAGACTCATGACTAAGGTTTTACTAAAACAGTAATAAATGGCCTTTTCCTAACAACAGCTAGCCCCATAAAGGTCCTGGAACCTTGCTTCCAAATTCCTTAGAGACTTTCACTATCCCTAACCCACTTCCAACTTAAAAGTATATAATCAGTCACCTGTCACAACCCCAGAGCAGCTCTTTCTGCCCACAGGTCCGTCCCTGTGCTTTAATAAAACCACCCTGTTTGCCCCGAAGACATCTCAAGAATTCTTTCCCGACCATTCACTCCAAACCCCAACATTTTCACATTGATCTACATGGAGAAACCCATGGGAATCTGTTGGAAATGATGCATCTATGAAATGAGTGTTTGTTTTATCATTTATGTTGAATTTTGATGAACCCATATAAATTTTCTTTAACCACAAAGATATGTTAGGGAAGAATATTTAATGACTTGAACACATGTTCAATTAACCATATGGTTAAATAAATAAAATGGGTTACAAAACACTCTTTATCATATAATCTCAATTTAGGGGGAGGAAAGCATAGCAAAAAGATGGGATTGCTATTTACCAAAATGTTGGCAGCAGTTATTTATGGGTGATTTTTTAATTTTCTTCTGTTTGTTTACCCACAAAGCTTAAATTCTCTAGGGTTAACATATTGTTCTTTTGAAATAAAGGGGAGAAATGTTATCTCAGACTACTTTGAGTCAGAGCACTTTAGGGCCTGAGCCAATTGGGGGTGCCCTCAACAGCAGGCCCACAAGCTCAGCCACCACTCACAAAGGAACCAGGTTCCTAAAGGTAGCCGGTTGCTGAAATCAACTTGATGTTGTCATTGTTTCAATATTGTTCACTAAACAGCAGGAGTTACTTGTGCTTTCTATATTTCTTTTATGAGTCGGGCTATGGTATCCTCTTCATATTCAAAAGAAGGCAAATTTTTCCAAATTTAGTCTAGCAGAATTGATATTTCAAGGGAAGAAAGCAGGCCAATTTCAATTAGAGGGATAATAATTTAGGGGAAAAATTTGAAGTTAATGAGGTTGCGCAGGAAGCAGGTTGTAATGTAATCATAAATTTACTTAACCTTTGGTAAAATGTCTCCAAGAAGAGAGTACAAGGCCAGAAGTACAGCAAATAGAATATGCTTTGTGTGTTCTATTTATGACTAAATCATTTCAGATCATTTTGCATTGCAAATAGGGTTTAGAACAGGTGATATTTATCAATATATATTTGAAATGATAGAGATTTTAAAAAATTCGATATTTAATATCTTCAGTCTCGAGGCTTAAAATTCCATATACATGCTGCTGTTCTCAAATTTATATTTCCAGCTCAGTTTCTCCCCTGAGCTCTAAATGTAAACATCTAACTGCCTACTCAGCATGCCAAATTCATGGCATGTAGGAGATACCTTGGCTCCACTACATCTAAAACCAAATTACCACCATCCTGGTCAAGACTATTCCTTACTGGGGTGCCTGGGTGGCTCAGTTTTTAAGTATCTGCCTTCAGCTCAGGTCATGATCCCAGAGTCCTGGGATCAAGCCCCGCATCGGGCTCTCTGCTCGGCGGGAAGCCTGTTTCTCCCTCGCCCACTCCCCCTGCTTGTGTTCCCTCTCTCTCGCTGTCTCTCTCTCTGTCAAATAAATAAATAAAATCTTAAAAAAAAAAAGACTGTTCCTTACCATTCTTCCCTACCTCCACTAACATCTCTGGCTTCCTCCAGTTGCTCAGGCAAAAAACCTGGGCACCCTTCCTGTCTCTTGCCTTTCACAAATGCACCTCCTGTCAGCAATCCCTGAAGGCTCCCCTTTCACCGTATCAAGAACTGACCATGGTTCACCATCTTCACCATCTCCTGCTGTAAGTCATCATCATCTCTTATCAAAAGAATTGTCTCTGTCCCAGCTCACCTGTCTTCCATTCTCCTGCTGGGGATTCCCAAAGGCTAAGCTCCAGTCAGAGTGGCCACCTGGGAGGGAGACAGGGCAGAGAATGGTGGACAGTGGACTTGCAGGCACTAATAGACACAGTGGGGCTGGTCGCTTCATACTTGAAGAGGGTAACTTGACCCATTGAGTGGGATTTTCAACTTACAAAGTATTGTAGAAGAAAAACAATTTTCCCTGTACCCTTCTAGGTTCCTGGCTGAGGAACACTCCTCCCAATAATAAAAGATTAACAAGACAAAAATAAACAATTTAAATTGCATATGAACATTTGTGCACACAAGAGCGCCACCTCATATACCTTTTAGACAAAGAAACAATAAATTTGTGAAGAATTGACAAGACAAAGGGGTTTGAGCTAGGGTTGTTAATGTGGTGAAGATGTCACAAGTTTTGTTTGTACAGTCTTCTTGGCCCTAAACTCCCTGTCTCTGGTGATAAGGATGCCTTCTACGCTCTTGTTACAGGAAGATTATTTTTCACATGAAAGATTTATCTTCTGGTCTCAGTGAGACAAGGGAAGATCAGTGTCCTTTTTACACCAGCTGTTTCTCAAGTATGTTTAATTAAAAATAATCAATATGCCAAAATGACATATGCCATATGCCAGTATTTTGAAACAACATGTTCTGAACCCCAACAGTATCATTGTTGGTCAGACTCTTATTGCAGTAGTTATTTATAAAACTTAAATAGTACTATTCCTTTGAGGGATACAACATCATTTCCCACTTAAAATCATGCTGGGTATATAGTAACACTACTGGGCACACTTGAGGTATTTAAATGTACTGTGGCACCAGGGAAAGGGGAGAAGTTGGTGGAGAGAAGTGGGCTTGGTACCCAGTGATAACAAGGGAATTAGTGGAGTCAGCTCTTTTACAAATTCATACTGGGGTGGCAAAGGGACCTGCCAAGGAAGGAATCATGGCTGGCATTCATGACATCCATTGCCAGGGCTAGAAAAACAAGCACATGTCCCATGGGTGGCAAATATGCTGATTTTGTATCCTGCCACTTTACTGAATTCGTTTATCAGCATCTGTATGTGGGCAGACTGTTCTTATTTAAAATAAGTGATGTGTGCTTTCGTGATCATGTGTGTGCTCACGCTTTCTTTGAGTACAAATGTAAGATGATACACTTAACTATTAGTATTTAGGCATTTTTTAATTAAGTTTTAAATTTTAATTCCAGTTAACATACAGTGTTATATTAGTTTCAGGTATACAATTTAGTGATTCAACACTTCCATACAACACCCTGTGCTCATCCTGACAAGTGCGCTCCTTAGTTTCCATCACCGATTTTTACCCATTCCCCCCACCCCCCTGCCCTCTAGTAACCATCAGTTCGTTCTCTATAGGTAAGAGTATGTTTCTTGGTTTGTCTCTCTTTCCCTTTTCTTTCCCTTTGCTCAATTGTTTTCTTTCTTAAATTCTACATATGAGTGAAATCATCTGGTATTTGTCTTTCTCTGACTGACTTATTTCGCTTAGCATTATACTTTCTAGCTCCATCCATGTCATTGCAAATAACAAGATTTCATTCTTTGTTACGGCTGAGTAACAGAGTAACTGAGTAATTCCATAGTATATCTATACCACATCTTCTTTATCCATTCATCTACCAATAGACACTTTGGCTGAATTTATTTTTCATTAATTTATTTTATTGAATTTGTTTTTGTGTATGGTGAAAAAAAGTGGTCCACTTTCATTCTTTTGCATATAGCTGACCAATTTTCCCAACACTATTTGTTGAAGAGACTGTCTTTTTCCATTGTATATTCTTTCCTCCTTTGTCAAAGATTAAGTGACCATATAATTGTGGGTTTATTTCTAGGTTTTCTATTCTTCGCATTGATTTCTGTGTCTATTTTTAAGCCATACTATTCTGATTGCTACAGCTTTCTAGTATAACTTGAAGTCTGAAATTGTGATACTTCCAGTTTTGTTTTTCTTTTTCAAGATTGCCTTGGCTATTTGGGGTCTTTTGCAGTTCCATACAAATTTTAGAATTTTTGTTTCAGTTCTGTGAAAAATGCTGTTGGTATTTTGATAGGGCTGCATTAACTCTGTAGATTGCTTTCGGTAGTATAGACATTTTAATAATATTTGTTCTTCCAGTCCATGAGCATGGAATGTTCTTCAATTTCTTTCATCAGTGTTTTATCATTTTCAGAATACAGGTCTTTTACCTCTTTGGTTAGGTTTATTTTTAGGTATTTTATTATTTTTGGTGTAATTGTAAATGAGATTGTTTTTTTAATTTCTTTCTGATGCTTCATTATTAGTGTATAGACATGCAACAGATTTCTGTATGCTGATTTTGTATCCTGCCACTTTACTGAATTCGTTTATCAGTTCTAGCAGTTTTTTTGGTGGAATCTTTAGGGTTTTCTCTACATAGTATCTTGTCATCTGCAAATAGTGAAAGTTTTACTTCTTTACCAATTTGGATGCCATTTGTTTCTTTTTGTTGTCTGATTGCTGTGGCTAGGACTTCCAGTATTATGTTGAATAAAAGTGGTCAGAGTGGACATCCTTGTCCTGTTCCTGATCTTAAGGGAAAAGCTCTCAGTTTTTCCCCATTGAGTGTGATGTTTGCTGTGGATTTTTCATATAAGGCCTTTATTAGGTTAAGGTATGTTCCCTCTAAACCTACTTTGTTGAGGATTTTTATCATGACTGGGTGTTGTACTTTGTCAAATGCTTTTTCTGCATCTATTAAAATGATCATATGGTTTTTATCCTTTTTCTTGTTGATGTGATGCATCATGTTGATTGATTTGTGAATATAGAACCACACTTGCATCCCAGGAATAAATCCCACTTGATAGTGGTGAATGATTTTTTAATGTATTGTTGGATTCAGTTTGCTAGTATTCTGTTGAGGATTTTTGCGTCTCTGTTCATCGGAGATATTGGCCTGTAGTTCTCTTTTTTGATGGATAAATACCTTTATCTGGTTTTGTTATCAGAGTAAGGCTAGCTTCATAGAATGAATTTGGAAGTTTTCCTTCCTCTTCTTTTTTTTGGAATAATTTGAGAAGAATAGGTATTAACTGGTCTTTAAATGTTTGATAGAATTTTCCTGTGAAGCCTTCTGGTCCTGGACCTTTGTTTGTTGGGAGTTTTTTGATTACTGATTCAATTTCATTGCTGGCAATCAGTCTGCTCAAATTTTCTATTTCTCCCTGTTTCTGTTTTGGTAGGTTACATGTTTCTAGGAATTTAGCATTTAGGCATGTTTTAAGGCTATTTTATACAGTACTGAGTGACCAGTGTTCCCAACTAAACTCGATATGCTGAGTGAGTGACAATTCTTCATTGAATATTTATTTGGGGGAAGCTAATTAGTGGCTCCTAAATTGAAGCCAACGCAGTGATCTCTTCCAACTCCTACTCCTTTCCACCCACAGCATGGTTTCCCACTTCCCCTCCAGTGTAAAATGATTCCTCCCAACATTGCTGTGACCAGCATTTTCCCAACCAAACCACTGTTTTCTCTGTCATGGCCTTTAAAAAAAAAAAGTCAGGCAGATGAGTTTCATAGAGAGAAATTCACTCTCACTTTTCAACATCTCACTTTTCCATATTTGACATTTTGAACATTTTTGGTCTTGAGACACATTTGAAAATAGTAATTACTCAGTAAATATTTATGGAGCACCTACTATGTGCCAGGCACTGTTCTAGACACTGCAGACCCTTGCCCTCTTGGGAAACTGACATTCTAGATCGGCAATAAGTAAGAAGCATAGTAAAACTGTGCTCTGCATAACATGTTGAGAGGTGATAAGTACTATGAAAAAAGTAGATTAGTCTGGGAGACAGTTTCCACTGCCAGATTTTTTTATGTCACTGTCTTCCTCAGAAATATCTAATGCTTCCCTCAGTGTGTCACCCAAGACTTTCTGTCTGCTCCCAGCCTACCCTCCCACTTCATTTGATACTGGGCATGTACAAAAACTCAGGCTTGGGCCCTCACTGTCTCCCACCACCCTCCCAGCTCCAAACCATTGCTCAGATTGTCTCTTGGAATGTGTGTGCGTGTGGCCTATAAAAAATGGTGGTCCACTCCCCAAAGTCTTTGGGACCTCTGCAGCACACACCCTGAGCCCATTGACCTCTGAACTTCCTGGTCTTCTCTGTCCCTGACATTCAGACCTTTAATCAAGCGCCTCCTTGAATCGCTACTTAATGATTACTGAACCATGTGTAGGGATTATCTCCTGGTGCAGATTATCAACTCCTGGCGGGGCAGATATCACCCTCAGGATTTAACTCAACTGCTTTCTATGTACATGATAGGTCCTCAGAAAAATTCCTGTTGTTGAATAAATGAAGGATAAACTACTAAATAGAGACATTTGCATACAACTTCTGAGTTGATGGACCAGAACTCCTTCCCTGCTCTTGGAGGATGTAAACAAGGAAAAATGAGTGATGATTTTGTCATTCTATCTCCCAAACACCAGTTTTCAATCCTTGTGCAAATGTTTATAAAACTGATTTGACATAAACCGTAGTATTTTCTTTTTTCTTTTTTTTTTTTTTTAAGATTTTTTATTTATTTATTTGACAGAGAGAGACACAGCGAGAGAGGGAACACAAGCAGGGGGAGTGGGAGAGGGAGAAGCAGGCTTCCCGCAGAGCAGGGAGCCCGATGTGGGACTCGATCCCAGGACCCTGGGATCATGACCCGAGCCGAAGGCAGTCGCTTAACCAACTGAGCCACCCAGGCGCCCCCGTAGTATTTTCAAGCCACTTATATTTTCTATATTACTCTCTGGAAGCATTCTGTAAAGGATTTTTTGGTTGCTTGCTTCTTTTTTTTTTTTTTTTTTAAAGATTTTATTTATTTATTTGAGACAGAGAGAATGAGAGAGAGAGAGCATGAGAGGGGGGAGAGTCAGAGGGAGAAGCAGACTCCCCGCCGAGCAGGGAGCCCGATGCGGGACTCGATCCTGGGACTCCAGGATCATGACCTGAGCTGAAGGCAGTCGCTTAACCAACTGAGCCACCCAGGCGCCCCTGGTTGCTTGCTTCTAAAATTCTAACTAACGTATGGCCTGCTTGGTTGTTAAGCAATTAGAATCTCGTTCAGTCAAGTCCCTGTCATGGCTGTCCAACAAGTCTCACTGAATTCAGTTTACCTTGCACAGCCATACCCAGGGCGGTAACAAGAAACTCTGAATGTTGTTACAATTCAGATCTTGAGAAGCTCTTTTTCAAGAGGCAGTAAACATCAACATCTTTGAGGACATTTCTTCCAGGAATTGCTTTTCAGTGACTGTGCATGCAAAGGATAGAGAAGAGAGACCACAAAAGGCAGCAGGTGTCTTAGCAAAGTCAGCAGCTTGCTCTGGGGGATCTAGGGGTTTGCACGAGGGAAACCTAGCCACAGCCACAGGTTTTATTGATAGCACCCTCTTGAAACTGCTCTGAACCTGAACACCCAAGCCAAAAATAATTAAAGCACCAATTGATGAGCTTTTTAAAAAAGGTTAAAAACAATCATTTGGGAGCCCCTGGGACAAAGAGTATACTACAGAGAAGTACAGTGGTCAGCTCAATACAGGCAAACTTGGGGCTGTTGCAAGGATATATGGAATCTTTGAGCCTTTGGATACCCTACAAACAAGGCCATGCACAGTGAAATCATGAAGAGACAGAGCTGTCCTTGGTGGCTTCTGTTTCCATGTCTGATCTGTCAGCCTCCTTTTTTTCCTGGAACCTCCTATCTTCTTCTCCTTCTAGGTCTCAGGAAAATCCAGGATATTAGCCATGCTTTTACATAGAGTTGTTACTCATTGCAGGAGAATTTGGAGACAGGACTTTGGGGCAAAACATGAAGCCTTGAACTTGGGAGGTCAGGGGAAGTCCTCATGCTAATGGCATGACTGCTTCCCTGGTCAGGCTTTGGGTCTTTCTTCCCCTTTGCTCTGGGAGCACTGGATTTGGACCTCCAGCCACAAGAGATGCTTCTCACTTCCTAAACTCTTCCACCTGCTTCTTCCCAGTGGGGAGTTCCCAGTCACAGCGAAGTCTGATGCAACAGAGAATCAATCCATACTCACGTGTAGGTGTTTGGGAGAACAATAGAGTCTAATGGAATTGATCATCAATTGCCAATTAAGACAAATATTCAAAAATGATTAGCCAACCATGTAACAGCTTACACTTTAAAAAAGTGAAGCCCAATAATTCTGCCCTTACACTCACTAAAAAAATGTGTTTGGCCCACTGCTAGGGACATGTGGTATCCCCAGACTAAAACAAGCCCAAGATGGAACTCCGTAAGAGGAACAGTTTGCCCAATTTTGTCCACCCACCTTGTGCTCCAGAACCACAGGAAAAGAGAGACCCACATGCCATATCCACACAGAGGGATTCTTCAACTTGGGAATGAATACATACAACAAGGAGATTTGTTAAGAATGACTGACTCCAAATTCAAGAATGACATTGCTTGTAGTTTCCTGTATTTAAACTTTGGAATGTGTGTGTGTGTGTAGTGTAGTATGACATAGTATAATACAGTAGAGTATAGTGTAGTATAGATAGGACTCTTTGGTTGTGAATGACAGAGCCTCACAATGGCTTAAACAGAATAAAAGCAACATTTGTTTTTTTTTTAACTCAATAACAGTAGAGAGAAGCAGTTTTGCTTCGGGCACAGTAACACTATCACCTGGGCTTGGTTCCTGCCCATTTCTTGACCCTGTTTTCTGCTATGTTGGACTTGCTCTTGGTCAGATCCTCTCTGGGGGACAGCCTAGCAACTCAGCCTTACACCCCCAGGACTCACGTCCAGTGAACATACTTCTCTTCTCCAAGGGGCCTACTCACCCTGGGAATTCAGGCCATATCCTGCACCAATAACCATATCTGGGATTGGCCAGGTAGTGCCCTTGAGTGATAGGAAGTGGTAGCAATCAACCCCACCAAAATGCATGCACTGAGCATGCAGGAGGAAGATAAAGAGTCATACCAGGGGTGCCTGGCTGGCTCGGTTGGTAGAGTATGCAACTCTTGATCTTGGCGTTGTGAGTTCAAGCTCCAGGTTGGGTGTAGAGATTACTCAAAAATAATAAAATCTTAAAAAAAAAAAAAAAAAAAGAGTCATACCAGTCAGAAAGAAGTGGTAAGCTGTTGAACTGGTAAAGATAGTGGGGTCACCATATAGTATAGCTCTAAGTGCTGCTAAGAGGGGTTCTAGATCTCTTCCTGGGATTTCCCCCTCTCCTGGATGAGGACACATGCAGCACTAGCCTCCTGGTAACCTCAGAGGGCCTTGGCCCCAGGGTGAGTCAAGGCTGTGGACAGGGCCACAGAACCAATCTAGAGCCCCATGTATTAAGACAGTTACAATTGGGGCACCTGGGTGGCTCAGTCGTTAAGCGTTTGCCTTCGGCTCAGGTCATGATCCCAGGGATCAAGCCCTTCGTTGGGCTCCCTGCTCAGCGGGAAGCCTGCTTCTCCCTCTCCCACTCCCCATGCTTGTGTTTCCTCTCTCGCTATGTCTCTATCTGGCAAATAAATAAATAAAATCTTAAAAAAAAAAAAAAGACAGAGTTATAATTAACTTGGATCCTGCCCTACTTCTGGACCCTTCTATAAGATAATATAGTTCTCTTATTATTTAAGGAAGTTTGTGTCAAGTTTGTTGCTCACAATCAAGAACATCCAAATTCATAGATCTATAATCAAAAAGGTAAAAGATAAAGGCACATTAATTTTTTAAAAGTGATATTTTTGTTATATCACAAGCTTTCTGAACCTGAATATTGAGCTTTGTCTCCTACATGGCAGGCTATTTTGGGATACTTTGCAAATTCTCCTGCTTTACCTCAGCTCATTAATGGAAAACATTTAGAGCAATCTTGCACTCTGAAAACAACTTATGGATATCTGAAATAATTTAATCAAAAGTTAAAAGCCATGTAAGTATTTTTGCAATGGGGAGATCAGCTCACACCACCTTAAATGAGTGATTTAGCATCAATTGTGGAACAACCAGGTACGGTGTGCAGTAACTAGAAAGCAATATGAAGTATACAGCATCACTCATGAGGACTTGTCAAAAATATTTAGCCCAAATTTAAGTAACCCTTTAGATCTAAATTCTGATATATGGGAAACATAGGGGATAGAGAAATAAGTTAAATATCACCATGAGGAAACAGATGAATTTCTAAAAGGCAGAACATTTTATAGGACAGTAGTTTATTAGTCAGCTCAGGTGCCATAACAAGATATTACAGACTGGAGGATTTAAACAACAGGTATTTATTTTCTCCCAGCTTTGGAGGCTGGAGGTCCAAGGTCAAAGTGCCAGCAGGTGAGGCCTCTCCTCCTAATTCAAAGACAGTCATCTTCCTTCTTGCTGTGTCCTCACATGGCCTTTCCTCTGTATGTGTGAGGGGAGTGAGAGGGGTTTCATGTCTCTTCCTCTTCTTATAAGAACACCAGCCCTATCAAATCAGGGCCCCACCCTTATGAGCTAATTTAACCTTAATTACCCCCCTAAAGACTCTGCCTCCAGATATAACTAGGGATTAGGGCATCAACATATGAGTTTTGGGGAGACACATTTCAGTCCACTCAACATTCATTGTTCAGTATCTCCAACAAGTCAAAAACATTAACAAATAAAAAAGGTGAGGGGGCCAATAGATACCTAGAGACATAATAGCCAAATGCAATGTGTGGTCCTTGATTGAATCCTAGTTTAAACAAACCAGTTATAAAAGATATTTTGGGGACAAAATTGAAGAAATTTTAATATGGATGGGGTGTTAGATGGCATTAAGGAATTTTTAATCTTGTTAGATATTATAATGGTGTGACTATGTAGGACATTTTCTGCATTTTTTTCAGAATTGTATAATGAAGCATTCAGGAGTACATGCATGATATATGTAATTTATTTCACAATGCTTTACAGACATGGCAAATATGGGAAAAATAATTCTCTTTTTCTAAGTTTATCTATTTTTTTAGCACTCTCTTCACCCAATGTGGGGCTTGAACTCACGACCCCGAGATCAAGAGTCATATGCTCTTCTGACTGAGACAGCCAGGTGCCCCAGGGGAAAAGTAAAGTAATTCTTTTTTTTTTTTTTAAGATTTTATTTATTTATTTGACAGAGACACAGCGAGAGAGGGAACACAAGCAGGGGGAGTGGGAGAGGGAGAAGCAGGCTTCCCACCGAGCAGGGAGCCCGATGCGGGGCTCCATCCCAGGACCCTGAAATCATGACCTGAGCCGAAGGCAGACGCTTAACGACTGAGCCACCCAGGCGCCCAAAAGTAAAGTAATTCTTAAATCTAGTTGATAGGTATATATTTATACAATTCTTTTCTCTATACTCAACATTTCTATAAGTTAAAAAAAACACAATTCTTTTCAAAAAATAATTTTCTTATAAAATGCTACCATATCATTTCTATATGAAATTCTCTAAAGTTATAAGGTATTTTATATTAGATTTATTAATACTTTTACAGTGAAAACCAGACATTATACACTGGTTTTCTAGAGCTGCTGAATCAAATTGCCACAAACTGGATGGCTTAAAACAACACAAATGTATCCCCTCAGAGCTCTGCGGGTGGAAGTCCAAAAGGTGTGAGGGGGGTTATGTTCTCTCTGAAGGCTCTAGAGGAGGATCTTCCCCTGCTCTTCCAGCCTATGGTGGTGGCTTTCAGTCCTTGGTGTTCCTCAGTGTACAGTGTCATCACTCCAATCTCTGTCATCACATGGCCCTCAACCTGTGTGTCTGTGTCTTTTCTTTTTTTTTTTTTTTAAAGATTTTATTTATTTATTTGACAGAGAGAGACGCAGCGAGAGAGGAAACACAAGCAGGGGGAGTGGGAGAGGGAGAAGCAGGCTTCCCGCGGAGCAGGGAGCCCAACGTGGGACTCGATCCCAGGACCCTGGGATCATGACCCAAGCCGAAGGCAGCCGCTTAACGACTGAGCCACCCAGGCGCCCCGTATCTTTTCTTTTTATAAGGACACCAGTCATACTGGATTAAGGGCCCACCCACCAGTATGACTTCACCTTCACTTAACCAATAACATCGGCAGTGACCTTACTTCTAATTAAGGTTCTGGCAAGAACATGATTTTTTTTTTTTTTAAAGATTTTATTTATTTATTTATTTATTTGAGACAGAGAGAATGAGAGAGAGAGAGAGAGCACATGAGAGGGGGGAGGGTCAGAGGCAGAAGCAGGCTCCTTGCCGAGCAGGGAGCCCAATGCGGGACTCGATCCAGGGACTCCAGGATCATGACCTGAGCCGAAGGCAGTCGCTTAACCAACTGAGCCACCCAGGCGCCCGATTTTTTTTTTTTAAGACCATGATTTTTGGTGGACATATTTAACCCAGTATATATAGTACCTCAGGGGTTCTTGCACATCTTCCTGGACCTATTCGGCGAGGGTGTTCCAGCAGGTCATTTCTGATTATATTTAAAATTCCCGAAGGGCAAATTTGTCCCCAGAAGTATTGAAATAAGATGTAAACTGATGGCTTAATACAGGACTAGAGACACCGATTCCAGGTTTGCGTCAGGGGTACCATGAGGATAATCTCTGAATATACATCTTTACTTCTTCATATCATACCGTGTTTTAAAACAAGAAATTTTAGAGATTTCTATAACTTTTAAATATGAACTATTTTGGTTTTAGAATTTATTTGCTTAGCTGCTTGGAAAGGAATTAATATCATGTCATCCCTGGAGCCAGGTAAGAGAGAGCAGATTACACATTACCCAAATATTTGGTTTTAGGATCAGGAAAAATGTGTCCAATTGTGAAACTGAATATGAAATGGTTTGTTCTCAAATACACAAATGTCCTCTGTGAAATAAGACTGCATGAGTCTATTCTTAGGCCATGATAATTAGAAAACTCTTTCCCTGTTTGGTATTTGTCACTGACTTTCTCAGTTATTTATTTTATATCAGATTTATAAGGTCCTGGAATTTTACTTAATGCAAAGGATTATCTCTGGTTCCATTTAAGTCAAAGCTGAATGATAGCATGAATACACTATCAGAAGTGTGTATAGCTATTAGCAAAAGTTCCCACCTCTTCTCACCTCACCCTCCCCAATGAATTCTTCTCAATAGAGAGAACCACTGCTAACATTCTGAGGTCTCTCCTTTAAGACCTTTAATAGGAATATATAAAAATGACTTATATGTTTCTGTGTATGAGTGAATGTGTGTAGTTGTTTATTTATTTACATAAAAGTTGAATTATATCATATTTTGGGACAACTTGTTATTCTTCTTAACCAAGCAATATGTCATGAACACTGTTCCATGTCAGTATATAGTATTCCATCATGCATATATAACAGTTTATTTAATCCAAGCCTCTCTTGATGAACATTTAAGTTGTCTCCAATTTTGGAAAGCCTCATTTTAGCAGAGAATTCTTAGCTGACAATACCCTTTCATTAGTAGTAGCTTTAATTCAAGCTCTTTAAAGGAATCTGGAAAAATAAGATTGGAATGTAGCAATCAAGGACTTAGCTAAAGAAACATTTAAAACTTTTAGTTTTTCACTCTTCAGTTTTATTATTGACACTAAAATTAACAAACTATTAAAGAGGAAAAAGCAAAGGGGACTTATGATTTCGGGTCCAGCATGTAAGGAGCTTGAAGGTTGTCACTGTGTCCCAACAAGTAAAGAGCTAAACACACTGAAAAATTAACCATTCTTCCTAGATCCGTCAGAGAAGTGGGGCTCATGGGGCAAACTGCTGCCCTCAAAATCAGGAGATAATGAGAATCACAAGTCGCCAGAGCAGAATCCCATGAATAGAAACTCTCGGGGGAGCTACTGCCAGGGTAGGAGAACATGCATTGTAACTAAAAAACTGCTGGAGGCTCATTGTGGACAAGTCTGAGAGTTAAGCACTTCAGGAGACCCCATGCATAGGAAGGGAGAGGGACACTTTTGTGAGTTTTACCTCCAAGAATTCTACCACTTGCTCACAGTGAATACTGGAAAAAATATCCTCCTGTTTCTGACAGAGAAAGAGGAAAAGTAATTATTTTAAAATCCACCAGAGCATTCCATTCTTCTTAACAAGGTCTGTTCTCAGAAGAAACTATTTGCCAGAGCCAAATCTGTTGGGGTTAACAGGGTCTGTTCTCAGGAGAAACTATTTGCCAGAGCCAAATCTGCTGGGATTTTATCAGAAGCTAAACCACCTGGGGGAAGGGAAATACCCAATTCCAGCCCACTCTAGCCATCCTGTTCTAGGAAAGGTAGTGGAGGTGGGGGTGGGGAATGAGAAGTACTTGGAAAGTACGCTAAAAGACTGAGGCACAATTGATAAGTCTACAGAATGCTTTCCCTCCCCCCACACCTTGCCACCACATTATTAAAGACCTATTGGTAGCAGTTCCGTTTACTCAGTAGACCATATATGGCTATAAAGAAAAAATCAGAAGACATACCAAAGGCAAAAAAACACAATTTGAAGAGACAAAGCAAGCATTAGAAGCAGACATGGCAGGTATGTTTGAGTTATCAGACTAGGAATTTAAAACAACTATAATTAATATGATAAGGTCTCTAAGGAAAAAGTAGACTGCATCCAAGAACAGATGGGCAATATAAGTAGAGAGTTGGAAATTCTAAGAAAGAAACAAAAAGAAACTCTAAAGATCAACAACACTGTACAAGAAATGAAGAATGCTTTTGACGGGCTCATTAGTAGACTAGAAACAGCTGAGGGAAGACTCTCTGCACTTGAGGTTATGTCAATAGAAACTTCCCAAACTAGGGGCGCCTGGGTGGCTCAGTCGGTTAAGCGTCTGCCTTCAGCTCAGGTCATGATCCCGGGGTCCTGGGATCGAGCCCTGCATTGGACTCCCTGTTCGGCGGGAAGCCTGCTTCTCCTTCTCCTCCCTCTCCCACTCCCCCTGCTTTTGTTCCCTCTCTCGCTGTGTCTCTCTCTGTCAAATAAATCAATAAAATCTTTAAAAAAAAAAAAAGAAAAAAAAGAAACTTCCCAAACTGAAAAGCAAAGAGAAAAAATGACTGAAAGAAACCCCAACAAAACAGAACAGAATATCCAATAACTATGGGACAACTAGAAAAGGTACAACATAGGCATAATGGGAATACCAGAAGGAAAAAAAATACAGAAAGGGACAGAAAAAAGATTTAAGCAATAATAAATGAGAATTTCCCCCCAAATTAATGTTAGGTACCAAACTATAGATCCAGGAATCTCAGAAAACACCAAGTATGCAGGGCGCCTGGGTGGCATCTGCCTTCGGCTCAGGTCATGATCCCAGAGTCCTGGGATTGAGCCCCGCATCGGGCTCCCTGCTCCACGGGAAGCCTGCTCCTCCCTCTCCCACTCCCCCTGCTTCTGTTCCTGCTCTCGCTGTGTCTCTCTCTGTCAAATAAATAAATAAAATCTTTTTTAAAAAAGAAAAAAAACCCCATCAAGTATGGTAAATGCCAAAACAAACAAACAAAATAACAAAAACCCCTACTATACCTATGCATATCATCTTCAAACCACAAAAAATCAAAGATAAAGAGAAAATCCTTAAAGAACCCAGAGGAGGAAACACGTTATTTATAAAGAAGCAAATACAAAATTTACATGTGATGTCTCCTTAGGAAGCACACAATCAAGAAGACGTTGGAATGAAATATTTAAAGTGTTGAGAGAAAAAAAAAATCTACCAATTAGAATTCTGTAACCTGTTAAATTACCCTTCAAAAGTGAAGGGGAAAAGGATTCTGGGAAGATGGTGGAGTAGGAAGCACCAGAAATCTGTCTCACTATGTAGGCAACAATTACACTGGTAAAATCTGTCTGATGTAACTATTTTGGAACTCTAGACTGTATTATTTTTTAAATATTTTATTTATTTATTTGAGAGAGAGAGATCACAAGCAGGGGGAGGGGCAGAGGCAAAAGCAGACTCCCAGCTGAGCAGAGAGCCTGATGCAGGGCTCAACCCCAGGATCCTGGGATCATGACCTGAGCCGAAGGCAGTCATTTAACTGACTGAGCCACCCTGGTGCCCGTGAAACTCTAGACTGTACTGAAGGCTTGAAACTTCCACTGGAACACTTGAATGGTAAGTTGTGTTTAATTTGTCAGTTTCAGCTCTTAACACAGCAGCTAACTCAGGGGCTCCTGGGTGGCTCAGTCAGTTAAGTGTCTGCCTTCAGTTCAGGTCATGATCCCAGGGGCCTGGGATAGAGTCCCGCATCCAGCTCCCTGCTCAGTGGGGAGTATGCTTCTCCCTCTTCCTCTGCCCCTCCCCCCTACTCATGTGCTTACACACTCTCTCTCTCTAATAAATAAATAAAATCTTAAAAAAAACCAAAACAAAGCAATAATAGCTACTCATGTCCCAGCGTGTAGCAGGCAGCTGTGCACATGTTCCAGGAGCAGCTTGCACACAGTCTGTGGGAGACAGGCTAGTAAAAACAACAACAACAACAAAACCATCTCCTCCAAATATCAGTGATATGTGCTCTGATTTATGATCGCTTTTTCTGATCACAGAGGTACACTCAAAGAAGTGGGCAAAATTATTGTTGCAAATGAAATCCAGGGGATTTAATAGGCCAGTGGACTTTCCCCCTTTAATTTTATTCTTTTCTCCTTTTTGGGAGCCAGACACTAAAGACTAGGACAATCAGAAGCAACTGCATATATGGGAGGACTTGGAAAATCACTGTGAATGCCAAGAGAAAGGTGCAGGCTCAGAAAAGACCTGAAAAGACATTAATTTACCCTTCAGGCTGCTCATTGGTATAGAAACAGCTGACAACAATAGAAGAGGAAGAAGGAGGAGACAGAGATGGAGGAGGAGGAGGAGAGAAAAAGGAGGAGGGAGCAGAGGAAGGAGAAAGAGAGAGAGAGGGAAAGAAAGAGGAGGAAGAGAGGGAAGTAGGGGAATTGGAGGAGAAAGAGGAAAGGAAAAGAAAAGAAAGGGGAAAAAAGAACATGAAAATACTGGAGAAAGGGGAAGAATCTAATATCCATAATTATCATTATTAGATTCAGATGTCTAGTGTGGAACAAAAAAATCAGGCATACAGAAAAACAGAAAGTATGGCCCATTCAAATAAACAAACAAACCAATAGAAACTGTCCTTAAGAAAGACCTGATGGCAGATCTACTACATAAAGACTTTAAAACAATTATCTTAAAGAAGCCAAGGAACTAAAGGAAATTGTGGAGAGAGTCAAAATAAATTCCGGAACTGAAAAGTACAATAACCAAAATGAAGAATGCACTAGAGGGATTCGAAGGCATATTTGAGCAGGCAGAAGAAAGAATCAGTGAACTTGAAGATAGGACAATTAAAATTATTGGGTCTGAATAACAGAAAGAAAAAAGATTGAAGAAAAGTGAATAGAGCTTAAAGGACCTGTGGGATGCCATCACGTGGACCAACATATGTGTTATGGGAGTCTCAGAAGAAGAGAAAAAAGGGCAGAGAATATGTGAAGAAATAATTGTCAAAATTTTCCCAAATTTGATGAAAGACATGAATATAAACATCCATGAAGCTCAACAAACTCCAAGTAAGATGAACTTAAAGAGACACACAAGATATATTATAATTAAATTGAGAGACAAAAAATAAATTTGAATGTGGCAAGAGAAGAGAATTGTCATGTACAAGGGGTCCTTAACAAGATTTTCAGCAGATTTTTTTTTGTCAGAAACGCTGGATGCCAGAAGGCAGTGGACTGAAATATATAAGGTACTAAAAGGGGAACCCGAGAGCAAAGAATCCTATATCTGGCAAAACTATCCTTCAAAAGTGAGGGAGAAATGAAGACATTCCCAGATAAACCAAAGCTGAGGAAGTTCATTACCACTAGATCTTCCTTGCAAGAAATGCTAACCACAAAGAAAAAGGCTACAGAATAAACACACACACACACACACACACACACACACACACGAGAAAGAGAGAAGGCAATTAAAACATTCTACTACCAAAAAAAATCAATAAACATGAAAATAGACAGTAATGCAGAAAATGAAGCACAAAAACCTATATGTCATATGGAAAACAAATGGCACAATGATAGAAGTAAGTACCTTCTTAATAAGAATTATTTTAAATATAAATGGGTTAAATAATCTAATCAAAAGACACAGATTGGCAGAACGGATAAACAAACATGATCCAAGCATATGCTGTCTATAAGAGGCACTTTAGATAAAAAAAATACAAATAGGTTGAAAGTGAAAGAATGGAAAAGGATAGTCCAAACAAATAATAATCAAAAGACAGAGGGGGTGACTGTACTAATATCAGACAACATAGGCTTTAAATTTAAGAAGCTTATAAGAAAAAAAGAAGGATATTATATATTGATAAAAGTTTCAATACAGCAAGAACATATAACAGTTATAAACAATTACACACCTAATGACAGACCATCAAAGTATGTGAAACAAAAATTAACATTAAAGGGAAAAACACACAATTCTAAAATAATTGTGTAGACTCCAATATTCCATTCTCAATGGATAGAACAACCAGAAATAGAAAATAAGAGATTTTCTTAGAAAATCTCTTAAGATTTTCTAGGAAATAAGAAAATAGAGAACTTAACAGAATAAACCAACTAGGTCTAACAGACATATGCAGAACACCCCACCCAACATGAACACATTCTTCTCAAGGGCACATGGGACATTTTCCAGGATACACCATTTGTTCGGTCACAACCTAAGTCTCAATGGATTTAAAAAGACAGATAATAGCTTGTCTGATCACAATGGGAGAAAGTTAGAAATCAATTACAGAAAGAAACTGGAAAGTTCACAATTGTGGAAATTAAATAACACATTTTCAACAACCAATAGATCAAAGAATAAATCACAAGAGAATTTAGAAAATTAATAGAAATAAATGAAAACGAAAGATAACATACCACAACTAATGTGACACAGTGAAAGAAGTGCTAAGGTGGAAATTTATAGCTCTGAATGCTTATATTAAAAAACAAGAAAGATCTTAAATGAGTAAATGTATCCAGGTAACAGAAAAAGAAGAACAAAACCCAAAGCTACCATAAGAAAGGGGAAATAATAAAGATTAGAGCAGACATAAACAAAGTTGAGAATAACAAAACAACGAGAAAAACCGTGAAATTCAAAGTTGGTTCTTCAAAAAGATCAACAAAATTGACAAACCTTTAGCTAGGTGGACTAAGAAAAGAAGACTCAAATCACTAAAATCAGAAGTGAAAGTGGGGACATTAATACCAATTCTAAAGAAATAAAAGGGATTATAAGAGTACTATGAACGATTGTATGCCATCAAATTGTATAACCTAGGTGAAATGGAAAAATTCCTAGAAACACAAAAGCTATCAGACTAAATCCAAAGAGACAGAAAATCCGAATAAAATAACCTATAACTAGTAAGGAGATAGAATCAGTAATCAAGAATCTCTCAATGAAGAAAAATCCCCGGACATAATGGCTTCACTGGTGAATTCTACCAAACATTAAAGAAGAACTAACTTCAGGTTTTCTCTAACTTTTCCAAAAAATTAAAGAAGGAGGGAACAATTTCATAATTCATTCTATGAAGGCAGCATTATTCTGTACCAAAGCCAGAAAACACATTACAAAAAAGCTGCAAACCAATATCCCTTATGAACATTGATGCAAAAAATCCTCAACAAAATACAAAATAGCAAATAGAATTCAGCAGCATATTTAAAGGATCATACACCATGATCAAATGGGATTTTTTTTTTTTCTGGAATGCAAGGATGGTTCACCATAAGAAAATCAATCAATGTAATATACCACATCAACAGAATAAAGAACAATAGCCACACGATCATCTCAATTGATGCAGTAAAAGCATTTGACAAAATTCAAAACCCTTTCATTATAAAAATATTCAACAAACTAGGAATAGAAGGAAACAACCTCAATATAATAAAAGCCATATATGAAAAACCCACAGCAAACATCATACTCCGTAGTAAAAGACTGAAAACTTTTTCTCTAAGATCAGGAACAAGGTAAGAACACCAATTTCACCACTTCTATTCAACACATTAGTGTAAGTTCTAGCCAGAGCAATTAGGCAAGAAAAAGAAATGAAAGGCACCCAGATTAAAAAGGAAGAAATAAAATTATCTCTGCAGACAAAACCCTAAAGACACACAAAAATTGTTAGAACTAATAAGCAAATTCAGCAAGGTAGCAGAGTTCAAAGTCAACAAACAAAAATCAGTTGTATTTCTATGCACCAATAAAGAACAATTCTAAGAGGAAATTAAGAAGACAATTCCCTTACATTAGCATCAAATAGAATAAAATACTTAGGTATAAACATAATCAAGGAGGTGAAAGAATTGTACACTGAACACTATAAAACATTGATGAGAAATTAAAGAAGAGATAAATAAATGGAAAGACATCCATGTTCATGGATCAGAAGACTTAATATTATTAGAATGTCAATACTCTCCAAAGCAATCTACAGAGTCAGTTCAATCCCTACCAAAATCCCAAGGATGATTTTTGCAAAAATACAAAAACTCATCTTAAAATTCATGTGGAATCAAAGGTACTTTAAATAGCTAAAAAAAATCTTGAAAAAGAAGAACAAAGCTGGAGGTCTTACACTTCATGGTTTCCAAACTTACTATAAAGCTACAGTAATTAAAACAGTGTATACTGGCATAGGAGAGATGTATAAACCAATGGAATAGAACGGAGATCCTTGAGAGCACCTGGGTGACTCAGTCGTTAAGCGTCTGCCTTCGGCTCAGGTCATGATCCCAGGGTCCTGGGATCGAGCCCCGCATCGGGCTCCCTGCTCAGCGGGAGGCCTGCTTCTCCCTCTCCCACTCCCCCTACTTGTGTTCCTGCTCTCTCTCTCTCTCTCTGTCAAATAAATAAATAAAATCTTAAAAAAAAAAAATTAAAAAAAGAACAGAGATCCTTGAAGTAAAAGTTTGCCTGCATGGACAAATGACTTTTGACAAGGGGGCCAAGAATAAGCAATGGGGAAAAGACAGTCCTTTCAACAAAAAGTGAAGACTGAATATCCACATGTGAAGAAATGAACTTGGACCCTTACCTAACACCATAAATAAAAAGTAATTCAAAGTGGATCAAAGATCTAAACTTAGACCTAAAACTATAAAGCTCTTACACAAAAACATCAGACAAATCTTCATGTCATTGGATTTGGCATGATTTCTTAGATATGACACCAAAATTACAGGCAACAAAATTAAAAATAGAAAAATTGGACCTCATGAATATTAAAAAGAATTGTGCATTGAAAAAAAATATCAGCAGAGTAAAAAGATAACCCATGGAATGAGAGAAAATATTTACAAGTCATGTATCTGATAACATAGTAACATTCAGAATATAGAGTGAACTAAAACTCAGCAACAAAAAACCAAACAACCCAATTTAAAGTGTGGGCAAAGAACTTGAGTAGACATTCTCCAAAGAAGATATACAAATGGCCAATAAGCACATGAAAAGATGCTCCACATCATTAATCATTAGGGAAATGCAAATAAAAAGTACAATGAGATAACACTTCACGCTCATTAGGATGGCGATCTTAAAAAAAAATTAAGCAGAACATAAGAACTGTTGGCAAGGTTGTTGAAATTGGGGCCTTGAGCACTGTTGATGGGAATATAAAATGGTACAGTTTGTGTGGAAAACAGTATGGTGGCTCCTCAAAAAATGAAAAATAGTATTACCGCAAGATCCAACCATTCTACTTCTGGGTATATATCCAAAAGAATTGAAAGCAGGGTCTTGAAGAGATCTTGGTACACCCATGTTTACAGCAGCATTCTTCACAACTGCTAAAATGTGGATGCAACCCAAGTGTCCATTGATGGACGGTTGGTTGAGCAAAATGTGTATGTATATATAATGGAATATTATTCAGGGTTAAACAGGAAGGAAATTCTGACACATGTTACAACATAGATGAAACTTGAGGACATTCTGCTAAGTGAAATAAGCCAGTCACAAAAAGAAATACTGTATGATTCTACTTCTATGAAGTACTAAAAGTAGTCACAATTACACAGGCAGAAAGTAAAATGTTGACTGCCAGGGGTTTGCGCAGGGGGTGCTGGGGGATTATTGTTTAATGGGGACAGAGCTTCAGTTTTGTAAGATGAAGTGTTCTGAAGGTGGACTGGGTGATGGTTGTACAGCAATGTGAATGTATTTGGTACTACCAAACTGTATGGTTAACACTGGGAAATTTTATGTATTGTATATTTTACCACAATAAAAAATTTGGAAAAAATGGAGAAATAAAGACTTTTTCAGACAGACAAAAATTGAGGGAACTTGTTGCCAGGAGACCTGCCTTGCAAGAAATGTTAAGAGAAGTTCCTCAGAGAGAAGGAAAATGATGTAGGTCAGAAGCTCAGACCTACCTACAGAAAGGAAGAACCTTAGAGAAGGAATAAGCGAAGGCAAACAAAAACAAAAAAACCCCTCAAACAGAATAATGTTCTCCTTCTTTCCCTCTCTCCCTTTCCTACAAATACAGCTAAAGATGAGTTGTAATTGTTTCTGATGATTTGAAAGCATTCTCATAAAAATGAAATTACTTTATATACATTATAGGTATATATATTCCTAGAGTATTGTTTATATGATAATTTTTATTTAATTCTGGTGAAATAAAGAGGTTAATTTTAATCTAGAAAACTAAAATTATTTTTGCCCCTTTTCTATGTAGTATTGTTAGAAACAATTATGAGCTCTTAATTTGACAATGATATTTAAAGTCAGGAGAACTGATATGCAGTTATATTCATAGAAGGTTTTAGATTGTCCTCTTTGCGTCAAGGAAACATTTTCTTCTGTGCTTTGAAGTTCTGCAAAACTGTTTCTCAACTTCATCTAAGCTGAAAGATAGTTCATGATTCTCCTTTCTTTTTTGGTACTGTCGATTTCCTCCTCGAATTTAGACGGGGCTAGCGATGTTAGTGCTGGCCTTTTTAACAACTACAAAAATTGCATTACATTACAAAAGAACAGAAGATACCAGATCCGGCTGCTCTTTCTTCTTTCTGCTATAGCACTGCACTCAAGAATGTGTAAAACGAATTGCACATGTCCTTTCGTGTTCTCCAGCACCGTCCCTGTGCAGACAGCTGGTTAGAGCATGTGGCTGCCCTTCTCTGTCATTTATGCTGTCTCTGAAGATGGGAAGAAATGTCACCTTGGTCGCAGCCCGTAAACCTCCAGCCCAATGTCACATCACCAAAACAATAAGAGATGGCAGAAACCTATTAGTGCAGTATAAGAAGACGTGGCCTCCAAATGCACAACTATAGATTGATAGCTGTAAGAAAGGGTAATGAAAAAATATAACACCATGAAATGTTAATAGCCTCAGTGTCAATAATTCTGAGTCAAGGCCATCAGAATAGGTAATATCTTTTCTCTTAAAAATCTGCTTTATATCCTATAAAGATTTCAATAGTTTTCCTTTAAAATGCCTGTGTGTCCCCAGAGCCTAAATCTGGTATAAAAAAATGTCTCTGAACTGATAGTTTTCTGTGAAATGATATTTTAACATTACAGGAGTTACCAGTTCTCCCTTTCTCTCATTGTCTTTAAACCCTAACCAAGTCTTATTAAATAATCTGCTCTAAAACTTCTATAGTTGCAAATTTCTTGAAAATGGGGCAGGGAGGAAAGGACCCCACAAACTTTCTTAAAGAAGGAAATCTGAATTGAAGTTCAGAGTTTGGTCCACTGGCGACCTCAGTGAACACAAGGCATGTTCTCTGTTGGCACATGTTCAGGCTTTTTTGGTATTACTTCCCACGCGTTACTTCACAGCTGGAATTTCTTTGAATGTAAGGGGTTGAATCAGCCACAAAACTGTAGCTTAAAATTCTTAATGAAATTTCCCAAATTTAATAGGAAAAGGTCAAACCCAGAATTACTTCCACTGGCAAAATATTTTTGTTAGGAAGGATTTTTAATTATAAAAGTAACACATGCTAGTTGCAAAAATTTCAAACCAAAAAGATGTATAGAAACAAAAGGAATAAAGCTCCAATTCTACATCAGTCCCCAGGCTACCATTTTGGAGTGATTCTTTCCACTGTGTGTGAGCAAGCATGAGATGCTCTGACCACACCCACTGTTTTCTCTTTTGAATTCACAATATGTCATGGACATCTTGCATGTCATTTTTAGCAGACTTTTTGAAATATTATTTAATGGTGCAGATGCTACTTTTTATGTAATACATGCTCCTGGTTAAAAAAAAATGTAAACAGTACAAAAAGCTGTATTTCACCCCTACATTCCCAGGCTGCTAGTTCCCTGCCCAGAGCAGCCACGCTATTTGAGTTTTTCTTCTTGGTGGATCCAACCAAAGACACTCTGCTACGGCTGTGTAGACGCTAACTTAAGTTCCCCCTGTCCCTCTGCAAGTTACACGAGGACTGTCTCCCCCTTCAGTCAGACACATCCAGTGCTTCAGTATCAGGAAGGATTGTCCTGAGAGGAATACGAGAGCCCATGCTTTATGGTGGACTTAAAATCTAGGTTTCTGAAACCCGTAGGGTTGTCATGCAAGCAAATTTTTTTGCTAATAATGGTTGGGCTCTTTAAAAAAAAATAAAATTGAGTAATAACATACAGATAGTGAGGCACACAAATCTTAAATTTATAGCTTGATTAATTTTTATTTATTTTATTTTTTTAAATTAATTTTTAAATTAATTCCCATGTAACCCCCTCTGTAGTTAAGAAACATTCCCAGACTTCTGGAAAGGAGTCGGGCTTTTGAGAAAGAAATAGAGGTTTTGAGTACCAAAAAGTCTAAGAACCCCAAGAGATTAAAGCATAGAATTTATACCTTAAAATGTCCTTAAAAATGAAATCAAGGAGGGAGACGAACCCTCTTAAGGGGCTGTTAATCATAGGAAACAAACTGAGGGTTGCTGGAGGGGAGGTGGGCAGGGGAATGGGGTAACTGGGTGATGGACATTGGGGAGGGTATGTGATGTAATGAGCACTGGGTGTTATATAAGACTGATGAATGACTGAATTGTACCTCTGAAACTAATACCTTATATGTTAATTAATTGAATTTAAATTTTTTTAAAAAGGAAAAAGATGTCTTCAAAAAGAGATGACATGTTCTAGGAGAAAAATATTTGTCTCTCAGAAGACAACCTGCACCCTGCTTCCCATTAAAGCCAAGAATGGGGTGTTATGGACTGAATTGTGTCCCCCAAAATTCACATGTTGAAGCCCTAACCTCCAATGTGACTGTTTTTGGAGACAGGGCCTTTAAGGAGGTAATTAAGGTTAGATGAGGTCAATAGAACGGAGCCCTAATCCAACAGGGCTGGTGCCTTTACAAGAGGAGGGAGAGAGTGGAGGGGGGTGGGGGTGATGGGGTAGCTGGGTGACAGACATTGGGGAGTGTATGTGCTATGGTGAGCGCTGTGAATTGTGTAAGACTGATGAATCACAAACCGGTACCCCTGAAACAAATAATACATTGTATGTTAATAAAAAATAAATTAAAAAAAAAAAAAAAGAGGGAGAGACTCCAGAGCGCTTGCTCTGTCTCTGTGGTCACCAAGGGAAGGCCATGTGAGGACAGAGAGAGAAGGTGGAAGTCTGCAAGCCAGGAATACAGCTCTAAGCCAGAAAGTGAATTCGCAGGCACACCTTGATCATGGTGCCTCCAGAATTGCGAGAAAATGTCTGTTGTTCAAGCCACTGTCTGGTGTTTTGTAATACTGTGGGCAAGAAACAACAGAAACCCCAGAGAGATGCTGGGGAGTTTGAGAGCAGAACCTGGGCCCTCTTCAGGGTACAGCCTGGGGAGGCCGCCAGCTTCCCAGATGTTCTGGTACCACAGGACACAGCAGCAGTGCAGATATAACAGGTACGAGACAGCCCTCTGAGCCTCCCACCCTGTGCCCAAGCTTCCTGAGAGGCTGAGAGAGGGCTGCAGGGGCCTCCGGGCTGGGGCTCCAGCCAGTGCACCCCAGTCTACATAAACTGGAGGCTGTACAGGACCATTGAGTCCTGCAGAAGATGCACCTGGGCCACGATCCCACCCTTCCCCACCCTCTGCGTGAAGATGCAAGTGAGGACTCAGATGGAATGGAATCTTAAAGCTTCTGCAGACAGAAGGAGGGGCAGAATCTTGATTTCACATCTTTACCTGCCTCGACTGACCACATTTACCTGGAAAAGACCTTGATTTTCTGCTTATTAAGCAGATTGAATACTCAAGGCAAAGATTAAGTTCAATTATAGGAAAATATTAACAATTTTCTATACCTAAGCTGTGATCTGTGAAATGTGTACTAACAACAAAACCACTTATGTGGATGTGGTTTATACATGTACTTGCTCACGTGTGGCGTGTGTGTGCGTGTGTGTGCGTGTGCACACCTACACATATCCCCACCTACCTATCTTCAATTTTCCTAGTTTACAAGTCATTTAGATCTGGGTTCTGGGACGCCCAGGATAGGGGGTTAGTTAACCAATAGGGGTTGGTTAGTAGACCTTTAAAAGCCGAAGTACTTCTTTCCCTGCAGATTGGATGACCAGTAGGGCAAGGACTATTTAACAGGAGAGTCACTAAGACAAACTGCACTGCACACCAGAATATTGTTCCTTCCTCCTGGAATCAGATTAGTTTTAACTGAAGGCAGCATGACTTGCAGATTCATAACGCCAGTGTTAGCAGTTTGGGGAAGAGCTTGACCAGTTATAGATACAATTGCTTACAGTAAATACCATTGCAAGGAAGGATTCAGAATTAGTTCTTTCCATTCTCTCTAAGTGGGCTAGTTCAACAGTGTCGCTGATCTGGTTCCGGAAATCCTTTGTGATATCTAATCCTAGTATACGAATATTAGCAATGTGGTGGCTTTGGAACATGTCCAATTCTGCTAGGCTGAACTACATTTCCCAGAACTCAACTCCTTGTACATTTCCAGTTAAGGTGGCCATAAGATTTGGAGGGTAGGCATGAAGCAGTAGGCATTATATGGCTTGTACACACTGTCACCTACCAGTGGGCTCACCTGGGAGTGTAGAAAAGCAGTGGGCTGCACTGTTCCACCTTCCCTGAGCCAAGGCCTGGTCACACATGGATGTCAGCTTTGTGACGGATGGTGCCAGTTTCTCCTGCTGGACACTGTACCTTTAGAGGCTGTCAGAACTGTCACAGCTTTCAGTCCACCCTCATGGGTCCAGCTCATGCCTGTGGGTCCCAACTTGTCCTTGCTTTCCCATTTTACAGCCCTTTATAACCACTGTCCATCCCGTTCAGTTCAGGTTCTAGCTGCAGATGCTAAGACAACAGCCTTACAGAGCTTCCTTAACTGGCTCCCACACTTGCATGAGGCCAATCCTTTAACAAATAGTTTCATTTATACCTACATATACCCATACCTCCAAGTGGTTCTGCTTCTCTGATTGATCCCTGACTGATAGCAGAATTTGGTACTGGACGTGGAATGGTCCCAGGGAATGGAATCTTAAAGCTGCATTCTCTCAAGTGATTCTGGGCTTTCTGAAATTTGTTGTCTGTTCTGATTAAAGATATTAATGACTCTATTTCCAGTGGTAACAGGGACACTGACAGTCTGTGGCATGCTCTGGCAAAACCGTTTACTCAGATTATCATCTGTAGATACCTGTAATCAGATACCTAGGGAAGGCAAGGCTCTGGGTGACCAAGTACTTGTGGCCACAGATGACTTCAGTAAAAATAAAGACTATAATGAAGCTAGTTGCTTGTTTCTAAGTGTGGAGAACTTGGAAGAAAGAGAATGATAATCTCAAGGTTTTAAATTCCCTAGCTCAAAGTCCACATAAGGAATCTGAACATTTCTATGGCTGCCCAAAACAAAACCCTGATCTTCTGTATACACAGGGAGGGCTAAGATTTCTGAAAAGCACACCCCAAGTCTAACCTGAATGTGGCTGAATTACAACGCAGATTGAATTGCCTCCCAGGGTCTGTTGTGTTAACATTAGGGCACTGACTAGAGAGAAATGGGATGCAGACAACTGGAAGGGTGCCATATGGGCAGGTTCTAAAAGCACGCCAAGAACAACATTTCCTAGAATCTTCCTCCCAGTGTAGCACCCATTTGGAGGTTGCCAAGGAAAAGAATATCCACAGAGTTTTGAGTGTGGATGTGAATATCCCAAACAAGCAAATTAAGAATTATTTGGATACTTTTGTAACCTAGAAAAAATTCAGTGGGAATAATTTGATTCATAGAACTTATGAACAATGATGTCTGGGTCCTACAAGAATCAATTCATAAAAGATACTGGCACATCTTGATAATAATATGCATCAGGGGCACCTGGATGGCTCCGTCGTTAAGCGTCTGCCTTCGGCTCAGGTCATGATCCCGGGGTCCTGGGATCGAGCCCCGCATAGGGCTCCCTGCTTGGCCGGGAGTCTCCTTCTCCCTCTCCCACTCCCCCTGCTTGTGTTCCCTCTCTTGCTGTGTCTCTCTCTGTCAAATAAATAAATAAAATCTTTTAAAAAAATAATATGCATCAGTTGCATTATTATGTTTACCATACATCTGTTTACTACCCTCCACCAAAATCCTGGCTAGAGTAGTGATATCCTTTAAATTTTTATTAGAGAAATTACAGGTCATAGAAAACTCCATGCAAAAACATGAATTCTCACATGAGGAAATGGTGCTACGTTCATTCTTCCAATTTTGCATTCTGTAATTATTGCTTGAGCGCCACAGAAGTGAAATATAAAGACACTTTCTACATGGACCCAGAAATGTACTGAGTGATTTTCCCCCAAACCAAACACATTTATACCAGGCATTCAGCTTCCTGTTTGGCTATCAGCCCTTTTCTAGGGCAATGGATTTACTTGGTAAAGATTTATTTATCTTAGAAAGAGAGAGCGCACACAAGCTGGAGAGGCAGGGAGAGGGAGAGAGAATCTCAAGCTGAGTGTGGAGCCAGACACAGGACTCCATCTCACCACCCTGAGATCACAACCTGAGGCGGAAGAAACCAAGACTTGGATGCTTAACGGATGGCACCACACAGGTGCCCTGGCAATGGATTTATTTTTAATGCCTATGCTAGGTTGTGTATGGGTGGCTGAACTCTATTTACACAAAGCAGCAAATAGGCCCAGCTGAAATACTTAGATGCCTTGCAGCTAAGTGCATGCATATGGCCAAATTCTAGCAAATGAGATGAGAGTGGACGCGGCAATGCCAACTTCAGGGAAACCTGCTTTAATGCGAGCTGACTGAGCCAGGAGGGCCACTGCTGTCCTGGAATGTGAATGTGACAACTGGAGCTCCAGCAGCTATCTTAGACCTTTAGATAATATTGAGAAGACCCATATATGGTAGAGTAGAAAAACAGATAGCACATGAATCATGAATCCTTGAGTTGTCCAACCAGTCCTGCACTACGTTTCTGAATTTCTATCCTGTGTAGGCTGTTCTTTGTTCCAATCTGTTAGTAGTAGCCACAGTATTTCTTAACTGATATACTTTGTGACCCTGAGGTATTTCCATGTTCCAGGTGAACTAACTGCATTGGGGCTGTTATATATAATGGGATAGTCCAAACCCATTCTACTGTCACTTCCACAAGTGGCCACTGATTTCCTGGGGCGAGAAGGTTATGAGAACTTGGTTTCCCCTCGGGGAGCGGCGGACATCTCCATCTGGAGGCTCATTATTCCGAACAGCAGTACATCTAAACCTGATTCCCCTTCTCTTCACCTGGTAGCAGGGGTGTGCGCTTTCCCCCACGTCTCATTTTACTTCGTGCTGTCATGACTCTTTCAGCCCACTGAGTCGTGCCTAGACAAGCACTGTAAGCTGCTTCCAAGGATCGAAATGGCAGCATGGCTTGGCCGGGAGCTCCAGGAAGATGGTCTCCCAAGGCTCAGGGAGCCTCCCTGGTCACAAGGCCTCTCCTTACATCTGCTCCTCCCTCCTAAGCTCTAAGAGGTGGTGTGGCCCCTCTATTTCCACTTCTTCCAGTGCTTCGGTTTGGTCTCTTTAAAAGGTACTCATTTTTCCTGATTATGCTAACTTTACACATTCTTAGTAATGAACACCAGTTTTCTTCTCCAAGAAATCCAATTGATTTCCTCTTTGCTCAACAATGTCCATAACATTCTTCCACATCTGTAATAGTCTTCTGGTGTGTATGTCCACACATAATATATCTTGTAAAATTTCTATCTCCCTGTAGAAGGAAGTCCATCCCTACATTTCAAAGTTAGGTGACAGCTTAACTGTAGAGTTCACTTAATTTGAATAGGTCAATATACATTTTTGGTAGAAAGTAGCAGAACTTCCTGACCACATTACAACAATCTTTTCTTAAGAGCAGGGTAGGCTCTCTTCATCAGATTAAATGCCCTGGACTCAAGCAAAGTTTCCATAAGAATGCAAACTATGCATCTCGCCTTCCAAACCCCAACACTTCTAGTGTGTTACCAACCTTCTGTAGTTCAGCTGTGTATGTTATGGATAAGCAATCTCAAAATTAGTGGCTTAACACTACCATTCATTTCTCACTCTCATTACACGTCCCCCAAAGGCTATCAAGAAACCCCATTTGATCTTACCACTTTTAGGGACTTAGGCCAGCAGACTCCACCATCTTTTAACTAACTCAGAACACTTGGCCTCAGTTGCCTGGGCAGGGGAAGTGCCAGGAGAATTGTGCGTGGGTTTTCCCCACCTCACTTCTTTTCACGTTTCACTGTCAGAACTAGTCATGTGCTCCATGCAGCTGCTGGGGTGGGGCCGGGAAATGGGAAACACAGAAGAGTAAACAGAGTATTTGGTAAGGAGTAAAGGTTCCTGCCCTAAGTTCTACACAGAACTGGACTGAAATCAGATTTAACACTTAAATTGAATCATACACTCATTTGAAGTAAGAATTTTTAGTTTTCTTAGACACCATTATCTTCCAAGCATATTAGTTTTTTTTTTTTTTTAAGATTTTTATTTATTTATTTATTCATGACAGAGAGAGAGAGAGAGGCAGAGGGAGAAGCAGGCTCCCAAGGAGCAGGGAGCCTGATGCGGGACTCGATCCCAGGACCCTGAGATCATGACCTGAGCTGAAGGCAGACGCTTAACCATCTGAGCCACCCAGGCGCCCCCAAGCATATTAGTTTTTATTCCTTGCTTTAGTATCAATTTCTTCTATTAAATTGTTTTTTCCTCACTCATTTACTGTGCACAATTTACAGAGCTCTAGCACAGATCTTAACAGCAAGACTAATTCACACAGGCCAATGTAATTTTAGAGGAATTCTGATTTCTTTCCCCTCCTTGCAATTTGCTTCTGTACCCATGGCACATTTTAACCCCAAAGACATGAAAAGTTACAGCATTTCTCAGTTCCATTCTCCCCTCCACACCTAAAGTGGTAGTTTGTTGTTATTGTTTTATTTAAGATTATTTGACACAGAGAGAGTGCGCGAGTGAGCACAAGCAGGGGTGAGGGACAGAGGAAGGAGGAGAAGCAGGCTCCCTGCTTAGCAGGGGGCCCGACTCGGGGCTCTATCCCAGGACCCTGGGATTATGACCTGAGCTGAGGCAGATGCTTAACAAACTGAGCCACCCAGGTGCCCCCTATAATGGTAGCTATCCAACTTCTGCTTGGAATGCCGCTGCTGGGAGCCAGAGAGGGTATCCCTGGGACCTCTCTTATCCCACTGGTCAACTTTTGGAGGGGAGCCTTAGTATTCCTACAGCTGGGAATTGTGCATTGGGCTACCTTGCTGTTCTCTCGACTTCCTTAAACTGTTCACTGGCCCAGGCAATCTGAAGTACTGGAACAGCAGGTGAATTTTGCTGTTTGGTTCCCTCAACCACCCAGATGTCTCATGCCACATGCCATCTGGTCTCCACCTGGGAAGAGTCAGCTCACTCCTTGGGTTTCCCAATACTCTATTCAAAGTACAATCGTGGTGGGGGGGCTTTCATATCAATTTCATTTTGACAGTAGCTGCAGCATTTCAGGTGAGGTAGAACTGTTGGGAACAGATCCATCTAAAGACCCACCAGGTTACATTAAATCCCTGATTCAATTAAGACAAACTTTTATCAAAAGTAAGGTGATCACACAGGGCAGTGGCAAATACAGCTTATTTTATTTTATTTTTTTTTTAAGATTTTTATTTATTTGAGAGAGAGAATGAGAAAGAGAGAGTACGAGAGGGGGGAGGGTCAGAGGGAGAAACAGACTCCCTGCTGAGCAGGGAGCCCGATGTGGGACTCGATCCCGGGACTCCAGGACCATGACCTGAGCCGAAGGCAGTCGTCTAACCAACTGAGCCACCCAGGTGTCCCAAATACAGCTTATTTTAGAGGAGCTTCCCTTAGACCCCAGAAACCTCAGGAGTATGGGCCCGTGAGTCTCAAAGACCAGAGGATAGGGTCTCACCAGGTCAGAAAACTTTGATTCTTGCCTTGCCACTGCCCTTTCCAAACTGGAACAAAAGAACAGATGGTAGCAATCTATGCACTTTCCTTTAACCTAATGCCTTCAAACACTGGCCTCTCCCTTTCTTGAGCCAAACTTCTTGTAAGGCCCTATCCTTATCCAAGGAGAGCAGCAGAGTGCCCCAGTATCCCTGAATAATAACTCTGCTTCTGATTTCCCAAGTCTGGAAAGCCCATTTCTCCATATTTAAGTAGGCACCTCTGTTTATCACAGCATTTTATCGCTAGTTTTAATTGCATATCTGCTTATTTACATGGTGACTGTTTAGCTCTCCCACAAGACTGTAGTAGTCTACAACCATGTTCTCCCCCCCAGTCACTGAATATGCAAGACCTCGTATAGTGCTCAGCACATTGTGTTCAATAAATATTCATTCAACAAATTAATGAGCAAGGAATATTCCACTAATTCCAAATGGTTTGACATAGCTGCCCTTTAGGGTGCCCATTAAGGACAGGCAGTCACACCCAAAGCATAAGCAACAAAAGCAAAAATAAACAAGTGGGACTACATCAAACTAAAGAGCTTCTGCACAGCAAAACCATCAACAAAGTGAAAAGACAATCTACAAAGTGGGAAAAAAATATTTGCAAACCATATCTGATAAAGGGTTAACATCCAAAATATATCAAGAACTCATACAACTCAATAGCAAAATAATCCAAATAATTCAATTAAAAAGTGGGCAAAGTACCCGAACATTTTTTCCAAAGAAGACACACAAATGGCCAACATGAAAAGATGTTCAACAACACCAATCATTAAGGAAATACAAATTAAAACCACCACGGTATCACCTCATACTTGTTAGAATGGCCATCGTCAAAAAGACAGGAGGATGGATGTGGAGAAAGGGAACACTTGTGCACTGTTTGTGGGAATGTAAATTGGTACAGTGACTAAGGAAAACAGTATGAAGGTTCCTCAGAAAATTAAGAATAGAACTACTTGTCATCCAGCAATTCCATTTCTAGGAATATATCCAAAAATAAAAACACTAACTCAAAAAGGTATCTGCATTCCCATGTTCATAGCAACATTATTTACAATAGGCAAAACATGGAAACAACCTAAGTGCTCATCAATGGATGAATGGATAAGGAAGATGTGGTATGTGTGGAATATTATTCAATCAAAAAAAATAAAAGGGGGCACCTGGGTGGCTCAGATGGTTAAGCGTCTGCCTTCGGCTCAGGTCATCATCCCAGGGTCCTGGGATCGAGTCCCGCATCGGGCTCTCTGCTCCTTGGGAGCCTGCTTCTCCCTCTGCCTCTCTCTCTCTGTCTCTCATGAATAAATAAATAAAATCTTAAAAAAAAAAAAAAAATAAATAAATAAAAGGAAATCCTACCATTTGTGGCATGGGTAGACCTTGAAGGCTCTATGCTAAGTGAAAGAAGAGAAACACAAATACTGTATAATCTCACTTAATATGTGTGATCCACTCATATGTGTAAACAAAACCATGAACTCACAGAAAAAGAGATCAGATTTGTGGTTACTAGAGGTGGATGGTTGGGGGGGTGGGTGGTGAGGGAGAATTGGAAAAAGGTACAAGCTTCCAGTTATAAGTACCAGGGATGTAATGTACATGACTATAGCTAACACTGCCATGTGATACACATGAAAGTTAAGAGTAGATCCTGAGTTCTCATCACAAGAATTCTCTTCTGTTTATTGTATCTATATGAGAAGGTGCATATTAACTAAACCTACTATGGTAATCATTTCACAATATATGCATATCACACCATCATGCTATACACCTTAAACTCATACAGTGACAATGTCAATTATTTTTCAGTAAAACTAGGAAAAAAACAAAAAAGCAAAAAAAAGGACAGTCAGGTAACAGCCAAAAGATGAAATGGTTGCACACAGCATGCTGGGGGTTCGGGATTTAAAACGAAGGCAAGTTTTTCTAAGGTGCCATTAGCTAATTTTAAGGAGGGTGACACTCAGATCTTTATTTTAAATCACTTGGGAGGCTGTGCAGAGTGGATTGGTACAAACAGGTGTTATCACAGGGGGCAGGAGAGTCTACTGCTGTGCTCCCCGTCTGTAATGAAAGTTTGAAGTAGGATTAACAGAACTTTGTGACCAACTGGATGTGGAGCCCAAGTAGAGGGATTTAGAATAAATCTCAGGTTTCTGATGGGTGCCACCGAATTGATAAGACAGGAGGAATGGGGAGTTCGGGATGAGGGAAATTAACACTCAATTTTGGGGTTTAAGAAATTTATGCCATTACAATTTACGGAATTGGATATATGATTTATAACTCAGAGCTAACACCGGGGCAGGAGTGGAGGAAGTTGCATATGATCAGCACAGAGGAATCAGATAAAGAGTTGGGAAAAGATGAGATCATTCAAGGTAAATATGTTAAAGCCCAAAGACAGAGTCCTTGGGAGCTCCAATATTCAAGTCAGAGAGAAGAGAAACCATCAGAGTGAAAAGACAACCTACTAAATGGGAGTAAATATTTACAAACCATGTACCCAATAAAAGGTTAGTCTCCAAAATATATATAAGGAACTCCTACAATTCAATGGCAGAAAAACTCATAAACCAGTTGAAAGGCAAAGAACAGTTATCCAAAGACAACAGGTTTATCAAAAGATGCTCTAATCATGGAAATGCACCCATGCGTGGTGGTATTATCAAAAACAAGTGTTGAAGATGTCGAGAAACTGGAGCCCTTGTGCTGTTGGTGAAAATGCAAAATGGTGCAGCTGCTATGGAGTATGGAGGTTCCTTCAAAAATTAAAATACAACTACCACATGATCCAGCAACCCCACTCCTGGATATTTATCCCAAAGAATTAAAAGTCAGGATTTTGAAGAGATACTGGCACTCCCATGTTCACTGCAGCACTATTCATGATAGTCAAGATGTGGAAACAACTGAATCCACTGACAGATGAATAAAGAAAATGTGGCAACACAGGTGGACAACACAGGTTTTAACTATGTGGACCCACTTATTTGCAGATTTTTTTTCAGTAATATATTAGACATTTTTTGGAGATTTGCAACAATTTGAAAAAATGCACAGATGAACCATGTTGCCTAGATGTATCACATGTTAATGTTTCCAATACTGTATTATGAATATGACTGTAATACTGTATGCCGCAAAAATTTTATAACAATTCATTCATTAAGGTAATGCTAGACTATCATATTGATTACGCTAGGCCACTGTGAAGCAATTGTATTGATTACATTAGGTTACCATAAAGTAATCATATTGCTGCTTGTTATCAATGCATGAATCATTATTCCTACAAAGAAATCTGGATTTTTCACTTTACCTTTCCATTTTTGATGTCTAGTGTTAGGAATATGTATCACATCTACAGTCTTTTATATCATATAAGACAATACTGATACAGGTCCTGACAGATAATTCATCTTATAAACAGAGAACATAAAATTATGGTATCGACATAGTACAGTACTATAACTGTATTTTCTTTTCCTTATGATTTTCTGAGTAACATTTTTTTTCTTTAGCCAACTTTATTGTAAGAATACGGTATAGAATACATGTAACATACAAAATAGGTGTCAACTGTTTATGTTACTGGTAAGCCTTCAGTCAACAACAGGCTTTTACTAGTTAGGTTTTGGAGAAGTCAAAAGTTACACACAAACTTTTGACTGTGTGGGGGTTGGTGTTCCAAACCCCTGTGTTGTTCAAGAGTCAACTGTATACATACAATGGAATACTACTCAGCCTTTAAAAAGGAAATTCTGTAATATGCAGAAACATGGATAAACCTTGAGGCATTATGCTAGGTAAAACAAGTCACAGAAAGCCAAATACTGGGTGTTTCCACTTACATAAAGTGTCTAAAATAGTCTAATTCATAGAATCAGAGTGGAATGGTGGTTGCCAATGGCTGGGGGTGGGGGCAGGAGGAAAAGGGAATCATATTCAACAAGCATAAAATTTCAGTTAAGCAAGATGAAAAAACTCTAGAGACCTGCTATACAACACTGTAACTAACGTATTATACACTTAAAATTTTGTTAAGAGGAGAGATCTCATGTTAAGTGTTCTTACAATCAATCAAGGGTCAGGCAGAAAAACTGAGGCAAAACAAGCAAAGAAAGGTCTTACTGAGTTTATGGAGAAAGCTTCAAAGAAGGAATTCTTAATGTTGCTGTCAAGAAGTCATGTACAGTAAAAACTGAAGAGTAAACTCTATCTGGCTACAGTACAAGCTAAGGTGACTGTCCTGGGTCATTTCTGGAGTGACACAAAAGAATGAGGCACTGGTCGGTAAAGGGTGGATGGGAAATGGGAAATAGAAGTAGTTAGTTGAGTGTAGATGACCTTCAATAACTTTGACACAAAAAGAGGATTATCTTGCTGTACTACTTTGTGGTATAATGAACTTTTCATGCATTCTTTATGAAAGATTTACCAGGAATTAAGAGTTTGCTTACTCCTAAAATAAACCAAAAATGCTGGAAAGCAAGGCAAAAGGAACATAAGGAGAGTCATTACATTTTTAAAAGATGAAAGAGATGTATTCAATGAACGGTATTATCAAACTTTCACAGTTGGCAAAATAAAAACAATTATGAGTTTGTTAGACTGTTAAGGTGATGCTCACATGACTCAGAGGCTTGTCTTGTCTAGACAACAAGAATATCACCAGTAACCTGACAACTGACTGGATATTCAGCCCAAACTCATCACTTGGTTGGGAAAGGAGCCAAAAGCCTCACCCAGGAAGGAACTCTTGGTCTCTTCTAACAGGAAATGTCTGAGAAAAAAAGCACAATGTCCAACACAAGAGTAACACAGTGATTTTAAAACACTGCATTGAACTGCTGTACTTATTTGAAAACAATTTAATACCATTATCCATATTCATACTTTTCTAAGTAACAAAAGGAATATTATAACTTTTATTTTGTGCTTGCACCTAACCTATTTTGATAGGAAGACTATTTGAGAGGTAACTAAAAAAGATCTTAAAAAGCAAGTGACCAGCGTTTTGAACCAAGTTCAATTTAAATGTCAATTGCGGGGGCACCTGGGTGGCTCAGTCGTTAAGCATCTGCCTTCAGCTCAGGTCATGGTCCCAGGGTCCTGGGATCGAGCCCCGCATCGGGCTCCCTGCTCGGCAGGAAGTCTGCTTCTCCCTCTCCCACTCCCTCTGCTCGTGTTTCCTCTCTTGCCGTGTCTTTGTCAAATAAACAACAAAAAAAATGTCAATTGCGAGTTATAAAAAAGTGAGAGTAAACCCTTTAAGGAAACATTATCTGAAGCAGAGCTGTCCTAAGATAATGCACACAAACCAACATAGTCTATTTAATAAAAATATTTAATGCTGCCAAAAAGTATAAAAATACAGCAGGAATGGCAGTACAATACAAAGTAGTCTCTCCTAATTTATTTCTTTTACATCTTTCTACATTTCATACAAGTATTAAAAAACTTAACAATACATCAAATTAGAGAGTTCTGCAAAGTCTTCTGCTGGTGGTGCTCTTCGTTCCCTGGATGTAAAGTTTACTTTGTAAACAGACAAATGTGAGGCAATCTACAGGTTTATCAAGCCTCACTTTAGTTTCCGGAGTGGGCTTCAGGTCTTGCTTTGCACATCAATGGTTCAAAATTTATAGCTGCAGAATATTCTCAAGTCATGAATATTTAGGTGTCTGTCAATCTTGGCCTAAAACATAAAATAAGAAGTCATCTATTCGATTCATATTTACCAAACACACAGACGAACACAGATACACACAAACATAAAAGGACTAATAATGAACTAAAAAGGCAACTAAAAAACATTCCAACATGTCACATTCAACCACACTAAATGCTTCACTGTTATCTTGGTAAATCTGCTTATGTGCTCAATTTTCAAACAATTGGTGGTGTGAGGTAGACTCATGTTAAAGCACCATAACTCATACGGCTTTTTCAAGAATTACTAACTATGAATTTCTCAGGTCATCCTGTATTACTTAAGAAATGACCTCCATGCGAGATACTGACAGACAGACAGGTTTAAAAAAAATGTACCCACAACAGTTTTGCAAGATTATATGGTATGTGCTAGACTTACCAATACTTTGGAATTCAATGCAAAAGTCTAATCCAATTTGGACCTCCACTGTATCATACTGCTAAAAATATTAGGAATGTAATGTTTGAACATAAAGTTGGCTTAAATCTTTAAATCACAGCCTGTTAGCAGCATGCTTTTTTTGTCCTGAAGGATACTACTGATTATAGCAACAGAGAACCAAAGTGACATGATTTAAGTTATTATCAATATAAAAAAAAACCCAAAGACATAAAATAATTGACCAATTTATTGTATTTTAATGTCAAAAAGTAAAGATTAATGAGAACTTAAGCAACAGACAGATGAAATAGCTATTTTAAGGGCAGTTTTCGATAGTATTTCACAATATTTGCAAATAACTGAACTTTTGAGAGGGTATGTTTTTTCTTCCCGACTTCCCTCATTATGACAAAAAAAACTCAAATCTAAATACTTGTCATTATTGTGTCTCCACATAGATAGGAATATAAACCACGTCCATACATTTCCCCAAAACATTTAGTCAAAAGCCCTCAAAATACCGTAAACTGGGCTTCTTCCTGACTACTGACTCTTCCTACTGAAGAATAACAATACCAAGCACCTGGTGTTCTGAATAGCCCTATTCCTTTATTGTCTAGCACTGACACAGAAATGTCAAGTCATCAAGAAAACATTCTCATTAGATGTCTGTGAGTCACAAAACCTACCACAGGTGCTTACTGCAGGGTCTTACTGAACCCTACACCATAGCGGATGGAAGTAAGGAAAGGTACTTCTTACTGACTCGGATTGCTGCAAAATATCTATTTCCCACACATTCAGAAAATCTGCTCATCAGAACAAAGTAACTCAATCTAATCAATCAAGGTGAATGAAATAATGGTGTGGTTTAGAATTTAGAATATTCTGATGTTCCAGTATTTCTCTGGTTTGGTGGCAGTTCAAGCTGTTCTCACAAATTTTTTTGGAGGTAAAAACTTTGATTTGCTTCACTTAAAAAATAAAAAGAGCATTACTTTGTATTTTAACAGGTAAAAGTAGTTGTCTAATTTTTTCCATTTAGATAGTCCATACAAAACAGAGTCCATGTGTCATAAAGGAAGAAGCATGAGGTTTGGAGTTACTGGAATTCTACAGACAGGAGTCTGAATTTCAGCTGTCATGTACTAGCTGTGCAATCATGGGGAAGTTACTTATTCTCTGACTCGGTTTTCTTATCTTAAAATAGGGTAACATATCTAGAAGAGGTGTTAAGCAGATTATATTTAGATTATGTATTTAAGCTGACTGGCAGAACTGCATGTGTCCAACATACACTGTTTACCCCAGCACAGTGTTAGAGATTCACTTATCAAGGATAAACTATTGTGTGTAACAATAACTAAAAGAACCTGACAGCATTTTTAAAAATTCACTTTTTTCTTTGTAAATATTATTCTGGGGGATAAGAAAATAAGATAAAATCACTGGGAGTGTTAACTGTTTTTAAAGAATGTATTTATTTGCAAGACTGAAGACAAATGGGCTTTATTTTAGGAAAAAATATTCACTTGATTCATTTGTTCAACAAGTCAAAATAAAATGGGTTCAAAGAACTAAAGTGGAATAATTAGCCATGCTTGCTGCTTTCTCTGGAGAAAGCAGCCTGCACATACTGCCCATTGCCCTTATTCTGGAACAGGGCCAGGTTTACAGACAGAGAATGATCTTCCCAAGCTGGCTCCATACCTGAAGTAATAGAAAGTCAAACTGCATCCAAAGTATTCTTTGCCACCAGATATTCACACTATTTTTTTTTTTTTACTGAAAAGAATCACAAAACCTTCTCTAAGGTGAGCAAAGCACTGCCTTATAGAGAAAACAAGCTTACCTAGTTTCCCTCTCCTGAATTCACCAAACTCAAAATCACTTGTTTTTTCGATAAAATCTATGTCAAATTAGAGCAACAATAAAGAATTGATGCTTTTCTTTAAAAAATGGTCTCCATAAAGAAAAAGAATTCCCATGCAATCTTCCTTATAGCTCCCCAAATACACTATGTAATGAAAAACCAGATTAGTACTGGACTCCATAAGTAAGGTCGCCTCTATATCCTGTAATTTCCATATTCTACTGTACATTATAAAACCAAAACAGAAAGAGTTCAAAAGACTGAACTTTTCATTCTCCCAGTGGACTTTCACAGAGACGGTCAGAGCTCTTTAAAACTTTTTCATTGTCAGGTTGTCACCGATAAAGACAAAGCCTTTCAACCCAAGGAAAAGCTTCTCATCTGATACACTGCTTCCACTTAGCAATGCTCTGTGATGGAATAAATGACAGTGAGGAAAAAATTCTCCCCAAAGAAGTTTCCAGAATTTAGTAGCCAAAGGAGATAACCATTTCTCTGAAGAGCACCTGTGCAGAATTGGCTGTTCTTGGAGCAATCTGAATGTGGTAAATACTGAGAAAATTCCTGTGGGTAAGGGAAAAATGAGATGGCCAAACTCATACCACTTTCCTAGAAGTCTTCTTTCAAACACTACCCAAGAAAGTGAGTAGCTTAAAATTCCTAAGTTACATTGTCAAATCTGGATGAACAACGAAATGGCTATATTATGGTGAGTACATGGAATACAGCCTCAGGTGTGCAGTATCCGGGCTGGGGATTCCTGGGCAGGGCAGGTGCTGTGCGGCTTACACAACCCGAGTTTCTTCCCACGAAGGCATGTCATCACTTATACGTAACATATCCAATGGAACGAGAGACAACTGGAAGTTCTAAAAGAGTCATTCACTCTTGTAGGGGCTGTTGGTGATATTGTCCTATAAATACTGCTTTGAAAATAAATGTAAGAGAAAAATGGAATCAAATCCAAACAAATGAACTAGGGAAAAAGATCAAAGAAACACGTCAACTCCAGAATAAACCATCCAGGGAATGACCAAGACCTGCATATTAAGTCAGGAGAACTTAGTTTTGTCGTGTGGAAGAATATTACCTTCCAAATTATATTTGTAAGATTTTGTGCCCCTATCCTCTAAATAAGTCAAGGACAAATTAAAGGTTTCTTAAAGTAAGAGAGATTTAATTAGCTACTGACATAGAAATAAGAACACAGAGCAAACGCACTTAGTTTCAGGCCAGGATCACTGCACCAAGTCTGACCTCAGCTTCCCCCCCTCCTGGGGTGCAGCAGATTTGGAGACTCACACCCTTGCTCCTTACTCTCCACCCCCCTAACAAACCCACGTGCACCTCTGGACAAAAAAATAAATTGATGCTGACAGAAGGTGTGATTCCTAGACTTCTGCCTGAACGCAGGAAGAAGTGGATGATATACATAATGGCATTAGGCTTATAATGGACTACATTAAAATAAAACCTCTGTAAATTTTGTGTCTGAAAGTCAAAATTAAGGCAGACTAGATTTTAAAATCTGTACAATAACCGGGCAGGCACTTTGGAGATGCAGGTACTTGTTGAAATAGAGTACACGAAGGTTAATGACAGTATTTCTAATATAATCAGGTTCTGGCCTGTATCTATTTACACAGAATCTAGTCAGATGTATTTTTCTAAGAGGGAAATGACTTGCAGAGGGTAAGTCTTTCTTTGAGAATAATCTAATTCTAAAATATATTACATACAGGAGACTTTTCAATGATAGCAGCATAAAACAATGTAGAAATGTCCAGTCTCAGGCTGATTATGGCTTAATAATAACAACACCTACCTCAAAAGCTTGTTGTAAGGATTAAATAGGATAATCTATGAAAATGCTTATTAGCACAGTGCCTGGCACATAGTAAATGATCAATAAATGGTAGCAACCACCACTCTGAATTGACACTGAAAGCAAAGGACTTGATATAAAAAGTAGAGGACTGCTCCGTATCATGAACTACTTTTCAAACCAATACATTTTTTTTTGATTCATACCATCAATTCTAGTTTATTTAAAATGAAGGGGACAAGCACAAGTATACATAAAATTAAGAGTTACAGTTCCTTCTTATGACATACCTGTTAAGCAGAGCTATTAAAAAAAAACCCACACACTTTATTTCCTTTCTCTTGTTCATTTCTTGGTAGAAATATTAATACACAGTCAGTATTACTTTGAAGATAGAATAGGAAAAGGACAGAGCACATATATAAAATACCCCTAAACATGAGGAATGGTCTTTATATTGTTCTAAAATTCTCTATACACTTTTACACATTACTTTTTTTTTAACTTGTAAGAATTCAAGAAAAGGTATTATTTTTATTTTATATATGGATAAACTGAAAAATGGAGAATCACATTTATACATGTTATATATATGCAAGCATAGATAAAAACTGCTAATAGCCCAGCATAAAATACTTATTAGCTAAACTTGGAGACAAATACACAACCAGCTGGTATAGCCAGAGAAGATGGCATTAAATCAAAGACTGCTGTTAGTTTATCAGCAGAGACAGAGATGAACACGAATACACTATATATTAATATAAATACCTTTTCTTAATAAAGCCTCTGGCTTTTTAAAAAATCTTTTCTTCCTTAACCTATTCGAAAAATAATACTGCCTCATTAACATCAAACTACACAACTGACTTTTAAAATCTGTTATGTTTAGAAAATATTAGGAAGACCTAAGGATACACAAATTTTGTAAAATGAATCTATTGTGGATTGCTAACTCTGTCCTCTGGCTGTTACCTGAGAAGGCAGGAGCCCTTGTCTGTGTCCTTCCCTCTGACTAGCACACCTCATTTAATAAAGGCTCAGGATGATGACCCTGGGCACCACAGCACATTGCCATGTATTTTTAATAATTAGTAATATGGGGGCGCCTGGGTGGCTCAGTTGGTTAAGCGACTGCCTTCGGCTCAGGTCATGATCCTGGAGTCCCAGGATCGAGTCCCGCATCGGGCTCCCTGCTCGGCAGGGAGTCTGCTTCTCCCTCTGACCCTCCTCCCTCTCATGCTCTCTGTCTCTCATTCTCTCTGTATCAAATAAATAAATAAAATCTTAAAAAATAATAATAATAATTAGTAATATGGAACCCACCAAAAATACTATTACTGGTAAAAACTTAACACACTATCCTTCAGGATCTGTTTGAAAGGAGGAAAGATGAGTAACCCTTGCAGAAGTTTATCAACAAATGCTTACTTTACTGAATGTAACTGTTAAGATATATTACAACAAACACCACTTGAAGGACAGAAAGCAGACAAAAAGCAAAGCTAAAATCTAGAATCCAGTGAAGCACATTCACCCTGCAAAGGGGCAATGTGCATCATTAACCAGCATTTGTTTCCTGTAAGAAGTCTTTACCTTTTTGTTTAAGGCAAGGCTATCTTCAATTGGAAATTTAGTATGATCTATCCATATTTGACTTGCAGAGTAATATACTGTGTTTTAGCAAATATAAACCAAAGCAAATTAGAAAGGTTTGAAACCAATTAAGACGGGTCCTAGTACCTGAACACAGGTTTAATGCAGACAGACATTGGGAGGGGAAAAAAAAGTCCCTCTTATCTCCTCTCCACTTAAAGGTTACAGGACACAGTAATACCGAATTAGGACACAGGCACAAGTTACGCAAATCTGATTTAATACGTAGTACCACCTACATCCTTTCAGACTTTCCGCATAATTTAACACATTCAAGAAGGCTATTCAAATCAATTCAAAATACCTATCTATACAAATGGTTTTCAAACTGTTCTTAAAAATTGTAACTGTCCCCTTCAAATAATTACGCCTCATACACAGATCATACGTAGTATATAAAGTAGATAAAGCAGAGATGGTCTGGTTGAAAGTAAAGACTGGTAGCTTGGAGTCCTTCCAACCACCTCTCAGAGATCCCTCAGAAATCCAATGAGCATAGCCTGAAAACCACTGAAATAAGGTGATTTTATTCTATCAGCAATTAAATTTATAACAACTACTTAAAGTTTAAGTTGAATAAGTCAAACACTGAATGGAATGTTGGGATCTGAAGAAGAACTGCACTCAAATGAGAAATTAAGTTCATCAAACAATATGTTTTAAAAATACCCATTAAGAAGTTAAAGGGACAAGGTCAGGTTTGTACATCATCATACTATTTATTGAAGTAGAAAGAACTTGAAAAAATTTTACTTCAAAACTTCAGTCTAGTAAACTGAAATCATGGATAATAAAATGCTGCTCCTTATTTTTATTTCCTAAGTCATGATTTACCCCAATTATAAATTAGGGTAATTACATTGAAATTTTCATGAAAATTAAACAGTATTCATCATGGGCTTTACAGAAACCAATTTCTTTACACAAAGTCTTGACCAAATGTTACCTGACTATGCCAGTAAGGAGAATTTTCCTTCAAAGATATTTTTAGGGAAAATTTTTGTTTCTTTGTTTTTTTTCTTTTTAAAATTGGGAAAACTGTAAAACATAAAAGAAATGCAAATATATAGTAAAAACTGCTTATTCAGAGTTAGTTCTAACTGCTCGTACCAAACTTCTCTTTAGGAAAATGTATTCAGTACAATTGAATCAACACACAATTTATTTTTTTATGGTAACAGATTTTTCAAATTGAGTTTTTAAAAAGTACATTTAACTACAAAAGTAAGATTAAATAGATACTTATAAAATATATTTACCCTGAAATGGCTAAGAATATAAAATGTCAACGCCCATGTCAACAGTACATTATACATTACACGCATTATTTAAAGGTCATTTTCTTTCCAGTAATAATGTAGATAAAACCACAGTATTTATTGCTGTATCAAGTGCAGGTTAAAATCCAGCTGGCCTCCAAAAACCAATCCTTATGGTAAAGGACTTCTCAATCTGGTCAGGTGAAACAGTATGCTTAACATGTACGAACACAGTTGCAAAATGTACCAGTTTTCAACAAGCATTCAAGTTTTTATTTCAGATAGCTGTTTACAGTTTGGGGACAGTGCCCTGAGATGTTGGGCTGGGGACTGAATATATCACTTATCTGGTTGGTGTCTATTCTACCACACTTCCTGGGGTGCGAGGAATTTGCTAACAGACAAACCCTGTGACTAACGCAACACTGTCAGCTACTAGACCAGCAGCTTGTTGGGCAGAACTGTTTATTTATAGGACATTCTGCTGAAACAACAGTGTCCAGCCAACAAAAGCACCCACCAAAATGAATGACACAAACCCCATCTTAGTGAGAATAGGTTGCCAATATAACCACCTTTTCCTTTTTCGTTCAGTCTCATTTAGCCTCTGTTTCATCTGCTGCACCTTCTGAGCTGTGTTAGCTTTTCTGTCCTCTCTAATTCGTTTCCGTAGAACGCTAGGAAAAAATAAAAACAAATAAAAGAAAGTGCATGGCAGGACTTATTACTCTAATACAGAGGACCAAAGCCCAAATACCCACTCCCCAAGCCCCATATTTTTAAACTCATTAAAACACTGGAATAAAAAAAGAGGGGGACTTTCAATATTCTAAGTGGTCTAGAGATGTACTCTGATAATTCAGCAACAATTTCTGGTACAATATTCTATTAATAAATACTTTTAGCAGGACCTGAAAATAAGCATGGTGCTTTCTTTGTTGAAATGGGAGCTGGTGGCTGTCAGCTTTCTTTCTTGCTAACCAGCTGGAAGAGGTGGGAGACACGAGTCCCTGGCGTCCGAGCCCCTTTAGTGTTTACACATGATTTTTCACAAAGGCCACTGGTAAAAGCTATCTACTTAATACTTCCATAAAGATTCTATTGTGGGATGCCTAGTGCTCTGTTTGTCCACACTTATTTCTAGCTTCCATTTTCCTATTCAATACAGAATGTTTGTGCCAGTGGAAGCTCTCCGACTCCCAAGACGCATGGTCCTAGGACACTGTAAAGAAGAATGGCCAGTGATGATGACATGTACACTACTATTTCTTCTCTTTAAAAAAATTTCACAAAATCCATCTACTCTTTTCACTTATTGCCTGTATTACAGCAAAAACCTAACTTTTGCCTCTGAATTAAACATTATCACCATAGCAATTTTTCTAAAGTATAGTTCTCTGGTTTTGTAGCTTGATCAAAAATCTTGAATGCCTTTTCAGTATACTACACATTAAGAGCCAACTTTTCTGCCAGCCAAAATGTTTAACCTGAATCTAGTAATGAGAAACCATCAGAGGAAAGGCAACTGGTATAGCAGCTGCAAAAATGTCAAGGTCAAGGCAAGGAAAAAAAAGAAAGTGGTGAACAATTTCAGATTAACGGAGACTAAAGAATCACATCAACTAAATATGATGCATGATCCTTGATTAGACCTTGGATTATTTCTTTAAATAACTAAAGAGATTGGGATCATGAAAATATTCTGAAATTAGATTATGGTGATGGCTTCACAACTCTGTAAATATACTAAATCCACTGGAGTGTATGCTTTCAATGTATGAACCTTATAGTACATAAATTATATCTCAAAGTTATTTTTTTAAAAAGCTATAAGGTAGACTTGTTATACAACCAAAGAAATTCGAATACAAACTATATATTAGGTAATTTTATCAATGTTCAACTTCTTTGGACTACTGGAACCTTCAGACACTGCTGGTGGGAATATACAACAATGCAGCCGCTATGTGAAACTGGCAGGTCCTCAAAATATGAAATCAGGGTTCCCTTACGTCCCAGCAACTGCACTCCTAGGTATATACTCAAGAGAACTGAAAACACATGTTCACACAAAAACTATCCAGTGTTCGCCTACTGTGCACAACTTTGTTCTTGCCCAAATGGTTTTTTGCTATTCTCCAAATTTGTTCCCCTCTAAACTAGAAATCTCTCTGGTCCTCTCATTTCAATTGTTCTTCAATTTCTCCCTCTACTCAACCCCTAGAGCCCCTCTGTTCTTACCTTATAGCATTTAACTTACAGTAAATAATTTATGTTGCTAATTTGGGTTCTTATTTTACCCCCTAAATATATTCGCAACTCAGGGACTTTATTTTGCCTATCTCTGTGTGCCCTATGATTTTGCCTATCTCTGTGTGCCTATCTCTGTGTGCCCTATGATATACCCAGGTATCTTTGACTCTCTGAATTCTCTGAATATTTGCTATAATGACTTGCAAAAATTATTACTCAGAATTCACTTTTTGAATTTAAAAATCACTATTAACAAATACATGTGTACCCATCAGTGAAAAAAATTTAAGTTGTATTCAAGTGCAGGTAAAGCATATATAAAATACATGAAAGAATACAGAGCTCCCATCCAGGGGCCCAGCCTTCCACGGGTCCTTGTATTTGCTTCTGTCAGGAGCCTGAAGCCATCAAACAACCTTTAACAGATTATTTCATTTAAAATTTTCACTGCAATATAGAAGATAATTACAATTTTTATTCAGTGTAGATATTTACCATGTAAACCCAATATGAGTATACTGAGTGTTATGTGATTATGTAATTAGTGCTTTAACTATTACATAGCAGTTTAAGAGGATTTTTTAAAGAGGATTTTTATATTTAGAGAAACTGGTTATGGTTTTAGTTGGGCTGAGAACACAATTTTTCCCATTTAAAATCATTAATGGAAAAAAAATAAAAAATAAATAAAATCATGCAGGGAATAGAGGTTCTTGCTTTCCAAAAATGTACTGTACAGATGTTTTCAGGAATGGAAAGAAAACAAGTACCAAGAGATGTCATTACTTAGTTTAAGAATGCAATTCCAAGGAAATAAAAACTATTCTCAATTTGTGATACAATAAAATCTTTTTTTACCTAGCTGGGCCTAAGGAAATTATGTCCATGTAATCAAAAGCCACAAATAGGCAGGGAAGGACTCCTGTGGACCCTTGCCTATGGAAGACCATATGGAAGTCCTCCCCGTGGCACACACAGCAGGCTACAGCCAATACACGTTTCAACAGGCATACCTCACACTATGCAAACACACAGGAGGAGGAGCCAAACGACCTGACTTCTCATTTATCCAAACTGTTCTCCACTCAGGGATCTGGGTTTAAGGATTGCACTACAATTGAGAACACTGGCTTTTAAACTTTGATGGTAAACCTTAACAGCAAGAAATGTCTTACCATTACAACAAAGTAACTGCACACACAGACACGTTTGTACATGTACACAAAGTATATGTCAATACACAGAATTTATATATTATGTATACATATATAAAAATCTTAAAATAGTTATTATCTGTGATACTCTGATCTATTTTTTCTCTAAACTCTAATTTCAATTTTATTGTACTCTATTATTTTTAAAATGCTTTTTTTTTTATAACTTACTAAATTGATTTCATGACTATGAGAATGTGACCAATATGAAAAAACTGACTTGAAGGATATTTAATAATGAAAGAAAATAAAGTATTGTGTCCTACTCACTTGAAGCTGAAATTCTTTCAATAAAATTTTGATTTATTTTATTAGCCTCCCTAACGCAAAGCTATTGATCAGTATTAAAATTAGGACTGAAAAATATACTTTTTCACACAGCAATCTTTATTTTATGCTCTTTTACTTTTCTACAACCTGCTCCCTCAATTAGTTCTCTCTGCTTACAATCCTTACTTTCCTATTGGGGCTTTGCCTCCGCTTTCAAGCATGATCTGGTCTCCTCTCTCCTTGGGGGTGGGCTGGGGGGCCCCAATAAAACCACCTCTGCAATCACACTCTGTAACTTGAGCAGTTTTCCTCATCTCCTTGAAACTGAAATTTGGACAATGAGTGGTTTACCTTGTTGGGTCTGTGTCCTTAAAGATTAAAACTCAACACCTCTGAAATACTAAGGACACCAATTCAATAATCAAGCCTATTTTCCATTTAATTATGCACATGGTAGTAGCCAAAACTACAAGAACATTAGGAACCTGAGAATCTTATTACTGAAAAAGATAAGGTAATTTAAAACATGATTTCTTGATTTCAAAGTATTATATTTAAGGTGAAAGAAGGAATAAGCAAATTAATGCTTTAACTTGTAGTCTCAAACCCCTAGAGCCATAAATAAGGAGTAACACTGCTAAGTCATAATAAACTCTTCAGTATAAATACCTAGTAACACATAAACTATGTATTTATTGCAGTGTTACCTTTCTTTTTTTTTTTTTTTTAAGATTTTATTTATTTGTCAGAGAGTGAGAGAGAGAGAGAGAGCACACAAGCAGGGGTAGAAGCAGGCTCCCCGCTGAGCAGGGAGCCTCATGCGGGGCTTGATCCCAGGACCCCGGGATCATGACCTGAGCCAAAGGCAAATGCTCAACCGACTGAGCCACCCAGGCAATTTTTATATTGGGGAAATACAGAAGTGAAGTTACTATAATATATAGGAGACCTCAATGATTTTCTTGGTGCCCCAACATCCCAGTGTAACAAATAGGACTAAAACATAAAATGTGCCATTTAAATAAAAAGCGTATTTGACAAAAAGAGAGAAAACATCACTGAGACGTGTGAAGAGGGGACTTGAACAGGCTCATTCACTCACACCTCAGGATACCAACTTCCTAATGGATGGGAGATAACTAGAGCCTTAGAAATGTAAATGTTTTAATTTAAAAACTTAAAACGTTTATACTTTCATATAGATTCAAAACTTGAAGTATAAAACGTATTTTGTGTAATTTTTTTTTTAAAAAGACTTCTTCCCTTCTAATAATGTAATCAAATTTAAATATTCATTTAAATATTTTATAATTTCATTAAAGGCACATTATCCATTATATTACTATACCATGAACACTAATACTTGTACAAATGGCAGGTATTCATACCACTTATTTTCTGTATCGTATTATATGTTTTAGCATCTAATTATATTAACTTTACCACTCAAATTAGTATTGAGTTAAACCATTTTCCAACTGGTTTCTATCTATAAGTACTGGCTTCTTAATAGGGCTGAAAGCTCTTTGAGATCAATGATGTCATCATATAATACTTCAATACCCTTAGATAATAAATGAATAGCTACATTAATTCAATAAACAAAGGGCCTATATTAGTTCATATCCACTGAACTTATTAAAATAAAAAAGTCTCATCTTTTCAAGCATGTAATTGCCATAAGCTTACCTTTCGCTGTTCTCTTCCGTAGTATCCTGCATTTTAGAGGATAGTCCTGTATATCTGTCACCTGTCAGTTTTTCTTCTTCTAGGCCTATCCTATTACCATTGTATTTTTCAGTCATTATTTTGGTTGGTGAATGATCAAAAGCAGGGCATAAGTCTTCCTTAGAAAGTTCTTTCCACTGTTTCTAAGTAGGGAAGAGAAGTGAAAAACAAATGCAAACACTAAAATTTTACTTTTCTTTAAATAAAAAGGACATACAAATTGAAATTATATATTCAACTTTAAGAGAACCCTGTGATGCTAACAGAAGAATGAAAAAGGTATTTTACAAAAACCTCTTCTAGATGTGCCTATTTTAAGCTTAAAATTTATTTTATTTTTAAGATTTTATTTATTTGACAGAGAGAGAGAGAGAGAATGCGCACGTGCACCTAAGCAGGGGGAGTGGCAGGCAGGGGAGAGGGAGAAGCAGGCTTCCCGCGGAGCAGGGAGCCCTTAGCAGGCAGATCCCAGGACCCTGGGATCATGACCTAAGCCAAAGGCACACTTGCTTAACTGACTTGAGCCGCCCAGGTGCCCCATGGTTCCATTTTTAAAAAGGTATTTGTAGAGGGCGCCTAGGTGGCTCAGTTGGTTAAGCGACTGCCTTCGGCTCAGGTCATGATCCTGGAGTCCCGGGATCGAGTCCTGCGTCGGGCTCCCTGCTCAGCGGGGAGTCTGCCTCTCTCTCTGACCCTCCCCCCTCTCATGCTCTCTATCTCATTCTCTCTCTCAAATAAATAAATAAAATCTTTAAAAAAAAAAAAAGGTATTTGTAGAACAGTAGTTAAGATTAAGCTTAAAATTTAAAAACAAAGTATTTAATATGTATGTACATCTCTAGGCAGTTGAATACAATAATCTTAATGAAATTAAAGTGGACTTTAACCTATTGAGACAAAGTTTATTAGGACCTCACCAAAATATTAGTCATAGTAAATGAGATTTTAGCCAGAGCCAGATTCTGCTGGACTCCTAACCCACAGGTACGTTAACACTGGAAACAGTGACCAAGATGGCACTTGAATTTTAGACCAGACTGGTCTAACAGAGGGACAACAGTGAGATCTCCAGGCAGGTCTCTCTGATGCCAGAGGACCTTACTTTGTTTTTTTCCTACCAGCTATGCTAGCAGCTCCAGGTAAGCTAGCCCACCACCAGGTTAGAAAATACTCTGCTAGCACGCCTAGACTTCAGGAGGCAGGATTTAGGCCAAGACGAAGAGAAATTCCATTTGCTTCCTCTAGGAAACAGGCTGTCATCACCTACCTTGAGAGCCTATTGTGATTAATGACATAACAAGCCTAGCATCATATCTGGCAAATGTTAGATTCCTTTGCCCTTACTGCCACCATCCCTAGGGAGAGAGGAAGAAGTGCAAAGTGTATCTGAGCCCCTGGAAGATGAAGGCAGTGACAAAGTGCTAGCCAGAGAGGGAGAAGGCAAGTATAACCTCAACATGAGTGACCTCTAGCTCCTCAATTCTTCAAGGGCTGCAAACACAACCATCCATCTCCCAGCCAATAACAAGAGTAGGAAAGGTGGCAGTGAGAGCCAATGGTTTTGATTATCCACACTGGTGCAAAATGACCTGGTATGGACAGGGGTTACCCTCTTTGAAGATCTTACCACAGAAGCAAGGAGTCTAGAACCTAATGAATAAGAGACTCTATAACTTATTGCCTGAGGATTGTAATGATTTTGAACACAAATGTAACCCTGCAATTTACACTTGTCTGGAACTTAATGAAACACTCTTTCCCTGGAGTTGCTTTGGTACAAAATGGCATTGTTAAAAACAACGCTTGTATATTATTAAAAAAAAAAAAAACTTTGGAAAATTCATTGATACACTGATAAATTAGTTTCTAACTTATTTCATTATCCTACAACAGAGGAATTAAAAAAGAAAAAGGTATTTTACCACATTCCTCCTTTCCCATATATAGCTATTTTACTAAGATGCGTAATTAATGCATTTTTTATAGTACTTGATTCACAAAAAATTTAGAGAATGCAAAATTCTGTAATTTGCTACATTTGGAGGACAGTGAGTAGGACAGTTTGATCAATCTGACTAGAAGATGAAGAACATGTAGAGCTTGACTCTGAGAGATGAAGCCAGAAAGGAAGTGGACCTCAAGGAAAGAAGTCTCTGAACTTATTTTAAGAAACAATCGATGGAACCCACTTCTCCTGGGCAAGGACCTAAGAGGATGCAAACCATATCCAGAAAGAGTATTTTGTCAATACCTGAGAAAATGCTATAATGGAACATAAGAGTAAGATGTTTTCACTTTAGAGGACTACATCAGTTTTCTTTCTTCCCGTTCAACATTTTTGTTACTCAGTCCAGACAGCGTTTTGTACATTGAAGATGTACGTGGGGAAACTTCTCAAGTACTTACTATACCCACACTGACCTAATGCTTCAGCTGCACCAGCTCTTAATCCTCAGAAGAACCTCAGGAAGTAGGTGCTACTACTGTTATCATCATCATCCCCCTTCAACAGAACAGAAGCAACTTGCCCAGGCTATGCAGCTAATTAACAAAAGGGCCAAAATTTTAATGCTATAATCCCTCATGATTATTTGTATCTCTGAAAAGTTCATCAGCTTCAGATACCAGACAGTTTAAGAAAGTACCCAATAAAAACTGTTAAATTGTCTCCAGAATTTAGGTTTGATTTTTTTTTTTAATTTTGATTCTTCCCTGGGGACCTAGTTATAACAACTTGGCCTTATACTTGGACAAAACTCAACAATGTCAATAAACAAAAGACAATGACAAAAATCACATCTTACTGGACCACTTCCCAGAATATGCAACAAATTCGGAATCTGTCAACAAGAAAAGGACTCAGCAAAAGGGGTAAGGGAGTGGAGAAAAGGAGATATTTAATGCTAGTGAATTAAAAAAAAAAAAAAAAAAGGCAGTGTCATTTTGCCACGTCTCTGGGCAGCAAACTCACTCAACTTTGCCTTCCCTGTAACCTGCAAGTAAACAGGCAAAGTCACCTGCCTTGGCTTGTCACTGCTGACTGGGGAAGCCAAGGAATCAATACCACACTCAGCTACAACTTCATTCAAGCTCTCATCTGGAGGCCTGGAGTACAGCCATCTGGACTGAGAGTTTATCTTCCTAAATCTACACTCATGCTGAACCACACTCCACATGTCACACGCTGCTACGAGCCATGCCCTGCACACCACGGGCAACCTCATCCAGTTCTCACTGAAGAAAGTCCCTCGAAGGAGCACTTTCAGTGATGTCATTAAACTTGAAACCCACTGTAATTACTTTATTAGTAGTGTCAAATTACCAGGTAGAGATCTTACAACATCAGTTCTGAATTGCCAATCTAGATATGTTACTCTGTGAGGTTTTCTGTCATCGTGGGTACTGGGAGTGTACTGTAAGTGATAATACCAGTAACTATAACATCTTTTTATGCCCAATCTTGTGCCAAGAAAGATGTGAGGTAAATGATATATTCTCAGAGACAACTAGAAATAATCTGTATTTATCTAGGTAGGTCAAGATCATTGGAAATTTCCAAAACTAAATACATGCTGTATGATTATAAACACATACATGTATTTACTGATTTCAGAAACAATCACATTAGATGTATTAACAGCTCTCCTTTATCCTGACAGGTTCTAAATCATTTTATATCTCTGTATTTCAAAAATCTTCACAGAAAATTAACATAAAACTATCCAATAATGAAAATACCACTCACATAATATAAATCCAAATTAAGACTGAAGGTGAAGACAGATGTCCCCTTTAGCAAAAAGTACCAGAAACAAAGAAATACGGCTCGGGTGCTGCTGACCAGACAGTTCTCTGAAGATACACAGGTTCAGGAAGCGTGATATCACCCTCCCACACCCCTGGCCACAGTGCTCACACCAGAAAGAAGCTTCCTTCGTTCTTCTTACAAATAGTAACTTTTCCCAAAATTCCTAGATAAAGAGGAGGAGGTAGACATATGGAGAGAAAGAAGAGTCTTTTTATAAATTGGCTATCCTATCCTTGTATGTCAAAAGAGATACTTTTATGGGTCAGTTATATTCATGCAGTTTGAGGTTTCTACATTAACTTTAGATCTTATGATTTAGGATTTCAGAGAACTTTACTTCTCTTAGATTTTTATTTTAAGCTAAGGTTCTAGAACAGTACTGTCCAGTGACATATAATGGGAGCCACATATACAATTTTCAAATGTCTAGTAGTGTTTAAAAAAAAAAAAAAGATGGGCGCCTGGGTGGCTCAGTTGGTTAAGCGACTGCCTTCGGCTCAGGTCATGATCCTGGAGTCCCGGGATCGAGTCCCGCATCGGGCTCCCTGCTCGGCAGGGGGTCTGCTTCTCCCTCTGCCCTCTTCCCTCTCGTGCTGTCTCTCATTCTCTCCCTCTCAAATAAATAAATAAAATCTTAAAAAAAAAAAAAGATGAATTTTAACAGTATCTTTTATTTAACTCAATATAAAAAATATTGTCATTTGAACATATAATACTTTAAAAATTATTGAGATATTTTATACTTTATCTCCCTGTATTTAATCTTCGAAATCTGGTGTGTATTTTATACTTCAAGCAGATCTCGATTCAGAATAGCCTAATTTCTTTTTTTTTTTTTTAAAGATTTATTTATTTATTTGAGAGAGCGAGAATGAGAGAGAGTACATGAGAGGGGAGAGGGTCAGAGGGAGAAGCAGGCTCCTCGCTGAGCAGGGAGCCCGATGCGGGACTCGATTCCAGGACTCCAGGATCATGACCTGAGCCAAAGGCAGTCGCTTAACCAACTACCCAGGCGCCCCAGAATAGCCTAATTTCAATTACTCAATTACATGTATGGTTAATGGCTACAGTATTGGATAGCAAAGTTCCAGGCAGAGAAAACTACTTATGTAAAATAAACAAATCCATATATTTACTCATTAATTATCTTTATAATAAAAAAAAAGTACAGCACCACATATATTATAGGAACCCTTAGACCATTTCTGTGGAAACTGACCCCTCCAAATGGGTAACAGGCTTTTCTGATCCGGAGTACCCGAAAAACACAGAGACATTTCCAACATCCTACCTGACGAAGGGAGAGAGAATGCCTTGGGTTTGCATGGAGTGCTGGATGAAGCTACATGGAAACTCTGATGGCTATAACCTACCAGATAAACGGAGACAGAAAAAAACTCTCCCAAGCCACAAACTATACTGCTATAATAATAATAAAGACCACAAAAAAGTATGTTCATAAAATTCATCTCTGTAGTGAAAAAGATCCTCAAAGTAAATGAGTATATATTCTGAAACTAGGGAAACTTGAAAAAATTTTAAAGTGGAGGGAGGGATACTATCCAAAGGACAGCACACTTTCTCTACAATTAGTCCGTAAGAACATCCGGGAAATAAGCAATAAACAACTAGGGAAGCCACAAGTGTGTGAAAAAAGTTTGGTTTAACTATTTAACTTTTTTCCAACTCCAGATTGGAGTTTTTCAACTCCAAACTGGAGAGAAGTTCAGAGATTAAAAAGAGAGAGAGAGAGAGAGACCTTTTCCTAATCTTAAACATTTGAAATAACTTTTACTTCTTCTGAATCACTGGTTCACTGCCAAGCAAACCCAGTGTTACCAAAATCTGACTTCTGAAGAAGGGTCTCATGTTTTGTGGGCCTAATCGAAATACTGAGTATTTTATGGAGTGATGCAATGTTTCTCTTCATTAAAGATTTATTCTGTTTCTTGGTTTGCCTTTCTATTTTTTCCCCCTTTGCTTTATTTGTTTTGTTTCTTAAATTCCACATATGAATGAAGTCATATGGCATTTGTCTTTCTCTGACTGACTTATTTCGCTTAGCATTATACTCTCTAGCTCCATCCATCTTGTTGCAAATGGCAAGATCATAAGACTTTAAATTTTACTGATAATAGTTTGTCTTAAATAGTTACAATAATACTAAAGATCAGAACAACAGTTAGCTGAGAAACAGAATTGCTTAAGAGTATTTTAATGTCTTTGAAAGTGTAACTTGTATTTAATTCCATTATCACAGATGGTCTGAGTTATAAAAGAAGGCTTATTCAGTGTATTTCTGACTTGCCTCGTAATCACAGAAATTAAAGAGCCAGTATATGTGTTCATAAGAGAAACATAAAGAGTTTTGATCTACTTATGTCCAATACTATGTGAGAAGATCAGACAAGAAATAGGGGTCTGTTAGTATATAACACAGATTTCTGATAATCAGTCTTTGAACTTAGTTTTTGCAAATGTGGAACAAAAATGTCTTCATGAGAGCATAGCCAGAAACCAGAGAACAGAACTTTCTACTGGAATTTCATATGTCTGCCATAAATACTCAAGTTGCTCACTGTTAACAAAATTAAGCATCTATTACATAAACTAAGTATTCCATAATTGCAGGTCAAGTTTTTAATGTGCTAAAATTACCAAAATTCTTTGGTTTATTTTAATGCTTAAATGCTTAAACTAACCTCCTTATATGAAAATTCCACTTTCTTTAATAAAATCTTGTTCCCACTAGGGCTTTTGAGTAACAGGCAAGATTTAACATGAGGCTGAGGTATATATGAGGACGTGAGCTTAAACTTCAGAATTTTAAGATGGCCAGCTGGGTTTTCCACATGAATGTCAATATGCTTTTTGGAAGGAAGGGAGAAAACAAGTGCTTCAATGGAGTGCAACAGTTATTTGATGCTAATCATATATAATACACAGGTATTATTTCCCTAAAAAAGTTTACCTGTATATTTGAATCTCCCTTTATAAATTTTCCTCCTTCTATTATAGTCATATATGAAAATCTGAGTTGATCTGGTGTCTGAATAAGTCCCATTCGATATTTCCTCATATTCAGTAACAGCTGTTTAATGTTAATATCATCTCCTTTTTCCATCTGCAAGAAAGGTAAAAATTATTCAAGCCTTTTGTTGTTAGAGTCCAGGAAAGAGAAGCAATATAGGATAGCTAGCTGCTAAGCATTTTGCAATGTGCAGTGTGTCTCCCTCAAGAACAAGAAGTGACCATGGCTGTTAACTCTTTCTGTACAAAACATCTACCCCAATCCACCACCTTCGGCACACCTCAACTGTTCAAGCAGTAGATGGAGGCCTTTAGCTGATATACAACTGATTCCAAACCAATCACAGTAATCTTATTTACTTTGGCCAGTATTGTCTAAGGAAGAATTTATGACCAGTTCTGGCTTAATGTAAAGATAAATCCACTGACATTAGTGTTCTGCTTTTTTTTAAAAGGTCTTGACAGAAGTAAACTTGCCCAGTGCCCTTCTGCCTTCATGTCTGTGTCCAGCAGCCATCTTTAAAGATGGTGGAGAAGAAAAATGGTAAGAGCCTAGATTCACAATGACACTGTTAAGTCACTGCACCAGCTCCGGACTATCGATCTTGTATTATAACCAGCACAACCCTCACCCCAACTGAAAAAGAAAAAAGTGGAAGTTATGTCTGGCAGGGAATAGGCACAAACACACAACCCAGTTTTTAATAGTCATTCACCATTAAGGGAATAGACAGAATTTTTTTTAAACATGTCAAAGTTCACTTTAATGTAACAATCAGTTTTAAGATTTTATTTATTTGAGAGAGAGAGAGTGAGTGAGTGTGGGGCAGAAGGGGCAGAAGGAGAGGGAGAGAATCTCAAGCAGACTCTGCACTGAGCGCACAACCAAGATCATGACATGAGCCAAAACCAAGAGTCAGTCGCCTAACTGACTGAGCCACTCGGGTGCCCCAACTCAGTTTTCTTTTAATTTTAATTTTAAATTAAGTATGCTCTATGCCTGACATGGGGTTTCAACTCATGACTCCAAGATCAAGAGTTGCATGCTCTACCGACTAAGCCATCCAGGTGCCCTGTAACAATCCAGTTTTTGACTGAAGTATATTACTTAGAGGCAGAGTAGTAAATTTGGTAATACAGTTGGTATATTAAGACTCAACCATTCCTATACTCTAGAGATGCCCTATGCCCCAACTAAGGAAAAATGAACATTCTAAAAAGAAAAGGCACAGGCCTATATCCAGGCTGGGGCTGGAAATGGGTTGGTAAAGAAAGAATACAGCCCTTGGGGGCAGAGATCGGAATCTCAGGGGAATAATAATAGTAGTATTTACTGAGTGCTTAGAAAATACCAGGGACTCTTCTAAGTGTTCTGAATGTATTAATTCACTTAATTCTTGTGAGGAAAATAGTATCATTATCCTTAGTTTGTAAATAAGGAAACTCAGGGCAAGAGAAATGTAGTGCTTGTTTGAGTTGGAAGGAATTCAATATTATATATCAATTTATATTTGAAAAACAAGGAAGGGGGAAGACCTATTATTTCTGTAAAATAAAGCTACCAGGGGGAAAAAAATTCTTCTTGGAGACGTCTAGAATCATCTTGGACAGAGCCCCACCACTCACAAACAAGAGGCAGTTAAGTGAAATTTTTTAGGTTTTTCTGAAGAAGGCAGAAGTTTAAGTTTGAAAATCACAGTTCTGGGATACAGACATTAGAGCTTACTTCTGCCAGGGGAAAACAATAAAAAATTAAACAAGACTAAAATTAGATCATAAGAAGCACTTACCAGAACAAGACAGGTATCTACTAGAGAAAAGGTGCCTGACCGCCCAATGCCTGCACTACAGTGGATCACTGCAGGCCCATGTTCAGGATTCAAGGAACCAGACTCTCTCACTTTAAATAAGAAATTGAGAAATGAAGCTGGTGATTCAGGGACTCCAAAATCTGGCCAGGTAGTATAATGAAAGTGAGATATTGTTCTGGTTTCACCACTCTAAAAAGTGAAAATCAAGGGAAAAGTTAGTTCTAATTTCTTTTCTTTGAAAACACTACTTCAGGAAGAATATGTGTTTTGTGTTAATGCTTTTAATCCTTATGGACTTCTGTACCATGATTTTTTATTTGGTTTTTGATAATCACACAAGTTTGGAGTTCTTCAGGAGAATTTGGAATTTATTTAATAATAGCTAACATTTCTAGAACATTATTTTGCAGGACTGTCCTAAGCTTTTTAAGTATTAACCCATACAACAATCCTAATAAAACTCCTTTTCCAGATAACAGAGGCCAGAAGTTAAGTAATTTACCCAAGGTGACACTTTGAGACACTAGCAGAGCCTGAATTTAAAGCAGCAGTCTGGGCTCTTAGCCACCGACCTACACCATACATGTTGCCAATATTTTAATCCCTACGTCATGATGAGTGTTCCTTTTGTTTTTCCTATTTATTTATTTTATAAATATTTTTATTTATTTTTTGACAGAGAGAGAGACAGCGAGACAGGGAACACGAGCAGGGGCAGTGGGAGAGGGAGAAGCAGGCCCCCCCTGCTGAGCAGGGAGCCTGATGTGGGACTCGATCCCAGGACCCTGGGACCACCACCTGAACCGAAGGCAGACGCTAAACGACTGAGCCACCCAGGCGCCCTTTTTCTTCCTATTTAAAAAAAAATCCTACCAGTATAATTTTACATTCTTTAATGGTTTCCTTTTTAAGAATGCCCAACATTTTTAGATATAATTTTTCTCATCAGATGAGTTATCTTGTAGATTTTGCTACACAGGCTCAGAGGAGCAACTCAAGAATTAATTTAAAGACACAATCTTTACATTTTTAATTGAAATTGCTCTTCTAATTGCTGCTTTTCCCCGTGGTAATAATTTCCAATCCTAAAACTGTTTATATGACTTTGCTGATGTGCTAAAATGGTTTACCAATATGCTAAATGCTTCCTGTCTCTTAAAGCCTGCCTGGCATTCACTGTCACTTCCTGGATATTCCTGATGAGCTTTATTTCTGACTAACTCATTATGAAAATGTTCCTAAGCTTTTCCCAGCTGCCTTTTGCCCCAAGGAGCACTTTGGTGCCTTCTAGTCTTCATTTTTGTAAACCGAAGCAGTAACCCTCTAACATATCTCTGCACAATTTCTCAGTTTCATTGTAGGATGTTTTTGGAGGGAGAAGCCATACAAGCAACATTAGAAAAACAAAAACAAAAACAAAAGCAAAACACCATGAAAATTTTAATGGTTAAAAGCTAAAGATTATTATTACAGCATCCTGCTTTCATTTCAGTACAAGTTTTCAAAATTAACTTTCCTTTTTTAAAAATAAACTTTCCCCTTTTTTAGCAAAAATTAAGACTCCTAAGTCCCAGACTTGTTATATGAGGTAGAACACTGATAAAATACAGTGCAGAAATTCTTTTAAAAATTTCAAATTACCTACTTTTAGTGACTAATTTTCTTTTTTTTTTTTGTTAAAGGTTTTATTTATTTATTTGACAGAGAGATAGAGAGAGAGCACAAGTAGGCAGAGAGGCAGGCAGAGGGAGAGGGAGAAGCAGACTCCACCGAGCAGGGAGCCCGACGTGGGGCTTGATCCCAGGACCCTGGGATCATGACCTGAGCCGAAGGCAGCCGCTTAACCGACTGAGCCACCCAGGTGCCCCAGTGACTAATTTTCTTAAAATTCGCTTTCATAATTCCAAATACACTCTGATCCATAGATTCTCAATATACTGAAGGTACTAGAAAATATAAATCTATTACTAATTAAAATGATCATTGGGATTCCTAAATTTCAAAACATTTCCTTTCAAAATTATAGCTTACTGTATGTAAAAAAAGGGGGGGGGTTAAATTTACTGTATTTAAAAAGGCACTGAAAACATTCCAAATTTAGTTTCTTCTTACAAAACCATAAATGGACAGGTAACAACACAGTATCAGCACAGGAATGGGTTAAAGTGGCTGTTCCTGCCATAGCCCAGGGGCATGGAGAACTCAAAAGTCACACCTTCCTTTAAATAGGGTCTAAGATTCCAGTGGGAGTGTTTACTCCCTTTTCCCCCCTGACAACTGCCGTGCTGTGGTCATTTGCCACCATGCAGTGCTGACCTTGCGTAGCAGGGCCAGGCTTTGCCATGTAAGCCTAAACCAGGTCCCGTGTGGACCTGCTGGAACTCCCAAGTCTGGGAGGGGTGGTGCCAGAACCTGGCTCACCTGCAAGCTGTGCTCTGCAGGGTATGGCCCAGTCTTCCCATAACGTTGTATACTCACTTATGCTCATTTACTGCATCACCTCCTGGTTTAAACCTAGAGTTAACCCACAATCCTGAGCAACTGCTTGCTTTTTTTTCACTTGTATGATTTTGGCTCAAGACTAGAAGTCTCTTGATTTTTTTCAAATTCAGATCACACTGTCTGGGATACTCAAAGCCAGTTCCCAGAAATGTTCACAACTGTTTGTATAATGCAGTCTTCCCCACTAATAGATTTTTGAGAATCAGTCTTTGTCTTCCCCTAACAGGACCAGACTAAAGAACTTCTTAAGAAGTTAACTTTTATTAATGTGTCCCTACTGAAACAAGATTCAAAATCACAGCTCACAAAAAAATCATACAATTCCCAACAGACCATTTCATGAAGCAATAAGATCCGTATGTTTAAGACTGAGATAGAAAAGAAATGTTTATATGCTTGACTGGACCTCTTCTCCCTCTTTTTCGTGCTGGAAAAAACATGAGGGAAAAAAGGATTGCCAAAGGCTAGAGAGCTAAAACAAAATTCATCTTTATTCCAAACAAGCTCTACATGTAGACTTTACAATTTTTGACAAACTCCTTATTTCAAAACTGGGGGAAGCCCCCTCTCCTTCTCCCAGGTCATCAAGTCACATCAGTCCTCCCAGTTGGCCTCTCCATCCCCTCTCACTGCTGACCTCACACCTCATGCACACCTGGTTGCATCTGCAATTACATGGCTGTCCCTGACAAATCTTCTTTGTAAAACACTGCATTATGTATACCACACTCTGCACAAAATGTCAGTGGTTCACTCTTCTTTTTAAGGCAAAATCTTATTTACATATTTTGGAGGAGAATTCTACCCTTGAATAAGGATATCTAATTCATTATATATGGAGGCCAGGAAGATAAGCGAGGAACTGAGTAGGTACAAGACCATGGGCAACAGTCAGGCTTATGGCAATTTAAGTGTATGCCACCTAAAGCCATTCAAATTCAAGTTAACTTATTTTATACAGATAGATAAGATTATAAATTTTCTAATTATTACAAAGAAATCTATGCAGCTCTTTGGTCCTAGGCCCAATTATTTTCACACTTTGGGCATTTACAGAAGTACCAAGATTGTATTTCCAAGACTTTCATCATAAGCCCAATTTTGTCATCTGTAAATGGTTAAAAAACAGTACTTACTATAAGGCTATTGTGAGGAATAAATGAAACAGTGAATGTAAAGTGCCTAACCTATGCCTGCATATGGTAAATACTTACAGATACCTTTTCTGAAACAATTATATACTAATTGACTCTATTGTAGCCCCTAGTAAGCTCCAATCAATTGTAAACTTCTTCACATTTTCAACTGCTTCACTTAGTATTTCCTCTACACGAAGAAGTAGCAGAGTTTGTGAACCCTATCTCCTAAATACAAACTTATATGAGATCTGTAGCTCACCGTAAGTGCCTTAGTTCAGTCCCTCATCAATTTTTGCCAGGATCATTATATGGTCTGTGTTAAATATTTAGTTACTGTAATTCATTTTGAAAGATGAACAGACCTCACCAGATCAGGAGAGGAGAGTGACAGAAACAGGTAGGCATGGGGCTTGCATTCTAAGCAGAGAAAGCAATACACAGAGGTGTGGGCCTCCAAGAATCAACCTATTTGAGAAGTATAGGACTGTTAGCAAGAACAAACCCTGAGTGCCTAGACAAGAAGGAAAGACCAGTCCGGGCTGGGTCCTGGACTTCTGCATTAGCCACAGAAAGATTTTTTAGAGCAAGGTGGAAGGATTATGCCTTTATTTTAGAATAACCACTCACTCGGTGCAATGGCAGAAGGAAGCACAAAGGTAACAGGTAAGGACTCTACCCATGGGGAGCCAAAAACCTTGTTATGGGAGTCAAAGTACATATATACACAAGTACTAAATAAGCCAGTAAAACGGAAAACTTAAATTATGGAGAGAAGTGTAAGATTACAGCTATCAGGAATGAATGCGTCATAGATGAATTAAGAAAGACCAAAGTAAGAAATGGGTCACAAGGTGGTCCTGAAAGATGTGCAGGATATAAACAGGCAGAGAAGAGAGGATGACATTCCAGGTGGGATAAACTGTTTAAACTATTTTGAATCAAATCCCAGCTAAGCATGGTAATAATTAGGCACTCATCCTGTTTTGGGCAAATCTACAGGGACAGAGAAATAGAAGGCAGCCAGCATTACAATAGTATTCCTGGAACTTGATAAACATAAAGCTGGCCAACAATATTATGGAAAATAGTGAAGGGCAACTAAAAAGAAAATCCTGAAAGACAAATAAGCACTCTAGATGACCTTATATTTTAAAAGCCCTACAAAACCTTCCCCTTAGCTTAAGCCACGGGACTGCTTTAAAAGCAGAGATGGAATCTCTTCATTCATGGGCAAAAGTTCAAACTCTTAGCTCTACTGAAGATACTGGAAAGGGCAGCTGGTGTGCAGCTTTACTGCTCCCTTAGACCAGAGGTCTGTAAAAGAGCAGGGCCCACACAAACCACAGCTTAGGCCCTAGACCTGTTACTACAGACAAGTCAGACTCCTTTAGCTGCAAACTGGTTCTCTGCAGCTCAGCATGAGGTTGGTGACCACTCCTTACCTGCAGCATCACCTTTCTCACTCCTTTGGTATTTCTTTCTCCCTCAACTTGTTCTTTCTGCAGTCTTTCCCAATTCATTGATATGACAAAGGAAACAGACACACACAACTAAAGCTACTAATTGGGAATCCTGCATGGAGTCTTAGGCCTGTTACAGCATTAATTCACTTGATCCTTACAGCAACCCTCTGAGGTACGTGTGTCCTTATCCTGATTCTGTAGATGAGTAACTGAGGCACAGAGGGTAAATAGTGGGACCAGTCACACAACCAGGAGGCGTACAGTTGGGATTTAAACTCAGGCAATCTGGATCCAGAGTGTAAATACTTAACCAAATACAATTCTGCTTCTCATGCTGAAATGCTACTTTGTTCTTCTAACATTCCTAGTTCTTACTAAAGATTGTAAGGTAGAATGTAAACATATTGTTGCTATTAATTATGGTGTACTCTGAACCCAGGCCAATAAGAAATCACACAGTTGCTAGCAACTGAAACAGTGGTTGGACAGTTCGCATGCCTCAACTCAGAAAGATGCTTTCGAACCAAGAATCTTCCTTTGCTAGGACAATTAACACTTTTTTCAAAAGACTTATTAGCCCCATGTCATTCCAAGTCAGGAGATCAGGATTTGAGTTCTGGCCTGTCAGTTATTAGCTGAGTAATCTATTTACAGGAAAAATCGTATAACCTTAATGGATTTTCGGTTTTTAAAAAATATAGGAAATATTGAAATATTAAGAATATTTATCACATTATAGGAAGACTGTGGGTCAAATTATATGTAAAAGTGCTTTACAAAATGATAAAATACAAAACGCATTTTATTTTAAGGTATAATTAACTCTTAATTAGGTAGGATAGGTTTCAGAAACAGGGAAAAACACCTATGCCCTTCTCCATTCCTATCAGTTTTTAGGCCAGAAGCAGATGAGGTACCTGGGATAAATACCAAGAGAAGATGATGCAAAGAATCATGAGAAGTTTATAGAAAAGCAGTTCTGTTTCTGGCAAGAAGTACTGCACAATCTAGGATCAAACAGTTGTTGATGTATCTCAGGGCAGCTTAAGACATATGTAAATGGAATAGTTGGTACAAAAAACTACAAATAAGGGAAATTTATAAATAAATCTAAGTCTTGTATTTCCCAACCTTGAGACTTCTCAGATAACCTAAGAGATCACATAAAAACTTAATTACGGATGTCATGCGAAGCTGGGCCTGGGCCCTCAACAGTACGCACCTGTGCTTACAGTAGGCAGCAAAAAACAGGCGTTTCAAGAGATCAACCTTAAAATGTATTTCTTCGTATCTAAAAGTGTGTGTGTGTGTGTGTATGCACTTTATATATCTCTTCTCTATAAAACTTATTTGGTCAATGATCCCATGTTAATAATTTCTTTCAGTTAATGGTTAACTAAAACAGTATCTCACTATTCAGACTAGATACATTCCTGCAATCATTTTTTGGCCAACAAATATTTTCCTATTTTCTAGTTTTCCTAGCTCCTAAGAGCATCCCAGAATCACTCTCATTTCATATTTTCCAGTTATCCTGATTACAACACAAAGAAGGCAAAACAGGTAGGTGGTGAAAAGGGGAGAAATGTCTTGACCCCCAACTTGAAAATAGCAGGTTCACAAATCCACCATGTACATGTATCTCAACCAAGAAATAAGGAACAATTCTTGTATTTCTGGAAAAGATCCATATGAATGTTCTTGGGACCATATGCTAAATTTATTTCACCATTTTCCCCAATTCAGTAAGGACAAATTTCTCTGTGGTGAATCATCGAATTAACAACATTCCAGTAAGTTATTTTCTTGACTGGCCTGCCACTCTCAGAAGCACCAAGTGCTGCCATGTTGACTGGGCACGTATTCTACATCAGCTGCTCTGCGCACACATCTTCATTTGATCTCCACGTCAGCCCTGAAAGGGCGCTATCACAATCTCTGCTTTCCAGACGAGGAAAGGATGAGGGACGTTGAGGAACAGGTCCCAGGGATATTTCTACTAAACAACAGAGCTGGGATTTGAATTCAGGTTAGCCTGATTATAAAGCTCTCTCTCTCTTCATCCCCAAGTAATCTTAATAAATTATCTTCAATCCTCATATCTCAACCTGAACTTTAAAATCCTTAGTTTCTAGGTTTTCTCAAGAGTCCTCAGAGAGCTACCGCATGTAGGAAACACAATGTAAACACCATGCTTATGACTATATACTATTATAGATACTATCGAAATGTATATGCAGCCCCAAACTTCAAATCTAATGACATAAAATAATTCTGAAAATCAGCAATATATAAAGTCCAATCTTTTAGGCATGAAAAGTCTTACATTGATATTTTCTAACTGCAGTAGATGTACTGTATAATATGACTTCACATCTTCTGACAAAAACTTCACACTGAATCCTGTTTCTTTAAACAGCATCTCTTGATCATCTTTTGTTGGCCAGTACTGTGCACATTTAACCTAAATTTAAGAATATGTAGATATTAGTTCCTAGACATTATGAAACCCTAAAAAGCTGGGAAAGGAAGACAAACCACACACATACACATGCTATATTTTTTTCAAGTACCCAAATCTATGAACAATTGCACTATATCTGATGCTCAATGTATTTTAGTAAGATTGACATTTTATAAAAGGTTTGTAAAATGTTCCTATAACTTATAGTAAAAAAAAAAAAAAAGCCAGAAACAGGTATGTTCATAAAAGTGAATTTGTCATTTCTAAAGCATGATAACCTATATTTTAACATCATACTGGCATTCACTTTACATTTCCAAAATTATCAACCTCTTGTAAGAATCTTTTCTTCAAACAGTATTGAAAAGGCTTCATTTTACAAGAATTTCCTACAAATACCCATGAATCTGCTACCAAATACTATTTATCTAGAAATAACATTGTATATTCACTTACTAAAATTAAGTCAGGGAAATAAATCAGAAGATAAGCCCCCTCTGGGGTGCCTGGGTGGCTCAGTCAGTTATGCATCTGACTTCGTCAATCAGAGAAAGACAAGCATCATATGATCTCACTGATATGAGGAATTTGAGAAACAAGACAGAGGATCATAGAGGAAGGGAGGGAAAAATGAAACAAGATGAAACCAGAGAGGGAGAAAAACCATGAGACTCTTAATCTCACAAAAAAAACTTGAGGGCTGCTGGAGTGGAGGGGGGTGGGAGGGATGGGGTGGCTGGGTGATGGACATTGGGGAGGGTATGTGCTATGGTGGGCGCTGTGAACTGTGTAAGACTGATGAATCACAGACCTGTACCCCTGAAACAAATAATGCATTATATATTAATTAACAAAATTTAATTAGGAGGAAAAAAAAAAAGCATCTGACTTTGGCTTGGATCATGATCTCAGGGTCCTGGGATCGAGCCCTGTGTTGGGCTCCCCACTCAGTGGATTTTCGGTTTTTAAAAAATATAGGAAATACTGAAATATTAAGAATATTTACTCTATCACATTACCCAGGACTGTGCCTGGGGAGCCTGCTTATCTCTCTCCCTATGCCCCTCCCCCTGCTTATGTGCGCACGCACTCTCTAATAAACAATATCTTTAAAAAAAGAAGAAGAAAAGCCCTCTTTATCTAGAGTTGGTACATTTTGGCAGAACTACTAATATGGAATTCCTATTTGTGACAATAAAAGGATCTTCCCAAAAGCCAAATTATGAGACCAACAGACTGTGGCAAGATGAGATAAAGAGCCACTTCATTACGAAAAAAAAACACTACAAAAGTATCCTTATAAAATATGGTCATTTCTTTTCCAAATCACAAACAGCTACAAATCACAAACAGTAACAACACCTCCAAACAAATAATTACTATGAGCTGATACTTCCAAAGGTGCTAAAAGACACTTTAAATATGATACAATAAGTGAAAGAGCATAAAGGAGAATGAGAACAACTCAGAAATGAGGTGACAGGAGACAGAAAAAAATTAGGAATCAAAGAACACACCATTTCAGAAATGAAGACTAAACTAAAAGGAACAGAGGCATGAATAAACACAGCAGATAATAAAAGAAATGGAGTGACAACAGGATTTAAGAGAAAGTGACAAATATAAAAATAAACAAAGAAAATCTAACGTGAATAGGATCCAAAGAACACTAAAGCAAGCAAACAGTAAATATTAACAAGTATAATCAATATTCTTCTTTTAAAAATCATAAATTGAAAGAGCATACTACGCATCTAGAAAAACTGACCCAGAATGACCAACACTAAGACATATTTTGGTAAAATTAATGGGATTTGAAGAAAATAAAAGCCTTTGGGTAACTTAGATAAAAAGAACACATGACTTGCAAAGGAAATAAAATCAGATGTCCAACTGACTTTGTCAGTAATCTCTAAAGCCAAAGGGAAGGGAAATGGAGTAATGTATTTAAGTTGCTCAAAGAAAAGCAAATGTGAGCCAAGATTTTATATTCTGTCAAAGTGACTTTTAAGCATTAAGACAGCAGATTAAACTCTCATCGACAGGTAAGAAATCAGGAACTAAAATGCCCATGAGTCCCTTCCTTAGGATGCACTACAGAATGAGATATCTACAGAACAACTGGAGAGACATCAATAAGACCAACAATGTAAATTAAATATATATTTACACGTAGAACTAAGATTTTACAAGGGATATAAGAGAAAGACTGTAGTTATGTTACATACTCTGACAATGTAGGTAAAGTACAACTTAAAAACAAAAAGAGAGGGAAAAACATAAAAAATTTAAAACTTTTTCAGTAATTATTTTGGTGATGGAGTTGATACTCTTATTATGAGTCATTCTGGTGTATAATATGGGACAAAGTAAATGAGTCATTGTAAGATATTCTTTATCCATTGTGTCTTTGAAAAGCAGGATTCATGGTATGGAAAAAGGAGGCAACAGATATATAAGGTAGAATGCATTAAGCCAACCCCCTCAGTTCTAAATTTAAATTGGAAGTATCAGTATGAATCCTTGAAATGTGTTATCTAACACAAACACATTTTTTCCTTAGCTCTGTTCACCAAAAAGCTCTAAAAACAATGATCAACCCAGCATCAGTAAATATCCCTAATTTTTTTTTTAAAGATTTGATGTATTTGTCAGAGAGAGAGAGAGAGAGAACACGCACAAGCAGGGAGAGTGGCAGGCAGAGGGAGCAGCAGGCTCCCCACCAAGCAAGGAGCCCAATGCAGGACTCAATCCCAGGACCCTGGGATCATGACCTGAGCCAAAGGCAGACGCTTAACCAACTGAGCCACTCAGGCGTCCCAACATCCCTATTTTTATTGTCATGTTGAAGTATCACTGCCCAATAAAAGAAACCAAGGTTCCTAGAGAAATGACTGATTCTATGAAGAAGAGGTTAAGTAGTCATTCCAGATAGTAAGAAAATTATTAAAGACTCTTTGGTTTTATCTCTTAGATTTCTGACTCAGAGCCCAACTTGAAGAGATTCCTGCTAGCCAACAGAGGAATAATTCAACTACTAAGACGGATAATAACTGCAATGGAGTGAAGTACATCAAAGATGTTTAAATCTATGAATTCAGGGGAGTCTGGGTGGCTCAGTCGTTAAGCGTCTGCCTTCAGCTCAGGTCATGATCCCAGGGTCCTGGGATTGAGCCCCGCATCAGGCTCCCTGCTCAGTGGGAAGCCTGCTTCTCCCCCTCTCCCACTCCCCGCTTGTGTTCCCTCTCTTGCTGTCTCTGTCAAATAAATAAATAAAATCTTAAAAAAAAAATCTATGAGTTCATAATAATTGATCCCCTCCTGCCCCTGCCCCCACACCAAAAAAACCTAACTGGTCACCTGTTGAAGACACTAGGGAATTAACTATTTTGTAAACTCCTTTTCCTATATAAAAGTGGTCAACTAACTAGAAGGGAAATTTCTTTTTTCTTTTTTTTTTAAAGATTTACTTATTAGAGAGAGAAAGAGGGGAGGGGAGGCAGAGGGAAACTTAAGCAGAAACTTAAGCAGACTCCATGCTGAGTGCAGAGCCCAATGTGGGGCTTGATCTCACGACCCTGAGATCACGACTTAAGCCTAAACCAAGAGTCAGGCACTCTGAAAGTTTCTTTCCATAGAAGTATTCCAACAAAAATTTAAGAAGAAATGGTAAAATTGGAGTATCACTATTTTGTAACCTGTAACTAATTAAGGAACTAAGCACTGACCAGCAATGGCTGCTAACGCCGCAAAAAGAAAGATAATCAGACATTATGGGCTTCTTCATAAACAAAACAGTATCACTCATGAAGTAATCTTCCCCAAAATAATTAAACCTGAATCTTTTTAAGCATCTAGATCCAACCACCATAAATATGATTTCTAATTTCTAGTGAGTCTTATCTTATTAATATACTAATTATGCTCCAAGAGGAGAGATGAAACTTATAAATCATCTACTCTGCAATGCTGTTCAAATTGTTCAAACAATGTCATCATCACTTAATTTTTAAGTCACACTGGAAGCCATGAAAAAGCCACTGTAAATAACTACGCCAATATTGCTGGACATTCTGGTATGTGAATGCCACTCAGGATTAGAAAGAGAGTAGAATAATTTGCAGCACCATCGAAAGCCACCAAATATGAATTTATAAAAAAGAATCAGGAATCCGAAGAAGATCTTAGGCTGGAAGAGACCTTACTGACAATACTTTCCAATTTGCTTCTCTGACAGAAAAGGATCTAAAGCTACAAAAGTTAAAAGACTTAACTAATTAGCACTGTGTTTAGACTGTACCTCAAGTTTAATATATTTATACATTCCCAAACTTACTGTCTCGTGACCTAAGAGCCAATAAAAATTCATATAGCTTAACAAAAACCTGTCACTTTAATCCTTTCTAAACTTCTCAAGATTTTGATAATAATTATAAAAATTCTAATAAAGCCTAGGGATTCCAAAGATCTATGTCACCACTGGTCAATATTTGTTTCATTACATTTACATCTTAGAAGGTAGTGGTGTACAACTATTACTTAAATACTTAAGGCAAGAAAGGAAAAGGATATACTACTTCTGGTCAGAAATACCCTGACTACTAGCCTTTAGCAATTCAAGGCCAAAACCAGTAAATGAATGACTATCCCAAAAGAAGTATGAAAACATTTATAAGCTAACAATACAGGCAGTACACTAAGTTGTAAATATTAAGTATTACTCACCGATTCCTTCTCCACAACTCGGTTTAGCATGACAACTGCTTTGGTTTTTTGCTGCCAAACCATGAGCCAGAAATGGCAACCTGTATTAGGAAGTGGGCCCTGTAAGAACAGAGAAGAAAAAGGAGGTAAGAGAAAGGAGATGGAACAAGGTTCAAGGAAAATTCCCTCAAGTATGCTTCCGGTTTAAGAACAATGTATTGAATCATAATAAGTAAATCATGACTTTAAATCCACTTGAGTTAAAAAAAATAGGTCTGTACTAGTTGCTTATAAATGATCAAAACCGACTTTTATTGACTTAGGCAGAAAAGGAATCTTTCAGGCTATCAGATGACTTTCAGAGTTGAGGGCTGGAAAGCCAGGCCTCAGTGGGAACCAATGTAAAGGCAAGATTCTGCTCAAAGGAGTCAGCCTGGCACAGTGCTCCTGACGCTGGTACTACTCTCACCTTGCTTTGCTGGCATCGCCAGTGCTAAGGTGGCTACAGCCATCACGCATAACCGTTAAACAAACTGGAGTCAAAACCATGGGCAGGGACAACTGACTGGTCATGTTCTAGCTGCAGAGGAAATCTCTGTCCCTTTCAGCTTCCACAGCAGGAAGAGAGGCCCTGCCTGCCATGGATCATGGCAGTCCTACAAAAGAGGAAATCCGTGCCGTCACTGACCAACCAACCACCCCAAGTTAACTAGAACAAGATTTCCAGAAAAAGCGGAAATTTCAAAGTGTCTGAACCACTAAGAAGCTGTTAATCTACAAAAACCACAGCATGTGCGACCTCAGCAGAGGACTTAAAAGGGGCAATTGTTCATATTACAGTACTGCCATGGGGGAAAAAAAATCAAATCCAGTTATCTTCACATTTTGCTTGGCGGTAGCACAGGGCAGAAGAAAGGGCAAATAGGAGATGAAAAGGCCATGGTCAAATTATAACTAATGTTAAAGGTGAAAATGAATGAGGCTCTGCTGCAGCTAATGCAAGTCAGCAAGCATTTTCCTCACAGGACAGAGGGAGGGGCAGCTTTAGGGGCTGGAGGCCAGGTCTCCTGGAACTTCAGCTTCCCATGTCAAACAAGGTGATTCACATGGTTTGAGGCTGAAAGCATCTTTTGGGCAATTGTATTCCCTGGTTTGTAGCAGATGTTCTATTAATATTATTTAAATTAATAAACTCTAAGCTTCTAAGTTATAAAAAGGCCAGAAATCTACTTAGAATCCTAAGTAATGACAACCAAATGTTTGAAGATACTGTTCTACTCACTTAATGTATATTATCTATTACTTGATCTACTTCTAAAACAAAACAAAGTGAGAAAATCCCCAGTAAAATGAAAGCCTTTTCTTTCATCTGAAAAAATCGATCTATCAATTCACCAGAAGTCACTCAGTGTGTATACATATGGAAACACAAAACACATTCTGTCAGTGGTTCTAAGGTGGTTGGTGAGGAGGGTATCTCTCAGCTCTTCCACCTACAAGCAACATTAACAAATTTTTTTTCCCCCGAAATGGAGATTTATAGCAAGGACTGATATATTTTTTAAAAAAATTCAGAGGAAAAAGATGACAAAAAGAAGCAACAAAGGACAATTAGAACAGCTAAGGTTTATAAACATTCAGCATCTCTAGTTTTCTCTGTCCTGTAAAATATTCTCAGCCTTCAAAGAGTTTACTAAGAGGCAAGGAGAAGTCCTTGTCCTACTAACTGAAACATCTCAAGTGCCACAACAGTAAGAGGTGAACCACCAGATCTTCGAGAGTAGAAAGGATGCTACAGCACAGCCTTAAGCAACTGCATTAGGATTCGGTAGATGATGAGCATAGCTTTAACCCAGGTGAGAAAAACAGGAAGGGAGCTGGCTTGGTTTAAAAAAAAAAAAAAAAGTTAGATGTAGAAAATACAGAATTTGCAATGTAAAAGAGTCATCTGGGTAAAAATATCCAGTTAAGACCTGGAAAATATAGGGGGAAAATTCAGGAAAGAATAAAAAGCTGAAGACAGCCTTCTGAGTCCTCTAGCTCTAAATGCAGGGAGCTCTGTCAGGACACACAGAGCAGTCCAATAGGGACAGGACACTTAAACACAATTAATAGGCAATTTCTTTATCATTATGGGATTTACAAAATTTTATGAGAGGATTATTATTACTTCTATTACTACTACTAATAAAAAGCAGTAACAAATGCCACAACGAATAATCCACGGAGGGCTTACCACAGTACCAGGAACTGTAAGAGTTTCACTCAGCACTGTTTCACAGATAATACAGGTATACATCTATAATATAAATATATATATATAGGCTTGGGGAGTTAGGTAGCTTGTCCAAGGTCACACAGCAATCTTATGGTTGTAGAGCATGACCCATGGAGCCAATGGGCTTCAAATTCTGGCTTCAACTCACTTGTTGTATGGGCTTGGTAAAGTTTAATGTACCTGGTCTTTAGCTAATTCCTCGTGCATTAAACCAGGGTGATGACAGTGTTTACCAGAGAGTTATCCTGAGCCTTAAATTATACAAAACACATAAAGTACAGAATAAGGTTACAAAACTGCTAGCTGTTATTAATTTTATTTCCTACTATGATGTAAAGTTCATAACAACAGGGTTTTGCTTAATGTCTATTTAATTTTAAAAAAAATTTTAAGAAGGGGGAGGGGCAGTTGGAGAGGGAAAGAGAGAGAATCTCAAGCAGATTCCACACCCAGCATGGAGCCCAACATGGAGCTGGAACTTACAACCCTGAGATCATGACCTGAGCTGAAATCAAGAGTAGGATGCTTAACTGACTGAGCTACTCAGGTGCCCCACTGTCTGTTTTATTTAAACAATGCCTACCACAGAGTAGGTACTCAATAAATCTTTGTCAGATGAATGAATACCCAATGAAGTAGTTGGACCAGGATTTGGGCACAGATGCTGTGAATCCAGTGTCTACATTCTCTTAAGATATAAAGGTTGAACATATGGTTCCAGAGAGTTGAAGTCTCTAGTATAGACTGAAAAAGGGGAAATAAATCCTAAACCAGAACCCTGAGAAGTACCTACAAAATTTAGGATTATGAACAAGACTGGGAAAAAAGAAGAGAGCGAGGAAGAAAGGAGTGTGATAAGGGATCTAGGGTAATTATTTTCTCTATTTTTGAACATTATAGTTTTTTCAGATAAAAAGTAAATTAAAATTCTAAAAATGAGTTTATTAAAGATGTCCTGAGGGCAACCCTGTTGGGACCCCTCTCACTCGAGAGCTTTTTCTGTCTCCTCACTTAATAAACTTCTATCGCTTTACTCACACACACACAAAAATAAATAAATAATTCATGAATACTCATAAGAAAAGCTCCAAATATTACAAAAAGGCAGAAAACAACAAAGTAAAGTCTAATTATTCCTAATTCTTAGAAATAACCAATATTAATGGTATATGTGTAATTTATTTAGCCAGTCCCTCACAGATTATTTCTGTCCTATTATTTCTGGTCCTGTGCTATTAAAATTAAGTTGCAACAAACACCCTCACATATATCTTTATGTCTGTACATATTTAACCACTGAGTAACTTTTAAATCTCTGCTATTTTCACTGGTGAAAAGTGATAACTGAACACTGGTTTAAAATTATATTCCCTAATGACTAGAAAAATTGAATATCTTTTCATAGGTGTATTGTATACCTTTATATTTTTCTTTAACTGTGAATTTATGTTCCTTGCCATTTTTTTTTTACATAGGTTCTCTTTTTCTTTTTTTAACATATAGCAGCTACTTTAAGTAAAATGAAGTAATTATTTTTCATTTCCTGTCAATTAGAAATAGTCTAATAGAAGATCTTTTTACTATATGAAACTGTTGTCTCTTTCAGTAACAGGTTATTCTGATCCAAATTTTTAAAAAGCTCAAATATTATGAACATATAGCTTATCTTTTGAATTTCAAAATCATTACCTGGGGGATATAACAGCACTGCTCATTAAGCCTCTGTCATTTGATAAAGGGCAGCTGGTGTGGATAAACCAAAATAATTTCTATTATCAAAGAATGAAAGAATAGTGCTGGGATATGGGTGTGGCCAATGTGCCAAGAAGCAGTCAGTCAGAATGCCACAAGGAACCCTCATGCTTTCTGGCCTCCCAGCCAGTATTCTGGGCACCTGGCCTTACCACCCTCACTCTGAACAAAGGCCAGACATCACTGAAGCATGTTCATATCCTCTGAAAATACATGCCAGAGAAGGGGGTCGAGAAGGGCCTTCAAAGGGCCTCTGGTCATGATACAGATTATGTGAAGAGAACTTAACAAAGCATTAACAAACATTTTGTATCAATGTAAAGGATGATAATTTGCCTTAAAAGAACTGGTATAAGCCATTTGTTAAAAAATTTTCCTTTTTAAAAATAACTTTAATTTCATATTCACATACAAATCTGCAAAACACTGAAATGTCTCCATTTTAGTACATAACAACAGAAAAAACTGAAATGGCATTTCATTTCCAAAAGAAGTAAAGACATCCTTTTAGCTGTGTTTCAAAGCAGACCAACCACAATAACTGCACTGCAAAGCATCTGCTTGACATCACATCACTTGCCTGTGTTAAGATGTAACTCCTTTGCGCCTCTTCTATATCAACTAAACTGGCATTTATATAATCATTTTCAGCATTTTGCAGCTTAACACGACTGTGATCATCTGAAACAGAGAAGGATAAACCATAATTGTCATTTCAAACTTCTCATTTCTTTTTTTACTTTAATATTAATGTTCTAGGTATTTATAAAATGATAGAAGAAACAAAACAAAGAAAAATAAATTACCACCACAGAGAGTTGAGTCAAGTCCTGAATTATTCCCTCTTGCAAAGGAAGTATAAAAATGAAATCCTGTTGTTTGTTACTGTAGTATTGCAAATGCTTTTGTTTGTAGTAGGCTAGCTACCGTAACTAGAAAAATTGACCAAAGAGTAAAATATAGTAAAAGGAATAAGGCACCTACCATCCTAAAAGTAAAAGGATCATTTAGAATCTTGGTGCCTAAGAACTGATAGGTCTATCTACAAAAAACCACGGTAACTACAGTTCATTTTCTTCATTCCTCAACTGACCTGCATTCAACTATATTTAAATAATTTTCAGTACTTAATTATATTTAAATTAAGCTAAAAATTTTTAAATACAGATGGAATACACTAATTCTTTTTCTTTCTTTTTTTTTAAATATATTTTTAAGATTTTATTTATTTATTTGAGAGAGAGAGAACACGAGAGGGGGGAGGGTCAGAGGGAGAAGCAGACTCCCCGCTGAGCAGGGAGCCCGATGTGGGACTCGAGCCTGGCACTCCAGGATCATGACCTGAGCAGAAGGAAGTTGCTTAAGCAACTGAGCCACCCAGGAGCCCTCTTTTTTTTTTTTTTTAAGTAGGCTCCAACTCACAAACCCAAGATTGAGTCGCATGCTCTACTGACTGAACCAGCAGGCACCCTGGAATGTTCTAATTCTTTACAAGACAACTAAAGATGCTTCATTACTTAGACTGTGTTACAACAATATAAATATATCTAGTTTAAATATATTTCTTGCTTTTAAAAGTAAAAATATCACCATATGCAACAACATGGATGACCTACAGGGTATTATACCAATTGAAATAAGTCAGGCAAAAACAAACAAAGACCATATGACTTCACTTATATGTGGAATCTAAAAGAACAAAACAAACAAAAAAACAGAAACAGACTCATAAACGCAGAGAACAAAACCAGTGGTTGTCAGAGAGGAGGGTGGGGAGATGAGCAAAATAGGTGAAGGGTATTAAGAGTTACAAACTTCCGGTTGTAAGTCAGTCCCCTGGATGGAAAGTACAGCATAGGGAATACAGTCGATAATATATATTTTTTAAAGATTGTATTTATTTATTTGACACAGAGTGACACAGCGAGAGAGAGGGAACATAAGCAGGGGGAGTGGGAGAGGGAGAAGCAGGCTTCCCGCTGAGCAGGGAGCCCAATGTGGGGCTTGATCCCAGGACTCTGGGATCATGACCTGAGCCAAAGGCAGACGCTTAACCACTGAGCCACCCAGGCGCCCCTAGTCAATAATATTGTAATAACTTTCTATGGTAACAGACGGTAATTACACTTATTGGGGTCATAAGCATTTCAGAATGTATATAAATGTTGAATCATTATACTGTACACCTGAAACTAATATAATACTGTATGTCCACTATACATCAATTATAAAAAGAGGCCTCAAAAATTAAGAAAATGTCATGAATCCTACTAAGAAAAACCAAAATACAACCAAAGCATTAAGATATGTAGAGTACCTATAAATCAATAAGAAACGACAGAGACCCTGTTTTTAAAAGTGAACAAGGACAATACACAAAAGACTACCCTCACTATTAATCAAAGAAATACAAATTAAAATGAAAAGATAACTTTTTTTTATTTAAAAAATTTGGGCAAAATTTTTTGTTTGTTTTTAGTTTTTTAAATGATAATGCCCAGTGCTGTCCAGGCCACGTCTAGCCCCTTAGTAAGCACTAGATGAAACTATAAGAGAACTTTTCAGATGCCTGGTTTAGAGTAACAGGTGTAAATCCTTTAAAATCCAAGGTTCCCATTTCTGTGAATGAAACCAATGCATACAGCCAGAGACAGACACAGGGATTAACAGTAACACACAAAAGGGGAAATAACACAAATTTCCAAAATGTCCAACAACAGTTAAATTACAGTATATATGAAAGACGTACTACTTTAATGGAGCCATTAAAAATCATGCTTTAGGGCGCCTGGGTGGCTCAGTTGGTTAAGCGACTGCCTTCGGCTCAGGTCATGATCCTGGGGTCCTGGGATCGAGTCCCACATCGGGCTCCCGGCTCAGCGGGAAGCCTGCTTCTCCCTCTCCCACTCCCCCTGCTTGCGTTCCTTCTCTCGCTGTCTCTGTCTCTGTCAAATAAATAAATAAAATCTTTAAAAAAAAAAAAAAATCATGCTTTAGGGTTAAAAAAAGTAAAAACCTCACAGATTTAGAATTTATGCTGATGTAAATATGTAGTCTACAAAACTTTACCTTATATCATTTTGATGGAAAAGGAGAAGTTTTCTCAGAGAGAGAAGGCATGTGCATAATAACAGAGTTAACACAGGCTTAGTATCCTAAATATACAACTGTCAGAAGAATGTAACTGAATTATAAACCGAACACGTCTGATGTTTAACTCTGGAGAATACATTCGATTTAAACTGCTCCCCTGAAGGAAATTTATACTAAATATCCTTTTTCTCCCCACTTTTAAACTTAAAAAACAAAACAAAAAACTGTTTACATTATCTCCATATGAAAGAAAATGTTAAATGGCTACAGTTTCACACATCAATTTATCTGAGATGTTTCTGCTGGACTGAACCCAAGACCTCTGTGTAAATATTACATGTCATTTGCCAACAGGAAAAACTACGATCTTGTTATAGTAAATCACTTATACTAGTGTTCTCGGAAAGATGATGTCAGCAAGCACTTTTTTTTTAAACAGTCACTTTTTTTTTTAACAGCTTAATCACCCTTTAACTGTTAAATTGTGTGAGATGGTAAAAAGGTCAGCTATCCAATTAGCAAAACAAAGATCATATATCTTCTAGATAACACTGATACATCACAATGTCCCCTTTTAGATGCTACACCATCCCTAAAATTCGCATTCCACTAGAATATAATACCAAAGGAATGTATTTCCTCATGTTGTAATCACAGAAAGAACACAAACCCCAAAGGTTAATCATATCTATTGCACAAGTGAAAAAAGCAATTTGGCCAACAGAAGCCAAGAATCCATAAAAACTGGGAAGGTTCCTCTCCAGGGCGCTGGGAATTGAGTTATCTTGCAGGTTGCCATCCAAAGTTCTGGAGGAAATAAGAAATAAACTCAGAGAAAGACCTTCGACAGTTTGTTTTTAAGAGTATTTGACACCCTGCCCTCAGGACCTTGAACTAGAATTCAGTTATTTTCCCTCTAGCTTTAAAATCTACACCAGCTGTCACTCCAATATGTTGAAAACACCGAATCACACGTAAAAGCACAAATACATTTCCTGGAGCCCCAAGGTCTAACCAAAGGGGAGCAGGGTGCTACCTAAAAGACACCCAGGGTCCTGCAGAGTCTGGCGCCAAATGGTGGCCCTGCTACCCTCTCACATTTATTATATATAGTCAACAAAAGCAAAGGAAGACAGAATTTTCTCAGAAAAAAACATTTTTTTCAATGTTGCTAGCAGATTAAGACTAAAAAAGGAAGGTAATCCTTGGGAAAACTCTAGCAATTTAGAACTGGCTACAAATGTTGGTTGAACCTATATTTTCTCCTCAGGACTAATTAAAAATAAAACTCTGAAATTCACCTACATTATTAGAAATTTATTTTCATTCTTCTGCTTTATTAAGAATATTAATAAAAACTTCAAATCATAATTAACATTCTGATTCCGTAGGAAAAAAAAAGTAAGAGCGTTTCTAGTGTTAAGTAAAACATATCATATTAAAACTATCTACAAAGATAGTAACTATACAGTACATTTCAGGAAGTGAAACTATCAAAGCCTTTTTATGAGAAATTGTGACTTTATGATTTATATTCTCTAGCAAAGATAACAGACAATGCCTCTTCTCCAATTAAGAATCACTTCATGTGTGGTTTAAAATATCTACGAGAGTGGACACAGGTCCCCTCACAACCTAAGAGTCAGAATGTCCCCTTTCTCTGCCCTATTACTATTAGTCAGCCCAAAATCTGTGAAGTGTTCTTCCAAACCAAACTTCTGACTTTTGAATTAGTACAAGAAAACAAAAATAAAAACACCAGAAAGTTAAATGCTTTGTCCTCTCCCAGAGTTTATTCGGCCCAGAAACCTCTGAAATGAGATTACCAAATAGAAAGAGTCCTATAACTGGGGGTTCTAAGTTTTAAGCCCCAAAGCCCCCAGTGCTTTATCATCATTCTAAGTTCAGTATATGGTTATCTCCCTCTTTCCTATTTTTTAAAAAAAATCCAGCAAAGGGAGAAAAATGAAGACAGTTCAAACTACACTGCATGAGATACAAAAAGCAATCACAGGAATTCTTAATTCTCAACATCTAATAACACCAAAAGCTGAACAATCAAGAACATATATATTTTAAATGGGGGGCACCATCTGTTCTTAATTCTTGTCTACAAGTGAATGAAGAAATGCAATATCCAATAGAATTGTAGCTTGTAAATTGGATAAAAATTGAGCAAACTTCTGATGAATATTCCCTTCACCTCCCACCCTCAAACAGTAGGTTTTCTGAGAAATGGTTTCATCTGTCAAGAAATGACGCTCTAGCTGTGGCCTGAGCTGACAATACAGATTAGCTTCCTCTTTCAATAAGCCTTTTTTTTTTTTTTAACACCCCTACCCCCTTCACTGGTTCACCTTTTATCATTATTGTAAAAAGATCTCCTTTTCGGAAGTCTTCCAGGTCAAACAGGAAAAAGAATTCACACTCATCATAACCATCCTCCTAGGTTATACCAAGGCAGAGATAAAAAGTCATTATCATCAACTGGGGAAGGAGAAGACCAGCTCCATTAGTACAGCACTGAAAGACTTTCCCCTTCAATTCTCCTGTTCTCAACCAGAGGGAAACCGTACGTTTTCAAATACTGATGTCTATATTTATATGTTACCTCCCTGTAAGAATGCAAAGCATTTCATAGATATGCTGACCCTCTCTGACTCTACAAGTTAAATACCTGAGGCATAAATATTATTAATTTTCTCTCTTGAATCAAGCAATGAGCCAAAAAGCAAAGCTAGAACTAAAATCCAAGTCACCATAAAAGCACTACCATATTAATGAAGAAACACACACCTTAGTAAACACAGTATTAACATTTCAACTGTTTCTTCTGAAAATAAAACTCAATTTGATAATAGTTCCTTTATTAATGACATAACCAACTACGATCACTGTATAGAATTTAGTGGCCTAGGATGTCTGTTATGACACACCTTACTACATTTCTGCAACAATCCTTACAACCCTATGAAGTTGACATTATCATGTTCATTTCACTGACACTCAGGGAATCAAGTCATTACCAAACACACACTAGAGAAGCACAAGAGGAGATTCAAACTAGGTTTATACAACTTAAGAGACTACATATTTCCCACACTACATTGTCTCTGGTATGTCCAAGTTGGTTCCTTTACCATTCTTTCCACACACCCTAAATTCTTCCTGGCATCGCCTTTCACACTGTTCTTCACATCAAGGATGACTTCCATCTTCATCTATGTCACACAAACTCACTTTCATGAAGATCCATACTATGACTTACCTGCTCTGAACAGCCTCTCTGAAGGAACCCCTACCATGAAGGTCCATTCTTTACATTTAAATCCTTCGACAATTTTATATACAATTTTCATTCAACAAATATATTTTAGGAGCCAGGCAACAATGACATAAAAATAATAGATAATTTATTTAAAGCTTTTTAAAAGAAAAAATTCTAGAGGTGCCTGGGTGGCTCAGTCAGTTGGGTGACTGACTCTTGATCTTGGCTCAGGAGTTCAAGCTCCACAATGGGCTTAAAAAATTTTTTTTTAATTAAAAATTACTTAAAAAAAATTTAAAAAAGGAAAAAATTCTATTAAGTAGTAATTCCTAGTATCATCTTTATTGGACTATGTGTTGTGGGAAGAAAGCTGACCAACTGATGCCTGAGGAGGCCAAGTGAGATGAACAGGCTTCACTACAAAGATGAAGAAGGAGCACACACACAAAAAGGAGTAAAAGGGAATGGTATATCATGAAAGACTGGCAAATTCAAAAAGGCTGAAGAGGTCCCAAAACATGTTGAGGCCAGACTCTAAGAGCCTTGTGTGCCGTGCTCCAGGCACAGGCTACGTCGATGAAGCTCTTTAAAGGACTGAGAGAAGCACATTTGATTTCAAGAAAATAACTACCACCACTATGGAGGACAGATTGGAACAAAAGGAAGACAACTTAACACACTGATGCACTAACAGTTTAAAGATTTTATTTATTTATTTGACAGAGACACAGCGAGAGAGGGAATACAAGCAGAGGGAGTGGGAGAGGGAGAAGCAGGCTTCCCGCGGAGCAGGGAGCCCAATGCGGGGCTCGATCCCAGGACCCTGGGACCATGACCTGAGCTGAAGGCAGACGCTTAACCACTGAGCTACTCAGGCGCCCCTGCACTAACAGTTTAATCAAAAGATGAGTACAGAACCAAACGGTGGCAGGAATGGAGACAGTTACAAAGAAGCATGTCCCAGGTACACACCATCACCAACGTGCTAACCAAGCAGGTGTTCTAGAAACATCCAGAAGGCTCAATCTTTTTCAAACAATAGGCTGACTATCTGTGACTTCAATCTCTTTCAGTCCACCAAGATTTTAAGTTCCTAAACTTGATAGGACAATGTTAATTGATTAAATCTGGCTTCCACACATTTCCAAATTGAAAATAGATCTTTAATCTATCCCTAAGAGTCTCTGCCATGGAAAGAACACCTGGGAAACATCCTTTTAAAATGTGTAAAATCAATTAATCCACTAATGTACTTTGGAACATGGACATCTTTCCTCTTTAATAGTTTGTATAAAATAAGACATACTAAATTTCAATTTATCAGGAAGCCCCTCACCATTTTCCTTGAAACTCAGAATCTCTGCTTTAAGGAGAGACAGAGCCGAAAACATGGAGGGTAGAGGGAATTGGGGGTAAAGTACTTTCCTTACATCCAGAAGTCCATGGGACACCACAGAAACAAAGTAGACCAAATATTTATTAAATTCTTTCTACATTCGAGGATTGTTATAGACACTAAGGACCCATCCATACCCTTGTGGAGCTTACCTTCTCAGAAAGGGAGATAGCAATAAGCAAAACAACTAAGTAAATTATATTTTATACAGTTACACATGCTATGGGGGAGGGGGAAAGTAGAGTGAAGGGGAATAGTTGTGCTAGGGAGCAGGGTAGGTTGCAATTCTGCAGGGTGGGCCTCACTGAGACACTGACATTTAAGCAAAGACTTGGAGGAGGTCAATCATACGACTATTTTGGTTAAGAGTGTTCCAAGCACAGAGTAAATACCTTAAGGTGGGTGTGTGCCTAAATGTCTGAGGGACACAAATAATGGAGCTTGAGCCCAGTGAACAAAGGGAAGAGAAGCAGCCTGCAATTCAGGTTCAGAGAATCAAGAAAATCTGTACTGATTCATTAGTCTCACCTCGTAAATTCAACTCAGAGAAAAAGAGTTTGTACTTCCATCTTCTTCGTGTTTACTTGGAAGAGTGTCCTAAACAATTTAGGTTGGCAAGTGTCCAAGCACTGTTTATAAAATAAATTCCAGAAAATTTTCATATTCAAATAATTAAACTATGGTAGAATTTTGTTAGAATGACAAATCACTATTAAACCATTCTGAAATCAACACAGGAGATGAGATTATGTTAGCTGACCTGAAGAGTGACCTAATTCAGCAACAAGAAAGAAAGAGCTCAGACAGCTCCAGAACTTTTTAGTACAAATACCTGGAACTCTGGCACAGATGAAAGAAAACAGGTGAGGGAAGGCTAAGGGGCCTAAAGATGTAGATTCCAAAGTCTGTCCTGGCTCTACCAACCTATGTGACCACAGACAAAGCTGTGATTTATATAGAAGAGTAACCTGCTACTTGAGAAACATTTTTAGCATCCAAGTTAGTGAGGCACTACACGCTGTGATAACAAGAGGTCACTAAGTCTCAGTTTTCTTGTAAGATGAAATGGCTAGACTGGACCAACCCTTCTTAATTATTTTTAATGAACGACCCTCACTTAATATCCTAGAAGTATTTAATACAAAACTCTTTGAAAAGTCCTATTTCATCTTAAAAATTTATAGGAACTCGGGGTGCCTGGGTGGCTCAGTTGTTAAGCGTCTGCCTTTGGCTCAGGTCATGATCCCAGGGTTCTGGGATCGAGCCCCACACTGGGCTCTCTGCTCAGCGGGAAGCCTGCTTCTCCCTCTCCCACCCCGCCTGCTTGTGTTCCCTCTTTTGCTGTCTCTCTCTGTCTAATAAATAAATAAAATCTTTAAAAAAAATTTATAGGAACTTAAAAATTCTACTTCATTGTGCATCTGTATTTTAACATATAAGCAATCACACCTTCCCTCCCCACATTCCGAGTATAATCAATGGTCCTGGAAGATGTGCCATGTTTCCCCAGGATGTTAAGCTCCCTCCCTGTACATTTCTGCTCCTCCCTCCAGTCCCCAGTGTTAGTACTCTACAGCAGAGCTGCCCAAGTGATGAGCTGTGGCTACAGTGGGGGCCCTCCGTTAGAAGGCTACCGTTATGGCAAGATTTTGATCTTCTAAGCCCACGCGGCAGCAGCAGTGCCCACACTTTCAGCCACCTGCAGCCTTCTGTTAGAGTTAAGCTCTCTGTAGCCTGGGACTCTGTCATGTTCACCATGTATTCCCACTGCCTAGCATAGTACCCTTTCCAAGTATCCAATTCAAGATGGCATCAAATTCAGAAACGTGGACAGATGCTGGTATAACCCAGACCGTACTCCAATGTCCTGTTTTACAGGCACCCATTTGTGTGGGTGTGTACAGTTCTATGCCATTTTATCACATGTGGAGATTGTGCAACCACCACCACAATCAAGATACGTCCTGTTCCATTACCACAAAGATCCTCTGTGCAAAACCTCTAGAGTCACACTCTTCCCCCAACCCTGTCCCTAACCCATTAATCTGTTCTCTATCTCTGTAATTTTATCATTTCAAGAATGCTATAAAAATGGAATCATACAATAGGTAACCTTTGAGACTGGATTTTCTGACTCAGCAGGAGTCCTCTGAGATCCACCCAACTTGTTGCATGTTGTCAATAGCTCATTTCTTTTTATTGCTGAGTAGTATGCCATGGTATGAATACACCAGTTTGCTAACCACTTACCCGTTGATGGACATTTGGGCTGTTTCCAATTTGGAGCTACTACAAATAAAGCTGCTATGAACATTCATGAATGAATTTCTGTATGGACAGAAGGCTGCAATTCTCTGGGATAAATGCCCAGGAGTGCAAAGGCTGGGTTATATAAGGTATGTTTAGCTTTTCAAGAAAACTGCCAAACAATTTTCCAAAGTGGCCATACATTTTATGTTCTCACTAGCCTCATATGAGATCCAGTTTCTGTATTCTTGGAATATTGTGGCCTCGTTATTTTAGCTGTTCCGAACAGTGGGTATGTAGTGATCCCTCACCAACACGGTTTTAATTTTCATTTCCCTAATGGTTAATGATGTTTCCCTAATAGTTAATGATATTTCCCTAACAGTTAATGTTTTTCATATGCTTTCGTGCTTATCTGCCATTTGTGTTCATAATCTTTTGCCCATTTCCTAATTGGACTTCTTTTGGTTTTACGGTTTGGTCTTTTACTGTTGAATTTTGAGAGTTCTATATATATTCTAGGTATGAATTCTTTGTGGTTTATATTTTCTCCCAGACTGTCCTTGTCTTTTCATCTTCAACACCCTATCAGGGTCTTCAGCAGAGCAAAAGCTTTTAATTCTGGTTTACTCCAACTTACTGAGTTTTTTCTTTCATGGACTGTGCTTTTGATGTCATCTTAAGAACTCTTGACCTAGCCATAGGTCCTGAATTTTCTCCTGTTTCTTCTAAAAGTTCTACACTTTATATTGAATCTGTGATCCACTTTAATTTTTGTATAAGGAAGTTTAGGTTGAGTTTTGGTTTTGTTTATCTTTTGCCCGGGGGTGTCCAATTGTTCAAGTAATGAGTGTTGAAAAAAATCATCCTTCTGCCATTTAATTGCTTTGCACCTCTATCAAAAATTAGTTCACCATACTTGCATAAGTCTATTTCTAGGTTCCCTGTTCTATTTCACCAATCTGTGTTTCTATCCCTCTGCCAATACCACATTGTCTTGATACCATAGTTATACAATAAGTCCTAAAATTGGGCAGAATTATTCCTCCTCACCTTCTTCTTTTTTGAAATTTAGTTATTTTAGTTCCTTTGTCTTCTCACACTCATTTAAGAGTAAGCTTATTTATAGCTACAAAAAAATCTTCCTGAGATTTTGGTAGGAACTGTGTTAAACTTACAGAAAAATTTGGGGAGAACTGACATCCTTACTATGTTGAGACTTCTAATCCATGAACATGGTACATTTCTCCATTTATTTAGATCATTTTTATTTCTTTTGTCAGTGTTCTGTTGTTTTCAATATTCAGGTCTTATACATGTTTTGTTAGACTTATTCCAAAATATTTCCTTTTTTAAGAGCAATTATAAAGGACCTTGTATTTTTTTTTAATTATTTATTTGAGAGAGAGAAAGAGAGAGAGAGAACATGAGCAGGAGGGGCAGAGGGAGAGGGAGAGAGAATCTCAAGTAGACTCGACATTGAGCACAGAGCCTGACACAGGGCTCGATCTCACAACCCTGAGATCAAGGCCTGAGCGGAAACCAAGAGTGGGATGCTTAACCGACGGTGCCACCCAGGTCCCCTAAATGACCCTGTATTTTTAATCTTGGTTTCCATGTGTCCATTGCTAGTAATTATAATTAATTTTTGTATGCAGATCTTATATACAGCAACCTGGTTTAACTCACTTATTAGTTCCAGGAGACTTCCTGGTAGATTCTTTAGGATTTTCTATGTAGACTATCAGGTCTAGACTTTGTGCAAATAGAGACATTTTTATTTCTTCCTTTCAAATCTGAATGCCTTTTATTTCCTTTTCTTGTCTTCATGTACTGACTAGGATTCAATATTCCCTGCCTTTTTAATAATCTTTAAAAAATTTTTAAGTTGAAATAATTTCAAAACTTACAGAAAAATCCAAATAATTTTTTTCCTAAATCATGACAAGTTGCAAACATGGTATCTTATTACACCTGAATATTTTTGTGTGTATTTTCTACAAAGGACTCAACCCTACCTTACCCCGGTACAGCCATCAAAATCATAAAGTTAACAGTGATACTTATTAACCCAGACCCCATTCAAGTTTCACCAAATGTCCCAATAATACCTTTTAAACAAAAGGATCCAATACAGGATCACATGTTACTTTTTTTTTTTTAAGATTGTATTTATTTATTGAGAGAGAGAGAGCATGCACATGAGCACGCAAGCATGCACAAGTCGGGGGAGGGTCAGAGGGAGAGAGAGAGAAAATCCTAAGCAGACTCTGCACAGAGTGCAGAGCCTGACGCCAAAGCTTGATCTCACAACCCTGAGATCACGACCTGGGCCAAAACCAAGAGTCCGATGCTTAACCGACTGAGCCACCCAGGTGCCCCAATCACATGTTAGGTTTAGATGTCATATTTCTTTAGTCTCCAACCTAGAACCATTCCTCAGTTTTTCCTTGGGAGGGTTTTTATAATCCTTTGAAGACTACAGAGTGTCAATCCATTTGAGTTGTCTGATATTCTCTACATCTGAGTTCAGGTTGTGCACTTTAGTGAGTTCAGCAGAGTGATGCTCTGTACTCACTGCATTCTATAGGGCAGTTCAGGATTTCAATGTGATGTGTCCCATTATTGGTCATGATTATCTGTTTAAGGTTGGTGTCTGCAAAACTTCTCCTCTGCACAGTTACTATTCCCCTCTTACATTAATAAGTATTTTACATAAGGGCACTTTAAGATTATGGAAATCTTTTGTTCCTCATCAAAGTTTCACCCACCAAGTTTACCATCTATTTCAACATTTATTACTTGCCATCCTACACTAAGGTAGATCTTTCCTTTCCCCCCATTTATTAATTCATATTTCTTTATATCATTGTAAACTCATGGATTCCTATTTTATTCAGCAGGTTATAATTATTATTTCAAATGCTCAAATCACCCCCAGATTTAGCCCATAGGCTTCAAGATGGTTTCTGTGTCCTTCTGACATAACCTCATCATTTCTTGACCATCCTTACCTTCTGGGACTATAAGACATTCCAGGTTACTCTTATACTTTCCCTGCCCCAGCCCCAGAGTCAGATATTTCTTCAAGGAGCCCTTTTCCTCTTAGTGGAGAATGAAATTTGGATATCAAAAGCTAGGCATGCCCAAGGCTAAGAGGGTGTCATTGTTTCCAAGACTTCTCAGTGGTCAGGGCTAGGAAATATAAACATGCACACACACACACATCTACATTTCTATGTATCTGTATATCCATATTCACTGAAAATGGAGTTCATACACTGATACACTAATTCTAATCTAACATCACAGGGTTCACTCCACCTTTCCTCCACTCTTCAAACATGCCCCCCCCACCACCTAGCATGCCTTCCCCCTTATTTACATGCCTTCCACATGCTGGTGCCCAACCCCAAGGGCTTTTAGATTGAATTATTCAGAGGAGAGAGGGGAGGCTAAATGAGGTCTTTAATACCTCCTTTCCTAGCCTACTATTTGAGATAACAGAAACTATACATAATTTTTTAATATCAATAATGCCCTAACTGAAATATATAAGAAAATAAATGGAAAGTAGTTTATAATATCTATTTTAATATATATCAAGAGTTGAGCAGAAACATACCAGAAGAAAAAAAGTGCCCACAAATTTCCAAAATGTCTCCCAGGGATGGTAAACACCCTTGTTGAGTGTCACTCCTCTACAGAGTAAATGTAATAAAATTATAAGGAGGTAAGATTGTGCCAGAATACAGAAATAAAGTGCTATAGAAGCAAACTAGTAACTTCTAGTGGGTACCTCTCAGAGGAGTGATACCTATGTCTTGAAGACTGAACAAAACTTTACTGGGGGACAGGTGGTCCAGTTTAATTAAAAAAAAAAAAAGTGTACCTGTTAAGGAATCAACAGTGTAAGAAGAGAGAAAGGTGAATGGGGGAAGTGAGGAAGGGACAAGGAATGAGGCAATAAGTGAAGCATACAAGAGATATTTCAAAATTATCTAACCAATCCTCTACAATTCAAAAAGTTGGTGACCCGAAATTCACCAACTGTGTTATTCATTCGTTAACTGCAGTTCTATTGTTCAAGCTTAACAGAGGACAATGAGTTCCTTTTGCCATACGAAGTTCAAGTATCTGAAGTCAGGTATCATGTTGTTCAGTTAAAGTCTTCTTCCCCCATCTAATCAATTCTAGCTTCTTCACTAAGAATTCTATTCTTATTCCTTTGATCCACTCCGGCACACCAGTGACCTGTAGAAATAAATTATTAAAAGTCCAAAATAGGTGTGCTTCAGTGATTCAGTCTCTTAAGATTCTGCCTTCGGCTCAGGTCATGATCTCAGGGTCCTGGGACTGAGCCCTGCATCAGGCTCTTCGCTCAGCCGTGAGTCCGCTTCTCCCTCTCCCTCTGTGATCTCTCTTGCTTTCGCTCTCTCTCAAATAAATAAATACAATCTTAAAAAAAAAGTCCAAAATAGCTTTGATTTAGACTTGATTAAAATTGAAGATTAAAAAGAACAACAACAACAACAAAACAAAATTGAAGACAGAACCAAAGGTCAAAGTCCTAACAAATAATGAGAAAACCTTTAAGTAAAAAAGCTGACAACGGAATGGATTTGAGAATGTGAAGTGCATTTGGTCTTTATTTTTAAACTTTAGATGGAATAAGAAAGAATGTTAGCAAATATTTACATAAGAGTTACCATAAAATTTAAGTTCTATCTATACTTGTTCTGATTACTATTATACAACAACTTTTATCTAAATCTGCTTACTAAGAAAGATGACAAGCCAATTCCTGTCATGTATAAAGGTCTGTTTTAATAATTCAAAGATCTGTTGTCTTATAATTCTGAGATTACCAAAATGTTTCTTCATAATTCTTTGACTTGTCTGCACATTTTCTAGATTATGAAGAAAACTGTATCATCTATAATTGTGATGGTTTTAAACTATGTCCACGGGGTGCCTGGGTGGCTCAGTTGTTAAGCGTCTGCCTTTGGCTCAGGTCCTGATCCCAGGGCCCTGGGATTGAGCCCCACATCGGGCTCCCTGCTCCGCGGGGAGCCTGCTTCTCCCACTCCCCCTGCTTGTGTTCCCTCTCTCGCTGTCTCTCTGTCAAATAAATAAATAATAAAATATTTAAACTATGTCCACAATGCTTTGATAATTCTTCCATATAATGGTGGAGTATCAGTCCTCTTCCCTAGAACCTGGATGGCCACTGGGGTGCCTGGGTGGCTCAGTCATTAAGCGTCTGCCTTCAGCTCAGGTCATGATCTCAGGGTCCTGGGATCGAGCCCCACATCGGGCTCCCTGCTCGGCGGGAAGCCTGCTTCTCCCTCTCCCACTCCCCCCTACTTGTGTTCCCTCTCTCGCTGTGCCTCTCTGTCAAATAAATAAAATCTTAAAAAAAAGAACCTGGATGGCCACTAATGAAAAGAATGTGATGGAAGTGATGAGATTTCTAAGTCTAGGTGGTGCAAGGCAATGCGGTTTCCAGCTGGCTCTCTCAGAACCCTCACTCCTGAAACCCAGCTACTATTTGCAAGGAAGTCCAGGTCACATGGTCATGCCCCATATAGGTGTTCCAGCTGACCGTCCACAACTGAGTGAGGAAGGCCTCAAGGTGACTCTAGCCCCAGCTACCATCTGAACTACAACTGCATAAAAAGACCCTGAGCAAGAATCACCTGAGTCCAATTAACCCCCAGATTTGCAGAGATGATAAATGATTGCTACTGTTTTAAACCACTGTTTGGGGGTGGTTTGTTACACAGCACCAGATAAAATAGTAGCTTGCTTTCTTTTTTTTCTAATCTGTATTATTTCTTACTCTTCTTTCAGTAGTGGCTAGGACCTAAAGCATGATGTTAAGTAGAAGCGGTAATAGTGGGCATCTTTGTCTTGTTCTACATTTTTGTTTAAAAAAAAAAAAAGGTTTCTAACATGTTATCATTCAGACTTATGTTATTGTAGGCGTCTCTTAGATAGCTTATATTAGGTTACAGAAGTTCCCCTCTCTTTCCAGTTTGCTATGTGTTTTGTTTTTAATCATGAGCAAGCACTGACTTTAAATAATCTTTCTGCATCTACTGAAATATTCATATGACCTTTTCTCCTTTACCTCGTTATTGTGGTGAACCAACATTTTTAAGATTTTCTAATGTTAAAAAAAAAAAAGATTTTATGTTAAGCCACCCTTATATTCCTAAAATAAACTTACAGACTGCTGTACTCAGTCTGCTAATCTTTACATCTATATTCATGAGGGCGATATGCCTGTAACTTTTATTCTTATTAAACTTTTCAAGTTTGGTTATCAAAGTTCTATAACAAGCTCACAGAAAGAACTGGGGCCTATTCTTAGCACATAAATTTTTATCATTCTGTTTTAATACATTTAAGACAACAGTTTCTTTTCCTTTTTTTTAAAGACTTATTTATTTTACAAAGACAGTGCTCCAGCAAGCGGGGGGGAGGGGCAGAGGGAGAGAGAATCCTGAAGCAGACTCCCCTCTGAGCACAGAGCCTGACCTGAGGCTCAATCCCAGGACCCTGAGATCATGACCTGAGCGGAAATCAAGAGTCAGACATTAATCAACTGAGCCACCCAGGCACCCCAAGACAACATATTTTCTTTGCATTACTGTTTTTGCTGCCTTATGAAAGTTCTGATGAATAGTATTTTACGTATTGTCACTTTTAAGAATTTTAAAATTTCCTTTATGATTTCTTCTTGACCCATGAATTACTCAGAAATCTTTAAATCTCCAAATTTATGTGACTTTTTTATCTTTTCATTAATAATCTATAATTTAATTGCATTCTGGTCAAAGAACATGGCCAGTAAGACAGCAATTCTTAAATTGTTAAGATTTACTTTACAGCCAAGTCGATGGTTCATTTTTTATAAATATTCCAAAGTCCTAGAAGAAAATGTATTCCCTAATTGTTGGAATAAGGTTCTATATATTTTTCTTATTAAATTAAGCTTAATTGTGTGGTTAAATCTTCTATACTAATATTCTGTCTTATTAAAAGGCCATGAACATGGACTCGTCTATTTCTTCCTGTAATTCTATTCAATTTTGCTTAATCTATCTTGAGGCTATTTTACTGTTACACAAATATATTTATTATACAAATCTCAGAGCTAATACTGTCATTTGCATTCAGAGTAGCTATGCCATTTGCTGAGATTTTTTTTTTAGGAGGTGGGGAGGCGAAGGAGGTCTGGAACTTTACTTTCTCCCCACCTAGTAACTTTTTATTTTTTAAAAGATCTTATATTCATTCATTCATTCATTCATTCGAGAGAGAGAGAGAGAATCTCAAACAAACTCCCCACTGAGCAGGGAGCCAGCCCAACAAGGGGCTCAATCTCACAACCTGAGCCAAAATCAAGAGTCGGACGCTTAACCAACTAAGCCACGTAGGTGCCCCCACACCTGGAAACTTTTTAAAAAGTACATTTACTGAAAATCTTGTTTTGTGGCCATAAGGGACTACAGATTATCTAACCTGCCATACTATCAGAATCAAAAGTCTCTGTGTTACTTTCCTTTAAAAACTGACAGTTTCACATGGATGAACCTTGAGGATATTATGCTAAGTGAAATAAGCCAGTTATAGAAAGACAAATACTGTATGATTCTCCTTATATGAAGTATCTAAAGTAATCAAACTCATAAACAGAAAGTAGAATGGTGGTTGCCAGGGGCTGGAGGGAGGGGGAAATGGATGTTGTTGTTCAATGGGTACAGAGTTTTAGTCACACGAGATGAAAAGCTCAGTTGTACAATAACATGCATATAGTTATAGTAACATGCAATACCGCAGTGTACATCTAAAAATTGTTAAGAGGGTAAATTTATGTTATACAGTGCTTTTTTACCACAATTAAAAAAACAAAACAAAACTGTTTCAGGGTCAGTGAAAACAAATGACAGTTCACTAAAGACTTGCTGGCACTTCCTTTTAGACCAAACACAGGATTTATAGAATTTCTACCTGTAAAGCAAAAAGTAAGGAAAATTTCAAAATTTAGCAGTAGTCTCTAGTAGTATAATTCTCAAAGAGATCATTAAAATCTTTTACTCTCTCTTTTTTTAAGATTTTATTTATTTATTTGAAAGAGAGACAGAAATAGTGACAGAGAGCATGAGCAGGGAGGAGAGGGACAAGCAGGCTTCCCGCTAAGCAGGGAGCCCGATGTGGGATTCAATCCCAGGACCCTGAGATCATGACCTGAGCTGAAGGCAGACGCTTAACCAACTGAGCCACCCTAGCGCCCCTACTCTTTTCTCAACCAACCAAGTTCTTGCCTGTCTCTTTCACAACTGTCTCACAGTTAAAACTGAGACAAGTGAGGCATCTTTTGGTCATGGCAATTATAGGAAGATTGTGGACTTCTTCAAATGCTATTTCAAAATATCTCTGATTATGTTTCTCATATTCACACCTCCAAATGTAGTTTCTGTATGTCAATCTTAGGACCGGGGCCAGGCTGGGTATATAAGAATCATGTAAGGAGACTGTTTAAAAACACAGATTTCCAGACCTACTGAATCAAAATCTAGAAAAAATCTGGGACTCATAAAAAAATAATGTTCAGTTCCCCTTTACCTAGCTGGTTACCATGTATTCTCTTAAAAGCTATCCCTAACTTCTTAGGCACAGCTCCACCAATATACATGGTCCTATCCCATGATACATACAGCACAACAGGTCTGTATCTCCCTCACTATACTGTGAATTATCAGAGGGCAGGGTACATATATTCGTGGTATTCTCAGTGCATAGCTTAGTGTCAGTCAGCTGTGTAGCTGGTTTTTAATGCATGTTTTCTGAACCAAACCAACTGTAGAGTATTTTGTATGGAAATACATTTTTAAATTTTATAATGACTATCAATAAGGAAAGGTATATCTGCATAATCCAGGGAGTGTTTTAAAATACACATTCCTGGGCCCGTCTATATTTAGTGAGAGTCCTCACCTCCATGACCTCCTCCACTGTGTGAGAATAACACCCAAGGGGAAGTAGTGGGGAAGATATTTGGAAGAACAGGATTTTGACTAATGTGGGTCAGAAAGAGGAAGATGTTCCAAAAAGGGAATGATATATTCAGACACTGAGTTATTAGTAACTGGTCACACTGGGGGGTGCCTGGCTGCCTCAGTCGGTAGAGCATGTGATGCTTGATCTCCGGGTTGTGAGTTCAATCAAGCCCCATACTGGGTGTAGAGATTACTTAAAAATAAAATCTAGGGCGCCTGGGTGGCTCAGTCGGTTAAGCGACTGCCTTCGGCTCAGGTCATGATCCTGGAGTCCCGGGATCGAGTCCCGCATCGGGCTCCCTGCTCGGCAGGGAGTCTGCTTCTCCCTCTGACCCTCCTCCCTCTCATGCTCTCTGTCTCTCATTCTCTCTCTCAAATAAATAAATAAAATCTTAAAAAATAAAAAAATAAAAAAAATAAAAATAAAATCTAAAAAAAAAAAAAAACCTTAGAAACTGGTCACATTGGGAAAACTCTGTTTCAGTTTTACCAAAATCAATAATTTTGAGTAGGGCACCTGGGTGGCTCAGTCGGTTAAGCGTCTGCCTTCAGCTCAGGTCATGATCCCAGGGTCCTGGGATCGAGTCCCGCATCGGGCTCCCTGCTCAGCGGGAAGCCTGCTGCTCCCTCTGCCTGCCCCTTCCCCTGCTTGTGCTCTCTCTCTCTCTGACAAATAAATAAAATCTTTAATAATAATAAATTTGTGAGAAAATGGCTAGAAAAAATCTGGAGGTATGTGAAGGGTGGGTCTCCAAAAGGTCTTGTATGATAATGCTACAAAACTAATTTCTCATAAAACTTGTGGAATGCTACCGGAGACTGGAAAACAGACATGCATTTTACAAAGATTATCCTGGATACTGCATGGAGAATGGACTGAAACGGGAACAGAACAGAGACAAGGAGACAAGAGTTTATTGTAATAATCCAGAAAAGGAAGAGCAAGGGCTGGAACCAAGCTAGTACAAACAGTGAAGAAGAGATTTAAAACACATTGTGGGGGCGTCTGGGTGGCTCAGTCGCTTGAGCATTTGACTCTTGATTTTGGCTCAGGTCATGATTTTAGGGTTGTGAGATTGAGCCCTGCACTGGGCTCCATGCCAGGCATGGAGCCTGCTTGGGATTCTCTCTCTCTCCCCCTCTCCCTCTGCTCCCTGCCACCCTCCCCCCCCACCCCCCCAGTGCACATGCATGCTCTCTCTCTCTCTCCCAAAAAAAATTAAAAAAAAAAAAAATTGTGGAAATGGAATTGTAATTATTTAGTTATCAAGTAGATATGGGAGCTGAATCGGAGAGGAGTCTGAGTTTCTAGCTGCAGCATATGTATCAATAGTAGTACCATTTATTAATATGGGGAAAACAGCAGAAAACACAGGTCTCAGGGTTGGGACCGATGGACTGTGTGGGGAGGAATGCTAGATCAGTATCTAGACATTCTGAGACTGAGGCATTTACAGGACATCCACACAGAGATGAGTGCCTTGCATAAATGGGTCTATAGCTAAGAGAGACCGAGGCTACAGATGAGATTTAGGGTGACAAGCACATGGTAACCAAACCCACAGAAGATGAGATCATTCAAAGAAGTGTCAGAGTGAGAAGGAGGGGGAGACAGAACCCTGAAGAAGATAGTCAACTGAGGAAGAAAAACTCTGAAAATGCCTGACCAGCCAGAGGCATAATAGCAAAATAGAAAAAATATGGTGTTAGGGAAGGAAGGAAGAGTCAACAATGTCAAAAGTCAGAGAGATAAGAAAAGAAACCAATGGAAAGTTCCTCATTGCATGTGAAAACTAGAAAGCTTGAAAACAGTACTTGATAATAAAAGTTTCAGTGGGGAGGCTAGGGCAGAACCATGGGCTGAAGAATGCACAGGTGATGAGGATGGAGAGACAAATAATACGGTGTCTTTTTTCTGAGACTCTGTGCAAACGTGTGCACGTGCTCATGTCCACACAAGTAACAGAGAAGTGGAGCTGAGATGTGATAAGATGGTTGAGATGAGAAGAGGCTGAAGCACATTTACATAATAAGGGAAAGGAGCTACTGGAAAGAGGTTGAAGACAGGAGTAAGAGTGGTTATGACAGCGAATGAGGTCCCTGGGGAGGAATGAAGCATCAGGATACAAACCTAGGACAGGAGGGGGAAGGCTTTATTTCCTGGGGCTTCAGGAAAAGGTGAGTGAAGACAGAAATAAGTTTCTGGGTGGTAGAACATGAAGTTGAAGAGTTATTTCTGGATTTTTAAAATGTTTCTCTGCAGAATTGAAGGCAGATCACATTCTGTGAGCGGTGGGCGTGGGAGTGTGTGAAAGAGCCGGTTTCCTTTGGGACAAGCCAGAGCAGAGGGGCAGTGGGAGTGACGAAGGGCACGGAGGAGGACAGCGGGGCACCCCAGGCCCAGCCAGTGCCCGAGCCCACCCAAGGCACAATGAGCCCAAAGGTCACAGAAGCTGAACGACTATCTGGCGCTAGGTTTCACAGGGTAGGTAGAATTAAAGAGCCAGAGATTATCTTTCTAACATATTAGAACAGCAAGAAAGTCATTAAATACTAAGTAGGGTGGGGAAGGAAGTAATGTACTATAATAAATGAAAAAGTCAACAAACTAAAGATCCTGATGAAGTCAAAGGGCTGGGAAGACAGAAAGTAGCCCTCAAGGTAGCAGCATTTAAGATTTCAAGTTGAGAGTTGAAGAGATCCAGAACTGTAAGGCAGGGAGGGATCTTAAGGTGGAGCTGTTCCATTGGTCTGTACCCAGACTGGGGTGGAGACCCCATACTCTACCATGTAACAGAGCTGAGCCGAACTGAACAGAGCCACAAATTAGTGCAAGTAACACTGAGGAGATCTGGATGGATCATAACCATGTCCATTTCCTGGTTGCAATTATGCCAAGATGTTACCACTGGGGAAAACCAGGGGAAGGGTATGCAGAATCTCTGAGTGCTATTTCTCACAACTGCATACATAGCTACAATTATCAAAATAAGAAGCCTGGGTTTTTGGTTTTTGGTTTTTTTTTTAAATTAGAGGCAACAAAGCAAGGTGTACAACTGGGACACACCATCTTCAAAACTCATGCTAAACACTAAAGATTAGTGTTCTAGCTCAATGATACTCAACAGAAATATGGAAAGGGTGAAGGGGCACCTAAATGTTAGAACCACTGCCCATACCCCCATTCCCTGCACACACACCAACACCAGAATTGTTGCCATGGTGAGTCAGGTTTCATTGGAAGTTTGTCATATCTTCAAGTGTCTGCAAGTGAAGAACAGAAAACCACTCTCTGCTGTAGACTTATCTTTACAAACACTATTAATTGGTAAGGAAAACATGTAAGAGAAACATAATATTTAATAAGTAATTTATAATAAACATGAAATATTTTAAGAGATTACTTCTCATTTGATTTGTCCAAAATCAGCCAATACACTTTTCATGGAAATGTACTTGGTCAACAGAAAGAAGAATGTTCTGTTCCTTTAAGAAAGAAAGTATGGACCTTTTCCCCAGTAGTTAGATTTTCAGTGGCATATTCATACCCTCCTAAGAAGGAGTACAACGTATATAAGGGTATAAAATCTTAGCCCTGGGTAGAGTGAGATTATTCAGCCTACACAGGAGGCCTCAGCACACCAGCACCATACCCTTGTCAACTAGAGGAAAGAACCACAAACAAGCAGGAACCAAAATGTGATAGATTCAGATTTTTTTTAACATCCCTACTAACAAGCAGCCCTAAAGAAAATACCTGTGCCCACTAAAATCAAATATGGGATAACACCGTAGAATAGTAAGGCAGCTTCATTTAGTATTTGACCAAATGGTATCAATCAGAACACAAAATAAAATCACCTCAGGATAAACACATTTTTAAAACAGTGGTATGACAACTATTCACAGAGTTGTGTATATAAATGAGTGTGTACATCAGTATCCAAATGTTCAACCACAAGGATCTGTTACATAAAAGAATGGCATATCCAAAGCCTCTATCAAAGCCACTAAAAGACTTATGATAGGAAAATGCTTACAATGTATTGTGAGGTGGGAAAAGAGCTACAATTAACATGTGAAGGATTCTAATTTTAAATTTAAAAGAATGTGTATAGGCGCGTCTGGGGGCTCAGTCAGTTAAGCATCTGACTCTTGGTTGACTCTTGGTTTCAGCACAGGTCATGATCTTAGGATCCAGAGATCGAGCCCCACGGTCAGGCTCGGCACTCAGCATGGAGTTTGCTTGAGACCGTCTCCCTCTCCCTACATTCCCCCTGCTTGTATGTGCACTCATGCTCGCTCTCAAATAAATAATTAAAAAAATAAAAATAAATAATGTGTGTATGTTTATTCAGGAAAAATACAAAAAGAATATAACCCCGAAAGTTTCTGTTTTTAAATCATAGGGTTTTTTCCTTTACACATTTCTGTTTTAAAAGTTTTCTACAGTGAGTATGTACTACTTTTATAATTTGAGGAAAAAAAGCAAATTACACTGATAAATATTTTAATATTTAAAAGGTTACGGAATAATATGAAAATATACATATACGAATACATATAACACATAAATATGATTACAATTAATTTTAAAGAAAGAAAATTATGCATAAGAAAAAAAGTTAGTAGGAAATACACCAAAATAACAGTGGCTGTGTTTGAAGGATGCAATAATTATGAGCAATTTTCCTTCCTTCAACTATTCTGTGCCTTGAAATTTTTCTTTAAAGAACGTGTATTATGTTAATATGAAGAAAACCACTGTACTTATCAACCCTGATCCCCAACCTTCTTTTCATTGTATTCTGCCTCCTAAAACAAACCAACAAACACACACATGCCCACAAACCCGAAGTACTTACATGGGCTTACATCTCTGTATCTGTTTCGATTTCTGTTTTCTGGAAACTTGGCCACTCTATGAGGATAGTCATGGGACTCATTGCGAATTTCCTTAAAATAACAAAAATATATTTTAATATTCCTCTTAAATTGTATATAGCAAAACAGATACTTTCCCAGCCAGTATAAAGTAACATCAAGCACTGATGAAATGCCAAGTACAACACAAAGCTCATTGTCTACATTATCTCATTCAATTCTTACAACACCAATAGGAAAAACTATCATCCCTGTTTTGTATGTGAGGGATGATAGGCTTTGAGAGATTAAACAATCTGCCAAAGGTCATAATGCTAGTAAGTGGCAGACCTCAGGACTGAACAAGGTCCTTCAGGCACAAAGTCTCTGCTCTGGATGTATTTGTATGTTGCCATGCAATATTCAACCCCTATAAGCAACCTTAAACATTTTATGTAACACAGAACTAATGCAATGGAGGTATCTAAGGCTAACCACATCATATTCAGATTTCTCACAAAACTCTCAATAACATCTACCTCTATTTTGGAGTTTCCCATATTGCTGTTACTTTGAGTCCAGAAATATCCTCAAATTTTATTTCTAGAACCATAAATGCTTAGCAACCACCACTAGGCCAGAAGCTCATTTTAGGACCCTTACAGCTCTCTGTGTTCCACCGTAGAAGAAATTCCATGAGGATATGGCCACACTAAGCCTAGACCTGAATGTGTTTAATTTTACATATAAAATTTATTACTTAACATTTAAAACCTTAATATAATTAATGTGTGGGAATAGTTGACACTTTTTCATCTTTTCAGCTCATTACATTTGTTATCATATGCTTTCATGGAAAAGTATTTGAAACTGAAAGGTAATATTTCTGTCCAAATTAATATAGGAGGCTGCATAACTTTGATACTAAAACTGAATGAAACATACAAAAATAGAAAATTAGAGGTCAATTTAACTTAAAAACATAGATGCTTCTTTAATTTAAACTACTACTAAAGGACCTGGGTGGCTCAGTTGGTTAAGCGTCTGCCTTCGGCTCAGGTCATGATCCCAAAGTCCTGGGATCCAGTCCCACATTGGGTTCCCTGCTCAGTGGGGAGCCTGCTTCTCCCTCTGCCCCTCCCCCCGCCTGTGCTCTCTCTCTCTCTCTCTCTCTGGCGTGCGCTCTCTCTCACTAGCACACATTCTCTCTCAAATAAATTTATTTTTTTATTTTTTTATTTTTTTTCAAGTTAGGAAATTTTTTTTTTAAATTACAAAATAAAAGAATACTAAAACAGTTTTCTGTTAATAGCTTTTCTGTATCAAGTGTGGAGAAAACAAATTGGCAAGAATAAAAATTCTACTAACACTATGCAGATGATAGTATTCTCATATATTACTGCAGAATATAAACAGATACAATGTTTGAGAACAATTTAGTAAGATCAGAAATCTGACCCACCAATTTTATCCTCAAGGAATTTATATCATGTAGCCACACACCTGTGTGCAAAGATTTATGCACAAGGATGTTCACTGTACATAAGAGTGAAAAATTAGCAAGAATCTGAGTGAACTGGTGAGATAAATTATAAGGCACCAGTGCAGTAGGATACATGGGAACAAGGAAAAAGGACAAGTGCTACATATAGTGATATGAAAAAATTTCAAAGAAACAATGAAATGAACAATTTCACTGCATAGTGAAAAAAAGTACAAAAGAATATGCACTCATGGTGGGGAGGGAACAATCCACTCAAACATAAATATGCCTAGAATACAGTGAATAATTCTAGAAGGAGATGAGAAATTAGTAACTTTTGGGGGGAAGGCTGAACATCTAGGGAAGGGTACAGATTTATGTAACTAAAAATTTGTTTTCATTATGAAATATTTCTAACAGAAAAATACAGATAATATCACTCATGTTACCATCAGTTAGATTAAACACTTACTGCCACTTCTGAATACCCACTTCAAATCTTTTATTTTTTTAAATTTATTTATTTTAGAAAGAGAGAGTGCACGCTCAAGTGAGGGAAGTGGGAGAGGGAGAGAGAGAATCTCAAGCAGACTCCACATTAAGCATGGAGACTTCATGGGGCTCAATCCCATGACCCTGAGATCATGACCTGAGCAGAAATCAAGAGTCAGATGCTCAACCAACTGAGCCACCCAGGTGCCCCCAAATCTCTTTTTTTAGGAAAGGAATAAAACACATCACTGCAGCATTATTTATAATAGCCAAGATGTGGAAACAACTTAAGTGTCCATTTATAGATGAAAGGATAAAGAAGATGTGATACACACACACACACACACACACACATACTCTCACACATAATTAAAACAATGGAGTACTACTCAGCCATAAACAAGAATGAAACCTTGTCATTTATTACAGCATGGGTGGACCCTGAAGTATGCTAAATGAAATAAATCACTGGAGAAAGACAAACACTGCATGATTCGCACATATGTGAAATCCAAAACAACAAACAAAATCAAACCTCATAGATACAGACAACAAACTAGTGGTTCGGGGGTGGATGAAATGAGGCCATTATATTATATATCAAATTGATATATGGAGGTGAAGGAGGCCAACTGCATGGTGATGGATGGTAACTAGCCTTGTGGTGGTGATCACTTTGTCTTGTATACAGATACCAAATTATAAAGCTGTACCCATCAGATATAGCTAAAGGCTTTCCCTACCCCACCCCTCTCTCCTTCTTTCCAAAGTAACCTGTCCTTTTAACTCCTATTTTATTGGACACTTTTTGTGCTACTGGGATTTCAAACCATATATTCATATATTACTTTAAAATAAACTAGCTAAAATTCTAATAAATACTAGTATAATATCAGTCCTAATGCTATATAGTTTTAAAATCACATTGAAAAGTTGTTGCAACCCACAGAATGGGAGAAAATAGTATCTGATAAGGGATTGCTATCCAGATTATATAAAAAAGTCCAATAAAAATAATTTTTTTAATGGGCAAAGAGGGTCGTTCTATTACATTAGCCCTTCTTCAATGCTTGTGTTATGCATATACACTTATTTTTCACACTTAAGTCCATCTCTCAGTTGCTGATTCCAATTTTTAGCCTACAGAAATACTTATTTGTGTTCACTATAACAAGTCATTACTGATGTTGCAAAAAAAAAAAAATTAAATTGGGTGGAGCATCCCAAGTATAGGGTTAGGGAAGAGATTTTAATTTCCAAAACACCATAAAACAGCCAAGTTCTTGGGATTAAGAAATACATTCATAACAAATACATTCTATTTTCTCAATTAAAAAAAACCCCACATAACTCTGTAAGAGTCCATTCTCTCAAATTTCTAATGTTTGTTCCTCTTTATGTTTCTTTCATTTCAGTGCATTTAGGAAGACCAGAACCCCCAATACCTTTTTTTCCTTCACTGCGCCAGACTAGAGTCAAGCTCAACAAAGAATCCCCAATACTTTAAAAAGCGGCTCCAGAGGTACGTACTAGTTGCCTATCCTAATATCCATTCTTCCTTACTCAAAGTTTCTAATTATTACTTTCTAACTTACAGTTAACTCAACTAAAATCCTGTATTTCCCAGCCTCCCGTACAAGTAAGAACAGTCATGGGACACAGTTCAAGCCAATGAGAAGAAGCAGAAATCACTGCATGGGGTTTCAGGAAAGCTTTTATCAAAAGGGCTGGCTCTGGTGATCTCTGTCCTTCTCACTTCTGCCTGCCCTGGGTACAAGTTTTGATGTTGCGGGTGAGGGGTGGGAATGGGGAGGAGATATCCCGTGCCAACAAGGTAAAAAGCACATTCTTTTTTTTTTTTTTTTTTTAAATATTTTATTTATTTATTTGAGACAGAGAGAATGAGAGAGACAGAAAGCACATGAGAGGGAGGAGGGTCAGAGGGAGAAGCAGGCTCCCTGCCGAGCAGGGAGCCCGATGCGGGACTCGATCCTGGGACTCCAGGATCATGACCTGAGCCGAAGGCAGTCGCTTAACCAACTGAGCCACCCAGGCGCCCTAAAAAGCACATTCTAAGGAAGGCTAAGCAGAAATAGAGGAAACCGGGTCACTGAGGACATCAGGGAGCCATAGTAACAACTCTGGACTCCTATCTCCAGAACTGTCACTGTAGGAGAAAAATCAGCCTCTATTTGTTAAGTCAGCTACTGCCTGATTTTCTTTCTCATGCAGCTAAATGCAGATCTTCAATACACACAGTATGGCCAAATCTCAACAATAACCAGGTCTGACACTGAATGAGTCATTTTCAAGAATACCCAATACACAAAAATAATTTTATAAGCATTTTGTATAAACAAACACATGGTGTTTCTCAAAATGGGAAGATACGTGTTGAGCTATTTACTAGGTCTGTATTACATTTGGCAGAATCAGCCTCTATTGACATTTGATGCTAAAACATTCCCCTCCTAGAGCAGAGAGAACCCATAAACAGTAGCCCTAAAGACTACAAGAATGTTTCCTGCCAGCAGCAAAACCTGCAAATCCAAGGTTTCTCAAACTCAGCACTACTGACATTCTTTGTTGGCTGGATAATTCTTTGTTGTGGGGACCGTCTTGTGCCCTGTAGCATGTTTAGCAGCAGCAACGCTGGCCTCTACTCAATAACGTTGTACCATTCCTTCTCCCAGCTGTAACAAACCTCTTTACACATTGCCAAATTTCCATGGACAGCAAACTCCACCACAAATCTATCTCACCAATATCCAGTTGAAAACCACTGTTCTAGGCGCCTGGGTGGCTTCAGTTGTTAAGCAACTGCCTTTGGCTCAGGTCATGATCCCGGGGTCCTGGAATCCAGCCCTGGGTCGGGGGCGGGGGGGTCTCTGAGCCTGCTTCTCCCTCTGCCTCTTTCTGTCTCTCATGAATATAAATAAATAAAATCTTAAAAAAAAAAAAAAGAAAAGAAAACCACTATTCTTTTTTTTTTAAAGATTTTATTTATTTATTTGATAGAGAGAACACAAGTAGGCAGAGTGGCAGGCAGAGGGAGAGGGAGAAGCAGGCTTTCCGCCGAGCAGGGAGCCGGACGTGGGGCTCGATCCCAAGACCCCAGGATCATGACCCAAGCTGAAGGCAGCTGCTTAACCGACTGAGCCACCCAGGCGCCCCAGAAAACCACTATTCTTATCTAATACCAACTCTTACCTAATTAAAGCTAAATCTAAATGGAAAAGATTGTGTTTATTTAATGAGAAATTTTAAAAATCCAATTTATTTTGATTTTTGCTCAAAAAAGGCTAGGACTAATTGGCTCACTAATTACTTCTCTTTTAGGGGCAATAACCCAAAATGTGGGTAACTCATGTACAAAGATCTCTTTCATAGAGTTATTTATAATGTTGAAAGCTAAAAATAACCTGAATGTCCAATGACAGAGAAAGACCGGTTGAAAAAACAGTGGTACATCCAATCAATTGAATATCACGTAGCTGTTTAAAAGCCAGGCACTCATACCATCTCAGCAACAGCATAAACTCACACAGTCTCCTCATAATACATGATATAAACAAAGGAATAACAAAATCAATAAATGGAGCTGAGCCACTATTTGCTATTTGGGAGAAAAATTCATTTAGCTCCTCAGCGTATTTGTAATTTATATACACATGTAGTTGACTATATTAAGATTACCCATCATCTCCTTTTGCAAAGAAGCCTAATTTCTGGAACATAAAATAATCCACTTCAACCAATGGCCTTACAACTTATATCCAGGCAGAAAATTCTAACTTTAAATTCTGAACATATTTACTTTCAACACAGCTACTTTCTCTTATTATTTCATCTAATATTTTTATATACATAACATTTAATCTCTTGAAATTTATTTTGACATATGGTTTGAGTAAGGAGCTAAACTGACTCTACTATAGAATTTAATTTGCCAATGCTCAAATAATGCTAGGCTAATCTACAAGAACAAGACACTTTTTTGCTAAACATCTAGCTACTCTTCACTTCATAAACAGCCATGCCTATCCTTGACATACACCCTTGAATGCCATTCACAGCAATGAATAGCAAACTATGGTTCTTATTTTTTTAGAACAGTTGACACACAATGTTACATTAGTTTCAGATGTACAACTTAGTGACTTGACAAGTATACATCATGCTATGTTCACCATAAGCATAACTACCATCTGTCCCTTTACACTGCTATTACAGTATCACTGACTATATTACTATGGCTCTTATTTTGACAGAAATTGAATGTCAAGCTTTTACAAGCCCCACATGAAACCATTCAGCTCAATAAAAAGTTTATTTTCTTGGACAGAAGACAGTAACATGTTTTGGACAAAAAGGGAAAAAATGGTTTTAAAAACTATTCATTTTGACCCTGCAACCTCCCCTGCCCGCCCCCCTCCCCCAACTCCTGGGTGGGACATGTGTGACATTCTTCCAGGAATCTCCCAACTATCTTAATGTTAATGCCTTGCTAGAGGGGAAAACAACCTTAACTTGACAATGGCAAGGCCTCCAGTATCTTGTAGGTCCTCTTTAGCATATGAAATTTCTTTTGAAACCTCCTTTTTCCTTACCTCCCCCAATCCCACAGTATATAATCAGCCACCCCCCACAACCCCAGTGTTGCAGCTCTTTCTGCCCATGGGTCCTGTTCCTGTGCTTTTGATAAAACCACCATTTTGCACCCCCCCAAACAACAACAACAAACAAACCCTATTCATTTTGTAAGATTAATAAGAAATTCTTAAATGTAAGACCAAGCAGGGTTTGATATTTATATCTACTTATTTCTTCTAGAGAAACTATAAAATAAACCTATTAATCTAAGGTTTAAGTTATAAACTCTTTGGGGAAAAAATTCATTACAGTGCCTATAGTTACTAGAAGTGAAATAAGAAAAAATTTTCTGCTACATGTCTTTATGAATGATTTAAGTTACATATTTTAAAATGTAAATATTTAGTTTCAAATGGATGTGCCCATAAAAATGTTAGTCTCCTAAATGGACTGAAAATTTCCTTTACAATTTTGTTAACCCTAACAGGCTAAGATTTCATTCATCTTGCTTTATCTGGTATACTTTTAAAAGTAAAATTTCAAAATAACTAGTAACTTGTTTAAAGTGTTTTTAAAGATTTTATTTATTTGAGAGAGAGAGACAGAGAACGCAGGAGCAGAAGTAGGGGCAGAGGGAAGAGGGAGAGACTCTTTAAGCAGGCTCCACGTCCAGCATGGAGCCTGATGCAGGGCTTGATCTCACAACTCTGAGATCATGACCTGAGAGGAAATCAAGTGTCAGACATTTAACTGACTGAGCCACCCAGGTGCCCCAAACCCAACACATTTCTTTTTTTCTTTTTTTTTTTTTTTAAAGATCTTATTATTTATTTGACAGAGAGAGAGATAGCAAGAGCAGGAACACAAACAGGGGGAGTGGAGAGGGAGAAGCAGGCTTCCCGCGGAGCAGGGAGCCCGATGCAGGGCTCGATCCCAGGACCCTGGGATCATGACCTGAGCCGAAGGCAGATGCTTAACGATTGAGCCACCCAGGCACCCCCCCCAACACATTTCTTAAGTTCATTCTTAAGTATTTAAAAAAATTTTGTTATTTTAACTGATCTCAATATGACCACACTTTTTTTCTCCTTTAATCAACGAGGATGAATTACATAGCATTACACTCCCTCATACTGACCATCTTTATAGCCCCAGAATAAATTTGGGAATGGTGTTCTATATCTTTAGATAATATCTAATAATATCATTAGAATTTTAGGACTATAATCATAGGTAAAATTAAACTGCCTATTTGGAAGGGGAAGGGAAGATGCTAAACTCATTTATTTTTACCTTTCCTTTGTATTCAGTCTGTCCTTCTAAAGTTTTATTTCATTTTTTTTTGTTTTTCTAGTTTGAATGAAATGCTTAGCCCATTAATATCCTTTTCTTTCTTTCTTGTTTTAAAGACTGCTCAAGGGCACCTGTGTGGCTCAGTTGGTTAAGTGACTGCCTTCGGCTCAGGTCAAGATCCTGGAGTCCCGGGATCGAGTCCCGCATCGGGCTCCCTGCTCGGCGGGGAGTCTGCTTCTCCCTCTGACCTTCCCCCCTCTCATGTGCTCTCTCTCTCTCTCTCTCACGCTCTCAAATAAATGAATAAATAAAAAAACCTTTAAAAAAAATAAAGACTGGTCAAATCCTGTTAAGTTTAGAAGAGTGTCATCTCATTATTTTCTAGAGTCTCCAAATGGCATATTGATTTCTTCTTTTACCCAAAAATGATTCGTGATGGCTGCTGTTTTCTATATGTTGTGCTTCCTTGTTTCCTTTTCCCCTTGTTTTTTTCTGTATTAATCAAGTTTTCTTTGTTCCTCTTTCCCTCTAATAATTTAGAAGTAAAAGTACCATTCCTATTCTACTGGGGATTAGTCTTAAAATTTTGTAAAAGCCATGTTTGAACTTGTGTTTTTCTACTAATGTGATAGCATCTATCAAGTCCCTACTGGTAGGAGTGTCTGCATGGCTCAGTCGTTAAGCATCTGCCTTCAGCTCGGATCATGATCCCAGGGTCCTGGCATCGAGTACCGCATCGGGCTCTCTGCTCAGCAGGGAGTCTGCTTCTCCCTCTCCCTCTGTGCTCTCAAATAAATAAATAAAAATCTTAAAAAACAAACAAACAAAAAAAACGTACTGGTAAAATCTATGGTACAATTATCATAGGTTTCACTTCCCTCTTCCTACAGCCCAATCCCCCATATTTTCTTGAAATAATCTAGAACTTTGGATCCATATTTTTTACATTTCCAATTATTTCAAAATTAATTTATTGTTTGCACTAAGGCTTACAACAATAACTATTTAGCTTAACTCTAGATTTTACTTGGCTTCAACTGCCCAAACCTACATTCTATACCTATTTCATTTCTCTCAGCTCTTGGGTGACATTCTCCCTTATCTTCTGGCATCCAGTGTCAGAGTGCGTAACTCTGATGCAAATCTGACTGGTTCTTCTCTAAACATAACTTGTTTTACTACCTTACAAGGCTTTTTCTTTTATCATGAATACTTAGAAAATTCATTATGACACACCTAAGTTTTTATGCTTTTTTAATATATTCTTGGTGAAGACTGTGTGGTCCCCTTTAATCTTGAAATTCAAGGCTTTCTTCAGCTCAGAGACACTTCCATTATTTCTTTGGTCACTGCTTCATCTAAGGGTCCTCTGTTCTCAGAACCACCTAACACAGAGATTTGAGATCTTTATGTGTTTTAAATGTTCTCTCATAATTTTCACTTTAAATATCTTTTTCCTGAATTCGGAGATTTTTCTCACGCTAACCTGGTATTCTGCATGATCTATTTTGCTAGTGAGTCTTCAATTTTTTTTTAACAATTACGTTAAGTTTAAGAGCTCTTTCCTGTTCTTTGTTTATTTTTACAACCTGCTCTTGTTTTGGGAATCTGAATTCCAGTTTTCTCTATTTCTTATACTATTTCACATGTTCTAATGATCCAATAGTCTCACTTTCTTGAGGTGCTGAATTTTCCGTATGTCTAACTTTGTTCCTCTTCACAGAAAGTGCAGGCACCAACTCTTAACCAAGCTTTTGTGGATGCTCACACTGTTTAGTATCAAAATCCCCTAAGCCTTGGAATTGGAGGAAGCTGATCAAAAGATACAAACTTCCAGTTACAAGATAAATAAGTACTACGGAGGTAATGTACAACATGATGACTATAGCTTAACACTACTGTGTGATACAGAGAAAAGTTATTGAGATTAAATCCTAAAAGTTCTCATGACAAGGAGAAAATTGTATTCCTTTGGGTCTTTTCTTTTTATTCTATTATATGAGAAGATGGATGTTAGCAGAACCTATTTGGTAATCATTTTATAATACATATAAATCAAACCATCATGCTGTATGCCTTAAATGTATACAGTGATGTATATCAATCATTTCTCAATAAAACTGAAAAAAAAAATCCTCTAAGTCTCAAATATATGAGTAAGACCCTTCTCTGGTGCCAAATAATAATGTAGATTTTTTTTCTTATCACTGCATTTTGGTCATTTCAATGATAAATAAGAACAAACAACAAAAAAGCCTCTATTGCATGGGATTAAGGACCTGAAAAATTATATCCATTTCTCATGATCTATCACTATTCTTGCTGTCAATGTTTACTGCTATTTGTACAACTGTATCTAACGACCTTCTCTTTTTTGTACTCAGACCTCAGAATTTTCCTTGAGCCTATTGTAAGTACCATAAGAAAAATATGCTCACATTTAAAATAAACACAGATGGACGGCTTCGTGGCTCAGTTGGTTAAGGATCTACCTTTTGCTCAAGTCATGATCCCAGGGACCCGGGATGGAGCCCCACATCGGGCTCCCTACTCAGCAGGAAGCCTGCTTCTCCCTCTCCTGCTCCCCCTGCTTGTGTGCTCTATCAAATAAATACATAAAATCTCAAATAAATAAATACACACACACACATATTCAAAATAAACATGGAAAGTGGATTTACTTTCACCTGGGGGAGTAAAAAGCACAGTGCATGAATAGACCTAAAAGATGACCAAGAGGGGCACCCTGCTGGTTCAGTTGGTGAAGCATGTGACTCTTGATCTCAGGGTTGGAAGTTCGAGCCCCACACTGGGCGTAGAGGTTATTTAAAATAAAATAAAATCTTAAAAAAAAAAAAAAGAATGACCAGGCGTATGCCAGGTATATAAGTAGAGAATGACAGGTCTAGGCAGACAAAACAGCTTGTGCAAAGTCATTAAGATGTGAAAGTACATAAAAATAAGCAAATGAAAAAAATGAAAGAATGAATATGAAATGAATATGAATGAAATGAAAGAATGAATAACTGATGTCTTGCAAGAAGTATAAGGAACACAAAACTTGTGCACAAGAGATGAAAATGCAAGAAATGAGGATGAACAGGTGTAGAGAGATGAGATTATACAGGCATTTGTTCGTGCTTCATTCACTCAATACACATATAGGAATTCTGCAAATTATAAAGATGGTACTCTAAATGGCGGGAAGAGAGAGGGAAGAGGGATGGGATACTCAGCAAACAGTATGATAAAAGCAGGCAGTTATTTAGGAAAAAAAACTGGTCAGGAACAAGACAAGGATTCCCAGTTTCACCACTTCTTTTTTTTCAAGATTTTATTTATTTATTTTAAAGATTTTATTTTTAAGTAATCTCCACACCTAACCTGGGGCTCAAACTCACAACCCCAAGAACAAAAATCGCACACTCTACCAAATGAGCCAGCCAGGCACCCCACACTTTCACCACTTCTATTCAACATAGTACTGAAATTTTAGCCAGAGCAACTGGGGGCTATAATAAACAAACAGGCATTCAAATTGGAAAGGAAGTTGTTAAACTATCTTTATTCACAAATGACATGACCTTATATGTAGAAAATCCTGAAGAACCTACCCACACAAAAAAACCTGTTAGAGCTAATAAATTCAGCAAAGTTGCAAAACACAAAATCAACACACAAAAATCAGTATTTCTATACACTAGCAAAGAATCCCATTTACAACAGAATCAGAAAGAATACTTCAGAATAAACAACCAAAAAGGTGAAAGATTTGTACACTGGAAACTACAAAACACAGCTGAAATTAAAAACAACCTAAATAAATACAATCCTGTATTCATGAATTGGAAGATTTAAATACTAAGAATACAAAACTACCTAAAGTGATACACTGATTCAATGTAATCTCTATCAAATTCCAGTGACAACTTTTGCAGAAATGGAAAACCTCATCCCAATATTCATACAGAATTTCACAGAACCCTGAACAGCCGAAACAATCTTGAAAAAGAGTAACATAAAGTTTGGAGGACTCACACTTCCTGATTACAAAACTTACTGCAAAGCTACAGTAATTCTATCAGTGTGGTGTGGTGTAGCATAAAAACAGTCACAGAGATTAATGGAATAGAACACAAAGTTCAGAAATAAACTCTCAGATCTATGGTCATTTGATTTTCAATAAGCAAGCAAATTCATTCAATGAATGAATGGTGCTGGGAAAACTGGATATCCACATGCAAAAAAATGAAGCTGACTTTTACCATACAAAAATTAACTAAAACGGGTCAAAGACCAAATGTAAGAGCTAAAACTATAAAACTCTTAGAAGAAAGCACAGGGACTGAAAATCATCATGATCTTGGATTTGGTAACGGTTTCTTAAATTATGACACCGAAAGCACAGGTGACAAAAAAAATACACTGGACTTCATAAAAATTAAAAACTTTTATCAGATGACAATATACAGTCAAAAGGAAACACACAGATTGGGAAAAAAATATTTGCATATCATATATCTGACAAGGGATTAATAACCACAATATACAAAGAATTCCTACAGTTCAACAACAAAAGGACAAACAATGTAAAAATACGCAGACACTTATTAGAATGGCCAAAATCTGGAACACCAATAACACCAAATGCTGACAAGGGTAATAAAGCACAGTAACTCTCATTCATTGTTGGTGAGAATACAAAATGGTACAGCCACTCTGGAAAACAGTTTGGTGGTTTCTTAAAAAACTAAGCATACTCTTACCATATGATCCAGTAATTGCCCTCCTTGCTATTTACCCAAAGAAGTTGAAAACTTATGTCCACACAAAAACCGGACACATAGCAGCTTTACGCACAACTGCCAAGACCAGGAAGCAACAAAGATGTCCTTCAGTAGATGAATGGATAAACTATGTTACATCCAGACAATGGAATAATATTCAGTGTTCAAAAGAAACGAACTATCAAGCCATGAAGACATTTAGGAACCTGAAATGCATATTACTAAGTAAAAGACCCAATCTGAAAAGGCTACTTACTATATGATTCCAACTATAAGACATTTTGGAAAAGGTGAAACTATGTAGACAGTAAAAAGATAAATATGGTTCCTGGGGTTGGGGAAGGGGGTAGGGATGAATAGGGAGAACACTGGATTTTTATATATAATGCCATAATGATGGATACATGTACATTTGTCCAAACCCTCAGAATGAACACCACCAAAAATGAACCCCAAGGTAAACTATGGACTTCAGGTATTTACAATATATCAATGTAGGTTTATCAATTGTAACCAACATACCATTCTGGTGGGGGATTTTGATAATGTGGAAGGCTATGCATGTGTGGGGGCAGAAGATTTATGAGAAATTTCTACATCTCCCCCTCAATTTTGCTGTGAATCTAAAACTACTCTAAAAAAAATGAAGTACTGGGTGCCTGGGTGGCTCAGTTTGCCTTCAGCTCAGGTCATGATCTCAGGGTCCTGGGACTGCATCCCACATTGGGCTCTCTGCTCTGCAGGGAATCTGCTTCTCCCTCTCACTCTCCCTCTGTACTCTCCCTCTCTCTCTCAAATAAATAAATAAAATCTTAAAAAAAAAAAAAAAGTTAAAAAAAGTCATCTTAGGAAAAAAAATTGGCAAAGGACTTGAATAGACATTTCTCCCAAGATACACAATTTTAGTCAATAAACACAGGAAAAAGATACTCAACATCCTTAGTCATTACAGAAATGCAAATCTAAACCACTTCATACCTACTACCATGACTATAATTTTAAAAATGGAAAACAAGTGTTTGTGAGGATATGAAGAAATTAGAATCCTCAAACACTGCTACTGGGAACGTAAAATGTTGCAGGCACCACAGAAAACAGTTTAGCAGTTACTCAAAAAGCTAAACATGGAATTACCATATTATCCGGCAACTCCACTTCTAGGTCCAAATCCAAAAAAATTAAAAAACAAGGACTCCAATGGCTATTTGCACAGCAATGTTCACAGCAGAATTATTCACAGTAGTCAAAAGGTGGAAACGACCTCAGTGTCCATTAACAGATGAATGGAGAAACAAAATGTGGTATATAGATACAAAAAAATATTAGCCATAAAAAGGAGTGAAGTTGATAACAGGCTACAATACACAGCTCAACCTTGACAACATTATGCTAAGTGCAATAAGCCAGACACAAAGGGACAAACACTGTATGATTCCACTTGTATGAAATACCCAGAATAGGCAAATTCACAGATAGAAAGTAGAGCAGAAGTTACCAGGGGGAGGGGGAAATAAGGAGTTATTGCTTAATGGGTACAGAGTTTCTATTTGGGGTGCTGAAAGGGTTTTGGAAACAGTGGTGATGGTTGCACAACATTATAAATGGAATCAATGACATTGAATTGTACGCTTGAAAATGGCTAAAATGGAACATTTTGTTATATATATTTTACCACAAAAAAAGTTAACTGGATGTCTACCTCATTCCTTTTATCAGAATAAAGTCCTGGTTGAACAATTATTTAAACATTAAAAAAAAAAAAACACCATAAAATTGTATAAGAAGACACTGAAGAAAATTTTTTGCAATCATAGAACAGACAAAGTCTTTCTAGGCCATGGCACAAAAACCCAGAAAAGGCTGATAAATCTGATTTCATAAAAATTTAAATTTTCTACATGAAAAAACACCATAAAAAGGTAATTGACAGATTGAAAATACATTTGCAATACATGACAAAGGTTTAACTTCCTTAATGTGTAAAGAACTCCTATGTATCAAAAAGAGAAATACAAATGGCTTTTTAAAAAAAGAGAAGCTGTTCAACTTCACTCATTACAACAAAATTGCAAATTGTAACTACAGTAAGACTATTTTTCACCTCTCAGCTAAAGATCAGAAAGTTGGATAGTATAACTGCGTAGAGGTCAAAGAGTATAAGGAAATAAGCACTTTCTTATACCACTGATAGAAGTGTACAGTGATACAATTTCTTTGGAAGGTTATTCATTGCAACACTATTTTTAATAGCCAAAGACTAGAAATAACCTACAGATCCATAGATGAACGGTTAAATAATGAATACTACTAAACAGTTAAAATGAACACAGCTAGATGGAAGGATTTCCGATAAAAGATTAAGTGAAAAAAGCAAGGTGGAGAACAGTGTGCTAATACTTGTCTCACTGGGGTGCAACAGATGGAGGGAGAAAGGGAAGCAGGCAATGATTAAAATATAAATCAATGCACAGAAGCAGTTCTCACTGGCATGAAGTAACTGCAGTTGTCTAAGGTGACCCCAGCATACCAGCTCTTGACTAGGAACAGAGTGGTACATACTCTGGGAGCCATACAACCTTTGTCTAACCCATCTAAAGAATTTCTGGAAGCACTATTAAGTACAGTTGACCCTTGAACAAAATGGGTATTTTCTCTTCCTTATGATTTTAATAACATTTTATTTTCTCTAGCTTACTTTATTATAAAAATACAGTATATAATACACATAACATATAAACTATGTGTTAATTGACTATGTCTTCAGTAAGGCTTCCAGTCAACAGTAGGCTATTAATAGCTAAGTTTTAGGGAGTCAAAAGTTACATGCAGATTTTTGACTGTGCAGGGGGTTAACGCTCCTAACCGTGTATTGTTCAAGGGTCAACTAGAAACTGCAAGAGGAACTGACAGCTTTCAGAGTATAAAAATGTTCAAATACAGTGAAAGAATAAAATAATTCAACATGAGATTTTCTTCAAAGGAATGAAAGCAGTTTGAAACAAAGTTACAAATGAGCAGTGACATAAACCAAATTAAACTGACATAACAAAAAGCATATTAAATCAGACATATTGGCTGCAAAAGGAGTAAGAGTACATTAAAACAAACATGAAAATACCACACTTGCCACAGATTAAAGTGTCTAATATGAAATCAGTTTCTTGACCAGGACTTCTTTCCCAGAGGTCATCAACCCCAACAGTTTGAAATCACATACTAAATTTTAGAGGATTTTATGTATGCAGACATTCCTCTTGTTCATAGGTTTCATTTTAAAGGTGTTTAAAATGTTTAAGATCTTTAAAGATTTATTTATTTGTTTGTTTGTTTGAAAGAGAGGGAGAGAGCGAGGGGCAGGCAAAGGAAGAGGGAGAAACAGACTCCCTGCTGAGCAGTGAGCCCACCATGTGGCTCAATCCCAGGACCCTGGGATCATGACCTGAGCCAAAGGCAAACGCTTAACTGACTGAGCCACCCAGGTGCCCCGATGTTTAAGATCTTTAAAAGCAAGGATTTCACTGTTAAGCCAAAACAACTGCCTGAACATTACTACTACTATACCATAAACAGAACATTAAATTAGAACTACATTAAATACATTTAAAATAGCACTACATTCATTTTTAACAGCTATTTCAGACAATAGCTAGGCAAGCTAGAACATCATTAATTAGTATTCTACTCAGAACAGTAGAGTCAGAATTTACATTCCTTAAAATTATCCTGCTGAGCCATATTTCTTCCTCAGTTATCAGCCGCTATGTTTTAAATTGTACATGCTAGACTGACATAGTACACAGCTAAGCATGCTACCCAAAATAATGGAGAGTATAATAAAAGTTCTAATATGCCAGTTGGTTTAAACAAGCCCCAAAAGGGGCTCCTGGGTGTCTCAGCTGGTTGTGTGTCTAGCTCTTGACTTCAGCTCAGATCTTGATCTCAGGGCCGTGGGATCAAGCCCCACATCAGGCTCTGTGCTCAGCACGGAGTCTGCTTCTTTCCCTCTCCCTCTGCTCCTCCCCACGCATGCTATCTCATAAATAAATAAATAAATAAACAAATAAAGAAATCTTTTTTAAAAAATGAAAAAAAAAATAAACAAGCCCTAACAGCTTACCACCAAGAAACATCAACTTTAACAGAGCACTAAGTGATCAACAGGGAGACAGAATGACAGGAGAAGAGGAGACTGCAAGAGCTGTAACAGGTCTCCAACTGGGAATAGGGAATTATGTGCATAGTAGCAATCTGGGAGATTCCTTGAGTTCTTGGAGATTCTGGTTCAAATCAAGAAATTGAAGGGCATCTGGGTGGCCTCAGTTGGTTGAGCGTCTGAATCTTGATCAGTTCATGATCTCCGGGTTGTGAGATGGAGCCCCACATCAGGCTCCATGCTGGCTGTGGAGCCTGCTTAAGATTCTCTCTCCTGCTACCCCTGCCCCTCCTCAAAAAAAAAAAAAAAAAAAAAAGAAATTGAAAAGGCAAGCTAGAAAGGCAAGAGGACAAACGTGACTGTCTGGATTTCCACAATTGCAGGCAGGTATCAGTAACTACAGAACATCAGAGGCAAAACAGAGTTAGAATTTCTAGTTATATATTCTCTATTGGGGCACCATTCCCAAGGCTGCTTTCCCTTAAAGCAGGTCCTTACCTATTGAGGAGTCAGAGAGATCCATATGAGAACAAAAGCTATGGAATCACCTAGAAACAAAATACCCAAATACACTCACACATACACACAATTTAGCATACAGTTTCAGGGGACTTGGAAGTCACTTTCCAGTCTAATCCATGGATCCCATATACTGTTTTAAAGGCCTCCAATCCCAAAATGACCCCACCTATTATAACACATTCCGTTCTCTCCTTGCTATGAAAAATTTAAATGATTCTCTCCGTGTCATTAATCTCAAGTAAATCTTAAGGAGAAAGCAATGTAAGTAGTCACACTGGCAAATTGGGATAACACAGAAATGAGAATCATAAGGACTAAATTTGGGTCCCATCTGTGTCACTGTTGGACATGGTGGTAACCTTACATAAGTCCCAACCTCATGTCGAACAGGCATCGCCTCAGCTGTGAATGAGGGGGCTGGAATAAACCAAGGTGCTGACATGTTATTTATTTATTTTTAAGATTTTTATCTCTACACCCAATGTGGGGCTTGAACTCACAACCCTGAGATCAATAGTCACATGCTCCCCAAGCCAGCAAGGCACCCCAAGGTGCTGACATTTTAAAAGGGGAGCAGTATTGGGGTGCCTGGGTGGCTCAGTCATTAAGTGTCTGCCTTCGGCTCAGGTCATGATCCCAGGGTACTGGGATCGAGCCCCACATCGGGCTCCCTGCTCTGTGGGAAGCCTGCTTCTCCCTCTTCCACTCCCCCGGCTTGTGTTCCCGCTCTCGCTGTGTCTCTCTCTGTCAAATAAATAAATAAAATCTTTAAAAAAAAATAAAAATAAAAAATAAAAAAAATAAAAGGGGAGCAGTATTCTTTTGTTTAGTGTATGTCTCAGAACTACAGGCAAATGGTGGGGAAACAAAGAAAAACAAAGCACCCCTCAAAGAGCTAGACACACAAGTAGACAGTTATAAAACGATGTGATTCATAGTCTAATAAAAGAATATAGAGGGTTCAGGGTTCAGGAATCATATAACTTTGCCTAAGAAGACCAGAGGCTAGTCTTGAAGAGGTTTCCTAGGTAGATAAGGAAGGCACAGAACACATCCAACATATGTAAAGACTATCCAAAGTACGAGAAAGCAGGCCATTTTCAAGGAAATTCAAGGAGTCTGTATAGCAAGAGCACATGCAACCATATGAAACCCCAAACCCTAAGATTAAACAATTGTAGGACAATGTGTAGTACACACTGCAAAGGAAGTTGTTTAGAGTAAGAAAGCTTTGGTTTATCCTATGGCTCCCCACTATAAATACTAGAAAAATGGACTTCTCTTCATATCCTACTTCTAAAACTTAGCTGACTCACAAATGGCTCTTATGCTGACAGTATTTGAACTACAAATTTCTAATAAAGAAAAATGACCAGTTAAGAGTTCCATGGTTCCTAAACTCTGATTAGTCAACCAATTCTTTCTGAGCCACCATTTACTAGAAACATTATTCCATGGGTTTTTTTGTGTTGTTTTTTTTTTGCCATTTCCCTACAGTTTTACTCCCTTCCCTGAAAGCTCACAAAACTTCATTCTTTCTCTGCCCTTCTCATGCCCCAGCCTGATTCAGACAGCAATCAGCAGTGACTAAAGGCAAAAAAGCAATCATGAACATTTCTCAAAAAGCAGTTAACCTGAGACTACATTAATGTCATTAGTCAGTCAAACCAAATTAGAATTTTCCAGTTATCTCACTTCTGCCAGTTGTACCCTTTCAAGGCCAGTTCTTCCATCTGTGTGCTCTTGCTCCCATCAGCACCTGCTTTTCGAGGTTTCTGGCACCAACAGTAATCCCTTCTATTTCTTCAACTTCCAACCTCTCTCTTTAGGCTAATCCCCCCTCCCTCCCCCGTGAAAACATATCAAGTCACCCTTCTCTGGTAAGAAGTCATTATTCAACAAATATTTATCATGCACCCACTAAGTGCCTGACACTGCGCAAGGCATTGGAACCGCCTGCATGAAGTTCTGATGAGACAGTGCAGAAGATTCATAGTCTGTTCTCCTCTGACCCCATAATTTATTCCCAAGAAACCTCTTATTATCAAAAGCTATGTTATAAAAGCAACTGTTCAAAACTGGATAAAACGGAGTAAGAGGCCAAAGAGTTTCAGACTCAAAATGATCAATTCATTTTTCCTTTCCTGCAAGAATTTCAGTAAGGTATAAAGTAAAAGTTCTCACACCACTAAACAAGCCCAACTTTTAGTTATAACTAGTTTTTGCCCAAGAGCAAAGCCTTTCTTTTCCTAATCCAATTAGCACTGCCAAAAAAACCCCAAAAAACAAATATCACCCAATCTTGTGACAAAGCAGAGAGCCCACTTAAGCACTTTTCCCCTACTCAAGTAATAGTGGTTTAGCTTAATGCAAATTTGTGTTCCCTAAATAATCTACTGCGCATTACATCCAACACAATGCTATGAAAGGGGAAGTCGTGGAACACTGTGGAGTATGTAACAGGGGATCATATCCTGCAAGGGAGGGACAGGAAGGCCCCCCACTAAGGAAGTGAGACTTCTGGGACGAGTAGGAGGTACTTAATGGGGAAAACAGTGGTAGAAGTTGTGCTAAGGCAGAGAGAGCTACAATTATGAAGGCCCTCAGGGAAGAATGGACACATACATTTCAAGGAACAGAACCAGTGGAAAGAGGGAAGAAAGGCATATGGGGAGACAGACCATGTGTTCTTGTGAGCCACATAAGAATCTGAATTTTACATTATGATCAGTGAAAAAACCACTGAAGGTTTTCAGTAAGTAGGGACATAATTGTGCTTCATTTTAGCTACCTTCCCCACTCCATTGGTCAAGTTGGCCTTCTTAAAAGAATGGTCTACACTTACCTGGTTGTACTTCTTCCCACCTTCTCTTCTCAATGCTCAGCATCTGACTTCTGTACTCCACTGAAATTGTTCTCTTTAAAGGTATCTGGGAGCACCTGGGTGGCTCAAGTGGGTTAGGCATCAGCTCTTGATTTCGGCTCAGGTCAGGATCTCAGGGTTGTGAGATCAAGCCTCACACTGGGCTTCACGCTGGGCATGGAACCTGCTTAAGATTTTCTCTCTCTCTCTCCCCCTCTCCCTCTGCCCTCCTCCCTCCCTCCCTCTCTTTCTCCTCCTCTCTAAAAACAAACAAAAAAAACCCAAACCAAAAAAACCCCACACAAAACAAAAAAAACCCAAATAAATAAAAAATAAAGGTATTTGTTGATCATCCACTTCTTAAGTCAATGGGCCCTTTCAGTTTTGACTTTATTTGTCCCATCTACTGCATGTGGCCTCCAGACCATCAATTCCCTTCATACCCACCAATCGATTTTCTCCCTACTTTCATGGTTATTCCTCTCCAGTCTTTTTTGCAAGCTCCTTTCTTTACCTACGCCCTTAGTTGTTGACCTTCATCATTTCCAAACCCTCCATATTTTCCCTAGATGATCTCATCCACATTTAGGACCTCAAACACCACCTATGCGCTCATGATTTCCAAAGTCCTATTTACAGCTCAGACCTCCCCTGAAATCCGTATGTATATATTAAACGATTTCCATTTTGACGTCTTACAGGCATCTCAAACTGAACTGAACAGTTCCAAAACCAAACACATCTTATCCCCTTACCACTTCAAATCTGTATCTCCCCTTCATGCCTCCTGCCACTGCCTTAGTTCAGGTCGACACTTCTCTTCAGGTTTATTCCAATAGACTACTTCCCTGTACTACCTGCCTACGGAGAGCCCCATCAATCACACCAGAACGATCTTACTAAAAAGTAAATATAGTAAAGGGATGCCTGGTGGCTCAGTTGGTTAAGCATCTGCCTTTGGCTCAGGTCATGATACCAGGGTCCTGGTATTGAGTCCCACATTGGGCTCCTTGCTCAGCAGGGAGCCTGCTTCTCCCTCTGCCTGACACTCCCCCTGCTTGTGCGCAAGCTCGAACAAAAAATAAGTAAAACCTTTAAATAATAATAATTAAATTAAAAATTTGGGGGGGCACCTGGGTGCTTAGTCATTAAGTGTCTGCCTTCGGCTCATGTCATGATCCCAGGGTTCTGGGATCGAGCCCCACATTGGGCTCTCTGCTCAGCGGGAAGCCTGCTTCTCCCTCTCCCACTCCCCCTGCTTGTGTTCCCTCTCTCGCTGTCTCTCTGTCAAATACATATATAAAATCTTAAAAAAATAAATAAATAAATAAAATTTAAAAAGTAAATATAGTATGACCATGGTACTTCCAGGCTTAAAATTCCTCAATGAGTCCTATGAACTAGCTCAAATTTCATAGTCTGATCTACAGGCACCTAATAGGCTCTGTCTTACTCTCCAGCCTTATCCCTCCAGCACCTCAACTTCATTCCATACTCCTCATGAGGCTAATCTGTTGGTAGTCCTCTTGGTGTTCTATGCTCTGTGCCTCTGCACATATTCCTTTCTTCTCTGGAAGACTAATTCTTTCCCCCTCCCTTATTCTCTTCATCAAGCCAACTTGTCATTTAAGACTTAGGTAAGGCCATACCTCCTGCACCACCAGAACTCCCAGGTGCACCCCTTTGGGTGATTAGACAACACCCTGTGCTTAAAACTAGCTTTTGCATTTCTTACTTTTATGTTTTCATCTTCTTACCTATTTACTACTCCCATCAGGCTGGATCCTCAGGAGCTGGGACTCAGTCTAACACTGATACATAATAGATGTGTTAGGAGTGAATGAATGAAAATAGGGAATTGGGATGAGGCCATCAAAAGAACAAGTCCTAGAATTGTGAGCTCCTCAAGAGAAGAAACTTTGCTGCATTCTGTGTGGAATCTCAAAGGCCCAGAGTAGGGACTGGCACACCACTGGTGCTCAGTACATATGTGTAGTATGGCTGAATATATATTCTAGAGTCAAAGGAAAACCTTTTCCTAGACTTGCTTTCCATTACTAACCTTGGTTTGTGACCCACTTCTATTATAACACCAGTATGTTTTGCATGATTTCTACTGACCAAACTAATGTTCTTCTTTTTCCATTACAAAAAAAATAGTAAGAGCATTGACTAACCCACTAAAGGATTCCTTGGCATGAGTCCATGGAAGGGTTTCCTGAATTCCTTGAAATTGAATGTGAAATTTTCAGTGGATATAATAAAGTGCATTTTTCTGGCGACAGGGATTACAGTTTTCATTAAAATTTCAAAGATATTAATGCTATCCCCACCCCCCAAAAATCAAACTGCTTAACCAAAATGTTAAGCTGAATTAAGTTGTAGCATTCACCCTTCTCTTCTCCAATCTGTATTCTGATATATCACTAGCAACCTGGAGACAGTAGCTTCTGTTTAAACAAATGTACCTGCAGAAGACACAGCTCGCTGGCAGGCTCTCACATAAAGACCCCTACTAGAATTTGCATTTGAAATTTTCTACAATTAGGAAAACCATTAGCAGCGTTCTTAAAAGTTAGTACTCTATTCTAACATACTCTACTCATGTGAGTCAGGGTATTTATTATACTTCCTGATAATGTGTTCAAGAAAAAAATGTTACATTCTGATCATGACAAAGAAACAATTTTTACTGTCTTTTAATTAAATGAATTTAAATGGGGAGAAACCCAGAATCATCCAGATTTACAGGAAAACTTTTTTTTTCTTTTTCTGTATAGTGAACCGAACAGCAGAAGCAACATTTAACTCACCACTCAATTTAATCTTGGGAATAATATGCTAGTAATTAAGCAGTACAGTACAGGCAACTAAATCATCTTCAAAGAAATAAATTTCTATATGAATTAAGAGTTCTCTAGTTGATGTGAAGAAACTAGTCACAAAATAATTCAACTACACGATTCCATTCATAGGAGTTCGATAAAAGGCAGGACTATTGTATGGCAGTAAGACATCAAAACAGCGGTGGTCTATGGGATGGAAGAAGGGGCATGACGGCCCCTTTGGGGTAATGGAAAGGTTCGTTATTTTGACCTGGTTGGTGCTGACACAGGTGTTTACATTTAGAAAACTCGCTTAACTCCATACATAAAGTCTGTGTATTTTACTGTATGTCAGGTATTCCTCAGTAAAGATTTAAAAGAGAACATCCTTATTCTTTTTTCAACTAACACAACCAAAGCCAGATATTCTCGCTCCTGGAAGCTGTTTGTGGAGGACGACCCACGCGCTGAGACACTGGGCGCTCTGAAAACATTAAGATTACGGATTCGCCGGGAGCTTCCGCCGTCACCACGGTTTAGGCACTGCCATTTCGAGAGGCCCTGGAGCCACCCGTAACACCAAGGCCGGAGCGGGCGGCGCCGTCGTAAATGGGTGCCGCGGCCGGCCTCCGCTCAGCCAGCCACAGAACACCTGGCCAGCGAAAAAGGTATCCGCGGACAGTCAGCCACCAGGGCGTGCGAACTCCCGCCACGCTGCAGCCGGCTCCCCGCCGCTCGCCCGCGCCCCCCCGAGGCCTCACCGCCCTTCTCTCGGCGCCCCCGAGACCTCTCGGACCGCCCGCGGGTATCCCCGGTACCCCCAAACCGGGTCCCCCCACGCGCGGCGGAGTACGTCCTCGCCCGCCACCAGGCGCCGCTGTGGAGCCGCCTTCCAGAACTAACTCTGCGCTTGCGCTCACGAGGAGCAACCCCCCCCCATCCCCACCCGCCCAAAGTCTTTTTTTCAGAAGGAACCAGAGACTCGGTCGGCGCAGGCGCGCCCCTGACGCGGCCCGCGCGCCGCCACTTCCGCCCCGAGCAGAAGGCGGGGGAGGCGGGAGGGAGCCGGCGGGCGCGAGCCCGGGTCCTCGGTGAGGACTGTGGCTACTGCGCGAGCCCGCGACTCACCAAGTACAGTTCATGCCAGCGATTCTGAGCATCCAACTCCTCAAACTCCCGCTCGACGGTGGCAGACATGGCGGCGGGAGCGAGCTGGCGCGAGCGGAGCCTGCGCCGGCGGAGAGGCTCAGGCCCCGCACGATCCGGGGAGAGCGCTGGCGCTGCGGCGCATGCGCGCTCCGCGCCCTGCCCCGCCCCCACGCCGGGCCCGGCCGGCCGCGGGGAAAGTACCTGGAGCGTCGGACGTCAGCGCGCCGACTCGCGCCGCCGGGAGTCGGACGGCGGCGGGGCGGGGCGCCTGGAGGAGGCGTGTCCAGAGGGCGCCCAGGTGGAGAGAGGGCGGGGCCAAGGGGACCACCCAGAGGCCGCTGTCTGAGGAGGTTGGGCGCTAGGTGGCCCCTGGCCCGGGGGAGGAGATACAGTACCGCGAGTTTCCCAGGAATGGAGCGGACCAAGAAATTCCCTTGGGAAGACCTTACTTCTTGCTGTCCCTTTTCTCTTTTTCTCTTTAGTCTTAATTTTTTTTAATGCAGTATTTTCGTTTTATTTTAAACGTCATCTAAGTCAGTGTAGAGACCTGTGTCCAATTTTGAAACAAATTTCTCAGCTTCCTCAGAGAGTATAAACCAGCCCTGATGCCAGCTCTTGTATGCCTGAGGGTTTTGTGCCAAATAAGCCACTATAGTAAAAGGAGAGGCAACCTCTTCTGGAGTTATGGAGAATACATGTTGTTAAGTAAATGTCACCAACTTAAAAATCAATGTTACCTATAAAAAAAAATCTTTACAGCACAAACATGCTGGTTATGGAAATCATCTCTTCAGATTAAGATAATTCATTGTTGGTAAACCATATGCTTATAGTATTTTGTCACATCATCTTCTTAAGAAATGTGAAGGGTTAGAAAAATTTTAGCAGTGCTACCCAGTATTGACATTTAAATTTTTTCTTTTTAAAGATTTTTTTTTTCAAAGATCTTATTTATTCATTTGAGAGACAGCATGAGCAGGGGGAGCGGCTGAGGGAGAAACAGACTCCCCGCTGAGCAGGGAGCGTAATGTGGGCTTGATCCCAGGACTCTGGTATGACCTGAGCTGAAGGCAGAGGCTTAACCGACTGAGCCACCCAGTCACCCCTATTTATTATTTTTGAGGCGGGGACAGAGGGAGAGGGACAAAATCTCCAGCAGACTCCCTGCTGAGCACAGAGCCCAACTTGGGGCTTGATCCCAAGACCCTGAGATCATGACCTGAGCCAAAATCAAGAGTTGGAGGTTTAACTGACTGAGCCACCCAGCACCTGGATGTTTAAATTTTAATTAAAATGAAATGAAATGACAAAGAGTCACTCCTTGAACAAATTCTACTCAGGTTCCTCTGAGCACTTTTTCAACTAAGCATTGACTTTCGGACTTCCCTGTTCCTCTGCATTGTCTAATTTTAGCAAGAATCTTACTAAGTCAGTTTATCCAGAATCCCCCATTCTCAATATCTGATCACCCTCAATATTTAATCAGGTTCTTCATCTTCCACTATCCCCCAGGTGATATCTGAACACCCTGGCCTGCCTGCAGCAAAATCCTATTAGTTCAGTTTAGTCAGAATACCCCTGATGTTTTCTGTGTTAAAAACAAGACAAAACTCCTAAAATGGAGTTGCTTGCTAAGCCCCCTGTTACCAAACCTACACTTAATTACTGTTTCAGGTCTCCCAGAAATGGGATCTTAAATGAGTCAATTAGGAGTCACCTTATCAGCACTAGTTAGGTAATCTGTTGATAGACCCCTGCCATCCTCTGAAGGAAAGTAAACTTGCAATAACCAATCTCCTTTTTTCCTCATATAAGTAACTTGTTCCTGCCCCCTTCTTGCCTGTAAGTCTTTCAATTTGTACAGCTCCTCAGATCATTTCTGTCTACTAGATTTGATGATGCCGGATTCATGAATCATTGAATAAAGCCAATATTATCTTTAAAATTTACTCAATTGAATTTTGTTTTATAATACCTCTTAGTAATTTTCTATCCACTGACCCCCTCACCTTGCACCTTGACCATAAATTCCCACTTGTCCTGTCTGTATTCAAAGTTGAGCTCAATCCAAGTGTCCATCAACTGATGAATGGGTAAAGAAGATGTGTGTGTACACACACACACACACACACAGGAATATTACTCAGCCATCAAAAAGAATAAAATCTTGCCATTTGCAGCAACATGGATGGAGCTAGAGTGTGTTATGCTAAATGAAATAAGCCAGTCAGAGAAAGACAAATACCGTATGATTTCACTTATATGTGGAATTTAGGAAACAATACAGATGATGTTGTGGGAAAGGAAAAAGAGAGAGAGGAGAAGGGGAGGCAAATCATAAGAGGCTCTTAACAATAGAGAACAAACTGTTGATGTAGAAGGGTGGGTGGTGGATAGGCTAAATGGGTGATGAGTATAAAGGAGGGCACTTGTTATGATGAGCCCTGGGTGCTATATGTAAGTAATGAATCCCTAAATTCTCCTGAAACCAATATTACACTATATATTAAGTAGAATTTAAATAAAAATTTGGAAGGAAAAAAAAGTTGAGCTCAATCTCTCCACCACTGCAAAACCCATTGCAGTGGTCCCTATCCCTATTACAATAGACCCCCCTCACTGTGACTAAAGTCTTCCTAACTCATCATTTTCAACAAGTATCATGAATAATTTTTTCTTTCACAGAAAGTAAGAATTCAGTTCCTCGGTTGCACTAGCCTCATTTCAAATGCTCAATAGCCACATGTGGCTAGTGGCTAATGTATCACAGAGCACACATATCATCAAAGTTCTATTAGAGCTGTCTGAAAGGATTAAAATACATGGGTGAAAAAAAAAGTCCTTATATACATAGTGAAAATTTTTACCAGTAAAGATAGTAAGCTATGGGAGGTAGAAGAAATTGTAGTAACAGAAAATTAAACAGCCAACCAGCCTTTCTCTTTACATAGTGTAATTTACAAATACATGAAACCTCCTCCAGAAATACCCCACAATCTAATGGTCCCGGTTTCTGAAGTTCTGTCACGGAAACTGATTATTTATATTAAAGGCATTGTATCTCCTGAGATTGTCGGGAAGGAAAAAGTTTTCCTTCAACCCTTCCAGATTCTTCAGCTGTTTCTAATAATCAAATTAACTTAAAACATTAGCAAGAGAAAAACAAAGTTGATTATATACATATGGGGGCCCTATAAGACTATGATACTTAAGGGTGAGCCTGGCGATTGAGGCTCATGCCATCTTGAGCTAAGGAATAGGAAAGGGGTCTAGGCCTTCAAAGAGGAGGAGGGTGAGTCACAGAACAGTAAGAAGAGCAGATATTTGGTAATTAGTTGTTTATTCTGCCACACAGAAAAAAAATTATCTCTTGGTAAAAGCTCTCTTTCTGGGCCAAGCCTTCTACCTAAATTCTTTTAGGTAGTTTAAGGAGAGGTAAAAATTTTTCTTGAGTATGCTGGGTCTTGAGTGCCTTCAGCTGAAAATAGTCCACATGTCAAAGTAGCATATTTGGGGGGACTTATTCTGAACCCCTTCCCTCACACATTCAAAACTTCCCCAAGAATTTTCACAGTCTACAAGTTAAGCTCCAGCTCAATGAAGCAGAGTCTCAGTCCTGAGAGTAGGCTAGTTCAGTTAAACAGTTGTATCTCATTTCAAGAGACAGTGATGCAGGTGGGCTCCCAAAGTTAGGCCTATGGTGCAAGCAATCAAATATTTAATAAGAGGCATTTCTATGGGGAAAAAAAAGAAAAACAAAGGTTAATAATCAGAGCAGATTAGAATCCCAGTTTCTGAATTCTGAAGGCAGCTGATCAAGATTTCTAGATATCCAGCTTGAAGCATCTTTGGATAGAGTGAGGGCAGGCAGTAACAATCTGATAGATTTTCCTGATTTGCAGTTTGAATGTCTCTGGTGGTCTTTCTGAATGACCTACACAGCAGCAGCCATGAAAATTGTCTATACATGAATGATTGTGGTGATTTCTCTGAAGTGTATATCAAGTTGTCCAGCGTTAGTTGGCATGGCTTCGGGAAAAGGGCAGTTTTAGTTCTCAATGAATCCAAATCAAAAGGGTGGGAGAAAATCGGAAATGTTAGTTTGAGGAGTTATAGATGAATTTTGGAGTAAATTAGAAGAATGCAAGATCTAGTCCAGTTTTTGAGAAAACAAAATCTCAAAGACAATTAATAGCACTAGAATTTTATACCCAAAAAGGTATATTACTGAAACATAATTTTTCCTCTACAGTTTTGCTCATTTTTATCAAAGATAACTACAGCAAGACTAATTCATCTGCAAACCAAATCTAATTTCAATAAAGTTGGCCTGATTATTTACATAAGTGCATCAATGGTAGTGATTAACCATATAGGCTCTTTTAAATCTGCTTGGCTGGAAGTTTCCATAAAGAATCTAAGATTGAATTTTTAAAAGCCTCTTGAGGCTAAGAAGCCACACCAAGGACTCACCATTAGACTTTTCCTGAAATACCTATAGATTTGGGTGAATTCCTCTTTTCTCAAGGTCCCCAAAATATCCTGAGTTTCCTGTGCATGCCAGGAAGCAACCTTTCTTACCTTTCTTACCTGCTGCTGGGAACCCTATAAGCAAGGTACCAGGCCAATTTTTCCAATAGGCTTTATTGGCTCCATAGAGTCAACTTTAGTGCCTTAAAGCTATCTGGTTGTATCTAAATCTATTTATATCTCTCTCAAATATGACATTTAGTTAAAGCTTAGTATTATAATCAATGTTTCCAATTGTGTCCTATTACAAGGAGAACAGATTCTTATTGAACTTATGTCAATAACTATATTGCCATGAAAATAAGAATACTCACTAAGAGTTTCTGAATTCTGGAGGGATCCACTAGGGAGAAAAACATAAATATTTCAACTCTACTTATAAGGGGATAATTTACCAAATTTCTGTGCCATAGTTAGCTTGAGAGGAAAGATTCCCTTATATCTGGAAAGTACAAATTTTTATATCAGCAATATATTCTTTTTTCTTAAAATTTGTTTATTATTTATTTATTTTTAAGTAACCTCTACACCCAATGTGGAGCCGGCTGGAACTCACAACCTTGAGATCAAGAGTCATATGCTCTGCCCACTGAGCCAGGCAGGCACCTCAAGAATCAGCAATATTTTAAATACAAACTCATAAATAATTATAATTATCCTCCTTAGTTCATGTAGTCCCATGTAATTAATGCTTGTTTTGCTTGAATCCAGTTTTATTTTTTTTTCCTGTTCTGGAAATTCTTACCCAGTTCAGTTTTATAATCTTAAAGTTACCAGAAATCTGTATTAGTCAAAATCCTTTCAATGAATCTCCCTGAAGATGAAACACATTTGCAAAATCATCAGGGTAAAACAATAACTGTCTATAAATAACAAAAAAAATTCAAAATGCCCATGGTTAAAGATCTGATGAGAGTTCATTATAATGTAATTCACAAGGAAATTGGGTTGTTTTTGTGACATACAACATTTTAAGATCATAATTAGAATTATTATACAATGACACAACAGAATTTCAGGTATATAATTTCTAGAACCCTTATATTAATAATTTTCACCCACACAATATAACATAAAGAGGTTTATCATCACTTATTTGAAAATACTTCCCATGTAATTTAACATACCAAATAAGCTTAATTAGTTTAATATCTCTCTTTTATAAGGAGAGAGAACAAAGCTTTTGAGATGTTCCAGGGATCCTCTGGAATATCTCCTATCTCAAAGTTAGTTCTAAGTCAAAAAGCCTTTGATTAAAATTTGAATTATGGGGATTTGTCAAAAATATCGAAGAGTTTGAAGATTTGATTAAATAGATCACAGGTCATTATGAAATGATGCTTTATGTATTTAACCACAGTAACAATAAAACATTTTAAAAGCAAATACAGAAGATTACATAGTTGTTAGCAAAACTTAGTACTTTTAATATTGAGAAGATTCAGTTTTTTTAAGTAATCAAAGATCTAATTAGGACAAAATGAGGGGTGCCTGGCTGGATCATTTAGGAGGAGCATGCTACCCTTGATCTTGGGGTCATGAGTTTGAGCCCCACGTTGGGTGCAGAGATTACTTAAATAAATAAATAAACTTTAAAAAAAGATAAAAAGAAGCAAAGGGCATTGTGTTTTTAAAAATATTTTATTTATTTATTTATTTGAGAGAGAGAGAGAAAATGCTGGGGGGGGGGTGGCAGGCAGAAGGAGAGGGAAAGAGAGAATCCCAAGCATACTCTGTACTGATCATGGAGCCTCACGAGGGGCTCAATCCCACAACCCCGAGATCATGACCTTAGCCGAAATCAAGAATGGAGGCTTAACTGACTGAGCCACCCAGCCACCCCAGGCACAGGACATGATTTTGATAAAACATAGAATTTTTGTTTTCTAGGTAGATTACTTTAAGGGCAAAGAGAATCCTTTCACAATCTCTTATTATCAAGAGCAGACCAATAGTCTAAGAAAACTTTGTCCTTTTAACAGAGAAAAAATCAAATTTTAATTGTGCATCACCTTACTTTTGATATTGAAGCTCATTCACTTAATTACGTTTACTTCAATCTCAAACAGCCCTGACCATACAAAAAAATAAAAAATTCCTTTCCAAAGATTCCCTTTCCACAAATCTTTTACAATTTTCTTCTTCCTCAATAAAACACACTTTACTTTCCTTGCACACAAAGATGTTTCCCTTGTTGTTTCAGTAGCATTAATTACATATATTAATTAGGATTCTTAACTTTAGAAACCTTAATTCCTAGTGAAAACTAAAAAGTAAGCAATTGTGAATGTGTCATACCAGCACTCTTTACACTGGCAAATTTATTAATACATTTCATAATTTCTAGAAGCGTGTGTGCTTCTTCACAGTATAATATTTCAATGTGACACATGTTTACCAACAGGTCCAAATATCTTTAGTTCCTCTGTAATAGTGTTTTTAAAAACCCACAAAATTCAGCTGAGTAAATTTGAAGATGTAATTGGTAAAATCCATGAATCAAACAGAATCCTATCTAGCAAATGTTAAAGAGACCCATGGAGCTGAACAAAATGGAAGACTTTTAGCAGAAGGACCAGTAATAAATGTTCAATATTTTCTCTTATTTGGAAATTATCTAGATATTTAATGATTATGCATCATCTAATTTAACTTAGCAGAATGTTTTAAGTTACCAAAATGACTCGAGGTATTTAAGTAGACATACCTTAAAACATAAATATTGCTGACAAGTTCATTTATAAATTTTTATCTTACTTATATCTATTTAATTCACCTTTTCTTAACAACTATGTTTAGATTAGTCATGAAAATTTCATGTGATATTAAACAGCTAAACATCATCTTATCTTTCTTACTGACAAATTCTGTAACAGAGATAATGTGATCTTATATGACTTTTAGTAAACCTAGGTGGAATAAAAGTATTATATTTAATACTAAAGACATGTCTGTATTAATTAAACCAACAAACTTAGTCTTGCTTTTATTTTATTTTGTTTTATTTTTAAGATTTTTATTTATTTATTTGAGAGAGGGAGCAGAAGCGATATGAAGGGGCAGAGGGAGAAGGAGAAGGAGACTCCCCACTGAGCAGGGAGCCCCACTTGGGGCTCGATCCCAGAACCCTGAGATCATGACCTGAGCCAAAGGCAGATGCTTAACGACTGAGCCACCCAGGTGCCCCTAAACTAGCTTTTATTTACTTAAAATTTTCCTAAATCACCAGAACTCAAGAAACATTTGGATTAATTTCTATTATATTTCTGAGATTTAGAAATGCTTAATTTTAAGCCAATTAAATAGATCTCCTTTACAAATTAATTTTAGCAATACCATTCAGGGGCAGAAAAATATCACACATCTAAACATACACACATAGAAATACATAGACATACAGACAGACACAGAGCTCATACAGTTAGTAATAGCTGCGGAGATTTTTCCTATGCCCAATTTCCAATACTTCCCCTCTCCTCTTTTTTTTTTTTCCCTTCTGTTAAGAAACTTCTCTCTAAAGTTTGCACTTCGAAGAATGGCTCGTTGGTTCTGGAGAAAATGGGGGTAGAAAATCTTCATCAAAAAGGCACAAAGAAATTAAAAAATTAAAAAAAAAAGGCACAAAGAAAGTATCCAAGTTCCTCCAATAAAAATGTTGGTTTCTTGAAGACAATACTTAACAAGCCTTTTGAGATAAAGAGGGAGGTTTGGGGAATGGTTAAAAGGGAAGATTGACTTTGAATTGTTCCTGGAGCCATGTTGCTAGTTTTGCAAGGATTTGTAAAATAAGGACAGTTGCATTTAATCCCTCAAGGAATTGGGTTGCAACATAAATGACATCATAGGTTGATCTGCCCATCTAACTACATTACCCTCAATTTGTTTTTCCCTCTGGGTGCATAGTTTTACTTTAGCTTAGGGGAGAAGGCCTTTAAAAAATTTCTTTTTTTTTTTTTTTTTTCAGAAAAAAAATTTTCTATCAGGCTGAATATCAGCTTCCAATCTGGCCAACTTCTGACTACAGAGCTACATTAAAAAAAAAAAATAGATAAATAAAAAATTCTTTCGGGCGCCTGGGTGGCTCAGTTGGTTAAGCGACTGCCTTCGGCTCAGGTCATGATCCTGGAGTCCCGGGATGGAGTCCTGCATCGGGCTCCCTGCTTGGCAGGGAGTCTGCTTCTCCCTCTGACCCTCCTCCCTCTCATGCTCTCTGTCTCTCATTCTCTCTGTCTCAAATAAATAAATAAAATCTTTAAAAAAATAAAAAATAAAAATAAATAAATAAAAAATTCTTTCAATGGTCTTGTCAGTTTTCAGGCGGGACAAACAGCAAACATTTTCAGGGTTTAATGCAGTCTGCTTTTGTAAAGTCTGTATACAAAGTGTTAACAAAGGCTTTCCTTTTGAGTGTGCAGTTCAACCCTGAATTGATTCACCTTAGAGGAAAAGTCTCTCTATCAGCCCCTGAATATTGACCTCCAGCTAATCATTTGTAGAGGGCCTAGGAGAAGAAACTCTGGTCATCTGTTTCCTCTGGAGGGGGGATATTCCAGAGGGTCATCTGGCTGGTCTGATAACTACAGTATAATCATGGGTGGAAGAAACACCCCTTAGCGGCCAAACAAGTTCCTTAAGAGCGGGGTTGTAAGTAGCCATTAATCCTTTTTAAATTCAGTGGGATCCTCTGAAAGTGGGGATCAGCGGTTTTTATAATTTAAAGGATCTGCTGCTGCTCAGGGGACATGAATTCTTTGAGTGAGAGGCTAGGATGTACCTGAAAGGACATTGCATAGGAAGAGCTGAAGCTGGGAGAGCCCAATAACAGAACCAAGCAAAGCGGGCGCTTACTGCCCCTCCCAGGTACTTCTGCTCAATCCACTTCCTGACTTTCAGCGTGCACACAAGTAACCTGGATACCTGGGCCTGGAGACCAGGCCGGAGTGCTCTCTGTAAATCTTGCAGGGAAAGGGAAGTTAAAACAGGCAGGTGGGGCTGGATTTTGAGAAGGGACATTTATTTTGGATTTAATTTTTGTTCTAAGTCTAACTTCTGTTCTTTTATCCTTTTAAGGGACTCCCTAAGGCTAGCCCTGGTATTTTTATGTCTCCTCTATTTAATTTGGTCCTTCCATTAGTACCAATAAGATAGTTGTTTAGGATGAGAGCTCTCTAAAAAAAATGTTTTTCCTTCAGATATAGCCAATTCAAAGGATCCGTCGTCTGGCCACTGAAGAGTAGGAGCTCATTAATCTCCAACAGCAACTCAAACTAATGAGACTTTTTATGGCTTAACCGAGGATGGAAGAGGCACCACAAGAGAATGCAAAAGATGCAGGCCTCATAAGATCTAAAATATTCGCTCCCAGACCTAGACTGAGAAAGCAAAGGACTTCATTGCATAGGCAGTAAGGGTAGTATAGTGGAAACAGTATCTCCAGTTTCCCACAATAACACAAGACTCCTCCAGTCACACCTGCTAATTTGTGACACAAGGCAGGTGCTTCTGGAATGGCACTAATGAGACAATGAAGGTTGAGACAACAAAGGCCCCTTCTATACCGGGATCCCTTATAACCATTTCCCCTGAGAGCTGGCACAGTCAAACAAAGAGAGCATGGCTTGTGACTTCATGTCTGGGAAACCCAGTCTATTCAACTGGTCACTAAGATTCACCCTGGTAGGTGCACCTTCCAGCTGATGGAGACCAGAGAGAATATTCTCACTGGTCCAACAGCCAAGCTCTTAGGACATCGAACAAGACAAAAAAGAAAAGCCCCATCTGTTTTTTACATAGGGGACCCACAGTAAAGTTTGTCTAAACAAATGTCAGTCTAGTGAGAACCATGAACTCACCAGTCTATGAGGCTGGCTTGAACAGCAGGTGTATAGGGCCTATGCCTGCGTTCTGCCTTATGGTTTTTCCTCCCTAAGACAAACAACACAATGGACAGAGACAAAGGAAAAAAGCAACCATCTCTGGGAGGAAAAGGATCAATAAAACCAGGAGTGCGCATCACAAATCTTTAGCAGGGTCGCTATACCCAAGGAAATAGTTCCACAAATATTTTCTCTTGCTATCTAAATTTAGAAAAATAAAAAGGACTCACCACTCTCATTTCCACCTGACTCTATAGGCAAAGATCCAGAAGACTAACGAGGTAAGAATTTTTACCTTCTCTGGCACTTGTCAGAGGCCCCAGGATCTCTCTGCTGCAGCAGAGAGCAGTGTCCAGCCAGCAAAGTATCCTGCCAATTATGCCAACTGTTGGGGAGGAAACAAATTTTATTATACCCTTCTACATTTTTTGGCTGGTCTAATAATCAAGTTAACATAAAACAGATTGACAGGAGAAAAACAAATTTGATTACATACGTATGGGAGCCCCATAAGACTATGAGACTCGGGGCGCCTGGGTGGCTCAGTCGTTGGGCGTCTGCCTTCGGCTCAGGTCACGATCCCAGAGTCCTGGGATCGAGCCCTGCATCAGGCTCCCTGCTCAGGGGGGAGTCTGTTTCTCCCTCTCTCTGTGTGCTCTCTCTCTCAAATAAAGAAAATCTTAAATAATAATAATAATAAGTAAAAGCAACAGTTCTGTCACCAGATATTTACCACCCCTTTGAGACTCACTTGTCAACTTCCCTGGTTGGGGGAGTAATGCTCGTCCCTGTAACAGTCTACCTTAGTTTGCTGAGTGCAGCTAAGTTTCTAAGGCAGTGATTCCCACCGCCATTATTTACATCAACTGTGAGCTTGTTAGAAAATCAAATTTCAGTCCCCAGACCGGTCTACTGAATCAAAATATCTGGTGATGGAGTCCAAGAAACTGTTGCTTGTTTTTTTTTCAAAGATTTTATTTATTTGTCAGAGAGAGAGAAGAGAGCACAAGCAGGGGGAGTGGGAGAGGGAGAAGCAGGCTCCTCACTGAACAAAGAGCCCTATGCAGGACTTGATACCAGGACCTTGGGATCATGACCTGAGCTGAAGGCAGATGCCCAACTGACAGAGCCACCCAGGTGTCCCCCCAGAAATTGTTTTAACAAGCTCTCCAGGACATTCTTACACATGTTGAAGCTTGAAAACTATTGTTCTAGAAGAGAGTAACTTGCTTCTAGATATTCTATGTGCACAATATGGCTTGTGTTCTCTGGCATACAATGCCCAAGCCAGCTAAGTCCTACCTTGCCAATTCCAAGGGGTGCAAACCTAGACCTTTGTCCAATCTGAAGTTGAAATCAGAAGTTTTCAAGATTTTGGGGGTGCCTGGGTGGCTCAGATGGTTAAGCGTCTGCCTTCAGCTCAGGTCATGATCCCAGGGTCCTGGGATCGAGCCCCACATCGGGCTCCTGGCTCAGCAGGGAGTCTGCTTCTCCCTCTCCCTCTGCCTCTCCCACTGCTCATGCTCTCTCTCTCTCTGTATCTCTGTGTCTCAAATGAATAAATAAAATCTTCAAAAAAAAAAAAGTTTTCAAGATTTTCAAGTATCAGGTTCACCTTTTGCCTCTAAATTGTAGAAGTCCCCTTGATAATAGCTATACTTTTTTTTTTTTAAAGATTTTTATTTATTTATTTGACAGAGAGAGAGATAGAGAGAGCAGGAAAACAAGCAGGGGGAGTGGGAGAGGGAGAAGCAGGCTTCCTGCCGAGCAGGGAGCCCGATGTGGGACTCAATCCCAGGACCCTGGGATCATGACCTGAGCCAAAGGCAGACGCTTAACGACTGAGCCACCCAGCCGCCCAATAATAGCTATACTTTTATGTACATATTTTTATATATTTAAGAAAATACACTGAACAAATCTGATAATTTAGAAATCCTTTTTAAAATAAAAAAATTTTAAAGATTTTATTGACTTATTATGTCAGAGAGAGAGAGAGAGGGAGGGAGCACACAGCAGGGGGAACAGCAGAGGGAGAAGCAGGATCCTTGCTGAGCAAGGAGCCAGATGCAAGACTTGATCCCAGGACCTTGGGATCATTACCTGAGCAGAAGGCAGATGCTTAACTGACTGAACCACCCAGGTGTCCCTAAAATAAATTTTAATAAAAAAAAACCCCATGCATATTTTCAAATAAATTTATATATGTATATGAGATATTTATTCATTTTATAGATAGTGCTTGATGGATTGTATATTTGAATCCATAGTAATGTCTTGGCCCCTTCAGCTTCTGCTGCCACAGATTGGGAACCACTAATCTAGACCAAAAAAAAAGAGGCATAGCAAGAATTTAGAGTCCCTTCTTTCACTGGAATAAGGCCTACCTTCTGAATTTCAGTTTCCTAAGACGTTCCTCTTCCCCAAATGAACATCAGAAATTTATACTCCTTTGAGGACAAACCTACTTACTACCCTTAGGCTCCTTAGCTAGAACTTCAAAGAGACAAACATATCAAAATATAACTCAAAAGCCACTGTCTGTACAGAAGATGTACATTTACAGAGTTGGGCAGACATTTGTTTGTTATGTTACATAGTTTCCAGTGAGAATGGAACTTCAATTAAGTACACACATATTTTTGAAATAAAACTTTTATTGAAATTGATTTTTTTTAATTAAAAGAATGGTCTAAAATGGAGTCACGTGTACTAGGCCCTATGGCAGCAAATCAAGACCTCATACCCAAACTACTTGCAATTTCAATCAACCAATCTGGAATCACCTGGTCAGCCCTAGTGCAGTAACCCACCTGGTAGACCCCTCCTGTCCCCAGTAGGAAGGTGACCTTGTCTGAAACAATCCACTCTGTTAGAATAACTTCCTTGCCCTGCCTCCTTCTGCCTATAAAAGTCTTCCATTCTGTACAAGCCTTTCTCCTTGCTAGATGGGATGCCACCTGATTCATGAGTTGCTGAATATAGCCAATTAGATCTTCAAATTTACTCAGTTGAATTTCATCTGTTAACAAAATATACATACAGAAATATACGCAAATCATAAATGTGTAACTCAGTTTTTACAAAGTGAACGCAGCTGTATACCAATACTCAGGTTAGGAACAGGAACTCTATAGCTGATCTCCAGAAACCCCCTCTAGCTCCATCCTAGATATCACATTAACTCTGGGTAACCAGCACCCTGCCCTTTAATAGCACTGATTGGTTTTGCTCTTTTTGTACTTTATTAATTATACAGTGAATACTTATTTGTGTCCAATTTCTTTGGCTCAACATGTTTGTGAGATTCATTCATATTGTTGCATGTAGAAATAGTTCATTTATTCTCATTGCTAAATAGTATTCAATTGTTTGATGCTTCCACAATTTATTTATTTATTTAAATTTGGTTATTTTCAATTTGGGGTTATCGTGAAGAGTACCATTTGTGTGTGTGTGTTTAAGATTTATTTATTTAAGAGAGAGAGAGAGAGCACAAGCAGGAGGGGCAGAGGAAGAGGGAGAGAGAATCACAAGCAGACTCCACCCTGAACATGGAGCCCGACATGAGGCCATGGATCATGGCCTGAACCAAAACCAAGAGGTGGATGCTACCAATTGTGCCACCCAGGTGCCCCACAAAGAATACTCTTTTGAATATTCTTGTACTTGTCTTTTGGTGAATATATACATACACTCCTCTCTCTTGGGCACATATCTAGGAGTGGGGTGCTGGATCATAGCGTATGTATGTGTTCAGCTTTACCATATATTGCTGAACAGATTTGAGTGGTTGTACTCCCCTGAGATTGGACATAGGACAATGATGCCCACCATTATCACTTATGTTCAACATTATAAAGCCATAGCAACAGCTAATAAAAATTAAGAAATGGAATAATGCATGCAAAAGATGAAACGAAGTCAATATTATTACAGCCAATATATTATACAAACAGAAAATCCAAAGTCATCTATAATTAGATTAATAAGTGAATTTAACAATGTCACTGAATAGAAAGTTAATATTTACAAAAATCAATTATAATTTCATCTAACAACAAATAGAAAATACAAGATTTATAATATAAATTATTTGGGGAAAATATTTAACAGAAGATTAACAAAACCTCTAGTCTGAAAACCACAAACTATTACTGAGAGAAACGAAAGAAGAACTACATAAATGGAAGGATATGTAATGCTCATGGCTTGAAAACTTTAGTGTTATAATCCCAAAGTGAGTATGAATTTGATGCAATCTCAATCAAAATCCTGCCAGATCTTATTTGGTGGTGTTAAAAGAAAACTTTCCACAGATGACTTACTGATCTACTAGGCTTTTATTCAACAATTCATGACTTGGGTAGCATCCACTCTGGCACATAGAAAGGCACTCTAAGAGCTATACAAAGTGAGAGATTTTGTATAGACAAAAGTGAGCAAAAGACCTTTTTTTACACTTAATTTTTAAAAAATCTGGTGCAAAGGGGAGTTATACCAGGCATTTGCTGATTGGTTAAAGTGGGGTTATTTCCTTGTATGGAGCCAAGGGAAGTCTTAGATCTAGGTCAGACAAGTTGTGCTGAGTGGGCAAGTACTGACTGCCTCACCTAGGCCTTCCTTCTCTGGGAGAGCCAGGGGTAGAAAGTTAGGTGAGTTCTGTGGGGCTTAGCCGGAGCAACTCCATCTTGGGACTAGACCAGAAACTTTATTTTTATTCTTTTAAAGATTATTTATGTATTTATTTGAGAGAGCCGAACATGAGAGCAGAGGGAGAGTCAGAAGTAGGCTCCCTGCTGAGAGGGGAGACTGACATGGGGCTCGATCCCAGGACCCTGGGATCACAACCTGAGCTGAAGGCAGACACTTAACCGAATGAGCCACCCAGGTGTCCCTAGGCCAGACACTTTAACAGTGGAATTTGACTGTTTCTAACATTTATATAAAAATGCAAGGGGCCAAAAATAGCCAAAATAATCTTGAGGAAGAGGAAACTGGAGGTTTTGCTCTGTCAGATGTTAATACATATTCTAAAGCTACAATAACTAAAACAGTGCAAAGATAGACAGATAAGATGAAACAGAATAGAATCCAGAAACAAACTCAAGGTTCCAAGAGTGGACAAGAAGAAGAATGGACCTCGAGGACTTCATCCCTCCAGATATCAGGATCTGTTATAAAGACAGTGTGATATTAATGCAAGGGTTGACAAGCTGACCAGTAGAACTAAAAGAAAGTCCAAAAACAGGCTCACACATATACGTGTGTGTGTGTGTGTGTGTATTTCACAGAGGCTGACACTGGTACAATGAGGAAATGAAGGTGTCTTTAAATGGTGCTGGTTCCAAAGAAGTAGATACTATATGTTTCCATTTATATGAAGTACAAACATAGGCAGCAGACATTTAAATGAAGATCATATAAAGTTTGAGAAGAGGCAGCAGAATAGTGCTTACCTATGGGGCAGCCAGGGTGGGATGGAGATCTTGACTGTGAAGGAGCATGAGAGAACCTTCTGGGATTCTGGAAATATTCTATATCTTAATCTGGGTTGCATATAATACAGACATATTTGTGTATCTGTGTTAAAAAGTTTATTGAGCTATAATTTAAAATTTTTTACTTTATTGTATGCATGCCAACCTCAATAAACATTTAAAAATTTATTTATTTATTATTACTTTTTAAGATTTTATTTATTTATTTGACAGAGAAAGAGAATACAAGCAAGGGGAGTGGGAGAGGGAGAAGCAGGCTTCCTGCTGAGCAAGTCCTGGGATCAAGCCTGATGCAGGGTTCAATCCCAGGACCCTGGCATCATGACCTGAGCCGAAGGCAGACACTTAACAACTGAGCAACCCAGACATCCAACATTTAAAAATTTAAATAAATGAAAGTAAATGATGTTTTCATTTTCTTTGGGTAAATACCCAATTTTGGAATTATTGAATCATATGGCATTTCTATTTTTAACTTTTTGAGGAACTTCTTTACTGTTTTCCACAGCGGCTATACTGATTTATTTACATACCCACAAAGGTAAGGGTTCCTTTTTCTCCACATCGTCACCAACACTTGTCATTTCTTGTTTTGTTGAGAAGATACTTTCACCTCTATATTTATTGCAGTATTACTTATAATAGCCAAGTTATGGAAGCAGCCCAAGTGCCCATTTAGAGATGAATGGATAAAGGAAATGTAAGATTATATTCCTATTATATTTCTATTATATATATATATATTTTCTAGTATTTATATATATATAATGAAATATAACTCAGCCATAAAAAAGGATGAGATTTTGTCATTTATGACAGCGTGGATGGACCTAGAAGGTTTTATGCTAACTGCCGTAAGTCAGACAGAGAAAGACAAATATCATTTGATTTCACTTATATGTGTAATCTAAAAAACCCAAAAGAAATGAATAAACAAACAACAGAATCAGACCTACATATACAGAGAACAAACTGATGGTTGCTAGAGGGGAGCAGGGGCAGGGGAAGGGCAAAACACATGAAGAGGAATGGGAGGTACAGGCCTTCAGTTATGGAATCAATAAGTCAGGGAAATAAAAGGCGCAGCATAGGAAATATAGTGAATGATATTATAATAGCATTGTATGGTGATAGGTCGTAGCTACACTTGTGGTGGGCATAAATTACAGAGTTCTTGAATCACTATGTTGTATACTTGAAACTAATATGACATTATGTGTCAACCATACTCAAATTTTTACAAAGGTAAATGATGCTATTATATTTAGAAACATTTTTAGAAATATATCTAACATGATATTTAATAGGCTTATGTCATCTAGTGAACATAGCAAAAGACTGTACACAGCTTCCAAAGCCACACAATGCACTTTGATTTTCTCAGATTGCCAGTAACCACAACGTATAGATATGAAGCTCAAGGGATTAAGATGAGGGTTCACGCAATATGACTCCATATTTTGGAGTCATAAACTATATTTGCTGTATAAGTTTGTACCAAATGCAATAATGTTTATATTTATTCAACTTCATGTATAGTCTCCAAAATGGCTTTGGTAAAAGCCCAAATAAGTTATAGCTTTAGAAAAATTTCATCAATAATACAAGAAACAGGGGCGCCTGGGTGGCTCAGTCCTTAAGTGTTAAGCCTTCGGCTCAGGTCATGATCCCAGGGTCCTGGAATCGAGCCCTGCATTGGGCTCCCTGCTTGGCAGGAAGCCTGCTTCTCCTCTCCCACTCCCCCTGCTTGTGTTCCCTCTCTCGCTGTGTCTCTCTCTGTCAAATAAATAAATAAAACCTTAAAAAAAAATTAAAATAAGAAACAATAGGTGTTGGTGAGGATGTGGAGAAAGGGGAACCCTCTTGCACTGTTGGTGGGAATGCAAACTGGTGCAGCCACTCTGGAAAACAGTATGGGGGTTCCTCAAGAAGTTAAAAATAAAACTATCCTGGGGTGCCTGGGTGGTTCAGTCATTAAGCATCTGTCTTCGGCTCAGATCATGATCCCAGATCCTGGGATCGAGCCCCACATCAGGCTTCCTGCTTGGCAGGAAGCCTGCTTCTCCCTCTCCCACTCCCCCTGCTTATGTTCCCTCTCTCGCTGTCTCTCGCTGTCAAATAAATAAAATCTTAAAAATAAATAAATAAATAAAATAAAACTATCCTTTGATCCAGCAATTACACTACTGGGTATTTACCCAAAGAACACAAAAATACTAATTCAAAGGGATGCATGCACCCCAATGTTTATTGCAGTGTTATTTACAATAGCCAAATTATGGAAATAGCCCATTCATCAACTGATGAATGAATAAAGAAGATGTGGTATGTGTGTGTGTATATATATATGTATATATATGTATATATAATGGAATATTATTACTCAGTCATAAAAAAGAATGGAATATTATTACTCGGACATAAAAAAGAATGAAAGAAAAAATAAAATAAAAATAAAAATAAAAAAGAATGAAATCTTATCATTTGCAACGATGTGGATGGGGGCTAGAGAGTATTATGCTAAGTAAAATAAGTCAGTCAAAGACAAATATCATATGATTTCATTCATATGTGGAATTTAAGAAACAAAACAAACAAGCAAAGGAGAACAAAGTGAGAGGCAAACCAAGAAACAGACTCTTAACTATAGAGAACAAACTGATGGTTCCCAGAGGGAAGGGGGGGCGGGGAGGGTGGGTTAAATAGGGGGTGGGAATTGAGGTGTGTACTTGTTGTGATGAGCACCAGGTGTTGTATGGCAGTGTTGAATCACTATATTATATACCTGAAACTGATATGACCCTGTATGTTAACTATACTGGAATTAGAATTTAAAATTTAAAAATTTTTCAAAAATAACTATGTAACCCAACTACACAGCATATGTGGTAGACTTCCAAATGAACTTTTTTGTCTCTAAAATCTCCTTTTTTGTCTTCTCTGTGAAAATAGATCTGGGCCCTTTAAACATTTCCCCCCAGTCCAGCTGACACAATGTCAATCTTTGTCAGTAGAGATCTGTGAAGAGACGTTGCAAGAGATCAGTGACGAGACATTGCCTCCTGACTCCAGTGTGTTCGCTCTGCGGGCTCCTGTAGCTCAGGAGGCTTCTCCAACACTAAGCTCCTGCAGCACCCTGTTCCTTGGGTGGGTTATGTAGCAGAGTACCTTCTCTGAGACATCTCCCATGAACAGCTTTCCTGTGTCCGCTAGACAGCTGATTTCCAGCAGCCTTCAGAAAGCCGTGTAGTGGGTTGAATTGTGGCCTCCCAAAAATATGTCTCCTCCAAGCCTGTGAGTGTGGCCCTCTGCAGAAAAAGGATCTTTGTGGATGTAATTAAGGTAAGGGTCTCAAAATGAGATCATTCTAGGTTATCTGGGTAGGCCCTAAATCCAATGAAGTGTCCTTAGGAGGGCAGAGAGAGCTTTGAAACGGGAAGCAGCAACGTGCTGATGGAGGTGGAGGTTGGAGCGATGGAGCTACAGGAACACCTGCAGCTAGTGGGGGCAAGGAAAGATCCCCCCTGGGGCCTTCAGAAGGAGAACAGCCCCACAGACACCTTGATTTCTGACTTCTGGCCTCCAGAACCGGGAAAGAATGAATTGCTTTTGCCTTTTTAAAAAATTAAAAAAAAATTTTTTTTAAAGATTTTATTTATTTGACAGAGAGAGATAGCAAGAGCAGGAACACAAGCAGGGGGAGCAGCAGAGGGAGAGGGAGAAGCAGGCTTCCCGCCGAGCAGGGAGCCCGATCCAAGGACCCTGGGATCATGACATGAGCCAAAGGCAGACGCTTAACGACTGAGCCACCCAGGCACCCCACCCTTTTTTTTTTTTTAAAGATTTTATTATTATTATTATTATTTATTCATTTGAGAGAGAAGAGAGAGACACAGAGAGAGCACAAGCAGGAGAGGCAGAGGGAGAGGGAGAAGCAGAGTCCCCGCTGAGCTGGGAGCCCAGATGTGGGGCTCGATCCCAAGACCTGGAGATCATGACCTGAGCTGAAGGCAGATGCTGAACCATCTGAGCCACCCAGGTGCCCTGAATTGCCATTGTCTTAAGCCCCCCAAGTTCGTGGTGATGTATTTCGGCCCCAGCTGTACAGAGTTTCCAGCAAGTTCCCCTGCGGCAGCTCCACAGGGACTTCTCCGCCATTCAGTATGTCAGAGGCGTGGCTTCTCAAGGACGTCTGGCTCTCAGCCCCAAGAGGGTGTCTGTGGTAGGGGCTGAGTAGAGGGGGTGCTCTTCCTTGGACACTATCTCAGCTAGAGGGGTGATGGCTGCTTCTTATACCTACTACTCTTTTTTTTTTTTTTAAGATTTTATTTACTTATTTGAGAGAGAGAGAGCAGAAGTGGGGGCTTGGGGTGGGGGAGAGGGAGAGGGACAAGCAGACTCCCCGCTGAGCAGGGAGCCCGACATGGGGCTCAATCCCAGGACCCCAAGATCATGACCTGAGCTGAAGACAGACACTTAACCAACTAAGCCACCCTGGTGCCCCATACCTACTACTCTTATATTCTTTAGAGTTGTTTGTACTTTTCTAGTAAATCCTTTGTTACTCCAGCATCCTGTTATAATTAATAAATCTGGGCGCCTGGGTGGCTCAGTCGCTTAAGCGACTGCCTTCGGCTCAGGTCATGATCCTGGAATCCCTGGATCGAGTCCCGCATCGGGCTCCCTGCTCGGCGGGGAACCTGCTTCTCCCTCTGACCCTCCCTCCTCTCATGTGCTCTCTCTCATTCTCTCTCTCTCAAATAAATAAATAAAATATTTAAAAAAAATAATTAATAAATCTTTACATTAAATTTTCTCTGTTCAAATTATTGTGTGATTTCTGTCTTCTGATTAGAGCCAGACTATTACTCTGAGAAATAAGAAGACTCAAAAAATTATGTTTCTAAATTTAGCTTATTTGTTTTTAAAAATATTTTGTTTATTTATTTGACAGAGAGAGAGAGCATGTGTGAGTACAAGCAGGGGGAGAGGCAGAGGGAGAGGGAGAAGCAAGCTCTCCACGAAGCAGGGACCCTGCCTCAGGGCTCTATCCCAAGACTCCGAGATCAAGACCTGAGCTGAAAGCAGATGCTTAACCGACTGAGCCACCCAGGCACCCCAAAATTTAACTTCTTGAATGAAGTCCACACTTTCTTCTTGATAATTGGATATAATATTTAATTACTGAATAAATGAATGAATGATACACATATCTATGGAATTCACCTACCCTGCCTTATGCACTCCCTACCCTAATAAATAATCATATCAAAAAGGAGGATAAAAACAAAATTAATGAGGCTGAGTCAATTGGATAAGCATATGGAAAAATGAATCTTCACCCTCTACTGCAGACCATTCACAGTAATCAATTCTGATGGACTAGAGAGCTAAATACAGAAAGTAAATAATAAAGATTTGAGGGAAAAAACATATGAAAAAAGACATATTGCAACCTTAATGGGACACAGAAAGCACTAAACATAACAAAGAAAAAATATAAGTTGAGCTACTTTAAATTAAGAACTTCTGTTCAGCAAGAGACAGCATTAAGAAAGGGAAATGGTGACCCGCAGCCTGGAGAAGTGTTGCAACAGATAGATCTAACAGATGACTCAGGTCCAGAATGCATAAAGAGTGGCTACAAATCAGTATGTAAAAAACAATTGAGTAGGAAAATGGACAAGAGATCTGAATAGGCATTTTTGTGAAGAGGATATTCAGATGGCCAATAAACACTTGTAGATGTCACTAGAGAATGCAAAGTAAATTCACAATGACATAACTCCTCACCCCCACCAGAATGGCAAGAACTAGAGCAACCACAGTTCTTCCACTGGGATGAATAAGTACATTTTGGCTGGGGGGAAGTGAGGTTCTAGCGAGTTGAGCCTCATTGAACCATTCCAGAGGACAAAAGGAGAAGTTGCCTGAGAGGGATAAATATGTAACCTGCCACATCATTTTGCCTTAAGCAGTCTTGGAAGTATGAATAATGGGTGAAGGAAGGCAAAAATTAAGTAACGGTGACCAGGGTTCTAAAAATGGATTCTTTTTTTTTTTTTAAAGATTTTATTTATTTATTCATGAGAGAGAGAGAGGCAGAGGGAGAAGCAGACTTCCCGCAGAGCGGGGAGCCGGATGCGGGACTCGATCCCAGGACTCCGGGATCATGACCTGAGCCAAAGGCAGACGCTTAACCATCTGAGCCACCCAGGCACCCAATGGATTCATTTTTTAATACTTTATTACAATCATATTCTTTTGTATGTGCCAGATGGTTCTTAAGTCTCCTTAATTCTTGAAATCTAGGATGTATCCATCAATGTCCTAGGAAGATAGTTGGTACACTCAAAAAGGGTAATTAAAGAGTGTTGAAGGACAGAACAATTCACAAAGTTGTGAACAAGATTAAAGGAAACCAATAAAGCAGGGTGACACACCTTAGGTTAGCAGTGGTGGAGAAATCCTACCATGTATGGTCTGAAGGCACAAAGGAAGGGAGCAGCTACCAAACCCAGAGGGTGGGCACAAGAGGGCTGCCAGATGGGCACAGTGGCTTTCTTTAGAGGAACACAGCCACCGCAATCCAATGACTTCAGCAGGAAGACAAACTGTATTAGTCTCCTACTGCTGTTGTAACAAGTTACCACAAACTTTGTGGATTAAAACAAATTTATTATATTGAAGTTCTGGAGTTCGGAGTCTGGAAATGTGTTCTACTGGTCTAAAATCAAAGCGTTGGTGGGGCTGTGTTCCTTCTGGAGACTCAAGGGGAAAATCTGATCCTTGCCTTCTCCAGCTTCTAAAGGCCTCCCTCATTCCTTGGCACATGGCCCCTTCCAATAATGGCATCACTCTGACCTCTGCACCCATTGTCACATCAACTCTTCTATTCTGACCTTTCCCTTCCCTCTTTCATCTTTCAAGGACCCTTGTAATTACATTGGACATGCCCAGGTAATCTCCCCAACTTGAGATCTTTAATTTAACCTCATCTGCAAAGTCCTTTTTGCCAAGGGTTGGAGATTAGGACATGGACATTTTGGGGGACTGTGGTTCTGTCTGCTACACATACCCTGCTTTCTCTCTCCTGACCGTGATATCCTGCTTGTGTCTCTCACTGCTGAGAAACAAATAGCCAGAGGCAAGGAAGCCATTGATGTCTATAGAAGTCAACCGCTGGGGCACACAAGGGTCAAGTATGGATCTGCAGTTGCAAATGTAGACTACCTGGCACAAAGGTAATTAAGGATTTTATACATACTGACAAATAATTTCTTTGTTTGGATTAAGAAAATAATATAAGTGCAGCTGGGCCAGAGATGGATGCCAAACTCAAGCTGATCCAGTCAGAACCTCTCTCTCAGAAATTTAGAATCAGGCCTATCAGTTTGTCTCCAGAGGTAAATGGAATGAAATACTACACCATTATTATACCATTAAAGGCCAGAGAAGCAGGGAAAGCACGTAGTTAGAAAGAAAGAATGACACACACATATAGGGGAAAGTAGAGATTTTCAAACTCTCAGTTTTAGAGTAAGAATAAATATATCTTCAGACATGCTAAAACATATGTATATATGTTATATATGAAAATTAAAAATGATCCAATTATTAACTACAGAAAAAAATTAATGTCCAAATCTATACTATACTCTCTGTCTCCTCCTGCTACTATTTAAGTTCAGGTTTCATCATTTTCCTGTTTGTCTCCTGTCTTATCCAATTATATGGCATTTCATTTGGATATCCTGAGTGCCAGCATAGTGCCTGGAATATAACAGATGCAGAATATATGTGGTTGAGAGAATGACTGAATGAATCTTTGATGGACATTTAGATTGTTGTCAGTTTTCCTATCATATAAAAATGCTGTAGGATCTTTTTTGGATATAACTCCTCCCTCCTTTTTTAAAGGATTATTTCACTTGAATAAATACTCAGAAGGAAAATTATTGACAAAAAAGTATCACTGTTCTCTCCACTTAGATTTTCCCAGAAGCAAGACCTAAGGTGGAGATTTGAGTGTAAGTTGTCCATGTGGGAGGTGATGCCAGAAAACATTGGTAAGAATGTGGAAGGGAGGCAAAGCAAGGAAGGAAGCTAATAAAGGGTTTGCTAACAACCAGTTATCACCATAGGCAACTGGACTTCAGTCCCACTGGGGAACCCTGAGAGGAAGTATGGAGCATGCTGTTGAGTTATCCAAACTGAAGGGCAAGGAAGCTGGGTATTATCTACTAACTCCCCAATTGTTATGGTTTGAAGTGCCAGGAATGGCCAGCAATCCCTGTACCGATGGATGAAAGATGACTCCAAACTTTTCTGTGAAAGAGAGGAGAAGGCAAGGGGGTCAATGCTCAGAGACAAAGACCCTTTGTTCTTCTTTGCTCCCGCTTTTATTCGCCCTTCAGGATAATCACAAATCCTTATCACTGTTTCTCAAGCACGTGATGTGTGACAAGGGGTCTTACTGAAAGTGGGAGAATCTGTTTAGGGGGAAGATATGATATGCTAATCTGCGTGTTCTACGAGTTCTGCTAAACATGGCCTAAGGGACAATGCATGCATCTCTTAGATCACAGGGCAGGTGTTTGGGCTAAGAAGGCTTTGGGGAAGGCAACTCCCCGCAGCATTCCAACGGCAGAGTGGTCAGGCAGGCCTTGGCATTCCGAAGGCCTACACCCTTCACAGAAAACTTCTCTGCCCTCAGCGGCCTCCATGGTACATTTTAGCAAGCCAGGTATTATGGATGATTTCATGCTCTACATTAACCCCAACACTGAAGAATGCTTCTAGAGGTTATTAGCTCTCTGGCACTTCCAACCTGCTCTGTGTGTAAGCTGAGTATGTTCCTGCTATAAACCAGAATTCGTATGTTGAAATCCTAACCCCCAGTGTGATGGTTTTAGGAGATGGGGTCTTTGGGGGTGATTAGGTCATGATGGTGGAGTCCTTATGAATGGGATTAGTGCCCTTATAAAAGAGACCACAGAGAGCCCTCTTGATCCTTTTCTACCATGTGAGGACACATTAAGACAGAAGATGGCCTTCTATGAACCAGATAGCTGTCTCTTCCCAGACACTGCTGGCACCGTGATCTTGGATTTCCCAGCCTCCAGAACTGTGAGAAATAAGTGTTGTTTAAGCCATTCAGTCTGATATCTTTGTTAAGGCAGACCAAATGGACTAAGACAGTGCCCATGGCCAGAACATCTTTAAGCAAATAGCCTCTGAGAGTGGAGGTGAATGTTGAGGGGATATGGGCAAGGCACTTAGAACATCTACTGAAGATGTTTTTATAGCTTTTGAAATGCACTGCTAAATTGCTTTATGAAATAATAGAACCAATGTATACTACATTCAGAAATCTAAAACTACATGTATGAGTTTACCCACACCCTTACTAACATTAGTAACCATAATTATTCTTAACAAACTTAGGATATTTGAATGCACTATGTTGTTTTCCTTTTGCTTTCTTTTTATCTGTAATTCTCCCCATTTCCTACCATTTTATGCTTATGTGTAAATTGAGCTGCTTCTAAAGTGAATTACAACTAAATTAATATACTTTTTTGCCTAGGTGGGACAGAGACTCTAGACAGTTTTAATTAATATATTTTTAAATTTTTTTATTAGAAAAATTCACAGGAAGTATATTCTTTCTATTGAATACGCATTCAAATGCCCAAATCTTATTCAGTGGCACTCAGCATCATAGCAATATGAATTCTATCTCTGAGCACCTTTCACTTCCTGCCCTAGGGTCTCTCTGTTGCTGTAGCATGGCAAACCCTAAAGTACCCACTATTCATCCAAACATACATAACTTAGAAATGCAGGTAAGTTAGCACTAGTGGGGCCACCCCTGACAAATGATGATTTCCTCTTTCATCCCTCAAGCACAACATTCTGAGATATGTTTCTTAAGGTTTCTTATAAGGTCCTGGTAGGAATGGGCACCGTTTGTCCCTAGAGATGGCCAACATGATAAGTCATTCTCCTCCTATTAGCTTTTTCTCCTTACCTGTTCCACACCCCATCCTACATCATTGCTCTCTAGAAGCACTTTTGCAAGAAATGCACCTGCACATAAGTCCTTGTCTCAAACTCTGCTTTCAGGATATTCAAGCTAACTCAGAAGTTGCCATAGATAGCAGACACTCTGGATGGGATTTTGTGTCACACAGCAATACAGACCCCACTCCTGGGGGTAACTGCATACAGTAATATCACAATTGCCAAGGATCTCACCTGTGGTGGCTTGGGATGAGGTGCAGGTAGAAGGTGAAACATTGGATTATGTGATAGTTCTAGCCCCTAAATGGTATTGGGGCAAGGGTAATTATAAAGATTTTGGAGGTGGCTGGCCTTTGTCAAATGCTTTGGAAGGCTTCAACAAAGTAAAAGACAGGTTTTGCGAAGAGGCAACCCACAGAATGGGAGAAGATTTTTGCAAATGACACTACAAACAAAGGGCTGATATCCAAGATCTATAAAGAACTTCTCAAACTCAACACCCAAAAAACAAATAATCAAGTCAAAAAATGGGCAGAAGACATAAACAGACACTTCTCCAAAGAAGACATACAAATAGCTAACAGACACATGAAAAAATGTTCATCATCATTAGCCAACAGGGAAATTCAAATCAAAACCACACTGAGATACCACCTTACACCAGTTAGAATGGCAAAAAATGGACAGGGAAGGAAACAGCAAATGTTGGAGAGGTTGTGGAGAAAGGGGAACCCTCTTACACCATTGGTGGGAATGCAAGTTAGTACAGCCACTTCGGAAAACAGTGTGGAGGTTCCTCAAAAAATTAAAAATAGAGCTACCCTGTGACCCAGCTATTGAACTACTGGGTATTTACCCCAAAGACACAGATGTAGTGAAAAGAAGGGCCATATGCACCCCAATGTTCATAGCAGCAATGTCCACAATAGCCAAACTGTGGAAAGAGCCGAGATGCCCCTCAACAGTTGAATGGATAAAGAAGATGTGGTCCATATACACAATGGAATATTACGCAGCCATCAGAAAGGATGAATACCCAACTTTTGTATCAACATGGATGGGACTGGAGGAGATTATGCTAAGTGAAATAAGTCAAACAGAGAAAGTCAATTATCATATGGTTTCACTTATTTGTGGAACATAAGGAATAGCATGGAGGACATTAGGAGAAGGAAGGGAAAAATGAAGGGGGTGGGGAATCGGAGGGGGAGATGAACCATGAGAGACTATGGACTCCAAGAAACTGAGGGTTTTAGAGGGGAGGGGGGTTGGGGAATGGGTTAGCCTGGTGATGGGTATTAAGGAGGGCACGTATTGCATGGAGCACTGGATGTTATATGCAAATAATGAATCATGGAACACTACATCAAAAACTAATGATGTTCTGTATGGTGACTAACAACATAATAATAAAAAAAAAAGACAGGTTTTGGTCACCATCATTCAACATGAGTCAGGTTGTAGAATCAAGGGGACCCAATGTGTTCAAGGTGACAGCTTCTTTTTTTTTTTTTAAGATTTTTAAAATTTTATTTATTTCACAGAGAGCTAGAGAGAGAACACAAGTAGGCAGAGCAGTAAGCAGAGGGAGAGGGAGAAGCAGGCTCTCCACTGAGCAGGGAGCCCAATGTGGGGCTCAATCCCAGGACTCTGGTATCATGACCTGAGCCGAAAGCAGCCACTTAACCAACTGAGTCACCCAGGCGCCCCAAGGTGACAGATTCTTAACCACAGATTGTGCTGAATGAAAATCAGGCACAAAACCTTGTTTTAAGGAAAACAGAGATGCAGAGGAGAATAAATGCATAACCATAAAAGATCTCTTCATCAAAATCAAAGCCATTAGAATTCTTGGATGGACAAGCCTGGGGATTTTGTAACTCCAGTGTCTTTTGGAGCCTTCAGGCACCAGATGCACACCTTCATTCTTGCTAGGCTTACCAAAGACCTCACCTGAAGATGTGTCCAAAATGATGCTTCTACTTCTCGAGATTTACCCCTCCCACCACTCATTACCTCTTGACTGATAATCAGGGTTCTCTTTCAGCACAGCTTGAGTGGGGGAAAACAGTCCATACTCTAAGAAGAAAGCAAAGCATATACAAGCAAAAGAATTGTAAGACCTGGCTAATATGCACAAATAGGAAGAAGAAAATGGGCAACAGTAATGGTGTTGGATGAAGGAGGAGGCAAATATAAGGATGGGAGGAAGAGAATTTTTTTTTTTGAGAATTTATTGAAACAGGAACATACTGATGATTTCAGAGTCCTGGTGAGAGCACCTGAATCCACTTCTACTTCACTGCTGAGATAGCTTCTTGGAGTATGGATAGGATTATGACCTACAATGAATGAGGTGATGTTTGAATTTCCTTGGCAGCATTCTAGAAAAGCTCAGTGAGGTTGGATGTTAGAATGGATCCACTATATGAGAGCAGAGAACTCACCACCTGGCTGTTGTTCCTTAGGAGAACTCAGAAGAGGCACCCTTCACAAAGCACAAGGACTACATTGGTGAGGGAGGCATGGGCATCTTGGATAAGCTAGGTAGGACATGAGCTGACCAGTGGGAGATACTGCCAATGGGCTGCCAAGTATCAATGTGGATGGTAGGATTCTGAAATAGCAGAGGAGAGGCAGAGCACAAGAAGGATGAAATTACTGTAATGGGCAGCAAGGCCAGAATGGCAGTTAGGGTGCAAAGATCTGTAGTGGAGACTAATAAATAATGGTGCTTTATTCTAGTGGGTGAGCTAGAACGAATATGCCAGCCAACTAAGGTGTGTTTTGACTTGGATAATTTTAAAAAAAGAAAAAATTGAGGGGTGCCTGGGTGGCTCAGTCATTAAGCGTCTGCCTTTGGCTCAGGTCATGATCCCAGGGTCCTGGGATCGAGCCCCGCATCGGGCTCCCTGCTTGGCGGGAAGCCTGCTTCTCCCTCTCCCACTCCCCCAGCTTGTGTTCCCTCTCTTGCTGTGTCTCTCTCTGTCAAATAAATAAATAAAATCTTTAAAAAAAAAAAAAGAAAAAATTGAGTATTGGAAAGCTGAAGTTTGAAATTAACCACAGCAATGGAAAATCACAATCCCTTATTCAATTTCCAAAGCTAAATCAATTCACAGACCTAAAAGCACATTTATTGAAGGGAAGACTGCCAGTTCTCCTTGATGAAGGACTCTGCAACACCACTAAAAGTATAAATGATAAATATTACCCCAATCCTTCCCCAAAGAAACCTACAGCCATTTATCAGGATAACGGTGCCTAAGGAAATGGGTAAAGAATCTGGGTTGATACAGATACCATAGGACCTGAAATACCTATGTCCCTCCTGTTAAAGTTGGGGCTTACAAAGGGCAGATGATACATGCAGCTTGATCCAGGTACACCCTACAGTAGATTCACTAGGTCCATGGACCTGCCCTGTGGTTGCTTTCCCACTTCCCACATGTGTAATAGGAATAGATACTTAGTAATTTGCAGAACCCTTACAATGATTTCTTGATATGTAGAATAAGAGAAATGGAGAGAAGTCACTGAAACTTCCCCAACCCAGCCAAGATAAAAATTAGAAGCAACCCGGGGTGCCTGGGTGGCTCAGTCGGTTAGGCATCTGACTCTTGATTTCAGCTCAGATCATGATCTCAGGGTACTGAGATCGAGCCCCAGGTCAGGCTCCGCACTAGGCATGGAGTCTGCTTAAGAATCTCTCTCTCCCTCTGCCCCCACCACCAATTTGCATGCTCTCTTTAAAAAAAAAAAAAATTAGAATGAATTGCAGAGATTAACACCACGATAAGAGGTTTCAAGGACAGAGGGTGGTGCCCCATCAATTTACCTGACTGGCCCTTACAAAACTCAGATAGATCATGGCAGACTAGAGTGGCACACCGCAAACTTAACTAAATAGTAGCCCCAATCACAGGTGCCATGCTCCATGTAGTATGGACTGAACAATCAATCCAGTTTCCGGAACTTGTTATGTGGCTATTGAACTATTAGTATTGTTCTTCTCCATATCCATCAATAAAAAGATCAAAAGTAGTTAGCTCTTCCTTGGAATGAACAGTAATACACATTCAGTTTTGCAGCAGGACTCTTTACTTTGTATCACAATATAGTCCTCTGGGATCTTGATCAGCTTGGCATCTACGGAATATCACACTGGCTCACTATTTCAGCTGTTCGTTCCAAGTAAAAGCTAACTATTTTTGATCCTCTTTATTGATGGCCTCCTCATTTGCATAGATGGTCTTACTTTGGAACATGGGAATCATTGGTGTATGTTTTCTTTTTTTTTTTTTAAGATTTTATTCATTTATTTGACAGAGAGAGAGATAGCGAGAGCAGGAACACAAGCAGGGCGAGTGGGAGAGGGAGAAGCAGGCTTCCCATGGAGCAGAGAGCCCGATGTGGGGCTTGATACCAGGACCCTGGGATCATGACCTGAGCCGAAGGCAGACGCTTAACGACTGAGCCACCCAGGCGCCCCGGCATATGTTTTCTTGGGGCCCCATTGAAATTAGGGCTTCAGTTTCAGTTTTTAAATTGGTAATATTTTATTTTTAAAATTTAGATTAAATATAATATGACATAATATTAATATTTGTTCATTCCAGGTGGTAGCTACATGGGTATTTGCCTTATTATTTTTTCTTTTTTGATATTTAAGTTGTTTTTTTTTACCATGGTAAAATACACATAACACAAAATTTACCATTTTAATGTGTACTATTCAGTGGTGTAATTCCCAATGTTATGCAACCACCACCACTATTCCCAGACTTTTTCATCACCTTGAATGAAAACCCTATACCTTAAATTATTTTTAAAAATAAAAAATTATGGGGCACCTGGGTGGCTCAGTCTGCTAAACATGTGACTCTTGATTTCAGCTCAGATTATGATCTCAGAGTCCTGAGATCAAGTCCTGTGTTGGGCTCCACGCTCAGCAGGGAGTCTGTGTGTCTCTCTCTCCCTCCCTCCCTCTCCCTTTGCCCTTCCCCCTACTCATGCTCTCTCTCTAAAATAAATACATAAATTTAAAAAAAAATAAAAATTTACAAAGTATAACAGTTAATAAATAATTTTTAAAAACTAAAACCAGAACAGAGTTTTCCTTCAGGGATGTTAACAGGGTGTCCATCATGATCATGCAATGCTCAACAGAGAAGTACAGTGGGCAAGACCCTCACGATGTGACTCACACTAATTGCCTGAAATCTGAGCCCCTGAATGAATTCCCTCTTCTTTCCATCCCCTCCCTGGCTACTCCACCCATCCTTCAGATCTTGGTTTAGACATTGTTTCCTCTGGGGATTCTTTCCTGTTCCTTAAGACTGAGTTATATTTCCCTCCTTTGTTGTGAGCAGCACAAATGCTACCTCGTAGCATCTATCACTCTTATAAATTCCTGCTTGTTCATCTCATCTCCTAGACTGTCAGCCTCTTGAGGACAGGGGCTGTGTGGAATCCATCTTTACAGTTCCCACCCAGTACAGTTCCCAGCCCTGAGCACATGCTTCATACATTTCTGCTGCATCGCATAGATTCTTGGCCCAGACAGGGTGCTGCAGTGGGAATCTATGCTGGCAGAGGGTATAATGAAGATGCCAATAGGAAATATTCAAGACAACCACCTACTGGAAATTTTATTGTCTTATGCTGATTCTCAGGAAAGGAAAGTAAACTCACTTAATTTTAATTAAAAATACAATAGGGGAGCCTGGGTGGCTCAGCCGTTAAGCATCTGCCTTCGGCTCGGGTCGTGATCCCAGGGTCCTGGGATCAAGCCCCACATCGGACTCCCTGCTCCGCAGAAAGCCTGCTTCTCCCTCTCTCACTCCCCCTGCTTGTGTTCCCTCTCTCGCTGTCTTTATGTCAAATAAATAAATAAAATCTTTAAAAAAAATAAATTAAAATAAAAATACAATAGCTGATCTTCAGGTGTCATTTTCATTTTAACAGTTCCATTTAAATGTTCCATTACAATTTATTTAATCAGTCCTCTATTGTTGGACATTTAGATTGTTTCCAACTTTTCACTATTATAAATAACAGTAAAATAAAGAGCATTTTGATGCATGTTGCCAAATTGCCCTCTAGAGACACTATACTAATTCACTTCCCATCAGCAGTGTGTTCTGTGCGACGGAGGCACGTTAGCCTGGAAATACGAATATGCCACAAAAAACCAGCAATACCCCTAGGTTGTGCAGTGTCCCAGGCAAATGCACACAACTTGTTTTTTTTTTTTTTAAGATTTTATTTATTTATTCATGAGAGAGAGAGAGAGAGAGGCAGAGGGAGAAGCAGGCTCCCACTGAGCAGGGAGCCCGATGTGGGACTCGATCCCAGGACTCCAAGATCATGACCTGAGCCGAAGGCAGACGCTTAACCATCTGAGCCAACCAGGCGCCCGCACACAACTTGTTTTAAAACAAATATACACACAATTTGTTTTAAGAATGTCTTACAAAATTCATAGGACTGTGTGATATATATGGATTTATTGATACAGATTTAGAACAATGAATTGAAAAGGCATATTTCCATATTTATTTATCACTCAGGTGGAAGTTGTGAAGATTCTTTGTGGTGTCCAGGCACCAGCTCTTTCTGTATTGTCAAGTCACCATTCTGGCTAGTGTTAAGAGTTCTCATTTTGAGAAAAAGCAGCCATGTCGTCATTACTTGCAATGCCATGGTGCTGGCACCTGTCTGTGTTGAAACAATGGAGACTTTCCTGACTCTGTGGCTCCCTGGAACCACATCTGTGACACTGCTACATCATTGTTCAGGAGGCTGAGGCTGAGGCATGCTGTCTGCCCAATGCCATGGACTCTCTCCAAGTTGTTCTCTGTGCTTTGCTGATGTGGCCACCAATGCCGGGATTACCCAGAGAGTGCAGGAAGATGCAAATGAAGGTTCATTTTCCAGTCTTGGTAAGGGTACTGTTTGGAATTTTATAGCATAATGGTAGAACAACAACCTTCCAACCATGTTTTTTCTTTATCCCTTTAGGCTATAGTTGCTGCACTCTCAGAATGTGATCTCTTTCAGTGTTGACCCCACCATGCTTTCCATACTATCACCAGCTGAGGGCAGGCAAGGAGCCCATGGACTGAGCAAGAAGTTCATCCTGAAGGACTTAAAACTGACCGGGTAAAGCAAGATATCATCACATTGATTGAGTATAAGAGAGGACATCAACTGGAAGGTCCTTGTTGGGATCTGAGAGCAAAGGTCGTACAACCTCTCAGAAGAGATGACATATGGCATGATGTCTGCAGAGGGGCCAAAGTCACAACTTTGGGTACCAGAGGGGATGCATAAAGACACCTGCTGCCAGCCCTGCTGCCCTCAGGTGCTGTTGACCACAGGCAACATCCAATCCAGATGCACCATATGGGTCCACACATGTGGACTAGTAGCAACATCATGTGCCAAAGATGATTGAGAGTTACAAAAACCAGTGTGTTAACCCCATTGTTGTGACCCAATCTCTCAAGATTCTGTGAAAGAAAGACTGTACCAGTAAAAAGTTGTGATCTACTCATGTTCCTCCAGGAACTGCCTTCTCCATGAGACCTGGAACTACCCCATCAAAAGAGAATCCTCAGTCTTATTGCCCTCCCTCCCTTCCACCCCTGGCTAGCTCATTGCCTGGGGGGAGTATAGAGAGTCAGAGTGTGCACTGAAGAAGAAATATGGGTTCTGAGCTCCTGAGGGATCTGGTCTGGGACCAAGGTGACCACCCAGATGGCCCAGGCTCAGGAGGAGACACAAAATGTTGAGAAAGGCAGTACACAGTGGGCTTCTGGCCCCAGATCCTGAGAACTCACCACCCATAGCAATAGCTGAATGATTGCTTTTGCAGTCTATTCACAGAGAGTGAAGATTATTTTTGTTGCCATTGTTGGTGGTGAGTCTAATACCAGTATCAAGCAAATGTGGGAAGTCTTATGCCCTCCAGCCAGGGGCACCCCAGTGTTGTTTAGTCAGATTTTTGGCAAAAGTACAGGAATGGTTTATAGAATAAAGGAGGGGAATTATGAGAACACATAGTTCTCATCAACTAAAAATAACTTTTCATGCTTATTATTATTATTATTTCTAGTGATACTCTTTCAGCTATAGATTTGCTTTGTAGGCTGTTGGATCCTTTACTCTCCTTAGCTAAGCTCTGACACTAACTTTTGTTAAAGTGTTATTGCAAGACAGGCTAATGTTTTCATAGAGCTTGCCAAAATAGATAGGAATGACTTAAAAAAAAAAAAAAACAGTTCCAGGAAATATGTAATGACTTTTTTAAAACAAAGAACTCAGAATCTGGAATTGTGATAAATGCTGTATTGATGCCTCCTATAACATTTTTGGGATCTTTTAAAGCAAAAGTAATAGTTTAATTAACAAAAATACATGGTTTGAAAGACTGTAGAGTTGTTAAAATCTTTTAAAATGAATTTTTGATCTTTTATAGGCTGGTAAGGACTTTCCCTAATATTATAAGAGTGAATGATAATTGTTTCTTCATTACACAGACTTTAAACTTTAAAAATTTTAGTCCTTAACCATCCTATGTTCTTTAGGCTCTAACATTAGCTTTCAAATGAAAACTTTACATAAGCAGTTCTGCCCTTTTGATTTTCTTCCATGGAAAAAAGAAGAGAAGAAAGAAAGGGAGGAGAGAAAGAAGAAAGAAAGAAAGAAAGAAGGAAAAGAAAGAAAGAAAGAGAGAGAGAAAGAAAGAAAGAAAGAAAGAAAGAAAGAAAGAAAGAAAGGAAAGAGAGAAAGAAAGAAAGAAAGAAAGAAAGAAAGAAAGAAAGAAAGAAAGAAAGAAAGAAAAGAAAGAAAAAAAGAAAGAGGCAAAGTAGAACATTTTGGATTCACAGTTAATGGACCATCAATCTAATGACACCCATGTTATGCTGTGTTTGAAGGCCATTACCAGCAGATGTTCCTTCAGCCTGAATTCTCAGCAATGCCCCCTTGTTGTATTTCTCTCTGGTCTACACAACTAGGTTGTTGAGGGGCAGGCAGGAATTGATGAGAATTATTCTGGAAAACTGACTTCTCTCATTCAGACATAGCTTTTCCGGAGCAGAGTATTTTCAGAACATTTACTGGCAGCATAACATAGATGATATCACAGAAGTAATTCCCGCACTGCTGAGCTGCCTAATTCCCCAGTTAAACACTGCTCTGATGTCAACAACCTCACGGCCAAGAGGACTACCAAAGTCATGTTGCCCTTAAAAAGACTTCTTACCACCCCAGGAATGCCACTTTCCACTAATGTTAATTTCAAATAATAAGTCATTCTTTTTCCTAATCAATATTTATTTTAATTATATAGATTTAGACATACTTTAGTTGGTTGTAGAGATTTGAAATTTTTAAAAAAGATTTTACTTATTTATTTGAGGAAGAGAGAGAGGGAGAACATGAATGGGGGGGAAGGGCAAAGGGAGAGTGAGAAGCAGACTCCCCACTGAGCAGGGAGCCCAACATGGGGCTTGATCCCAGGACCCCGAGATCAAAACCTGAGCCAAAGGCAGACGCTTAACTGACTGAGCCACACAGATACTCCTGAGATTTGAAATTTTATTTTATTTTATTTTATTTTAAAGATTTTATTTATTTATTTGAGAGGGAGAGACTGAGAGAGAGAGCACATGAGAGGGGGTAGGGTCGGGAGGGTCAGAGGGAGAAGCAGACTCCCTGCCGAGCAGGGAGCCCGATGCGGGACTCGATCCAGGGACTCCAGGATCATGACCTGAGCCGAAGGCAGTCGCTTAACCAACTGAGCCACCCAGGCGCCCGAGATTTGAAATTTTAAACAAAAATTGAAAATTTCAAATGATTGAGCCTGATCCTATTACTACACCAACATCATGTAGAGTCAGGGATATGAAAAGACATGAAGTTGTGGGTTCACATGTTTGCTATACCTTTGTCCCAGGTAATACATCAGATAAAAATATGGAAGAATCAAGAACATCGGCATTTTGTAGGAATACATATTCCTTGCCCACAGAAAGATACCAAAAAAGATATCTTATCCTCCTATATTTCTGGTCCCAAGTTTCAACATCTGTAAGATATAAAATGGCATTTTTGTAGATGACCTCTATAGTCCTTATTATTCTAAGAATTCATTGCTTCATGAAAGCAGAGAAGAATTCATGCTTGAGCAAAAGAGAGAATTTAGTGGCCAAGAAAGACCTTCACTACTAGTAACAGTCTTGTTCACATTATGTTGTAATACAATCCCAGGATGGGTGAGTAGCTGGACTGAGAAAGTACTCTGCTATTACAAGGTTGAAGCGTACCACTTCAGTTTCAGTTAATCAACTTTCAGAAAGCATCATATTCACATCTTTAGCAATCATAAAACAGAAGGCATCCATGGCTGGAATTTTAAGATGGAGTTAATGTGGGGACTATTTTCAGAGCTTTGGGCAGTGTTCAGGGCACCCACAAGGGATGTTGAGGCATCCAGGACTAGAAATAGCAGAAGGATGTGTTACAGGAGCCCAGTGGGAGTTGGCCCCATCCCTGGCCACAGCCCACAAGGCTGGGACTGACACTTTTCACCCAGGGAGAACCAATCCACAAGCTCAGCTAAGCCAGTCAGGTATTCTCAAGAAATTGAACTTAATGGCCGGAGATCAAGCCAGTCATATGATGTGAGACCCTTTAGCTATAAGCTCTGGTGGAGCTGCAAGCAGTCAATAAGAGCCATCCAAAAGCAGAAGTTAAGAGAATCACAGAAGAGTCTGGTCCAGAGAGAGAAAGGGATAGACAGAGAGGATGTAGAAATTAAAGACCATGTGGGCCCAGAATCATAGACAGGGAGATGTCCTCTCTGATATCTTTAAATCCCCAGTGTGGCCCAGCTAAGTTCGTTTCAGTTCTTAGTCATCAATGACTCACAGCACTTACACCATTTGGTTACACTGGCTTAGAGCAACCCCAAATTCCCTGAGACACCATTAAAATTCAACTAGTTTGTAATGGCTGTACCATAGTCCATTTTATGAAATAAACAAACCATAGTTTATTTATAAATCTCTCATCATTTCCAATATTTTGCATTACAAACATCCTTGCAATCTGAGTACATCTATCATTTTTTTCTAGATGTAAAATCCAAGAAGTGGAATTGCTGGGCTATTTGGATAGTTTGATGTGTACTGTTTATTGCCTTTGGTTCAACTAATTTATACTTGGACAAGCAGTGCATGGCAACCCCTATTTCAACCTATTCTCTAAATACTGTTGTTCGTATTTTTTCATACGTGCCAATATATTAGGTTGAAAAGTGTTTCATTGTTAATTTTTATTTTATTGATTGAACTTTTTCTCAAATATTGATGGGCACTTATATTTGTATATGTGTGTCTTGAGTTTATGACCTTTGCTTACTTTCTATTGCTGTAGTCAATTTTTCTTATTGATTTGTAAGAGACTTGAATTAACCCATTGCCTGTTTAAATAGTTTTCTGGTTTATTTTTTGATTTTATAATTTTGTTTGTGGGGCACCTCGGTGGCTTAGTAGGTTAAGCGGATGCCTTCGGCTCAGGTCGTGATCCCAGGGTCCTGGGATACAGCCCTACATTTCCCTTTCCCTCTGCCCCTCCCCCTGCATGTTCTTTCTTTCTTTCTCTTTATCATGAATAAATACAAATCTTTAAAAATAAAAAAATAATATATACAGTGGAATATTATGCAGCCATCAAAAGGAATGAGATCTTGCCATTTGCAACGACGTGGATGGAACTGGAGGGTATTATGTTGAGTGAAATAAGTCAAACAGAGAAAGACATGTATCATATGATCTCACTGATATGAGGAATTCTTAATCGCAGGAAACAAACTGAGGGTTGTTGGAGTGGGGGGTGAGGTGGGAGGGATGGGGTGACTGGGTGATAGACACTGGGGAGGGTATGTGCTCTGGTAAGCGCTGTGAATTGTGCAAGACTGTTGAATCTCAGATCTGTACCTCTGAAACAAATAATGCAATATATGTTAAGAAAAAAAAAAGAAGAAGAAGGTAGCGGGAGGGGAAGAATGAAGCGGGGGAAATCGGAGGGGTAGACGAACCATGAGAGACAATGGACTCTGAAAAACAAACAGGGTTCTAGAGGGGAGGGAGGTGGAAGGATGGGTTAGCCTGGTGGTGGGTATTGAGGAGGGCACATTCTGCATGGAGCACTGGGTGTTATGCACAAACAATGAATCATGGAACACTTCATCTAAAACTAATGATGTAATGTATGGGGATTAACATAAGAATAAAAAAATATTTAATTTAAAAATAAATAAATAAATAAATAATAAAAAAATAAAATTTTGTTTGTGTTTTTTGACACACAGAGATCTTACAATTTTTTTCCTGAAGAGATGGTCCCTCTTCCTCCATAGGCATTGTCATGTCTGGATTTAGTGCCTAGAAATGTTGTAGCCACCTCATGATTTTGAGAACATCTGAGGCCATGTGCTTGTCCTTTGAAGCTGACAGAGTGGAGAGAAAGAAACCTCAGGCCTTGCTAACATTGCTGAGCCACTGGATCAACCAAGGTAGAAACCAGTTACCCCTCGATTTTTTTTTCTCTTGCTTTTTTTGTTATGTGAAATACCACATTTCATTTCATCTAAAACACCATTGGTTATAAGATACAACATTATTTTATGTACCACTAAGAAAAGAAAATGGTGCCAATTAAACCACAGCATGTCATCAGTTAGAAGACTTGTCCTGATTTCAGGGATTTTAAAAGTGTAAAAGCCTGGATTTTAGAATCGATGAAACATGATCATACATTTCATCATTGTTTCAGTCAAACGAGTCAAGAGATTTCTGTTACTTGCTGTTGTAAGTATCATATCTAATACATCCAAAACTTATCTACTTCTCACAGGTGTACTAGCACATATATATAAAGATATATGACAAGAAAATTCGTAGGAACAAAATACTGACAAAATTAAATGTTTATCATTGGGAATAGGTCAAATAAATTATAGAAAAGCATGCAATGAATATTGAGCAGACATTAAAAAAGAGAAAGAAGAAAAGCCAAATATTGCTGTGGAGAACAATTCTCTAAGATTTATTGTGAAGTAAAAATAAGAGCATGCTTTATGTGTTTGAAGAAGTGTGTGTGGTATGCCATCATTTGTGTACATTTATATATTTGAACATAAATATATACTTTTACATACATATACATATTTGTTAATCAGATCTTTGCTTCCAATGATACTGAAGAAATAGTAAACATGGTTGCTTCTCAGGAAAAAAAACAGGAACTGGGAGATTAGGGAGGGAGAACTTTTTATTATACATAACTTTCTGCTATTTGATTTTTAAAATGTAAGTATGTGAAAAAAATGTAAGTATGTGTTGTTTATATAAAATTGCGTACGTTAAAGAGAAAAGCTCTTGGCTTATATAATATTTTTATTCTGTCATATTACACTTTCATGGTTTTCTTCCAGTTTCAATACTATTCTTTTTCAATCTATAAATGCCCTCAGGACCAGTTTTGGGCCCTCTTTTCATCTCTGTCTACACTTAACCCCTTAGTGATTTCATTTAAATGCCTGTCTGTAAATACTATTTATACTACTAAAATACTATTTATCACTTAAATACTACTTATACTATACACACAAGTTTCCGTCTCCTACCACTGGTTCTCCTCTGGATTCCAGACTCAAATATCCAACTGCCTGGTTGACATCTCCATTCAGTTATCCAAAATGCATCTCAAACTTAACATACCTGAATCAGATAGAATGCTTTGGGTTCCATGTAATGTAATTCGGACTCCAGGATTTGTTGGAAAAGTCCTGTAATAGATTGTCGACCAGCAGTAGTTCAATGAGCACCATGACCTCACTCTTAGCACTACCCTCCTGTGAGGCAGACTCCATCCTCAAGCTGGATTCAAGATGATTGCCACAGTACCAGCCTCCCTTCTCCCTACTACAGTGTCCAGAGGAAGAAAGGACATAGCTTTTATTGGTAGATTCCTCTTAAAAAAAAAAAACAACTTTGTTCTCATAAAGCCCCCCAAAACTCCTCACCTGAACCCATTCCTAAACCTTCCCACTGGCCAATGAAATGCCTTACAATGATTGGCTTAGGCCAGGACTCTTTAATTAGTCAATAACAAGGAGAGAAGGCAGTTATCCTTAGACCAATTAGACCAACTCTGGAGAAGAAGGTGAAGCCAGCTTTTTCTGAATCACTTGGGGTATATGAAAAACTGGTAAGTACATGAAAGAAATCAGAATGCTATTAGGCAGGATGAAATGGACACTGACTAAGGCAGTTGACAGTGTCGAAACGAGTTTTTGGGTTTTTTTTTACTTTACTTTTTTTTACTTAAATTTTGAATCCATCCACTACTCTCTGTCTCCGGTGATTCTACCAAAACTACCAGCATCACTCACGAGGGTCACTGCAGTAGCCTACTAACTCATCTCCATGCTTGTATTCTTGACCACCTCTATATTCCATTCTCCATGAGAAGCCAGAATTCTCATTTAAATGAAAAATCAGATTCCCTTTTGCAAAATCAACAACTGTTTCTTATTTTATCTGGACTAAAATCCGAATTCCTTATCACAGCCCACAGTGCTCTACAACATGTGATTCTTACTTACTTCTTTAATTGCATCTCATATCACACTTTTTCTCACTAACCAAATTTCAACCCACACTGATTTCCTTACTTTCCCCCGACATCCCAAGATCTGTTTTTCTTTTTGCTTCCTACTTACTGGCCTTTGCATTACTATTGCTTGCCAGGAAAGCTCTCCCAGATCATCACAACTTTTGGCTGTCAGACTGATCCTCTCTGCATTGCTTGGTACCAAAATCTGCAAGCACATTTCCTGAGATTCCCTTGCCTACTATGTTTGCCTAGGTTCAGCCAAAGAAGAGCACCTCCAAGAGGTTAAACTTTAGGGGGAAGGGGGAGATTATGGAATTCCCCTCACCTCTCTGTGAGGAAGTATCTTCCCCAGGGATTGCATCATCTCTGTGGTTGCAGCTCTGGCCTGGCAGCCACTGCCACAGTAATCCTCTGTCTCATTTGCATAGAACTAGGAATGGGTTTCCTTCCTGCTCATCTCTGGGTTGCCTTACCACCCCCTGTTTGACTTAACAACTCTTCTGACACCCATATAAATGACCTCTATTTAACTGCCTGGATTAATTGTTTTGTGTTGGTTTTGTTTCCAGTGTAATTCAGCTGATGCATTTGGCTATATGTTATTATTCAGTTCTGAGCTCAGATGATATCTCTTCAAAAAAATATGTCCTGACCAACCTATGTACAGTAGTGTCCTAGTAACTCTCATTATATCACTCTTTTTACTTTATTGTCTGTTTTCTCCCAATAGAATATAGGCTTTAAGAGAGTACAGACCTCATTCATCTTGTTCAGCGCTGTCTCCCCGTACTTAGAATGGTACCTGGAATGTAGTAACACCTCAATAACTATTTGTGGATTAATGAAAGAAAATTTCTAGTACATTTATGATTTTAAGCTTCATGTTTACATTTTAATCCATCTAAAATTTATTTTTGTATAGATGTGAAGTATAGATATAATTTTTGTGTTATATAGCCACTAGCATAAACCCATTTATTGAAAAACTGTTCTTTCTGCCCTGTTTCATACTGATCCCTTTATTATATACTGTATTTTACATATATTTTACCTATATTTGTTACTGGACTTTCTATACCGTTTCATTGTTCAACCCCTGCAAGTAATACAATATTTTATATCTTTATAATACATCGTAATAACTGGTGGGCCAAAGTCTCCCCTCTTTTTTAAAAAAAACTGTAGCAAATATATAACATTTTTATTGATCTAGATATACTTAAGAATAAAATTTAAAGGCCCACAAAAATTTTATTTGTGTTTGGTTGAAATTGTTTTAAATACATGGATTATTTTGAGGGAAAAATGATTTTACAATATTGAAACTTCCCATATAGAAAAATAGTGTTTCTTTACATTTTTTTCCATTCACTTGTGTATAGTGCAGCACTTCAGTAAAGTTTTAGAACTCTTATTATATAAATCCTTCATAATTTGTCTTCTTAGTATTAGCAGTGAACACTTATTGAGTTCTTACTATACGTCAGGAACTGTTCCAACTACTTTAAATGTATTAATATTATTTAATGCACACAATCATATGGATAGGTACATTTACTACCATTATTCCTAAATAATTTACATATCATTGTTATGTTGAATGGGATGATATTCTTTTGCATTTTCTAACACTTTATATATAGGAAAGCTATTGATTTTTATAAATTTATCTTGTAACTGGGGCACATCTGGTTTTTAAAAAAATGAGCTACAGTAATTACCAGTTCAAAGTGCACTTAAGAATGCTGCTCTATGATAAATAACATGATTATGCACACCCATATTCACATAGAATTTTTAGTAAACTTTATTTAAGTATTTATCATTAATTATATTTAACAGTAAGAATTACTACTTTTGGGGCACCTGGGTGGCTCAGTCAATTAAGCATCCGCCTTCAACTCAGGTCATGATCCTGGGATCCTGGGGTCCTGGGATCAAGCTCCGCATCAGGCTCCCTGCTCACCGGGGAGTCTGCTTCTTCTTTCCCTCTGCCCCTCCCCCCTGCTTGAACTCTCTCTCTTGCTCTCTCTTGGGTGCTCTCTCTCTCTCTCTCTCAAATAAATAAAATCTTTTAAACAGAAAGAATTACTACTATCTAAGAAGATCCCACTATGTGACAAACACTATGCTTGACAACTTATATATATGATCTCTCTGAATCCCTGGCACAGTACTCTATAGTGAGAATTATTATACCCATTTTACAGATGAGAAAAACTGAGACTCAGAGATAGTAAGTAATTTCTCCAAGTTCACATATTTCTACCCTGCTGCTTTAAATGTAACTTATACATATAACAACTGTTTTCATTTTTAAAAGTTAATTACATAAAACTGAGGCACCAGGGTGATTCAGTCAGTTGAGCATCTGACTCTTGGTTTCAGCTCAGGTCATGATCTCGGGGTCCTGGGATGGAACCCCATCTTGGGGTCCATGCTCAGTGGGAAGTCTACTTGGGATTCTCTCTCCCTCTCCCCCTGCCCCTACCCCCACTCACTCACACACTCTCTCTCTCAAATGAATAAATAAATCTTTTTTTTTTTTAAAGTTAGCTAGATAAAACTACAATTAAATTTTGGTAGTATAAGATAAAAATAAGTGAGAAAAGTCAAATATGGTATGAATTTCTGTGACACTTCACTCTTAAAACTTTTATTTTGGAGTGAGGGTCTTCATCTTTTTATGTAATTTTACTACAGTTTGAGGCAGGGAGATGTGATGTTGTCTGAGGGTGGCTTGATTCCATATCCCAATGAATGTTTTGTTTGATTCTCGAAAAGCTTTAATTTCTCAGTGTAGTGAGAAACAAATTTCAAAAGAAAATTATGTGTAATAAGATACCTAGGAATAAACTTAACCAAAGAGGTTAAAGACCTATACTCTGAAAACAATAAAACATTGATGAAAGAAATTGAAGAAGATACAAAGAAATGGAAAGACATTCCATGCTCATGGGTTGGAAGAACAAATATTGTTAAAATGTCTATACCACTCAAAGCAATCTATAGATTTAATGCAATCCCTATCAAAATACCAATAGCATTTTTCACAGAACTAGAACAAAAAATCCTAAAATTTATATGGAACCACAAAAGACCCCGAGTAGCCAAAGCAATTCTGAAAAAGAAAAACAAAGCTGGAAGTATCACAATTCCAGGTTTCAATTATATTACAAGGTGTAGTAATGAAAATAGAAAATATAGAAATAAACCCATGATTATATGGTCAATTAATCTTTGACAAAGGAGGAAAGAATATCCAATGGAAAAAAAAAAAAAAGAGTGTCTTCAACAAATGTTGTTGGGAAAACTAGTCAGCTCCATGCAAAAGAATGAAATTGGACCACTTTCTTACACCATATACAAAAACAAACTCAAAATGGATGAAAGACCTAAATGTGAGAACTGAAATCATAAAAATCCTAGAAGAGAGCACAGGCAATAATTTTTCTGATATGGGCCATAGTAACATTTTTCTAGATATGTCTCTCGAGGCAAGGGAAACAAAAGCAAAAATGAACTATTGGGACTTCATCAAGATAAAAGGCTTTTGCACAGTGAAGGACACACTCAACAAAACTAAAGGCACCCTATGGAATGGGAGAAGATATTTGCAAATGACATATTGGATAAAGGGTTAGTAACCAAAATATATAAAGAACTTATAAAACTCAAGGCCCACTCTGGAAAACAGTATGGAGGTTCCTCAAAAAGTTGAAAATAGAGCTACCATATGATCCAGCAATTGCACTACTGGGTATTTACCCCAAAGATACAAAAGTAGGGATCCAAAAGGGTACGTGCACCCCGATGTTTATAGCAGCAATGTCCACAATAGCCAAACTGTGGAAAGAGCCAAGATGTCCATCGACAGATGAATGGATAAAGAAGATGTGGTATATATACACAATGGAATATTATGCAGCCATCAAAAGGAATGAGATCTTGCCATTTGCAACCACGTGGATGGAACTGGAGGGTATTATGTTGAGTGAAATAATTCAATCAGAGAAAGACGTGTATCATATGATCTCACTGATATGAGGAATTCTTAATCTCAGGAAACAAACTGAGGGTTGCTGGAGTGGGGGGTGGGGTGGGAGGGATGGGGTGACTGGGTGATAGACACTGGGGAGGGTATGTGCTCTGGTAAGCGCTGTGAATTGTGCAAGACTGTTGAATCTCAGATCTGTACCTCTGAAACAAATAATGCAATATATGTTAAGAAAAAAAAAGAAGAAGAAGGTAGCAGGAGGGGAAGAATGAAGCAGGGGAAATCGGAGGGGTAGACGAACCATGAGAGACGATGGACTCTGAAAAACAAACTGAGGGTTCTAGAGGGGAGGGGGGTGGGAGGATGGGTTAGCCTGGTGGTGGGTATTGAGGAGGGCACATTCTGCATGGAGCACTGGGTGTTATGCACAAACAATGAATCATGGAACACTACATCTAAAACTAATGATGTAATGTATGGGGATTAACATAAGAATAAAAACAAACAAACAAACAAAACCTCAAGGCCCAAAAGACAAATAATCCAATTTAAAAAATGGGCAGAAGATATAAACAGACGTTTCTCCAAAGAAGACATACAACAGACACATGAAAAGATGCTCAACATCACTCATCATCAGGGAAATGCAGACCAAAACTGCAATAAGATGTCAAGTCACACCTGTCAGAAAGGTTAAAATAAAAAACACAAGGAAAAAAAATGTTAGCGATGAAATGGAGAAAAAGGAACCCTCTTGTACTATCGGTGGGAATGCAAACTGGTGCAGCCACTCTGGAAAACAGTATGGAGATTCCTCAAAAAGTTAAAAATAAAACTACCCTAAGATCCAGTAATCACATTACTGGGTATTTACCCCCAAAATACAAAAGCACTAATTCAGAGGGATAAACGTACCCTATGTTTATAAGCAGCATTATTTACAATGACCAGATTATGGATGCAGCTCTGTGTCCATCAGTAGATGAACAGATAAAGAAGATGTGGTGTATGTATACAAGGGGATATTATTCAGCCATAAAAAGACTGAAATGTTGCTATTTACAATGACATGGATGGAGCTAGAAAGTATTATGCTAAGCAAAATAAGTCATTCAGAGAAAGATGTACAATATGATTGCACTCATATGTGGAATTTAAGAAACAAAACAAACAAGCAAAGAGGAAAAAAGAGAGAGAGAGGCAAACCAAGAAGCCGACTCTTAACCATAGAGAAAAAAGGGATGGTTTAAATAGGTGATGGGGGGGCGCCTGGGTGGCTCAGTTGGTTGGGCGACTGCCTTCGGCTCAGGTCGTGGTCCTGGAGTCCCGGGATCGAGTCCCGCATCGGGCTCCCTGCTCGGCGGGGAGTCTGCTTCTCCCTCTGATCCTCCTCCCTCTCATGCTCTCTGTCTCTCATTCTCTCGCTCTCAAATAAATAAATAAATAAAATCTAAAAAAAAAAAAAAATAAAAAAAAATAAATAAATAAATAGGTGATGGGGATTAAGGAGTGCACTTGTGATGAGCACTGGGTGATATATGGAAGTGTTGAATCTCTCTATTGTACAGCTGAAAAGTAATACAACACTGTATGTTACTTACACTGGAATTTAAAATAAAATTTAATTTAAAAAAAGAGAAAATTATGTGGATCACTCTCCAGCCCCTAAAGTGTTTGCCTTTACTTTTTCAAAGTCTATTTTAAGCTATACAACGGCTTTATTTCAAGCTGTCATACACTTTACCTTTCTCCTTTTTAATTTTGCTCAATTTGAATTAATTCACTAAAGCCATTATCAGTGCCACTATTTTCTTCCATTCCCTTGAACCTGCCAACACTCAGCAGAAATTCTGTGAGATTGCACTGTTTCTGGTACATAATGCTCAGTGTTTCTTTTTCTCTCCATCTAATCCAACACTCGTATAAATTTTATTGTGAAGAAAATCTATCATTTTATCATCTTGCCTATAATGGAATACTCAACTCCCATTTTTCATAGCATGCCAGGTGTGTAACCAAAAAATGTCTTTTTCTTCTGCTTAGAAATTATAATCTCGTTCTTTAAGAAAACTCTGGGAGTGCCTGGCTGGCTCAGTTGGTTAAGCCTCTGACCCTTGGTTTTGGATCATATTGTGATTTCAGGGTTGTGGGATCAAGCCCCACGTCAGGCTCCCCACTCAGTAGGGAGTCAGCTGTTCTCCCTCTCCTTCTGCCCCTCTCTCTGCTTGCTCTCTCTCCCTCTCTAAAGTAAATAAATAAATCTTAAAAAAAAAGGAATACTCCATCTCACAGGATTATTTTATGATTTACATAACTTTATGATAGTCTCAACTCAAAGTTGCCCTTAAGGGCAAAATAGAGATATAACACTACTAATCATTAGGGAAATGCAAATTATAACTATAATGAGACCCTGCCTCACACCCATTAGGGTGGTTATAAATTAAAAAACAGAAGACAAGTATTGGCAAGGATGTGGAGAAATTGGAACTCTTTTGCACTGTTGGTGGCAATGTAAAATTGTGCAGCCACTGTGGGAAACAGTATGGAGCTTCCTCAAAAAATTAAAAATAATATTACCATATGACCCAGAAATTCCACTTCTGGGTATATACCCAAAAGAATTGAAAACAGGGTCTTGAATAGATATTTGTGCACCCATATTCATAGCAGCATTATTCGTAATACTAAAACATGGAAGCAACCCAAGTGTCCATCGACAAATGAGTGGATTACCAAAATGTGGTATATTCATACTATTAAATATTAGTCAGTCCTAAGAAGGAAAGAAATTCTGCAGTATGTTACAACAAGGATGAATCTTGAGTACATAACACTGAGTGAAATAAACCAGTCACAAAAAGTCAAATGCTGTATGATTCCACGTAGTGAAATAATTAAGTAGTCAAAATCATAAAAACAGAAGGTGTAATTTTGGTTGCCAGGGGCTGGGGAGGAGGGGAGAATGGGGAGTTATTGTTTAATGGGTATAGAGTTTCAGATTTACAAGATGAAGAGAGTTATGGGGTTAGATAGTGGTGATAGTTGCACAAGAATATAAATATATTTAAAACTGCTGAACTGGGGGCACTTAGGTGGCTCAGTCTGTTGAGTGGCTGACTTTAGGTTTCAGCTCAGGTCATAATATCATGGGTTGCAGGACTGAGCCCCATGTTGGGCTCCACACTCAGCTGGGAGTCTGCTTGAAGATTTTCTCCCTCTGCCCCTCCTCCCACCCACTCATGCATGTCCTCTCTCTCTCTTTCTCTCTCAAATAAATAAATAAGTCTTAAAAAACAAAAAACAAAAAATACTAAACTGTTACCTTAAAAATGGTTATGATAAGCAAGCAGAGTGGGGCAGTGGAAGCATGCTGGGCCCATAACCCAGAGGTTGATGGATCGAAAAACAGTTAAGATGGTAAATGTTGTTATGTATATTTTAAAACAATTTAAAAAATTAAAATTAAATATTAAAGTAAAGAATTAGGGTCCATCAGTCATGTGAGTTATTTGACTTTATATAGGAAACATTGATTTTACTGAATTCAGGCAGGCCATTTTGTGTGGATAGAAAGCCTAAATCTAGCCAATGGGATTTCTAATTTGCCTTTGTTGAGAATTAGTTAATAGCCTTCAGCATGATATATGCTTGTAAAATTTATTAGTTTCAGATAAATAAATTTAACTCCTTGGTTTTGGAAATTCACACAAACATTACTAACATAGAGAAAAGGGCAATGAATAAGCTATGGTTTTATAAAATGTTACATTAAAGAATCATTATTTTATGAATTTTTTTTAAAGATTTTATTTATTTATTCATGATAGACAGAGAGAGAGAGAGAGAGAGGGAGAAGCAGGCTCCCAAGGAGCAGGAAGCCCGATGCGGGACTCGATCCCAGGGATCATGACCTGAGCTGAAGGCAGACGCTTAACCATCCGAGCCACCCAGGCGCCCTATTTTATGAATTTAATGGCTTTTCGTACAAGCTCCTGAGATCACTCAGAATCCTTCATAATGAAAGAGGTGTTGTGTCCCTCATTCCCATTTGCAAGCTTTGTGCCAAACTAAATGTTAAGAAGAACTGTAAAGAAAAGTTTCACTGCCAAACCACAAACTATGCTCTGAAAGTGCAAAACAGAAAAGAAGTAAAAAGTCAAACAAAAACAAACAAACTTAGGGTTCTATGAAGCCAGAGTAAACCACAGACCATAGAAAAACACTATCCCTTCCATAGCCTCAATATCATCATAGTAGAGGAGGGTCGTGAGTGGGGATGTTTGAGTCCAGCCAGCTGCCATCTTGGGTTGTTAAGTGGATGCTAAGCGAGGACAGAGTATTCATGGCTGTGAGTGGTCTTTGTTGCCTCTCCTCTCCACGCTGGCGCCCAGAGAGTTTCCCTGTTGGCTGTAGTGGTCTCTGTATTGTCGAGAAAGATCATCCAAAGTAACTAACTCCTCAAGAAACTTTGCCAAGGGGCGCCTGGGTGGCTCAGTCGTTAAGCGTCTGCCTTTGGCTCAGGTCATGATCCCAAGGTCCTGGGCTGGAGCCCTGCATCAGGCTCCCTGCTTGGTGGGAAGCCTGCTTCTCCGTTTCCCCCTGCTTGTGTTCCCTCTCTCACTGTGTCTCTCTCTGTCAAATAAATATATAAAATCTTAAAAAAAAAAAAAAAAAAAGAAACTTTGCCAAATCACATTCATCAGGCGCTTGAGGCATAACAGTTTATAATTTCCAAGTGGGGAGCATTGATTAGAAAAGGAGGAAAAGACTCCATTTGTACCATCAAGTTCCCCTTTTAGAAAAATCCCTTAAACATTTTAATTGCAAAATAGGTAGATATTTACCAAAAAGCTCCTATAAGCTCATGAAATTCCACATTTTTGCTACTTAAGAAAAAGATGTTTAACCAAGGGACACTTCCATGAATAATAAATATTTGGGTTTCTTTTTCCTTCTCATTTTTAAAATTTAAGTTCAATTAATTAACATATAATGTATTATTAGTTTCAGAGATAGAGGTCAGTGATTCATCAGTCTTATATAATACCTAGTGATCATTGCATCACATGCCCTCCTTAATGTCCATCACCCAGTTTACCCACCCTCCCCTCCAGCAACCCTCAGTTTGTTTCCTATAATTAAGAGTCTCTTATGGTTTGTCTCCCTCTCTGATTTTGTCTTGTTTTATTTTTGTTCTCTTCCCCTATGATCCTCTGTTTTGTTTCTTAAATTTCATATATGAGTGAGATCATATGATAATTGTCTTTCTCTGATTGACTTATTTCACTTAGCATAATACCCTCTAGTTCCGTCCATGTTGATGCAAATGGCAAGATTTCTTTTCTTTTTTGATGGCTGAGTGGTACTCCGTTGTATATATATACCACATCTTTTTCCATTCATCTGTCGATGGACATCTGGGCTTTTTCCATAGTTTGGCTATTGTGGACATTGCTGCTATAAACATTGTGGTGCAGGTACCCCTTCGGATTACTACATTTGTATCTTTGGGATAAATACTCAGTAGTGGAATTGCTTGATCATATGGTAGCTCTATTTTCAACTTTTTGAGGAACCGCCATACTGTTTTGCAGAGTGGCTGCACTAGCTTGCATTCCCACCAACAGTGTAGGAGGGTTCCCCTTTCTCCTCATCCTTGCCAGCATCTGTTGTTGCCTGACTTGTTAATTTTAGCCATTCTGATTGGTGTGAGGTGATATCTCATTGTGGTTTTGATTTGTACTTCCCTGATGCCAAGTGATATGGAGCATTTTTTCATGTGTCTATTGGCCATTTGTATGTCTTATTTGGAGAAGTATCTGTTCATATCGTTTGCCCATTTCTTGATTGGATTATTTGTTCTTTGGGTGTTGAGTTTGATAAGTCCTTTATAGATTTTGGATACTAGCCCTTTATCTGATATGTCATTTGCAAATATCTTCTCCCATTCTGTTGGTTGTCTTTTGGTTTTGTCAACTGTTTCCCTTGCTATGCAAAAGCTTTTTATCTTGATGAAGTCCCAATAGTTCATTTTTTCCCTTTGTTTCCCTTGCATTTAGAAATGTGTCTAGCAAGCAGTTGCTGCAGCCGAGGTCACAGAGGTTGCTGCCTGTGTTCTCCTCTAGGATTTTCATGGATTCCTGTCTCACATTTAGGTCTTTCATCCATTTTGAATCTATTTTTGTGTATGGTATAATAAAATGGTCCACATTCATTCTTCTGCATGTGGCTGTCCAATTTTCCCAATACCATTTGTTGAAGAGACTCTTTTTTCCATTGGATATTCTTTCCTGCTTTGTCGAAGATTAGTTGACCATGGAGTTGAGGGTTCACTTCTGGGTCCTATATTCTGTTCCATTGATCTAGGTATCTGTTTTTGTGCCAGTACCATACTGTCTTGATGATTACAGCCTTGTAATAGGCCTTGAAGTCCAGAATTGTGATGCCTCCAGCTTTGGTTTTCTTTTTCAGCATTCCTTTGGCTATTGGGTTCCATACAAATTTTAGGATTATTTGTTCTAGCTCTGTGAAAAAAATTTGATGGTATTTTGATAGGAATTGCATTGCATGTATAGATTGCTCTAGGTAGCATAGACATTTTCACAATATTTGTTCTTCCAATCCATGAGCATGGAATGTTTTTCCATCTTTTTGTGTCTTCCTCAATTTCTTTCATGAGTGTTCTGTAGTTCCTGGAGTATAGATCCTTTACCTCTTTTGTTAGGATTATTCCTAGGTATCTTATGGTTTTTGGTGCAATTATAAATGAGATCAACTCCTTGATTTCTCTTTCTTTCATCTCATTGTTAATGTATAGAAATGCAACTGATTTCTGTGCATGGATTTATATCCTGCCACTTTGCTAAATTCCTGTATGCGTTCTAGCAATTTTGGGGTGGAGGCTTTTGGGTTTTCCACATAGAGTATCATGTCATCTGTGAAAAGTGAGAGTTTGAATTCTTCTTTGCTGATTTGGATGCTTTTTATTTTTTGTTGTTGTTGTTGTCTGATTGCTGTGGCTAGGACTTCTAGTATTATGTTGAACAACAGTGGTAATAGTGGACATCCCTGCCATGTTCCTGACCTTAGGGGAGAAGCTCTCAGTTTTTCCCCATTGAGAATGATATTCACTGTGGCTTTCTGTATATGGCTTTTATGATATTGTGATATGTTCCTCTATCCCTACACTGTGAAGAGTTTTTATCAAGAAAGGATGCTGACGGTCAAATGCATTTTCTGCATGTATCGAGAGGATGACACAGTTCTTGTCTTTTCTTTTAATAATGTGATGTATCACATTGATTGATTTGTGGATGTTGAAGCAACCTTGCAGCCCAGGAATAAATCCCACTTGTCATGGTGAATAATCCTTTCAATATACTGTTGGATCCTATTGGCTAGTATCTTATTAAGAATTTTTGCATCCATGTTCATCAGGGATATTGTTCTGTAATTCTCCTTTTTAGTGGGGTCTTTGGTTTTGGGATCAAGGTAATGCTGGCCTCATGAAAGACTGGAAGTTTTCCTTCTATTCCTATTTTTTGAAACAGCTTCAGAAGAATAAGTATCAATTCTTCTTTAAATGTTTGGTAGAATTCCCCTGGGAAGCCATCCGGCCCTGGACTCTTGTTTTTTGGGAGATTTTTGATTACTGTTTCAATTTCCTTACTGGTCATGGGTCTGTTCAGGTTTTCTATTTCTTCCTGGTTCAGTTTGGTAGTTGATACATCTTTAGGAATGCATCCATTTCTTCAGATTGCCTAATTTGTTGGCATATAGTTGCTCGTAATATGTTCTTATAATTGTTTGTATTTCTTCGGTGTTAGTTGTGATCTCTCCTCTTTTATTCATTATTTTATTTATTTGGGTCCTTTCTCTTTTCTTTTTGATAAGTCTGGCCAGGGGTTTATCAATCTTGTTAATTCTTTCAAAGAACCAGCTCCTAGTTTCGTTGATCTGTTCTACTGTTCTTTTAGTTTCTATTTCATTGATTTCTGCTCTGATCTTTATGATTTCTCTTCTCCTGGTGGGTTTAGGCTTTATTTGCTGTTCTTTCTCCAGCTCCTTTAGGTGTAGGGTTAGGTTGTGCATTTGAAACCTTTCTTGTTTCTTGAGAGAGTCTTGTATTGCTATATATTTCCCTCTTTGCTGCATCCCAAAGGTTTAGAACAGTTATATTGTCATTTTCATTTGCTTCCATGAATTTTTTTTTTAGTAAAAGGCAAAAGATTTATGCAATCTGAAGAGAAACCAGAGTATCCATGAATTTTTTTTAATTATTCTTTAATTTCCTGGTTGACCCATTCATTCTTTAGTAGGATGCTCTTTAGCCTCCATGTATGAGTTATGTCCAAATTTCCTCTTGTAATTGAGTTCCATTTTCAAAACATTGTGATCTGAAAATATGCAGGGATTGATCCCAATCTTTTTTTTGTACTGGTTGAGACCTAATTTGTGACCCAGTATGTGGTCTATTCTGGAGAATGTTCCATGTGTACTAGAGAAGAATGTGTATTTTGTTGCTTTGGGATGGAATGTTCTGAATATATCTGTGAAGTCCATCTGGTCCAATGTGTCATTCAAAGCCCTTGTTTCTTTGTTGATCTTCTGCTTAGATGATCTGTCCATTGCAGTGAATGGGGTGTTAATGTCGCCTACTATTATTGTATTATTATTGATGTGTTTAATTTTGTTTTTAATTGGTTTATATAATTGGCTGCTCCCAGGTTAGGGGCATAGATATTTACAATTGTTCTTGTTGTTGGATAGACCGTTTAAGTATGTTATAGTGTCCTTCCTCATTTCTTTTTTTTTTTTTTAAGATTTTATTTATTTATTTATTTATGAGAGACAGAGAGAGAGAGAAGCAGAGGGAGAAGCAGGCTCCCAAGGAGCAGGGAGCCCGATGTGGGACTCGATCCCAGGACCCTGGGATCATGACCTGAGCCGAAGGCAGATGCTTAACCATCTGAGCCACCCAGGCGCCCCTTCCTCATTTCTTATTAGTCTAGTTTGTTTAATATAAGGATTGCTACCCCAGCTTATTTTTCATATCCATTAGGATGATAAATGGTTTTCCACCCCCTCACTTTTCATCTGGACATATCTTTGGGTCTAAAATGAGTCTCTTGTAAGCAGCATATTGATGGGTCTTGCTTTTTTATCCAAACTGATACCCCGTGTCTTTTGATTGGGGCATTTGGCCCACTTACATTCAGAGTAACTATTGAAAGATATGAATTTAGTTCCATTGTATTACCTGTAAAGTCACTTTTTCTGTATATTGTCTCTGTTCCTTTCTGCTCTATGTTACTTTTGGACTCTCTCTTCAGGTAAAGGATCCCTTTTAACATTTCCTATTGGGCGGGTTTAGTGATCACAAATACTTTTAGTGTCTGTTTGTCTGGAAGCTTTTTATCACTCTTATTTTGAATGACATCCTACTTGGATAAAGTATTCTTGGCTGCATAATTTTCTCATTTAGCACCCTGAATATATCATGCCAGTCCTTTCTGGCCTCCCAGGTCTCTGTGGAAACGTTTGCTGCCGGTCTAATGTTTCTACCCTTGTAGGTTATGGACCTCTTGTCCTGAGCTGCTTTCAGGATTTTCTCTGTCTCTGAGATTTGCAAGTTTCACTTTTATATGTTAGGGTGTTGACCTATTTTTATTGATTTTGAGGGGGCTTCTCTGTGCCTCCTGAACTTGAATGCCTGATTCTTTCCCCAGATTAAGGAAGTTCTCCATTATAATTTGCTCCATTATACTTTCTGCCTCCCTTTCTCTCCTCTTCTTCTGGGATCCCAATTATTCTAATATTGTTTCACTTTATGATATCACTTATCTCTCGAATTCTCCCCTCATGATCCAGTAGTTGTTTCTCTCTCTTTTTCTCAGCTTCTTTAGTCTCCATCATTTTGTCTTCCATATCACTAATTCCCTCTTCTGCTTCATTTATCCTGGCAGTTAGAGCCTCCATTTTTTTTTAAAGATTTCATTTATTTATTTTTCAGGGAGAGAGAGAGCACAAGCAGGGGGAGCAGCAGGCAGAGGGAGAGGCAGTCTCCCTGCTGAGCAAGGAGCTCAACCAAGAAGCCTAATATGGGCCTCGATCCCAGGATCCTGGGACCAAGACCTGAGCTGAAGGCAGATGCTCAACTGACTGAGCCACCCAGGCATCCCTAGAGCCTCCATTTTTTATTGCATCTCATTCATAGCCTTTTTTATTTTGACTTGATTAGATTTTGGTTCTTTTATGTCTCCAGAAAGGGATTCTCTAGTGTCTTCTATGGTCTTCTCAAGCCCAGCTAATATCTCTATAATCATTATTCTGAACTCTAGTTCTGACATCTTTCTTATATCCATAGTGATTAGGTCTCTGGGAGTCAGTATTGCCTCTTATCTCTTTTTTGAGGTGACTTTTCCGTTGTCATTCTGTCCAGAGAAGAATAGATGAATGAGAGAATAAAATACTAAAATGGTAAAAACAACCCCAGAGAAATATACACTAAACAAATCAGAAGAGATATTATATCTTGAGTGTATTTTGGTTGGTTTGTTAGAAGAAACTCTATCTCAAAATTATAAAGAAAGAAAAACTTATATATATACAAAAATAAATTAAACACATTGAAAGGATAGAATGTATTCATAAAGATGAAAATTAAAAAAGATTTAAGCAAAAAGAGTTGATAAAATTAGAAATTGGTTGAAAAGGAAAGAGAAAAAAATTAAAATTGAAAGACTAAAGAAGCATGGGGGGAAAAAACATGAATTCTATATTCCCCTGGCGCTGGAGTTTTGCAGTTGTCATTGATGGGCAAACTCGGTCTTGGCTGGATGTTCTTGCTGATCTTCTCGGGGTGGGGCCTGTTGTGTTGATTCTCAAGTGTCTTTGCCCTGGGCAGAATTGCACCATCCTTGCCAGCGGCCAGGCTAGTAATCTGCTCCAGATTGCTCTATGTGGTTTTTGTTCCCTGAAGGCTTTCCACACAGCTTTAGAGGATGAGAATGAAAACGGCAGCCTCTCAATCTTCAGTCCTGGAGCTGAAAGCTTGGGGCTCCACTCCTCAGTGTGCCTGCAGGGAAAAGTAGTCAATCACTCTTGTCTTCCTGTTCAGCCACGCTCCGTGCTCACCCAGCCTGTGACCGAGCCTTTCTATCTGAGGCATGTGACCCCACATCGAGTCTCCAAACCCTGCAGACTCTTGGGGGGTCTCTCCGGTTCTGATGCTTGCTGGGCCCCTGTTTGGAAAGCAGTCACCCAACTGCTTTATGGTTCTCGGTTTATGGCAACTCTGAACTGAGAGCCCACTCCTGGACTTGCTGATTGCAGCTGGCTTCCCTGCTCGGATGCCTGGGAACTCTGTCACACTCATGCACCCCAAGTCTTCCTGTGGCCCTGGGAATTCTGAGACCACACTGTCCCACCAAGGATCTGCTCCACTTTGCCACCTGAGCTCCTTTCAGGCAGGCATGTCCCTCACCAGAGCAGACTTGTAAAAATTCTGATTTTTGTGCTCTGCTGCATATCACTTTCCAGTAACCGGCTTATGGAGGCTCCCTCCCCGCCGTGGTTTATCTACCCATATATCACCTCGGATTCACTTCTCTACACCTCCTACCTTGCAGAAAGTGGTTGCTTTTCTATTTGTAAATTTGCAGCTATTCTTTTCTTAGATCTCTGTTGAGTTCGCATGTGTTCAGAATGATCTGATAACTATCTAGCTGAATTTCTGGGACCAGATGAAACTAAGGTCTCCTATTCCTCCGCCATCTTGGACCACATCAATAAATATTTGTTTTCATGACTAGTTTTCATCATTGAAAGGAATGAAGTTTGGCATTAAATGGCTCAGGATCATATTCAAAGATCTATAATAAATCTTCCTGTAATGAGAAGAATTATATCAATAAGCTTAGTAAAGAGGCACGCATTGAAAAAAAATACACATCTAGAAAATAAATTTTTTTAAAAATTCTGAATCAGTATTAAGGAAATATAAACTTTGTTCTTTCAGCTAAAATAGGGTGTAACTCAAAATGTAATAGGGACCTAAAATGAGAAATGAAGAAACGTCACATAGTCCAAAAACAGGTAGGATATTTCAACTGTTGTTGAGAACAAACTTACAGGTGTTTGGTGAAATATTTATCAAATATTTCAAATATTTATATCAAATATTTACCAAATATTTCAAACATATTTATCAAACATTTGGCAGGCCTAGTTGGATTAAGGCATCTTACTCCATCAAATATATTGGTTTACTCCCCTGGTGGGCCAATGTCCATACTCCTATCTCCACTCATCTCTCAAAAGTGAGAGATGAGGCAATAGTGGGGCCAGGTCAGTGAAAACTCATTGCCAAGGACAGAGAAGTAACACATGTAGTTCCAACTGTTCACACAAGTGATGCATATAATCACATTTGCATATGAACAGCAATATTGTTATTGAAAACTGCTAAGTTCCTAGCATTGTATCCTGTTTTGTGAAGAGAAATAAAAAGTCCTATCTATCTCTTAAATTGTGGATGGTCTGGCATCAGGTAAATCAAACACAAATGAAACAATATGAGGAGAAACTACAAACCAATGTATCAACAACTGAAAAATGATAGAATGCAAATTCATGAGGATCATAAATCCTTAGAATGTTGGAATACATGGTCCAGTGGTCCAGTTACTTTATTTTCCAGCAAAGCCAACTGAGACCCAGAAAGGGCCAACATGTAACAGCCAGAACTCAAACTCATAGAGATACATAAACAGATGCAGGGAAGTAGGGGAAAAGGCTATTTTAACAGGTATGGTCACCAGCTAGACCCCAAGACCTACTCTTTACTCCCTATCTGCTTTACCCACTGACCTTTGTCCCACATTTTTCCTTAAGCTCTTTCTAGTTTATCTCTTAACTCAGGCAAAAGATGTGACAGGCATAACATCCCATGATGGAAACTCCTCAAGCAATAACACCTGCCCATATGAAGGGCTCTGGTGGCCCAGACCACCCAGACCAGTTTGAACTCAACCCTGACTCATACCTCCACAGATGGGCCATGCAGTGACCAACATTTACCTTTACCTCCTTACAATACTAAAATCTTCACCCAAGGAGGAGCCTCAGCCTTATTTACATGACATACAATGTATGTATAGGCATGTTTCCTTAAGGTACATGCATGGCCTTTAGGGGATGAGGCAAGGCTTCTCTATCTAAATATTCATCCTAACCCATTCACCCTCTCTCAGGAAGTCATGGCTTTGGAATGCTTCCCTGCAATCTCCTGATTTGCTGAAAATAAAATTTCCTTTGTGCAACAACTCCACCTGGTGTAGTTTCTATCTGAGACTCACCAAGGAGCAAACTCTTGTTAGTTTGTTTATAGTAGCACCAAAAAGCCTTTGGGTAAAGGTGAGACATAAATGCACAGTTTATAGGAGGAAGCAGAATAAAGTAGCTAGGTGGTCTCTATAAGGAGTTAACAGGAATTTCAAAAATAAAACTTTAATTTTAGAATAGTTTTAGCTTTGCAAAATAATTGGGAGGATAATGCAGAAAGTCCCCACATACCACACCTAACTTTTCCTCTATTATTAACATTTTACATTTGTATTGTGCATTTGTCACAACTAATGAGCCAATATTGACCCATTACTATTAAAGTTCATATTTTACTCAGATTTTCTCCGTTTTGTTAAAAAAAAAAAAAAAACAAAATTCAACTGCGTAAACTCTGAAGATCTTACTGGCTTTATTCGGTGATTTATGAATCAGGCAGCTTCCCACCTTGTAGAAAGCAAAGAGCTCAGAAGAACTGATCAAAATGGAGATTATTATAGGCAGAAGGGGGCAGGGACAAGGAAGGAGAAGATTACCTTATCTTTCTTTGGGGGACAGAAAGGGTCTGTCAGGTGGGTTACCTCCCTACTGCTAACCAGGTGATTCTAGATTGACTAGTTACAGGTTGCATTCCTGGGAAGGTTGAAACTGCGATTAGGTCAGTTATTAAGTCTTGGTTTGCTGATGTGGTGCTTAGTGCAAGTGAGTTCAATTTGGGCGTGTTGTCTCTCTCTCTCTCTCTTTTTTTTAAGATTTTATTTATTTATTTGACAGCGAGAGGGAGACAGCAAGAGAGGGAACGTAAGCAAGGGGAGTGGGAGAGGGAGAAGCAGACTTCCCGCTGAGCAAGGAGCCCGATTTGGGGCTCGATCCCAGGACCCTGGGATCATGACCTGAGCTGAAGGCAGACGCTTAATGACTGAGCCACCCAGGCGCCCCTCTCTTTTTTTTTTGAAAACAGTTTTTATCTAATATCACTTTTTTGTTCCAGGATCCCATCCAGGAAACTACATTACATTTGGTCATCATGTCTCCTTAAGTTCCTCGACTGTGACAATTTCTCAGACTATATGAGCTTTTGATGATCTTAACAGTTTTGAGGGATACTGATGAGGTATTGTGTAGAATGTCCCTCTCTTGGCGTTTATCTGACATTTTTCTCATGAGTAGACTGGGGTTATGTGTTAGTGGGGTAGGGGGGGAAGACCACAGAGGTAAAGTGCCCTTCTCACCACACTGTAACAAAGGAACATGCTGTCAACATGACTTATCACTGTTGATGCTGACCTTGATCACCTGGCTGAGGTCTTGTTTGTCAGGGTTCTCTGCTATTAAATTACTATTTTTCCTCCTGGATATACTGTACTCTTTTAAAGAAGTCACTATGTGCAGCCCACAATTATGGATTGGAGAGTGATGCTGCACCTCCTTAAGGAGGGGGTACCTACTACATAAATTATTTGGAATTCTTCAGCATGGGAGGGTTGCTATTCTTTCTCATTTATTTATTTTTCAATTATTTATTAGTATTGGTATGGATGCATGGATTTTATATTTTGGGTTATAATCTAATACTTTATTTACTTTATTGCTCAAATTGTTCCAATGTTGACTATGGGAGTTTCTTCAGTTAGCCGTTGTGTCCTTTGAACTGATACTAGAAACCAAGATGTGGGTGCTGGATCTGCTTATTGCAGTTGGGCTGTTGTTGCCTCTAGGTGACAGAACAAGAAAATATATGTATATATACTAGTATCTAGAAACATTTCTACGTGTAACTATTTGTATCTATATTAAGCTAAAGAGGAGTTCATTCTTTTATCTCCAACTCTGATTCATTATCATATGAATCATTGTAGCCTCTCCCTTTTTCTTATCTGTGACCTCCTACTTCAACAGTGAGAGACCTGTTTCACACATATATCAAGCATTTACTAAATTGTTCAATATATGTGTAGTGGTTTCAGAATTGTTAACCTCTATTCCTTGAAAGGAATTTTGAGCTACAGTAGAGCAACTAGAGAAAGAAGAGAAGGTTGGGGAAGTGCCAAAGTGGCCACCAATATGGTGGCAGTTCTAAGTGGGCATAAGGACCCAGGAAAAGGTTTCTGGTGACAGAATGCCAGATTTATAAGAGCAGAGAGTTCTCTAACAAATGTGGAGAGATGTACAACCTCACTTATAAATAGAGAAATGCAGAATGAAACAATAAGGCCATTGTTATTTATCATATGGGGAAAAAACGAAAAAGCAAGATGATTTCCCAGTATTGTCTGGTGCCATGGGGATGTTGTTGGTGAGATTGTGAGCCAATGCGAGCAGTGTGAAAGATAATCTGTCAGTGCTATCACTTTCAGTGTATGTGCTCTTTGACCCAGCAGTTTCACAATAATGTTCATAATTACACTGTGTGTAATAGCAACAAACTGGAATTAAATGTCCATTAATAGGAGACTGGTTAAAATGCCTGGCACGTAGTAAATGCTCACTAAATGTTTATTGAATGAATGATTGCATATGTAAATGTATAAAATGAAACATATGTAGCAGTTTAAACACACATATATGTATACACATACACATATATATACATGTACATAAAGAGGGCCAAGATAAAGTTGAGTGAAAAAAAACAAATCACAAGATAATCTTTTTCATAATAGGAGTCAATTTTTGAAAATAATGTTTGTATATGCATAACAAATTTCTGGAAGGATACATAAAAAATAATTCTGACTATTTCTGGAGAGTAGAAATGGTAGAGGAGAAAGTGCTAAAGGGATATTTACCTTTCCCTTTGTTGTTTGAATTCTTAAATCATGTGTGTTTATTACTTTTACAATAAAAAAACAAACAATCTTGGGGTGCCTGGGTGGCCCAGTTGGTTAAGTGGTTTAGTATCCAACTTTTGATTTCATCTCGGGTCGTGGGATAGAGCCCCACATCAGGCTCTGTACTCAGTGGGACGTCTACTTGAGTTTCTCGCTCCCTCTCCCTCTGCCCCTCCCCCTTGCACTCTCTCTCTCACTGAAATAAATAAATAGATTTAAAAAAAAAATCTCATTTCTACATCACTTCCTTTGTGTTTATATGTGTTTAAACTGTTTATACAAAGGCACTTTGTGTTTAAACTGTTTATATAAAGGTTAAACAAAGAACAAACAGGTCCACTATTTAATTTTAAGTGGTATTTTTATGACATAAATGTCCTCTGTAACCCCAAATCTTCATTGAACTTGGCCACTCATTTAAATGCTTTGTGTGCATTTATTTTAGGGAAACCAAGGAAAAAGGTCTATGCTTTAACCCACATTGCAAAGAACAGAACACACCAAGGAAGTGGGTGTGAGAGAGGTTGAGGATCCAAGGCAACGAAGGATCTCTGTGGGGAACACGAAGACATGTAGGAAGATCCCAGGTTATCTGTGTCAGCCATCCTAAATGGGATCTTGGTTTGAGCCATATTTTATTTACATCCGAAAGAAAGGATGAGCCCAGTTCAGACTTAGGTTGCAAGTTAAAAACCACAGGCTGTGCCTGGGGCCACATTAGAGATGTGCGCCATGGCTTCTGGGAGCACCCAGGAATGTGAGGCTGGCACCTCTGTCCATATCGCTAGGAAAACTTCACAAAGGTGTTAAGGCTGAATGGTAAAAAGTGAATAGGAAAGTTTGGTAGGAGAAGGGGTGTTAGGGGAGCACCTCAGGAATAGGAAAAATCTCGTGGTGGTACACATCAACAGTGCTTGCTCACTTCTGGTGACTGTACTTCCCAGCAACCTTGCCATTAGCCAGTGACCAGTTGTGTCCAATGGACCACGAAAGAAAGTGATGTGTGTCAGCTGCAGACTGAAGTAATGAAAAGTCCCTGTACAGCCCTCTAGCTTTCTGTTATCCTGCTGAGGCTGCCTGGAAACCATGTGTTGATGTGACAGGGCCATGGGGCATAAGTGGACTGAATCCCTGAGTCCCTACATGGAAAAGAGCCGTCCTGAAGAGACAAGGAAGGCTGAATAAGCAAAAAGTGTAGACTGTAGTGGTCATTCACTGATAGTTTAGGGTTAAAGTGTGACTGCAGCATAATTTGGGCTACCCTGATTAATAGACACGTGCTATCTTTCCAGGGTTTGACTCCTCTTTGTATAACACACAGCCAAAGCGGCTTCGTGTGGACAAAACCACTCCAATGGTCTGGTCGTTGCTACAGTTTCTGTTGCTCCAGAGGTCTGTTGGTTCCCATCTATTTCCCAAGTCAGATCCCCCAGCCTCCTGTTGATTCTGTGAGCCCCAATATCTCTACAATAAATTTTCCCCATGTTTAAGATAGCAACCAAGAAATCTGATGGATATGTACATTAAATACAGCAAAACAAATTCCCTGTATACCAGATTCCATCTACAGCAAAGCAGTATTATATTTCAGTTCTAGTATAATTATAAATGTATAGCTTTTGGATTAGTTTGGTTATTTGCTGATAGACCAAATCTCACCTCAGCCTATAAGTGGTTTGGGAATAAAATGAGATCTCATTACTTGGTATGGATGTCAGAATGGAGTTTGGTAATTAGAAAGGCTTCTGGAAGATCAGAAGCTTCAGCTGAGAGAGATGTCCCAAGTATTTCACAACATGAATAAAGGTACACCGATGACAATAAGTAAGATGCACAAGGTTGCTGGTAAGCCTATTGATTTAGTTCAGTGGATCAGCCAAGTAGGACAATGAACAAAGGAAATTGCAGAAACAAAGGGGTCAAAAGCAAGTGGAGGGTAATTTTTTTCTGTGGGGCTTAGGACATAAAAAGCACTAGGGAAACCCAACTGATTGTGCTATTCAAAATCGGACCTAAAGAGAAGCGGCAAGGGAATAATTATAAGCAGTAACATTACACCGCACAAAATACTGTCATTGAAGTAATCGTATTTCTTTATTTCTTTATTTACTTGTTCATTTTTTAAAAATTTATTTAATTTTTTTAGAAGATTTTATTTATTTATTTGACAGAGAGAGACACAGTGAGAGAGGGAACACAAGCAGGGGGAGTGGGAGAGGGAGAAGCAGGCTTCCTGCCAAGCAGGGAGCCCGATGCGGGGCTCGATCCCAGGACCCCAGGACCACGACCTGAGCCGAAGGCAGACGCCCAACGACTGAGCCACCCAGGTGCCCAAAAAATTTATTTAATTTTTATTAATTTATTTAGAGCACGTGCGTGTGAGCAGGGGGAGCAGTAGAGGGAGAAAGAGAATCCCAAGCAGACTCAGTGCTGAGCACAGAGCTGGACACAGGGCTCAATCTCACAACCCTGAGATCATAACCTGAGCCAAAACCAGGAGTCAGAGGCTTAACTGACTGAGTCACCCAGGCGCCTAATATGTATTTAATCTTCAAAGTAACCTTGTGAGGTAGGTATTATTACGCCATTTTGAAAATGAGGAAAGCAAACCTCAATCAAAGGAATGTATTCGTTTTTACCTGGAAGGCCCAAAAAGCAGGCCCTGGGGCAAAGGCTAAGTGCTCTATTTTATTTTATTTATTTATTTTTTTAAGATTTTATTTATTCATTTGAGAGCGAGAGAGACAGAGAGAGCACACAAGCAGGGGGAGAAGCAGAGGGAGAGGGAGAAGCAGGCTTCCCGCTGAGCCAGGAGCCTGACGCGAGGCTCGATCCCAGGACCCGGAGATCATGACCTGAGCTGAAGGCAAACGCCCAACCATCTGAGCCACCCAGGTGCCCCAAGTGCTCTATTTTATTAAGGAGTGCAGGAGTAAAGGCCCAGGGGAACCGAGGAGTCAATCTGAGATGACGGTTTTTGACTTGGCCCGGATGAGGGCAGGTCACGGTCTGTGGGACAGTCCTGTGAGCTGCTGTACAACTGAATGTTGGAAAGACAGGGGAAGCAAATGTCCACCAGCTCCTGTATCCTACTGGATGGAACTTTACCTCACAGGGAGTTAACTACCCCATACTTCTGGGTTATGCATGTGTGCGCACTGAGGGGTGGCTCCACTCTTTCCATGCCTCATTACCAACTGAGAACCTTGAGCAGGAGGCAAGAGGCACAGAGACAAAGTGCTATCAGGATGCCCCTGCAGGAGCTCAGCCGGAACCACGTGGAGCTGATCCCTGCAGAGGCAACTGGAACCAGAGACAAGCATGTGGAGAAGACCAGAGATGTCTGGCAGCTGTTGAGCTGGATCTGAAGGTTGTTCTGGGTCTTCCATTATGTCCAGAGGACGGGTGAGTATGCAAAAGTGGAGGAGGTGGTAGCTAAGTTAAATCCTAGGTCACAGATAGTTCAAGATCCTAGAAGGCTTATTTAGTTTATGAGAATCCCAAGATTAGCTTTGGTATGATGTAGGACTTTCCATTAGTCTTAAAGTCTCTGTCCTAGGCAGAAACTGTATAAATTATTTACATATATGAGTGCAATAAAAAATTTAGCATAAAAGAATATATGAAGCTTTCATTCATGTATGATTTGAATGAATACGTTTGCCAAAATGTATTAATCATACATTCTAGTTCGATAAAACTATGATCTAGGTACTGTGAGTAATGAAAAACCTTGGCATAAATTGCCTTCGTGTTTCCCAGGGACGGGAAAATTGTTTCTAGGTGGGAGTTCCTTATTCTGAACCTCTCATCTGGAAGTAAACTTCAGTGGAGGATAAAATCTTTTTTCTCACCTCCATCTTCCTCTCATAGTATAAATAGGGCTCCCACATTAAAAAACACTCTGAATGTAATGTGAGCAATGGAATCAATATGCCAATGGATGAATCACAAAAATACATGTAGACTGGGGCACCTGGGTGGCTCAGTTGGTTAAGCGACTGCCTTCAGCTCAGGTCATGATCCTGGAGTCCCGGGATCGAGTCCCACATCGGGCTCCCTGCTCAGCGGGGGGTCTGCTTCTCCCTCTGACCCGCTTCCCTCTCATGCTGTCTCTCATTCTCTCTCTCAAATAAATAAATAAAATCTTTAAAAAAAAAATACATGTAGACTGAGGTTTATTTTTGAATTGAATTTCATTGCTATTGCAGATTATTCAATGACGATTGAGTTATTATTAGCAAGTTCTATCAGTTGCCTGGAAAACATCCATCACCAGGCGAAACAGCCACTAACCGGCAGACATAGATGCTCTGCAGAAGAACCCAATACTTTCTCCCACGTCACTGGAGAAAAATGACTATATGGTAATTCATTGCAAAGGCCTGCACTCTACAAGGACTCCATAAATAACAATGTCAGTGTATCCATTCATCACATACAGTGGCTAATATGTATTTTTCAGGCAATTTTCTAAGAATTAGAATTTATTCAGATAGAAAAAGAGCTGTCATTTATTTTTGTTGGCATTCTAGTTCATAATCATGAAAACCAATGATTTAATTTGAATTTCCTTGCCCCCTCTTACCGTCATCTAAATCATTATTAAATGAAACCAAATGATATGCTTCGCTCCATCTCTAAGTGGAACTGCCCATTCAATTTATTTTAAAACATTTAGCAAAGCAACATCACTTTCGGAAAACACTTAATAATTGCCTGGCAGGGGCGCCTGGGTGGCTCAGTTGGTTAAGCAACTGCCTTCGGCTCAGGTCATGATCCTGGAGTCCCTGGATCGAGTCCCGCATCAGGCTCCCTGCTCGGCAGGGAGTCTGCTTCTCCCTCTGACCCTCCCCCCTCTCATGTGCTCTCTCTCTCTCTCTCATTCTCTCTATCTCGAATAAATAAATAAAATCTTAAAAAAAAAAAATAATTGCCTGGCAAATTATTCTCTGATGGTCCAGCGCTATTCTTGTCATATTCAGGAGCATCTTGATGTGGGAAAACCTCAGGGGACTGAATAAGCAACAGCCTCCCTGCTCTAAGGTTGGACTGATGGGAAAGAAGCCTGGATTCCTTACTCTCTCCACAAACTTAAATGTTAAATTAGCTCAGTTTCGGTGTCGCAGCTCTCCATCTGCTCCCATCTTTCTGTTGCACACAAAACCTGTCCCTGCCACATACAGATCCAGAGAGTCTGGGGGGCGGGACACCAGCTCAAGAGCATCCTAGGTTTCAGTACTGCCAGCAAACCTGTGTTCACAGAAGCTGCTTGCACTTCTTTTGTATCCCCAGCCTAGGGGAGATATTAAAAATATGGAAGGGTCATATTTCAGCAGGGGCACTGATGAACAGAAGAGAATGTGCCTCAGCAGGCTGAACTTGGCGCTTCTCAGCTAACAGTCAACGCTGCTTGAGCCCCCGACCTGCCTCCTTAGCCATCCGTCTACCTGGCCCCCAGATGATGTTTCTAGGGACAAAAGAGTAGCCAGAACACTTCAGGGGACATGGCCTTGGGAAAGAAATGTGGGACTTGTGTTCTAATCTGGACAAATAACAGTAGGAGGAGTCTCAAGGAAGATGGCAGGAGAAAAGAGAAATGACAGAGAAAGGAGAATAAAAAAGAGAGACAAGGACACACACACATAGCGGCGGGACAGGCCCTGCGGGAGTCCCAGGATCTGGTCAGGGTCCTGCCGGGTAGCTGGGAGTTGGCCTCTGCCTCCCCCGGCCAGCAGTGAACAGGCAGGAAGAGCGGGGTTGCTCCGCACAGCTGCACCTGGCAGGCACGGACTCTGGGAACAGTCAGGAGGGGTGAAAAGGGTGTAAAGCCCGCCCTGAACATCCAAGGGTGTGCTTCACACACCTGACAATATTGGCTTCTGTAAAAGAGTTTTCGTTGGCAACAGTGTGTCCCCAGGAGGGTTTGGGGGAGAACCTTCACGTCCAGCTGGGAGCATGCCACATTATTTTTTCCTCTGTGCAGTCTTTTCGTGCAGAAAAGTTTCTGTGTCCTTTGCTTTTAGAGAAACCTGATGCCTTTTCACTTTCTTTGCATCTTTTTGTCAGTTTTGCATGTTGCGGCATCAACGTAATGTTCACACATTTGTGGGTAGATTCCAGAATAAGAATGGTCATCTACAGGCCATAGCAATGCCCTACTCCAGGCCAGAAATCGCAATATCTCCATCATTTCTTGTTGCCTTCTGTGAGGCGACAGGCCTACTCACTATCAGAGCTCTTGACAAAGGGTAGGATAAGATGTGTTCTGGCACCATGACCTTTTTTTATCACCTGAAGCATTCTTCTGCTTCGTCCTGGGAAGGAGGAGCAGTCTACGGAAAACAACCAAGGTTTGGCTGATTAGTGAGTCTTACCCTTGGAGGGTGTACCGGCCAAAAGCCAACCTCTACCTGATTTTTGTTCAGAGGTCAGCAGTGTGTAGTGGTGACCCTGAAGATGGAGCCCTGTGGCTAGTTGATTCACTAAAACAGTGTGGTGGAGTGCCAGGCCATTCAGAGTGTGGTCCATAGGTCCGTATCAGTATCACCTGGATGCTGATCCATCTGAAATACAAGAACTTGGCCCCCACAGACCTACTGAGTCAAAATCTGCATGTTAACAGCATTTCCCCCACCACCCCCACCTCCCTAGGTGATGCAGATTCAAGTTTCAAGATGCTTTGTGTAGGGGGAAGGGCCCTGGGCTTGGACCTGGAAAATTTGACTTCCTGTGACAGTTCTGAGTTTTTCCAGCTGTATGGCTTCTGAGGCCCAGCTTCTTTATCCACAAACTGGAGATGATTGTCCTTTCTGCTCCTTCCTCACAAGATTGTTATAAGGTAAGTCCACCTAAAATAAATATGTAAAAGGCATCAGGGACGCCTGGGTAGCTCAGTCGGTTAAGCATCTGCCTTTGGCTTAGGTCGTGATCCCAGGGGCCTGGGATCGAGCCCCACGTCGGGCTCCCTGCTCAGTGGAAGCCTGCTTCTCCCTCTCCTTGCTGCTCCCCCTGCTTGTGCTCTCCCCCTCTGTCAAATAAATAAATAAACTCTTAAAAAAAAAAAACTTTAAAGTTCCTGTAAACCGTATATCATTTTGATTAAAGCATAATGATAATAAGGCCATGCTGCTTTTAATGTGGATTCAATGTTAACTAAACTTACTGTGATCATCTTGCAACATATATACCAAATAATTCTGTTGTATACCTCAAACTTGTACAATGTTATATGTCGATTATATCTCAAAAAAAAACGGGGAAAAGTAAATTAAATTAAAATTTTAAAAAGTTTCATAAAATAACATAAAAATGTGTTACCTCACATGTATATTCAATTCCTGTGTTGTGTTCAACTCCTGTCAGTTCCTGGATCTGTGTGTTGTCACAGGCTTAGAGAGTTGCCATGCAGACATGAGCCTTGATCCCAAAAGAAGCCAGGTATGAGAATGACCTGGTTTAGCATTATTGAGTAGATGACGTACCTAGTGTCAACTTCAGTCTTGAAACGGTGCATTTGGAAAACCTACAGGGCCAGACTCTGCGTCATCGCCAGCCAACACTGACCACCCTGAATTTCCTCCCTCCTTTCCCTTCCCTTATTAACTGGAGACCATCTAAAGCACAAGGAGTTTAAAAAAACAAACAAATACCTAGTGGAGATATTATTTTCAAGGATTTCCTTATATACCTAAAGTATTATAACCATCTCCTCCCACACCATATTTATTGGTGACCTGAAAAATTTACCTAACATATGTACATCATTTTTTTTAGTATGAGAAAAATTTTTAAAGTAGGAGAAAATTTTTTTAAAGATTTTATTTACTTATTTGACATAGAATGAGAGAGAGAGAGCACAAGCAGAGGGAGCAGCAGAGGGAGAGGAAGAAGCAGACTCCCTCCTGAGCAGGGAGCCTGACACAGGGCTCAATCCCAGGACCCTGGGATCATGAACTGAGCTAAAGGCAGATGTTCAACTGACTGAGCCACCCAGGTGCCCCAAGTACAAGAAATTTTAATATGAAAGCCTGCTACTGTCCTGAAGATGCCATAATCCATGCATGTGTCAGTTACCATACTAATGGTTCTGCATTTGATCTCCTTTATTATTTTTTTTGATCTCCTTTAATTATTACAACACTCTTCATGGGTCCATTATTAACTCTATCTTAGAGATAAGAAAATGAGGTACACAGCTATGAAGTGACAAAGTAATGAAACAAGGAGGCCGTCAGACGGGGGTGGCTCCGATGCCTTCACCGCCCACATAAGCAAACCAAAACCAAAGCCAGAGTCAAGGCACTCTAATCCAAGAAAATGAAATTCTGAACAACCAATCCCAGACAACTGGACTTTCCCAAATAGGGAAACCGCTTAAGCTATAGTCAATCAAATCATTTCTTCACTTTGCTTCAGGGTCTTCTCTATAAAAGCCTCTCCCCTGGCTCCTGCTGTGAGCACTCCCACCCTTTTTTGGATTGATGTACACTCAAACTCCTGAAAATTTTAATGTGCCTCATTTTCTCTTTACCATGATTCACCAAAAGTCATGCGACAGGCAACAGTCAAAGCCATGTCAACACCACGCAGTCTGACTCCAAACCCTGCACAGTGAACCCCCATTGTGCCCTCCAAAGAAAAGGGAATCAGCACTAGGTCAGTGCTCTCAGCCTTGGGTACATCTCGGAATCATGCCAATGTCACATAGACTGGGAAAAAATATTCACAGTTTATTTATCTGACAAAAGCATTATATCCAAAATATACAAAGAATTCTCACAAATGAACAATAAAAAGACAAGCAACCTAGTATTTAAAAATAGACAATACTTGAACAGATGCTTCACAAAAGTAGACATATGAATGGCCAATAAGCACATGAAAAGGTGTTCAACATTATTAGTAACAAAGGGACTGAAAATAAGACAACAGTGAGATGCCCTGTCACACCCACCAGGGTGGCTACCATCAAAAACAATGATAATACCAAATGTTGGCAGATATGTCGAGCAAGTGAAACTCATGCCTAGCTGTCGGTTGGGTGTGTAAACAAATACAACCACATTGGAGAACTGTTGCAAAATGTGGGCATAAAGTAGAAAACACATTTAATCTTTAACCTAGCAATTCTGACATACTTAATGGACGGAAATGAATGTATAGTTTCCCAAAAAAGATTTCTCCAAGAATTCTCATAGTGGCATCATTCTAGTTATCCAGTATGACTAAAAAACCACCCCAAAGTTAATGGCATACAACCACCATGTTTCAGGCTCAGATTCTGCCGTCAGGGCACCAGGAGGAACAGAGTGGAGCAGCTCCTCTCTGCCCCATCATGGCGGGTATCTGACACAGCCATTCCCAGATGGCTCACCCACTCACATCTAACTTCTGGGCTGGGCTGGGTGAAGTCTGGTCTTAGCTGGGACTTACCGAGTGTCTACAGAAGCCTTTTAGCACGGTGGTCTTAGGGTAGCCAGACTTCTTCCATGGCAGTTCAGGGCTTTAAGGCAGGTGTTCCCAGACAACTTCCCAGTTTGGGGAAACTGCACGACCTTTTATATTATAGCCTCAGAAAGAATGTAAAGTCCGTATTATTAGTCTGCTAGGGGTGCCAAATACTGCAGGCTTAACCAAGAGACATTTATTTTCTCATAACTCTGGAGGCTGGAAAGTCCAAGATGGAGGGTTGGTATTTGGTGAGGCTCTCTTCCTGGCTTGCAGATGGCTACGTTCTCATTGTGTCCTCACAAGGCCTTTCTGTGTGTGCACAGGGAGAGAGAACTCTGGCCTCTTTTCCTGTTTTTATAGGGACACCAGCCCTATCAGATTAGGGCCCTGGCCTTTTGACCTCATTTAACCTTACTGACCTCCCTGCAGACCCCATCTCCAAATATAGTCACACTGGGGGTAGGGCTCCCACATAGGACCTCAGGGCCACAATTCAGTCTGGAACAGTGTCGCTTCCACTATTTTCTATTAGTTGAAGCCGTCACAAGCCTGCCCAGCTTTAACAGGAGGGCGTGAGAAGACCATTTCTGATGAAGGAGTGGCAAAAATTTTGTGACCATGTTTTGAAATCACTACATAATCTTACTCATAACAACCCAGAACTGTAAACAACGGCAAAATCCCACAACTTCAAAATGGAAAAATAAATTGCAATATATTTGTGTAAACAAATACTAATCAGCAATCAAAAGGAATATACAAGCACATGGATGAATGTCAAAAACATTACTTTGAAGAAGCCAAACCTACCCCAAAATATGCATTCCATTTACATGAAGTCCAAGAACAGGCAAAACTCACCTGTAGTAATAAAAGTCTGAAAGTGACTGCCTCTTGGAGGTGGGGGGTGGTCAGAATTCACTGCAAAGAGACATCTTACTTTCTCTTGCAGTAGAAATGTTCTGTATATTGTTCTGGGCAGTGTTTACACAGGTGTATTCAACTGTGAGAACCCTTGAACTGAACACCTAAGATTTGGACATTTTATTGTCATGTGGACTATTTTTCTATTTACAAATATAGATAGATAGATGATAGATAGATAGATAGATGATAGATAGATAGATAGATAGATAGATAGATGATAGATAGATAGATAGATAGATAGATAGATAGATAGATAGATAGATAGATAGATAGAGATACAATGATAATGCCTGGGTGCTACTCCCAGGGATTCTGGTTCAATTACTCTGGGACATATCCTGGGTAAGAGGAGCTTCTAAATTCCACCATGTGATTCCAATGTGAAGCAAAGGTTGAGGCCCTTTGTACCAGGCCACTACAAGTTCCTTGGTGGGGGGGAAGCCTGTGTAATAACCAAGAAACCAATGTTTGCTCTGTGTGTGTGTGTGTGTGTGTGTGTTTACTGCTGCTGTAACAAATTACAACACATTTAGTAGCTTAAAACAACCCAAGTTTATTCTCTTGCTGTTCTGGATGGCAATAGTTCAAAATGAGTCTTAAGGGGCTAAAATGTGGGCTCTGTTCCTCCTGGAGGCTCCAGGAGGGACATGTCCCTTGCCTCTCACAGCCTCTAGAGACTGTCCCACATTGGCTCCAATCTTAGCTCCACTCTCTGTTTCTCATCACATCGCCTTTTCCTGTGACTCTGGTCCTTCTGCATCCTTCTTATAAGGACTTCTGGGATGATATCAGACCCACCTGCATAATCCGGGATCATCTCCCCATCTCAAGACCCTTAACTTAATCCCATCTGCCCAGTTCCTTTACCGTGTGAGGTAACCTATTCCCAGGTCCTGGGGATTAGGATGTGGATCTGGGGGGCCTACCACACTGCTGTTCAGAATACAGTTTTTCAGGGGCACTTGGCCGGCTCAGTTGGTAGAGCATGCAACTCTTGATCTTGGAGTCATGAGTTCAAGCCCCACGTTGGGAGTAGAGATCACTTTAAAAAAATTTTTTGGGGGGTGGGGGGGGCACCTGGGTGGCTCAGTTGTCAAGCGTCTGCCTTCAACTCAGGTCAGGGATCTGAGCCCCGCCTCGGGCTCCCCGCTCAGTGGAGAGCCTGCTTCTCCCTCTCCCACTCCCCCTGCCTGTGTTCCCTCTCTCACTGTGTCTCTCTCTGTCAAATAAATAAATAAAATCTTTAAAAAAAATTTTTTAATGCAGTTTTTCAGATATCAGAGAGAGGACTGACTCCTCACCTAGAATGTTAGAATTCAAAGGGCTGAAGAAGGTCCCATAGCCATCTCAAACTAAAAGTGACCTGCAAAAATTTTCCTTATTTCCCTAGATTATATAGCACTGCACGTCAGCTGTCCCAAATAACCAGGCCCTGGGGTAGTGATCCATTAGCAGAAAACTCAATTTCCTTTCTCACGTCCCAAGACAGCAAGCCCCATTATAGTGTGAGAACTCGAGAAGAGTAACTGCCCTCTATTGTGAGGGAAGTGGAAGCGCAAACATTAATTAAAAGTGCAGTGAGGAGGGCGCCTGCGTGGCTAAGTCCGTTGAACGACTGTGTTTGGCTCAGGTCATGATCCCGGAATCCTGGGATAGAGCCCCACATCGGGCTCCCGGCTCAACAGGGAGCCTGCTTCTCCTTCTGACCCTCTCCCCTCTCATGCTGTTTCTCACTCTCTCTCTCTTAAATAAATAAATAAAAATCTTAAAAAAAAAAGTGCAGTGAGGAATATTTGCTGAGGCATATATATTCCCACCTAAACTGTGATGGTGGATTCTTAGAAAGCTGACTCTTAGAACAATGTATGCTGGTAGAACCATGTGTGAGACATTCTCTCTGTCTCCCCAAATGTTTTTGAGGGCTTGCCATGTGCCAAGTGACAAATGTTCAGAAAGAAGTTGTGCTTCCTTACCTGCTCTCATTCTTCCAGTTTCCTCCAGAGGCATGAGCATTCCTAAGGCATCACTCTTCTATGTTGTTTCCCAGCTGGTGGAGCACTGACAGCTCTCTCCTGCCTAGGGGATGAAGACCTGGGTCTCTGTCTGGTGTTTGGGGTCCTGTCCTGCCTAACATTCTCCCCCAAGACTTGCAAAATGAACTTCACACTCCAGCAGAACCAATATAAATAGAGATACTTAACTCTTTTCTATTTTGTCACTTGAAGTATTGCTATGAAATGTCATAAAGGATCCTTCCTGCATGTTGCAGTTAAGGAAGCCAAGGCTGCTGGATTCTGCCTCTGCACCACATGGCCATTTCCAGACACCCACAGTGCCTGGTGCCTCATCCCTCATCCTGCTCAAGGCCACTACCTCCTACCTGGCCACACCAGCCAAGCCAGGCACACCAGGCCACACCAACTTCTTCTTGTCCAAACTCCTGAGACCTGTCTATTCTATTTGATCCCCAGTCAAAAGGCGAACATCCAGAGGGTCAAATACATCATGCTAGGAGAGGGTCGGACCCCTGAAACCCATCCATAAAGGCCTGAGGAGTCCTAGGGCCTCAGTTAAGAAACTCTTGGAGAAGGCCATCTCTGAGGTCCTTTCTACTAATAAAATCTGTTGTCCTATAATTTTACTCCGATTGTGTCCTTTTAATATATAACACAAAATAGTAGGAAGTACAGATCCCAAAGAAGCGACCATGGAAAATTTGTATTTCCCTTATACCCACAATCACAGGCATCCTTGTCCTGGAACACAGACCCTTGTTGGCAGTTCAATCCAGTTCCCTCTGAACCCTTTCCAGGAGAGACTGGTCTTTCATCCCAGCCTCAAATGGGGAGAGAGGTTAGAATAGCAAGGGTTTCCCTCTAAAACCTAGCCAGTGTTTCAGAAACAGTCTCTATTCTCACCAACGCTTTGCTGGACCTACATAGGAAGGCAGCTTTCCTGGGCTCCTACCATCTCCCTCTGCCTTTCCTAGCATGACTGCTGCCTCTGCTGGAGCCACAAATCACCACCTTCTCTCTCTTCTTCTGCCCCAACCAGAAAGGAAAACATGTCCCCCAGCTCTCTACACCCAGTTTAGACAGGCTCCCCATTCCAAAGGTCAGGAGCAGAGTAGCAAAGGAAGTCTGCATGACCACCTTCTCCATAACCCATTGGAGGGAGATAGGAGGGAGAATACCACCTTCTCAAATTCTCAGGAGGGGAACACTATGAAAGGCCACACACCTTTTGCCCCTGAGGACTGATGTCAGTGCTCAGAAGCCGTCTTCTTAATTCTAGAAGTGCACCTCTTTCTTCTCACCAAATCTTCCAGTGGAAGAGGACCTCCCTCACCCTCTGCAATCTTCCTGTCACAAGATGATTCTCTATGGGTCTCTCATTTTCTGCGTGTCTTACAAGCAAGGCCCTGGCTTCTCTTTGCTCTGGATTATCTTCTCAAGAACATTTGTATAGAGAACAGCCCTTCTCCAGAGCAAAGGGCAGTGTGCTTACACCGTTGGTGGATAGAGGGTCTTCCTCTGAAACGAAGGGGTAGGCAGGCTTACTGCCTATTATCACATATTCAGAGTCCCTATGCTCAGAATTCCTTCTGAATTGCAACCCCTTGAGTGTGCTGGTTGGTGTCACCTGGCTCAGTCACACTGGGGCTCAGGGAAATGATGCAACAAAATGTAGATGCTGGGGCTATTTCTTTTGTCATGAGTAATAACATGGCTTTTGCCAGTCTCCATGAGACTTGCATAGCCTCCCTTGTTTGCTTACAAGTAGGGTGAAATCTCATACCCTTTCCTGGTGTGGACACTCCCTAGTGCCTGATTAGGAGCAAACTGCACCTCCTCCCCCCACTCCCGGCCCGGGTCTCCCGCCTATTCTGTCAAGGCCTTTGAGTCTTGAGGACTTCAAGTTGATCGAATCAGTTACCAGTGAATTTAGGAATGTAAAGATTTCATTTCCAATTTCATATGCTGTCTGCTCTGTTGTAGACCATGGAAAATTTGGGACTTGGCCTACACCTAGGAATCTAGTTACAGGGCAGTTCAAAGTTCTACAGAAGGTGTTTTAGTGCCACCTACAGGCTACTAATGAGGAGCTCCAGACCACCAAGTGGCCTACTTCTGCAGTCTATCCACAGTGAGATGGAGGGACTTAAACAAAGCAGCGATGAATCTCACAAATACAACGCAGAGTGAAAGACGCTAGATAAAAAAGTATATATTGTACCATTTACAGAAAAGTACAAAACCAGGTAAAACTGAGTGTGTCAGAGTTTTTCAGAGAAACAGAACCAATAGAATATATATATTACTTAAATTCTTTCAATTTCCTTTATATAAAATAGTGATAACTTAATAATTTATATAAATTAATTCCCTATATATGCAGGGAGATAAGTGGGAGGATGCCAATATTTATATTTATATTTAGGGATTTATTTTGAGGTATTGGCTCATGTGATTGTGGGGGCTGGCAAATCTGAAATCTACAGGTCAGTCTGGCAGGCTGGAAACTCAGGCAGGATTTCTGTGTTACAGTCTTGAGGTAGATTTTCTTCTTTTCCCCTGTGAAACCTCAGTCTTTGCTGGTAAGCTTTTCTACAGAATAGATGAGGCCCATCTACATTATCAAGGATAATCTTTACTTAAACTCAAGTGATTATAGATGTTAATCACATCTACAAAATACGTTCACAGCAACATCCAGACTAGTATTTGACCTTACAACTAGACACTATAGTCTAGCCAAGTTGACACGTAAAATTAACCATTGCGTTGTCAACTTGGTGCCTCTACATATTTCCTTAAACCATAATTAATTTTCAAATAAAACAATAACAAGGTCATAATTCTGCTTAGCATGATAAAACTATCCTGCATGCAACGAATCCCTTCCCCCGGAGAGGAGGCCAAGTCCTTGAGTGATGTTTACTCCTCTCTTTAAATATTATGATATAAAAGTCTAAATACTATAATGTAAAGTTAACACATCTTATGTTACATAAAAGGGAGTAAAAGGGGAAGAAAACAAAGATATTTTGCGCACACACACACACACACACACTTCTAAGCAAGCATCTCAGCTGGTCATGATTCTTTGCCTGATGGGGTGACCCAAATCTTCATTCTTGCTCTATCTGAATTGGGTTGTTGAAGTTTTCCATTGATCTTAATTCTAGGGCATGATAATACTAAGAGACACCTAAGGGATCTCCAGTATTCCAGACATACTCTTCCCTACCTCCACTGTAGAGGAGCAGCCCAATTTCCCTTTAGTAGTCATGACCGATCACCCCAGTCACCACAACCCCTTCTTTGCTGCCAACTCAGAGAAATGAGGAGCCCACAGGGCCAGTCAGTAGTCTTAATTTCTAGTACAACCGAATCATTTTTGTGTCTCTGAGCGGAAGCACTCCTTCCTTTGAAAGATTTCTAGAGCAGGAGAAAGTGAAAATTTTGTTAGTGGGTCCCTAGGGGCAATAGCGAGAGGAACACCTCTTATTCCCACCCCTTGATTCCTGGTTATGGAAAAAATAGCACCATGTATTGGATACTGACTCAGAGCAATGCAGCCCCCTAGAGAACACTGCTCCAGGCTTGCCAGGTATCACCACCTAGCTCACCACCCAGTCACTGCGGTAACTGAGTCTTCAAAGGCCATTCCACCACTCTACCATGACTGCTGCCTCTGGATGTTGGAGAACATAGTAAGACTGGGTAGTCCCATGAGCATAGGCCTATTGCCACCACCCTTCATTTGCTATTAAGTGAATTCCTTGATCAGAAGCAATGGCTGTGTGAAATGTCATTATGATGAATAAGACATTCTGTATGTTCACAGATGGTAGTTTTGGCAGAAGCACTTCATGCAAGGAAGGCAAATCCATATCCAGAGTGTCTCTTTCAGTAAGAATAAAACACTGAATCTTCCATGATGAAAGTGGTCCATTGTAATCAACTTGTCACTGGATAGTTGGCTGATCACCCAGGGGAATGATGCCGAATTAGGGACTCAGTGTTGGTCTCTGCAGATTAGGCATTCAGCAGTGGCTGTAGCCAGGACAACCTTGATGAGTGGCAACCCATGTTGATGAAACCCTGCCTAATCTCCATCCTTGCCACCTTAGCAATATTCATGAGCCCACTGGGCAATGACAGGGTGGCTGGGACAAGAGGCTGACTGGTGTCCACAGAACATGTCATCCTATCCACTTGAATATTAAAATCCTGTTCTGCCGAGGTCACCCTTTGGTGATACAGGACACAAATATCTTCATGATTTTTTTTCCCATTCAGAGAGGTCTATCCATACATCTCTTCCCCAAGTTTCCTTGTCACCAATTTTCCTATCATGTTCCTTCCACATCCCTGACCATCAAATCACAGATCACAAATTGGTATACAATTGCATTTCTGGCCATTTCTCTTTCCAAACAAAATGAACAACCAGATGCATACTGGGAGGATTTCCCTTCACTACTGTCCTTCGGGGAGGTCCCAGAGAGGGGCTGCAGTGCTGCAACTGTCCACTTCTGGCTGGTGCCTGCATATTGGGCAGAACCTCTGTATATGTTTTCTCTTCCCAGTCAACTGGTTATAGGCAACTCTCCATGAGTCTATAGGTGGTGGTTGCAATGAAGAAGGTAATGTAGCAAGAATGGGAGCCAAGGGTTCCACTCACAAATAGCAACTTTTGGGGTCACTCAGTAAATGGGTGGAGTAGCATACCCAAATGAAGAATATATTGCCTCCAAAATCCTAAAAGGCCCACTACACATTGTACCTCTTTTTCAGTTGTAGGAGGAGACAGATACAACAATTTTTCCTTCATCTTATAAACATGTCCCACACCACTGGACCCCTAGAAATTTCACTAAGGTGGAAGTCCCCTGAATTTTTGTCAGATTTAGTTCCTATCCTCTGGCACAAAACATCTTACTAATAAGTCTAGAGTAGTTGCTACTTCTCACTCACTAGGTGATGTGACTGTGTTTGGAAATTGGGCCTATAGGGAGGTAATTAAGGTTAAATAGGGTCATAAGGATGGGACCTAATCTAATATGACTGGGATCCTAATAAGAGGAGGAAGAGACACCAGAGATCTCTGTTTGAATGCACATAGAGGAAAGATCAGGTGAGGACACAGTGAGAAGGTAGATGTCTAAAAGTCAGGAAGACAGCTCTTACCAGAAATTCAATCTTCTTGCACCTTGATCTGAGACTTCTGACCTCCAGGCAGAACTGTGAGAGAATAAAATTTCTGTTGTTTAAGCCACTCAGTCTGGGATATTCTACTGTGGCCATCTAAGCAGACTTACACAATAGTGAAAGTGCATCACTGGCCTTGTTCGCCAAAGGCAAATTGTTTCTGGTGGAAATCTTTTTAATAAATATTGAAGAAAAAAGCAATTGTTTGGTCGATAGCTGCAAACCAGGTACCAGTGATGCATGCTCAAGCAATGAAACCACATCTGTAACGGCAACTTCAAATGTACTGACCACCTGGGTAAATGCATGAGAATTCGCTGTCATTCTCCAGGGTCCATTTGTTTTCTGCACTGGCCAAATAGGTGAGCTGAATGGGGATGTGGTAGCAGTCACCACCCAGCATTCTTCAACCCCTGCACTAGGCTCTGCAATCCCAGAATGGGCTTGGGGACCCACTGTGAGATGAACCTCAGCCTAAAACTCCTCTGCTCACCGATCTCCATAAACCCCTCCTCTGACTGCTGGACCTTAGTGATGTTTTGGGTCTCCTGGAATTAGTGTCAGTTCAGAGCTAGTGTTTAGTAATTCCTGAAAAGTCTAATTATTTCCTTTGCCCCAACGCATAATCACTATGGTAGAAGGCCGCAGGTCCCGAGGGAAGGCTGAGAGAAGATTAACAGTGCCTATTTTTGGCTGTGCAACACAGTCCTTCCTCAAGGGGATCTGGCCTCCCCTTTTATTCAAGGGTTTTTGGGTCTGTAAAGTGGGTCAAGTCAGGAATTGGTTGAAAGGCTGTGACTCCTGGTTTTATGATACAAGTAAGCTTTTGTGCACTTGACCTAGAACTCTTCCACTTTTACAGAACGAGGAATAATTTGATAGACTGCCTATCTATTTTCTTCCAGGGACACCATGATCTACTAGCCAATGCCATAGGTCTCTGCCAATAAGACTATCCTGATTGCTGCTTTGAATCTGTTGTCAATTATGGTAATTAGGCCTACTTTGGCAATTATCCTGACATCCTGGGATCCAATTATTCCCATTGCATTTAGGGATCCCAGTTTAGAGGCAGTAATTCCCAACTGTTATTTCTTTTCTTTTCTTTTTTTTTAGTTTTTATTTAAATTCCAGTTAGTTAACATACAGGGTAATATTAGTTTCAGGTGTATAGTATAGCGATTCAGCACTTCCATACAACACCTGGTGCTCATCACAACAAGTGCCCTCCTCAATCCCCATCACCTATTTAACATACCCACCCCCCACCTCTCCTCCAGTAATCATTGGTTTGTTCTCTATAGTTAAGAGTCTGTTTCTTGGTTTGCCTCTCTCTCTCTCTCTCTTTTTTTTTTTTTGCTGCTATGATCATTTGTTTAGTTTCTTAAATTCCACATATAAGTGAAATCATATGGTATTTGTCTTTCTCTGACTGACTTATTTTGCTTAGCATAATACTTTCTAGCTTCATTCACAACATTGCAAACGGCAAGATTCCATTCTTTTTGATGGCTGAGTATATATATGTACCACATCTTTATCCATTCATCTATCGATGGACATTTGGATTCTGTCCATAATTTGGCTATTGTTGATTGTGCTGCTATAAACATTGGGGTGCCTGTACCCCTTCAAATCTGTATTTTTGTATCCTTTGGGTAAGTGTAGTAGTGTGATTGCTGGGTGGTAGGGTAGTTCTATTTTTAAATTTTTGAGGAACCTCCATACTGTTTTCCAGAGTGGCTGCACCAGTTTGCATTCCCACCAACAGTATAAGACGGTTCCCCTTTCTCTGCATCCTCACCAACACTTCCCAACTGTTATTTCTTTTCTTTTTTAAGATTTTTATTTATTTATTTGACACAGAGAGAGAGAGAGCACAAGCAGGGGGAGTGGCAGCTAGAGGGAGAGGGAAAAGCAGGCTTTCCATGGAGCAGGGAGCCTGATGTGGGGCTCGATCCCAGGACCTTGAGATCATGACCCAAGCTGAAGGCAGACACTTAACTGACTAAGCCACCCAGGCACCCCTCCAACTGTCATTTCTGACCTATGGGGAAGAGTGACCATAGGAGTTCTTCAAGGATTCTGGGGCTCTGCTCACAAATTTATTTCTTACAGTCATGGTGAAAGGCATGTTCTCAAGACCCTCTTGGAGTTGGTGAGCAGGTCTTTCATGATAAATCCACTCTAATATTCCAGACTCCCTAAACCTTTGGATCCCTTCCTTTACAGTATACCAAGGCAGATCTGGCATTTCTTCATTTAGTGTAGGTTACCTTTTGGTCCATGTTTCATTCAACCAGCCAACCAACCAACCAATCAAGCAACCAGGGTTCTTTCTAAGCCCTTGAGTTGCAACATTAAATCAAGAATCTCTGGGGTGCCTGCGTGGCTCAGCCGTTAAGTGTCTGCCTTTGGCTCAGGTCATGATCCCAGGGTCCTGGGATCGAGCCCAGCACTGGGCTCCCTGCTCAGCGGGAAGTCTGCTTCTCCCTCTCCCACTCCCCCTGCTTGTGTTCGCTTTCTCGCTGTGTCTCTCTCTGTCAAATAAATAAATAAATAAATAAATAAATAAATAAATAAATAAATAAATAAATAAATAAATAAATAAAAATCTTTAAAAAACAAAAAAGAATCTCTGCTTATGGGATGCCTGGGTGGCTCAGTTGGTTAAGTGTGTGCCTTTGGCTCAGGTCATGGTCCCGGGTCCTGGGATCGAGTCCTGCATCGAGCCCGCTTCTCCCTCTGCCTGCTGCTTGCCCTGCTTGTGCTCACTCTCTCGCTCGCTCTCTCTCTTTGGCAAATAAGTAAATAAAATCTTAAAAAAAAAAAATCTCTGCTTAGTGGGTTCATATCAACAAATTCAGCCTGATCCTACTTTCTTTACCTTCCACCATTACCCCATATTCTTTTTTAAGATTTATTTATGTATTTCAGAGAGAGACAGAGAGCACAGCAGGGAGGGGCAGAGGGAGAGGGAGAGAGAATCTCCAGCAGACTCCATGCTGAGCATGGAGCCCAACATGGAGCTCAATCCCACAACCCTGAGATCACAACCTGAGCCAAAACCAGAGTTGGATGCTTAACCAAGTATGCCACCCAGGTGCCCCCACCATTACCTCATATTCTTAATATCCATCCCCACACATATTCCCCAGAATTATGTCTATATAAGTTGGAAAAATATTTCCAATTCTTTTGGAGCATAGTATACTTCCTCATGGGTCAAACTTTCTGCCTTTTGAGGGTTTGCTGGGACTTGAGTTTTGCTATATTTCTAGAAGCAAAGAGGGGTATCTGGGGTGAGTCCTGAGGAGGATCAGCAGTGTCTTACAAAGCAACTACCTCAAAAGAGGCCATTGCAGGCTCCTCAGACAAAGCAGGGTCTATATCCTCAGGTGGGAGTGGAAGGGTTGCTTTTTCTTTTCTTTCTTTTTTTTTTTTTTTTTAAGATTTTATTTGTTTATTTGAGACAGAGAGAAAGAGAGACAGCACAAGCAGGAAGCAGAGGGAGAGGGACAAGCAGACTCTCCACTGAGCAGGAAGCCTGATCCCAGGACCCTGAGATCATGACCTGAGGTGAAGGCAGCCTCTTAACAGACTGAGCCACCCAGGTGCCCCAGAAAGGTTGCTTCTACCAGCAAAGAAGACACATAATTTAGGGCTCCATGTCCCTAGCTTCATCATGATCTATCCATATGTCTCCATTCCAATTTTCAGGATCTTGTTTTTTTTCCCATCCACGACTTTGCTGCAGTTCCCTGTGAGACTGGGGATTCAATTTGTGTTGGAATTGAACCGCTTGCAGGATGAGATTCTGGATTCAGTTTTCAGAAATCTCAGCTCTGTGGTGATGTTATCAGCTAGACCCCAAGACCTGATCTTTACTGCCCATCTGTGTATATTCATAACCTTTGTCTTACATTTTTGCTTAAACTCTTCTTTCTGGCTTACCTCTTAACTCAGGCTAATGAAACCTGAAACCACCCCTCAAGTGATGCCCTGACAGGACCTCCTGCTGGCCCAGACCACCCAGACCCTTTGAGCTAAACCCCTGACTCTGGCCTGTGCAGATGGACCATGGGGTGACCCCCTGAATGACGGGCAATTGTCTTTACTTCATCCTAATACTAAAATCTCCACCCAAGGAGGAGCCTCAGGCTCATTTACATAACACACAATGTATGTATTGACATGTTTCCTTAAGGTGCATGTATGACCTTATGCCCACTTCTACATAGGATGACAAGATGACAAGACTTCCCTACCTAAATATTCATCCTAACCTTAAACAAAAGGAATTACCCATTTACCCTCTCTTGGGGAGTCATGGCTTTGGAAGCTATTTCCTGTGATCTCCTTATTTGCTTCAAATAAAGTTTACTTTGTGTGACAACTCCACCTGGTGTATCTGTGATTCACCAAGGAGGGAACTCAAGTTGGTTTAATCACAGTGACAAAAGATAAAAGGTTCTTTCAGGGGAGACATAAAAACTCCAGTTAGTTATGTGTGCTTGAGCTGGGAATTTGAAGCCCTGAGCTCATCGTTTTCTTTCCCTATTTTTCAGGCACAGGTAAGAGCAAATAGTCAATCTCATTATACTCATTAGTTTAACTAAAAGATTCTAAGGTATCAAATATATGGTAAACCTCAGAACTTTGTTTCTCATACGTATTTGAGTAGGAGTATCCATTGTTGATATTTTGGGCATCTGTTTTGCAACATCATGCCATGGATTATTGATTCTCCCATTCCCCCCTGGGAATAGTCATTATTGCCTTTAAATCTATTCGGATTAGAGAGCCAATTCAGAAAATTCACCCTTAAGATTCTCTTCCTTTAGAACCCCTCTTGGTATTAAAATCTGTATCAGTTAGAATTTTCCAGATATATATACCTTTTCTTTTCTTTTCTTTTTTTTTTTTAAGATTTTATTTATTTATCTGACAGAGAGAGACACAGTGAGAGCGGGAACCCAGCAGGGGGAGTGGGAGAGGGAGAAGCAGGCTTCCCGCCTAGCAGAGAGCTGATGCGGGGCTCAATCCCAGGACTCTAGGACCACGACCTGAGCTGAAGGCAGTCACTTAATGACTGAGCCACCCAGGCACCCCCAGATATATTTTTTCTACTGGTTTTGATCTCTATATATTTTAGGGAATTGGCTTATGTGATTGTGGGGGCTGGCAAGTCTGAAATCCATAGAACAGGCAGGAAAACTGGGAACTCAGGCAGGGTTTCTGTGTTATAGTCTCAAGGCTGAAGTCCTTATTTTCCCCCGGGAAACTTGTCTTTGCTCGTAAGTCTTTCAATTGAATGGATGAAGCACATTCACATTATTGACGGTAATCTCTTCTTAAAGTCAAATGATTACAGATGTTAATCACATCTACAAAATACTTTCACAGCAACAACTAGACTAGTATTTGAACAACTGGACACCATAGCTTAGCCAAGTTGACACATAAAATTAACCATCACACTAACTTATGCTGTTGGAAATGAAGATAGTGTTTACCCTTGGGGCAGGGGTATAATGACCAGAAGGGAACATAAGCTGGGCTTCTGGGGTGGTGGTCATGTACTATTTCCTGATCCAAAGATGATTACATGGATGTGTTCAGTTTGGAAAATTCAGCAAGCTGTACACTTATGATTATGTGTACATTTCAGAATATATATTTTACTACATTAAAAAGTAAAATGTTGGGGTGGAGCAAGATGGCGGAGGAGTAGGAGACCTGGATTTCATCTCCTCTCAGGAATTCAGCTTGGATAGGGATCAAACCATTCTGAACACCTACAAACTCAACAGGAGATCGAAGAAAAGAAGAGCAACAACTCTCTCATCAGAAAAGCGACCACTTTCTGGAAGGTAGGACGTGCGGAGAAGTGAATCCGAGGCGATATTCGGGAGGATAGACGGCGGGGGAGGGGCCTCCATCGGCTGCTTCTGGCAAGTGATAGAGCAGCAGAGCACAAAATCAGAACCTTTAAAAGTCTGCTCCGCTGAGGGACGTCACTCTGGTGGCTAAGCAGGGGGTGGAACCCTCCGGGACAGTGTGGTCTCAGGACCCTCGGGGTCACAGAAAGACCGGGGGTGCCTGAGTGTGGCAGAGCTCCCAGGTAACGGAGCAGGGAAGCCGGCTGCAGAGGCGGAGCCCAGGCGCGGGCTCTCAGCTCGGGGTGGCCATAAACCGTGATCCGCGGCACAGTCGGGCCCCTGCTCCTCCAGCAGGGACCCAACAAGCAGCAGATCCGAGGAGACTCACCTTCCTCCCCCGGGAGGAGCCACTCAGGAGTGCACCGCAGGGATCTGCTGGGTTTGGAGACTCCACACGGGGTCGGGTGCCAGAGATAGAAACGCGCGGTCACAGGCCGGGTGAGCACAGAGTGCGGCCGGAGACTGGGGAGCCGGGAGTGACTGACTGCTTTTCTCTGGGGGCGCACTGAGGAGTGGGGCCCCGAGTTCTCAGCTCCTCTGGGGCGGAGATTGGGAGGCTGCCATTTTCACTCTCCACCTCCAAAGCTGCACGGAAAGCTCGCAGGGAACAAAAGCTCCGGAGAGCAAACCCGAGCAGATTACTTAGCTGGGAGGGGGCAAGGGTGGGGCAATTCCGCCTCTGGCAAAGACATTTGGAAACCACGGCAACAGGCCCCTCCCCAGAAGATCAGCGAGAACAGCCAGCCAAGACCAAGTTTACTGATCAATGAGAACGGCAGAACTCCAGCGCTAGGGGAATACTGCACATAGAATTCATGGCTTTTTTACCATGATTCTTTAGTCTTTCGAAGTTAATTTTTTTTAACTGTCTTTTTTTTTTTTGAATTTTTCTTTTTCCCTTTTTCAACCAACATCTTATCAATCCCTTTTTTTAAAAAAACATTTTTATTTTTCATTTTTAGAGTCATATTCTATCCCTTCATAGTAGTTACCCATATTTTTGGCATATATATATAAGTTGTTCTCTCTTTAAAATTTTGAGATAGTTTCTTGTAACAGATTAAAATATACCCTAAATCTCTAGTATATGGTTTTTTCTACTCCCCTGCCTGATCACATTCTCTCCCTTTTTTTTTCTTTTTTCTTTTTTTATATCCTCTTCTTTCTTTTTTCAAACAACTTCTTATCAATTCCTTTTATAAAATTGTTTATAATTTCCATCTTTACAGTCATATTCCATCTCTTCATCATATCAACCCTTATTTTTGTACATATATAAGTTTTTCTTTCTTTAAAATTTTGGGAGGCACTTTCTTCTAAAAGACCAAAATACACCCCAAATCTAGTGTGTGGCACTGATCTATATACCAGCCTGATCATATTTGATCACATTCTGGTTTTTTGTTGTTGTTGTTGTTTTGTTTTGTTTGTTTTTGTTTGTTTTTGTCTTTATCTTTATCTTTTTCCTTTTTTTCTTTTTCTTTTTTCTCTCTTTCCGTTTCTTTTCCCACTGCTTCAGGTCTTTTCTGATTTGTTTAGAGTATATTTTCTGGGGACGTGGTTACTCTGCTAGCATTTTGTTCTCTTATTAATCTATTCTCCTCTGCACAAAATGACAAGACGGAAAAAATCACCTCAACAAAAAGAACAAGAGGGACTGCCAGGGACCTACTCAATACGGACATTAGTACGATGTCAGATCTAGAGTTCAGAATCATCACTTTAAAGATACTAGCTGGGCTTGAAAAAAATATGGAAGTTATTAGAGAAACCCTTTCTGGAGAAGTAAAAGAGCTAAAATCTAACCAAGTAGAAATCAAAAAGGCTATTAATGAGGTGCAATCAAAAATGGGGGCGCTAACTGCTAGGATAAATGAGGCAGAAGAGAGAATCAGTAATATAGAAGACTAAATGATGGAAAATAAAGAAACTGAGAAAAAGAGAGATAAACAACTACTGGATCACGAGGGCAGATTTGAGAGATAAGCGATACCATAAGACGAAACAATATTAGAATAATTGGGATCCCAGAAGAAGAAGAAAGAGAGAGAGGGGCAGAAGGTATAATGGAGCAAATTATAGCAGAGAACTTCCTTAATTTGGGGAAGGAAACTGGCATCAAAATCCAGGAAGCACAGAGAACCCCCCTCAAAATCAATAAAAATAGGTCAACACCCCGACATCTAATAGTAAAACTTACGAGTCTCATAGACAAAGAGAAAATCCTGAGAGCAGCTCGGGAGAAGAGATATGTAACCTACAATGGTAGAAACATTAGATTGGCAACAGACCTATCCACAGAGACCTGGCAGGCCAGAAAGGACTGGCAGGATATATTCAGAGCACTAAATGAGAAAAATATGCAGCCAAGAATACTCTATCCAGCTAGGCTGTCATTGAAAATTGAAGGAGAGATAAAAAGTTTCCAGGACAAACAAAAACTAAAGGAATTTGCAAACACAAAACCAGCCCTACAAGAAATCTTGAAAGGGGTCCTCTAAGCAAAGAGAGAGCCTAAAAGCAACATAGACCAGAAAGGAACACAGACAATATATGGTAACAGTCACCTTACAGGCAATACAATGGCACTAAATTCCTATCTTTCCATAGTTACCCTGAATGTAAATGGGCTAAATGCCCCAATCAAAAGACACAGGCTAACAGACTGGATTAAAAAACAAGACCCATCGATATGCTGTCTGCAAGAGACTCATTTTAGAACCAAAGACACCCCCAGATTGAAAGTGAGGGGGTGGAAAACCATTTACCATGCTAATGGACACCAAAAGAAAGCTGGGGTGGCAATCCTTATATCAGACCAATTAGATTTTAAACCAAAGACTGTAATAAGAGATGAGGAAGGACATTATATCCTACTTAAAGGGTCTATCCAACAAGAAGATCTAACAATTGTAAATATCTATGCCCCTAACATGGGAGCAGCCAATTATATAAGGCAATTAATAACAAAAGCAAAGAAACACATTGACAACAATACAGTAATAGTGGGGGACTTTAACACCCCCCTCACTAAAATGGACAGATCATCTAAGCAAAAGATCAACAAGGAAATAAAGACTTTAAATGACACACTGGACCAAATGGACTTCACAGACATATTCAGAACATTCCATCCCAAAGCAACGGAATACACATTCTTCTCTAGTCCCCATGGAACATTCTCCAGAATAGATCACATCCTAGGTCATAAATCAGGTCTCAACCGGTACCAAAAGATTGGGATCATTCCCTGCCTATTTTCAGACCACAATGCTTTGAAACTAGAACTCAATCACAAGAGGAAAGTCAGAAAGAACTCAAATACATGGAGGCTAAAGAGCATCCTACTGAAGAATGAATCAGTCAACCAGGAAATTAAAGAAGAATTAAAAAAATACATGGAAACCAATGAAAATGAAAACACAACTATTCAAAATCTTTGGGATGCAGCAAAGGCAGTCCTAAGAGGAAAGTATATAGCAATACAAGCCTTTCTCAAGAAACAAGAAAGGTCTCAAGTACACAACCTAACCCTCCACCTAAAGGAGCTGGAGAAAGAACAGCAAATAAAGCCTAAACCCAGCAGGAGAAGAGAAATCATAAAGATCAGAGCAGAAATCAATGAAATAGAAACTAAAAGAACAGTAGAACAGATCAACGAAACTAGGAGCTGGTTCTTTGAAAGAATTAACAAGATTGATAAACCCCTGGCCAGACTTATCAAAAAGAAAAGAGAAAGGACCCAAATCAACAAAATCATGAATGAAAGAGGAGAGATCACAACCAACACCAAAGAAATACAAACAATTATAAGAACATATTATGAGCAACTCTATGCCAGCAAATTAGATAACCTGGAAGATATGGAGGCATTCCTAGAGATGTATCAACTACAAAACTGAACCAGGAAGAAATAGAAACCTGAACAGACCTATAACCACTAAGGAAATTGAAGCAGTCATCAAAAATCTCCCAAAAAACAAAAGCCCAGGGCCACATGGCTTCCCAGGGGAATTCTACCAAACATTTCAAGAAGAATTAATACCTATTTTTCTGAAACTGTTCCAAAAAATAGAAATGGAAGGAAAACTTCCAAACTCATTTTATGAGGCCAGCATTACCTTGATCCCAAAACCAGACAAAGACCCTATCAAAAAGGAGAATTACAGACCAATATCCCTGATGAACATGGATGCAAAAATTCTCACCAAAATATTAGCCCATAGGATCCAACAGTACATTAAAAGGATTATTCACCACAACCAAGTGGGATTTATCCCTGGGCTGCAAGGTTGGTTCAACATCTGCAAATCAATCAATGTGATACAATACATTAACAAAAGAAAGAACAAGAACCATATGATCCTCTCAATAGATGCAGAAAAAGCATTTGACAAAGTACAGCATCCTTTCTTCATCAAAACTCTTCAGAGTATAGGCATAGAGGGTACATACCTCAATATCATAAAAGCCATCTATGAAAAACCTACAGCGAATATCATTTTCAATGGGGAAAAACTGAGAGCTTTCCCCCTAAGGTCAGGAATGCAGCAGGGATGTCCACTATCACCACTGCTATTCAACATAGTATTGGAAGTCCTAGCCACAGCAATCAGACAACAAAAAGAAATAAAAGGCATCCAAATCGGCAAAGAAGAAGTCAAACTCTCACTCTTTGCAGATGATATGATACTTTATGTGGAAAACCCCAAAGACTTCACCCCAAAACTGCTAGAACTCATACAGGAATTCAGTAAAGTGGCAGGATATAAAATCAGTGCACAGAAATCAGTGGCATTCCTATACACCAAGAACAAGACAGAAGAAAGAGAAATTAAGGAGTTGATCCCACTTACAATTGCACCCAAAACCATAAGATACCTAGGACTAAACCTAACCAAAGAGGCAAAGGATCTGTACTCAGAAAACTATAAAATACTCATGAAAGAAATTGAGGAAGACACAAAGAAATGGAAAAACGTTCCATGCTCATGGATTGGAAGAACAAATATTGTGAAGATGTCAATGCTACCTAGAGCAATCTACACATTCAATGCAATCCCCATCAAAATACCATCCACTTTTTTCAAAGAAATGGAACAAATCATCCTAAAATTTGTACGGAACCAGAAAAGACCGCGAATAGCCAGAGGAATGTTGAAAAAGAAAAGGAAAGCTGGCGGCATCACAATTCCGGACTTCCAGCTCTATTACAAAGCTGTCATCATCAAGACAGTATGGTACTGGCAGAAAAACAGACGCATAGATCAATGGAACAGAATAGAGAGCCCAGAAATGGACCCTCAACTCTATGGTCAACTCATCTTCGACAAAGCAGGAAAGAATGTCCAATGGAAAAAAGACAGTCTCTTCAACAAATGTTGTTGGGAAAATTGGATAGCCACATGCAGAAGAATGAAACTGGACCATTTCCTTACACCACACACAAAAATAGACTCCAAATTGAAAGACCTCAATGTGAGACAGGAGTCCATCAAAATCCTAGAGGAGAACACAGGCAGCAACCTGTTTGACCTCAGCCGCAGCAACTTCTTCCTAGAAACATCGCCAAAGGCAAGGGAAGCAAGGGCAAAAATGAACTATTGGGACTTCATCAAGATAAAAAGCTTTTGCAAAGCAAAGGAAACAGTCAACAAAACCAAAAGACAACCGACAGAATGGGAGAAGATATTTGCAAATGACATATCAGATAAAGGGCTAGTATCCAAAATCTATAAAGAACTCATCAAACTCAACACCCAAAGAACAAAGAATCCAATCAAGAAATGGGCAGAAGACATGAACAGACATTTTTCCAAAGAAGACATCCAAATGGCCAACAGACACATGAAAAAGTGCTCAATATCGCTCGGCATCAGGGAAATCCAAATCAAAACCTCAATGAGATACCACCTCACACCAGTCAGAATGGCTAAAATTAACAAGTCAGGAAACGACAGATGTTGGCGGGGATGCGGAGAAAGGGGAACCCTCCTACCCTGTTGGTGGGAACGCAAGCTGGTGCAGCCACTCTGGAAAACAGTATGGAGGTTCCTCAAAAAGTTGAAAATAGAGCTACCATATGATCCAGCAATTGCACTACTGGGTATTTACCCCAAAGATACAAAAGTAGGGATCCGAAAGGGTACGTGCACCCCGATGTTTATAGCAGCAATGTCCACAATAGCCAAACTGTGGAAAGAGCCAAGATGTCCATCGACAGATGAATGGATAAAGAAGATGTGGTATATATACACAATGGAATATTATGCAGCCATCAAAAGGAATGAGATCTTGCCATTTGCAACGACGTGGATGGAACTGGAGGGCATTATGTTGAGTGAAATAAGTCAAAAATAGAAAGACATGTATCATATGATCTCACTGATATGAGGAATTCTTAATCTCAGGAAACAAACTGAGGGTTGCTGGAGTGGGGGGTGGGGTGGGAGGGATGGGGTGACTGGGTGATAGACACTGGGGAGGGTATGTGCTCTGGTAAGCGCTGTGAATTGTGCAAGACTGTTGAATCTCAGATCTGTACCTCTGAAACAAATAATGCAATATATGTTAAGAAAAAAAAAGAAGAAGAAGGTAGCAGGAGGGGAAGAATGAAGCAGGGGAAATCGGAGGGGTAGACGAACCATGAGAGACAATGGACTCTGAAAAACAAACTGAGGGTTCTAGAGGGGAGGGGGGTGGGAGGATGGGTTAGCCTGGTGGTGGGTATTGAGGAGGGCACATTCTGCATGGAGCACTGGGTGTTATGCACAAACAATGAATCATGGAACACTACGTCTAAAACTAAAAGTAATGTATGGGGATTAACATAAGAATAAAAAAAAAAGTAAAATGTTTACAAAAAAAGAAATAAGACAAAACAATAGAAACAAAAAAGCATTACATCCCTTATGGAGTTTTTTTAATTATAAGAAATTACCAGATGAATTTATATCGATACATTTAAATATCTCAGTTAAATGATTGATTTTTAAGGGAAAATAATGATCAAAATTGACTTGGAAAGGTGGGAAATCTAAAGAGACCAATAATTTTTCAAAAATTTAAAGGTAATTAAAATCAACCACTCCCTCACTACCAAAGGCATCAGGCCTATATAATTTTTTTTTAAAGATTTTATTTATTTATTTGAGAGAGAGAGAATGAGAGACAGAGAGCACAAGCGGGAAGAGGGTCAGAGGGAGAAGCAGACCCCCCGCCGAGCAGGGAGCCCGATGCGGGACTCGATCCCGGGACTCCAGGATCATGACCTGAGCCAAAGGCAGTTGCTCAACCAACTGAGCCACCCAGGCGCTCCAGGCCTATATAATTTTGTGCATGTCATCTGCAAAATACTTGCAGAATAGTGGCTCCTATGTTATTTAAACTAGTCCAGGACAGAAAAAGGTGAAAGCTTCCTGACTTATTTTTGGTTAATATAATTCAGAAACCACAAAAAGACAAGAACAGCATGCATGTATGCATGTAAAGTACACAAGGCAAAAATCCTAAATAAAATATTAGTGAATTACCAGTCATGTATTAGAATAATAATGGTTTAGCATTAGGAAATTGATTAATGTACTGATAGGGAAAAGGTGATAAAATAAAACACTAATTCCTTTTTTAATAAATATTTTATTTATTTGAGAGAGCGAGAGAGTGAGAGAGAGCGAGAGAGAGCGAGAGAGTGAGAGCAAGAGAGAGCACAAGCAGGTAGAGGAGGAAAGGGAGAGGGAGAAGCAGGCTCCCCACTGATCAGGGAGCCCGATGCGCACTCCATCCCAGGACCCTGAGATCATGACCTGAGCCAAAGGCAGACACGTAACCGACTGAGCCACCCAGGCGCCCCTAAAACACTAATTCCTAATAAAGATTTCTCAGAAGCTAGAAATAGAAATTCATCCTTTCAAGAAATTCTACCGCATTAAAAGCGGTTTCATTAACAGTAACAAGGTAAGTATGGCCATAGCTCTTATTCAACAATATATGAGCATTAGCACTGGATTTATTATCCCACCCTTCTTTCTTTCCATAATACAGGGAACTGGAAACCTCTGTTAGTTTTCCCAGACTCTTACCAGCTGTCTCTAATCAGGTTCTTCCTACAAGAGACACTGGTAGGAGATTGGAACGTGAGAGAAAGGGAGGAGCCTTCCTTCCTTTTCAGTGGAGGCATCTCAGACGGCTGCTGCAGTGTTGGCGAATGGCAAGACTGGCTTCCTGCTTAGGAGTGGGGTTCTAACAGAAAGAATAGCCGTAGCACTCTGCTCTGGCTCCTGCAGTTGCAGCAGAAGCTCTGAGAACCTCAGCTGTGCAGAACTTGGGGCCTTTCCTCCTCTGGCTGTGGCTATTGCCAGACAGACACCTGCAGAATCATCTGGAGCATTAGCTCCAGGTTTCCTGCCTGTTGCTGATGTTCGAACATCAGTGCCTGAGGGTCAGTGATGGCGGGCTCTATTTTCTCCTTCACTCTTCCTGCCCTAAGGGTGCGAACAGTTTCCTGCAGTTAGTAATCTCTGGGTTCCTTTTTTGCTCTTAACTTATGCTTCCAATATATTTATAACCAATTTCCTGTGTTGAATTCCCTGTTTCAAATAACTTGAATGGATACTGTTTTTGTGATTGAATACTGACTCATACAAAGGATCTATAACTCATTATTTGCACCTGGTATGATTTTTTTATTACCTATATACCCAAGAAATTCAATGTAGAAGCTAAATGAACTAAGGATCCAATAAGGGAACAAATACAAAATAAACATACAAAATTTAGGGTTTCCTGGATGGCTCAGTTGGTCGGGGATCTGACTCTTCTTGGCTTTGGTTTAGGTCCTGATCTCATGGTTCATGGGATCGAGCCCTGTGTCAGGCTCTGCACTCAGTGGGAGTCTGCTTGGATATTCTCTCCTTATGCCCCTTCCCCCACCCCACTCTCTCTCTCTCTCTCTCAAATAAGTGAATAAATCTTTTTTTAAAGATTTTATTTATTTATTTGAGAGAGAGAGAGAGAGAGAGAGCATGAGCGGCGGAGGGCCAGAGGGAGAGGTAGGAGCAGACTCCCAGTGAAGTGGTGAGCCTGATGTGGGGTTCGAACCCAGGACCCTGAGATCATGACCTGAGCTGAAGGCAGATGCTTAACCGACTGAGCCACCCAGGCACCCAATGAGTAAATCTTTTAAAAAAATAAACATACAAAATGTAATAGCTTTCTTATAAACAATATAGAAAAAAAAGGGTTCTCCCCCCAAAAAGAGCCCATTCACAATAGTATAAGAAACTGTTAAAAGATTTAATAAGCCTAATTAGAAACATGTACAATTATATGAAGAAAAACTTTAGAACTATAATGCAGCACATATAGTTAAACTTACATGAACTTATTATGGTGATCTTCACATGCTAGTACGTTAGCAGGAGAATGGTTAAATAAACCACAATTCATCCATATTTTGGAATGCATAGGTTACAAGATTGAAAGAATGAACTGGGGCCATGTAGAAGGATCTCTAAGGCATATTGGATATTTTTTAAAAAGCAAAAAATGGTATAGTATTTGTAAATTTATTTTCAAAAACCAAACAAACTTTCTGAAACTAGGTACACTTATATGTTTTATGTTCTGTAAATCCACAGAAAATGTGTGAAGGGGTAACAGAGTAACAATCAGATTTTTTGGGCAGGAAGATTAGATTGTGGGGTGAAAGGGAACTTTAACTTTTTACTCTATAAAAACTTGTTTTTTTTTTAAAAAAAGATTTTATTTATTTATTTGAGAGAGAGAGATAGAGCACGAGTGGGGTGAGGGGCAAAGGGAGAAGCAGACTCCCCGCTGAGCAGGGAGCCCTAGGAGGGGCTCAATCCTGAGACTCCGGGATCCTGATCCAAGCCGAAGGCAGATGCTTAACCTACTGAGCCACCCAGGTGCCCCTATATAAACTTGTATTTTCAAACATTTCTTTCTTTCTTTTTTTGTTTTTTTAAGATTTTACTTATTTATTTGAGAGAGAGACAGAGACAGAGAGAGTGAACAGGGGGAGGGGCAGAGGGAGAAGGGAGTAGACTCCCTGCCAAGCAGGGATCCCAAAGCAGGGCCTGATCCCGGGACACTGAGATCATGACCTGAGCTGAAGGCAGATGCTTAACTGACTAAATCACCCAGGCACCCCTCAAACATTTTTCTTTCTTTCTTTCTTTCTTTTTTTTTTTTTAAAGATTTTATTTATTTATTTGACAGAGACACAGTGAGAGAGGGAACACAAGCTGGGGGAGTGGGAGAGGGAGAAGCAGACTCCCCGACGAGCAGGGAGCCCGATGTGGGACCCGATCCCAGGACCCTGGGATCATGACCTGAGTCAAGGCAGATGCTTAATGACTGAGCCACCCAGGCGCCCCAAACATTTCTTATAGTAAATAGTCGTATAATAATTATGTAAGAAATGGCCAAGAGAATGAGAAGATAAGCCACAAAATGGGAGAAAATATTTGCAAAAGACACATTTGATAAACGACTTTATCCAAAATATACAAAGAACTCTGAAAACTCAGAAATAATACAAAAACCTGGTTAAAAAAAAGCGGGGGGGCAGGCAAAAGACTTGGACACCTCATCTAAGAAGATATACAGACAGCAAATAAGCATATGAAAAGATGCTCCATATCATATGCCATCAGGGAAATGGAAATTAAAACAATGAGATACCACTACACACCTATTAAAATGATGAAAATCCAAAACACAACACCAAATGCTGGTGATGATGTGGAGCAAGAGGAACTCTCATTCATTGCTGGTGGGAATGCAAAATGGTACAGCCAGTTTGGAAGACAGTTTGGTGGTTTCTTGCAAAACTAAACATACTCTTACCATATGATACCTCAGTCACAGTCCTTGGTGTCTGTGTGTCTATCCAAAGAATTGGAAAATTTATGTCCACATGGATATTTATAGCAGCTTTATTCATAATTGCCAAAACTTAGAAACAACCAAGATGTCCTTTAATAGGTGAATGGATTGATAAACTGTGGTACATCCAGACAATGGAATATTATTCAGAGCTTCAACTATACTTCAAAAAAATAAAAAAGTCAGCTATACGTTAATAAAAAAATATTATTCAGTGCTAAAAAAAATGAGCTATCAAGTCCTGAAAAGACACGGAGGAACCTTAAATGTACATTACCAAGTGAAAAAAGCTGATTGGAAAAGGCTATATACTGTATGACTCCAACTTTATGACATTCTGGAAAAGAAAATATTTGGTGACTGTTGAATGATCATTGGTTGTCAGGGTTGGGGGGAGGGTGGGATGAATAGGCAGAGCACAGAGAATTTGTAAGACAGTGAAACTATTCTGTATGATACTACAATGGTGGGTATATGTCACCATGCATTTGTCAAAACCCATGGAATATACAATACCCAGAGTGAACCTCAACGTGAACTATAGACTCTGGGTGATAGTGATGATGATGAGTCAGCATAGTTCATCAATTATAACAACTGTATTACTGTGTTGCTAGCAATTGTAGTGGGGGAGGCCGTGCGTGGGGGTAGAGGAGGCATGTATATGAGAACTCTATGTATTTTCTGCTCCATTTTACTGTGAACCTAAAACTGCTCTAATAAATAAAGTCTTAAAAAAAAATCCTCTGTACTTCACCTATTCAACCCTCCACCTAGATAATCTCTGGCAAATATTGATCTGTTTACTGTCTCTGAGCTGTAAAAATATTTTTTAATTTAAAAAATATATACTTTTAAAGATTTTATTTATTTGAGAGACAGAGAGAGAGCATGAGCAGGGAGGAGAGGGAGAAGCAGGCTCCCCGCTGAGCAGGGAGCCTGGTGTGGGGCTCAATCCCAGGACCCTGGGAGGATCATGACCTGAGCTGAGGGCAGACACTTAACCGACTGAGCCACCCAGGCACCTCTAATTTATTATTTTTAAAATTTTCAAATTAACAAATAATGTATTATTTGTTTCAGGGGTAGAGGTCTGTGATTCATCAGTCTTATATAATACCCAGTGCTCATTACAGCACATACCCTCCCCAATGTCCATCACCCAGGTACCCCATCCCCCCACCCCCCTCCTCCCCTTCAGCAACCCTCAGTTTGTTTCCTAAGATTAAGAGTCTCTTATGGTTGGTCTCCCTCTCTGGTTTTGTCTTGTTTCATCTTTTCCTCTCTTCCCTTATAATCTTCTGCCTTGTTTCTTAAATTCCACGTATCAGTGCAATCATATAATTGTCTTTCTCTGATTGACTTATTTCACTTAGCATAATACCCTCTAGTTCCATCCATGTTGTTGCAAATGGCAAGATTTCATTTTTTGATGGCTGCGTACTATTCCATTGTAGATATATATATATATATATATATATATACACACACACACACACACACACACACACACATACACACCACATCTTCTTTATTCATTTATCTGTCCATGGACATCTGGTCTCTTTCCATAGTTTGGCTATTGTGGATATTGCTGCTATAAACATTGGGGTGCATAGGCACCCCTAATTTAAAGAATATTAAAAAAAATTTTAGAGCTTTTAGGCTCAGTCAGAAGAGCATATGACTCTTGATCTTGGGGTTGTGAGTTCGAGCCCCACATTGGGTGTAGAGATTACTTAAATAAATGAAACTTAAAAAAGTTTTAGAGCTTTTCTAAATTGATTGGATTTTTATAGATAGTGAGTATTGTTTTTGGAAATGAGTCTTTTTGACCTTAAAGCAGTTACAGTTGTTATTAGTAATCGTACCCGCAACTCACAGATCTTGGGCCTGTCTGGTAAAGTATCAATAACATCTTACTTTTTTTTTTTTTTAATTTCTTTTTTAAGAGAGGGAGAATGGCAGGGGAAGAGGGGCAGAGAGAGAATCTCAAGCAGGCTCTGCCCAGAGTGGAGCCCAATCTGGGGCTCAACCTCACAACCCAGAGATCATGATCTGAGCCGAAATCAAGAGTAGGACACTTAACTGACTGAGCCACCCAGGTAACCCAACATTTTATTTTTAGTTTAAAAAAAAAAAGGCAAGTAAAAAAAATTCCAGAAAGGCTAAGTCATTTCTCCACCTCCCTCTGCAGGTTTCTGTGCAATCCATCAGGGGACATCTGGGACTAATTATTTTGAAAACTTTCCAGGCTGCTAATCTCACCACGCCCCACATTCTTGTCATTTCTCATTTCTGGCCATAATCCAAAATATAAACCCTTTCTGCAGGCTTATTTTTGAATTTTTTTTCTATTTCCATTCCCCCAACCTAATATTCCACCGTTTCCCATCCTAATTTTACCACTAAGCCCTCTAGAATGCCTGATAAACAAAATACCCTAAATCGCTAAAATCTCTGCAGAATAGAGGCATCCCCCTCTTTTTGAAAGTTCATGTTACACCACTTTGCTTTTATGCAAGACCTGTATCAGTACCTGTTTTGCTAACAGAAAACAAAAATCTAAAGGGGATTTTTCCTTTTACAGAAAGAGGTGAAAAGTGAAAATAACATTCAGTGTTTGTCTTGCAGCTAGCTGTTTATAGAGGCAGCAGTAACTGGGAGCATCAGTGGCAATACAGAACTTCTTCCCTGGAAACTACACAGCATCTGAACATCAAGCTGCCAGAGCTTTGAACTGTCTGTGTGAGCATCTGTGCCTTATGTTGATTTATTTTGTGCATCCATTAACAACGTGTGACCTAAGATGGTATCAGAAAAGCCTAAGAGAATTTATTTTTTTGGGTCTGAGACCGCTTAAAAAGTTTCCATGGAAACTTATGGTAATTGATTCTTCCCTGTATGCCATTTCATCTTAGGAAAGGTTTTATAGAAATGCTCTACTTTCAGATAGGCAAGGGAAATTCTGGGTTTGACAGAATCATTGATTTGAGGGCTCTTTTTCACTGGTCTCTTGCCAGGGTTTTGTTTTTGTTTTGCTTCTTTATTGAGAAATCTAGCTCCAGACTTCTTGGTCTTCCAGGTCATTTTGGCTCCTGCCATTTTCTTAGGTGACTTGAGTTTCTTCACGAAGAACTTTCTAATTTCCAGTATCTTATTGCCCATATCTTGGTTCTTGACACCCCCAAGCCTGTTCTGTGAAAATTTTATAAACATTTTGATGACTTTGGATCCTTACCTTTTCTCTCCTTCACACCAGCTCTTCGACCTCCATAACCCCTTGGTTTTTCCCTCTCAACTCTATCCCTCCTCTCTTTATTTTTAGGCTAAGCCTGGACTCTTCCGGCATATTTCCACCCTTCCTTGCTCCTAACTGTCCCAGCAAAGCGCCCTTCCGTCTTCACTTGCTCTGAGCCAGTGTCTGGGTAGGGGGTTAGACACTGACCAATACTGACTCAAGGCCCAAGTCTGTGGATGTTTTTTTCGAACTTTCTCACTTTTCCCAATTATCATACTTTAACAATAAATTCTTTTAACTTTCATTACAGCACAGCAAAGTCGAGCCTGCCAGGAATAGAGCCTTCCCGATCCAGGGCTCTTTCAGGAGGCGCAGGCGCAGTCGCTCTCCCCGCAGCCTTTCGGGGCATGACGGGTAAAGGGGCGGGGCGCAGCGCGGGTTGCGCGCGGACTTAACGCGCCGTGCGCGCCCTGTCGGCTGCGGGGTCCTGGTGGGCTGCGGTCCCCGCGCCGCCGCGGCCGCCCTCTTCGGTGGTGGGAGGGGCAGACGGAGGAGGCGCGGCCTGACGGAAGCCATGTTTGTGGCGCGCCACATCGCGGCGGACCATAAAGATCTCATCCATGATGTCTCTTTCGACTTCCATGGGCGACGGATGGCTACCTGCTCCAGCGACCAGAGCGTCAAGGTGTGCGCGGAGCCTTGGGGCGGGGCCGGGCCCGGAAGGAGGGGAAGTGAGAGCGTGCATGATTCCCTGTTAGAGCGGAAGGAGCGGCGCTTGGAAAGGGGACTACCCCCCGATTTTGAGGCGCGCCGCTGGGCACGAGATTTGGAGCCCAAGGCGAGCCGGCGGCTGGTGTGCTCCTCCATCCTTGCCTCAGTATTGTGGGGTCACAGCCGCCCCCCCGCCCCGGGGTGGGAGGTGGCACGCTGCCTTGCGCCTGCGCGGAGGGGGAGGGCGGGCGTCGTGGCCACGTGCGCGCTCCCGCCACTGGGGCCTTGGGAGCACGCGTGTTCCAGCCCGCGCAGGCTCGGGTCCTTGCGGGCAAGAGCCAGAGAGCCCCTCAGCTTGTGTGCGCGAGGGATTTGTCAGACCGCTCGGGTTTGGGAATAGTTGTCTTGTTACCACGCTGGTTCAGCCAGGGGACTTTGCCTTGCGACTTGTAATGCAGTCAGTTCGCCTTGTTGTCTCAAGTGCTGTGTGACTTGTCCCCATCTTGGGGAGATTGTTCTCTCTTTATGTTCAGATAGGAAGCTCATCTCTTTTCGCAGTGGAAGAAACATAAATCCATGTTTGTTTCTTACAGTTCGTGTAGATGCACACTGCTCTGACAAGCAGAATTTCTATGATAAGAGGATGGTCTTTGGGATTTAGGAACTTTAGAGATTATTATACAGTAAATGATAATAGTCTTGAAGACGAAAGCTGGAGTGTGGATTATGTGTATTCTCGACGACTCCAAAATAACTGAAAAGCTGAAGGACAGTTTTTACCACTTGTTTTCACAGACAAGTTTGGTACTAGTGATCCCTCAAAGATAGTTAGTAACAACTAGGCTTGGGGCGCCTGGGTGGCTCAGTTCGTTGAGCATGGGACTCGATCTCAGCTCAGGTCCTGACAGCAGAGTCCTCAGATGGAGCTGCGTGGGGCTCTGAGCTCAGCGGCGGTCTGCCTCTCTCCTCCCTCTCCCCATGCACTCACTCTCTCTAAAATACATAGATACACAGATACATAAATTCCCTTCTGAAAAATAGCGTTGTAATTCCTAAAAGATTTAAATTCACTTAAAAATTTTTTTAAATTGTGGTAAACTAACCATCTTTAAGTATATTTTATAGTTAAATGGCAATAAGCACAAATTACATTGTTGTGCAACCATCACCACTATTCATCTCTGGAACTTTCTTTTCATCCTAAACTAAAACTCTACGCAGTAACTTCTTCCCCACTGCCCCCAGCCCTTGGTCACTTCTAATCCTTTCGTCATAAATTTGACTATGCTCGGTATCTCATACAAATGACTATGCTGAGTATCTCAATATTTGTCCTTTTGTGTTTGGTTTATTATGCTTGCCATGATGTTTTCAAGGTTCATTGGTATTTGTAACATGTATCATAATTTCATTAAGATTGAGTAACATTGGGACATCTGGGTGGCTCAGTAGGTTAAGAGTCTGCCTTGGGCTCAGATCATGATCCCCCCCCCCCCCCCCATCGAGTTCCCAGGCAGGCTCCCTTGCTTAGCAGGGAGCCTGCACTCTCTCTGCCTGCCGCTTCCCCTGCTTGTGCGCGCACTCTCTCTGACAAATAAATAAAATTAAAAAAAAAAAAATTGATGGGGCGCCTGGGTGGCTCAGTCGTTAAGTGTCTGCCTTGGGTTCAGGTCATGATCCCAGCGTCCTGGGATCCAGCCCAGAGTCAGGCTTCTCCCTCTCCAGCGCCCCCCCCCCCCCATATTCTCTCTGTCGCTGTCTCTCTGTCAAATAAATAAAATCTTAAAAAAAAAAAAGATTGACTATTTTGTTGTATATGTACACACTTTTTTATCCATTCATCAATCCACTTGTCGAATATTGCATTAATTTCTGTTAACTGAATATGCCAAACATTTTTTTCCTTATCCACTTATTGAATCTTTTAATCTTTCGATTTTGTAGGTTTTGTCTGTCAGAAGTAGTATTGCAATGAAAATCTTCATTACTTTAGCTTTTCGTGTGTTTTGACTGATTTTCTTAACCTCGTTCAAGTAGAGAAACTAGTGAATATTTTGAAAGCTTTTGTGAATAATTGGCATATTGCCATTTCCAAGGTTCTATTTTACACTGCCAGAGTATTGATTTGGTAGGATCATTATCCATGCCAGGCGTTATTAACATTTTAATTTTTGTAAATTGTGGTAAAATACACGTAACATAAAATTTACCCTTGTAACCATGTTTAAGTGTATATAGTTCAGTAGTATTAAGTACATTCATATCTTTGTGCAGCCATCGCCACCATCTATCTACAGAATCTTTTCATTTTGCAAAACTGAAACTCTGTATCATTCTCCCTGTCATCATCCCCTGGCAATCCCCATTCGACTTTCTGTCTTAACAATTTGACTACTCTGTGTACCTCATATAAGTGGAATCATACAATATTTGTCTGCTTTGTGACTATCTTATTTCACTTAGAATAGAGTCTTTGAAGTTTGTACATGTTGGAATCTATGTTAGAATCTTCTTCCTTTTTAAGGCTGAATATGTATTGTAAATATTTCTTCCTTTTTAAGGCTGAATGATAAGCAAAATGTAGTTCATCAAAATTTCTTCCCTCCTTCCCTTCCTTTTAATGCTGAATATGTATTGTGAATTAACTACATTTTGCTTATCATTCATCTGTCAGTGGACTTGGGTTGCTTCTACATTTTTGCTATTGTGGGTAATTCTGCTATGAATGTGGGTGTATGGATCTCTCTTTGAGACCCTGCTTTCAGCCCTTTTGGGTATGTGCCCAGAAGTGGAATTGCTGGATCATGTGGTAATTCTATTTTTCGTTTCTTGAGGAATTTATCACTTCTTTTTTTTAAAGATATTATTTATTTGACAGAGAGAGAGAGAGCGCACACATAAGTAGGCAGAGTGTACACATAAGTAGGCAGAGTGGCAGGGAGAGGGAGAAGCATACTACCCTGCTGAGCAGGAAGCCCAGTGTGGGACTGGATCCCAGGATCATGACCTGAGCTGAAGGCAGCCGCTTAACTGACTGAGCCACCTAGGCACCCCTGTCATCTATATTTTTTGATAGTTAAGAGTCAGTATTTTGCTTTTGTTGTTAGATATACAGTTGATCCTCATTATTAGCAAATTCTGTATTTGTGAATTTACCTACTTTTTACAATTTATTTGTAATCCCAAAATCAGTGCTCATAGTTATTTGCTGACATGAGCACAGAGTAGCAAAAAATTGGGAGTTGCCTGAAGTGCATGTTTCCAGCTGAGGTTAAACAGGGTGACACTGCTTGTTTGGGCTCTTATTTTGTAAACAAGTGTCCTTTTCCTTGTCTATTTTGTGCTGCATTTTTCACATTTTTGTTTATTTGTTGGTGATTTCACTGTTTAAAATTGTCCCCAGGTGTAATGCTGAAGTGCTTCCTAATGTTCCTAGGTGCAGGAAGGCTGTGATTGCCCTCTGGAGAAAATGTTATGTGTTAGGAAAGCTTCATTCAGACAGTTACTGTTAGCTATGATTTCAGTGTTAATGAATCAATAATATACACTAAAAAGGTGTCATTAAACAGGTACATACATAAAACAAGGTTATGTATTGATTGGTTGACAAATATTTTGTGAACACAGGCTCCTACGGATCTTCCCTTGTCTTTCCCCTGGCAGCGGTGGTTTAGTATTTGCTGATTCAGTGTTCTCAGCAACATCGTAGAACACAACTTCTTCAATAACAAGACTTGACTGCAACTGTACTCATCTCTGTTACCTACCGTTACCTACGAGAGCACAAATTCCTTGACCCCTGAGTGCTCAGCCTGGTGTCTGGCACTCCCCAGGTTCTCAGTTAGTATGTGCATGAATGTTTACTTATTGGTTGTTGTTATTTTGTGAATTTATGTTTGCTTCTTTTGCCCTAATACTGATCCAGTGTTACTGTTTTTCATGTTTGTAGGAATATGTAGGAATAAAATATGTCTTTTGTTTTCTTACAGGTCTGGGATAAAAGTGAAAGTGGGGATTGGCATTGTACCGCTAGCTGGAAGGTTAGTATTTTTACAGTGCTTTTTAAAAAATTCAGATGTTTATTATTTATTTGGTATTATCAGTGACTTGCTATTTGTCTTTGAGAAAATTGTAAAATGTATACTTCTTTTCCTAAAGTATCTTATGTTTTTTAACTATTAAAGTAACAAAAATATACTTCAGAATTTGAGAGTAGGAAAATGTGCAATTCCGTAGCATTCTTTTTTTTTTTTTTAATTCCGTAGCATTCTAATATAACTATTTTTAGCATTTTGGTATTATTACTTACCTTTTTCTTTGCATATATATATGTATGTGTGCAGATATATATATGTGTGTGTGTGTATATATATATATATATATATATATTTTTTTTTTTTTTTTTTTTTTTTCCTAAGTAGGCTCCATGCCAAGTGTGGAGCCCAACATGGGGCTTGAACTCCTGAGCTGAGCTCAAGAGTCAGACACTTAACTGACTGAGCTACCCAGGCGTCCCGGCATATTTTTAATAGTTGTGATATTTTGTACAAGTTCTATTTCTTTTTTTAAAAACAGCTTTACTCAGATTACCATTAGAGTCATCAATTTTAAATGAATAGTTCAACAAATGTTAGGAAATTTATACACTTGTACAGCTGTCACCACAATCTAGTTTTAGAACACTTTAATCAGCCCTGAAATTTCCCTTCTGCCTGTTTGGGGTCAATCCCCATTCCCCACTCAAGCCCTAGGCAACCACTAGAACTGTTTTCTGTCTCTGTAATTTTACTTTTTCTAGACATTTCATGTAAGTGGAATTCTACAATATGTAGTTCTTTATGTCTGGCTACTTTCCCTTTCCTTGTGGTTCATTTATGTTGTGGCATGTATTAGTAGTTTGATCTTTTATAAACAATTCAGTGGCATTTACTACATTCACAATGTTGGTACAATTATCACCTCTATCCAGTTCCAAAACTGTATCACTCCAAAAGGAAACCCTTATTTCTTGCTTTTTAGTTTAAAACTTAGTTCATAAATACTTTGATAGGTTTTTAAAGCCTGTTAAAAAACACAAATATAGCAGTAAAACAAATATACCAGTAAATATACTGTTTTGTTCAACTGATGATAGCTAATATAGTTGTTTCCTTTTTATTTTGATGACTATCTCTGCGTAATCTTTATTTCTTAGTTAGGTTGCGCTTTACTGGAAATCTAATATTTAACAAAATCTCACTGCTGTAGTGCATTTTTTACCTGATAGCCTGTATAAGTAAGAATTAAAAGTGAAACAAAAAGACTGGACAAAACAAAGGATAAAAAATAAGGATGCAAAGTGTACCTTTGGATGACATATTTACCATGTAGAAATTACACAATTATGAAAGTGTCCTGAGATTGTTGAATGTGAAAGTGTTAGATATACAGAAGCATAAAACAAAGTTTATAAACATTATTGGTGGACTGGTGCTCGTTGTCATACTGTGTCTTTACCGGAAAGCACAAATGAACTTCTGTGGATGTGAAATGCTTTAAGACCTATCTGTTCCTTTTTCTTTTGGTCAACATGAAGAATTGAAGAATAGTAATTTGCCATTTTTCAAATATTAAAGGTAATGCTACTGAGCTTTAAATTATTTTCTCAGAATACAAGGATTTGGGCTTCTCTAAATTTGATCACTCATTGCTGCTTTTCCTGGAATAGTCCACTGTAGCCAGGTATCGGAATCGGTTAAGTGTTTTATTGCTATAGTTTCTATGTACTGTTAGGCTTTTGAAGCCAATAATTTTGATTAGTCTTATTTATTTTATTAGGTGGCCATTTCCTGTAGAGAGGATTTGCAAGTAAAAAAAATGGTGGACTGGTAGATCTTTTTTTTAAACCCTGGTTAGGCTAAACTCTGAAGCAGGTTTCTGTTAGCACTGGAAGAGGTCAACTTTATCCAGCTGGATTTTTCTTTATTAGTAAAATGTTAGAAGGACTTCAGAACGGCCACAATCCTAAATAGAGAATATCTTCTAAAAGTTAAAAATTTCTAGAACTTAACTTTTTATTTAAATGTGAAATTAAATAGCTTTTTGCTCTTACTGAAGTAAAAATATCTGTACTCTATTTCCTCAAGTAAAACTTTATATGTGTGAAATATGAGTAAAGTCAGTTTTTTGTGTGTTTTTTTTTTTAAATAATTCCTCAGACACATAGTGGATCTGTGTGGCGTGTGACATGGGCCCATCCTGAATTTGGACAGGTTTTGGCTTCTTGTTCTTTTGACCGAACAGCTGCTGTGTGGGAAGAAATAGTAGGAGAATCAAATGATAAACTTCGAGGACAGAGTCATTGGGTGAGACATTTGTTGGTTTTCAGGGGTTGGGAGGATAGAATGGGGAGAGGGGTGTGTGAGAATCTGAGGAGCATCAGTCTTTCCAGGAATGCTTCAGGCACTTGATAAGATGTTACCACTCCTCTCTACATTTACTAGTTCCATTTTTTCTCTTCCATGTTTTTCTCCTACTTGTTTATTTAATTTTGTCTTGGGCCTGAAGTGGTACTGAGGAGCACTCATGGCATTGTTTAATTATAACTTTCATGATGAATCTGTAGTATTTGCTTTGTCATACAGTTGAGTGCCCTCTAAAAATCCATTAAAAAATTGTTTTTTCTCTTTTGTGGTTACTTTTGTTTTCTTATAAAATATACTCGGGTGCCTGGGTGGCTCAGTTGGTTAGGCGACTGCCTTCGGCTCAGGTCATGATCCTGGAGTCCCAGGATCGAGTCCTGCATCGGGCTCCCTGCTCGGCAGGGAGTCTGCTTCTCTCACTGAACCTCCCTCCTCTCATGCTCTCTATCTCATTCTCTCTCTCAAATTAAAAAAAAAAAAAAATACTCTTCTTATCTGCTTCTGCTATTTACTTTAGCTCTTGCCTGATTGGATGTTCGAATTTTATTTATTTATTTTTTTAAAGATTTTATTTATTTATTTGACAGAGAGAGACACAGTGAGAGAGGGAACACAGGCAGGGGGAGTGGGAGAAGGAGAAGCAGGCTTCCCACTGAGCAGGGTGCCCGATATGGGGCTTGATCCCAGGACCCTGGGATCATGACCTGAGCCGAAGGCTGACGCTTAACGACTGAGCCACCCAGGTACCCCTGGATGTTCGAATTTTAAGATTTATTTATTTGACAGAGAGAGAGACAGAGAGAGCAGGAACACAAGCAGGGGGAGTGGGAGAGGGAGAAGCAGGCCTCCCGCCAAGCAGGGAGCCCGATGCGGGGCTCGATCCCAGGACCCTGGGATCATGACCTGAGCCGAAGGCAGACGCTTAACGACTGAGCCACCCAGGCGCCCTGGATGTTCGAATTTTAAAAAGAGTATAGTGTGTGTACTGGTCAAGTTCCTTGTTTATAAAGTGAGAGAATTGAACTAGATTACCTCTAAGACCCATTCCAATGTTTTCTTTTTTTCCTCTTTATTTCTTGTAATAGATAATCAGGTACAAGGTATAAAATGCAGAAGGTACAAATGGGTGTATACAGTGACAACTTCTTCCTCTTTGGCCACACAGTTTGTTTCCTAGAGGCAACCACCATTATGAGTTTTTTCTGTATTCTTCATATAGTTTATGCCTTTTTAAGGATATAAATACAGTGTTTTCTTTTCTGTTGCTAACAGTCCTCTTCACCTTTCTTACAACACTAATGCTTGTATGTTGTCAATACTGCTCTTTCTTTTTGCTGCATTTTATAAATTATAGATTATACATAACATATTTATCATGTTAACTGTAAGTGTATAGTTCAATAGCATTAATTACATTTACAGTGCTGTGTATACATCACCAGTATCTATATTAAAACTTCCATCATTCCCAATATAAGTTCTTTACCATTAAATAGTACCTCCTCCTTCCATTCTCTCAACCCCTGGTAACCTCTATTCTACTTTCTGTCAATTTGACTGTTCTAGTATTTGTCCTTTGTCTGGCTTATTTCACTAAGCAAAATGTTTTCAAGGTCCATCCATGTTGTCACATATACCAGTTTCATTCCTGTCATGGCTGAGTAACATTCCATTGTGTGTATATCCCACATTTTGTTTATCCATTTATCTGTAGATAGACAGTTGGGTTGTCCCTGCCTTTTAGCTATTGTAAATAATGCTGTAACTGAACTCAAGGGATTTGCCATTGGGGTGCATCAAATTGAACACAACCCAAGAAAGCAAAACACTTTTTATTAGGAGACAAGGAGATAGTTTCCAAAGCACTGTCTTGCATGGGGTTAGTACAGGAAGCTTTTATTCAGTGTATAGGGGGCAGGGACAGGGAGCTTGCATAAATACTTCAGTTCAATTGCACATGCCTAGCATGTCAACATGGTAGTGTGTACATCGGTGTTCAAAAAATGGTGGAAAACTCTGCCCATAGAAGATCGTAATATAATGAGCCAAAGGTTAGGGGCTTTTGTGCGTGTCCTCAGCTCCAGTACAGCTCAGAGTGGGGGTCTCCTTGGCTGGAACTGTTGGTTCTCCAAAACAAAATATATTCCTTCCCTGCTCTTGTCTCTTCCCCTCTTCACCTTTGCTGATAGCTTTCAGCTTTTTTTTTTCTTTCAGCCTTCTTATTTGAGTAACTTCCCCATTGCATCCTAGCTAGCCAACATTGCTACTATGAACATTATTGTATAGATAACCTGTTTGAAATCTTGGGTTCAGTTCTTTTGGGTATGTACCTAGGAGTAGAATTGCTGGCTCATATGGTAGTTCTGTGTTTAACTTTTGAAAAACTACTAAATTACTTTCCAGAATGGCTGTACCATTTTACATTCCCACCAGCAATGCACGAGTGTTCCAGTTTCTCCACGTCCTCACCAATGTTTGCAGTTTTTGTTTTTCCATTGTAGCTTTCTTAGTAGATGTGATATGGTATCTCTTTGTGGAGGTTTTTTTTGTTTGTTTTTGCATTTCCCTAATGGTTTGTGATGTTGAACATCTTTTTATGTGCTAATTGGCCATTTATATATCTTTTTGCAATGTTTTGATTTATAAGAAATATATTTTTCATATGTATTTGGTCTTCCTAACACAGTTCCTGACTTAGAGATCCCAGAACTGTTGGAATTTTCTAAATGTTGAAAGTGATAAAGACATCTTTTGTTATGTTAGGTGACTTTTGGAAAGTGCCTAAGAATGGGGGCTGGTTGCCAATGGGGCCAACCATGTGATTAGAGGGCTGGAACTTTCAGTCCCACCCCCTGACCTCTGGGGAGGGGAGAGGGGCTGGAGGTTGAATCATTCACTAATGGCCAGTGTGTTACTCCATCATGCCTATGTAATGAAGTCTCAATAAAAACCCCAAAGAACATAGGTTCACAGGGTTTTGGGGTTGGTGAACATGTGAAGATGTGGGGAGAGTGGTAGACCTGAAGAGGGCATAGAAGCTCCTCATGCTTTTCCCCTTACTTTACAATTTGCATCTCTTCATCTGGCTATTTCTGAGTTATATCCTTTTATAATAAATGGGTATCTGTTAAGCAGACTGCCTGTCTGCGTTTTGAGAGCTGTTCAAGTTGCTGAAGTGTGGGAAGTCTTACAGGATTGAGCCCTTAACCTGTGGAATCTGATGCTATTTCTTGGTAGATAGCGTCAGAATTGAGTTGAATTCTCGGACAGCCTGCTGTTACGTGAGAATTATTTGTTGGGGGTTATCCCCCCTCCAACACCCCCTGAATTGGAATTGGTACCAGAGTCCTTTACTTTTTTAGGGAAATGTCTATTCAAGTCCTTTGCCCATTTTTTAAATTGGGTTGTTTGGGTTTTTTGCTGTTGAGTTGTATATAGTTCTTTATATCCTGGATATTAGTACCTTCTCAGGTATATGATTTGCAAATATTTTCTCCCATTCTGTGAGTTGCCTTTTCTCTCTCATGACAGTATCCTTTGATGCACAAAATTTAAGAATTTTCATGAAGTCCAATTTATTTTTTTATTTCCTGTGTTTTTGATGTCATATTCAAGAAATCATGGCCAAATCCAATGTCAAAAAGACTTTCCCCAAAGTTTTATATTAAGAGTATTAAATTGTAGCTTTTTTTTTTTTTAAGATTTTATTTATTTATTTGACAGAAAGAGACAGATGGAGTAACGCATTGGCCATTAGTGGGAGAGGGAGAGGGAGAAACAGGCTCCCTGCTGAGCAAGGAGCCTGATGTGGGACTCGGATCCCAGGACCCTGGGATCATGACCTGAGTCGAAGGCTGACACCTAACCAACCACTCAGGCATCCCTAAAATTTTAGCTCTTACATTTAGGTCTTTTGTTCATTTTTACTTAAGTTTTGTATATGGTATAAAGTAAGTGTACAACTTTTTTTTTTTCTTTTTTAATAATCTCTACCCCCAATGCACAAACTCATGACCCTGAGATCAAGAGTCACATGCTCTACAAACCGAGCCAGCCAGGTGCTTCCAACTTCATTCTGTCATATGTTAATATCCAGTTTTCCCAGTATCTTTTTTTTTTTTTAATTAACATGTAATGTATTATTTGTTTCAGGGGTACAGGTCTGTGATTCATCAGTCTTACACAATACACAGCGTTCACCATAACACATACCCTCCCCCGGTATCTGGTATCTTTTATTGGAATGACTGCTCTTTGTAGAGGCCGCTTTTAGACAACAGGCTTGAGCAATGGAATGTAAAGCAAGGTGAATACAAACAGGCCCATAAAGGCCACCCACCTCAAAATATCCATAGGCCCTAACTAACCAATGGGCTACTTACAACCTGGCACAGTTACCATAAAAGGGAGAATTCCAGAAGTCCCCATACTTCCTCATCTTCCTCCTTTAAATACAGCCTCCACCCACTGCCTCCTAGCAGACAGTCTCTGTGCTGTCCTGCCTGCCACTCCCTTGTCGTGTATTCGATAAATATCTACCTCCTTTGTTCTGCCTCTGGTGAATCCTTTTACTGCCCGTTTTTCAGGCTTCTACCCAATTGGGTTGCCCCACATTTGGGGGCCCCCATCCAGTCGGGAGAGACACCACACCCTTTCCCCTTTGAATGGTCTTGGCATCCTCATTGAAAATCAGTTGACCAGATATAGAGAGAGGGTTTATTTCTGGACTGTATTTTGTTCCATTGGCCTATGTGTCTCTCCTTAATGCCATTATCATATTCTTTTAATTATTCTACAGTTGTAGCTTGCATGCTATTCACAGTTCTACAGTTTTTTTTAAGATTGATTGATTGAAGTAATCTCTACACCCAGTGTGGGGCTCTAACTCACAACCCTGAGAACTAGAGTCGCCAGTCACGTGCCCTTAAAATTTTTTTTTTTAACATTGGGAGGGGTTGGTCTCGTTTTTTCCCTAGGCCCTCCCTAAGGCAAACAACTGCTTGAGGGGAGAAAGAAGGGAAATGTATATAATTGGAGGGAGTTTTCTAACAGAGATGTGTCAATTAGTATACTGTAGGTTGGGTTGAGGAGTAGTGGCAAAGAAAGGATTTTTATTTGAACTTAGAGATAAAGGTTTTTCCCTGGTTATATGAACATAGAGCATTCTTAGGAAAACTTTCGTAAGCTGAAATGGCATAAAGTAGAGAATCAGTTACCATTAACTTACATGGAAGAATTTTTGAGTGTTCCTGAACCAAAAAATAACCTCTTTTAGGCTTTTCTGATGCCTTCGGACACATTTTGCTAATGTTTGCACAACATAAATCAAGATAAAGCACAGATACTTGCAGACACAGTTCAAAGCTGTTGAGGCTTGATGCTGAGATGCTGTGTAGGTCCCAGGGAAGGAGCTGGGTGGTGCCATTCTTATATATGAGGGTGCTTGCTGCCTCTCTAATGACTTGCAAAACAAATGATGAATGCTATTTTCTCTTGTCGTAAAAGCAAAAATCGTCTTCAGATTTCTTTTGGTTAGTGAGAAAGGTACTAAAGTAAAAGCAAAGTGGCATAACATAAACCTTTGAAAAGCAGGGGATATCTGCATATTTATTTGTATTTAGTTAAATCAACTGCCATTAATACATTTACTGTTTCAGCAATTGTATTGGTATTGATTATGCAATGGTGTTTATAGACAAATGTTTGCAAGGATGCAGTCCTTGGAGTTTATGTGATATTCTTCTCATATTGAGACTCCTTAAGATGTATTTTAGTAATTATAGACAGTAAAGTACTGATTTCTAAATTTGGTTGATATTTTCAGTCAGAAATCTAGATGCCAGAAAGTAGCTTGAATGTGCTCTGGTGGCGTTCTGTAATTATCACAGTGCCAGCTTTGTACCATTCTCTTGGTCTCTAGTAAACGCCTTCTCTTCAAGTGGATGGTGGTGATCCAAGTAGGGCTAACTGGCATTTATGTTTGGAGAAGTTGCATGCTTTCCATTGTACTATTAAAGACTCTTAATTCATTTAATTTACTCCTCGCAGCATACTTTGTGAGACAAAACTACCTATATTGAAATTTGAACACTTTCTAGTTTAGTGACTGGTCTGCTTAAGGGAGAGTCCTTACTCTTAATAAAGTTAGACTTTCTAAGGCAAACTTTTTTCTACCTTAAAGGGAATGATTAATTATAGGTCACTGATTTATTACGGATTGCCAACTGTGTATGTGGTATTTTGCTGTGGAGGAAATACAGGCCCAGGTGGTTTTAAAATAATTTATTCAAGGTTATATACCTAGTAAAATGGCAGTGTGATTTTAGAGCTGATGTTCTTTCCACTCCACCATCTTTTCTTTTTGTATATAAATAATTTTTTTTTTCAGGTTAAGAGGACAACTCTAGTGGATAGCAGAACATCCGTTACCGATGTGAAATTTGCTCCTAAGCACATGGGTCTTATGTTAGCAACCTGTTCGGCAGATGGTATAGTAAGAATATATGAGGCGCCAGATGTTATGAATCTCAGCCAGTGGTCTCTGCAGCATGAGATTTCATGTAAGCTAAGCTGTAGTTGTATTTCTTGGAACCCTTCAAGGTAAGCTTACACAGAAAACCTGATAATATAATCTTAGTAAAACAAATTAGTAATTTTTTTTTTTTTAAGATTTTATTCATTTATTAGAGAGACAGCGGGAGAGGGAACACAATCAGGGGGAGTGGGAGAGGGAGAAGCAGGCTTCCTGCCAAGCAGGGAGCCCGATGCAGGGCTCGATCCCCAGACCCTGGGATCATGACCTGAGCCGAAGGCTGACGCTTAACGACTGAGCCACCCAGGCACCCCCAAATTAGTAATTTTTAAGCTAAGCATTTGATGGTTTAATTTCCTTAAAACATTTTTCGTAGCCATGTTTATTATTATTATTATTATTTTTTTTTTTTTTAAGATTTTATTTATTTATTTGAGACAGAGAGAATGAGATACAGAGAGCATGAGAGGGAGGAGGGTCAGAGGGAGAAGCAGACTCCCTGCCAAGCAGGGAGCCCGATGCGGGACTCGATCCCGGGACTCCAGGATCATGACCTGAGCCGAAGGCAGTCGCTTAACCAACTGAGCCACCCAGGCGCCCCGCCATGTTTATTATTTTTAAAAAATACATGTTATGTAGAATAAAAATTCTCCTTCATCTGCCCTCACCTCTCATGTCTCTTGTCCCCTATTTTTATTCCATAGAAGAAGCCAGCCATTGTAAATATTTGGGTGTGCAACTTCTGGGCTTTTTCCATGTATATACAAATAAATATTTAATATGTTTTTAAATATACAAATATATGCCAACACACACATATACTATCATGTAAAGGTAGATGCAGAACACACAGATATGTATAGACATATATTCTCCTTACTTAAAATTTGCCTTTTTCATTGACAAATACATTGTGGGTGTTTTCCAGTGTATTAGTATATATATCTAGTCTTACCTAATTTTTTTAACTGCTGTATAGTGTGACTCTGATTATATCATAGTTGCTTTTTTCTTTTTTAAAAGGATTTTATTTATTAGAGAGAGCACGAGCGGGTGGGAGGGTCAGAGGGTGGAAGAAGCAGACTCCCTGCTGAACAGGGAGCCTGTCGGGATCAATCCCAGGACCTTGGAATCACGACCTGAGCCACCAAGGTGCCCCTCATAGTTGCTTTCTATTAAATTATTTTTTTAAATTAAAAGAATAATGAATCACTTGGTAGAGAAAAAATTTCAGGGGCACCTGGGTGGGTCACCCTCCCCCACCATGGTCTTGCTTTTTCTCTCAAATAAATATAATCTTAGAAAAGAAAAAAAAGGAAAAATTTCACATCTAGAAGAGTACAAAATGAAAGGTAAAAGGTTCCCCTACTAAAGAGCTAAAAATGCTCTTAATAATTCTGATTTTAGATTTTAATTCTGCTAGTTGCTATTGTATTTTTATTTATTTTTATTTTTTTAAGGATTTTACTTTTAAGTAATCTCTACACCCAGCATGGGGCTTGAACACAGCTCCAAAATCAAGAGTCGCATGCTCTCCCAACGGAGCCAGCCAGGCACCCCAGTTACTATTACATTTATAAATGATTTACTTATGCCTCTGGTTCTTGCTGTGTTAGCTTTAAACAGTACCTATACTTACTATACAAAAGATGAATTTAGCACATTTACAAAGCTTTCCATTTCTCAAGGTATGACTATTTAGATTTTATTTATTTATTTGAGAGAGAGAGAATGAGAGAGAGAACATGAGAGGGGGGAGGGTCAGAGGGAGAAGCAGACTCCCTGCCGAGCAGGGAGCCCGACATGGGACTCCATCCAGGGACTCCAGGATCAAGACCTGAGCCAAAGGCAGTCACCCAACCAACTGAGCCACCCAGGCGCCCCCTTTTTTTTTTTGTAAGATTTTAAGGAATCTCCAAACCCAACATGGAGGTCGAACTTACAACCCTGAGGTCAAGAGTCCCATGCTCCACCGTCTGAGCCAGCCAGATAGAGATATCTTATTTGTGGGAATGTTGATGATGGTTTTTTAGTTATATTGGTAATTATCATAATTTCAAATGATATGTTCATTTTCTACTAAGTGATTTATCAATTTTTAGATTAGATATGGACTTACCTCTTTTTTTTAAAAAAAAGGAAATTAGCTTATTTTGCTTCTACCTCCCATTCACCTATTTTCTAATATTTTGTTACGTTGCTTTTAACTGGCAAGGGGACAACCGTGTATTTCACTCCTTGGGGAGATAAGGGATTAGTTTCCCATGAGCCTTTGATCACATTTTTGTCAACTGATAAATACTTAACCTTGTTTTATGAGTGTTTTTGTTTAAAGATACCTTATTTAGCATATGTTGCTGATTCATTAACATTGAACTCCGCCAACAGCATTAAAACTCATGCCTGAACAAAGCTTATCTAATACAGTATTTTCTCCGTAAGGCACATCATAGCCTTCTTGCTAAACTTAGAAACACTAGATTGTATTTCAGTACCACATTTGGGGACCATTTTAAACAGTGAAATCACCAACACAAAGCACAAAAATGCAAAAAGCAGGGTGGTAAATAGAGTGCAACACTTGTTATCAGTGTGAGAGCTCAAATAAGAAGGCAGAACCTCACCTTGTTTGACCTCAGCATGGAACATGTGGGTCAGATGACTCATTTTTTGCAGAGCTGCTCCAGGCATGTTCATGAGTGACCGTGAAAACCCCAAGTATTGGATTTTGGGGGTTACAAACAAATTTTAGTAAGCAGGCCAGTTTACAAATAAAGAATCTGCAAATGATGAGGATCGGCTATATCTACTTTCTCAGAGTTCCGTTTGTATACCTTGGTCTTTATTCTCATCATGCATCTTGGTGTCCTTGTGTGTTAGTCTTTTCTATCTTTTTGTGGTTATAAATAAGAGAGTAGTATTTATGGCTAGTAACCGGTATTGGTATTTCTTTCCTGTCAGGTGCTCTGTTTTCTTAGTAGCTCACTCTCTTACCTAGGGCTTGGCTGAGTTTTAGCTGAGTAGGTGGAGTGCGTTAGCAGAATTTCCTTGTAGGGAGTATAAACCAAGGGAACCAAGGGAACCAAGGGAACTGGCAGGCTGGGGTACCCCTGAATTGCAGGAGGACTTGATTTTGGGGATGGAGCACCTTAGTTTTTGTTTCCTCTTGTTCCTCTCTCTGCCAGTTTTAGAGTGCTAGTAAAGCTTTAGTAATAAAGAACTAACTTTTTTTTTTAAACCTTTTTTAAAAATTACTACATTCTGTTTTTAGCTTTATGAGGTTGGCAGATGACAAGGTCAGAGGTTAAACAAGGGATCATATTCATAGGGATATTACTTAATGTGGATGAGGGAGGCAAAGGAAATCAATGTTGGAATAATTAGGCATAGAAATAAAAATAATAATTTAACCTAGAGTTCACTCTCTTGTAACTTATCTTTTGCCTTTTTAAAAATGAAGTTGACCACAAATCTAGAAAAGAGAATGACGTGTGGGGAGTATACTTTTTGTACAAAGCACTTAAAATCCTTTTTTTTTTTTTTAAGATTTTATTTATTTATTTGACAGACAAGCGAGAGAGGGAATACAAGCAGGGGGAATGGGAGAGGGAGAAGCAGGTTTCCCGCCGAGCAGGGAGCCTGATGTGGGGCTCAATCCCAGGACCGTGGGATCATGACCTGAGCTGAAGGCAGATGCTTAACGACTGAGCCACCCAGGAGCCCTGCACTTAAAATCCTTTTGCCATGAATTGGTCACCGTAGGATTACTTTTTATTTCATAGTTAATGACCAAATCTTTCAGGAAGAAAAATTCTAAGACCTCTTGGTTGTCTTTTTTTTTTTTAATCTACTGAATGCTTGAAACCTTTTGGGAAAAGAGCTACTTTTTTTTTTAAAGATTTTTTATTTAGAGAGAGCACGTGAGAGATTGTGCACGAGCAGGGCAGGGACAGGGAGAAGGAGAGAGAGAATCTCAAGCAGACTCTGATGAGTGCAGAGCCCAACATGGGGGCTCTATCTCATGACCCAGGCCAAAATTATGAGTCGGTTGCTTAACCAACTGAGTTATCAGATGCCCCAAGAATTACTGTCTATTAGCAAAAGGATGGTATCATTTGTCCCCATGTTGAGCATTCTCAAGGACATACCCTCTCAAGGTGTGGCTGTTTCAGATGTATGGCAGGGATCTAGTCATGGTAGTGGCATGCTTATTTGTGGGTTGTAGAGCTACTTGATGCCAGGTTTTTCTAATTCTCTGAATTAGATGTATATTAACTTGATAGTTATGTAAAATAGTTTTCACTCTTCATTTCTAGCTCTCGTGCTCATTCCCCTATGATAGCTGTAGGAAGTGATGACAGTAGTCCAAATGCAATGGCCAAGGTTCAGATTTTCGAATATAATGAAAATACCAGGTTAGTACTGCTTTGGTTTTAATTATTGTTCCAGATTGCATTTAATTTTTAAAAATGTTATTTCTTCATTGGTTCATTGAATTATGCATGATTCATTACATTTACTAATTTCCTATGCTATGCCAAGTTCTGTGCGAGGCTCTGATAATATAAAATTAAATGGTATAGAGGAGAAGGTAACTGATTTTCTAGTATGTACCATCTCGCTGGGAAAAAAAACAAAAATGGTAAAAAGTGGTGATGAATTTTATAAACTGGGAGAATCAGGATGTTAAGGGTTTACTATACTTGGGTGGAGAGGGCCAGGAGTTTTCACTCCAGACAAGACTTAGAGGATGAGTAAAGGTTAGCCAAAGAGGGCAAAACGTTCCAGATCGAGAAAACTACATATGATAAGGTAAGTGAACAAGAGAGAACCTATATATATATATATATATATATTTTTTTTTAAAGATATTATTTATTTATGAGACAGAGACAGCGAGAGCAGGAACACAAGCCAGGGGGAGTAGGAGAGGGAGAAGCAGGCTTCCCGCTGAGCAGGGAGCCTGATGTGGGACTTGATCCCAGGACTCCGGGATCATGACCTGAGCCGAAGGCAGCTGCTTAACAACTGAGCCACCCAGGCGCCCTGAACCAATATATTTTTATTGTAGTTGAAATATAATAGGCAAAAAGGAGTGTGGTGAGAAATAAACAAAGCTTAGATCTGTAAGACCTAGTGTTCCATGTTTAGAAATTATTTTATGGGTAATGTGAAGCCACTGAAAGATTTTTAAGTTGGAGAATGATAGGCTTGGATGGTAGTTCAACTCTTCCATAGGTGTGGAACGTATTTTCGAGGGCAGCAGTCCAGGTGGGAGATTATAGCGGCTTTGGGATAGAGTAGTGGCAATGGGGATGGAGGGAAGTGGGCAATTGGAGAATAATTTAAGAAATGGTATCAATAGGATCTGATGACTGAATGTAGAAGGTGAAGAATGGGGGAGAAGCAGTTGAGATGATTTTCAAGCTTCAGGCTTAATAGTTCAATGGATGGAATGTAATTTCTTGAAATAAGGACATCTGGAAAGAAGACAGATTTGGGTAGAGTGTAGCACCACATGATGGAAAATTTATGTTGGGTCATGTTGAGATACCTGCAACACCTCTGAGAGCTGTAAAGAGGTGTACTCAGAGTCTTAGAGGACAGAAGAGCAACCATCAATTGATTAGGTGGGCTTCACATGTGCTAGACAACAATCTTGGGTCTAGGAGTCAGATATTAGGCAGGGCCAGAAGCAGAAGAGAAGAACTATAGTTGTCCCCCTTATTTGTAGGGGATATGTTCCAAGACCCCAGTGGCTGCCTGAAACCTAAAATAGTATCAAACTGTATATACTATATTTTTTTCTATACATACATACCTGTGATAAAGTTTTGAGTTAGGCAAAGTATGAGATTTATAATAGTAGCTAGTAATAACAGAAGAATTGCAATAATACATTTTAAATAAAAGTTATATGAACTTTCTCAAAATATCTTATTATGTTGTACTCACCCTTCTTCCTGTGATGATGTGAGATGATAACATGCCTACGTGATGAGATGTGAGGGGAGTGATGGAGGCATGTGACATAGTGTTAGGCTACTGCTGACCTGACCATACATCAGGAGGATCATCTTCTGGATGGCAGTTTGATCGTGGGTAACAAACCGTGGGAAGTAAGACTGGCTAAGGGGGGACCACTGTATTTTAATTCCTTGGGGCTCTGCAATTCAGAATGTTTTTGAGGGGTTCTTATTATCAGCCCTCTAACTTCCCAGATTCTTGATTTCTTCAGAGTCTCTGTACGCAGTGCTGTCCAGTAGAAATTGCTGTGCTGATGGAAATGCCCTGTGCCTGTGCCAGCTAATGTAGTGGCCACCAGCCACATGCAGCTGTGGAAGCTTAAAATGTGCTACTACAGCTGGACTGCATTTGTTCATTTTTATAAATTTAAATTTAAATTTTAGGCACATGTGGCTAGTGGCTGCAATATTGGCCAGCATAGTTCTAGATTATAGGAACCTTCCTCTAGAACTTTTTGTGGTTTTTGTAACCTTTTAAGCTATTAAAACTATCTACAACATTAATAGCACATTGTTTTTTTATAAACATTTTTTTTTTTTAAGATTTTATTTTTTTATTTGTCAGAGAGAGCACAAGCAGGAGGAGTGGCAGGCAGAGGGAGAAGTAGGCTCCCTGCTGAGCGGGGAGCCCGATGCAGGACTTGATCCCAGGACCCTGGGATCATGACCTGAGCTGAAGGCAGCTGCTTAACCAACTGAGCTATCCAGTCATCCCTAAACATTTTTTTTTTTTTTTAAGATTGTATTTAGTTATTCATGAGAGGCAGAGGGAGAAGCAGGCTCCCCATGGAGCAATGGAGCAGGGGAGCCCAATACGGGACGCGATCCTAGGACCCTGGGATCATGACCTGAGCCGAAGGCAGACACCTAACCAACTAAGCCACCCAGGTGCCCTATAAACATTCTGAAATTTTTAATCTAAATTGTTTTTTCATTAGGAAATATGCAAAAGCTGAAACCCTCATGACAGTCACAGATCCTGTACATGACATTGCCTTTGCTCCGAACTTGGGAAGATCTTTCCATATTCTAGCAATAGCAACCAAAGATGTGAGGATTTTTACATTAAAGCCTGTGAGGTGAGTTTTTGAAGCACTGACTAATTTAAAAATGCTCTTAACTCATGAATATTTTCATTTGTGGAGAAGAGTGATGAGGCAACTGTGATCTGAAGAATGGCTTCTTCATTGAACATTTTATCTATAAATATATGCATTTTGGGGTTGGGGAATTGAATAAAGACAGGAGACTTACATTTTCTTTCTTTTTTTTTTAGATTTTATTTATTTATTTGAGAGAGAGCACATGAGAGGGGGGAGGGTCAGAGGGTGAAGCAGACTCCCTGCTCAGCAGGGAGCCCGATGCGGGACTCGATCCCGGGACTCCAGGATCATGACCTGAGCCGAAGGCAGTCGCTTAACCAATTGAGCCACCCAGGCGCCCTTACGTTTTCTTAATGGCGTTTTCTTTAGGCTGATATGATGAATTGGATCCTCTGAATATAATTGGTACTCTGTAAATGTTTGAACAAACGAGAGGTGGTAGTTTACTTAGGGACAGTTAACTTAGCACTGAGACATTCTTGTGAATAACCTATTCAGGCTTTAATTTTGGAATTGTGAGTTTCAGTTCTTTTCCTTTTTTCCTTCCTTTCCCCCTTCTATTCTTCCCTTCCTACTGCTTTCCTTTTAAAATTAATTTATGTATTTTATTTCTCAATCTTGTTTGGGGGAATACAATCCTTTTGTTTTTCTTTTCTTTTCTTTTTTGAGAGAGACTGGGTGGGGGGGCCTGGAGGAGCAGAGGGAGAGGGGGAGAGAGAATCTTAAAGCAGGCTCCATGCCCAGCTCACAGTAGACACGGGGCTTGATCTTACAACCCTGAGATCATGACTAGAGTCAGACGCTTAACTGACTGAGCCACCCAGGTGCCCCTGTTGTTCCTTTCTTCCATGAAATAATCACTGAATAATTTTTATGTGGTAGGATTATGCCAGGTGCTGGGGAGTCAAATGAAAGTGACATGGCCCAGCTCTCAATGAATTAAGGTGGGGGGGGTGTGGGAAGGAAGGTGGTGGTTATGGATATGCACATTTTTATAAAATAATATGGTAAGTATGTGAGACCATTTGTATTTTTTAAATTAGAACTCTGTGTGTGTGTTTCTGTGTGTGTGTGTGTGTGTGTAAAATCTTTAATCAGCATTTCTCAGGAAGATTTTTTTATTAATAGGAAAGAACTTACTTCTTCTGGTGGGCCCACAAAATTTGAAATCCATATAGTGGCTCAGTTTGATAATCATAATTCCCAGGTCTGGCGAGTGAGTTGGAATATAACAGGAACAGTGCTAGCATCTTCAGGAGATGATGGCTGTGTAAGATTGTGGAAAGGTAAGATTTTAATGAAGGAATTGTTGCTCTGTGTTGCTATGTCAGAATTTTCACTTAGAAATGTAAATTCAGAAATATTTTGGAGAAAATTACCTTTCTACAGTTACTTTTACATTAATGTCTTAACATTAATTTGTGTTATTTTGAACCTCCATCAGTTTAGTTCATGGCAGTTATGACTGAATTGTTTGATTCCATGTGGAGCAACGCAATTTTTAAAACTAAAAGTTATTGTAACAATATGCGGTATCTCCAAAAGATACCGTTTGCTATATATGTAACTTTTGTGACTGCTCTAAAACTCAGGATAGGACTACAGACGTCTCATATTAAATAATTGCTTTAGCCAACCAGCCCTTAATAGGAGAAAATCCAGTATCTTCCCCACTTCCTCTCTGCAAGTCTCAGAAGTTGAATCTTCTGGCCACTGATTCTGAAAGTTTCTTGTAAGTGCCATGCTGGCTGAGAATTCAGTCTAGTAACTCGATGCTGACTGTGGTTCCTGCAGCATGGTCTGCATTTGTCCATGGACATTTATCCACTGGGCAGAGGTGTCCTTGGTCCTTGTACCACTCTAGTTGGTGGCATCCCACAGTTAGGATCCAGACTTACAACTTAGTTGGTGTACCCTGAGCAGTTACTGTTACTCTAAATGCAGTTTGGCTGAGTCTCCTGTAGTCAGTTTTAGCTGTGGTGGAACCAGCCCAGACTTCAATTTCCTCAATGTCATTTGGTATCAAGGGCTTTGCTTCCTTTTCATGCGCCTGGGCTTTAGGCAGGACCACCTAGTTCCACCCCAGCAGGCTCCCTAACTTGAGTTTCCTGGGCCCAGTGTCTCCAGTGATCTATTTGGCATTCAAAGAATTAGGCCATGTTGGGTAGGCCACTCAAACCCCAAAGGTTTATTACTTGCATCGATCTCTGAGGACATTAGGTACCCACATGACCTATACTTGCATAACTGAGAAGACAACTCCATTACCCTACATATGCATGTAATTGAAATTCATTATCATGAAGGCGAAGAATTTATTTTGATACTAATGTTAATGTGGTAAATTAGAGAATTGTCTTTATTAATAATTATCTTGTAAGGAAAGGGAATGGTAAAAATTTTGTTTTTTAAATTAATTCTTGTAAAACTTTACAAAATAATTGTTAAAATTGAGATATATGTCTTTCATTTTAAATATGTCTATAACCTATATCTTGAGAGAAATGTAGTCTTCTTTTTTTAATTGTACTAAAGGACTTGACCACAAATTTGTGCCCTTGAGCATAGCTATTAGTCATGTTAATGTATTTGACCATTTTCTTTTCAGCTAATTATATGGACAATTGGAAGTGTACTGGTATTTTGAAAGGTAATGGGAGCCCTGTCAATGGGAATTCTCAGCAGGGAAACTCAAATCCTTCCCTAGGTTCAAATATCCCAAATCTTCAAAATTCATTAAATGGATCTTCTTCTGGCAGGTAGGCTGTTTTGTGGGAAAACTAGAAATTACCTCCTTTTTAAGTCATTCTGGTAGCCATACTAAAGGTGTGTGATTTCATGGGTTTTAAGATTGAATGAAGAAATTCATACTTAAGTATATAGTAGAAAAAATTGACTTTGTTAGCACTGTATTTAGCTTACATGGTCATATTTATAGATAGATTGTTAAGCCCTTAAACTAAATTATATTCTGAAATATAGTGGTCTGTCAGAAATATAACTTTAAGATTTTACTTTGCTTCTAAAGTGAGATGAAGAGGAAATCTGGGATAATGCTGAGGATTTTAGTCCTAGATGAGCATAAGTATGTTAGTGGTAGTAGTGCAGCCTTTGAATCAGGTCAAGCTGAAATTTTAAACTGCATTAACTAAGGCTTCATAGAAGAGAGTGAGTTAGATGTGTTTTTTGTGTGTGTGTTTTAAAACTTTAATGGAGATTGTAAGAGGAAATGGTAAATTCTGATTTCTTGATTTTTTAGAATTTTTAACATATTTAAATTCTTGTTTATCTTAATAAACAATGTTTGATGTGATCTCAAGAGTCATCCTTTTGTTTTTATATTCAAATTTCAAATATGTGAATTTGTGAGATAAACTTATTTTAATATGCCTTTGTGAGTAATTTGGAATGCAATTCAGGAAACTTCAAAGCACAGCCTTAACAAATTGTCCTGTGGTTATCCTGTTGTCATCTTAAATAACAGAATTCTATTTAAAATTTCAACTATTTTTATATTGTTATATTTTTATATAAAAAAAAAGTCCTGCTGTTTAATTTTGAGGTTTAAGTATTTACATGAAAACAATTTCAGGTTACCACAGAAGATACCAGATTATAAAGACGATTTCATGAAACAGGATACTACTGTTAATTAAAAAAAAATCTGGTTTTTGGTTGCTGTCTGTACTGCATATATTGTAAACAGCTTTGAAGTTTTGATCTGTATTCTTATTGTGCCAATAACCATGTGTGTTAGATCTGTGATGCATTTTCCCTTCTCCATTTGTATTATGTCCTTTAACAGAAAGCACAGCTGAGTACCAGCTAACTGGAGTAACTTTGCTGTTTTGCTGCTTGTTGCATGCACACAGGAATGGAAAGCGAGCTCCTTTTCCCCTTCCCCAGCGCCGTTTGACCTCTCCCAAGATACACCAGCAGCCTGCTTACTACTAAACGCAATCCAAAAGGCCTTTAAAAATCCAGTGTATTTCATTTTTTTTGTACTAGCCAGTTTATTGACATTATTTGAAGCTTTTGAAATATAAATGGAGAGGCTTTTTGTTGAGACGTTGTCACCAAAACAATTTTTTGAAATGTTCCTGAAATTAACATGGGTTTTAAAATTAAAAGGATTGTTACTATCCTAATAAGTAGTTGGGAGGAGGGAAAATATCACTTTATTCCATTTGGAGAACATAGGCTTATTTCTTTTGTTTTCTAAACAGTAAGCTAAAATGATGAATTTTTATAATTTTAATTTGAAGGTTGAATAAATATTTTTCATAAAGATTGTTTTGAGTGCTAATTTGTTTACCTTTTGTAGAATTGGTTTACACATATTATTTAGTGCAACTCTGTCATTTCTTTGTAATATTTAAAAAATATTAGTAAAGGAGTGAGAGAAGTAGTAGTAAAATGAAAGTGATTTGACTGTACAGTTTGTGGCCAAATTAAACATTTGGTATTGCTTCATTTTATAATTTGGTAGTAAAATGAAGACATCTTTGTAAATTTTCAATTCATATTCACTAAAGAGCTTAACGTTTCTAATATGTGCTTGTATATTTTTTTATGGTATGATTCCATGGCTTAAATTTTTCTTCAAAATTTGGAAACCTACTGTAAGAGGAGCAGTTAAAAATTTGCTAAAATTGTGCATGCACATTAACCTCTACATTCCAAGTCTCAGGAATTTAATTTAGTTGGCTGCCTCATTTAGTTCATACTCTCTAGAACTTTGACCTTAATGATAAAGCTGTAAGTCTTTGCTAAAATGCTTAAGTATTACGGGTAAGTTACAAAATGGCAGAAGAATAACAACAGGACATACTCTTTGAGCTCTTTTACTTAACAAAATTTTGTACTATTTAAGGTTTTTGCAGAAAAGCACCTAAGTATTTTCAAAGGTCGTATTTCTTCAGAAGTATATTGCAGTAGCTGGCCATACTATATGACAGTATATTTGGATTGGTTCTCAGTGTCATGTATGCACTAAAAAACGTGTGCCTGCTGCTACTTCAAACGAAGCATTGCTTAAAATAAAGAAAAAGCTTATGAGATTTGTAAATTTACAGGATAGCATCAGATATGTTTCTGAAAGATTAGAAAATGTTTTAAATTATAAAATGTCTTTTTTTGTAACATTCATACTGGTAATTTTTTTTTTAACATTTTAAGTTTAACAGATTGTATTTCTTTCTTTCAAGTTTCTATACTTGCTTAAGCAAGCTTGATTTGAGTAAGGGTCTTGATTTTTGCAATTATGTTCTGTTAGTTTTGGCATGAATATACTAAAGCTTTTTTTTTCAGCATGTGTTTTCTCCTCTTTGGTTCTCTTTGTATTTACTACTTTTCTCTTTTTCTTCTGTTTTTTCTTTTTTTTTTTTCTCTGTTGTTTTTGTTTTGTTTTGGTGTTTTGTTCCTGTCTTCATTGTTTCAGGTATTTCTTTCCCCCTCTGGATTCCCCACGGGCTGGATCGAGATGGTCCAGTTATGCCCAGCTCCTTCCTCCTCCTCCTCCTCCTCTGGTAGAGCACTCTTGCGATGCTGACACTGCCAACCTCCAGTATCCTCACCCTCGCAGACGATCTCTCTCTCGGCCTCTTAATCCCTTACCTGAGAATGAAGGGGTTTAAAACACTGATTTAACACTTAAAGGCCTTATTCAAGTGCTTGTAAATGCTTTCATTCCTGGCTGCTTTTTGTTTTTCTTCATTTTCTTTTAGAAGATTTTTCTAATTTAGGGTCTGTCTTGCATGTATTAAAACCAGAACACAGTGTTTGGAACCTACATGTGTTTGTGCTTCTGCATCAAAGGAACATTTGCCTCACTGGTTGATAACCTTTGATGAAATGAGATAAGTACAAGTAACACAAACTGTGAGTTATAGTAGCTGATTTCAATTTCAAAGTGCCTATTCTATTAAGTTTTATTTTGAACTGTTACGATGTTAATTTTCTTATGGTTTGTCATTCTGGTTGATGTGAAAGGATTATCATAAAGTACACTTTGCCTTTGAGACATTAAGAAATGTTTTACATTTTACAGGCTAATGTTGGAACCAACTAGTTTGTAAAATAAATCATTCCTGTGTATAAAGCAGCAAAACATAATAATGGACTGTTGGGTCTTTTTTAAAAAAAAAAAAAGAAAAGAAATTGCCTTTTACTACTTGGAATTACTGTTTAAAGCTTTTGTAATTATTGTCCAAGTAGATTATTTAATAAAATATATTTTAAAAGATACGAATCTCTTGCCTTATGAAAACAGAATGTACAGCTGGCCCTTGAACAACATGGGTTTGAACTGCACTGGCCCACTTATACATAGGTTTTTTTTTTTTTTTCCCCTCTTCAATAAATGCAGTACAGTACTGTAAATGTAGTTTCTCTTCCTTATGATTTTCTTAATATTTTCTCAAGCATACTTTATTGTAAGAAAACATTATATAGTTTGTATAACATGCAAAATAGGTGTTAATTGATTTTAAAGTCTGGTAAAGCTTCTAGGCAACAATAGGCTCTTGGTTAAGTTTTTTGGGAGTCCAAGGTTAGACTCAAGGTTTTCAGCTATGTGGGTTCATTGGCACCCTAAGCCCTAGTTGTTCAAGAGTCAGCTATATTCTATTTGATAGATGGTAAAGCTTCTATCTCCCTATAATACTATGTTGCAAAAAAAAGAAAAAAACCCAAACAATTAAAAAATTAGGAGATGAGCATGACATTTATTTAAAAGGTAAAAAGTCAGTGTTTAGATTAACATCTATAACTGACAGATGTTGACTTCCGGTCTAGTTACACATTATATATTTTTTTTAATGATACTTTTAAAATTTGAAATCAGAAAATAATTGACAATAATTATGGTGATTAAAACTATGAGACTAGTAATATTCTTTTTAGTTCAGTTTTCTCAAGAATTGCCAAGGATTTAACTTTCTTTAGGACTAGAGAAGGTGTAATTTGAAAAGCATTTCATATGTGTCTCAGTTAATCGCATGTAGTTACAGTTGTTATAACCATGTAATTTGTAATCTAATTTTCAAAGATACCTTTCCTATGTATAGTGTCATACCCTTGAAACTTCTTAACATGCAAAGGATAAAGAGCTAATAAGAGATTAATTTTTTTGAGATTAATTTTAACTTAAGGAACATTTGAGTTTTGTTGTGACTAATTAAAATGTCTTGTCTATAAAGTTAGCATTTTAGCATTTCAATTTATGAAGAAGAATCTTTTCCAAATAATTCTCAAAGGTCTTCCTTCTGGTAAAGGACTTGTTTTACACTTGTTGGCTTATTTAGGTTCAAAGCAACAAGGGGTCTAACTTAAGGCTGAATCTAGTTCAGAATTAAAAATTCATGTCTTTGAGATTTCAATCATTATAGAGGTGCTTGGGGTTAGAATGGGATAATGAAATGAGACAGAGTCTCCAATTTAATGAATATTGAGCATCTTCTATGTGCCAGATACTATGCTAAACACTCTGGGATATGTAAGAAAAAGAAGAAAAAAAAAGAAAGGTAGTCTGCACAGAAAGTCATTCTAGTGGGAGAAGACTTGTACAGAATTTACAAAAGGTAACCAGGATTCAGTTTCATAATAAAGGTTGAAACAAAGTGATTTATTTGATCTGACCAGGTTTGGAAGCCATGTGGGATTTCAACAGGTAGAGTAGTTGAAGCAGAGGAGGGTAGGAGTTCCAAGGTGATGGCCCAGAGGTAAAAGAGGACAGGGATGTAATAAGGCAACAGGTAATAAGCATTAGTCTGATGTAAGAAGGTTCATTTGGGGAGCTGGTAGGAGATTAGAATCACACTTCGTGTGCGACTTTGTGTATCTGTGGCTTAGGTTCTCCACTTAAAGCAGTTGGTAAAGGAGAACTGTGGGAGATGATTGCCTTTTCTTAACTGGATAGACATCACTTCTAATTCCCTGGGAGGCATCCCTAGCCTTGGGACTTCTGCAAGACCTACCCAGTGTCCTGGGTGATGGACATTAAGGAGGGCACGTGATGTAATGAGCACTGGGTGTTATATAAGACTGATGAATCACTGAACTCTACCTCCGAAACTAATAATGCATTATATGTTAATTAATTGAATTGAATTTGAAAACAAAAAAAAGGATCTACCCAATGTCTAAGGAGATTTGAAATTCATTGGGAGTTCTGTGCCTCCTTTTTATTTGACAAGTTTTGATAACAGCTAATATTTGTTGAGTACATCCATGTGTCAGTGCTCTTCTAGATACTTTATGTGGATTAACGAATCCTCACAACAAACCTCTGAGGCAAGTGCTCTAAGTACGCCATTTTACATGTGAGGAGATTGGCAGGTTAAAGCTATTTGCCCAAGGCTGCACAGCTAGGAAGTGAGAGCCAGGATTGAGATTTTGGCAGGCTGGCATCAGCCTGTGCTCTCCTGCTTGCAGATACTTTGGATCCTTGTCATTAGAGTTCCACCTGGTTGCTGGGTGTTGTGGGAGAGCTTTGGCCACTTGATTTTTATGGAGGAAGGACATTTATTGAGTTGGGTATAAGGATATAGGGTGAATGAATACATTCCAGCAGTTTACCTCCAATGTATGCTCATGGTCTAGACAGAGAAGATACTTTGTGAAACAGGATTGCTCATTACACTCAAATAGCATCCTTTTAGTTCTAAAGCTAGTAGGTTTATTTTTCTGGATTCAGAAAACCTTGAGATTTTCTCCACTTATCTTTGTTCATTGAGTGTGGACAAAGGTAGAATAGGGGTAATTACAGTTTGCAAATGCCAAAGCTGGAGGGTTTCAAGAAAAAATGCCAAGAGAATTGTAGAGACATCAACCGAGTTTGATGGGAGGCTAGTCCTGATAAAATAAGTGTTAAAATAATACTCAGGACCAAACCAGATAATCATAGGATGAATGACGACAAGGTGTAAAAGTGGAGGTGGTTAAGGGTAGGAGAAACAGAATGGTCTTAAGGTGACAGAATCAAGGAAGGGTGAATTGGTTTTGGTTTTGGGTGGAAAGATGCAGCATTTCTAAAGGCAGGAACCAGTAGAGAAGGTATCCAGGAATGATAGTTGAGCAGTATTTTAGAGGACAGAAAAGTAAAGTGATCAAATAAACATGTCATTCCCCAACAGGCTAAAATTAGGAATAGGGACTGTTAAACTCAACTTTTTCATTTTCTCTATTCCCAAGTGTGCTGTTGCATCTTAAACATTAAATAACTTGCATGAATTAAGTTAGCTTTGGAAAAGAGGACTCTCTTTCAGACTGTATGGAGGAAGTTTTGAGATAAAGGAAAGTGAGAGGCACGAAATTGAATTACCTGTGGTTTCAGTAAAGTGGTTAAAGCACTGTGCTAAGCAGATGTCGGTGGTATTTGTGGCCTAAGGAGAACAGGAAAACGTGGGGAGTAATTAGGGATGAATTATGTCTCAGCTTTTTCCACCCCCAACCAGCCTTACTCCGTCACAAAGAGGCGATTTAGGAGTAGAGAACTATCATGAAGCTTGGATCCTGAGAAATGATTTCGTAATTGAAGCTTTATTGCAGTGTATAACATAAGGCAAATTATGACACATTTCAGCGTCTGCCAAGCAGTGGTAGAAAAGATCTGCATCTGCTCTTGTAAAGACAAAAAAAGTGACAAACAATACTAAACTCAGGGTAGTATCAGATGACTTGTTCACCGGAAATGTTGTATAAGGTAAATGACGATGTTTGGGGGTTCCAGACTGAATACGGTAAGCAGTTTTTTTTTTTTTTCCAGTTGGCCAAGGCTTTCATTGCGTTACCTTCGGTTCAGCTTTAGAGGGAAGGACTTTCGCAGTGCGCCCCACCCTTCCCAATACTGAGCTCCTCCTCTGGACCTGCGGAGCGCGGCTTCCTCGTTTCAAATTCAGGGACTAACCGTCCTCTTCCAATCATCGGCCTCCTGCCCGCCCCGTCCCTTGTCGCTATCCAATCCAAGGCCAGCTCCGAGTCCCCGCCCTGTTGCTCGTGCCGCGAACGGACGTAAACCCCAGGGGCGCGCTGTACGGCCAGTCCGGTGGCCGCGGGTGTGGGGGGCGCGCCTTGCGCACGCGCATTTGCAGAGCCACCGGGACGCCCCCTCCTCTGCATCTTTCTGACGAACTCTCGGCTCCCGCAGCTGGAGTCGCGGGCTTGGTGAGGAGGGGATTCCTGTGTCTTGACCGCGGTTCGGCAGGGGGCACGCGAACCCGCTTTCGGCAGGCTTTTCGGCTGCCGGGCGGATTGGGCAGTAGCGGTTGGGCCGGGGTTGGGCGCAGGGCGCAGGCTCCGGGCGGGGGGCTGCGGGGCGCTGCCTAGGGCCCGACGGCCTTGCTCCGTCCGCCCCTTCGTACTCAGCCCGACCGTCACGCAGAATTCCGCTCAGTGAGTTCAGTTGGGCGTCTCTGAGAGATTGACTTTTAAAGAAACAGGTTTTGATTTTGGGGATCACATCCTGGTATCCCCTCACCCTCTTCCACTTGGTGACTTCTAGGGACCAGCGCACTCTGCGCTTTGGTTTGGAGTTTCTTGTTGCAAAGCGCTCTTGACCGGGTGTTTGCTTCATGTGTGTTGTGGTAGGCGGTTCTGTTTCTCCTTTTTGTCCAAAAATGACCCGCGAAGTAACGTTGTTAACTAAATATAGAGGGGTCTGCTAGTGTCACCCGGTTATTCACTTTTTGTTTTGGTTTCTGTTAGGCCGCGTTCACATTTACTCCCAGTACCTTTCTTACATTTCTTATATCTCATTTCTTTATGGGGGGAAAAAAAACACACAAAAAAGCATGAATGAAGGCAATGTTTAATATCACTACACTTTTGATTTCTCTTAATTACAGACTTTGTTTACTAAAACATGAGGTCCCTTTTGAAGCAGTCGTTTGGAGAACAGATGTTTTTATGAAAGTATTTCCGTTTGCTGTTACCATATTGAGGTCATTCGACCGGAGTTTTTACTGCTCCAAAATCAGTTTTTTCAACGAATTTCAGTTTTGTGATCAAAGTTTACGGTAAGCTTTGAAAAGTAATATATTAAATGCATACCTAATTACAGATTTTTCTTAGAACACCAAGAGTAAATGATGAATGTTAGGGAAGCTTGACAGCATATGCTTTTGAATGTGTACGTGTAGGCTTCCAAATAATGACTACAGTAAATGATATTTTATATATCTAGAAATATAATTAAAGCAGGTAAATATTAGTAAGTTCAAATGTGAAAATTTGAGGTTACTGCTTTAAGGAAATAGCAAGAGAGATCCCAAAGATGGCTACTTAGTTCAGACACAGTAAAAGAAAAGGAAATGTTATATTCTCTTCACTTTAGGTGATGGAGGAGGGGTGGGTGGGCTATGCAATATTTAGGGAATTTTTCCTAGGAATGTGGTATGCCCATGGCTGGTTTAAACAAGTGTAATCCTTTTGGAAATGATAGATCAGGTATTGGATTACATCTCCAGGGATCTTCCACTGGCTTGTATTACCACTGCACCCATAGCCAAGCTCCATCCCAGGACTTAACACTGTCATAATTGATAGGGGTCATAATTGATTATAATTGATGAGGGTCATCCGCTCCGTGAAGGGGAGCTGCTTTATTTTTACATTTCCAGTGGTAAGTAGAATGTGTTTCATGGTTTGCGCTTGGTAATGATTGTTGCATGAATGATATTTGCTTAATATCTGAATTTTCTTGGATTTGACTCTAAATAGGGATAAATCTTTAAAGAATTTGGGATATATTTTAATGTGGTTTACATGTCTGTAAATTAATGAATAAACTTAGTGATTGGATGTGGGGAGGCTACTTGGAAGACTTATGTAATGGTTTAGATTAAAGTGATAAGGTGTTGGGAATATAGAAGTGAATCTCAGTTCCAGAGATCTGTTTGGAGTTAGAGGCATTAGAATTTGATAACTGTGAGACCAAGAGAAATGGTGCCAAGTGTCTGGCTTGTATAGCAAGAGAATAGGGATAACACAGGTCAAACTAAAGGTAATAGAATGGGTAGAGAAAAGATAATAAGTTTGGTTTTGTATTTGTTAACTTTGCACCACTTGAGAGAGTGTTAGGGGTGAACCATTTGGAAATGGGAGTCTGAAGCTCAGGATAGAGGTCTGAGCTGAGGTGATTGGAAAATGAGGAAGATGACATTAGTGCAAAGGAAAGACTACTCTGGGGCAGACTTGCCTGGCTCTGAATCCTCTGCTCCCACTTGTGCTTTGTGGCCTGGAAAATTCTCATAAGTCCCTCTCTTGGCCTCAGTTTCTTCAATAGTAGGGATAATAGCTACCTTGCAGATTTGATGCAGGGATTAGAGAAGTGTATATAAAATACTTAGTGCATTATTTGAAAATAGAGTAGACACCATATGTCAGCTAGATAGCGAGGGAGTAGAGATTATTTCTTTCAACTTGTTTTTTTGTTCAATTCGTATTTCCAGCTCTATATCAATTACTGGGACTGTATGGGTGAACAAGATTGAAATGTCCCCAAGATACTGATACTCTAAAGTCAAAGATGGTGGGACCCCTGGGGTGGCTCAGTCGGTTAAGTGTCTGCCTCTTGATCTCAGCTCAGATATTGATCTCAGGGTCATGAGTTCAAGCCCTACATTGGGCTCCACACTGGGCATGGAACCTACTTAAAAAAAAGAGAGTGAGAGAAATAAATCAAAGTCATTAATGTTTCCTTAAAAAAGTTAAAAAGTCAAAGATGTTGTTATTCACTCATTTCATAAATATTTCATAAATATGTGTTAGGCATTATTATAGGTGTTAGGTAAGAGTGATGGAAAGATTGGCAAGGCCTGTGCTCTCAGGGAGCAATCTTTTTAGTGGGGGAAGAGAAATACAAAAATAGTGATAGGTGCTGGAAGAAATTTAAAAAATTGTGAGAGACTGTGGGGCTACATTTGATTAATGATGAGGAATCACCTCTCTTACAAGATGACATTTAAACTAAGGTGAATGCTAGGAAGGAGCCAGCTGGTGCAGAGATGTAGCGAGTACTCTAGGCCCCCAAGGTAGGGATGGGGCTTGGATGTTACAGGAACAGAGACACCAGTGTATGGTGAGTCATGAGCCTCAGGGGTGGAGGATGGGGTGGCTCCCTGAAGTTTTCAATAGGGGCGTGGTACCTGGTTTGTATTTAATGGTCCATTTGGTTGCCCTGTGGATATTTAACTGTAGGGTGGCAAGAATAGAAGCATGGAGACTGGTTGGGAGGCTTTTCAGTACGGTAGGGTGGTGATAGCAGACATAAAAAGATGTGGAATGATTTAGGGTGTGTTTGGGATATAGACCTGTTTTGCCCTTGGGAATGGGCTCCACCAGTAGATCTGTTTTATTTGTCAACAGTGTTTCTTACTGAATTGAAATGTGTTCACCTTGGGGTCTGTAACTTCTAGTTGATCTCAGCTTACAGTCCTGTTGTCTGACAGTATTAGTGCCTAGAAGCATTTGAGTTTGAGATCCCTACCTAAGAGTATAAGATGTACATTGCATGACAGAAGATCTGAGATCAGAATCCTGGGTATTCCTACCATGTAAGGAATAGATAGAGGAAGAAGATGTCATGTGAGCTATAGAAGTTATGATTTGGATTCTTCTAAGACACTTGGCTGTGAAGGGGAGGTAAGAAGGTGGTGGCGGGAAGCGCACATGAGGGATGGGAACAGATTTCCTACCTCCTCCATCCTAATATGGGATCGTTTTGAACATGTTTATAGAAATCAAGAAAAGCAAATAAAAATAGAAAAGAAAGGAAAATGCTGGGGCATGATCTGAGAGAAGGGTGCTTGTATGATAGTTGGTGCTAAATTTGCTATGTATTGACATAGTTTGAAGACATTCATTTATTCAACCAATTTATAGAGGATCTACTCTGGGCAAGGCGCTGCTTTAGGTAAAAATTCAGGGGTAAAATAGGCCAAGTCCCTGCCCTCATGGAACTTACATTCTAATTTGTAGAAAAAACAGTTAAATAGGTGAATTATATAGCATGCTGGATGGTGGTCAGCACCACAGAAAAAAGAAAGAAGGGCAAGGAAATTGGAGTTGATGAGGAAAGTTGGTGAGGGAGACCAGCCAGGTAAGAGGACTTTTACCAAAATCCTGAAAAAAGTGGAAGAGTAAGATGTGAAGTTATCTGGGGCATCAGTGTATTGGACAGAGGTTAGAGCCAGGGCCCAGTCCCTGAGCCCGGAGCCCTGGCAAGTTGTGGGGACAGCAGAGGTTAGGACAGTGAGGAGGGAGCAAGCAAGGGAGAAGAGTAGTAGAGAGTGAGACCAGATTATTCAGCCCCTTGTTGGCCATTTTAAGTATTAACTTTTAGTCTGAATGAGATGGGAAACCAGTGGAGGGTTTTGAGCTAAGGAGTGACAGTATTTGACTTAATGGGGATAATTTCAATGTGTGGAGAATAGGCTAGGGGAGGAAGAGTGGAGGTGTGGAGATAGTTGAAAGTATCTTGTAGTGAGTATCCAGGCAGGAGGTGGTGGCGGCTTGACCAAGGTGACAGCAGTGGAAGCAGTGAGAAAATGACAGGTTCTGGTTATATTGTTAGATAAAGACATAGGGATTTGCCTAGGGATTGCTTTTAAGGTGTGTGTGTGTGTGTGTGTGTGTTGGGGGTGGTGGTGAGTAATCACTTGAGGTTTTTGGTTTGAGCAGCTAGAGAATGGAGTTGTCATTTTCTCTGTGGGGAAGACTGAAAAGCAGGCTTTCTTGAGGGGGTTGGAAGGCGATGGAATCAAAATTCAGGTTTAGGTGCCTGTTAGATAAACTAAGTGGAAATGTCTAGTAGGTAGTTGCATATCTGAGGTTCAGGAGAAAGGCCCAGGCTGGAGATATAAATTTCATATTGTATTTAAAACTCTGAAACTGAGGGCAGTCACCCAGAGAGAGTGGGTAGGTGGAAGGGATCCAGGAGCAAGCCCTGATGCCTTCACAGTGTGGAGGTCCAGGAGATAAGGAGGAACCAGCCAAGGAGAAGGAAAAGAAGCAGATGGTGAGGTTGGAGAACCCAGACAGCTGTGTCTTGGAAACCAGTGAAGAAAGGATTTCTTAGAGGAAGGAGTACAATTCCCATATTGTTAGGTCAAGGAAGACGGGACTGAAAATTGACTGTGGGGCTGTGGGGTTTGGCAACAGGGAGCTCAGTGGTGATTGACAAGTGTTTTGATGGGGTGGTGGGACAAGAGCCAGCTTAGCATGGGTCCAGGAGATGACAGGAGTGGAATCACATGCCAGTAGTGATTCCTTTTGGAGGAGCGTGTGGTAAAGGGAGGGCAGATAGAAGCAGTACCGCTACAGGGGGACAACAGGGTATGAGATAGGGGAAGACTTTTTTAAAAGATGAGGAACTAACAGCATGCTGGTGGGAATGGCTGCCCAGAGAAGATTTGATGACGGTTAGGAGGAGAGCGGTTGCTGGAGTGGTTGTCACTGCATTAGTGACAAGGGTGGGATCAAGTGCAGGTAGAGAGGTGAGCTTCCCACAGGAGCCTGGATACTTCACAGTCAAATAAGTTTTATAGCTCTCTAAAGGTCTTAAACATTTTCAACTTTATAGAGTAATTAAGTTAGCCCATTCCCCCTAAAACCTATACTTGAGTGCATTTGTCATTGGCCCCAGCATAGTCCATCATTGTCCTCTATCTCACTAGTTGTGGTAGCTCTTTCAATATCCTGTCAGGTGTTAAGCCCTCTCCCTTCCTCTGCCAAGATCAGTGCTTCCCTGGACTGCAGAATACTGTTCATACTTCCTAATACACCTTTTAAGGCTTTTAGAATCAGACTCCATGGTTTCATTCACCATGTTTTTTTGTACACCGATTGCCAAAATACATTGAAGCACTTGGCTATTGCCACCACACACTTAGTACTTAGAGTGGATTTTGGAGTCAGACCTAGGTTTGAATTTTATTAATTGTGCAACCCTGGGTAAATTTAGCTAATTCTCAGTTTGTTTCTTCATAAAATGGGATGAATGAGTTAAGGTCATGGGTATGCAGTAAATCTTACTTCTCTTTCTCCTTTGCTCATGTTTATTTGTCATCTTTAAGAGCCCCCTCATGTCATACTTGGCCTATAAAAGTTCTACTAATTTTTCAAGGCACAGGGCCAGTACTTTCTCATTTATTGAGCCTTTCGTGATTTAATTTTTTTTACTGAATTCCATATAACCCTTACATGATAAACACTGAAATAATTTTGAGATTACATCTCCTAAGTACTGTAACCAGGGTTAAGTAGAACCAGTGGCCAATGTGGGCTGGAAGATCTCTCAGTAATACAGATTCTGTGCCAGTGTTGTCCAGAGTTAGTCCTTTGTGTACCACTTTCACCATTTTTGCCTTGTCCATGTGCCGGCTGTACTTGATTTAACTTAAAATTTTCCTTCAATGGACTTCCTTTTTAAACTAACATTTACTCATCCTTAAGAATAATTTCTGAAATCAGGGGCTAGATTTTGCTGGGTTAATTTTTTTTTTCTAGTCCATGTTAGGATGAGCACCTAACCAGTAGACTTTTAAGTACATCTGAGATCATCTGTATATTCCTTCAGTGTTGGGTCTTTGCTTCTTTACTAGATAAGTGTGGCAATTGATAGTCTTTGCTATAGTAAACCAAGAGTAAATTAAGCTGTGTTGTATTTTGTTATTATGTTAATTATAAAAAGGAAATTTGACATTTGTAGTCTCAGCTGTGAAGTAGCAAAGTATTCTGAGAATTACTTTACCTCCAAATGCTTGTTGATTTTATCCCCTTTGTGCTGTTCCAAGAACATGATTTTTCCCTAAGATTTATCAGTTTTCTAAGATTTATGAGACTTTTAATCACTTGAGAAGGTTTTATAGTAATACATGATTTTTAAAAAAACTTTTATTGTTGCAGTGAGATGGAAGATTTCCGAGGAATAGCTGAAGAGTCATTTCCAAGCTTTTTAACCAATTCATTACTTGGTAATAGTGAGATTTTGAAAAATGTCACTCTTTCTTCAAATCTTGGCTTGCCTGTTGCTGTTTCAACACTTGCTAGAAATAGATCCAGTGCTGACAACAGGTAAGAACTGTTAGAACACAGGATTTTTTTGTAAGGTCTAGAAAGCCTGCAATACCTTGATACTTTTGTAAAAATTTCTCCGCCAAGGGGCACCTGGATGACTCAGTCGGTTAAGCGTCCCAACTCTTGGTTTCGGCTCAGGTCATGATCTCAGATCCTGGGATTGAGCCCTGAGTTGGGCTCTGCGCCCTGCAGGGAGTTGGCTTGGGGATTCTCTCCCTCTACCCCTCACCTGTATGCTTGTGTGGGTACACGTCTGTGCGCGCTCTCTCTCTCTCTCAAATAAATTAAAAAAAAAATACTAAAAAATTTCTCAGCCAAGCTTGAGCTTTTGCTTTATGTATATTTATATATGTAATATAATATGTATGTTATATATAAATATGTGATATATGTGTATGTGAGTATTATATATATTTATATGTATATATAATTGTTATAAAAAATTTACGCATTTCCCTATTCCATTGCCTTAATCAGTAGTGGGTAGGTGGATTTGGAACTGAGTACCAGTGACTTTTTGGTCTACTAATTGTTTTCTCTATTCATAGTGTTTTGGATTTGTATTAGTTCAGCCTTACTGGCAGCTAGTAATTTGAGTTGTATCTCCATATGTGATGTGAACAGTTCATCTATCTTGTATGATATGTAAAGTTTCCCCATACTTAAATATCTAACTACTTTCCTGTCCTCCCAACCTGAACATTTGGTAAGAAGCATTATCTTTACCTTTGGAATGAAGGGGTTAACTCTAAAAACTTTTAGCTTTAAGATTTCTGTGACTCTTTGTTTAATACATACACACCTCATTCCTGATACATAGGTTTTCAGTGCTTTGCACATGAAAATGGTTTTGAACACTGGGGGCCCCATTTGTTTTTATCCCCTAGCACTTGGTTTTATAGTCACGTGGCTCTAATGTCATGGTGAATTTTAAATATGCATAATTTAACTATTAACAAATTTTTTTTATGTAGGTATTCTGATATCCAGGCATCTTATTTAGTAGAAGGGAAGTTTTCAGTTCCATCTGAATCATCTCCCAGTAGCCAGAGTGAAGCTGACCCAAGAGAGAAGTTACAGCTTAGCTTCCAGGATGATGAGTAAGTTCATACCTTCATTTTGTTTTTGCCATATTAAAAGCAGGTCTCACTCAGTCTTGTGGAAAATGAAAGAGTGACTGTGTCTCTAAATAATTCTAAGAATCTTTTTAAAAGAGTTTTCTTTATGTTTTTAATCACAACCATTTTTAGTGCTTTCACAATACCTTTTCTCATTCCAGAAGTAACATAAGCTCATTTTAAAAAGTATCAAATACAGAAAAATTACAAGGCAGATAATAAGTCTGTAGTCTTACTAACTAGAGAACAGTCATTGGGGCACCTGGCTGGCTCAGTCTGTAGAGCATGCAACCCTTGATCTCAGAGTTTTAAGGTTGAACCCCACAGTGGGTGGAGAGATTACTTAAAAATTACTCATAAAAATAATATCTTAAAAAAAAATAAAAGAATAATCATTGATTATCTATTTATAGTCTTCCAGACTGCTTTTTTTTTTTTTTTAAAGATTTTATTTATTTATTTGAGAGAGCGAGCAGGGGGAGGGGCAGAGGGACAAGCCGACTCCCTGCTAAGTGCCAAGACTGACATGGACCTTGATCCCAGGACCCTGAGATCATGACCTGAGCGGGAAGGCAGACACTTAACTGACTGAACCATCCAGGAGCCCCTTCCAGACTGCTATCTATGCACCTATACATGTACATATTAAGTTTTTTTACAAATATGGGATTGAGCCGTACATACTATTTATAACTTTTAAAAATTAGTGTATTATGCTCATCTTTCAATTATAATTAATATAGATATGTGTCGTGTTAATGACTGCACTACATTAGACATTTAGATTATTGGAATTTTGCTATTATAAATTTACTGAATTTTATTTATACGTTTGCACACCTAGCAGATTATTCAGATAAATTCTAGGATTGACATTGCTGAGTTAATATTTAAAGACTGTTACAAAGCACCACATTGCTCTTTAGAAGATTTGTACCACTTTACACTTCCACTAGAAGATGTACATGAGAATGCCTACTTCTCTGAGCCCTCCCCAGCATTTGGTGGTATTATTTTTAATCCTTGATTTTAGAAGTAAAAAAATTTGTACACATGCATAAATGCATAGAAGAAAATCTGGAAGGCTATAAACCAAAATGTAAATGGTAGTTCTCTCTTGATGGTGGTATTACAGGCATTCTTAAAGTTTTCTGTGTTTGAATTTATAATAGAGTATTTATGGAATTGAGCATACTTTAATGTTTATTCATTACTTATATTTTTGTTGTGAATTGCCTCTTGGTAACATTTCGATATAAGCACTTTCTATATATTAAAGATGTTAACTCTTTGAATACTTATTCATTCCGTGTGTATTTTTGACCGCGTGCCTCCTGTGTGCCAGGTACTTCTCTAAGTACTTGGGAAATACCAGAACAGACATTAAAACAAAAAGACATTAAAAATATACCAGTTTTAGGGATGCCTGGGTGGCTCAGTCATTAAACGTCTGTCTTCAGCTCAGGTCATGATCCCAGGGTCCTGGGATTGAGCCCCGCATCGGGCTCCCTGCTCGGCGGGAAGCCTGCTTCTCTCTCTCCCACTCCCCCTGCTTGTATTCCCTCTCTTCCTGTGTCTCTCTCTGTCAAAAAATAAATAAAATCTTAAAAAAATATCAGTTTTATAGTATATTTGAAGGGAAAAGTGCTAGAAAAAAACCAACATGATAAGGAGGGTAAATGGGTAAGCTGAAGGGAACGGTCAGTGTGGGTCTCATTGAGGAGGTATAAGATCTGAGTGAAGACTTGAAGGAGGCCGTTAGCCATGTACATTAGGAGGAAGAGGATTTCAGGTGGAGGCTGCACGAGTGTAAAGGCACTGAGGTTGGAGCATACCTATGTTCAAACAGCAGGAAGGAGGCTGCCACAGGGTGAGCCTGATTTTGAGAGAGGTGGAAGCCATTAGAGGGTTACGTTTTAAAAGTTTCACTCTGGCTACAATGGAGTGAATAGACTGTTGGGAGGCAAGTCTGGAAGTAGGAAGACCCCTTAGGAGGTTGGATTATCAAAGGGGTAAGGTAGATGGAGAATAGAAGAGCACCAGGGCCTCATGTCGGGACACTTCAGTGTTAAGTTGGGGAGAGGAGGAATAGACATGGAGACTAAGGTTTAGTGGCTGGAGGTAGGAAGACAACAGTGTCTCAGAAGCCACATAAAGAACATATGTAAAAGAACAGAGAGGGATCCAATTGTGTCAAATAAAATGAGGACTAAGAAGTGACCATTGGAATTAGCGTAGGTTAGGTCGTTGGTAACCCTGACAAGTGGTTTTGGTGGAAGTAGGAGGAGGCACAATAGTGTAGGAGAGTGAGTTTAGGAGAGAATGGGAGGTTAGTTTTGGAGATGGTGAGTTTGCTGCAAAAGGCAACCAAGAAATGGGGCTGTGATACTTGCTGAGTATAGTGGATCAAGAGAAGTTTTTCTTTTTTCCTTTGTGGAGGGATAGGTTGCTGCAAGTTTATGTGGTAATAGGAATGATCTGAAATAGGAAAGTCTGATTATGTAGAAAGAAGAGAATTGCTAGAGCAAAACCTTTACAAAAATAAGAGGCCAGGATCTAATGTGTCGTGGAAGGAGTGACTAGAGAGGTAGGACCGTGGATAACTCCTTTGTATTAACCGGTGGGAAGGCAGAATGTGTGGGTACATGTGGTGGTAAGAATCTGTGGAAGTTGTCTTTTCCGTGCTTAGGGTCTCTCAGAGCGGTAGGAGGCATGACATCAACTCAGGGTAGAGGAGCAGTAGAGAGATGTAACAGTCATGGGAGTGTGGGAGAGTGAACAGAGAGGGAAATAGTGCCATTGTCCGACAGCATCCGGAGTCCCACTCGAGGGTCATGGTCATGAATTTACTGTGATTGTGATGTTTTCTCCAACCACATTCAGCTGTAGGGGTGCTAGCAAGATGTGAGGGGAGAGTTGGGTTTAACTAGGCTTGTAGTCTGATGAAAGTAGTGAGGGATAAGGAAGTTGAGGGTGTGTTATGTTTGGCCATGGGATTTAGGTTAAGGAAGAGGAGAGGATAGCAGAAGGGTGAGGGAGTGTGAGATGTGGTGATATGAGTGGTTTGGAGGCTTGGGTTGCATCAAAGGATTATAGAGTTGAGGTACTAAGGAAGATGCCATGAGGGGTCATAGGTGACTCCAGGCTAGAAGGCTTTATTGAGGATGATCTGGAAGTTGTACTGAGGGGACATACTGATGGAGACACACATTCCATCTCCATGCCCAATGATTCCAAGGCTGTGGGAGAGACTGATAGTCCTCATTTGCCAGTGTTTAAGGGAGGCAGTATCTTCACAGGACATCCAGGTTTTCCCTAAAGCGGTGAGGTAAAAGGGATGTTCATAGGAAGGGTTCAGAAATAGCAAGATTTTGTTGATCCAGGGTTGGTTTGTTGGGCTGGGTAGGGGGAATGTGCTTGTGGATCTTCAAATGTCAGGAGTAAGGAGTCCTGGGCTTATTGAAGGGCATCATGAAGTTAGTCCCATTGAACTGATGTTGGCAATGAGACATTAGACATGGGGGGAGGGGAGGAGAATATCAGAAGTAACCTCTTGACTCTTTGATGTGGGCCAGAACGTCTGGGAAGTGGTCTTGTCAGTCCTGTTAATGGAAGACAGACAACCTGGTAAGGCGTAGTCCTAGATGCAGTGTACTGGCCTCACTCTAGACTTTCATTGGGTAGAGGTGAGTGCTTTGGGGCTATTCCTTGCTTCCATTGAGTAGTCTGAAGATCTGGGTTGTTAGTCTGAGAGCCTGGACTTCCTGTGGCTGCTTGTGATGGTGGGTGCACAGCCTGCAGAGGCATGCTCTTATCCCCATGTGGAGGACGGCTTCTGTGGCTCCTGGGGGAGGGTGGAATTTATGTTTTGAAAATATCCTTATTCTAGCTTCGGAATTAATGAATTATTTTAGCTGAGGATAGGATTTAAAGATAAAAATAACTTTCACAAAATTTTGAAGGCATTGCTACATAGTGTGTGAAGCCTGATGTCATTTTGATACTTGACCATTTGTATCTGAACTTTTTTCTCTCTGGAAACTTAGAATCCTCCGAGTCCTTGGTGGGTGCTCCCCGCCACTCCCAACTGAATTCTAATTGGCATCAATCCAGAGATTTGTGTGCTTTAGTTCTAGATAATTATTATTACTTCAGTAATTTTCTGTTTTTCTTTCTTTCTGGGACTATGTTTTGGATTGCCTGAGTTGATCTATTTCCACTATTTTTTTTTCCTTTTCCTTTTTTGTTTTTGTTTTTCTTTTGTTTCAGTGCAAATAGACAATGTTCTAGATAAAATTCCTAATTTTTTCCCTACCCTTCTATTAAATCATTTGGCAGTCATAATTTTGAGAGCTCTTTTTTCTGGTCTTTCATTTTTTTATAATGGTTTCTTTTTGTGGATATAATAGCTACTTCAATGTTTCCTGAGAATTTTAATGGAGATTTTTCAAAGTTCTATAAATTATCCTTGTCTCTGGGGTTGTTTACTTTGTTCATCTTTATTTTTATCTCTCAAGCTGTTCCTTCTCCTGCATCTGATTTATGGCTGTCTTCTAGGTTGCTAGTGTGGGCTAGTGGGTATCCAGACCTCATTTCTGTTAGCTCTTCATGTGAGTTGGGCAGTACTCACGGCCAGCTTCACTTTACAGGTTCCATGCCGGGTGTTTAACACTGCTGTCACCACCATAACTTCATTGTGCACAGGCGTTTCATATGCCTTTTCTGGAGAAGAACCTTCCTAGGTGTGCAGCGTCATGTTGACACTGCTGTTTTGTTTGCGTGGGTTGCGGAGCGGGAGTGGAGCACTGCCCAGCGAGGGCAGCTGATAGACTTTCAGTCATCCCCTCCCTTTGGACTCCCTCTGGACTCCCTCCTGCCCTCCTTCCTACTGTAGTCAGGAAGCATTTCTGCAGTTATTCCTGGCAGATTTGTTTTCTGCTTCCAGGCCCTTTTGTTCTTGTCTGGACCATGCTTTCGTTTTTCCTGCATACCCTGTCTGCTTTTCAGATTCTAGAATCTGAGGTAAGCTTGGGTTAGGACTGGTGGCTCTCATCCAGATTGCTTCACTTTTATAGATGTCCTTATTGTCATTTTCATGCAGTTCGAGAAGTTACGCTTGCCACTTTTACTTGAAGTTTATTTAACTTAATATTTGACTTAGTTTGAAGAATTTTGACGGGCTAAACAAGTGATAGCTATAGTTTTGAGGAAGTGGATTTAGGGGGAGGTGGTTAATTTAATTGGCTCTGTTATCATAAAGTTCTAATGGTTACACTACAGTTGACCCTTGAACTGCATGGGTCCACTTACATGCAGATTTGTTTCGGTAAATACATAGTACTGTAAATGTATTTTCTCTTCCTTGTGATTTTCTTAATAACATTTTCTTTCCTCTAGCTTTATTATAAGAATACAGTATATAGTACATATACAAAGTGTGTGTTAATTGACTGTGTATGTTATTTGTAAGGCTTCCAGTCAACAGTAGTTCAATTAAGTAAAGTTATTGGGGAGTCAGAAGTTAGACATAGATTTCCAATTATGCAGGAGGTCAGTGCCCCTAACCCCCATCTTGTTCAAGGGTAAAGTGCACATGTTCTTCTTGGAGTGGGGGGCTTTGAAATATGAACCTAAATGTCATGATTTCTTTTTTATTTATTTCATGTCACCATTTTGCCTCCCCACCACCTTTTTTTTTTTTTTTAATGTGTCACCTAAGGACCTTTACTGTCTTTCTTTTCTCTTTCATTTTCTCATTTATTTGAAATATAATTGACATATAACATTAGTTTCAGTTGTGCAGTGTAATGATTTGATATTTGTATATATTGTGAAATGATCACCACAATAAATCTAGTTAATATCTGTCACCTTACATAGTTACAGAATTTTTTTTTCTTGTGATGAGAACTTTTAAGATTTACTCTCTTAGCAACTTTCAAATATGCAATACAGTGTTATTACGTGTAGCCACCATGCTATACATTATATCCCCATGACGTACTTATTTTATATCTGGAAGTTTGTACCTTTTTACCCCCTTCCCCCTTTTCTCCTGCCCCTGATCCCCTACCTCTGGGAACCATTAATCTATTTTCTGTATCTATGAGCTTAGTTTTTTTGTTCTTATTTTTAGATTCTGCGTATGAATGAGATTATGGGGTATTTGTCTCTCTGTCTTACTGTAATGCCCTTAAAGTCCATCCATGTTATTGCAAATGACAAGATTTCCTTCTCTTTTTTATGGCTGAATAATATCCCATTGTGTTATATATATACAAAATTTTTTTTATTCATCTTTCAGACACTTAGGTTGCTTCCATCTTGGCTATTGTAAATAATGCTGCAGTGAACATGGGGGTGCCATGTATCTTTTTGAGTTAGGGCTTTAGTTTTCTTTGGATAAATACCCTGACGTGGGATTGCTGGATCATATGGTAGTTCTATTTTTAATTTTTGAAGAACCTCCTTACTATTTTCCATAGTGACTGCATCAATTTACATTCCCAGTTCACATCCCAGCACTGCACATCCTCACCAACACTTGTTATTTCTTGTCTTTTTTCTAATTTATTTTAATTTATTTTTTTAAAGATTTTATATATTTGTCAGAGAGAGAGTGTGTGCACACAAGCAGGGGGAGCGGCAGGAAGAGGGAGGAGTAGACTTCCCGCCGAGCAGGGAGCCCAATGCAGGGCTTGATCCCAGGACTCTGGGATCATGATCTGAGCCTAAGGCAGGCGCTTCACTGAGCCACCCAAGCATCCCTCTTCTCTTTTTTATAGTAGTTATTATAACAGGTGTTAGGTGATGTCTCGTTGTGGTTCTGATTTGCCTTTCCCTGATGATTAGTGACATTGAACATCTTTTCATGTACCTATTGATCATCTGTATGTCATTGGAAGAATGTTCAGCTTGCCCATTTTTTAATCATACTGTTTGCTTGTTTGCTTTTTGTTTTTGTTTTTGCTCTTGAGTTGTAGGAGTTCTTTGTGTATTTTGGATATTAACCCTTTATCAGATATGATTTGCAGATATTTTCTCCCATCTGTAGACTGCCTTTTCATTTTGTCAGTTTCCTTTGTTGTGCACACCCCCACTCCTCTTTTCTCTCTCTTCTGTCATACAACTTTGTATCCACTTACAGTCTACCCTATAGTCTGTATCCACCTACCTCTACCCTCTCTTTTATTTTGCTTCTGTTTGGGATGAAACTTTCCTATATCTACCTATAAATGCACCTTTGGATTGAGCTGATGGTAAACAGCTTTCTATGTATTACAGCCCCAATACAGAGATGGAGAAACTGGGAGGTAAATTAAGACTTGGGAGTTGCCTCAGGCACAGAGGGTTAGCACTTGGAATATATGGAAGGATTATCTTCTTTTCATCCATCCTGGTCAGATTTAAATCTATCCCTAGATTATCAGTTTGCCAGATGATGAATTTAATTGTGTTTAGAGGCCTTTTTCTAAAAAGTTCACCCCTCTCTTGCTGGCAGAAGGCTGTGGTGAGTTGCATCAGACCCAGGAGCTTTTGCAGAAGATTGGGAGGAAAATGGCCTTTAAGGAAAAACATTGTCATACAAATATAAAACAACAGAGCTACAAAGATGGGGACAAGGCCAGTGGCAGGGGCTAAAAGTAAAACTTTCAAAGCATTTCATAATTCAGAGAATCAGCTTTTTGGCAAATATACTAGTATCCTTTAAGTCTGTTTTGTTTTTAGAAAGCTGAGTTTTTCTCCACATATGATAGATTCAGAGATACTTATTTGGAAAAGAAAAAAACCATCATTTTATCACTTAAGAGGCAGAATAGCAATATGATACTGTATTTGATTTTGGTAGACTGTGTATCTCTGGACCCAAAATGATGTGCAGTCCCCAGGGTACCTATGGTGGAGCCAATTACAGTTTCTGGCTGGTCCTAGAAATTTTTCTTCTCACTGTATCCATTTTTTTTTTCTTTTTGGGAGATTAAATACATAACTGATTAATGAATATTTAATGATTTACCCAGGTAACTAACATTTAGTCATTATTCTGTTCCCACATGAAAAGTTCTATCTCTAAGAAAAAGAATATAGAAAGTCAGCATTTGTCAATTGCTGTTCTTGAAGAGTCTACTTTGCAAAGTGATATGGCAAGAACAGAAGAGGAGCAAGCTAAAACTGCAAAACCCTTTCAGAGCCAAGATCCTGTTGATAGGATTTCACCACTGGAACAAATGCAAGGTACTGAACTTTCAGAAATTACTTTCTAATGTATATATTTCAGTTTCCTTTCTTGTTTATCTATCTTTGGTATTTATCTTAAGCTACAATACGGTAAACTGAAATCACTTATGGTTTGGCATTTACCTGTTAATATTTTTACAGGAAATGGTCTCTTGATTAACCTTTTTTATTTTTCTTATTAATAACATATTAATCTTTTTTATTTTTTTATTAATAACATATAATGTATCACAGGTCTGTGATTCATCAGTCTTACACAATACACAGCGCTCACCACAACACATACCCTCCCTAATGTCCATCACCCAGCCACCCCATCCCTCCCATCCCCTCCACTCTAGCAACCCTCAGTTTGTGTCCTGAGATTAAGAGTCTCTTATAATTTGTCTCCCTCTCTGGTTTCATCTTCTTTCATTTTTTCCTCTCTTCCCCTATGATCCTCTGCCTTGTTTCTCAAATTCCACAAATCAATAGATCATATGATAATTGTCTTCTCTGATTGACTTATTTTGCTTAGCATAATACCCTCTAGTTTCATCCACGTCATTGCAAATGGCAAGATTTGATTTTTTGATGGATGCATAATATTCCATTGTATATGTGTGTGTGTGTGTGTGTATACACACACACCACATCTTTATGGATTCATCTTTTGAGGGACAGCTGGGCTCTTTCCATAGTTTGGCTATTGTGGACATTGCTGCTATAAACATTGGGGTGCAGGTGCTCCTTCGGATTACTACATTTGTATCTTTGGGGTAAATACCCAGTAGTGCAATTTCTGGGTCGTAGGGTAGCTCTATTTTCAACTTTTTGAGGAACCTCCATACTATTTTGCAGAGTGGCTGCACTAGCTTGCATTCCCACCAACAGTGTAGGAGGGTTCCCCTTTCTCCGCATCCCCGCCAACATCTGTCGTTTCCTGACTTGTTAATTTTAGCCGTTCTGACTGGTGTGAGATGGTATCTCATTGTGGTTTTGATTTGTATTTCCCTGATGCCGAGTGATGTTGAGCACTTTTTCATGTGTCTGTTGGCCATTTGGATGTCTTCTCTGTGGAAATGTCTGTTCATGTCTTTACCCATTTCTTTTTATTTTTTATTTTTAAAAGATTTTATTTATCCATTTGTCAGAGATAGCACAAGCAGGGGGAGCAGCAGGCAGAGGGAGAGGGAGAAGCAGGCTCCCTGCCGAGCAAGGAGCCCGATGTGGGACTTGATCCTAGGACCCTGGGATCATGACCTGAGCCAAAGGCAGACGGTTAACCGACTGAGCCACCCAGGCATCCCGACTTCTGCCCTATTTGTTCTTTGGGTGTTGAGGTTGGTAAGTTCTTTATAGATTTTGGATACTAGCCCTTTATCTGATATGTCATTTGCAAATATCTTCTCCCATTCTGTCAGTTGTCTTTTGGTTTTGTTGACTGTTTCCTTTGCTTTGCAAAAGCTTTTTATCTTGATGAAGTCCCAATAGTTCATTTTTGCCCTTGCTTTCCTTGCCTTTGGCCATGTGTCTAGGAAGAAGTTGCTGCGGCTGAGGTCGAAGGGGTTGCTGCCTGTCTTCTCCTCATGGATTTTGATGGACTCCTGTCTCACATTTAGGTGTTTCAGCCATTTTGAGTCTGTTTTTGTATATGGTGAAAGAAAATGGTCCAGTTTCATTGTTATGCATGTGGCTGCCCAGTTTTCCCAACACCATTTGTTGAAGAGACTGTCTTTTTTCCATTGGATATTCTTTCCTGCTTTGTCGAAGATTAGTTGACCATAGAGTTGAGGGTCTGTTTCTGGACTCTCTATTCTGTTCCATTGTTCTGTGTGTCTGTTTTTGTGCCAGTACCATGCTGTCTTGATGATTTCAGCTTTGTAATAGAACTTAAAGTCCAGAATTGTGATGCCGCCAGCTTTGGTTTTCTGTTTCAGCATTCCTCTGGCTATTTGGCCTCTTTTCGGTTCCATACAAATTTTAGGATTATTTGTTCCATTTCTGTGAAAAAAGTTGATGGTATATTGAGAGGGATTGCATTAAATGTGTAGATTGCTCAAGGTAGCATAGACATTTTAACAGTCTTTGTTCTTCCAATCCATGAGCATGGAACGTTTTTCCATTTCTTTGTGTCTTCCTCAATTTCTTTCATGAGTATTCTATAGTTTTCTGAGTACAGGTTCTTTGCCTCTTTGGTTAGGATTATTTCTAGGTATCTTATGGTTTTGGGTGCAATTGTAAATGGGATCGACTCCTCTTTTTTCTGTCTCACTGTTAATGTATAGATGTGCATTGATTTCTGTGGATTGATTTTATATCCTGCCACTTTCCTGAATTCCTGTATGAGTTCTAGCAGTTTTGGGGTGGAGTCTTCTGGGTTTTCCACATAAGGTATCATACCATCTGCAAAGAGTGAGAGTTTGACTTCTTTGCTCATTTGGATGCCTTTGATTTCTTTTTGTTGTCTGATTGCCAAGGCTAGGACTTCTAGTACAATCTTTTGATTGGGACATTTAGCCCACTTACATTCAGGGTAACTATTGAAAGATATTCATTTAGTGCTATTGTATTGCCTGCAAGGTGACTGTTACTGTATATTGTCTGTATTCCTTTCTGGTCTGTGTTACTTTTGGGCTCTCTCTTTGCTTAGAGGACCTCTTTCAGTATTTCTTGTAGGGCTGGTTTGGTGATCACAAATTCTTTTAATTTCTGTTTGTCCTGGAAGCTTTTTATCACTCTTTCTATTTTCAGTGACAGTCTAGCTGGATAAAGTATTCTTGGCTGCATATTTTTCTCATTTAGCACCCTGAATATATCATGTCAGTCCTTTCTGGCCTGCCAGGTCTCTGTGGATAGGTCTGCTGCCAGTCTAACGTTTCTGCCGTTGTACGTTACAGATACTCTTGTTCCGAGCTGCTTTCAGGATTTTCTCTTTGTCTCTGAGATTTGTAATTTTTACTATTAAATGTTGGGGAGTTGACCTATTTTTATTGATTTTTGAGGGGGGTTCTCTGTGCTTCCTGGATTTTGATGCCTGTTTCCTTCCCCACATTAGGGAAGTTCTTTGCTATAATTTGCTCCAGTATACCTTCCGCCTCTCTCATTCTTCTTCGTCTGGGATCCCAGGTATTCTAATATTGTTTCGCTTTATGGTATCACTTATCTCTTGAATTCTTTCCTCGTGGTCCAGTAGTTGTTTATCTCTCTTTTTCTCACCCTCTTTGTTCTCCATCATTTTGTCTTCCATATCACAAATTCTCTCTTCTGCCTCATTTATCCTAGCAGTTAGAGCCTCCATTTTTGATTGCACCTCACTTACAGCCTTTTTGATTTCCACTTGGTTAGATTTTATTTTTCCAGAAAGGGATTCTCTAGTGTTTCCTATGCTTTTTTCAAGCCCAGCTAGTAATCTTTATAATCGTTATTCTGAACTCTAGTTCCGACATCTTACTAATGTCCATATTGATTAGGTCCCTGGCAGTTGGTACTGCCTCTTGTTCTTTTTTTTGAAGTGAGGTTTTCTGTTTTGTCATTTTGTCCAGAGAAGAACAGATGAACAAGAGAACAAATTGCTAAAAGAGTAACAATGACTGCAGAGAAATATACACTAAATGAATCAGAAGAGACCCGAAACTGGGGGGAAAAGGGAAAAAAAAAAAATATGATCAGGCTCGTGAGTAGAACAGAGCCATACACTTGATTTTGGGTGTATTTTGGTCTTTTAGACGAAACTGCATCCCAGAATTTTAAAGTAAGAAAAACTTATATAATATACACACACACACAAATAAGGTTAAATACAATGAAGGGATGGAATATGACTGTAGAAAAATGAAAATTAAAGATTTTAAAAAGGGCTCCATAGCTCAGGGGTTAGAGCACTGGTCTTGTAAAGATTTTAAAAAGATAAGTTGGTTGAAAAAAGAAAGAAGAAAAATTAAAAAATGAATGTGATCAGGTAGGTGACTAGAACAGAATCATACACTAGATTGTGGGTATATTTTGGTCTTTTAGACAAAACTGCAGAAACTAAGAAAATCTTACATATATATACCAACAATAAGATTCAGTACAATGAAGGGATAGAATATGATTGTAAAAATGAAAATTAAAAAAGATTTTTAAAAAGGAATTGATAAGTTGGTTGAAAAAGGAAAGAAGAAAAATTCAAAAAAAAAGAAAAAGAAAAAAATAAAGAAAATTAAAAAAATTAAAGTTGAAAGACTAAGGAATCATGGGGAAAAATGCCATGACTTCTTTGTGCTGTATTCCCCTAGTGCTGGAGTTTTGCAGTTCTCATGGATCCCTAAACTTGGTCTTGGCAGGATATTCTTGCTGATCTTCTGGGGGAGGGGCTGTTGCATTGATTCTCAAATGTCTTTGCCCCAGGCGGAATTGCAGTGCCTTTGCCAGGGGCCAAGCTAAGCAGTCTGCTCCGGTTTGCTCTCAGTAGCCCTTTTCCCTGAAGGCTTTCAGCACAGCTTTAGAGGGTAAGAATGAAAATGGCAGTCTCCCAATCTCTGGCCCCAGAGGAGCCGAGAGCTTGGGGCCCCACTCAGTGAGGCCCCAGAGAAAAGCAGTCAGTAATTCCTGTCTCCCTGGTCTCCAGCCACACTCCGTGCTTACCTGGCCTGTGACTGAGCATTTCTATCTCTGGCACACGGCCCTGTTTGGAGTCTCCAAACCCAGCTGATTTCTTGCAGTGGGCTCTCGCGAGGCTCCTCCCAAGGGAGGAAGGGAAGTCTCCCCGGATCTGCTGCTTTTTGGGTCCCTGCTCAAAGAGCAAGGGCCCTACTGTGCTGCAGATCACGGTTTATGGCAACCCCAAGCTGAGAGCCCACTCCTGGGCTCTCTCTTTGCAGCCGGCTTCCCTACTCTGATACCTGGGAGCTCTGCCACACTCAGGCACTCCCAGGCTTTCAGTGACTCTGAGGGTCCTGAGACCACACTATCCCAGCGAGGGTTACACCCCCCTCCCCCTCTGCTTAGCCACCAGAGTGACGTCCCTCACTGGAGCAGACTTCTAAAAGTTCTGATTTTGTGTCCTTATGTTCTATCACTTGCCGGTAGCCAGCTGACAGAACGCTCCCCCTCCAACCCCGCGCCCCCGTCTATCTTCCCATATATGCCTCAGATTCACTTCTCCGCATGTCCTACCTTGCAGAAAGCGGTCGCTTTTCTGTTCATAGAGTTGCTGCTATTCTTTTCTTCTATCTCCTGTTGAGTTTGTTAGTTGTTCAGAATGGTTTGATAGCTATCTAGCTGAATTCCTGGTACCAGACAAAAGTTAGGTCTCCTACTCCTCTGCCATCTTGGACCACCCTCCTCTTGATTAATCTTTTAATTGTCTTCACTGATTAAGCTGAAAGCTCCTTTCCTTTGGAAACCATTCCGTCAGATGGCCACAGCACACGTTGTGTTTAAGACACACCTTTCACACTCCGCCGCCCCCCTCCGCCCAATTGATTGATATTACCACCAGTCATATTTGTTCCTAAATTTATTTTATATAAATTTGTGAATTATAAATTCTAAAATTGTTTCTAAGAAAACCAAGTTGAATGCTTTGGAGTCATTTGAACAGTTGTTTTCAAATTTAGGGGAAGATTATAAGAAATAAATAACTTAAAGGCTCTGCTTTCAGATTGCTTCTAAGTACTCTATGTTCTCTTTTGTCAGAGAAATTAAAGCTAAATATTTTAAACTATGTATTGTATTCTTATGTAGTGAAGATAACATGTAATTCCAAATTGTGGTTCAGGACTTAGCCCATATTATAGGATTGATGAATGAATGTACTTTGTATGTTTTTGTTAAAAACCTTAGTGGCTCTTTGTATTTCTCTTGATAAAAAGTGTCAAATATGTATGAAAGTAGTGAGAATGGTATTAACTCCTCACACTTACAAGCAATAAAAGAAAATATTGGTAAATTGGACTTCATTGAAATTGAAAACTTTCATGCCTCAAAAGACTTATAAAGACTGAAAAGGCAGCACAAAGATGGAAGAGAATATTTGCAAATCATATATGGTAAGGGACTGGCATCCAGATTTTAGGTCTTCCAATTCAATAAAAAACACTATAAAGTGGACAAAGGTTTTCAGTAGACATTTGTCTAAAGAAGTTGTAAAATGGCCAGTAAACACATGAAACAATGTGCAACATCTTTAATCATCAGGGAAATGCAAATGAAAACCATGAGATAATGGTTTTACACCTATTATAATAGCTATAATCAAAAAGTTGGAAAATAGTAAGTGTTGGTGAGGATATGGAGAAATTAAAACTCTCATTCATTGCTGGTGGGTATGTAAAATGATGGAGTTGCTGTGAAAGTAGTTTGACAGTTCCTCAAAACATTAAACATAGCACTATCATATGAGCCAGCAGTTCCAGTCCTAGTTATATACCCAAGAGAAATGAAAACATATGTCTACACAAAACCTTGTACATGAATATTCATAGCAGCATTAATCACAATAGTGATAGAGTAGAAACAAATCTCCCATCAACTGATGAATGGATAAATAACATGTAGTGTGTCCATATGGTGGAGTATTACTGAGCCATAGAATGGAGTGAAGTATTGATATGTACTATCATATGGATGAACTTTGAATACATTAGGCTAAGTGAAGAAAGACAGATACAAAAGGCCACATGTTTTAAGATTCTGTTCGTCCACAGACATCTGTAGAGACCGCATCAGCAAATCCATAGAGACAATAGATTAGTGGTTGCCAGGGCCAGGGGAAGGGGAGAATAGGGAATGACTGCTAATGGGTACAGTGTGTGTTTCTGGACTGATGAAAATATTGTGGCATTAAAGAGTGCTCATGGTTGCACAGCCTTGAGAATATACTAAAAACCACTGTTTTGAATGCTTTAAGAAGGTGGTGATTTCATGGTATGCAAATTTTATATCCGTTAAGAAAAACTCATATACTTATCCCACAATCTCAGTTAGTATAAGATTTAGTCATATCTGCTTTATCTCTTCTGTTTTTTTATTACTTTTTTCTGATATTTTAAAATTCAAGTATCGTTTTATTCCTACATATTTTAGTATGCATCTCTAAAAATACAGATATTTTCTTATATAACCACAGTCTGTTAACACTGCTAACAGAATTAACAGTTCTTTTATTATCATATAGTACTCTAGTCCATATTCATTTTACTAATTATCCAGGTTAGTTTGCTTGAATTGGAGTCCAAAGAAGGTTACCTTATGTTACGTTATATTATTTGTTGTGTGTCCTAAGTCAGTGACTGTTGAAAAAAACTCAGTCTGTCACCCTATAGAGTGTTCCATGATTTGGATTTGTCTGTATGCTTAGTCATGCTGTCATTTTTCTTGTTTCTCTCTTCCCTATATCCTCTATAAAGCAAAAGTTAGCTTTAAAGGCTTGATTAGATTCATATTCAGGGTTTTTTTGGCATATGTATAATTTTTCATACTTCTCCACCCTGACAGTTTTTTAATTAAACTGACCAGTGATAAGTTCCTATACCATCACTTAAAAGTGCTTTATTCTACTTAAGGGAAAAAAGTTTAGTTAATTTATAATTTTTAGGGGTTATTGGGTTTTTAGTTGATAAAATAATTTGGTCTCAGTTATTTTTGTTTTCTCAAACAGACTCACCTGTTGATTTTTGTTTACAACCATGGATGAATAATAAGGAGAACAAGGTAATCTTTTATATGTTACCAATTTCTGGAGTGTTATTAGGAGAGTGAAAGTTTCTATTTTGTATCTGTAAGTGTTAAATAGCAGTAATTTTAGTTAGAAAAATAGCAGAAATCCACATTACTGCTTCAAGTAATCAGCACGTGAGAGTCGTCTTGGTCTAGGGCTTCCCCTGTGTCATTAGGACTTCTCCACCTTTGCTCTACTTCACTCCTTGCTGCTTCCCTCTTGAAAGATGGCTCTGGGAGGGTAAGGGCTTCTCTTTGTTTTGTTTATTTTATTTAAAGATTTTATTTATTTATTTATTTGTCAGAGAGAGAGAGAGAGAGCACTTGCGGGTGGAGCCGCAGGCAGAGGGAGAAGCAGGTACCCCTCTGAGCAGGGAGCCCCACGTGGGATTTGATCCCATGACCCTGGGATCATGACCCTGAACCAAAAGCAGATGCTTAACTGACTGAGCCACCCAGGCGTCCCTCTTTGTTTTGTTTACTGTATCTTGAGTGCCTGGCACATAGTTGGCACTCAGTAATTGGTTGAATGATCAGGAGGCTGTCTTCATTTTTAGGCAACCTAAGCCTACATTCTTAACATTCGTGACCAAAAAAGAAGACCGTGAACTTTCTTTGAGGGTAAATTAAAAAAAAAAAAAAAGGACAACAACTCTAATGAGCTCACTTGGGTCATATGTTCTCCCCTATGTAATTCACTGTGCCAAGGGGTAGGTTGGAATAAAATACTCTGTTTGTTGAGCCTGAACTTAGGTCTACTTCTGTGCGTATGTGTGTGTATGCATGTACATCAGTGTACGTATATATGTACAGAGAGGAATGCAGCTGATAGCCCCACCAGGTCCACATGATGTAAAAAGAGATGGGCTCCTCAAAGAAGGGGGGCTTAGCAGACCAACAGGTCATGTCCAACATAAACATTTAATAGGGATTTCAGGCCTGGAGTCTGGTATTTATAAAATATAAACAAAAAGGTCTAAAGAATTATTTCAGGTTGGCAGTCTATAGCTTATTTGCCTGTCTCTGTAAATTTTTTTTGGAACACAGCGATGCCCATTTGTTTCTGTTTTGTTCAGGGCTGCTTTGTGTTACAGTAGCCGAGTTGAGAAGCTGTGACAGAGACTGTAAGGCTGACAAAACCTGAAATATTTTGCTGGCTGACTCTTTACAGAAAATGTCGACCCCTGCTCTGTACACTTGCTCCTTGTATGTAACTACTAACAACTTTCAAATTTGAGAAATGCTTTTTAAAGGAAGTTCAAGTGTAGTCAAATTGAAATTAAGTTAGAAAGCATGATTTCTTGAACATTTAGAAGACATGGTTTCTAAAGAGAAAAGACATAACTTTTCTTCATGGTAGGAAATTTATTTTTTTAGGATGGCTGAAGAATTGACTTCCAAAAAGTATTAGAAATTATTGATAGTAAGAGAGGAACCATAAAACTGGAAAGCAGCAAGACAAGTATAGAAACATGAGATACTAATAAAAAGGAGATGACAAAGTAAGAGGAAGAGGAAAAGAAATACGTTAGAAAATGTAGACCAGAGGGAGCTACTACTTCATTTGACACGTGTGTGTGTGTGTCCGGGGGTGAGGGGAGTGGTGAGAATAAGCTCTTTTTAATTTATTTGATTAATTTTTTAAAAGATTTTTTATTTTTTAAGTAATCTCTACACCCAGCATGGGGCTCAGACTCACAATCCTGGGATCAAGAGCTGCATGTTTCACTGAGCCAGCCAGGCATCCCAGCTCTTTCTTATTTTTATTTTTATGTATTTATTTTTATCTATCAATCTATTTATTAAAGATCTTATTTATTTATTTGACAGAGAGTTAGCAAGAGAGGAAACAGAAGCAGGGGGAGTGGGAGAGGGAAAAGTAGGCTTCCTGCTGAGCAGAGAGCCCGATGTGGGGCTTGATCCCAGGACCCTGGGATCATGACCTGAGCCGAGGGCAGACACTTAATGACTGAGCCACCCAGGCACCCCTCTTTCTTATTTTTAATTAAAGTATAGTTGATATTACAATGTTTTCTTAGTTTCAGGTATACAACAAAGCAGTTAACAACTTTATACTTTTTTTTTTTTAAGATTTTATTTATTTGTCAGAGAGATAGAGAGCATGCACACACAGCAGGGGGAGCAGCAAAGAGAGAAGCAGGCTCCCTGCTGAGCTGGGAGCCCGGTGTGGGATTCGATCCCAGGACCCAGGGGTCATGACCTGAGCCAAAGGTAGTCACTTAACCAACTGAGCCACCCAGGTGCCCAACTACTGTATACATTATAAATGCTCTCCATCAGAAGTGTAGTTACCCTCTGTCACCATGCAAAGTTATTACAATATTATTGACTGTATTCTCTATGTAGTACTTTTCATCCCTGTGACTTATTTATTTTATAACAGGGATTTTTGTACCTCTCATCCATCTATTTCACCCATCGTTCCAGTCTCTCCCCTCCAGGAACCACCACTTTTTTCTCAGATGTGTTTGAGTCTATTTCTGTTTTTTTGTTTGTTCATTTGTTTTTTTCGTTTCCACATCTTTAGATCTTTATGAGCATAATTCAGCACAGTTCTCTACAAGTATGCAATTGTATGGAGAGCCCTTGTTTTTATCTTAAAAATTGTGTATTTTGCAATCTAATTTTAAAGATGGTATTGTCTGATATATATTTAATAAGATTTTGAAATAAAGTTGACATGTAGAAGGCAATGTTACCTTTTATTCTGGGCCTTGAATGCCCTTAACAAACTGCTGTGTGCCGTTAGGATTATGTTGTCCCTGGGTTGAGAAGCAGAAAAACCAGCGATTTCAATGTAGATTGCAGAGTCCAACTTGGCTGTTATCTTCACTTCCTACCCCAAGCCTTGTATTGTTCAAATTCATTTGGGTGTTGGTGTACTAACTGTGTTCCTAGGTCTTCTGAGCTTGTGCATTCAATTTGAGATGTTAAATTTTAACAGTGTCTCAGTGGGTGGGTCAGGGGAGGAAAGTGGAATGGGGGCAGGAAGAAAGTTATTGATACACATAAAACAGCTAGACCTTCATTGCCTAAATTGTGAATTACAAATACTGAGCACATTGGTGGTCCTTTTTGCAACCTTCTAGTGTGGTCTTCAAAGTAGTGAGTTTGCTTTTGTTACTTGGCATTTTATTTCTTACAGATGATTGTTCCTCTTGCTGGAAAACATTTTGAAGACAAGAATCCACACAATGACTTAAGCCACACTAGTTTATTAGAAAATGAGAAACTTACATCACTGACAAGCTTGGAGGATTTTTCTGGTACTGTAAAGTGACTTGTGTTTTCCTAGTCTCCACGTCTTTCTACTTCTTTGTTTCAGTAGTTACTATGCCAGCTTTTTGTTTGTCTTCTCCTTTACCTCCTCCCTACCAGCACTCACATGGTGTGTTGAGTGATGGAATTTTTAAAAACTTATTTATTATGAATCCTGATATGATTATGCTCATCCCTCAGTTTATTATCATTAGGATACAGAATATAAAGCACTATGTTAAGAAATTGGGGGAACAATGAAATATTTAGTCTCTGCTCTTTGAAAGTTCTGCCAAGTGAGAGAAGAGATGCACTGCTAACCCTCTGACTACCTTAAGTATACCTCAACGGTACAAATTGTGCAGGATTCATAGGAGGGTGACAAATTAGTTCTGATTGAGGAAAGTATCTGTGAAGCTTTCTTAAAAGGGGATGCAGTTTTTCCTTTCTCATGAAAAGACCCATGATAAGCCTTAACATAGATTTGGGAAGAGAAGTATATTTCAGGAAGCGGGATAGCTTCTGTAAAGGCGCTATGGTGGGGGCATTTTAGACCATGTTTGGAGAATAGTTAAACTTGAGGTTTTGTGTGGCAGGTTTACAGCACCTGTAGGAGGCTATTTTGGGAAATAAACTCAGGCAAATAGGAAGGGACCAAATTAATTACAGCTTTGAAGGCCAGGCTGATGAGCTGAGTGGGATAAATAATTATAAATTCATGATAGGTTTTGCTGCCAGTGTTTAGATATTTTTGGATTATAGAATTGTGAATAAGGAATCATTGACTGAATTCATACAGACCTTTGTTTTAGTAGGCTAGGTTTTTTAAGGCTCTTAATGCTGATTGCAAAACTATTCTCTTGAAAAGGCAGTGGCAAGTTATAATATCATTACTAGTGATTGAGAGTTCTAGTTTTACTCTGGCCTTGCTGGGCTGTGTGTTAGAACATTAAAAACCATTGGTAGTGTTTTGCTTATTTACAGTTTTTTGGTTTGATGAAAGTTGAATAATTTTTATTCCTATCTATTGGTATTCAACTTTGCTATATATTGTTTTCCTTAGTTGCATCTTTCTCAAGATCAGATATTGTTTGAAGTTTCACTTTATGCTTAATCATTAGTTCACCTAGAATTTGTTTTTACTTCTCCTGTGACAGGCTTATCTGTCCCTTTTTGATAGTTACCCTTTGGCACATCATTTTCTGTCTTTTTAAAAAGATTTTTATTTTTTTGTCAGAGAAAGAGCGTGTGCACAAGCAGGGGAAGTGGCAGGCAGAGGGAGAAGCAGGCTCCCAACTGAGCAGGGAACCTGACATGGGACTTGATCCCAGGACCCTGGGATCATGACCTGAGCCGAAGGCAGACACTTAACTGACTGAGCCACCCAGGAGTCCCAGCACACCATTTTCTGAATAATTGTGGCGCCTGGGTGGCCTTTTTCCCACTGATCTTTGATGCCACATTTATTCCAACTTTTGCTATATGCCAGAATTTTTTTCTGTGCTATTCTCTCAAGGAAGATTAAATAGTTTGTATTAGAAGGTTCACAATGATTTATAGTTGAAACTATAAATAGTATTTTCAGTACAGATGTTAAAACAAAATCACATGGACTATTGACCCATGTGTTTTTTTTTTTTTAAGATTTTATTTATTTGCGAGAGAGAATGAGAGACAGAGAGCATGAGAGGGAGGAGGGTCAGAGGGAGAAGCAGACTCCCTGCTGAGCAGGGAGCCTGATGTGGGACTCGATCCCGGGACTCCAGGATCATGACCTGAGCCAAAGGCAGTCGCCCAACCAACTGAGCCACCCAGGCGCCCCGACCCATGTGTTTTTATCAACCTTTTTAAAAAATTTTAATTACAGTATACTTAACATACAGTGTTATATTAGTTTCAGGTGTACAATATAGTAATGTATTTGTTTTGTATAATGTTTTGTATATTACTTAGTGTTTATCATGTTAAGTGTACTCTGGTTCACATATTTCACCGGTTCCCCACCAGCTTCCCCTCAAGTAACCATCAGTTTGAACTCTAGTTAAAAGTCGGTTTCTAGGTTTATCTCTCTCTCTCTCTCTGCCTCCCCTTTGCTTGTTCATTTCCTAAAATCCACCTGAGTGAAATTATATGGTATTTGTCTTTCTCTGACTTATTTTGCTTAGCATAATACTTTCTAGCTCCATCCATGTTGCAAATGGCAAGATTTTTTCTTTTTAAAATTTTTTTTAAAGGTTTTTATTATTTATTTATTTGAGAGAGAAAGAGAGAGAGGACAAGTGGAGGGGGAGGGGGGTCGGTGCAGATGTAGAGGCAGACTCCCGCTGAGCAGGGAGCTCGAGATCATGACTTGAGCTGAAGGCAGATCCTTAACCGACTGAGCCACCCAGGTGCTCCAAGATTTTATTCTCTTTTATGGCTGACTAATATTCCCCTGTGTGTGTGTTTGTGTGTGTACCACATCTTATTTACCCATTCACCTGTTGACACTTGGGCTGCCTCCATAGTTAGGCTATTCTAAATAATGAGGCAGTAAATGTAGAGGTGCATGTAGACTTTGAATTAGTGTTTTCTGGTTTTTTTTTTTTTGGATTGGGTTAATTAAATTTTATTTATTTTCCCTTATTTTTTAAAATTTCTAAAATTTTTTTTTCAAGATTTTTATTTTTTTTTATTTGACAGAGAGAGACACAGCAAGAGAGGGAACACAAGCAGGGGGACTGGGAGAAGGAGAAGCAGGCTTCCCACTGAGCAGGGAGCCCGACACGGAGCTTGATCCCAGGACCCTGGGATCATGACCTGAGCCGAAGGCAGACGCTTAACAACTGAGCCACCCAGGCACCCCTAAAATTTCTAAAATCTTTTAAGTTTAAATTCAATTAATTAACATGTAGTGTTTAATTAGTTTCAGAGGTAGAGTTTAGTGATTCATCAGTCTTATATAATACCCAGTGCTCATTACATCACATGCCATCCTTAACGTCCATCACCCAGTTACCCCTTCCCCACCCCCCCCAGCAGCCCTCAGTTTGTTTCCTATGATTAAGTCTCTTACGGTTTGTCTCCCTCTCTGATTTCATCTTGTTTTATTTTTCCCTCCATTCCACTAGGCTCCTCTGTTTTGATTCTTAAATTCCATATATGAGTGAGATCATATGATAATTGTCCTTCTCTGACTGACTTATTTCAACTCAGCATAGTACCCTCTGGTTCCATCCATGTCATTGCAAATGGCAATATTTCTTTTTTTTGATGGCTGAGTAATATTCCATTGTGTATATATACCACATCTTCTTTATCCATTCATCTGTTGATGGACATCTGGGCTCTTTCCATAGTTTGGTATTGTGGACATGCCATAAACATTGGGGTGCAGGTGCCCCTTCGGATCACTGCATTTGTGATCACTAGTAGTGCAATTGCTGGGTCGTAGAGTAGCTATTTTCAACTTTTTGAGGAACCTCCATACTGTTTTGCAGAGTGGCTGCACCAGCTTGCATTCCCACCAACAGTGTAAAGTTCCCCTTTCTCCGCATCCCCGCCAACATCTGTCGTTTCCTGACTTATTAATTTTAACCGTCTGACTGCTGTGAGGTGGTATCTCATTGTGATTTTAGTTGTATTTCCTTGATGCCAGGTGATGTGGAGCATTTTTTCATGTGCCTGTTGGCCATTTGAATGTCTTCTTTGGAGAAATGTCTGTTCATGTTTTCTGCCCACTTCTTGATTGTATTATTTGTTCTTTGGGTGTTGAGTTTGATAAGTTCTTTATAGATTTTGGATATTAGCCCTCTATCTGATATGTCATTTGCAAGTATCTTCTCCCATTCTGTTGGTTGTCTTGGTTTTGTCAACTGTGTCCTTTGCTGTGCAAAAACTTTTTATCTTGATGAAGTCCCAATAGTTCATTTTGCCTTTGTTTCCCTTGCCTTTGGAGATGTGTCTAGCAAGCAGTTGCTGTGGCTTAGGTCACAGAGGTTGCTGCCTGTGTTCTCCTCTGGGTTTTTGATGGATGCCTATCTCATGTTTAGGTCTTTCATCCATTTTGAGTCTATTTTTGTATATGGTGAAAGGAATTGGTCCACTTTCATTCTTCTGCATGTGGCTGTCCAATTTTCCCAACACTATTTGTTGAAGAGACTGTCTTTTTTCCATTGGATATTCTTTCCTGCTTTGTCGAAGATTAGTTGACCATAGAGTTTTGAGGGTCCATTTCTGAGTTCTCTGTTCTGTTCCATTGTTCTTTGTGTCTGTTTTTGTGCCAGTACATACTGTCTTGATGATCACAGCTTTGTAATAGAGCTTGAAGTCTGGAATTGTGATGCTACCAGCTTTGGTTCTCTCTTTCAACATTCCTTTGGCTATTCGGGGTCTTTTCTGGCTCCATACAAATTTTAGGATTATTTGTTCCATTTCTGTGAAAAAAGTTGATGGTATATTGAGAGGGATTGCATTAAATGTGTAGATTGCTCAAGGTAGCATAGACATTAACAGTCTTTGTTCTTCCAATCCATGAGCATGGAACGTTTTCCATTTCTTTGTGTCTTCCTCAATTTCTTTCATGAGTATTCTATAGTTTTCTGAGTACAGGTTCTTTGCCTCTTTGGTTAGGATTATTTCTAGGTATCTTATGGTTTTGGGTGCAGTTTCTGTTTCTTCTGTCTCATTGTTAATGTATAAATGTGCAACTGATTTCTGTGCATTGATTTTATATCCTGCCACTTTCCTGAATTCCTGTATGAGTTCTAGCAGTTTTGGGGTGGAGTCTTTTGGGTTTTCCACATAAAGTATCATATCATCTGCAAAGAGTGAGAGTTTGACGACTTCTTTGCTGATTCGGATGCCTTTTATTTCTTTTTGTTGTCTGATTGCCGAAGCTAGGCCTTCTAGTACTATGTTGAACAGCAGTGGTGATAGAGGACATCCTTGCCATGTTCCAGACCTCCAGAATGATATTCACTGTGGGCTTTTTGTATATGGTGTTTATGATATTGAGGTATGTTCCTCTATCCCTACACTGTAAAGAGTTTTAATCAAGAAAGGATGCTGTACTTTGTCAAATGCTTTTTTCTGCATCTGGGAGGATAACAGAGTTGCGGAGTCCAACTTGGCTGTTATCTTCACTTTAAAGTTATTGATACACATAAAACAGCTAGACCTTCATTGGCTAATTTTTTATGGTTTTTTCTTGTTCTTTGTTTTATTAATGTGATGTATCACAGTGAATGATTTGCAGATGTTGAACCACCTTTGCAGCCCAGGAATAAATCCCACTTGGTCGTGGTGAATAATCCTTTTGATGTACTGTTGGATCCTATTGGCCAGTATCTTGGTGAGAATTTTTGCATCCATGTTCATCAGGGATATTGGTCTGTAATTCTCCTTTTTAGTAGGGTCTTTGTCTGGCTTTGGGATCAAGGTAATGCTGGCCTCATAAAATGAGTTTGGAAGTTTTCCTTCCATTTCTGTTTTTTGGAACAGTTTCAGAAGAATAGGTATTAATTCTTCTTGAAATGTTTGGTAGAATTCCCCTGGGAAGCCATCTGGCCTTGAGCTCTTGTTTGTTGGGAGGTTTTTGATGACTGCTTCAATTTCCTTGCTGGATCTGTTCAGGTTTTCTGTTTCTTCCTGGTTCAGTTTTGGTAGTTTGGTAGTTTGTAGAAAGTGGTCACTTTTCTATTTATAGAATTGAAGCAGTTCTTTTCTTAGATCTCCAGTTGAGTTCATTCACAGGTGTTCAGAATGATTTGATAGCTGTCCAGCTGAATTCCTGGAACCAGACAAAGGTCTCCTACTCCTCTGCTATCTTGTATTCTCTGTTTGTATTTTTTAGATAAATACCCAATAGTGTAATTACTGGATTGGATGATAGTTGTATTCTTAATTTTTTGAAGAACCTCCATACTGTTTTCCACAGTGGCTGTGCTAGTTTACATTCCCACCAACAGTGCAGGAGGGTTCTTTTCTTTCCATATCCTTGCCAACTCTTGTTGTTTTCTCATGGTTTTGATTTTAGCCATTCTGGCAGGTATGAGGTGATATCTAATTGTGGTTTTGATTAAATGCAACCTGATAATGACTGATGTTGAGCATCTTTTCATGTGTCTGTTGGCCATCTGTATGTTGTCTTTGCAGAAATGTATGTGCATGTCTTTTGCCCATTTTTAAAAATTGGATTATTTGGTTTTTTGGTGTTATATTAGTTCTTCATATATTTTGTTGATTGTTTCCTTTGCTGTTCAGAAGCTTTTTATTCTGATGTAGTCCCAATAGTTTATTTTTGTTTTTATTTCCTTTGCCTCAGGAGATACTGCTACAAAAATGTTTTGGCTAGTTTCAGAGAAATTACTGCCTGTGCTGTTTTCTAGGAGTTGTATGGTTTCAGGTCTCACATTTAGGTCTTAAATCCATTTTGAGTTTATTTTTGTGTTTGGTCTAAGAAAGTGGTTCGGTGTCATTCTTTTGCATGTTGCTGTCCAATTTTCCTAACACCATGGCTCTTTTCCCATTAAATATTCTTGCCTTGTTTGTTGAAGATTAATTGACCATATAATTGTGAGTTTGTTTCTGGGCTTTCTGTTCTCTTGATCTTAGCGTTTATTTTTGTGCCAGTACCATATTGTTTTGATTACTACAGCTTTGTTTTGTATCTTGAAATCTGGGGTTGTGGTACCTCTGGTTTTGTTATCTTTTTCAAGATTGCTTTGGCTATTGGGGGATTTTTGTGGTTCCTTACAAACTTTAGGATAGTTTGTTCTAGCGCTGTGAAAAATACTGTTGGTATTTTGATAGGGATTGCATTAAGTCTATAGATTGCTTAATGTTATATGCACATTTTAACAATATTTGTTCTTCCAGTCCATGAGCATGGATATCTTTCCATTTGTTTGTGTTGTCTTCAATTTCTTTCATCAGTGTTTTAGAGTTTTCAAAGTACAGGTTGTTCACCTCCTTAGCTAAGTTTATTCCCAGGTACATTATTACTTTTGCTGCAATTGTAAATGGGATTTTTAATTTCTCTTTATGCTATTCATTATTAACGTATAGAAATCGATTTTGTATCCTGTAGCCTTACTGAATTTATTTATCAGTTCTAGTAGTTTTTTGGTAGAGTTTTTAGGGTAGTCTATATATGGTATCATGTCATCTGCAAATAGTGAAAGTTTTACTTCTTCCTTACCAATTTGGGGTCCTTTTATTTCTTTTTGTTGTCTGATTGTGGTGGCTAGAACTGTTAGTACTGTGTTAAATAAAAGTGGTGAGAGTGGACATTTTATCTTGTTCCTGACCTTAGGGGAAAAGCTTTCATCAGTTTTCCCCCATTGAGTGTGATGTTTGCTGTGGGCTTTTCATATATGGCCTTTATTATGTTAAGGTATGTTCCCTCCAAACCTACTTTGTGGAGGGTTTTTATCATGAATGGATACTGTAGTTTGTCAGATGGCTTTTTCTGCATCTGTTGGAATGTTCATATGGTTTTTATCCTTTCTCTCGTTAATATGTTGTATCATGTTCATTGACTTGCGAATATCAACCCACCCTTGCATCACAGGAATAAACCTCACTTGATTGTGATGAGTTTTTTTTAATGTATTGTTGGATTCGGTTTACTAATATTTTGTTGAGGATTTTTGCATCTCTGTTCAACAGAGATACTTGCCTGTAGTTCTTTTTTTAATAGTGTTTTTACCTGATTTTGGTATCAGGGTAATGATAGAATGAATTTGGAAGCTTTCTTTCCTCTTTTAGTTTTTGGAAGAGTTTGAGAAGAATAGATACTAACTTTCCTTTAAATGTTTTGTAGAATTCACCTGTGAAGCCATCTGGTCCTAGACTTGGTTGCATGTTTTTGATTACTGATTAAATTTCTTTGATGGTGGGACACCTGTGTGGCTCAGTCAGTTGGACATCTGCTTTCAGCTTGGGTCATGATCCTGGGGTCCTGGGATCGAGTCCCGCGTCAGACTCCTTGCTCGGTGAGGAGTCTGCTTCTCCCTCTTCCTCTGCCCCTCCTCTCTCTCTCTCTCAAATAAATAAATAAAATCTTAAAAAAAAAAAGTAAAATAAATTTCTTTGCTGATAATCAGTGTGTTCAGTTTTCCTATTTTTCCCTGATTCACTTTTGGGATGTTACATGTTTCTATGAATTTATCCATTTCTTCTACGTTGTCCCGATTTGTTATCATATAATTTTTCATAATACTCTCTTAAGATCCTTTGTATTTCTTTGGTGTCATTTGTTAATTATCTTCTTTCATTCCTGATTTTGTTTGAGTTCTCTCTCTTTTAAATGAGTACTGCTAAAAATCGATCGATTTTGTTATCTTTTCAAAGAAACAGCTTCTGGTTTTATTGATCTATTGTTTCTTAGTTTCTATTTCATTTATTTCTACTCTAATCTTTATTATTTCCTTCCTTCTACTGTTGTTGGGTTTTGTTTGTTTTTTTTCTAGCTCCTTTATTTGTAAGGTTAGATTGTTTGAGATTTTTCTTGGCTTCTTGAGATAGGTCTGTATTGTCACAAACTTTCCTCTTAGAACAGCTTTTGCTGCATCCCAAAGATTTTGGACTGTTGTATTTTCATTTTCATTTGTTCATGTATTGTTTGATTTCCTCTTTGATTTCTTGTTGACCCATTTATTGCTTAGTATCATGTTATTAACGTCCATGTAATTGTGTTCTTTCCAGATAGTTTCTTGTGTTTGATTTCTGGTTTCATAGTGTTGTGCTAAGAAAAGATGCATGGTGTGACTTCAGTTTTTTTGAATTTGGGGAGACTTGTTTTGTGGTCTACTTTGTAATCTAATCTGGAGAATATTTCTTGTGCACTTGCGAGTATTCTGTTTTAAGATGGAATGCTCTGAATATATCTATTAGATCCATCTGGTCCAGCGTGTCATTCAGAGTCACTTGTTTCTTTGTTGATTTTCTGTTTGGATGATCTCTCCATTGCTGTAAGTGGGGTGTTAAAGCCCTATATTGTTACTGTGTTACTGTTGCTTACATTTTGCATATTTGTTATCAGTTGCTTAATGTATTTGGGTGCTCCCATGGTGGGTGCATATATATTTATAATTGTTATATCTTGTTGGATTGTCCCCTTTATGTTTATATAGTGTCCTTCTTTGTTTCTTGTTACCTTCTTTGTTTTATACTCTATTTTGCCCGATATAAATATTGCTACCCTGACTTTCTTTTCACTTCCTTTTGCATGATACATGCTTCTTTCCTTCAATTTCAATCTGCATGGTTCTTTAGGTCTGAAATGAGTCTCTTATAGTCAGCTTATAGATGGGTCTTGCTTTTTCATCCACTCGGTCACCGTGTATCTTTTGATCGGAGTGTTTAGTCCATTTACATTCAAAGTAATTATTGATAAGTATGTATGTACTGCCATTTTGTTACTTGTTTTTTTTTTTTTTTTTTTTTTTTTTTAAAAGATTTTATTTATTTATTTGTGAGAGAGAGAATGAGAGAGAGCACATGAGAGGGGGGAGGGTCAGAGGGAGAAGCAGACTCCCTGCCGAGCAGGGAGCCCGATGCGGGACTCGATCCCGGGACTCCAGGATCATGACCTGAGCCGAAAGCAGTCGCTTAACCGACTGAGCCACCCAGGCGCCCATTTTGTTACTTGTTTTATGTCTGTTTATGTAGTTCTTCTCTGTTTCTTTCTTCTCTTGCTCTTTTCTCAGGGTTTGGTGGCATTCTTTAGTGATGTACTTGGATTCCTTTCTCTTTATTATTTCCTTTTCTATTACTGATTTTTGATTTGTGGTGATCATTAGGTTTGTATATAACATCTTCTGCATATAGCAGTCTATTAATTTGATGGTCGCTTAAGTTTCAACCCATTCTTTACTTCTCTCCCCTCCACGTTTTAGGTATATGTGTGTGTTTTAGCTATGTGTCATGCTTTACATCCTTTTATTTTGTGAATCCCTTGATTAATTCTTATACATATACTTACTTTTACTGCTTTTGTGCTTCTTACCTTTCGTACTCCTACTTACCGTCTTTCTAGTTAAAGAATTGCCTTTTAACATTTCTTGTAGGGCTGGTTTAATGGTCTTGAAGTCCTTTAAGTTTTGTTTGTCTGCGAAACTCTTTATCTTTCTCTTTATTCTGAATGATAGCCTTGCTGGATAGAGTATTCTTGGCTGCATGTTTTTTCGTTCCAGCCAATTGAATATATCATGCCAGTCCCTCTGTCCTGCAGAATTCTGCTGAAAAATCCGCTGATAACTTTATGGGGATTCCCTTGCATGTAGCTGTTTTCTTTTCTCTTGCTGCTTTTATTTATTTTTATTTTTATCTATTTAAGGCATGGAGCCCAACGTGGGGCTTAAATTCACAACCCTGAGATCAAGACCTGAGCTGAGATCAAGAGTCCGATACTTAACTGACTGAGCCACCCAGGCGCCCCAGCTCTCTTGCTGCTTTTAGAATTCTCTCTTTATCTCTATTTTTTGCCATTTTAATTGCTATGTGTCTTGGTGTGGACCTCCTTGGGTTGATTTTGTTGGGGGCTCTGTGCCTTCTGGATCTGGATTTCTGTTTCCTTCTCCAGATTCAGGATGTTTTCAGCTGTTGTGTCTTCAAATAAATTTTCTGCCCCCTTTTCTCTCTTTTCTCCTTCTGGGATCCCTATAATGTGAATATTACTGCATTTGATGGTGTCACTGAGTTCTCTAAGTCTATTTTCACTTTATTATTTCTTTCTCTCTTATGTTCGGCTTGATTGTTTTCCATTATTTTGTCTTCCAGGTTGCTAATCCATTCCTGTGCTTTATCTAGTCTATTTAGTTCATCTATTCCATGTATTTTTAATTTTAGTTATGAAATTGTTCAACTTTGGTTCTTTTTTATGTTTTCTATTTCCTTTTTAAGGGTTTCACTGATGTCCTCTACTCTTTTTTCTAGTCAGTGCATATCTTTATGACCATTACTTTAAATTCTCCATAGGAATATTACTTATCTTAGGTCTATTGCTTTGATTTTTGTCCTGTTCTTTCATCTGGGACATGTTCCTCTGTATTTTGTCTAACTCTCTGTGTCTGTTTCTGTGTGGTTCGACAGTCAGCTACATCTCCTGCTCTTGAAAGTAGCTGCCTTATGAAGAGGTCCTGTAGTGCCCCCCAGTGCAGTTTCCCCTGTTTACCAGAACCTGGTGCTTAAGGGGTGTCTCCTGTGTGTGTTGCGTGTGCCCTGCTGTTGTGGCTGAGCCACTTTTGCCTTCAGTGCAGTCATCTGCAGTTTCTTTTGTCTGTTATGGGCAGGGTTTGGTCCCTGTGTTGTAATGGGCCAGTCTGGGGCTGCCTTGGGTTTGAGTTGAGTCAGACCAGGTGTTTCCAGAGCTGTGGTAGCACCAAACTGCAAGGCGCTTTCTCTGTGTTGTCCCCTGGGAAGCTTTCATTGGTGGGTGGGGCCTGCAGTCAGATTAGCTGTCTGTCTTCAGCCTACTCCTGGGACCACAGTCTTGATAAGTATGTGGTTATCTTTCTTTCTCCCTGGGGCAGAAGTCACTTTGGAGTGGTGCTGACCGTTGTCAGGGCTGCTTGCACACTGCCAGGCTTGTGGCACTACTTTGGATGTGCTCTGGCCAAGAGCATATTGGAAGGGGTGTAGCTGCAGGAGAACGTGGGGCAGGTTGCACTGTTAGCAAGTTACCTAGTGAGTGTCTTAGCCACACTGGTCCCCAGAGGTGTTTGTGTATCTAGACTGGGGAGTAGGGAAGGGAAATAGTGCCTACCAGCTCCTTTTTCCTGAAGTCTCCCAAAGATCCCTGCTCCTCCAGCATATACACCAAAATTAGTCAACAAATCTCCTACATACCCTAGGTGGTTTTCAGACTGTTGCTTCTGTGTTGTATCCCTGCAGGGTTGTTTGTTGTACTTTTTAAAGGCAGAGACCCCGTTTCCTTTTGCCCTCTTGGCTCTGCCAGAGCCAAGCCCACTGATTTTTAAAGCTCCAGGTGGTATGCCCCAGTGATTGAAAGAACTTGTGAAATTTGACCCCTGTGTTTTTCAAAGCCAAATGTCTTGGGGATTTGTCTTCCCCATGCCTAGGCTGCCTGGTGTGAGGGTCTGTTTCTCTCCCCTCTCTGCACCCTTGGAATCCCTCCCTTTTGATCCCATGGGTTTATTTAGCTCCTGACTATGTTTCTGCCCTTCCTATCCTCTTTGATGTGGCCTCTTCTCTACATTTAGCTGTGGAGTGTTTGCTCTGCCAGTCTTTGGATCCTTTTCTGGGTTATTCGCACTTATGTGGGTGTTATCTAGTTGTATCCATATAACGAGGTGAGTTTAGGGACCTCCTACTCTGCCTTCTTCCTCAGAAGTCTTTATCAATCCTTTTGATTAAATATTATAGTTCAGTCAGTACTTTAAAACGTTTCCTTTTTCTTTTTTTACCATTTTACCAATAGATGATATTGATGATGAAGAGTTTTATGATGAACATTTGGAGGCTTACTTTGAGCAACTGGCTATTCCAGGAATGATATATGAAGACCTAGAACAGCAACATCCAGAAAAAGATTTTAAATTACCTACAAGTGATCCATGTCAGGTATGTTCCAATCTTACGGTTTTTCAGAAATTTGACTTTAGAAAACTATTACTGGTCTCATTAGATATTACCATAAAACAGAAGCTTTTGGTTTTTTTTGGTCTCTGTTTTTCCAGATAGAAAGTGATGAGAAATACCTTGTCCGTCCTTTCTTGCTGCTTCTTACTTTTCCTTCCTCTGCAGAAAAATTGAAGAATATCACAATGAACATGTGTATGCCCCTCATCCAAATTAACCAATTGTTAACATTTGGCCATCTTTATGTTTTCTTTGTTCCTCCATGAATACTTTTTTCCTGTATCATTTAAGAGGAATTTGCAGATATTTTGACATGTCACCCTAATACTTTGACATTTTTTTACTGCAAATAAAGATATTTTCCTGCATAATCTCACTTCTGTTATCTAACTTTGATACAGTAATGTAAATGAATATACAGTCCATATTCACATTTATCCAGTTGTCTCCAAAATGTCCTTCACTTTTATTGTTTTTGATCTAGGATTTAATCAAGGATTACAGTTGCTTCTGGTTGTACTATCTCTTTAGTATTTCACTTTGGAGTAGTTCTTCCATGTCATTAAAGTTTTTTATGTAAAATGACCCATAAGCTGGTTATATCTGATTGCTTTTTTCCCCTCCTGATCAAAGATTTTGGCAAGAATTCAAAGTAAGCATGTGTATCATGAACAGGTTAAGATTAAACATAAGGATGATATGTGCTTCTACTTGTATCACATCAGGAGATGTAGAAATCTGTTGGTTCCACTATTGGTGATGTTGTGTTTGATAATCTTGGTTAATGTGTTGTTGGCTAGATGTCTCCTTGTGTAGGTGCCTTTCTTTTCTCCTTTGTTATCAATAAGTAATCTGGGGAATGATGCATTGGGGCCATGTGAACTTCCTATTCTCCAAGAACCTTTCACAAACTGGATTTAGTATCATTGCTTAGGCCTCCTAGAAACAATTATTCCTATGGTGATTATAATGGTGATGTTTCCAGTTCCTTCTACATTAATTACCTGGCATCCTTTTGTCAAGAAGTCATTCTCTGCTTCTCATGTTTTTCCCCTAAAACTTTTTGGTTTTAATTTAAGAAAAATACAGCTAAGATATTTTTTCAACAGGCAAATGAAAATGATAGCTATAAATCTCAATCAGAAAATAACAGCTCTCTGATTTCCCATGGCTTACACTCTTCAGGAAATTCTGAAACAATCCACAAAGAGTCTGAAGTAGGCCATGTTGTTTGTCTGCCTGGGACCAGTAAGTATTGAAATATGACTCCATTGTTCTTTTTTTTTTTTTTTAAAGATTTTATTTTATTTTTTATTATGTTAACTACCATACAGTACATCATTAGTTTTTGATGTAGTGTTCAGTGATTGATTAGTTGCATATAACACCCAGTGCTCATCACAACACTTGCCCTCCTTAATACTATTTTTCTTAAATTCTATTTGACTTTGCCTTTTTTCCAAAGATTCATTTCTTTGGTATAATGTAACCTGTATTAACTGTTGAATTTCTTCAAATTTTTAAACAATTTAAATGTTTTCAAAAGAATACATTAATATTATTAGAAATACTGTAGTGGGTATTGCTTGCATTGCTTATTACAAATGAGTGTGTTTTATTCAGACATTTGAGAATTAAAAATGAATTCTTCGGTCGCAGTTTGTCACATTTCCTGTTGTCTCTTACTGATGGTTACTTTTTCTTGTATGCAAATTGCTATATTTGTCATATGATTGTTAATTAACTAGGTTTACATAAAATAATTTGAATAGCAAGAAGCAATTATGGGGTGCCTGGGTGGCTCATTCGGTTTAGCATCTGCCTTCGGCTCAGGTCATGATCCCAAGGTCCTGGGATCAAGTCCACATCGGGCTCCCTGCTCAGCGGGGAGCCTGCATCTCCCTCTTCTCCCTGCCTGTGCTCTCTCTCACTATCTCTGTCTCTCTCTTTCAAGTAAATAAAATAAATAAAAAATCTTAAAAAAAAAAAGCAGTTATTAGATTACTGAGACTTTGACATTGCTCTATTAATTTTTTTTCTTGTATTTCAGGTAATTTTGTAGATACTGGAGATAGTAGAAGGCATATAGATGGTGTATTATCATGTTCTTCTAGTACTCAGAGAATTGAACAAGAGAAAGAAAGGGCAGACAGTTTGAAGGGTATTGTCCCACATCATGGCAGAGTAAGTTTATATGCATTTTCTTCAAATTTTCTATGAAAAGGATAAAAAGCCTTTTGAATGATATCAGGTTTTTTTCATAGTAACAACTGCTGATTTCTGGAAAATATAGAAAAAATATTAAGAAGTTTCTCTACTGATAATGTTTTATGTGTGTGTTGGTACGTATCTTTGAGATTACTAAGATTATATTAAATACATAATTACATACGTTTTCTTAAATTTAAATATTTTTGACTTGCATTTAGATCATTCATTTGAAAAGTTCTTCAGCTTGGTAACAGAACATTAAATAAAAAAGCAAACTGTTGATCTTTAACCTTGCTCAAGCATGTTTGTTTTCCATTCATTATTTTCTGTTTGTTAATAACAACCCATTACTCCTACACTTGAAACTTGGTAGTCATTTCTGACTCTTACCAATTCTTTGTCCCCTTTTTAAAAGTAATGTATGCCTCAGGGTTGTATGATGATTTTTAATTTAGAGGGAATGTGTGTTGGTATATATAGAGACAGTTACTTATCCTCATAGTAATCCTTTTTGATTAAGGCAGTAAGTGATGATGGAATTGTCATTTTAAAGGCAGTGAAGCTCAGAAAACCTAATTTCTCTCAGTGTGTTCTCAGGACTATGTCTTAGGTTTCCTCTTTATTTCCTTTACCACTACTCAAATTGAAGATGCTTACTACCTCATGTCTGATTTATTGTGCCATTCCATTATATTTGTCAACAACAGGTTAATTTTGTTACAATGGCTTTTAATTTATATAATACATAAAATATTTTCTGTGCCTCAGTGTTTCAAATTAATAATCCTTAAAATGCTTTATAATCTGGCCCCATATTAATCTGTTTTTCTCTTGTATGTTTCTTCTACAAATCCCTGTTCCTATTTTGTTTTCTTCCTTTCTTCCCTAATCCAGATTCTGATAATCTTTGCAATCTTTCAGGAAGTCCTTGGTTACTTTTCAGTAACTCTAGACTACATTTATTTTTCTGAATTCTTAGTACAGTGGTTGCATTCTACAGTATAGTACTTTTCCTTATATATAGGAATATTTTACTTATCCAAAAGTTGCTTAGTCAGCAGCTTCAAGAATTTCTTACTCATCCAAAGAACCAGTTTTGTACAAACAGTACAGAACCCCTTGCCTCAGGTAACCAGAGCAAGTGTTCAGAGTTGATGGGTTTTTCCTCCTAAGACAGTCTATGGATGCTTGGTCATATGTATAGTCATCTGAGTTATAATTACGTATAGTCATGGAGTTATAATATATCTAGTTAATAGTCCAGCCCTCAGCTGGTTAGAGATGGCCAATGAGAGAAGGGAGACAGTATCTATTAATCTTGATTTTGTCAAAATGTGGTATTTGATAAATTTTATAAATCTTTTCATGGCCATTTAATTTTAGGCTAAGGACTTTGTTCTGTTATAATAATTATTTTTCTAGGGCGCCTGGGTGGCTCAGTTGGTTGAACGACTGCCTTCGGCTCAGGTCATGATCCTGGAGTCCCTGGATCGAGTCTCACATCGGGCTCCCTGCTTGGCAGGGAGTCTGCTTCTCCCTCTGACCCTCCCGACCCTCCCCCCTCTCATGTGCTCTCTCTCTCAAATAAATAAATAAAATCTTTAAAAAAAAAAATTATTATTTTTCTAATTAGTAATTATTTGTCATTAAAAAACAATAGTTTTAATATTGTTGAATACTCACAAATTGCTTGGCATCTTGGTCAGGCCATTTTAAAAAGAATCATTGGTGGGGCGCCTGGGTGGCTCAGTTGGTTAAGCGACTGCCTTCGGCTCAGGTCATGATCCCGGGGTCCTGGGATCGAGTCCCACATCGGGCTCCTGGCTCAGCAGGAAGCCTGCTTCTCCCTCTCCCACTCCCCCTGCTTGTGTTCCTGCTCTCGCTGTCTCTGTCTCTGTCAAATAAATAAATAAATAAAATCTTTAAAAAAAAAAAAAGAATCATTGGTAACATCTTGATGATAGGTATGGTGCTTGGTAGTGTAGGTTATACAAAGATAATCTTCCTTCGTGAAACATGGTAGGAAAATAAAAGAAATACTTGGTTAACTATAAAATAAGGCAGAATCCTGGTTGTTGAATCTCATCATACTTATTGAAGGAAGTCTCCAAGTTCTGACTGAGTTACGTTCTAAAAGTTTTTTGGAGTTTTGAAGTCTTTCTAAGTAAAACCATAGTTTCTGATGATTCATTTCCAGTCTGTCTTCTAAAACAGGATTTAATCATAAGAGGGCCAGGTTCTAGAGGAGCATTCAGGCCCTATGAATGCAAAGTCCTGAAGCCTTCAGCTGTGGTTGAAGGAGGGCATCGAGTGTGGAGGGATGGTGAGAGTGGCCTCTGGCTGCTGAGGTTCCAGTGTGGAATGAGCACTTGCATTAAAGCTTTGTTGCTTAGATGGGGGGAGATTCCTACCTGTGGGTCAACCATAAACTATGTTACATTATTCCATGAGATGTCTTATTTTTCCCGTATCATAAGGTCATATGGTTTGTGTTACCATGAGGTGACAATTTTCTGTCCTCTTTTTGGCAAGATTAGCAGCCCATTTTTCTTAATGACATCTAAGGAACTCAGCATAGAAGCTACTACTTTTGAGTTCCCAAAATTTAACTACTAATAGCCTACTATTAACTAGAAGCCTTACTGATAACATAAGGAGTGATAAACAAATATTTTGTATGTTATATATGTCATATACTATATTTTTACAGTAAAGTAAGCTAGAGAAAAAATTATGAAAGAAATCATAAGAGAAATACATTAGTATTATTAGAAATACTATAGCCTGTATTGCTTGCCTTGCTTATTACAGCCATAATTTCTTTTCCTTTTTCTCTCTGTCCTGTGTTTTGCAGAAAGTGGTGTTGGTCCCCAATGTGTTGATGATATTCCACAGGTTCCTTAGACTCTGTTCATTTTTCTGAAGCTTTGTAATTTCAATTGTCCTATCTTCAGATTTGCTGTATCTTTATCCTGCTTGTGCACATCTGTTTTCAAACCCCTCTAGTGAATTTTTCACTTCAGTTAATGTACCTTTCAGTTCCAGAATTTCTGTTTGGCTCTTTTTAAAACTTATCTCTTTATTGTTATGCATATTGTGCATTGATCATTTTCTTGCTTGTCCACATCTTCCTTTAGCTTTTTGAGCATCTTTAAGACAGTTGTTTTCAAAGTCTTTGTCTAGTAAGTCTGATACACAGGTTTCCTCATGTATGTTCTCTGTTGATTTATTTTTTTCCTTTGAATGGATCACACTTTCTTGTTTCTTTGTATGCCTTGTGATTTTTTGTTGCAAACTGGACATTGAATGTTATGTGATAACTCTGGAAATCACATTCTCCCTTTTCTCTAGGGTTTGCTCTTTGTTATATTTTTATAGAGTATGTCTGTGCAGGGATGAGCATATGGTGAAAGTTAAGGTTTTACAGGTCCTTTCTGAGCCTGTGTTTTTTCCTGGGCATGTATAGCAGCTCTCTTAATTTTCTCTATACATGGTTGTTTTTGAATATTTAAAGAAATAGGTATGAGTGGAGATCATTTTAGCTGGTGGGGGTTGAATTACTGGTGACCAGCCTCTGTGCCTGCAGCTCTGCAGTCAGAAGACAGGAACCTGGTAATTGGAGACAAAATCTTTATTGCTTCTCTGGCTCCAGCAAAGCATACTAAAAATAGGGGTTGCCCTCCCCAGAGCTGACCGCTTAACTGACTGAGCCACCCAGGCACCCTATATGATCACTTTTATTTTTCTGTACTAGATGTATCAGTTCTAGAAAAGATAAGCCAGAGTCTCCAATTTTAATTGAATTTTTACCAAATTATTTTTGCACCTCCGATTTTTTCTTTATGTACTTCTCTGCTATGTGTACTGCATATAAGATTATGGATTTATAACCTCACTAATTATTAGTAATACTGCCCCTTTTTTTTTATCCTATTCAAATAGTGCTTGTAACCTTAAATTCTCCTTTGTCTGTTAGTATTGATACCCTTGCTTTTTCTGTATTTTGTGTATACTTGTTATCCCATTTACATTTTTCTTTATCATTTGTTTACAGGGTTTCTAATAAATAGCATGTAGCTAGGTTTTACTTTTTTTAAGATTTTATTTATTTGAGATTGTGTGCATGTGTGTGCAAGCGGTGGCAAGGGGCTGGGGGTGTGTGGGAGGAGCAGAGGGGGAGGGAGAGGGACAAATGGACTGTACGCTAAGTGCGGAGCCTGATGTGGGGCTCAGTCTCATGACCCTGAGATCTTGGCCTGTGCTGAAATGGAGTTGGATACTCAGACTCAGCCACCCAGGTACCCCTAGGTTTTACTTTTTGATGTAATTTGGTAGTCTGTTTTTTGATTAAATAATCCTTTAATAATTAGTGTAATGATTAATATTCTTGATTTTATTTTTATATTTCCTTCATTTAATATTTACGTGGTTTTTATCATTTTCAAAAAAATTTTTTTTTTAAAGATTTTATTTATTTATTTGAGAGAGAGAGTGAGAGAGAGAGAGAGCACAAGAGGGGGGAGCGGGAGAGGGAGAAGCAGACTCCCCGCTGAGCAGGGAGCCCGATGCGGGGCTCGATCCCGGGACTCCAGGATCATGACCTGAGCCGAAGGCAGTCGCTTAACCAACTGAGCCACCCAGGCGCCCCTCATTTTCAAAATTTTTATTGTACTCTTTATCCCTGCTCTCCCCTTCTTTCCCTCCCATTTTTCCTCCTTAAGCATTTGGAATTTCTTTGATTTTTTCATTAATATAAGATACACATTTTTCATATTTTAACACTTCTGAGATCAATATGTATCTTATAGTTACTTATATGTCATAGTTTAGTGTTCTCTGTCTTAGTGGTACATACAATAATGGCAAATCTTAAAATCAATGGTTAGAGTCTATGAGGGATACTGTTTTTTCATTATTTGGAGGGCATTTTTTTCTCTTCCTTAATTCATTCTCAGCCATATTTTTCAGCCATTATTTGAGATGACATCAGCATGTTCCCACCGGGGCATTTTGTTTGCCTCTTTGTTTCTTTTAGATGCCAGTAAGATGGGACTTTCAAATAATTTTCTTATCTCCTTTTGAAACCCCACCTCCTAAGGCAACTTTGGGTTTATTTTTTCCTTTCTCCTCACATTTCCTAACTCAGGTTTTCCTGGGAGAGTTACATTCTCCAAATATAAACAAAAACCTATTCTGTGTTTAGATTTAAAACCTGTCAAAGCAGCTGCATTTGTCTTTGTATTATTTATTATTAGATCACAGCAAGAGAGAGCTGCTCTGCTCTGTTCCCTTGGAGGGAACCCCAACTTAGAAGCAGGTCATCTACCAAACCTGGTTTAGTACCAGGTTTCCCACCAACAGTGCATGTTTGTAGGTTTGACAGGATGGTTGCTGAGGCCCCATGTCGCTGCCTTATCATTCAGCCTGGGTGGGATTCTGACATGGGGGGCTTTCAGTCATAATTCCACAGATGCTAGCTTTGCCCCATTGCATCCTCAGCCAAGCATATAAAGGGTTCAGATGCATTTCATCAGATAGTGCAGTGTTTCTGGAGACTGTCACCTGGCTTCATTCTTAATTCAAGACACTAGTTTCCAACATTCTGACATTTTTTTTTTCTTTATTTTTAAATTGAAGTATAGTAGACATACAAGATTATATTGATTTCAGGTGTACAGCATAGTGGTTTGACAATTATATATGTCATGATGTGCTTAACCTTGATAAGTGTAGTTACCATCTGTCACCATACAAAGTTATTACGATATTATTGACTGTATTCCCTGTATAGTACTTCTTATCCCTGTGACTTATTTTATAACTGGAAGTCTGTACCTCTTAAGCCCCTTCACCTGTTTTACCCATCATCCCTTTATCCTCTTCCCCTCTGACAACTACGAGTTTGTTCTCTGTATTTATGAATCTGTTTCTGTTTTGCTCATTTGTTTTGTTTTTTAGATTCCACAAAGAAGTGAAATCATACTTGTTTTTTTCTGACTTATTTTACTTAGCGCAGTGCCCTCTAGGTCCATCCATATCGCCGCAAATGGCAGAATCTTTTCTACAGCTGAGTAATATTCTGTGTGTGTGTGTAAGTGTGTACACCACATCTTCATTATCCATTCATCTATCGATGGACACTTGAGTTGCTTTCATATCTTGGCTATTGTAAATAATGCTGCAATAAACCTGGAGGGTGCATATATCTTTTTGAATTAGTATTTTAATTTTTTTTTTTTAAAGATTTTTTATTTATTTGACAGAGAGACACAGAGAGAGGGGAACACAAGCAGGGGGAGTGGGAGAGGGAGAAGCAGGCTCCCGGCCGAGCAGGGAGCCCGATGCGGGGCTCCATCCCAGGACCCCGGAACCATGACCTGAGCCGAAGGCAGACACTTAACGACTGTGCCACCCAGGCGCCCCTTAATTTTTTTTTTTTAATAAATACCCAGCAGTAGGATGACTGAACCATACTGGTTTTCTGTTTTTGATTTTTTTTTTAAAGATTTTATTTATTTATCTGACAGAGAGCACATAGGCAGGCAGAGCTGTAGGCAGAGGGAGAAGCAGGCTCCCCACTGAGTGGAGAGCTTGACGTGGGGCTCGATCCCAGGACCCTGGGATCATGACCGGAGCTGAAGGCAGACGCTTAACTGACTAAGCCACCCGGGCCCCCTGTTTCTGATTTTTTGAGGAACTTTCATATTATTTTCCGTAGGGGCTGCCCCAATTTACATTCCCATCCAAGAGTGCACAAACATTCCCTTTCTTCTACATCCTCACTAACACTTGTTTCTTGTGTTTTTTATTTTAGCCATTCTGACAGGTATGAGGTAATGTCTCATTGTGGTTTTGATTTGTATTTCCCTGATGATGATTGATGTTGAGCATCTTTTCATGTGTCTGTTGGCCATCTGTAGATCTTCTTTGGAGAAATGTCTGTTCATGTCTTCTTCCCATTTTTTAATTGGATTGTTTGAGATTTTTTTTACTGTTGAGTTTTATGAGTTCTTTATATATTTTGGATATTAACCCCTTATTGGATATATGACTTATTTATACCTTCACTTATTCAGTAGATTCCTTTTTCATTTTGTTGATGGTTTCCTTCACTGTGCAAAAGCCATTTAGGGTCATGTAGTCCCCTTGTTTACCTTTGCTTTTGTTTCCTTTGCCTGAGGAGACTAAGGCTGAAGTCTTAAGAGATTATGGCTTATGTTTTCTTCTAGGAGTCTTATGGTTTCAGGACTTATATTTAGGACTTTAATTCATTTTGAGTTTATTTTTGTATATGGTGAAAGAAAGTGGTCCAGTTTCATTCTTTCGCATGTAGCTGTCTAGTTTTTCTAACACTGTTTATTGAAGAGATTGTTTTTCCCTATTGTATATTCTTGCCTCTTTTGTCATAGATTAATTGACCATATAAGTGTGGGTTATTTCTGGACTTTCTATTCTGTTCCATTGATCTCTGTGTCTGTTTTTGTGCCAGTACCATAACTGTTTTTTTTTTTTTTAATGATTTTATTTTTAAGTATTCTCGACACCTAATGTAGGGCTTGAACTCACAACCCCGAGATCAAGAGTTGCATGCTTCACCTATTGAGACAGCCAGGCACCCCATAACTGTTTTGATTACTATTGCTTTGTAGTATAGTGTGAAGTCTGGGATGGTGATACTTCCAGCTTTGTTCTTCTTTCTCAAGATTGCTTTGGCTATTTGGAATCTTTTGTGGTTCCAAACAGATTTAGGATTATTTGTTGTAGTTCTGTGAAAAATATTATTGATATTTTAATAGGTCTTGCATTAAATCTGTGGATTGCTTTGGGTAGTATGGAAATTTTAACAATATTTTCCCAATCCATGAACATGGTTTTATCATTCCATTTATTTGGGTTGTCTTCCATTTCTTTCTTTGGTGTCTTACAGTTTTCAAAGTATAGATCTTTTACTTCCATGGTTAAATTTATTCCTAGGTATTTTATTCTTTTTGATGATATTGTAAATAGGATTTAAAAAATTTCTTTTTGCTACTTCATTATTAGTGTATGGAAACACAACAGATTTCTGTATATTAATTTTATATCCTGCAACTTTACTCAGTTTATTAATTTTAATAGTTTTTTGGTGGGATCTTAGGGTTTCCTATCTGTGGTATTATGTCATGTGCAAATAGTGACAGTTTTGCTTCTTTTTTCAATCTGGATGCCTTTTATTTGATTTCTTGTCTGATTGCTGGGCTGGGACTTCCAATACTATGTTGAATAAAAGTGGTGAGAGTGGACATCCTTGTCTTTTCCTGATCTTAGAGGAAAAGCTTTCAGCTTTTCACCATTGAATATGATTTGCTTTGGGGTTTGTAATACATGGCCTTTATTACATTGAGGTGTTCCCTCTAAACCCACTTTTGGAGTTTTTATCGTGAATGGATATTGAATTATGTCATATTTTTTCTGTATCTGTGGGAGATGATCATATGATTTTTAGCCTTCACATTTTGGTAATTATGTTGGTTGATGTATGAATATTGAACCATCCTTGCATACCTGGAATAAATACCACCTGATCATAGTAAATGATCCTTTTAATGTGTTGTTGAATTTGCTTTGCTAATATTTTAGGGGATTTTTGTATCTATGTTTATCAGGGATATGGCTCTATAATTTTGGTATCAGGTTAATGTTGCTCTTGTGGAATGAATTTGGAAGCATTACTTCTTCTATTTTTTGAAACAGTTTAGGAAGAGTAGGTGTTAACTCTTGTTTACATGTTTGGTAGAAATCACCAGCGAAGCCATCTGTTCCAGGATTTTTGTTTGTTGGTAGTTTTTTGATTACTGATTAATTTGTTAGTAGTAACCAGTCTGTTTAGATTTTCTGTTTCTTCCTGATTCAGTCTTGGAATATTGTATGTTTCTAGAAATTAATTCATTTCTTCTAGGTTGTCCAGTTTATTGGGTTGTAATTTTTCATAGTATTGTCTTATAATCCTTTGTACTTCTGTGGTGTTGGTTGTAACTTTTCTTCTTTCATTTCTAATATTATTTATTTGAGTTCTCTATCTTGATAAGGCTCTCTAAAGGTTTGTCAGTTTTGTTTATCTTTTCAGAGAACCAACTCTTAGTTTCATTGATCTTATCTGTCGTTTTTTTAAATCTCTATTTCACTCTGGTTCTTTTTAATCTTTGCTAGTATTCTATATGAAAAATAGTTATCTGTTTTTAAATGGCATAACCTTATTTCCTTGTCTTTTTTTCTGTTGGAATAGTCATATTTTAACTATTGTTTTAATAAGCTTTCTCTGTTAAGGAGATATTTTGATTCTTACACATTTTACTTATTTATTTACTTATTTGGCTCAAACAGTAAGATATTTACTTTCTTACACTTCTAGAAAAGTCAGAGATTGAGATTTCAGTGGGGCTGGTTTCTCCTTGTGCTTATCTCTTTGCCTTATAGATGGCCTTTTTCTCCCTGTGTCTTCAGATGGCCTTCCCTCTCCCAGTCCTTATGCATTTTAGGCTTTAATGTTTGTATTTGTTTCCTAGGGCTGCAGGAACAAATTACCAACATTTGGTAGCCTTCAACAGTAGAAATTTATTCTCACAGCTCTAGAAGCCAAAAGTTGTAAATTCAAGGTATTGGAAGGGCTAAGGTCCCTCCGAAGGCACCTTTCTTGCCTCTTCCAGCATCTGGTAGCTCTTGGTTTTCCTTAGCTTGTGGCAGTATCATTTGAATATTTGCCTCCATCTTCACATGGCCTTTTTCTCAGTGTCTCTGTGTCCTGCTAAATCTTTTTTCTCTTATAAGGACATTGCTCATTGGGTTAAAGGCCCATTCAAAATGCAGGATGATTTTATTTCATGATCCTTAACTTAATTACACTTGCAAAGACCCTGTTTCCAAATAAGGTCACAATTTACAGGACCTGGGATTACAACTGGGAAATTTTTAACCCATGAGAGTGTTAATACATAGATGTTATTTACTAAAGAGTATAAAACTATTCATTGGTATTTTCTCCTAGCACTTTTGCATTTAAATGTTTAAGCCATCTGGGATTTATTTTGGTCTAAGGTAGGATGTAAGTTTATTTTTTGTATAACATTATTGGCAGATCACTCAGTTAATAAGTGCTGACACTAGCATTTAAACCTATGACTTTTTTTTTTTTTTTCAAAGTCAGCATCTTTTCTTTTATGTAGAACTACCTGCTTTTAGTATTTTAACTTTAAAGAACTTTGCCTGTAAGGCTGTTTTTGTCATCATACATCTCATAACAGAAAAACGACTCTTAAATGCTTTATTGGCACTTGAAATTATGATGGTAGCTGAATGTCTGAAAAGAGTCTTCTAGGCACTTGGGCACTTTTTCACAGTTGTTATTCTAGGAAAGAATAAGAAATGCCAATTGGGAAAGTATGTTGGAGAGCATGGTTTTGAGGTGCTGGCTTAATTTGCCATGTCTGATGCAGTTGTTATTGGACAGCTCAGGGGCATCTGTAGTATATGCTGTTTTACTCCTGCTAAAAGGTATTTTGGGGTTTTTTTTTTTTTCCAAATTTGTATTTGAGTTCTAGTTAGTTAACATATAGTGCAATAATTGGTTTCAGGAGTAGAATGCAGTGATTCAGCACTTACATATAACACCCAGTGCTCATCATAACAAGTGCCCTCCTTAATGCCCATCACCCATTTAGCCCATCCCCCACCCACCTCCCTCCAGCAACCCTGTTTTTTCTCTGTCGTTAAGAGGCTCTTATGGTTTGCTTCTCTCTCTCTCTCTTTCTCTCTTTCCCTATTCTCATACATTCATCTGTTTTGTTTCCTAAATTCCACATATGAGTGAAATCATAAGGTATTTGTCTTTCTCTGATTTATTTTACTTAGCATAATAACATTCTAGTTTCATCCATGTCATTGCAAATGGCAAGATTTCATTCTTTTTGATGGCTGAGTATTATTCCAGTGTGTGTGTGTGTGTGTGTATAAATAATATATACGTACCACATCTTCTTTATCTATTTATCAGTAGATGGACACTTGAGCTCTTTTCATAGTTTGGCTATTGCTGATAATGCTGCTGTAAACATCGGGTGCATGTACCCCTTTGAATCTGTATTTTTGTGTCCTTTGGGTAAATACCTAGTAGTGCAATTGCTGGGTTGCTGGGTAGTTCTATTTTTAACATTTTTTTTCAAAGATTTTATTGATTTTGAGAAAGAGGGTGAGCGGGCGGGATGGGGTGGGCAGAGGCAGGGGGTAAGAGAGAATCTCAAGCAGACTTCATGCTGAGCATGGAGCCTGATGAGGGGCTTAATCCCACAACCATGAGATTGTGACCTGAGCCAAAATCAAAAGTCGGGCTTAACTGACTGAGCCACTCAAGCACCCCTCAATTTTAACTTTTTGAGGAACCTCCATACTGTTTTCCAGAGTGGCTGCACCAGTTTGCATTCCCATCAACAGTGTAAGAGGGTTCCCCTTTCTCCGCATCCTTGCCAACATCTATTGTCTCCTAATGTTAATTTTAGCCATTCTGACGGGTGTTAGGTGGTATCTCATCTTGGTTTTGATTTGTATTTCCCTGATGATGAGTAATGTTGAGTATCTTTTCATGTGTCTGTTAGCCATCTGGATGCCTTCTTTGGAAAAAAGTCTAGTCATGTCTTCTGCCCATTATTTGGTTTTTGGGTGTTGAGTTTGATAAGTTCTTTATAGATTTTGGATACTAGCCCTTTATTAGGTATGTCGTTTGCAAATATCTTCTCCCATTCTGTAGGCTGCCCTTTAGTTTTGTTGACTGTTTCCTTTGCTGTGCAGAAGCTTTCTATCTTGCTGAAATCCCAGTAGTTCATTTTTGCTTTTGTTTCCCTTGCCTCAAGCGACGTGTCTAGTGAGAAGTTGCTATGGCTGAGGTTAGTGATGTTGCTGCTTATGTTCTCCTCTAGGAGTTTGATGGTTTCCTGTCTTACATTTAGGTCTTTCATCCATTTTGAATTTATTTTTGTGTATGGTCTAAGAAAGTGGTCCAGTTTCATTCTTCTGCATGTTGCTCTCCAGTTTTCCCAACACTATTTGTTGAAGAGACTGTCTTTTTTCCATTGGATATTCTTTCCTGCTTTGTTGAAGATTAGTTGACCATACAGTTGTGGGTCCATTTCTGGCTTTTCTGTTCTGTTCCATTGATCTATGCATCTGTTTTTGTGCTAGGACCATATTGTCTTGATGACTACAGCTTTGTAATATAGCTTGAAGTCTGGAATTGTGATGCCTCCAGCTTTGCTTTTCTTTTTCAGGATTGCTTTGGCTACTTGGGTCTTTTGTGGTTCCATTTAAATTTTAGGATCGTTTGTTCTAGCTCTGTGAAAAATGCTGGTGATCTTTTTTTTTTTTTTTAAAGATTTTATTTATTTATTTGACAGAGAGAGACACAGAGAGAGAGGGAACACAAGCAGGGGGAGTGGGAGAGGGAGAAGCAGGCTTCCCGCAGAGCAGGGAGCCCGATGTGGGACTCGATCCCAGGACCCCGGGATCATGACCTGAGCTGAAGGCAGTCGCTTAACCGACTGAGCCACCCAGGCGCCCTGGTGATCTTTTGATAAGGATTGCATTAAGTGTATAGATTGCATTGGGTAGTATAGACACTTTTACAATGTTTGTTCTTCCAGCCCATGAGCATGGAATGCTTTTCCATTTCTTTGTGTCCTCTTCAATTTCTTTCATAAGTGTTCTATAATTTTCAGAGTACAGATCTTTTAGTTTTACCTCTTTGGTTAGGTTTATTCCTAGGTATCTTATGGTTTTTTGGTGTAATAGTACATGGGATCAATTCTAAAAAGTATTATAATATATCTGTTTTCAAGGGATGTTAGTCATATTAATTTTATGAGTTAGGTTACATTAATGGGCTTGCCATCCTTGTAGAGAGTTTTAGTGGTAATTACAACAGTTAAACTGACATTTCTTACATCCTGTAAAAAAAATGAACATGTTGGACCCACTTTTGATATCTGAATCTGTTGATAAATGTTTGTAATGACCACATGAATTTTGGTTTTGGTATATTGCTTAAAATTGGTTCATATATAGTCTAAAAGAGTAGAGTGAATACTGTATAGTCTGATGCTTCATATAATAATCATTTATGTCTACTACATAATTTTTTCCCCATAAAGTTTTGGAATAAGTTATGAAAAACAAAACTTATGGCTGCTCTGTTATGCATTTTTAAAGGAAAGCACAAGAGAAGAAGTTCCTGTGAAGACTATCCAGGCTACTAATGCGAAACTTAACCCTGTTTGTTTTCATGACACAAATGCCAGTAAAGGTGATTTTGACTTAATGGACCCTTTGAAACTGGAGGCCGGGTCTCTTCATCAAAATAAGCATTTGGCATCTGATTCAGAAAGAGTTTTGCCCGTGGATAGATGTTTAGACACTGAAATGCCTGAAGTGTCCATTCAAAAATATGTGGACATAGCATCTTTGAAGCCTGTTAGTGACAGTGAAATTAATTCCACTGATAGTCTTCGGTCACCAACTAGTGAAAGGCGAACATGTGATTATTATAAGTCCATTAAAAAGAGTAAAGAGGGTAAGTAGGTCTTTTTTTAAAAAAAAAATAAAAGTAAAGAAATGTATAAAATGTTTATACATTTTGAATAGATTTTCAAGTGGAACTTGCTTTATCTTTTGTAATAAAATAATTGTGTTTTATGGATTAGAAATTGTATCTTTATTCACAGATCTAGTGGAAATGTACTACTCTAAGTCCTAGTTTTCTTTTCCTTTTGCCCCTGGTTCTCCATTACAGATTTTTACTGGGTTAAGGCTGGCTTATCCACCATTAGAGAACTTTCCTTTTGTGGGAATGGATTTTCTTTTTTCTAACTAGTTTTGGGCAGATTTCAGTACTGTTGATATCTAAGATAAGTCAACTAAGTAAAATTATTAAGAATATTATATCATTTTGTTTCATATGTCATTGGATATTTTTGGAATTTTTTAGAAACAGATCTACCACAAAGTGTTGTCTATCAAAATGAAGAGGGCAGATGGGTCACTGACCTTGCGTATTATACATCTTTTAATAAAGAACAAAATTTAAATATGTCTCTAACTGACGAGATGAATGAAGACTTCAGATCTGGTTGTAAGTGTATTGATAACCACTTTATTGTACCATTTTCATTGTTTTTGATGGTGTTCTGAGATTACTCTGTATGTATTGGTTAGCCACATCAAATCACTTTTGGAGTATACATTTGAACCTTGAACAATGTGGGGGTTAAGGTGTACCAACTCCTTGCATATTTCAAAATCTGCGTATAACTTTTGACTCCCCAAAATCTTAACTACCTACAGCCTACTCTTTACCAGAAGCCTTAAGCGATAACATAGTCAATTAATACCTATTTTGTATGTTACATGTATTATATACAGTATTCTTATAGTAGGGTGAGCTAGAGAGAAGAAAAAGTCAAGAAAATCATAAGGGAGAGAATACATTCATAGCACTATACTGTATTTATAAAAAAAATCTGTGTTAAGTGGACCTGTGTAGTTCAAACCCATGTTGTTCAAGGGTTAGCTGTAATATTTAGCTTATCAGTAGTGTTTATAGGAACAAAGGCTTGAGTTAGTGCTAATCATTGCAGAATGAGCTGAGCCTTTTCCTTAAGGACAGTGAGTCAGACTATCATTCTTTTACATCAGTTTAGAACCTTCATATTGCAGAGTTAACAGGGACCTCAGGCTGTACATTCTCACTTTTAAAAATCTGTCCTGAACAAAAGAAATATTATGATAAATGAGCAATTACAAAATCCAGTCTGTTTTGGAGTAAAACCTAAGAAATATGGAAGCGATGGGAGAAAAGTGACAGAAAAGATAAATCTCAAAAGATGAGAGCATTAGGAATATCAGCTAGGTTTGATTAGCAGAATCTCTGACAGTGAAAGGAAAAACCAGTTTCAGTCTGCCAAACAAATTGCATTTTGAGCCTTAGTCTATGGAGATGGTGTGCCACGGAGGCCTCCAGTGCTGGGCACCTCTAAACCTGCAATGAGGAAAGGCATTCAATGGCCTGTCAAGCCTAGTCTTATTTTTAATAGACTCAGAACATGCCACAGCAAGAAGTTACTCTAACTCCTGTTTGTACTAAGCTCCTCCTAAACATCTAATGATGTGGAAGGTAGAGACAAATAAGGTATTTTTCCAGCCTCTAAGAAATTGTCCATCAGCTAAGGGTGGTAAGACAAGAGTAAAACAACCATCAGCATTATAAGAAACACAAACCAAATGGTTTTGGAGTTTAGAGGAAAAATAACTTTTGCATGAGTGGGTGACAAGGATTTCACATAAGAGGTAGCTTTTGAGGTAAGAGTTTGAACAGGTAAATGTTTGAGGGCATGAGAAATTCCAAATGGATAGGAAACCCAATGAAAGAGAATGAAATGAGGAAGTCTGGGTGTGTTTTGAGAATGGTAAATAGTCCAATGTAGTTAGCATTTATGACAAGATATGGGAAGAGGAGAGTAATAAAAGGTGAAGAGGTGAAGCTGGAGAGGTAGAGTAGGGCCAAGGAGTGGGTTGAGCTTTGACTACCATGTCAGAGTTGAGGCTTGTGTGGTAAGCAATAGGGAGCCACTAAAGACTTCATTTGTCCAGCTTCTGGCATCAATGGTCAGTTGATTGGGAGATTCCTTAGGATGTTGTGGAAATCTAGGTGTCACGGTGAGAATGAAAAGCAAGTAGATAATGAAAGACCTGGAAATAAAATGGTTAGGATTTGGTGACTGGATTTCAGTAGATAGAGAGGCAAGAAAAGATTGAGGTTTGTGGTCTGAGTTACTTGAGAAAATGGCAGTACCGTGAACTGAGATGGGAAAATTAGAAGAAATTGTAGAATTTTGAATGACTGTGGTTTGAGGTGGGAAATGTGAGCCAGAAACTGGAAATTAAATTAAGTTCAAGCTTGCTCAATAATATCTTGATTTAGAAAGAACACGAGGTTACAGGCTGGACAGTGGATATTGACTGTGTCACTTAAAAGTGGTCATGGAATTCTCATGTGTAACTGGTGGGAGTGTAAAGTGATAGATAGAACCATTTCAGAAACTTGTCTAGCAGGAGCTTTTGGAGGTAAACTTTATGAACTTCATACTTTAGGGCCCCCAGTAATTCTGCACCAGAGTATATATCCAGTGTATAGATGTACTCTTCACCAAAAGACTAAAATATTTATAGCAGCACTATATGATCAACTCCGAATTAGAAACTCCCCAATTCTCATTAATGATAGAATGGATTGTGTTTATTCACACATTGGAATGCTATGTAGCAATGGGAATGAATGATGTGTAGCTACTTGTAGCAGTGGGGATGAATTTCACAAGTATATTGAATGAAATAAGGCAGACTAAAGAGTACATGCTATATAAATCTGTTTGTATATATTTCAAAATGTACCCTGCTCTGTGGAGTAAGAAGTAAGGATACTGGTTATCCTCCGATGGGCATGTAGTAATGGGAAGGAAGCTTGATTGGCCTTTTGGGGGTGCTAACAAAGTTCTCTTTCTTGATCTAGGGTGTTGATCTGGCCACACAAATGTGTTCATTGAGTTGTACACATAAATACTCTTCATATGTATATTGTACTTTGGTCAACGGTTTTTAAAAATTCATGATCAGACTGAGAAAAAATAACTTGCAATTCATGTTACAGGTTAAGGGCCCATTTTCCTAATGTGTAAATAGTTCTGATAAATAAGAAAAAGACCAGCTTCTCAGCATAGAATTAGGCAAAAGATATAAACTGGCAATTTAGAGAAAAGAAAATGAAAATGGTTGTTAAATGTTCAAAAAAAGTTCATGGAACTTATTCATGGAAAGAAACCACTCCATGATACTATTTTTCCATTATTTCACTGGCAGTGATCCAATAGTTTGGTAATAAAACTATGTTGGCAAGAGTGTGAAGGAAATAGGTATTGTAGTATTTATGGCACAGGGTCTAGGTAGAGCAGTATTACAGCATCTAGCAAAATTACAGATGTACACACCCTGTAAACAAGGGATTCTGCTGGGAATTTATTCTTCAGATAGGCTTGCAGAAATGGTATGTGATACATATTGTTTATAATAACAAAAGGTTGGAAGCAATATGGATATACAAAACAGGGGACTAATTAAATAAGGTACGTCCATACAAGGAAAATACACCGTGGTCATTAAAAAAGGGGAAAGTTGGAACATTCACTAATACGGGATAATCAACGAAAATAAATTGTTTACATTCCAAGACCTAGAAGAGCATATGAAATATTCTGACATTTATGTAAAAAGGTGGAAGGGGGGAGGACACACACATTTATAAATACATATGGTGTAGAGATTTTTTTTTTTTTAAAGATTTTATTTATTTATTTGACAGAGAGAGACACAGCGAGAGAGGGAATACAAGCAGTGGGAGTGGGAGAGGGAAAAGCAGGCCTCCCGCCGAGCAGGGAGCCTGATGTGGGGCTCGATCCCAGGACCTGTAATCATGACCCGAGCCAAAGGCAGTCGCTCAACGACTGAGCCACCCAGGCGCCCCAAGATTTTTTTTTTTTAAAGAGAAAGAAATGGATTGCAGGAATCCCTAGCTACTGAACTAAAAAATCAAATAGATTCAAATCGGGATTTCAGGGGTACTTTATATATTGGTTGCTTTTGAAGATGTGGGATGTAGGGTCAGGAATGATGGGGAGACTTTTCAGTGCCATATTCCCTTTTATGTCTTTGGTTAATTTCTCAAAACTCTTTGTTGAATCATACATATGTGTACCTTTGCATTTTGAACTACGTAGGTGTGTTACTATTTAAGGAAAAATAAAATAGATAAAAGAAGTTTAATGAAACCATCCTTGTGGTTAGGGAATGAACAAAGGCCAGGTTGGAAAGAATGGTGAAGAAATGGGGAAAATGATTATGGAATACTATGGGGAAAAGTGTAGTGGAAGGAAAGAAAATGAGAGAGAGGACACCCTCTGCCCCATTTCTGCCTTGCCCCTCTCTGACAGCGCCATGCATCTGAGTCACTATATCACTTCTGCTTATGGCCTAGGTTTTAAACATGGCTGGGGGGCTGGGGTATATGGCCTGCTTCAAAATTTAACAACTAAAACATTCAGGAGATACTTGAAAGGACTATTTTAGATTTGGCAAAGAATTGGGTATAGATTCTTAAAAAAAAAAGAATTTCTATTTTCTCATAATTGCTGACTGATTTCTGGTGAGCATACAAGGTAGCAATATTACTGTAGATTTTTCTTTAATTGAAGAATCTGTTAAAGTTCAGAGAAAAAAGTACTTCGGAGTGTAATAAAAAGCAGTTGGAACCGTTTAGTTAATGGTTTGAAAACATTTGATTTTTTAAAAAAGATTTATTTATTTGAGAGACAGAGGGAGAGTATAGAGGGTGAGTGAGAAGCAGACTCCCTGCTGAGCAGGGAGCCCGACATGGGTCTTGATCCCAGGACCCTGAGATCATGACACGAGCTGAAGGCAGCCGTTTAACCGACTGAGCCCCAGAAAAACATTTGATATTTAACGCAGTGAAGTAAATTAAGTTTTTCTGGACTATCTTCTTAGTGGTCTGATTTCCTACCTCCCCTCCCTTGGCTGTTAGATTTGGTTGGTTGATACTTTCACATTTTAGAGCAATGACTTTTAACATACTTTGAGTCATGGGCACCAGAGAATCTTCATAGAAAAATTTTTATGTGAAAGATTGTGTTTTTCATGTGATTTTGAGAGTTTCATTGTTCTCCTGATGCCCTTTCATAGAGCTCTAGGTTAAGAATGTGTTTATATAAGAAATGATGGGTTCACAAGGTAAAGAACCCCCACTATCCTAACAGGTAAGGATCTGAGCTATCTCTGGTGTTCTGTTTTTCCTGATTGGAAATATTCTATTTCTGTTCTCATTGTATTTCTCAAGATATTAATGTTGAACTATAAGGGTTTCCAAGAGGGCAATTTGGATCTGATTAGCTCCTGATGGACTAATGAGTGTGGGGGGACACCTCTCTTGTTTGGGCCATGGTAGACTGTCTCTTCCGGGTTGCATGCAACTTCCCATTTCAGCCAGTCTCCTAAAGTACCAGGCAGAGGCCCAGAGTAGGTAGCAGGGAGGCAGAGAGCCTGCAGACTTTCCGATTAGTCAGTATGTTTAAAATTCTTTTCGATTCTAATGCCTTGAGCAGGATCATGTGCTTTCTAGTTTGCCACTATCCCATCATTCCCTGTTGTGTCACACCTGGTCCTTTCTGCTCATCCACCTCTGGTCTCTGAGGCATTTTAGTTTGTGGCTTTGGTTTAGAGATTAAAGGTATCCAGGCCCATTCATTTCCCTAAGGCGAACTGAGTTGCTTGGTAGGAACTTTGAGGGCAGATGTTGGATAACCATTTGTTTTAGTTTGTCCAGGTTGTGGGGTTTGCTGGGATGTGGGACTTTCCTTTCTGAAACTGAGACAGTCTTGGGCAAACAGGTGGTTGGGCACCCCAGCAGACCTCTTCACAAGTTTACGGTGACTTACTGTTGTGATGGTTCCAGATAAAATTTCACAGGTATTCACGGGTGAGTGCCTTAAAGCAGTTGTGCCAAAATCTTCAAAAGCTAAAATTAATGTGAATCTTTTACAAATAAAAAGCTTACATTGTAAAGGCCCTTTAGTAAGTTAGGACAAATTAGTAACAGATGAAATCAGTAACAGTAGAGTGTTCATTACCAAAAGTTTGAGAACCAGAGACTACGTACTTAAAACTGACGTATCAGTTGTATGATGAAAGCTTTCATATACTTTTTTCAGTTATTTTCTTTAGTGTTTCATTTTCCTAACTAGCTAAGTTTTAAATATCTGCTAGTTTTTAATTAGGCATTAGTATAATTTAATTATATAAACTAATTCTTTTTTAAGCTGAAGCACTGGATTTGATTAATCAAGATGAAGAAGAATTTAATAAAGAGCATCAGTTTATGCAGGTTTGTATTTTATTGGCATTACCCAAAGTTTAAAATTTTAACCTGTATTCTTTCTGGATAGATACATAGTTTGTATAGAATTATATCTTGTTTTCTCATGTTTACACAATTGCTTTTGCATTCTTACTCTCAGTTATTAATTAAAAAGTAACTGGCACACTAAAATAATGTTCAATTCACTTAGAATCACCTTAATAGGCTTTAAAGATCTTTCCGTAGTTTTTAACCATGTTTTAAAATGAAGTAATGCTATTTTAACAAATTGAATATGTTCGTTACCTTATTATTAGGTGCTCAAGCTTGAATTTGTCCTATTTTTTTTTAATTAAAATGTTTAAATTTTCTTAGTTCAATTTTCTTATTTTTGCATATTAGAAGAACAGAAAGAAGCCTTGCTGGGGAAATAAAATGAAACAATAACTTTCTCTCTAGGAAGAAAATATAGATGCCCAGAACACTTCAGCTGCTCTAGGGGATACGTCTTGGGGAACTTCAATTAATTATAGTTTGTTGAGGAAATCACTTAGCACATCAGATTTGGACAAAGATGATGCCAGTTATTTACGCCTATCTTTAGGAGAGTTCTTTGCTCAAAGATCTGAAGCTCTTGGTTGCCTTGGTGGCGGTTACAATGTGAAAAGAGTAAGTATAATATGTGCTACAAGTGGTTGAATTCACCAGCCCTTATATTTTGAATGTTATGATGGTATTAGCTACAGCATAGTATCTTTACAGCAGGGACAGAATAGGGACATGATAGAATTGTGGTAGACAGCTTAGGTTTTATGGTTGGTCAGACCCTGACTCCAGTCCTAGTTCTATCTTTTAACTAACTCTGTGACATGGAACAATTTATTTAACTCATCTATGCTTTAATTTTCCAATTTTTAAAATGGAGTGCTATTTTATAGGGTTTCGTAAGAATTAAGTGTGATGAGACACATAAAGCATTTAGCACCCAAGACTAACTTGCACCAAGTATTCAATACGTGTTATTGATATTGCTATTTTATATCATTCGTTGATGGGAAGAATTCGAAGATTGACTTTTTTAACCTCTTACCTGAAAACATGTTTTGAAATATAGGAAAGTTTTGGTTTAATAAGTTGTAATACATGTAAAAATTTGAAAATGTAAGCAATAGTAGTAAGTTCTATGAAGAATGGTGAGGAGTTGCTTTAGCTGTGGTGATCAGGGCGACCTCTGAGGAGATGGCATTGAACTGGGACCTAAATGATGAGAAGGAGGAGGCTGCCAAAAGATCTGGAGGCAGAGTGTTCCCAGCAAAAGGGGACCATCTATGTGGAGGTAGAAACTAGAGTGGCATATTGAGGAACAGAAACCAGGCCAGGGGAGCTAAATGTAAATGGAGGGAGGGAGAGAGGGTAGGATGGTTCAATGGTAGAAGAAGACCAGGACCAGATCATGAGGGGTCTTTGTAGGACTTGGGTTCATGTGAAATTAATTGGGAAGAAGTGCTTGGAGGCAGGGAGCAACTTTGTCGTGGTGCCGGCCCCATCTCCGTGTGTGACATGATGCTACTGTATATGGAACCTGGGTGGAGAGGAGCAGTGAACCGAAAGGAGGAATAGCAGCAGGCAGAGGGTTAGTACATGGGAAGAGATGTGGTGAAGGCTGGAGTCTAGAATGATAGTACAGACACAGAAAAAATCAAGGATTCAAGATTTCTTTTGGAAGTAGAGTCATAGGGCTTGATGAATTCCATATAGGGAGTTGGGTTATTGGAGGGAGTGGTATTAAAACTGGATTTCACTAAATATAATTTGAAATAATAGCCATGGTGTTAGAACTCAAAGTCGACATACAGAACATAAATTTGACTAAACTGATTTTGATTCCTTACGTTTCTCTGACTGGTCTACCTGATAACACCTCAGAGCAATGTTGAAGAGAAGTGATGATGTTGGGGTTCCCTGACACATCCTGTCCCTGTACATTCCTGTCTGTGCAGTGAATTAAACAATGAAAATAAGTGCTTTGGAGAGACAGATTTTCCTGCCTGGATTGATTGGGGTTTTGACATTATGAGAGAAGTTGAAGAAGAAATTAATTCCTTACTCAACAAACAAGGGCGCCTGGGTGGCTCAGTTGGTTAAGCGACTGCCTTCGGCTCAGGTCATGATCCTGGAGTCCCTGGATCGAGTCCCGCATCGGGCTTCCTGCTCGGCAGGGAGCCTGCTTCTCCCTCTGACCCTCCCCCCTCTCACGTTCTCTCTCTCTCTCTCCTTCTGTCTCAAATAAATAAATAAAATCTTAAAAAAAAAACAAAGCAGTGGATCATGGAAAAATAGATCTATCATTTAGAATTTCTGTTTTGGTTTTAGTTATGAAATGTTACTTGCATTCAAGTTGCTGGATCAAGGGAAGAAATTCCCAGGTGAAGATCTATCGAAAATTGAGTGCATTTAACAAGTTTACATTTCAGGTCTATCATGTCAAAGTTGTATAGGAAAGACAGGTGGGAATTCCCTGCTCCTTAACACTTTCATCCAAGTGCTAGGAACATACCAAATCTTAATACAGATTTTTTTTTTTTTAAGATTTTATTTATTTGACAGAGACACAGCGAGAGAGGGAACACAAGCAGGGAGAGTGGGAGAGGGAGAGGCAGGCTTCCCGCTGAGCAGAGAGCCCGATGTGGGGCTCGATCCCAGGACCCTGCGACCATGACCTGAGCCGAAGGCAGACACCTAACGACTGAGCCACCCAGGCGCCCCTTAATACAGATTTTTGAGGATGTATTATATAAAATAAATATCCTTATACTTGTAAGTTTTAAGAAGGCAGGACATTTTTGACATTTTATCTTTTTTCTCATTGATATGTCACACTGATGATTAACAGTGGTGACACAGTAGCTGCTCAGTAATAATTACTGAATGAATGAAATGTCTTTTCTGGGTGGTTTGAATTTGGATTTCTTAGTAAGAGCAGCTTATTTGGCAGTATTAGTTTTGATGATTGAATATAGTAGTAAGGAAATAAAAGTAGACTTTTAAAGTTCATCTTTAGTTATTTGAGTTTAAATGAAAAGAACAATTATTTTGTTGAAGTAATTCAGCTAGGTTACCCATAGTAAGATAAAATAGTCTAGAATTTCTCAGAGCAGTTAAAAATTAAGGAAATAATTCACATGTTTATTTTGTAGCCATCATTTGGTTATTTTATTAGATCACCAGAGAAGAGAGAACCTGTTGCTCTCATAAGAAAATCTGATGTATCAAGAAGTAATTTGGAAAAAGAAGTGGCTCATCTTAACCATGATATATTTTCAGGTAATGAATTAAATGAAGGAGTGTTTAGTAACCTTTTTTTTTACCTATAAGTTAGTGGTTATATGATCATGTTCTTATAAGAGTGAAAATGTATATATTGTTTTGAACTTTTTTCAGTATTACAGATATTCTTCTTCTCTAACCCACATTGCCTTTTTAGTTGAAAGTGGAAACAAGATGCCAAAATCCATCTAAATCCTTTTGTAAAAAACCAAAGTAAATATAACTTTTTCAAATGGGCTAGTTAATTTTGACCTGTTAAACTACTGCGTTAGTGAACTGTAGTTACTATTATTATATTTAGGTAGACTATTGGTTTAAAAGGTATTTTGAGATTTTGACTATGATAGTCTAAGTATGATAAATATCCATGATAAATTTTTTTTTTAAGATTTATTTATTTATTTAGGGGGTTGGTGAGGGGTAGAAGGAGAAAGAGAATCTCCAGCAGACTCCCTGCTTAGCATGGAGCCCAATGTGGGCTCGATCTTAGAACCCTGAGATCATGACCTGAGCCAAAATCAAGAGTTGGGTGGTTAACCAACTGAGCCACCAGGCACCCCTCTATGATAAATATTTAAAATCAAACTTTCTTGATAATAACATACAGTTATTGAACACCTACTTTTTGTTAGTACAGTGCCTGGTGCTACATATATAAAATTGTACAAAATATGCTCCAGTCCTTAAAGAGCCTGTATCTAGTAGAGGAGTTGGGATAAAGGAGCTATATATAAAATTAGGTGATTTTCTATTGTAAAGAGGGACTCATTTTTATTTTTATTTTTAGAGAGCGTGCGTGCGTGAGCAGTGGGGGAGGGGCAGAGAGAGAGAATCTCAAACAGGGTCCACACTCTCAACAACCCTGAGATAATGACCTGAGCTGAAACCAAGAGTCAGACGCTCAACCAACTGAGCCACCGAGGTGCCCCAAGAAGTACTAATTTTTGAATTCAGCTTATTGTATATTTGTGAAATGTTTAAAGCTGAAAATATTAAATGAGTTTGTCAGTATTTGAAACGGAGAGATTAAAATCCACAATCTTCTTCAAAGTTTAAACTTGGCAAAATCAAATTAACAGTGCCCTGATCCTTTGCCCTAGTGACCGTACATTTAAATAGTTTTTGTGAAGATGACTTTTAATTGAGGTACAAAGACTCTGTCTTGGCAATTAATCATGTTGAGTGGTCCTTATCCTACAGATTGTTTCTGTGAGACAGTATATAGATGTAAGTTGAATTATTGTATATTTTCTATAGGAGACTTAAAAGCACAGCTAAATGAAGGATCAGTTACACTTCAGGCTGAAGAACTGGAGAGTATTTCACAAGTGGATGAAAGTGATGTGACATTAACTGCCAATAACTGCAAAACAGAGGTATCTTGAGCTTTCCATAGAGAAAAACTAAAACTGCATTGTCATTGTTCTTGTCTAAGATCAATATAAAGTCACATGTGAAAAATGTATGCAGTATAACATTGGTTGGTTTTTCTTGGATTCAGTTTTATTATAAATGTCCTTCAAATTTTTAGAAACATTTTAATCAACATATAATAAATATACATGCTAAGTACATACATACTAAACATAATAAGCATACATAAATTTATTTATAAAACAAACTTGCAGTCAGTGAGTTACCACAACTTACCTGTGTATACCCCCAGATCAAGGAAGAGAACACCACTAGCAGCTCAGAAACCATTTTTTTTTTGCCCATTCTGAGCACTACTCCTCCTATCCACTATTAATTTTGCCCGTTTTTGAACTTTATTTACAAGAAATCATGTACCATGTATTCTTTCTCTTTGATTTTTTTCACTTGTGTTTACTAGGTGCAACTATGTTAAGTACAAAAGAAACTTATTTTCATTACTATATATAGTATTCTATTATATGAATGCCCTGCATTTGCTATGCCCATTAGACATGTCCATTGGACATTTGGGGTCTATCTTATGTTAATATGACACTGTGGCTTTATAAGTCTTGTTACCTTATTTTTCATGTTAAGTATCTTGACTGTTCTTGGCCCTTTGCATTTCCACATATGTTTTAAAATCAGATTGCCACCTTCAGCAAACCAACAAGTAGCACTGTTGGGCTTTTAACTGGTGTTCCATTTAATCTCTAGAACCGTCAAATTGACACCTTTATAATTCTGAATCTTATAATTCATGAAAATTACATATCCTTCCACTTAGGTTTTAATTTTTCTCTGTATTTTATGGTTTTTGTGTGTGCAGAGATTACAAACATCTTTTGTAAATTGCTTTCTAATTTGTTGAAACAGTGTTTTAATACTACCTTTCTTAGCTTCACTCTTCCTTTTTTTGGCTAAACGGAAATACATGTTTTTTTAAAATACTTAACTTATATATAGCAACCATGCCAAATTTACTATTAACTCTAATAATTATCTGTAGATTCTTTGGATTTTTCTGTATATGCAGTTTTATCTTCTGAGAATAACAATAGTTTTGTTCCTTTCTGATTTTGATACCTTCAATTTCTTTGACTGGCCTACCTTATTATACCTCAGAGCAGTGTTGAAGAGAAGGAATGATGTTGGGTTTCCCTGACAGGGTGGGAAAGCTCTTCAGTATTTATTTTTAAATTGGATATGTGCTACTGTGTGACCAACTAATATTTGACAAAGCAGGAAAGAATATCCAATGGAAAAAAGACAGTCTCTTCAACAAATGGTGTAGGGAAAACTGGAGAGCAACACACAGAAGAATGAAACTGGACCACTTTCTTAGATCATACACAAAAATAAATTCAAGATGGATGAAAGACCTAAATGTGAGACAGGAAACCATCAAAATCCTAGAGGAGAATATAGCAACATCTCCAACCTCAGCCATAGTAACTTCTCACTAGACACGTCGCCTGAGGCAAGGGAAACAAAAGCAAAAATGAACTATTGGGACTTCATCAAGATAGAAAGCTTTGCGCAGTGAAGGAAGCAATCAACAAAACTAAAAGGCAGCCTACAGAATGGGAGAAGATATTTGCAAACGATGTACCTGATAAAGGGCTAGTATCCAAAATCTATAAAGAACTATCAAGCTCAACACCCAAAAAACAAATAATCCAATTAAGAAATAGGCAGAAGACATGACTAGACTTTTTTCCAAAGAAGGCATCCAGATGGCTAACAGACACATGAAAAGATACTCAGCATTACTCATCATCAGGGAAATACAAATCAAAACCAAGATGAGATACCACCTCACACCTGTCAGAACGGCTAAAACTAAAAACACAGGAGACAACAGATGTTAGCAAGGATGCGGAGAAAGGGGAACCCTCTTACACTGTTGGTGGGAATGCAAACTGGTGCAGCCACTCTGGAAAACAGTAGAGGTTCCTCAAAAAGTTAAAAACAGAACTACCCTATGACCCAGCAATTGCATTACTAGGTATGTACCCAAAGGATACAAAAATACAGGTTCGAAGGGGCACATGCACCTCATTGTTTATAGCAGCATTATCAACAATAGCCAAACTATGGAAAGAGCCCAAGTGTCCATTGACTGATGAATGGATAAAGAAGATGTGGCATATATATAAAATAGAACATTACTCAGCCATCAGAAAGAATGAAATCTTGCCATTTGCAACAATGTGAATGGAGCTAGAGTGTATTATGCTAAGCAAAATAAATCAGAGAAAGACCAACACCATGTGATTTTACTCATATTAGAATTTAAGACACAAAACAAGAACATGGGGAAAAAAGAGGTAAAACATAAGAGCTTAACTATAGAGAATAAACTTGAGGGTTGCTGGAGGGAGGTGGGTTGGGGATGGGCTAAATGGGTAATGGGCATTAAGGAGGGCACTTGTTACGATGAGCACTGGGTGTTATATGTAAGTGCTGAATCACTGCATTCTACTCCTGAAACCAACATTGTACTGTATGTTAACTAACTAGAATTTTAAATCTGGAAGATTAGATGTGTGCTGTAGGTTTTTATTTATCATCGTTTTTAAAAATTCCCTTCTGATACTTGTCTGCTAGTTTGTTTTGTTTTTAATTTGTAAGGAGGTTGAATCTTGTCAAATGCTTTATTGTGTCTGTCAAAGTAAGCATCAGCTTTCTTTTTTTCTGGTAATGTGGTGAATCACAAGAAATAGTTTTTGAATATTCTACTGTTCTTCTATACTTGGAATATACCTATCCTTTTTATAGATCATTGGATTTGGTTTGCTTATGGTCTTTTCAGAATGTTGTGTCTGTGTGAGTGAGCAGAATGCCTTTTTGGTTTCGGTATCAAGGTTTTGATCGTCTCATTTTCTTCTGTTTTTCTGAAAGAGTATAAGAATGGTGCTGTTATTTTTATTTTTTTTTTTTAAGATTGGTGCTGTTAGATTTTGGTAGAGTACATTGGTGAAATCCTCAGAGTCTGGAATTTTCTTTAATACTTTTTAATTGCTGATTCAATTTTTTTTAAAGATTTTATTTATTTGAGAGAGAGCGAGTGTGCACAAGTGCATGAGCGGGGTGAAGAGCAGAGGGAAAGGGAGAGGAACAAGCAGACTCCCCACTGAGCAGGGACCCTGATACGGGGCTCGATCCCAGGACCCCAAGATCATGACCTGAGCTGAAGTCAAGACACTTATCTGACTGAGCCACCCAGGTGCCCCTCAGTTTCTTTAAAAGTTACAGGACTATTCTGATCTTTAAAACTTGTGTCAGTTTTAGTAAATTGTAGTTTCCTAGGAATTAGAACCTTTCATCTAAACTTGAAAATATATCACTCCATATAAATTGACAAATATTGACCATAATATCCTCTTGTGATTGTTTAATATTTTAGGTTCTTAAGGAATGTCTTCTTTGTTATATATTGGCTCTTTTCCCTCTCTTTTCTCTTAGTCATTCTTACCAGGTACTTCTCAATTTTATTAATTCATTAATTTTATTCTCTGTTTTCTATTCAGATTTTTTGGTCTTTATTTCCTTCCTTAAATTTTCTGGGGATTTAACTTGTTGTTTTTCTAACTTCTGGAGATAAATGTTTAATTTTTCTTCCTTTCTGCTTTCCTTACATAAACATCTAATGGTGTAAATTTTCCTGAAAGCAGGAATTTTGTTGCATCCGTACTATTTTTTACATCAGATATTTTTTGATACATGATACTGTCTTTATTATTCCATTTAATGTATGTTCTAATTTCTCTGGTCTGTTGTGTTTTGCAAGTGTATTGCCCAATTTCCAAACATTTAGGGGTTTTCCAGATTTTAAAATATTGAGTCTAGGCCTTTGAAATTTGCTGAAACATGATATATGGCTCAGCATTTGTTCCATTTTTGAAAATATTTTCTGTGCACATAATGGGAATGTCTGTGGTGTGATCTTTGGTTGCTCTCTTCTGTATATTTTATTTAGGTAAATTTTATTAAATCATAGTAATGAAACTATATCCTTAAAATTATTGTACTTGTTCTTTCAGTTACTTAGATATTAAAATCTCACACTATGATTATGGATGTTTCTGTTATTCACTGTGAGTCTGGCGGTATTTGCTTTAAAAATTTTGAAGCTGTGTTTTTAGGTACATACAAATTAGAATTGTTCTCTCTGGTGAATGAGACCTTCTGTCATTGTGTATGACTGCCTTTGTTTGCAGATAAAGCGCTTTATGCCTTAAGTCTAGTCTGATATTAACATAGGTAACACCAGCTTTCTTTCTTTATTGTTTATTGTTTGCATGTTACATCTTTTTCTATTTTGCTTTTAACCTTTTACAGGAAATGTCACTGAAATAATTTGAGGCCATGGGAGATTTAATCTTCCAGACAGGATTTATGTTTGCTTCTGACATGAATGAGGAACACCAGCAAGACATAAATAGGAACCATGGGTAAACAACTGAAATGGAACCAACAGCAAAGAAACATAAACCTATTTAATATTTAAAAATGCAAGTTAAGACTTCGGTCTCCAAGTAATAGCAGACTAAGTAATGCAAACCAACTCTGGCTGACAACAGTTAGAACTGGATAACATATCCAGAAGCATCTTTTAGAAGGTACTGGAGAGCTAAAAAAGGAGCAAAAAACTATTGGGCCAAAATCCAAGAGAAGAAAGAATCCCAGTACTGAGAGTGCTCTTCCCTGTGGGGATCTGTTGCTTCAAGAAGATGCTGTGGATAAAATTTTAAGAAGAAACTCAGCAAAGGTGTTCTTATGGGAGTGAGGGTATAAAAACAGAGTTCAGTGCCTACCAATGATGAGAGGTAGGGAGAAGCCGTGGTAAACAATCATGCTTTAGGATGAGACCACAAAGGGTTACACACCCTAGGATAAAAGGCAAACCAAAATTAGGCTGGCCCTCGTAAGGACTGAGGGCCAGCTCCAATCAGCTCAATCCCAGTACCTGGATCAAAGTGATCTGAGACTGCTGGTGTTCCTCATTTCTTTTTTTTTTTTTAAAGATTTCATTTATTTATTTGACAGAGAGAGACACAGCGAGAGAGGGAACACAAGCAAGGGGAGTGGGAGAGGGAGAAGCAGGCCTCCCGCGGAGCAGGGAGCCCGACGCGGGGCTCGATCTCAGGACTCTGGGACCATGACCTGAGCCGAAAGCAGTTGCTCAACAACTGAGCCACCCAGGCGCCCCTGGTGTTCCTCATTTCTAACAATTGAATGAAATTACCAAGGATTATATTTGGAATCACAGTGGCTCGTTGGTTTCTCGATCCCAGTATCTTAATGTTTTATTTTAAATTATTGTCTGGTTCAGTTTTAACACCTCCTTAGCATCTCTTTAACTCCTGAAGATTTTTTAAAAAATAATTGATAATCTAATTTTGTGAGTAACCCAGTACTCTGTAATTAAAGTTGATAACAACTGTCTTTTTTAAAATTAGGGTATTTAATTGGTATACCATTAATTTCTAGCTGCTGTTAAGTTTTATGTAACATCTAAAGATTAAACTAATATGTACATGTCCATGAAACTGAGATAAATTTATCTGATGTGAATTTTCTCCTTTCTAGGACAGTTTCTTCATGAGTAGCAAACCCCGAAGATACAAAAGCAAGCCACCCATTGATGGTGATTCTGTACTTAGGATAAGCACCATTGCTTCAGCCATTGCAGATGCATCAGTAAGTACTGATCCTTCCCAACTTGCTGCCATGATCAAGGCACTTTCAAATAAAACCAGAGAGAAGACTTTTCAGGAAGATAATAAACAAAAGGACTATTCCACTGTGCCTCATTTCTTGCCTAATGATACAGAAAAAAGTAATGGATCCAGCATGTTTGATATGGAGAAATACCTTAAAAAAACAGAAGTCAGTAGATATGAAGGTGGACTGGAAAACTTTTCAAGAGCTGGTACATCTGATCGGTGGGATTTATCTTTGCCAAAAGAACAGTTTACACGAGACATCCATACAGTGGACTTAGGTGCTGCTGATATAAGTATAAAGGAACCAGAAGAAAATACAGCATTTACTTTTTATGGTGAAAATGGAGAGAGCAAGAATCAAGAATCATTTAGAACAAACTGTCCAAATTCAATTCTTATAAATAGAAAAGAGAATGAAAGTACAATAGTTGATGTGAAGACATATCCTCTTGACAACAAATTACCAGATACTGGTAACTGCAAAACAGCCACCTCAGTATCCACTCTAACATCTAATAGTTATTCATTAGTAAGGAACCCCAGGATAGCATCTGTTTGGCTGTCAGGAGAATGTGAGGAAATAACAAATAATAGAGAAAATCAGAGGCAAAATGAGTGTGTTAGTGAAGCAAGCAATGGTGAAAAACATGTGACTTTTGGAAAACATTCCATAATTACGCCTAAAAATGTTGGTAAGTGTTGAAGTAATTGGTCACATTCACAAAATTACAGGTGATTTTTGTTGTTGTTCTCATTGAAAAATAACACCTTTCTGATAGATTTGAAAAATCACTCTCCTGAGCATGGTGGACATGGGTCAGAGGATGACCAGGATAGCTTCAGACCTTCCTCTTCTCCACTGAGTCATTCTTCTCCTAGTGAAATTTCTGGAACAAGTTTATCAGGGTAGGTGCTTACCTTTTTTTTTTTTCTTTAATAATAAAAATATGTGTTCAGTATAAGAAAATTGGAAAAAGTGTAAAGAAGAAAAATAATTATTTATGGGTTCATTTCTCAAAGGTAACCATTGTATATATTTTGTGAATTTGTTTCAGGCCATTTTTCTGTGCAAGTTTTTGTACTTTGTTCTCACTTATTATAATGATTCTTTGTATTTAAGAGAAAATTAGTCTGCACAGTGAATCAGCCACGGATTATTTGATGCCTTTGGTGGATAATGGGAGATACTATATTTTACTGTGTTTTGTCATTTTATTTTTTGTTTTGCCATTTTAATGATACTGAGATGAACAGCTTTGCCCATAAAATTTTTTTTCCATGTTTGATTGTTTCCTAAGGATAGATAAGTAGAAGTGAAATTCCCAACTCAGGAAATTATTAGCAAATTATTTTCTAAATAGGTCTTAAAGACTTGCGTTCTTACCATCAGTGTATGATGAGAGTATCCATCTCACTGTTTTCTTATCAATATTTTAAATCGCTTAAAGGTTTGGATATTTTTTATCTTGTATTAATTTGATTTTTTAATGCTAATGAGATTGGTAAATACTTTTTCAAGGGTTAGAAGAATCCTAATACTTCATAGGTTTTAACTCAAGTTATAAGAACTTTTTAAAACATAATTTTTCAAAAATGCCATAATTTGCATTATTCAAAAGTACGCATATGTGTGTGTATAACTTTTGAACAGTGTAAATTTATTGCTTTATGAAATGTTTATATGTGTATTTATAAATGTATATATGTGTATATTTGAAATGTATACCTGTGTATATATGTGTATATGCACTCATGTGCATGTGTGTATTTTCCTACATTACCGTGTTCCTTTTCTGCCTAGTTCCCCAATCCCCTCACCAGGGAACTGCTGTTATTAGTTTCTTAGGTATTCTAGAGTTTCTTTATGCATGCATAACCAAATATGAATATATATTCTTACTGTCATTCCTTTTTATACTCAATATAGAGTCCTTTATGCACTTACTTATATTTTGCTATATAAAGTTACTTATTACAGCTTCATTTGTATTATAGTCACTTTGGTCATGTGAAATAGATCTATAGGATAAGTTCCCAGAAATGGAGATTTTTGGATCAGAGTATTTGCATTCATGTACCTATTTAAATTAGTACAACCATGTCATAGAGGTTGTACTGGTTTAATTATCCCACCAACAATTTAAGAGAGAGCCTGTTTTCCCACAGCCTCATCAACAGAATGTTTATAAAACTTTTTGATGGTTGACATTTTGATAGGTGAAAGAAATAGTATCTCAGTATAACTTTAATTCATATTTTTTAGGAGTGATAATGAGCATCTTTTCCTCTATATTTGTATTTCCTTCACTATGAAATATCTATTCATATTTGTTGCACATTTTTCTCATGGATTTTTAGTCTTTTTTGTCTCCATTTCTAGGAGCCCTTGATGTATTAGGCAGAATGAATAGCCCTTTGTGATATGAGTTATATATCCTAGTCTATAGAAGCATTTTTTTTCTTTTTACTTTGCTTGTATTTTTTTGCCATACAAAAAGTTTATTATTAAATTTACGAATTTTGTCTTTTATGGCTTTTTTTTTTTTTTTTTTAAAGAAAGCAGGGAGGGAGAGAGAATCTTAAGCAGGCTCCACATCTGGTGCAGAGCCTGATTTGGGGCTCAGTCTCACAACCCTGAGATCATGACCTGAGCCGAAATCAAGAGTTGGACATCTAACTGACTGAGCTACCTAGTTGCCCCTTTTATGGCTGTATAAAGTATCTTTTATATGTTTCTCTATTGAAAGATTTTAATAAACAGAAAAACTTACCTAAACAGTAAAATTATTAAAAATGTTCAATATTTTGAAACAGGTTGAAATTATATCTGATTTCAAAGTTATCTATTAGGTATTTCCCTGGCTGCCATTGGAGTTTTGCATATTCATCTGAAATGGTATGGGTAAGCTAGAGTTAACAATTAGTAGAGGGCTTAAATTCTTTCCTGTTTCAGTGACTCTTCGATACCTTGTCTTGAAACACTTTTTCATATATACAGCCACCTCTTACTTAACGGCTCATGTTTATAAAACGTTAGAAGTCATCCAGCTCTACCAAATTTGAAGGTCATCTGGCCTTGACTTGTCATGATGGATGTCATCTACTGATTTTTCTCCTTTATCTCCCCTCTAATATTTGTCTGTAAAGTCATCTGAATGTTTATCTTTGTACCGTTAAATATGCTTCTGCTTCTGACACTTGTTTTGCCAGCTTTTAAATGATGTTCTTTGAGTCCCAACTGTGTTAGTTTCCCATGCCTTCCATAACAAAGTGTCACAAACTGGGTAGCTTAAAACAACAGAAAGGTATTGCCTCATACTCTGTAGGCTAGAAGTTCAGGGCCATGTTCTCTCTGAAGCTTTTTTGGGGAGGGGGCGCAAGGCTAGCTCAGTTGGTAGAGCATGTAACTCTTGATCTTGGGATTCTGAGTTCCAGCCCCTTGTTGGGTGTAGAGATTACTTACAAATAAAAAAATCTTTAAACTGAAGCTTTTAGGGGAGGATTCTTCCTTACCTCTTCCAGCTTCTGGTAGTCATAGGCGTCCATCGGTTTGCAGATGAATTATTCTAATCTCTGCCTCTGCATTCACATTGGATTAAGGGTCCAGCCTATTCCACTATGACCTTATTTTAACTAATTACATCTGCAGTGACCCCATTTCTAAATAAGGTCACATTCTGAAGTATTGGGGGTTAATACTTTAACATATGTTTTTATGGAAACACAGCTCAACCCATAATAGTGTCTATCACCAGTGAGAGCTTATTCTCATGTTCTTTCCCTTTCTACTTTTTTCTTTTTTAGTTACATAATTTCTGCATTGGCATTTCATTTGCATTTTGATTCATCCTATCCTATACTTGTTTAGTTTTTATTCTTTAGTTAAATATATTCTTATTTTTTATTTTACTATGCTATGTTAGTCACCATACATTACATCATTAGTTTTTGATGTAGTGTTCCATGATAAATATATTCTTTTCTAGCCATCAGGTGTTTCCTCTCTCTCGACTGACTGAAGTATATCCTATGGTAGTTTGCTCAGAGGACAGAGGGAACATTACTCGCTAGGCTCATGTTCCACAGTTAACCTGTGGCTTTTGTAATGAAAGCATAGCGTGGCTTTGTTTAAAATCTTCGGCTTATGCTTTCCTCCCTTAAGTCTTTTGTAGGGATTGCTTTACTGTCTCTGTGGAATGAAGGAGGGAAATCTGAGGCACCCCAATTCTTTCTGCCTCAGAATTGACTTGATCTTTTTGTAAGCTTATGCCGAAGATGCTCTCTTTCAAGTCTAGTTTAATTTTATTAGGCTATATCTCTGTGTTGACTCTTCATGGTTATTTTGTCGCATCATACAGTATACCCTTCAGTATGTGAATTTATTTATTTAAGGAAAATTTGCCACAGCCCTTTACTGCCCCCAGAACTCTAGTGATGCATATGTGGGATCCATTTTGCTTGATGTCTGCATTTATTTTCTCTTTAATCCTTTAAGAACTTACTATTTTGGAAAAATTATAGATCACAAAGATACCACCCAGTTTCCCCTAGTGGTTACATCTCTCATAATTTTAGCATGGTGTCATCACCAGAAACTTGTCATGGGAACAGTGAATGTGTGGGTAGAATTCAGTGTCATTTTATCACAGGTGTGAATTCATGTAACCACCACCACAATCAGAGATACAGAATTTGACCATCACTGCAATGATCTGCCTCTTTCTTAATTTCTGTTTCATCTTATTTGCATTTCACATTTTTTATCTCTGCATTCCTTACAGTGTTTTCTGCAATGTTTCTTTCCCCCTGTGTACTTTCCAGTTTCATCTTGTTTTCTGTGGTTTTGATATTTTTTAATTGTATATGAAGGCATTTAATAAAAATATAAGTACTCTTATATAAAGCCTTACATTATTATTTTTTCTGTCACATTGCCCTTGGTCAGAGAGAATGCTGGCTGGCTGGTCTCACTCTTGGACCCACCTGATTTTTTTTTTTTGTCCTTCTAAGAAAATATACTTATCTGTTATGTATAGGAAATAGACCTTAGGGGGATACTAAAGTTTCTCATGAACTTGGTATATGTTCAGATATTTTGAATGAGGGTGTCATATTTAACCTTTCTAAAGTGACCGTGGAATCGGTAAGCTTACTCCACATGCATAAGCTAGCCAGGCACCTGCAACCCCGCTTCTTAGTGTGGGGCAAAACAACAGGACTTAATGAGAAAAGGCTAATTTAGAAGAGGGTAAGTGTGCCCTGAATTAAAATCGCAGGGGAAGATGAAATGAGAGTGATGCAGTGTTGCTGAGTTACTCAGCACACGTGTTTTGCTGCCATAGCCACCAAAGCAAATACGAATTGAGATCAGTCTCTGGTATGTAGATTAATCAATCCATGAATCATTTGGGGGTGTGGTTTAGCCTACTAGTGTGCTCACTGGCAGATTTTTGGCCCACTCCTAACCCAGTTTTAGGATTTCACAGTATGCATTGTTGTATTTTATTTTTACTGATGTATAATTAACATACAGTAAAATACACGGGGTTTCATTTAGTGGGTTTCTGACACTTACATACACCTATGGAAACACCACCACCTAAAATATATAGAACATATATGTCCCTCCATTAACAATCCTTTGCCTTTTTCAAGTCAGTTCTCCTCCTCCTTCCCCACTCCCACCCTGCCACCACTTCCTGATTTGTATCATCATAGTTTAGTTTTGTCTGTTACTACATTTCATATGCACGGAATCACACATATTTCTGTGTCTAGCTTCCAACGCTTTAACGTGTTTCTGAGATTCATCCTGTGGTTGCCTGTAGCAGTAGCTCCTCGTGCTTGTTGCTGTGTAGCACTCCGTTGTGTGACTGTGGTCATGCTGTGTGTCTTTTCCTGTTGCACAATACGCATTTTCATCTAAGCCTCATTTCCAGCTCTGTTTTAGGTTCCTGCTACAGCTTTCTCTCCTTTTTCCCTCGTCAGCTTCAAATGCCTGTGTCAGTTTCTTAGTTGGTTTTCCTGGACTATGATAAACTCTGTATACACAGTTATTTCTTCAACCGAGGAAGTTTTGTTTTCTGTTACCTTTGATGGTTGACTGTGTTCCATCTATTCTCTCTTCCTTTTGAGAACCCTGGTTTCCCATTAGTTGACACTCCATTCTCTGGTCATTTATGACTGTTTTCTTTTCCCTAATTTTCATTTCTTTTTCCTTTACTCTGTATTGTGGGGTAGTGGCTCAAGTGTTTATCTTCTGCATCACTGATTTTCTGTAGCATCAATTAGGCTTTTTATTGCTGCCAACATTGACTTTGATTTTATGTTCATTTATTTTTATTGAAGTTCTCCTTGTACTTCTTTATTATGGTAAAATGAGTGTGATTTTTTTTTTTTTTTGAGTGTGATATTTTTATTCTTTTTCTCTGGTTTCTACCAACTTGTATTGCTTTTTTTTTTTTTTTTTTTTTTAAGACTATTTGAGAGAGAGAGCATGAGTGCGTGAGTCGGGGGTGGGGCAGATGGAGAGAGAGAAGCAGACTCCCCACTGAGCAGGGAGCCCGATGTGGGGCTCAATCCCAGGACCTTGGGATCATGACCTGAGCTGAAGGCAGATGCTTAACAGGCTGAGCTGCCCAGATACCCCTAAGTTCTGTTTGTTTGTTTGTTTTTTTAATATTTACGGTATACTATTGGCCAGAATTTTCATCTTTTCAGCAGCAACATTTTTTTGGTGCATGTACTTTATCTGATAAGTTTTGCTGCTCATTAGCATTCCTCTTAGCTAGTCTTCTAGCTTGTTTCCAGCAGGTCCATAGAGCTGATTTAGACCTTCTAGTCCCAGAACCGCCTTTGTATCTCTGTGTGGCTGGCACCTTGGCAGTTTTGGGATTCCTTTGAAGTTTGACATCTCAACTAAAATTTCTTTATTTCCACGTGTTCATTTTTTTTTTTAGCGGAGGAGGAGTAGAGGGAGAGGGAAAGAATCTTAAGCAGGCTCCACACCCAGCACAGAGCCCAACACGGGGCTTGATCTCACAACCCTGAGATCCTGACCTTAGCCTAAATCAAGAGTTGGGACACTTAACTGACTGAGCCACTCAGGCATTCCTATTTCCGAGTGTTCTTACAGTTCACGTCTCATTATTTGAGGTAATACACCCAAATGCATTGTTCCTTTCAATCAAAACTAGACTAGGGGTGCCTGGGTGGCTTAGTCAGTTAAGTATCTGCCATCGGCTCAGGTCATGATCTCATCATGATCTCAGGGTCCTGGGATGGAGCTCCACATCAGGCTCCCTGCTGAGCAGGGAGTCTGCTTCTCCCTCTCGCTCTGCCCCTCTTCCCTGCTTTTGCTCTCTCTCTTGTGCTCTCACTTGTTCTCTCTCTCTCAAATAAATAAATAAATAAATAAATATCGTTTAAAAAAAAAAAGGAACTAGACTAGTAACAGCGCATCACCCCAGTAACCCAGAACTTTTTTCATGTTGTATTATGGTATCTGTGTGTGTGTGTGTGTGTGTGTGTAAGTATGTGCATGCATATAGGAACCCATGTGGGTGCATGTCATGCAGAAGCTAAAATAGGCCTGAAGCAATTTGGTTAATATTCTGTCTCCACTGGTTAGAAATACACTAACTATAGTTTTTTGTCAATACCACTGTCTTGATTTGGGGCTTTTTAAAAGTCCGAAATTAAAAATGGGATTTTCTCTGTGTTTGTTGCCCAGCTTAGTATTCAGAACTTTGTGCAAAAAAAAAAAGGGATGGGGTAAAATTCAATCAAATAAGAGCTAACTGAAATGAAATGGCACAGTGTGCATGCAGTAGGACAGCAGCTGTTCCTGTCCGGTATGACTTTGCCATTCTCTTTGGGCGGTGCTTCCTTTTTTCTCTCCTTATGTCGGGCTGGGCTGGCCCTGGGATGGGTATTGGCCAACAACATGGCGTGTGTATTAGGTAGATGTGAAATCTTACTATATTTATTGCTTTCTAATCTTTTTTCTTTAATGTCATGAACATCTTTCTGAGTCAAAGGATAGTACTTAACAGTATGATTTAAAGTACCTGAGTAGTGTTTTATTGTATGTTTGTGCCATAATTTCCATAGCCTAATTTCTCTTATGTGTTTAAGATATATCCTTTTGGCAGAGTCTTTATAATTAGCATTGATTTTTTTTTTTCCTTAGGATTAATTCCTAGATGTAGAATGTTTGAGTCAAAGTGTTTTGGTATGCATTGCTTAATCGCTTAGTCAAAAGTCGTCCCACATCTTATTCCGCTCAGCAGTGTATGACTGATCCCATTTCTTTGAACTTACGTACATGATTCTTTTTTTTCATCTGTGCTCTTTGAGGGCAGGAACTTTTGAATGCTTGGTTCATTGCTTTATATCAGGTATTCGATAAATGTTTATCAAATGAATACCTAACATTGTTATGCAACTATATATGAAATTTATTAATGAAAATGCCACAGTCTTTTTTTTTTTTTTTAGAATAATTTACCAGGTGCTTTATTCAATGGGAATATGATTTACAATTTTAGATTAAAAGTCCATGGTTGAGTTACCATATATGGCAGCTAGAGCAGAGAGTATAGATTAACAAGCTTGTAGGCAAGCAGAAATGTTTTTTTGTTAGTGTAGATAATGTTAGATAAAGGAATGGAAAACTAATCAACAAGATGTTCTCCCTTTCAGGTGTGCTTTAGAGTCTTTTGGTTCAGCAGCTCATCAGAAGCCCCCCTGTGAGAGTGAGTCGTCTCAATTGGTGTGTCCACAAGCTAGTGTGAGTAGGTTGACTTACGTGTCTGAACAAGAGAGCTCCTGTCCTACTACGGCCTCAGATCATGGCCTTGAGGGCTGCAAGGTGGGCAGCATTTCTGTTATTTCTTTACTAAGGCTTATGGCTTTAAAGTCAATGGTTGTAGGAGTCAGACTGAAGTTTAGGCCTGTGTAATTTCTGTTGCTGTTTTAATTTAAAATGTGTTTGTATGTGTGCATGTATGTGCGTGTGTGTTTTGATCAAATAGCTACCCTTGCTGAGTAGGCAGTAGAAGTACAACTATTTTAATCTTTCAGTCTGGTGGAGGACACTTGCCAGGCACACTGGAATGAAGTGCACTATGATCCACCTATGCTGTGGGATTCAGAGGTAGTTAACTACAAATGTGACTGGACTTAGTGATGGTTCAACAAAGGTTATTGGGAGGGATAAGTAATATACCAAAGCTGTATTTTGTAAGACTAGTTGGCAGGGAGGAAGCAGACTAACAAATGAAGGTAAATATGGAGTTATAAAATGCACACTGCATTTGAAGGACCCCTGGAAGTTTGGCATGGCTGCAGTGAATTTTACATGGGAAAAGGAGAAGAGGCCAAACCATGAAGAGTCTTGAATGTAAAATTTGGGAGTTCAGCGGCTCATAAGCAGGACACTGACATGATCTGTGTTGATGTTTTATTTTATTTATTTATTTATTTGAGAGAGAAGTGAGCGCATGAGCCGGGGTGGGGTCAGGGCAAAGGGAGGGGAGAAGCAGGCTTCCCACTCAGCAAGGAGCCTGACACAGGGCTCCGGCCTAGGAACCCTGGGATCAGGACCTGAGCCAAAGGCAGACGCTTAACCCACTGAGCCACCCAGGCGCCCCTTTGTTGATGTTTTAAAAGCTCGTGGCACTAGCAGTGTGGAGGAGGCACTGAGCAGGGGCAAGATTAAAACCAGGAGACTTTGACACAAGGCTGCCGTACTCTGACAAGAGATGGTTTGGGCTTGGATTGAGGTAGTGGCAGTGGGGGTGGGAGAGAAGCAGGTAGATCTGAGAGATTTATGTGGGAGAAGCTAGACTTTGTGTGTTCTGTGAATATGACAGTGTTCAGTTTTTTAATGAGCTGAATATGACTGTTGTGTTCAATACAGTCCTCTTCCACCTAGCCCTTACTAAATATATCCACTAAAGTTACTATATATATGGTGTCACGTTGGACAAATCATTGAAAGCCATCTTTTTGATGATGCTGGTAAGTGTTGGGTCTCTTTGTTCTTAGCTAGTGGTTACAGGCTGAGTTGTAGAGTTAGATGGGCTATCTTCTGCTGTTTTCTGAGATAGACTATAACTTCCCCAAGCCTGTTTCTTCATCTCTAAGGAGGGACAGTGATGTGAGAACAGGGCTTGGCACCAAGAAGTTACCACTGAATGCGAACTGGCTGTTAACTTATTTTTGTGGATTGATTGGTTGATGATGTCTGGTAAATAACCTGGTCTTTGTTTATTAATGTCTATTTCTGTTTGGTTTAAGAGAAGTTTTCAAACCAAGCGTAGAGAATAGTCCGTTTAAGTGCATCTTATATATAAATTCCATTGGTCCACCCTGCAGGGCATAGACATCACTCCTAAGGTGATGCCTTATAATGAAATGAGTATATGAACATTGAATGGGCTGTTACTTCTTACCTAAGAAAACACAACCACATAATCTTAGACATTGGAAAAGACTTAGTGCTCATAGAAATTAGCATCTTCAAGCCTAACAGTGGTATAAACAAACAACAGGCATGGGAAAGCCTATGAGCTGTGTTGATTCTTCCTGACCTTGTGTCAATTTCATTTGAAAGCTTGCTCAGCCCCCACGCCTGTGTTATTAATTTAATTAGATTTTTATTGTACAGCTTCCAGGAAAACAATCCCTTAAATTTGAATGAAAGTACTTGTCGCTGGTCCTTTGTCTGTGTAAATTTGTCAGAGATGTAATTGGTATATAGCTCTTTAATCTCCTCATAATTTCTGTGAAGCAGTAACTTAACACTTTCCAACTTTTAATCTTGCGTTTCACAGCTGTAGAAAGTTGGCCTTTTGTTCAGAGAGTTAATGTGTAGATCTCTTCTTTATTTGAGATTATACCAGCATGCTTTGCGTTAGTAATAGTTTGTGGATTATATAACATTTTTTGTCACGCACAGAGTGATGTCACCAGTGAATTGAGCACCACAATTACTCAAGCCAGTCCAATTCCATCAGAGGAACAGGCTGTGGAAAAACTGAGAGAAAAAGGTCCATTTCAAAGTAGAAGTAAAGTAGCACGGTCCTATAATCAGAAAAACTCAGCTACAGACAATGTGACTGAAATGACTTCTCTGAGTAGCAGACCTGAAGATGTAAAACCTTACTTTAGGTTGAATAAAGATCTCTCCTCCAGGAGTGGAGACCTATCAGAAATCGGTACAGTAGGGCTGACCTCTCACCCCAGTGAATTGGACCAGATCAGCCTGGCTCTACTGAGCAAGTCAGGCGTCACCTGCCCACTTGTGTCAGCGATGCCACACCGGCCTGGGGCACACCAGGCATCTGTGAACAAAGGTGAGAGAGTAGCCTCTGGAGCTGCATTAACTACCGACAGTGCAGTAAGTGGCCAGACTCCTCAGCGGATGGCCCCGGGGAACCAGGGCGCCCCTCTTCCCAGCACTGTGTCTTGGGGCTCTGCTCCTGTGATGCAGAATGTGCCCACCGCACTTCCTGCGCTCTGGACTCAACATTCTTTTACCGCAGCCCCCTTTGTCCAGCAGTATTTGGGAACACTACCTTCGGCTGGAAATGTTGCTCTGCCTCAGTGCCAAGCTGGCAGCGCCACTGTCTGTGGACCCTCGGGAAGCTGTCCATACCCTGCTGCCGTAGGAGAGCACGTTCACAACTCTGTGGCCATGGGAGGAATTTGTCTAGGACAAAATACCGGCTCTGGATTGATGGGTCCCTCTTCCCTTTATAACCCATATTCTAATGCCTTCAATCAGAATCTTCTAAGTACAGCAAAACCTTTCCCTGTGCAGTCTGTTGGTACAAACTGTGGAACTGAACCATGGGATTCAGGAATGCTGTCAGGATTTGGTAAGATGCTTTTTCTCTGTTACTGTTTATTGCTTGCTATTATTTAAAAATTGAGTTTTCTCAAGCGAGACACAAAATGAGTTTGTTTCAAGGAGATACTGGTTGGTGTGAATTTTATTCTTAATTTTATTCTTTTTCCTAAATTGAGAACACATAATATATTGCTGTGCAAGGGTCCCTGGCATGGCCTTAGAAAAACACAAACATAAGTATGCAGGTGAAACTCCCTGATGTCTTTGTCTTCCTGTCTCTCCTGTACTCTGCACTTAGATTTCTATTATTCTGTCAACTAGGAACCGCCCAGTTTTTTAGAATTGGCTCCCTGGAGGAGTGAGTCTCCTTCCACTTTTTAAAGTCTTTTGGGGGATAACAGTTGTGAGAGACAGCACCCTTCCACCCTTGTTTGCAGTGGCTGAACTGCCCCCGGATTCTTTTGCTAGATACAGCCACTCTAAGCAGAGCTGGGTGCTGTGCTTTCTCTGACACAGTGCACATGACCACTGGTATGCTGTCTTCTCTACCCTCTTTTTCTTCTCAAGGAAATTCCAAAGTTATTGCATAAGGATGGCGAAAAGATCGGCCTTATTAAAAAATTCTGGGTAGATGTGCAAACCTTGAAAGTTAGAGCCCTCTGTAAGTTTCTTATTCGGTTAGGTAGTGGCTTATATTTGTGGTAGAAAAAAGGAAGAGATTACTAATAGGCAGTAACATCGAAGAATTAATTAGCTGCAGATTGTGGGTTTGATCAATTGCATGTGTTCTTCCTGGGTTGGATACAACAGAAAAACATTGGTGGCCTGTGCTGAGGCTTATACAATGTCAAGGACTCCTTAAGACCCAGGGCACTTCATACCATAGCTCTTGGGTGTCACAGGTAGTCTTCTATAAAAATTTCCATTTACCCACTTGTGCTTTTAATCAGGTGTTTGATATAACTTGCATTTGACCATGCTTTCTCTTTACCCAGGGAAGGTAAGAGTACCTGAGGAATTGAAGTTTCCTCATGCTTGCTGTGTTGGCATTGCTTCACAGACCTTCCTCAGTGTGCTTAATCCAACTGACCGCTGGCTACAGGTCAGCATTGGGGTTCTCACCGTTAGTGTTAATGGTGAAAAGGTAAGCTTTCTGTGTCTTTCTCCTTTGACTTAGAAATCGCATTGTGACTAATGCTGGATCTCTCTCTAGTACTTTCTTTTGTACAGGGGAGTCTGTCCCCCCAATCTTCGCACAGAATCATTGCAATGGTACATGAGAAAATAACTATATCTTTTTCTTAGCCTCCCCCCCTTTTGTTGTAGTCCATCCAGTGTACTGAAAGCTCTGATTTCCACTATTTGTTGGTTTTGTTAAATGTGATTGAATATAAGTTACTGTCATTTATCAAAAAAGTTACTCTTGGGACCTATACCTTCATTCAGTAAGTGGAGTCTTTTTGACTAATTTATCTGATCACGTTCTTACATGATCTTTTTAAATATCTGGAAATACAATTTTAACATTAACTCTTATGGCAAGGGTCTCTCACATGATCAGGTAGAGGTGCTAAAATACACTATTCTAAATCTCCTTTCATGATTACGATGACCTATGTGGACATGAGTGAGCAGGGAGGGTGGTGGGAAGTACGGTCAGCAACTCCTGTCTTGGAATGTCCTGGTTTTACCACTGCTGTTTGCAGACGAGCGTTGGTGGATGAGTTTACTTTCCCTCTTACCTCCTGGTAATAACCCTTATTTACCTGGGAAAGTAAGATTATGTCTGCTCTCCCTCTGCCCTTTTCCTAGCCTTTCTTCTCTGATCCTGAGGTTAGATGGAAAGTATGTGATTGGAGGAAAGCGTTAAGGGTGAGAGGTGAGCTTGGAGGCCCTTTTAGGGGCATTTAGGAGCTAGTGTTGCCTCTGGACGTGGGAGTAGAAAAGAATGCCCTTGTGTACAGTGAGGAGGGAGGGTTTGAAGTGAGTCATAATCATGCACTTGGAGGCCTGATTAGGAACTTGGAGGTCAGTCTAATCCCCCTGATTGTGCAGCCGCAAAAACCCATCCTGGATGACATGTGGGGTGCCAGAGTACTGTTTCCAGGGGCTCTTTCAGTGGAAGTGAGAGTGTAGATAGCTGTGTTTACTTTAAAACAGACCAGACACACATTCAACTTAGCTTTGTAAGTCTTCGTAATTTTGGCGAATTGTACTTTATAGATAATGAGTTCTAAGACTTGGATATTTTGGAAGAGCAATAAATTTTTGGAGTTGATAGTTTAGGAAGAAAGGGATCTTAAACTAGTTGATCCTAATTCTTGATTTTCCTTGTGAAGCCATTTCTTAATGAACTGTATGGCTTTTTTTTTTTTTTTTTTTAAAGGTAGATCTTTCAGTATATCCTTGTTTAGTCTTCAAGAATAAAGTCATCGTAAGACCTCATGCCACAGAAGAGATAAAAGTACTTTTCATACCATCCGATCCTGGGATTTTCAGATGTATATTCAGTGTTGCTTCTTGGCCATTTTCAGCGGATGCTGAGACCATAGCACAAGCAGAAGCCTTGGCAAGCCGAGTCATTCTCACGGCTGTTGCCGAGACCCCTGTGATCGAGGTAACTACTTTAAGCAGGTCTTTGTCATGCCTGGCATTTGAATGGAGGCTGTTTAACCTTAGAAGTAATACTTGAGAAAAATGAATATGTGGGTAAATATGCCACAGAGTTACTTTCAAGCTAACCATTGATTCTTAATATCTTCTTATTTTAGAATTTAAAATTATTTCTATTATTTTACAGAAACACAGGTAAACTTGCTAGATATGGGTGTTAGTTTGAGATGTTCTGAAGTCACTAGACATATTGGGTTGTTTATTTTAAAGGAAACTAAGAAATGTAACTAGATCAGTGTTTATCCCTGGTGCTGTATGTAAACGTTGGATGTTATATTAGCCTCTTTAAATTTTTTTATTTTTAACTTTTTTTTAAAGATTTATTTATTTAAGTAATCTCTATACCCTGTGTGGGGCTCAGACTCACAACCCCTGAGTTCAAGAGTTTCATGCTCCACCAACTGAGCCAGTCACCAACTGCCCCATATTAGCCTTTTAAATATCACTTTAAGAAACAATACTGTAAGTGGTTAGGTAGGGGAAATCTTGTGTATATGTATATAGGGAAAATAAGAACAGCTGCCCTATGTTACACTAGAGTGTAAGCTGTTTGGGGGTGCAGGACGGGTGTTTCTTGTTCACTTCCAGAATAGTGCTTGGCGCATAGTAGGGGCTCAAGTAATAGTTGTTGAACTATTGATTCAAATAGAAAGTGGAAATGGTAATATTTCTAAATGTATATGGTTTTTGAAATCTTGTATTACATACTACATATATGTGTACCAAGACCAGTGAATATAGTCAGTTAGCTATTTCATCCATATTGTTAAAGGTTTATGCATTAAGTCTGGCCAAAGAAGACTTTGGGTCGTTTCTTGGGGAAATTGGATGGTTATGCATTTTATAGTATATTTATAGTTTCTTGGGGATTTTTTTTTTTGAGATTTTATTTATTTTTATTTTTAGAGAGAGAGAGAGCACATGCACAAGTGGGGGGATGGGGGAAGGGAGAGGGAGAGAATCTCAGGTGTAGACTCTGCTGAGTGCAGAGCCTGATGTGGGGCTTCATCTCACGACCCTGAGATCATGACCTGAGCTGAAACCAAGAGTTGGATGCTTAACTGACTGAGCCACCCACGTGCCCTTAAAGTACATTTATTATTTCCAGACGTGTTGGAAATGTTTCAGCTGCCTCTCTGCATCGCATCCCCCACATTGGAATCAGAATAAGGGTTGGGGAGGGGGAGAAGGAGTGAGAGATCCCATAGTGTAGTATGTGTTCGATTTATGTTAATATTTCTTGTGTGCTTGAAAAGAATGGCTCTTCTTTCTCTTGAGTGCAGAATTCTTTTACATATCCTTTAACTCTGATTTATTACTATGTGGTTCCAGTCTTCTGTATCATTACTACTGTTTCTGTGTGCTTAGTGTTTTGGCCTCTGAGAGGGGTGTTTGTGGATTTGTCTCTTTCTCCTTACGATTCTTCTATTGATTTTTGTCTTGGGTATTCTGAGCTCTGTTGTTATGTGCGTTTAGACTCAAGATCATTTTATCTTCTAAGTGAAATTGTTCCTTTTTAAAGTAACAATTCTCGGGACGCCTGGGTGGCTCAGTCCTTAAGCAGCTGCCTTCGGCTCAGGTCATGATCCCAGGGTCCTGGGATCAAGCCTCACATCGGGCTCCCTGCTCCGCGGGAAGCCTGCTTCTCCCTCTCCCACTCCCCCTGCTGTGTTCCCTCTCTCGCTGTGTCTCTCTCTGTCAAATAAATAAATAAATAAAATCTTTAAAAAAAAATAAATTTAAAAAAATGAAGTAACAATTCTCTTTAATCCTTTTGTATTAGTTTGGAAGTTACACATTTCTATTTCCCATTTTATTCAAACTGGTTACTCAGGTATAAAATTAGTTAAGAGCTCTGTTCTAGCCCAAACAACTCAAAAAGCTTCTAGCCCAAACAACTCAAAAAGTGGCAGTCATAGTGTTGATCTTTACCTTCTGTAATATCTTTGACTAATACTTTAGTCCCAGATGGTTTTAAAACCCCAACATTGAACTTTTTTTTAACAGATTGATCAAGCTATTTATACTTTTTTTTTTTTGCTCACCATCTTTTCTTGAATCTTCTATTTTTATCCTTTTCACGAACTCTATTATCTGTATTTAAAACGTACTTTTTTTTTTTTTTTAAGATTTTATTTATTCATTTGAGACACAGAGATAGAGAGAGAGACCATGAGCAGGGAGAGAGGCAGAGGGAGAGGGAGAAGCAGGCTCCTTGCTGAGCCAGGAGCCCAATGTGGGCCTCGATCCCAGGACCCTGGGATCATGACCCGAGCCGAAGGCAGACACTTAACCATCTGAGCTACCCAGGCGCCCCTAAAATTTACTTATTTTATAATTAATCCAGATTATTTCAGTTCTTCAGGTGCTGATTTCTTCTGCTAGTTTTGCTAGGTCTTCCTGCTTACTTTCTTCATGTGGTTTGTAATTTTTGAATTGACAATTTAAATTTTTTATTTTTATTTGTTTATTTTTTTAAAGATTTTATTTAGTTGTCAGAGATTGAGAGAGAGAGAGAGCACAAGCAGGGGGAGCGGCAGGCAGAGGGAGAAGCAGGCTACTTGCTGAGCAGGGAGCCTGATGCGGGACTTGATCCCAGGACCCTGGGATCATGACCTGAGCCGAAGGCAGACGCTTAACCGACTGAGCCACGCAAGCGTCCCTGATAATTTATATTTTTTAAATGTGAGTTAACATCATGGAGGCTGTTCTTTGCTATATAGAAATCCTATGTGTCCTGGTTTTTCAGAGTGTCCATGGAGAGCACTCTGTATAAATGCTGAGGGCACTAAAGGTTTCAGTGATTTTCAGTTTGGAGCTCCCATGCCTAGTGTGGTGTAGCCCTGGGGTTTTACTTTCCTACAAATGATCTTCTAACACCCACCCATCTCTGGACAAACTTCCCTGTTATCACCTCAGATGTGTAAAAAGAATTTTTCCAGGTCCCTTTTCATAAAAAGGGCACTTCTTTGAATTTCTGCATTTGATGCAGGGACTTCAAATTCCATTCCAGCCTCACCCGGCCCACAGCAAGCTCAGGGTCCTACCTTCTCTTCTCAGGAGGGTGTTGAAGCTCAGCTACCTTAGGAGTGGGTTGATCCCAGACTTTCATGGACCACCATGGAAGTCAGCTCCCATTTGCCAGTCTGTTTTTGATTTCCTTTTATATTTGACCAGGCTAAAGAAATGTATCTATATTTTAAATATTATCCAACATTTCTACGTGTGTGGGTGTGAGGGGTCTGTGTTCGGTTGTTCTCCAGTGGTTAAAGAAGTCATCTGTCACGATGACAGGCGCTCATTTTACACTTTTGATGTCTGTTTTGATATCATTTTAAACATTTTCAGTTTTGTCAGAAATTTGGACTAAATCTGAAAATGCCAACATATATTTTGACGGGAATTGAGAAGTTAAAATTGTATAATAATAAGAGCTCATAGCTCATTGAAAGGAAGCTTATATGTTGTATAAAATTGTCAGTTTGTCTTAAGATCTAACAGTCTTTTCAGAGTAGCAACAACAAATGTATTGCTTTGTTCTCTAGTTTATATTTGGATACATAGACTACCTCAAAAAAAGAATTTAACATTTATTTTTGTAGAAAATAGCAGTTGTAAATGGTCTAGGGAAACAGGTAAATTTACATTTAATGCTGACTGTGGCTGTAAAGAGCAGTGATATGAATATAAGCTGTGGTATTTATTGATTTATTGCTTTTTAGAAATCAGTCTTTTCTTTCATAATTAGGTAGAAACAGAAAAGAAAGATGTTCTTGATTTTGGCGACTTGACTTATGGTGGCTGGAAAGCTCTGCCATTAAAATTGATAAACAGGACTCATGCCGCTGTGCCAATCAGACTTGTTATTAGTGCTGTAAGTACTAACATACAGTAAGAAACTTCACAGAGCACATTGATTTGGAATTGTAGACACTCCTAATATCATTCTTGATTAATTTTTCTTATGGAAGTACATTTTTTTGTTAAGGATTCTGTCAACAAATTTAACATCACACCAACATTGTACTGTTGGCTTTATTGAAACCGATTCTTCTATTTCTGAACAGAATGCCATAGCCTGGCGCTGCTTCACGTTTTCCAAGGCACCCGTCCATGCTTCTTTGAAAGCAGCTCCATATGCTGACGTGATTGCTCAGCTGGCAGCTCCTTCTGTGGTCAACCACATGATGCCTGCTAGCTACGATGGGCAGGTAAGCTGGGGGATTGAAGGACTGCTTAGAATTGAAGAGGAAGGTAGGTTTCCAAACGACTTATCTTTCTTTTTTTTTTTTTTTTAAAGATTTTATTTATTTATTTGAGAAAGAGCACATGAGAGGGAGGAGGGTCAGAGGGAGAAGCAGACTCCCTGCCGAGCAGGGAGCCCGATGTGGGACTCGATCCTGGGGCTCCAGGATCATGACCTGAGCCGAAGGCAGTCGCTTAACCAACTGAGCCACCCAGGCGCCCATGACTTACCTTTCATTAAGACTTAAATCTTAATGCTAGTGTAAATTTATTTTATTTTATTTTACAGGATCCAGAATTTCTGATAATTTGGGTTCTTTTCCATGGTCCAAAGAAACAGATCACTTCTTCAGGTATCATACATATGTTTTTTGGGAATTGCTTTACTCTGTAGCTAAATAAACCACAAAGTTGAGGCCTGTTTCCTCCATCAGTAAATGTGAATACTTTGAGTAATTTGTCAAATATTTTGTGTTGTTTTTAAAATGGGGCAGAGAGCATGCATGCTGTTTTGGGTCAAACCCATGTTTGGGTAACCCCAGCGAGTACCACTGAAAACCTTTTGGGATCTTTTCTGTTCACTGATTTTATCATATCTACCAGTTGGATGCTTTCTTTCTTTTTCTCCTTTCCCCTCCACTCATTTTATTCCTCTTTGAATTCTTTAAATTCCTTAGAATTTCTTGTGACCCCTGAGGGTATAGTGTTGGGCCACTTGAGGCATTTAGAATTAAATAACTCTCTGGTCTCTGAACTAAAAGAATCAACTTTTGTAGAGATTTTAGATTCAGCAGAAGAGTTCTTGGCAAGAGTCGATATAGAAGTTGATAGCCCAAACCCTACCCCAGTCATTAAAAGTATTGGTCTTCAAGCAAGAACAGGAATAGCTAGGATACATGCTCCAAAAGACTTACAGGTACCCTAAACTCTTCTCTTTGCCACGATTTTATGTTCAGGTTGATTTCATTCTAATTGTGACAGTATTTAAAATGTTGGTTTTACCCCATCCTCTAGACTATGCACTTGTTTGCCAGTATGGCTTCCTCAACAAAGCAGCACTTACCTTTGAAAAATGCGGGGAATATTGACGTTTACTTAGATATCAAGGTAAGAATTTGTGTCAGAATGCTATGACATAGTATTTCCTCAGACTGTGAGACTCTGAGTATCTCCTCACATTCTGAAGGTTGCTCAGCTGCCTCCCTTGGCAGAGTGCCATGGGGATCAAACAGAAGAACCTGTGTGAGTGCTTTAAAAGCTGCGGGTTACACTAGTGTGAAATAGATGGTAGGGTACTTTAACTTTGACCTCTGATGTTTTATGTGTAAGAACCAAGTTCTAGATTAGCCCCTGAAAAATGTGTGTGTTATCCTGTGGATAGGTGGAATTGGAGGAGAGTGATCACATATGTAGACGTTATTTCTGAGATGTGTGGGTGAGCAGGAGGGTATTAGCAACGGGGATGTCATGGGATGTCATGGGATGGGAGATGAAGTTTGTTATGGAAGAGGAAGTACCCTTTCCAAGAGAAAAAGACAAGGTGGGGCAGTGACAGACAAGGCAGAAGGGAAAAATAACCTATCAGAGTAAATGAAAAATGAGAGTAACTGAGTAAGAGCTGTATTTGCCTAAGTTGGCATTTAGTTATAATTGTATAAATATTTAGATCCCAGATCAAGGAAGTCACTTTTCAGTGGATCCAGAGAATCTATTCCTTAAACCTGGAGAGGAACGCGAAGTTATAGTCACATTTACTCCAAAGGACTCCCAAGCCTGTGAGGAAAGGTAATATAAAATTATTTATAATAACAAGTTATACTCTTCCCTCAAAATAGCCAGTGTGCTTCAGTCCACAGCTTGAATGATAGAGTACATGTTTTATCTTACCTAATAGATAATATAGCTCTGTTTAACCTCTTTTTGCCTCAGATTTTCTTCTTTTTGTTTACTAAAACTCTCCTTTAAACCCAGCTGACTAGAAATTAAGAAATTACTATTTTCAGGTATATTCTGACAAAAGCAATAATAAAATGTCAATCTTGATGTTTCTCATTAACCTTTCCACACTCTCCAAGGAAGCCATTGCCAGTTGTTAAAGTTTAAGATGCTTCCCCACACACCCCCCACCCCCACCCCTTCTCCAGGCTTGTAACATTTTGGTGCCCAAATCATAAGTGGTCAGAGCACCGTTGTCATTAGTATTTGAACTTGCTTGGTGAACAGAGCTTAGAAGCATGGTGTCCTGAGACACACATGGCCTGCCCTCCACCTGGGTTATAGAATGCCTTAGTGTGCTCAGTCCGCTCCTGTGACTTTACGGACAAGAGCTGGTCTGCACCGATGCGAATACTTGTGCCTGGAACGCGTGCCCGCAACTTCACTGGGTTAACTCTTCCATCTAGGAAGCTTTTCTCAACTCCTTCCAGACTTCTCATAAATAGTAGTTGGTAAGATTCCTGTGGCCCCGTGAACTTCCCCTCTCCCGTTACGTCGATGGTATTATGACTGTCTCTTTCCTTGTGTGTATTCTTCTTTGTAATATAAGCTCTAAGGGTGGGAATGTCATTGTATCCTCAGTGCCCAATTCAGTCTCTTCGGACAAAGGAAGCCTGTGGGGAATAGATGCCAATAGAACTGAATTCTGGACATTCACCTCAGATGGCTTTCTTTCTTAGGATCTTAAAAATATTTGTGCAGCCATTTGGACCTCAGTATGAAGTGGTGTTAAAAGGTGAAGTAGTTTCTTCAGGAAACAAACCTCTGACACCTGGCTCTCGCTGCTTAGCTGCTCCATCGATGTTGTCCAACAAGCAGTTTCTGGCCTGGGGGGGTGTCCCTCTTGGTAGAACACGGTAAGTATGCATGTAGCAACCTTTGGATGTGAAGATTCTGCTGTCATCACCTAGTGTTAGTCTCTGGTGTGGTAGTTAGGACCATGTTAGTGCTTTCAGAGTTGAAGTAAAGCTGTGTTATGTTCCCATCGTGAACTCGGTTGTTTTAGTTAAAATTTTCACCTCTGCAATCCAAAAAAATAAGTTAAGGTTTTCTTAGGCTCTTTTCTGTGCTGATTACCAAATTTAGGCAATTAAGAGTTTCTCTGTTCCTTCTCTGGAAAGCCCTATGGAAAGGTGGGAAGAAACAATAATCGGACACCTTGCCTTCTGCTTAAGGAGTTTACAGAGTAGTTAGTGAATATCTTGTACTTTAAAGAGTATAAGGAGTCTTTAATAGAGCAGATCTGTTCTGTCATAGTTTAATGTGAATTACATCTCGAACCTTATTTTTATGTGCACTTTGTTTATACATTTTGAATATGAACTCTGAGTTAATAAATTGGCATATAATATATAGTATGGTAATATTTTTTCCCTTCATAAGCTTAGCAACATAGCTAAAATTTTTTTGCCAACCTGAAATATAACAATTAATAATCTAGTAGTTATGAAACCTCAGTGTTTCCTCTATTTTGCATTTTTGTGTTTGTGTTTGACCTAAATGTTTTACCCATACATTTCTATGGCACCTGAACAATAAGAAACTTCTGGCTGAATCTGTACTATAGGTACTTCTTTAAAATTATAGTTTTGTCAGTGCAAAAAGAATCTGATTGAACCTCCTTACTTAATAGAGTTCATACATCTGCTTGACCATCCATGTAATCATATGTACCTTGTCTTGTTCTGAAAGCAGCTTTCAGAAAGACACAGTAAGATAAAAACAGTTGAGGGCTGACTGCTGTGGGAAAATGAGACATGGTCACCATAAAGGTAGTGCCCAAAGGCTCACCTGTAGACCCTGTACCCTTGCCTTGATGTAGGTCTTGTGCTTGGTTCTGACTCTTCCCCCATCATCCTGAAACAAGTCAGAGTGTTCAAAGGTTAAGAACAAACCAGTTACTGCGTGAGTGAGTATAGCTGTTCCTGCTACAGACTTCAGAAAGATGTTTCTTCCAGGGTCCTTTTAAAGAGAAATCCATACAATATAGTGAGTCTCAGAGTAAGACAACTTCACAGTAAATACTCCTATCAGGATGCTCCCCCTTTGAGGTGCTCAGTCCAGTCTGGACGCGTCACATGTGAACACTCAGCTAATAGCGTTTTCTGGGTACTGAAGCATGTGGTGGCTTGATTGAGACAGCTTAGGCCCCTAGAAGAATGGTGGGCTGTGTGTCCTTTAAGGAGCTCTCAGTAAAGATTCGCTCAGCTAGACCTTTGAAAAATCCTGAATGGCAGGGGGTTTGAGGTATTGTGCCCTCTTTAGTAGCTCCTGTGTTGTTAGTTAAGCTTTTTGCAGCCAGTTAGGATGGAATACACATTGAAAGGAAGGGCTGAACAAAGGCATATTCCTGTGTAGGTTTTTCCAGCTCTATACAGTTGAACCTGAACAGTGTCTGTATGCCATATTTTTCCTGAAAACATTGATTTGTGGTCTGCTCCAATACATGTACAAATAGTGATTGAGACCTTGAAGTTCTGTGCTCTGGAAGGTGGCTGAAATAACTTAGCTGTTCAGATCAGCCATTGATGTCTAAGTGAAAGGAAGAGGAAAATCACTTTCCAGTATACCCTGGCAACAAGTATCTTGTGCTACTCCTTTGTAAGGATGTTGCAGCAGAGTTTATGATAAAGTGGTGTGCTCTCTGCTTATAAAGAGATCTTCCTATTTTCTGTCCATTAAAAATGTCCTATGAAACAGTCAGAGGCTGTGACCCAGTGCATGCTGGGAGAGGACTCAGAAACAGGGTGGGGGATGCTGGTGCCTACTAGGTGCCCTTCCAGTGTGGTACTTGCCTATTCTCTGCCTGTCTTTATGGAAGAAGGTGCTTCTCAAAAACGGAGATTTGAAGTAAGCTCTTCTAGAGTAAAGAAAAAATTAATATATAATGTGGGGGGGGGCAGTGGACACGTCACATGTGTAATGGGTTTTGAGTAATGGGTTTTGCCTCAGTTATAGATAGAAATGATAATTAATAAATTAAAATTATATTTTCTCAGGGTAAAGTGGTCCAAATAAAGTGGTACTTCATTCTGATGTTTTTGGATTTTTGAAGTTCTGCATTTTTCCATATATTCATTCACTCATTCTAGTTTCTCATAAGTCTGCATATGTAGTTTGGCTCTTTGTTGCTTAGGTTTTAGTATTTTTTTCTTATTAATTTGTGTGGACCCTATATAATAATGAAGTTAACCCTTTTTATTTTGTATAGTTCCTTTTTAAAACGAGAAACTGAACCCCCCCCACCCAAATTGGTAGCTCTACTACTTGAAAATGATAACCACATTTCTTTAAAAACAGATAAAATATAAAAGCTTTTAAAGAATTCTTTTTTCGGTAAATCTTTCCCAGTCAGTGTTCCTATGAATGCTTTTCCCGGGTCTGCTGATAGCGGAGGTCTTAGATTTTATTCTGAGGTTAAGCTCAGCAATCTTTCCCCTTTATCCCAAGTTGGACAAGACATAGGCCACAGTTTAAATAATGTAACTGTCAATATTCAGAATTTGAATACAATGGAGGTTTACTCATGATTTCCTATTCTCCCAATGAAGATAGGATTCATATATTTTCAAAGATTGAAGGATTGTTTTTTACCACCAGCCAGCTGTTATTCATAAGTCTATTGTACTTGCATATTATAACTTTTTTAAAAGTATGGTTAATTCAGTGTACCGTTTAAAAGACCAATTTGTGCAAATGAGGCCCTTAGAGTGAAAAATCTAAGCAATGTGCCTGGGACTCCTTGTTGCCATTCAAGCTAAGCATGGTATTGACTTAGAGACTTAATGAATTTGTTAATGTGGATTTTCATTTGATTGTTTTACAAGACAGATAAGACTTATATGTATAGTATAAATAAGGTCGGCTAAGGAGCTATAATAGGAGAATGATTAAACCAAAGAGTTTCTCTGACAAGGTGAATATGTTTTGAGTATGTTTTCAGAAATGTGGAATCCTAGGACTGTGGAGATACCTTTCCAGGCTGCTAATAAAATGGCATATGTAATCCAGTCCATCTCTAAACATTGCAGTCAGTTTTAATTGGCTTTGGTTTTATAGTTGTAGCAATATCCACAGAGGAAAACTACATTTACAATGTGTAATTGTTCCTAGGCTTCAGAAGCTAGCTTTACGAAATAATTGTACATCTACAACCCAGCATCTGCGACTGCTCATTAGAGGACAAGACCAGGACTGCTTTCAGGTTTGTAGAGTGCATGGTGCTGTTTCATGCTCTTTTAGACCACTTACATATGCAGACCGTTGTGTCTTCGTCTTTGAAGCTTTGGGTTGATGGTAGTTTTATTTGGGCTCCTCCTTTGTTGTATGCAGTGATTGTTTTTAAATTGTAGCTTCAGCATACTTTTGGTTCAGAAGAACGACTAACCAGTAACTGTGAGATTAGAATGCGTCCAGAAGAAGACATTCACATCTCTGTGTTATTTGCACCTACTCGATTATCTTGTATGTTGGCTAAACTTGAAATTAAACAACTGGGAATTCACTCACAACCGGGCATTAAGTTCACGGTAAGATGATTTTATTGCCTTTTTTTTCTCCCATGCAGTTTCTTACATCTTGTAACTATTAATTTAATATTGGTAAATTATGTATACTCTACTTTTTGTAAGTCAGAATAGGTGATTGCCTTTTACAAACAAGTTAGGGAGTAATTAATGTACTTTGTACAAGAGTTGTGTTATAAAAGTAGTCTCCATAGTATTACTGTAGGAAACCGTTTCTTCTCATGCCTTTAAGGTTCATTTCAGCTTGAGAATTTTGAAATATACCCATCTTTACAGTAACACATTTTTTGGTAAAACCAGATCAAACTGTTTAAGATACTTTCCAAGTAAATTTTATTCTTTCAATTCAGCAAAATACCTGTTGACACCATTTACTAGACTCTGTTCCAGAACTAGGGATACAAAGACGAGAGCTTTTTATATTTTGTTTCTTCCCATCATAATTTTCAAAAGGATTTGAACTCATTTCTTTAGATACATTTAGAGTAGTGAGAGATAAAAGTGGTAAATCATTGAGAAAAGGAAAAAAGGACAGGGTGGTCAAACACACACTCCATAAAAGTGCATACCTTAAAACTACACGGTTTTTGGCTGTGGGGCTGGAACTAAAATGTTGGTCCATTTTCTAGTGTTAGAGAAGGAATGTAATGAATCACAAGATTAGCAGTGCTTAAAAGGTTGAGGTTTTGTTTGTTTGTTTGTTTGAGAGAGAGAGAAAAGGGAGGGGGAATGGGAGGAGGGCAGAGGGAGAGGGAGAAAGAATCCCAACGTGGGGCTTGATCTCATGACCTTGAGATCATGACCTGAGCTGAAATCAAGAGTTGGACGCTTAACTGACTGAGCTACCCAAGCACCCCTGAAACATTTTTTGTTATTTTTTTTTAAACAGTAGATCTTTATGGCAAATCTAACTTTTTTTGATGCTGAAGCTTGACATATTCTCTGTGGAGCTCTTCACTTGGCCCCATGAGCTGTGGTGGGCAAAATTGTTTAAAGATGTAAGTGGTCAGGTGCCTGGCCAGCTCAGTCAGTAGAGCATGTGACTCTTGATCTTGGGATTCTGAGTTTTAGACCCACGTTGGGGGTAGGGTATACTTAATTTAAAAAAAAAAGGATCTAAGTGGTCGTCTTTAGGAAGAACATCCTTCCACGTGAGCCGAGGACACAATGCCAAAGTACAACATATCCTGATGGTCTGGTTTCAAGTAAGAATCAAGTGGTTTGTGGAGAGGACTGGATGGGCTGTGTCTTTCAGACTATCCTGAATATATTTCCATTAGTTTCAGGTTGACTAGCCAAGATGTTTAAGATTATTCTTTTTTTTTTTTTTTTTTTTTTTTAAGATTTTATTTATTTGACCGAGAGCACAAGTAGGCAGAGTGGCAGACAGAGGGAGAGGGAGAAGCAGGCTCTCCGCTGAGCAGGGAGCCGGATGTGGGGCTCGATCCCAGGACCCCAGGATCATGACCTGAGCCGAAGGCAGCCGCTTAACCGACTGAGCCACCCAGGTGCCCCTAAGATTATTCTTAAGTAAGAATTTCTGGAGAACTAATAATTCCCTGATGGCTTAGGGCAGGACCATTTGTTTTGACAGTCACCAAGCAGAAGTTCAGGCTGATGTCCTCTTAAGACAAACTAGGATCCTAGTGGGAGTCCTGCCTATGTAGCTTCCACCTGTCCTTTCAGAGGTGGCCTGAATGGGGACCTGAAGTGTACAGATGAATATGGCCTTTATCTCACAAGAAGGCTTGGACCACCAGCACTGCTGTATGTTGTAGAGATGAGGAACTGGTACAGTGGTGGAAGAGCACTGGGAGCAGCCCTGCTTCTGTTCTTCACACTCACTCCGGATCAGTCTCCACTTGCTCGTGCTTTACTCACTTATTAAATATTATCTTCCTGGTTTGGTTCTGAGAAACTAGTGAAATTATACTTTGTGTACCATAAAACATTGTGGGACTGCAATAAAGACACATTTATTGCATGCTGAGTATATGCCAGGCACTACTCTTAATCATCACTACATGGATTATCACACACTATCTTCAAAACAACTAAGATCATACCACTGTCTCCATGCTACACATAGGGAAGCAAACCTAGAGAGGGGCTTGCCATGGTGGTGCATCTTACATGGCAGTACGTGGTTCAGGGTTCAAATTCAGACTACCTGACGGCAAAGCCCATTTTTATCTATTATGCAGGCTCTAGGTGTTCATACTACTTCTGTTTTCCAGTCCCTTAGAGCAGGAGTTCTCAACCAGAGGCTGTTTTACCCTCCAGGGGACTTTTGGCAATAAGTGGACACATTTTTGGTTGTAACTGCGGGTGGGGAAAAGGGTGCTCCTGGCATCTAGTGAGTAGAAGCCAGGGATGCACATAAACTCCCTGCAAGGTGCAGGATGGCCCCCACGCCAAGGAATGATGTAGCTCAAGATGTCCATAGTGCGAGGTTAAGAAAACCTGCTCTAGGGCAGTAGTTCTTCCTCTTGAATCTTGGGATCTATTAGCATTGGTCAGAGTTTATTTCATTTAATCATTCTTTTTCTTAACCTTTTACTCAGCAGTTATTTGTGATTCCTTAGGCTTTGAAATACAGGAAGAATACTTACATTGAGTGTTTTCAAAAACAAACTTTTCCCATTTTCTAGTTTCATACATAAAATTTACTTGGAAGTTTCTGTGGGAAGAGAAATTAGAAACAGTTTTGGTTTTCAAAACTACCAAGAGCTCACTCTGAATGAGGAGGGATTTGTAGGAGCTTCAGATCTGAAGCACTTTAAAATGCTGCCAATCTGTACTTATTTTGGCACACCAATACCAATTTATGAGGTCCCTAAATTTAATTTTTCAAAACGTTATTTTAAGTATGTAACACAACTCAAAATAAACTATTGACGTTTTCAAGTTTGCAAGGCATTCTTTGAAACACATTTTATTTTTCAAAAGATTTTATTTATTAGAGAGAGAGAGAGCATGAACGCGGGGGAAGGGGCAGAGGGAGAGGGTGAAGCAGACTCCCCTTTGAGCAGGGAGCTTGATACGGGGCTCGATCCCACAACCCTGAGACCATGGTCTGAGCAGATGGCAGATGTTTAACCAACTGAGCCACCAGGTGCCCCTGGAACACAGTTTAATAATTAGGAATGATAGATCATTTTGAAAGGAGTGCATTTTTTTAAGATTATTTTGTTTAAATATTTTATTTATTTATTTGACAGAGAGTACAAGCAGGGGGAGCAACAGAGGGAGAGGGAGAAGCAGACTCCCTGCTGAGCAGGGAGCCCGACTGGGGGCTCAGTCCCAGGACCCTGAGATCATGACCTGAGCCAAAGGCAGATGTTTAACCAGACTGAGCCACCCAGGCGCCCCTATTTATTTATTTTAGAGAGAGCATGAGTGCGTGAGTTGGGGGAGGGAGTGGGAGAGAGAATCTCAGGCAGACTCCCCGCTGAGCTCGGAGCTTCCTCCCAGGATCCTGAGATCATGACCTGAGCCAAAATCAAGAGTTGGGTGTTTAACCGACTGAGCCACCCAGGTACCCCTTAAAGGAGTGCATTTTAAAGGATATGGAAAGTTTGTTTTCTAGCAGCGTATCTATTTTCCTACATTTTTATTTATAGACTTTATTCTCTGAATCCTTGTTTCCTGGTAGTGCTGAACCCTGTGGAAGCAGCCTGGCTTGGAGACAGCACCCACTGGCCCTTAAAGCCTGCCTCCAGTCTGCACTCTGGCTACCAGGGAGTCTGTCCTCTGAGAGTTGTTTGAGTTCTTGCTTCTGTTTGGTCCCTTTGGCACACTTCTTTCTCATCTGATAGATCAAAAGCTAATAGGATTATAGAACAATAGATTTTATTTCACCAACACATTTCATTTTCAAAATTGAGAATAATTGGGAGTTGGAAGAATTATATGGTGAACCCTCACATACCCTACCACATAGATTCTACAGTTAACATTTTGCTCTGTTTGATCACATATCTCACCATCCATCAATTTGTCTCTTTTTTTATGCATTTCAAAGTAAATTACAAACATCAGTATATTTCACCCTAAACATTAGCTTCTTAAGCAAGTTTGTCTATACTAATCTTTTATTCCTTAATCATCTAAGCTTGGCTTGTATAACAATGAAATAATTTAGCATATTGCAAGGTAAATAATTTTGCAACTCTTTGATTTGTTTTTGTCCTAAGAGAAGTTCTTTAATATGATGCTGGACTGGGGCACCTGGGTGGCTCAGTCGTTAGGCATCTGCCTTCGGCTTGGGTCATGATCTCAGGGTCCTGGGATTGAGCCCCACATAGGGCTCCCTGCTCGGTGGGAAGCCTGCTTCTCCTCTCCGACTCCCCCTGCTTGTGTTCCCTCTCTCGCTGTGTCTCTCTCTGTAAATAAATAAAATCTTAAAAAATATATATATATATGCTGGACTGGAAGTGGGGTAATTAGCCAAAGTACACAAAGAATAATAATTGTATTAAATCTGTATGGGTTTTTTTTTTCTGGCTATAATTTAATCTTCTGCTTTCTGCTTACATAAAAATAATTTTGGATGTATATATTTTCTGCTTTTAGATACCTTTGTCTGGATATGGAGGAACAAGTAATCTTATTTTGGAAGATGTTAAAAAGTTATCTGACAGTTACATGGTAACAGTGAATGACTTAGTACCTGGCAAAGAAAGTAGAATTGTTTTTTCTGTTCATAACACTGGCTCTCGGGCAGCTTTTGTTAAAGCAATAGGTTTTAAGGATTCTCAGAAAAAAGTTTTGCTGGATCCTAAAGTATTAAGGATTCTTCCAGATAAATTTGTGCTCAAAGAAAAAACACGAGAAGTAAGTATAAGTCTCTGCACTAAAAATATGAACTCATTTTTAGGTTAAATTAAGAATTATGTATTTTATAGCTAAAAACTAGTATTTGAAAGTAATAAAGGAATGGAAATACCTGATCTTAGAAACGCTGTCATATGCATCCATGTCTATTGACTGTTTAGGCTCATATGGTAGTTAATTCACAATAAAATGACTTAAGAAAAATATTTAATATTCACTCCTGATTTTTTTCCTTGGCATCAGGATGTTACCATAATATATAATCCATCAGACAGAGAGAGCAATTATATAACCACAACAGAACTGTCAACTGTATACTTCTTTGGTGGTGATGAAATTTCGAGGCAGCAGTATCGAAGGTAGGTTACTTATCTTAGATGATGTTGGAAACTCTTCCGTAGAAATAATGAAGGCTTAAAAATGGTTTGGGATTTGAAAGTTATAAAACATGCTTAGCTACTTATTAGTAAACCGGTGGATGAAAAATCTTGGTAAAATTTGTATAGCTGACAGTCCGCCATGATGTGAGGAAGAAATGCATGTGGGAAACCCATCTGCCATATTTGCATTGTGCCTTCTTTTCTAGACAGATGTATTATGCCTCTTCTCCTTTATGCAAATAGGTACCTCAGACTTCATAATAGGACGATCTTCCTAATGATGGTAGGTCAATTTTAGAAAAGATGTAAGAACTACTGAAAGAATATATTGTGTATAAACACACCTGACTTATTTGTAGTATTTCTGGGAATGTTGTGAATTATTTGAAAGGATTAAGTTGTATTTAGAAATGTGTAGGGTGTTTAACTTGGTTACTTAACGCCATGTGCTTCTAGAAAATTTGGTACTTCTAAATAATAGTTTAATACACAAAAATGTCAAATTTAGACATTTAGATTTAGGTGTGATTTAAGCATAGGTAACTTTCTTGTATGTTGAATTCAGAGTTCTTGTATTATAAAATTTTGTTTCCTAGCCTGCAGGGCCTGAATATAAAATAAGTGAAGCTCAGGACACTTGATCTGTCAGTAGGAAACCATTCGCTCCCACTAGGGGAGGCTTATATGCATTTAGCAGTATTTCCTTCTTCCACCCCTTTGTGCTCTGCTGTGTTTTATTCTGATACATAATTTAGGAGATTGTTTTATTTTTAATCTGTTGAGGATTGTTGGAACATTTAAAAAGAGACTTGAATGACAGGTTGCTACATGATGTTAGAATAGACCCAATGTAAAGAGCTCAACTTTGAACCTGCTTTTGTTTCTCAGTTAAGTATTTTAAGACACAGAAACTGGCATTTGGAGAAATTAAATTACCAGGTTTGGGTTTATTTTTCCCCCTTTCTCTCTACTGGGATATAGAAATCAGCATATTGTTTTAGAACTCCTCTTTGCCATATATATATAGTAATGAGATTTCTTTTGTTTGTGAACATCTGAGTATTACAGAGAAATTTACATTTCCGTTCTCTCACCTCAGAGATTCTTTAGAAGAGGCCAGGTAAATACAGTTATATGGCAATTTAAATTTCTCTCTCTGACAGCTCTTACTTTTATTATGTTCTTGGCATATTCTCTTTTTTTCTGAGACAGATTTCTAACTATGATCAAATTTTCACAAATACTGAAAATGTAAGACCTGAAAAGAATCTAATTTTACTCTTCTTTCTACTCTTATTTTAGGGAGCTCTTGTTTTGATGTTAATATTTAAATGAAAGTGATGACTGTACTACCATGTATAACTTTGAAGGGAACTTCCAAAACAATTTTCTTTTAAAAATTGCTTATACTAAGATTTAAGACAGGATTTCAGACAGCTGTTTGTGAGATTTGCCAAATACACTAATGAGAATCTAATTTATGTAAAATCACTTTTGAATAAAAATCTCTGTTGGCAGAGCCCTGTCGCATAAACCAGGGGTTATAGAACAAGTACTTCCAGAACATAGTGTGCTGCAGCACATTGATTTTGCGGAAGAATTTCAGCATGAGTTTCTAGTAACTGAAGGTAAGACTTTCAACATGTCTAACTACTACAAATGACCCAAAAGATTTATATCTAGGCCCAGTGATGTGTTATAGGGAGGAAGAGTATTAGATTATGGCGTCCGGCTGAGTTTGAGCCACAGTTCCGCTATATGACTTTGGACGTCACTGAGATTAAGTTTTCTTTTTTGTAAATGAGAGCTACAGTATCAGCTTCTCATCCATAAGGAGTTGTTGTGACGATTAAACGAGAGAGCTTTGCTATATAAATGTTAGATATTATTAATGTATTGTGGCACCTGTTCTATGGATAGACTTATAAACAGGAGGAGAATGATCATTATTAGGCTCAGAGTAATTACTATGTAAGATTTAATGATTGCAAACTTGAACTCATTTTGAGATTTCTGTGTCTGCTGTGCAGTTTATGGAGGATGTGATGGTGGGGAAAAAAAATCCAAAATAGACAGCAGTGGAATAATTCCAGCCTAGATTTTTAGCTCTATTTGAGCTGAATTGTTCAAGCATCTAATGGTGTTTATTACTGATAAAAAAAAATATGTATCAAGACATACAAATTGTGTAAAAATGGACAGATTTTTACCACAGTGTTGTTCATAACAGCAGGAAGTTAGAAGTAACCTAAATATCCAAGAATAGGGCATTGTTTAATTATGTAATCGAATATGTTGAAGCTATTAAAACAATGATACGATTCTATGTTAAATGACATGAGAAAGCTCTTCATTAAGAAAAATTATTTTAAAGTTTACATATTAACATCTCATGGTAAAAATGATTTAATGTGTCTGAGGTAAAAGCTACAGAGGTAAAATTGCAGGAGTAAACACACCAGCTATTGACAATGGTTATGTTCTGGTAGTAGACTTTCAGGTGGTTGTGGTTTTTGTTATCTAGTTTTTTAATGGTAAAATATATATTGCTTCTGAAATATGAAATGATAAAAGGATATTTATAGTTATGTAGAGGTGATGTAGAATAGTCTGTGATCTTTTTGGTTATTAGGAGTCTAGATCACCTACTCAAAGGGAAGGTAGGGGTGGATTAGTTAAAAATAGTGAAAAGATTTGAAATGGATCTTGTCAGCAGTGTGATTTGGAAATGAAACAATTTAAGGCCATGTCTGCCACTTCATCTCCTCTGAGCTTTACCTTCCTTCTCCATCGTAAGAAAGATCCCAATAAATAAAAGAGTTAAACGGAATTAGGCTTTATAGATGGAAACACTTAGTAACATACCACAACAATCCTGAAGACTGTGATTAAAAGTAGGTAGCATGAGTTTGTAGTGGTTCAGAAGTTGGCACAGTTGCGTGATTTGGCAACATTTCATTTATTGATTGAATGGACATGTATTGAGAGTAGAGGGTGCCAGTCTGTAGAGGTGAAAGATGAAGTCCTTGCCCTTTAGGTTCTCACAGACTAAGGGGAAGACGGGTGATTAAAGTGTGGTATGAAAAGGGCTATGATGGAACTGTGTTTAGGAATCTGGAGAATATAGGGATGCGTGGGTGGCTTAGTCAATTGAGTGTCTGCCTTTGGCTCAAGTCATGATCTCAGGTTTCTGGGATTGAGTCCTGCATCGGGCTCCTACTCAGCGAAGAGTCTGCTTCTCCCTCTCCCTCTGTGCTGTCTCTCCCTCTCTTGCTCTCTCTCAAATAAATAAATAAAATCCTAAAAAAAAGAAAAAAGGAATCTGGCGAATATAAAGGGTACCCCATTTAAAATGAGGTGACTCTTGAGGTATCTTGAAGAATGAGGAGAAGTTGACAAGATGGAGAAGATGGGGACCAGAATGGGGAAGGATATTCCAAGGAGAGGGAGCTGCATGTACAGAAATTCAAGACATGTGTTATGTTAAGGGTCATGTTGACAAACCCAACCAAAAACTCAAGTAACCTGTCAAGACCACCCATCTAAGATGGGGTTGAGTTGGGACTTCAGGTAGGTCATTGGGACACCACAATACTAGATTCTTTGAGATGGTATAGTTATTGTCCAGAGGAAGGGAGAAACCAATCCCACTTTGTTTTGTGTTGGTTAGTATAGTAGATCACCTATGGGAATGTTACAGTTGAACTTTTTACGTGGTTATTTTGAATAACATTTGTTTTGAACACACTACTATTACAGGTATTTATAATCTTGCTTTTGCAAAATGTGTGACTTGTGGCAAATATTTTCACACTTGATTTAAACTTTTATAGTCCAATATCTTGGTTATTATAAATTTCAATTTACACTTACTGTGTTCTTTTTAAAAATTTTTCATTTAAAAAGTATAATTCTTAATGTCCAATTTATTATTTTTTTTTAAAGTAGGCTCCACGCCCAGCATGGAACCCAGCGTGGGGCTTGAACTCATGACTCTGAGATCAAGATCTGAGCTGAGATCAAGAGTCAGACAGATGCTTAACTGAGCCACCCAGGCACCCCTCTTAATGTCTTATTTAAATGTGGAATACAAGCATGTCCTATAAAATTTCTTGTATATATAAATTCAGGTGGACTAATCTAGAGATGTTCAACTCTAGCACTGTTTCATTAATCACAATGTTTAGTTATATTATTGCCTGGTTTCTAGATTTGCTAAGGTTAAATGTCTGTGAGACCACCACTTATAAATTGTGTATCCTTAACCTCTTTGTGCTTCAGATTCCTCATCCTTGAAGTGGAGATAATAGATACCTACCTCAAAGAGTTGTGAAAGCTTACTAGATTAATATGCACAAAGGGATTAGAACAGTACCTGGCCCCCAGTCAGCTTGTTGCATATGGAGCTTTAAACATATTCATACTCTAATGCTCATAACAACCCCTGAGATAGTTACTTTATATTATCCTTGAGGAGACTAGGGTTTAGAGAGGTTAATTTGCCAAATTCAAGGCCAGAGCCTGAGCTGCCTATAATGTCATGCTAGTCAGTAGTAGTAAACATCAATTGTCACTCACCCCCAACCTAAGAAAATAGTATTCTGTGGCTATAAATGTATAAGTTTATCTGTTAATTTGTAGTGTGATTATGTGAAGATTCATATATTTCAAACATTATTTTCTGTTTCAGTGTATGATCTTCCCCAACGGCCTAATGATATTCAGCTCTTTTATGGAAACATGCATAAAATTATACTTTCAGTAATTGGAGAATTCAGAGATTCTGTGTCTAGCAGTGAATTCCTTCAGCGTTCTTCCAAAGCTGTCTTAGAATCTAAAAGGTAAAACAGACAAACAAAACATCTTTCACCAGATTTCAAGATAATTTAATTCATAGTAGAGCTGATCTTTGCTCTGTACTTTTTTGCCTCCCAAAATGTTTATTTCATCTTTATATTTTAGTTTAAGTTGAAATAATTTCAAATTTACAGAAAAGTTTAAAAATAGAACTTACGCTACCTGCATTGAGATTCCTCAGTTGCTAACATTTTACCACATTGACCTTATTATTCTTTATGTATATATACCTTTTTCTGAATCATTTAAGAGTAAGTTGTGGGCATGATGACCAGTTTGTCCTAAGTTTCCTAAAAACACAGACCTTCTCCTAAATAGCTATAGTCAACCCATCAAAATTAGGACCTTAGTATTGTAAAAATGCTAACATCTAGTCCACAGATTACATGCAAATTCCCCAGTTCCCTAATAAAGCCCTATATTTATAGTTAAATCAAAGAAATAAGCAAAAAACTTCCTCTTTGGTCCCAAATCTAATCTGAGATCACACATTACATTTAGTTAGCCTGTCTTTACCCTTTTTCAATATAGAACACTTCCTCAGTCTGTCTTTCTCTTTCATGACAGAACACAGAGGGTTCGGTCATCAAATCAGAGCCACAGAATCAAAGATATTACCCAGAACTAAGCTTTAGTAATAATTTTAGGTGAAAACATGAGGAAATCAGGATTGCTAATGATGCTTCCTAGGCCCTTTTTGCAACATTAATACTCTACTCTGGTTCAGATTTTTTTGTTTGTTGTTTTTTAAAAATTCTTTTTTTGTTGTTATCTTAATCACCATACATTACGTCATTAGTTTTTGATGTAGTGTTCCATAATTCATTGTTTGCGTATAACACCCAGTGCTCCATTCAGTACCTGCCCTCTTTAATACCCATCACCAGGCTAACCCATCCCCCCATCCCCCTCCCCTCTAAAACCCTCAGTTTGTTTCTCAAGAGTCCATAGTCTCTCATGGTTCGTCTCCTCCTCCGATTTCCCCCCCTTCATTTTTCCCTTCCTGCTATCTTCTTCTTTTTTTTTTTTTTTTAAAAAAAAAACACGAGGTCTCTAAGTCGTGCATGTGATGATACGTTGCTTACACAAAAGGGGGAGCTTTTTCAATTACAAAAGCTATTTTATACTCGGGTAATTACTTTATGTGATATTGTTTTCAACAACTATGCCACATAAATTCATAAATTTCAGATTTCTTTACCATAACCAATTCTAGACAGACCAGGAACATCCTGTTATAAGCATTCCATAGAAAAGTAAATTAGTGTGTTTGCTGGGAGTTGTCATTTGGAAGATCACAAGGGGATTTGACCGAGTTATCTTTTTTTTCCTGGACATTCCCTAGTAAAAAGGGGGATAAGGGCTGCAGGTCAGCTGATAACCGTTTTCTTACCAGTGACCTTGATGTTTTTGTAGAGTATAGACGAGTTACTTTGTAAAATGTCCCTCACACCATGGAAATGATGCTGTTTGTTTTCTCAGTGCATCTTCTCAGGTGGTAAACAATGCTGATTTGTCCCATTGCTAGAAATGGTTTTATCTCTTAGTTAAAATGGTGTCTGTAGGGTTTCTCCACTGTAGTTAATTAATGTTTTAAAGGGAGATCCTTAGAGATAATGAGTTATCTTGTTCCTTATCACACTTGTAGCACCCAGTGATGGTTATTGCCTGAATCCTATTAATACTGTCTTATTTACCAAATGGTGATTTTCTAATTCTGTCTTTCTACATTTACTAGTTGTCTTTCCACGATGAGGAAGAGATTTACTTTACCCTTTTTTGTGTACTTATATCAGGGTGGACTGCTGGATTCGGTGTTAATCCTTCAGTGTCATCATTTGGTCGCTTAACCTGGTTCATTATTCGCTGGCACAATGGTTATTCTAAGTTTGACATATACCTTCCTTGTCCCAGCCCTGGAATAGAAGTCCTAATTCCTTTTAGTAGAGAATAGTTTCAGAAACCGGAATATGAATAGTAAGTGTGCTATTGCTTTTCAGGTGTTACTACTTCTAGGACCCCTCAGTGGACAGACAGAGCTAGGAAATATATGCATTTATATATAAATCCACATGTATCCAAATCTGTTTATAAATATGTTGAAATCATGAGTTTACACTGATATCTCCAATACTGAGAATGCTGGCCTCATTATCCTCAGTATAATTGCATTTACTCAGTTCTCCTGTTTTTAACCAGTCTTCTCCTCGCATGGGCTGTCTCCGTGGCACAGCATTGCCAGAGTTATCTGGAAGTCACAGCCACCAGCTGAGAGCTAACACACCTACCTAGTGCCTCCAACTCATTCCAGCTTGCCCTCTTCCTCATATTTAAAAAAAAAAAACTCATTAGAGTATAACTCATATGCAATATCCTTTCAGTTTCAGATGTACATCATAGTGATTCAGTATTTTTATGCATTATGAAGTGGTCCCCACAATAAGTCTAGTTACCATCCGTCACCATACAAAACTATTACAGTATTATTGACTATATTCCCTATGCTGTATATTACATCCCCATAATTTAGTTTATAACTAGAAGTTCATACTTCTTAATCCCCTTCACCTATTTCACCCACACCCAGCCCCTCTCCCCACCCCCTGTAACCAACAGTTTGTTTCCTGTGTCTAAGAGTCTGTTTCTGTTTTGTTTTGTCTATTCATTCATCTTGTTTTTTAGATTCCACATGTAAGTGAAATTATTTAGTATTTGTCTTTCTCTGTCTGACTTATTTCACTTAGCATAATACCCTCTAGGTGCATGTTGTCACAAATGGTTAGATTTCATTCTCTTTTATGACTAATATTCCACTGTGTATGTAAACCACATCTTTATCCATTCATCTATCATGGACATAGGTTGCATCGATATCTTGGCTATTTTAAATAATGCTGCAGTGAGGGCGCCTGGGTGGCTCAGTCGTTAAGCGTCTGCCTTCGGCTCAGGTCATGATCCCAAGGTCCTGAGATCGAGTCCCACATCGGGCTCCCTGCTCAGCAGGAAGCCTGCTTCTCCCTCTCCCACTCCCCCTGCTTGTGTTCCTGTTCTCGCTATCTCTCTCTGTCATATAAATAAATAAAATCTTAAATAATGCTGCAGTGAACATAGGGATGCATATATCTCTTCAGATTTGTATTTTCATTTTCTTTGGATAAATACTTAGAGTAGAATTGCTGGATCACATGGTAGCTTTATTTTCAATTTTTTGAGGAACCTCCATACTATATTCCATAGGGGCTGTACCAGTTTACATTCCCACCAGCAGTGCACAAGGGTTCCCTTTGCTCTCCATCTGTGCTAGCACTTATTTGTTGTCTTTGTTAATAACCAATTTAAGAGGCTTACGGTGATTTCTTCTCATTTTGATTTATACTTCCCTGATGATTAGTAATGTTGAGCATCTTTTCATGTGTCTCTTGGTCATCTCTATGCCTTCTTTGGGAAAATGTTCAAGTCCTCTGCCCATTTTTTTAATCAGGCTATTTATTTTTTTGATACTGAGTTGTATAAGTTCTTTCTATCATCTGAATATTAACCTCTTAGCAGATAAATGATTTGCAAATATCCTCTCCCTTTCAGTAGGTTGCCTTTTCGTTTTGTTTTGATGATTTCCTTCGCTGTACTAAAGGTAGTATCTATCCTTCTCAAATGATTCCAAAAAATAAAAGAGGAAAGAAGGCTTCTAAACTCATTTTACGATGTCAGCAAAAACACTGTAAAAAAAGAAAATTACATGTCAGTATCCTTGATGAACACAGATGCAGAAATCCTCCACAAAATATTAGCAGACTGATTTCAACAATATATTAAAAGGATTTCTATACTTTTAATGATAATTTTTTTCTAAGATATTCAATCAAAGAATTAAAGATAGCAGTTACATATGTTAAAAATTATCTTAAAAACCACTTAAATTGTGAGGAACTGGTTCTTAGGAAATAAACATCCAAGAACCAGCTTTATAATTTTTAAAAAATTGTTTCTGACTTTTGGCTGGTACCTCCATTGTATCTCTGTCTCTGGGGCAGTAGAGGTCTGGTTGGAAAAGGAGCAGGTGAGAGGGTAATGGGTAAGAGGGTGAGGAGAGGACTCTCTCTGTCTGCTGAGTGTCTCCTTGAAATAAAGATGGAGCTCTGCTGTATGGTAGGAGAATTTGGGCACTACCCAGGTGAACTTCAATTAAGTCGTGTGCCTCTGTGATTACAAAATTCATTTGAGTTACAATTTTTTGTACTCTAAGGCTAAATAAACACTTTTAACACTTAATCAAAAATCTTCTTGGGCGCCTGGGTGGCTCAGATGGTTAAGCGTCTGCCTTCGGCTCAGGTCATGATCCCGGAGTCCTGGGATTGAGTCCCGCATTGGGCTCCCCGCTCTGCGGGAAGTCTGCTTCTCCCTCTGCCTCTCTCTCTCTCTCTCTCATGAATAAGTAAATAAAATCTTTAAAAAAAAAAAAAAAATCTTCTTAAACCTTACTAGCATTTCTTACCATGGTATTTTGCCCAGAAGACTTTCTTTGGTGTTAGCATCATGAAACCAGTTATCATTGTACAGTTACAGATATATTAAGAGTTTTGTTTTTTAAAAATTCTTAATATTGGGTGGTTTTCTAGTAAGTCTTTTAAGAGACTTCAGATGGCATGCTAAAGTCAAGACAGGAAAGAAATTGAATCACTGAGTGTTCTAATGAAAGGTTAGTATAACAATATTTGACCTATACTATATTTTTATACATTAAGAATACACAGTGAAGAATTTTTATTCCATGAAACATACAGAGTATATTCCATAGTGCACTTTTAGTTTTATCTAAATGTTTTTAGATTTATGAACAATTAATATAAAAATGTGACAGTCTGGCTTTTTATCTTTTTTAAAAAGCAGAAATATAATATTTTAATACACAGCTTCTGTACAACCAAAAAGTAAAACATCGCAGTAAAATGTTTGTGAGAAAAGATGGTATTTCATTTGCAGTGCATGGCAAATGGTTAACATCCTTAGTCATAAGCTTTTTATCATTTTTAATTTCTTTCCTCTCCCCCTCTCTCTTTCTGTCTCTATAGTGAATCTGATGGTTCTGGGAAACATGGTGGCAATGTTTCTTTGGATATTTTACCAGTTAAAGGTCCTCAAGGTTCTCCACTTCTTTCACAAGCTGTTTGCCCACCTCAAGATAAATCATCCTCTAAGGAAATGTGGACTGTCCAGCCTGAACACTTGATTTTGATAGCCCCTTCTTGTGAGTATATCAGTAACAACACAACAGCAGTGCACTCTGAAAACCAGGGCTGTATTCCCTCTGGGCCCGTTGCTCATCTAGGAAATATACTTGGAGTATATACAGATGTGACCAGTGGCTTATGCAGGTCCTCCTCTCCCCTACTGAGACCTACCTCACACTCAGCCTGAGCATTGTCTAGCACAAGGCCATTGTCCTCATTCCAAGCTTCCAGTACCCCATCTGGCCGGGCCACTCGTCCATGGGCCCTTCCTCCCACCACATCCCTTGCCCCAAAGAGCTCATTTGGCACTTGGCATCTTCTACTCTTCACATTGATATAGTTGCTTCAGAGTAGGAACAAATCTGGTACCGCTGTATGTGCCCAAGGTAAGACCAGATGGTAACAATTTCCAGATGTCCTTTTTTTTCTCTTTGTTCAGTATTTTTGTAGTTTAAGAGTAAACAAAATGGTCTTATTTTACCAGGGATTTGAAATTCCTGTAAAGCAGAATTAATTTGGTAGACTAATGTATTTAGAATTCCATTTTTTACTATTTATTAACATTTGGGTTTTTTCACTAATGCTAAATGTAAGTTATATTTTATTTATCTGATATAATAGGTGATCTGGCAAAAACTGCATGTTTCCAGATTTTAAATAATTCCGTTAGGTTACTGAAATTTGAGTTGTACTGGCCAGCACATTGCCTTACGGTAACACCACAACATGGATTTATCCCGCCAGAGTAAGTATGACTTCCCTTTCCTCCAGATGTTATTCAGATGTTAGCATGGTGACTTTTTTGAAGGATCGGATATTATGCCATTTTAATTTATTCAGTAGAATTTTACCATATGCTCCCTATACAGAGTTTTGTGGGACCACAATGAAGTTCAAGATTCATTCTCTTTAGCAGAGTAGAGCCCATGTCCACAGCCACGTAGTGTGTATATAGCCTAAAAGGGTTAAGAGACATGAGTGAGATGGGAAAGAGTTCCTGAAGTGGAAGACATCAGATTGTGCAGACGTATTACTCTGTGTACCAAATTACAAAGCACGGGATACAGCTGGGCAGATGATGAGGGGTGGTGGTCCCTAAAGCCCAGATGGTTCTGTACTTCATTTTATAGACAAAGCATCCTGACTTTTAATAAGCCTGAACCATAACCTAGCTTGCCATTTTTTACAAATAATATTCTAAGAAGGAAATCTTGGGGACCAAATGCTGATAAGTAGTCCTCTAGGTGCAGCTTAACTATTGATAGGAGGTAAAGCTGTAATTCTGCAGCTTTTCAGGGACTTCATCTGGGTGGGCACAGAACATTCACATCTCAAAGTTGCTTCCTATTTGGGAATGGCAACTTTGCAGAAGAGCAACATGAGGTTTATTTACTTTTGCAAAGTGATGAAGTTTGCGTTTTAAAAGAGTTTAGTTGACTAATACTGACCTAAGGTATGGTTAGGCATGCTCCAGAGAAACATTCCTAGGACCAAAGCAATCAATTAAACATTTACTAATTAAGGTTGAAAAGATAGGGAAATGATAGAACAGATTATTCACAAATAATTTTTAAAATCATCCCACATATTTAGCTGTTAGGAACGGAAAATAATCTTGCTCTGTCATTTGTTTAAAGATTTTATTTTATTTATTTGTTTGAGAGAGAGAGTGCATGAACAGTTGGGGGAGGGGCAGAGGGAGAAGCAGACTCCCCACTGAGCGGGGAGCCCAACTTGGCCCTCAATCCCAGGATGAGCTGAAGGCTCATCTGTCTGAGCCACCCAGGCACCCTTGCTCTGCGATTTTTGACATGGGTGCCAAAGTGTCTTTTGTAACTGGTTGTTTCTTCTGAGTCACAAATCTGATTACATTGTCCACATTTAAAAGTCATCTTTGACATTCCATAGCTCTTGAAGAGAATAATGAGCTCAGAAAGTTTTAGCAATTGGGTAAAAAACAGTCTTTTTTTATTTCCTTTCCACCCCCTCCCCCTTTTTCTTCCAGTTTCTTTTCCTGCTGTTTCATTCTCTTTGTACTGTAACTATATCATCCTTTATTATCAAGTGGATCAGAGCTTTTGTATATTGGTCTTGTGCTCCAGAAATTTTTATTTTGAATTGCTTTTTAAATGGTATTTCTCTGGTATGGGCTGTTTTCACATGAGTTTTCCCCTTAGGTTCATGGGTTTATGCCACTCAACTTTTTGTTAGCCACTGAGTTGGGGCTGTTGCAGACATATATGGGATCTCACCTCTTTTCTGCTCTTTCTTTTTTCTTTTTTTTTTTCCTTAAAGATTTTATTTATTTATTTATTTGACAGAGAGAGAGAGAGCACAAGTAGGCAGAGCAGCAGGGAGAGGGAGAAGCAGACTCCTTGCTGAGCAGGGAGCCCGATGTGGGGCTCGATCCCAGAACCCTGGGGTCATGACCTGAGCCGAAGGCAGACGCTTAACCAACTGAGCCACACAGGCAGCGCCCCTTCTCTGCTCTTTCTGAGCAACAAGGAGAGCTGGTCATTGACAGAACATATATAACTCTAGTGGTTATTGCTATTAAAGTATAGGATACTCTTGGTTTTCATTACTAAATTCTTTTTTTCAGGAGTAAGCTACAAATTCTTGTGAGTCCTAATTCCTCCTTATCCACAAAACATTCAATGTTCCCATGGAGTGGTTTAATCTATATACACTGTGACAATGGACAGAAGGTACTTTGTTTTTTTTAGCAATGTTTTTCTTGTTTTGCAGCTTAAGTGTTGTGATCCTTATTAGCACTTACTTTTCAGAAATGAAATGAAGGGGCCTGTTCTTTCAGCCCAGCTAGACTTATTCAGATAGAGAACTTAGCACAGAGTTTTTCCATTAGTGATCTGAACGATTCTCCTGGGTGGGGCAAGAATGGAGAGTGGAGCCTAGAAACCATTATTAACTTGCAGAATCTGCTTTGAAAAAGAAGGGAGTTGGGGGAGAGAGAGAGGAAGAGTCAAAGATTTACTTTGAGATCTGAATAAATTTTCTCATCCATCCATGTTTCATTTGTTTGGCATTACTTTTCTCCACTGTGTTTTAAAAATAAGAATTGTTTCTTTAAAATGATAGATCCATTTGTGTCTTACTTCCTTTATTTGGCTCATTTCAGAAAATTGTGAAAGTTCAAATTCGTGAAGACTTAACCCAGAAAGAACTCCTCACTCATTTGGCCTCCAGCACATTTGGAGTCCTTTCTCCAGGAACTGAGCCTTCAGTTAGTTACCTGGTGAAACCAATGACAAAACCACCTTCCACAAAAGTTGAGATAAGAAACAAGACTGTTACTTTTCCTGCAACAGAACCTGGTGAAACTTCAGGTATGATATCACAAGGTTATAGAATTCACATGGCCACTGATCTGTTGAGTCTAACACTCTGTGTTCTTAGTGACCTTTATCGTAGTGACAGGGATAAAATTGTCCCCTATTTCAGGAGAGACTCAGGTTGTCGTTGGCAGTCATTTCCATGACAGGCCAGATTTGGGGGAGCTTAAAAATGATAAAATGTAGGTGTTTAAGAACTGTTTATATTCCGGGAGTCTCAGATTCTACCTGGTCAGAACCATCCCTCCTCAGCACTCACTAGGTCTTTTACCAGAGCTGCTAATAAGTTAGCAGCTGAAGAAGAGGAGAAAGTAGGTAAAACCTGATTCTTTCCCTCACTAATGAGACTTTGAGGCACTAAGAGGTTAAATAAATATGCTCAGTTTCCCCATTTGTAAAGTGGCCATCATAATTGACTCCTCTCACAGAGGGCTTTGAGGAATAAATGAAATAGTATATTTAAAGCACTTGGCATAGTGTTTGTCACCTAGTAGGCACTCAGTCTTGCTAATGTTCCTCCAGGGTCCTGAGAACACTGCTTTTGCTTTCCCTCCCTCTCTCCCTCCCTCCCTGTGATGGCTCATCTAAGTGACTGGGATTGCACATGGGACCTGTTGGAAAGGGTGTGGGCCTTCTGTCACCTGGCCCTCACTCCTTGCCTCTCTCACTTCCACTCACACTCAGTTTCCACTGCCCGTGAAGCCTGTCCCTCCCCAGTCATCGCCCATCCCCTGGCTCCATCCGCCCCGCTCGCGTCCTCCAGGAGTCCCAGCGGCTCTCTGGCCTCATTCAGACGTCCAGGCTGCTGGCCCTGCTGCCTCCTCACTCTCCCCCACCCCAGCCTTGGCCGCTTCTGCCTGAATTCTGTGCTCTGTCACTGCAATTACTGCCTTAGGAACGCTCTCAACTGCTGTGTGCCCCTCCCTCTGCATTCCTGACTGGCAAGATCCGGACCCTTGTGAGAGCCAGCCATCATCTACCAGCTCCGTGTCTCTCCTGTAGCGGCGCAGCTGCTGGAGAAAGCCACGCATTCGGGGTCTCTGCTCTCAGATGCCGCTCCGCACCACGCTTCTCTTAGCAGCCCTCCTTGGTGTGTGTCCTTCCCCATTTCCTGTAGTCATCTGACAACGTCTCTCTTCTCAGTGCCCCTCCCCTGCTCCTACTCTCACTCTTCCAGCTCTTGATTTTGCCTCACACATCATTGCAAATACAAAAGCCGTTAGACTAAATGTGAGGCTTCTGTTTCCATCCCAGACAAACCTTTCTGCCTGGAATCTAGGCCCATCTATTCTTGCCTCCTCAGGGCCTTCCTCTGCCCCTTCTCTCTCCTATGTCCTCAGTTTCTCCCTTTGTTGATGCCTTTCCGTTGGCACACAGTACAATCTGCCATCACATGTTTAAGGAATGCCTTTCTTGGCCCCACCTCTCCTTGCTGCTCTCCCTGCTTCCGTGACACCCCTCCCTCCTGGAAGGATTATGCTCCCTGCTTTCATTTCCTCGGGCTGTAAACGAAGTGGTGCTGCCACCTTGCCCTGACCCTGCTATTGAGGTCACCGAAAAGGGATTGTCTCTTCTATGGGTCTTTGTTAATTTGACCCCTCAACACTGGCGACCACTCCTTCCTCCTTGGACTACTTTTTTTCTTGTGCCTCTCCTGGTTTCCCTGCTTCACATGCTCCTTCTCAGGTTTCGCTGATGACTCTTTTTCTTCCTGGGCCTGCCTCTGTCCCCTTCTTTCTCTAGGCTCTCCCTGCACCCCACTCAGCTTCTGTGTGCTGGCATCTCACAAACAGAACTCTTGTTTTACCCATGAAACCTGCCTCTCCTCCAGCCCTACCCATGTCAGTAAGTGGCCCCACTGCCTGCTCATTAAGCCAAATCCCTGGAAGTTATTTGTTCTTTGCTTCCTCCCTCTTCCCACACAGTCCACTAGCAAGTCCTTTGCGGTCCGTCTCCAGAATGGATCCCCTGTCTGCCCGCTGCTTTTCCTCCCACTGCCATGACTCAAGCCTGATGCAGACCACCCCTCATGTGTTCTCTCAACGCAACTGCTGCCATGGCATTTTACTGGGGCTCCTCATCCACTCTGACCCCCTTGTGGTCTCTCCTCTCCACAGCAGCCAGTAACTCTTTAAATTAACATGTAAATCATCTTATAGCTCTCTTGCTTAAGCTCTTCATTATCCTTTGATTAAATCCAAAACAAAATATCTGTCAAATTTGATTTTGTTAAAAAATACTGTAAATTCCCATTGGGCTCCTCTAAGGATCGGATGAGTGTATTTTTCCCCTATGATGAGATAATTAGTCATTATTACACATTATCACAGTAATCTGCTTATTTACTTCTCCAAGAATTGTTTGAGTTGTGACATGTGTGTTCCTTGTAGAAAATTTTCTGGAACTTGAGAATCATGGTAACACAGAAGTGAAGTGGCATCTGTCATCCTTAGCTCCACCTTATGTCAAGGTCAGTAGTAGTTGCCTTAAATATATTCATTTTAATGTTTAAACTTTATTTGGGGTGTTTTTATACTGAATTATGAGCATAGGTTGAGATTATTGGGGTTTTTTTGTCCCACTAATTCACTTACTTGATTTTCTCTAGATGGGGCTAATACATGCCCCATCTTTTTCACAAGGTGGTTTTAAGAGTCAGATTAGAGAATGTATGTGAAAATATGTGCTTGCTCATTTAATGCTACCTCCTACCTGATTTTTATCTGAAATAACTTTATTTTGAAAAATATATAAAAATTTTATTATGGAGCATTGTGTGTGCATACACACGCATATGCATTTTTCTTTCCCGTGTTCAGAGTACTATTATGTGTTTTCAGCTGGTAGGAGCTAGTGTAGGAGACAGAATTGAATGTTCTTTGTCAGTGAGTGCTAGCCTACTCTGTACTGCAAATAGTCTCCACCAGTAGGCTCTCCGTGAATTGAGCATGTTGTCATGTATGTTGTTTAGAATGCTGTGGCCTTTCTGCCATGTATTTTGTGTGATAGTAGCAGTTTTGAGCCCTAATACTAACAAAATGTGTGCAAAAGATAGTGCTGTACCTACTGAAAAAAAAAATAACTGGTATTGCATATGATGTTAAAATGCACGTTCAGCAAGGGTCTTTAGGGTCCTTGAGCTTGAACATTATGAGCACCATCCTAAAGATGACTGTAGCCAGGGAGGAGTGGCTGTTGATGGAAGGAGGAGCGTCAGTGTGAGGCCTTTGTGAGTAGAGTTAAGTAGCACTCCCACTCCTAGGCAGGCATTGAGCTCTCCTGGCCCCTGCAAAATGGGTTTGTGTGTCCTTGGTAACCATAAAGGTAATGGTGTCACTCTTAACTTTTATATTTTTTTCATTTGATTGCTTAAATAATTGTAGGGAGTTGATGACAGTGGAGATGTTTTTAGAGCTACCTATGCAGCATTCAGATGTTCTCCTATTTCTGGTATACTAGAAAGCCGTGGAATTCGGAAGGTGAGTTTTGACATTTTTTTCATAGTAAGAACATGGTGTTGATTGACCAGGAGACCCTCATTTGTTTCCGCCCAAAGTAGTTGCTTCAGCTAGACCAGTGCTGCTCTGCTAACAACCGGCTTGCCCCAGGAGAAGACCCGCCTCAGTGCACGTCAGTGGACTGCTTCGTGCAGCAGAGGTCTTGCTTTCTAAACAGCTAAACAAAATGCCATGCTTAGTGGTAGGATTGATTTACATTCTGATATAAGCACTTCATGTGGCCATAGACTGCCAGTACTTACAACACACTTTGAGTAGCTCTAATCTAGACAGTAGTTTTGTCCACCAGCCGTAGTAGAAAATTCTGCCACTGCTCAAAAACAACTGTGTTCATGTCATAGTCAACAGTATATCTTCATGGGCAAGTGGTGATGGATCTTTTTAGTACCATGACCCTCTTAAGTTCTAACTTATTTGTAGACCTGACATAGCTTTTTCAAATATCCCTTAGTGACACTAGTCATTCACTTGGCCTCAGTAATATGCTTTTTCATGCTAACAGCTGAAACTCATTTAAACTATAGCACTTACATGGCGTTGGTCCATTTATTCAGAGATTCAGACTTGTAATCAGTTCTAGACTATAGTTGTGAACTCATTACTGACTATACAAGAATATTTGAGCAGTGATAGTCACAAACCCAGTGCACTTTACTAGGTCTGTATAACAGGCCTCCAGGGGGTTTCTGACTTTTTTGGAAAGACATACTATTCTACAGCATAGTTTATTTCATTTCCCAGCCCACAGTAGCGGCAAAGCAGCATAATAGGGAATAGACACATTGCCTAACAAAAGTTCAACATCTGGGGCAAAGGCGGTGGGGGAAGGGTTGCAAAAAAAAAAAAGCCAGCAGTAAAGACATCCCATGTTCATGGATCAGAAGATCTAACATTACTGAAATAGCAGTATTCCCTAAATTGATCTACAGATTCAGTATAATCTCAATCAAAAATCCCAGCTGGTGTTTGGTTTTTTGTTTGTTTTTTAAAGAAATTGACATGCTGATCCTAAAATTCATATAGATGTTCAAGAGAACCAGCATAACCAAAACAATCTTGAAAAAGAACAAAGTTGGAGGATTCATACTTTTCATTTTCAAAACCATAGTAATCAAAACTATAGTATTGACATAAGGATAGACATATAGAATATGTGGAATAGACTTGAGGGTCCCCAAATAAACCCTCATATTTATCGTCAGTTGATTTTTTCAATAAGGGTACTGAGACAATTCAATAGGGAAAGAATATTTTCAACAAATGGTGCCAGGACAACTGATATCCACCTGCAAAAGTATTAAGTTGGATCCTTACCTCACACCATATGCAAAAAGTAGCTTGAAGTAGACCATAGACCTAAAACTATAAAATTCCTGGAAGATAACATAAGTATTCATGACCCTGGGTTAGCCTTGGTTTCTTAGATATGGTACCAGTAAAGCACAAGTGACAAAAGAAAAAATAGATGAATTATCAAAATGTAAAACTTGAGTGCATCAAAGGATACCGTGTGAAAAGGCATTCCAGATTATGGGAAAAAATGTTTAGAAATTATACATTTAATGAAGGATTTGTACCCAGAATGTGTAAAGAACTCATACAACTAGATAATACAAAGACAACCAGTTTATATTTTTTATTTTTATTTTTTTTAAAGATTTCATTTATTTATAAGAGACAGAGAGGCAGAGGGAGAAGCAGGCTCCCCACCGAGCAGGGAGCCCAATGCGGGACTCGATCCCAAGACCCTGGGAACATGATCTGAGCTGAAGGCAGATGCTTAACCATCTGAGCCACCCAGGCGCCCCAAATAACCAGTTTAAAAAATGGGTAAAGATCTGAATAGAAATAAAGAGGGGCTCCTGGGTGGCTCAGTCGGTTAAGCGCCTTCCGCTCAGGCGTTCATCCCAGCATTCTGGGATCTAGCCCCGCATTGGGCTTTCTGCTCATCGGGGAGTCTGCTTCTCCATCTCCCTCTGCCCCTCCCCCCTACTTGTGCGCTGTTTCTCTGTCTCTCAGCTAAATAAATAAAATCCCCAGTGTTCAAATAAAAACATATACACAAGTGTTCATCGCAGCCTTATTCAAGATAGCCAAAAAGAATAGAAATAACCCAAATGACCATCACTTGATAGATGGATAAACAAAATGTATACCCATACAATGAAATATTACTTGGCAGTAAAAAGGAATGAAGTACTGATAACACGCTACCACATGAACCTTGAAAACATGCTAAGTGAAACAATCCAGACACAAAACGCCATATATTATATGACTCAGTTTGTGTGAAATGTATAAAATAGGTAAATCTGTAGAGACAGAAAGTAGGTATGTGGTTGTTGGGGCTGGGAGTGAAGGTGGGGAGTGGGGAATGACTGCTGATGGCTATGGGGCTGGGGTTTTTTTGGATTGTTGAAAATACTTTAAAATCAGATTGTGGTGGTGGTTGCACAGTTCTGGAAATATACTAAAAACCCCTGACTACACTTGAAGTGGGTGAGTTGTATGGTATATGAGTTCTATCTCAGTGAAACTTTGAAAATAGAAAAACAAGGATGCAGGACTAGATTGTCTCCTGGGAATTTCTCCTTTCACACAGTACCTAACATAGAAATGAAACCTCTGTGAGATCTTTGATCTTTTTGTGTTCATCACTGCATGTCTTGGACTGAACTCATTACTTACCACACTGTCAGGTCACATTTGTCAATTGAATTCCAGATCTGAGTACTTAATTTACATTAGGGGAGAAGAAAGCAAGGCACATCCTTCTGGGACCATTTAGGGAAATACTCCCCCAAAAGCACCACTATTGATGTATGTAACAGTGATCCAGAAGGAAGAAAACATTAGTTTGTTAGTTACCTATTTCTTACAATAATAGATGTACATAGTAATATTCTGAAACATTGGTAAGTTTGAATGGGATTAAATGAGCTAATGAATGTTAAAGTTCCTATTATGTGTCTACTGTGTGTCACATACAGTACTAGTAGGTTGTCCCCTCCTCTTTGTTTATTTTTGGTGTTGGAAGACAGTGTTTGGTGGGATTTGTAGAGTACATGGTACTATAATGCCCAGTGGTTCCAGATAATTCGTAGAGTTTCACCATTTAGGACATGGTTGGTTTTTTTTTTCATTCTTTTTTCCTTGATCTTCACAGTGTCCACACCCTCTTTTAACAGTGTAATTCCCTAATCTTGATGACCACCTCTCCTCCATCAGTATCTGTCTTTGCCTCCACACCCTAAGACTTGCTGGCTGCATTGTTTCTTATGTTCTGTATTGACAGAAATTGGGTCATTTAACAGTTTTAATGTTAAGTCCAGACTCAGAGATACTGATTAGTGGTTAATATAGCTAATAGTATTTTTAACACTGAATTCTTTGATAAAGGAAACACTTAACACTGGTAAACTTTATAAAATACTATTTTTAAATACGACAACTTTCTCATTACTGAGCTTTTTACAGGTTGTACGCATACAGTTCACATGTATAACTTTGAGGAGTGTGGTCGGTGTAACTGGTTTCAGGCCTCAGGCCTTTACTGCATGGCCAGCAGAGGGTTCTATAAGCATTGCAATGAAAGACTGGATTGTGTTTCTGGGGTTGACCTTCCTCATTTAGGTCTTGTACTTGACAGCTCTAGAATTTTTTGGTAATGTAAATAGCATTTGCATTTTGAGGAATATGTTACACAGAGCCCTAAAGAAAAGTGTTATCTTGAATCTGGTATAATTTTCTACCAAAAGAATTGTTCAAATTCCTTTTCAGTTAGTGGCAAAACTAGCCTAGCCAGTGCTAAACCATATACCAACTATATGGTGTATGAGGCTTAGTGTCTAAATTTCTCCCCTGGATGTGTTGTTTTGTAGGTCTCCATCACTTTTTTGCCCAGGGATAGAGGGGCTTATGCTCAGTTTTGGGATGTTGAGTGTCACCCCCTTAAAGAGCCTCACATGAAACATACCCTGAGATTTCAACTCTCTGGACAAGTGAGTATTACGCTGAACTTAAGTAAATTATTGTGTGTGTATATTAAAAACATTAAGTGAAACTGACATGGAAAACTGTCCTGAAAATGCAGACTGTTTTCCTGGTATTATTCTAATTTCATTAATTCTGTTGTCTGGCCCTGTAATCTTAATTTTCTCGTTTGGTTTTATTGATTGGCATGTTTGAGGTCTGGGTTTGGCTCTGAAATCTGTGTGTGACTTGATTAGGTAAGATTGTGTTTGTGTGTAAAAGAAGCTGAACAGTAAAAAATGGAAGGATTGCGGGAATTTAAAAATTTAAGTTTTCTTTTAAAAACTATGAAGGAAATAATAGAATTCAACATATTTTCCAAGAGTATTTATTTTTCCTTCCCCTACCCTGTGATTTTTTTTGTTTTTTATACAGAGTGTCAAAGCAGAAAATGAGTCTGAAAGTTCACACATTTCCACAAACTCCCTCATTAAACTAGATAATTTAGTTAAGCCCCGAAGACAAGCTGTATCAGAGGCTTCTGCTCCCATACCAGGGTATGTTGGTTTTGTCATTCTTACGACGTTTTTTCCAGTACTTTATTGAGATATAATTATATTCAGTAAAATGCTCAGTGACCTACATGCATTGCTTCCCCTCCAATCAAAATAGAGAATATTTCTCTCACCCAGAAAGCTCTTACATATCCCTTTGCAGTCAGCCCAGCCTTCACCCCAGATTTGTTCTGTTCTGATCTATTGCCAGAGGTTAGTTTTGTTGAATTTCATACACATACACACTCCTTGAGTCTGGCTTCTTTCACCACACATGTTTTTGGGATTCATTTGTGTTACAGAGTATATATGTAGTTTGTCCCTTTTCCTTGTTGAGTATTGCTTTATGTGAACATACCACAGTTGATTCATTTTCCTGATGACGTTTGGGTGGCTTCTCATTTGGAGCCATTATAAGTGAAGGTGCTGTGAACACTATTGTATGTGTACTTTTGTGGACATATTTTTAAATTTCTTTTGGATAAAAATACCTGAAGAGTAGAATTGCTGGGTCATATGGTAAGCATGTGTTTAACTTTAAAACAAACTGCCAAATAGTTTAACCAAAGTGACCATACCATTTTATGTTCCCAAAAACACTGTATGAAAGATTCTTAAGAACTTTAATTTTTATTTTTTTAATAGTTTATTATATTTTTTAGTAATCTCTACACCCAGTGTGGGGCTCGAACTCATGACCCCAAGATCAAGAGTCACGCATGCTCCTCCGACTGAGCCAGCCAGGCACCCCTTAAAACTTTTTAAAATGTGTTTTTTATACCAGCAGCTCACACAGCTCTAATTATAGTATTTAAGTATTTTACTTAATAAACATGTTTCTTACAATCCTTAATTAACTAATATTTAGATCTAACTTTGTTCTAGAGGAAGACACTTGTAAGAAAAATATATGTTAAATACCTGCTAAATTTAATATACATGTTGTCATTTATTTTCTAATGGGAGTAAGTAATGCATTTTGTAAGAAATGAGGCTCCTTTAAAGATTATGAGTTCTAACCACACTCTTTTGATGCTACTTACTCATTTGTTCATCTCCTCTTTACGGAGCGCACATCATGTGCCAGGCAAAACTGCCCTAGTCCTTGCCTCCAGGGACTTTATCTCCCAGAGAAAGAACCACATCACAAATGGCTTTGTTACAACCCGTGGAAAGGACTGGAAGGAAATAAACGGGAAACATAGGAAACACGACAGAGGGAGCTTGATGTGTGCTACCGGCAAGAGCCTCCCTGAAATGGGACCTTTAAGTTGAGGAGAATAAGTGGAAATGACGGAAGTGACGAGCATAGGAAAAGTTCCTGGCCTTTTAAGACCAGGTAGTGGGGAATGTTGGCCCTTGAGGAACCAAAGGCAGCATAGAGGCCTAGAGCCCAGAGGGAGGGAGAGTAGTGTGAGGTGAGGCCAGAGGGCTGGTGGGGAGAGGCAGACTGTGCAGGGCCTCTCATGTCACATGTTAAATTGGGGTTTATCTGGGAAGCTATTGGAAGCCATGAGTGACGTGATCAGATTTGAGTATTTATAGAAAAATCTTCTGGCTGTGGTATGGTCTGATTAGGAGGCAAGAGTAGATATGGTAAAATAAGTCAGAAGCTTTTTTTTTTAAAGATTTTACTTACTTATTTGACAGAGAGAGACACAGCAAGAGAGGGAACACAAGCAGGGGGAGTGGGAGAGGGAGAAGCAGGCTTCCCGCCGAGCAGGGAGCCCAATGCAGGGCTCGAGCCCAGGACCCTGGGAACACGACCTGAGCCGAAGGCAGATGTTTAACGACTGAGCCACCCAGGCGCCCCATCAGAAGCTATTTTTAAGTAGTCCAGGACTAAAGCAGTGTCAAGGAAGATGATGAGAAATGGATAGATCTGAGAGGTATATAGGAAGGAAATTTGAAGGACCTAGTGAATGGGTTGAGTAAGGGGGCTTGAGAGAGAAAGGGAGTCAAAGTTGGCTCCCAGACAGAAATACAAGTGGAGGATCAGGTCTGAGAAGAAGGATCTCAGGTTTAGTCTGTATTTGTGGTGCCAGGTCACTGTGTGGTGATAGGCATGTTGCCCAGAAGTTCAGTGTGAGCTGAGAATGAATATCTGGGAGTCACACAGGGTTGGGGTTGCTGGAGCATCGAGCTGGGATTGCCTGGGGAGACTGCGGCTAGAGCAGTTAGGGATGTCCGGGGCCAAGCCACAGGGGACAGCAGCATTGGTGGTGAGGGAGTGGGGATGAGCCTGCACAGACTGAGCCTGGCATTTCAGCCACTGCCATCAAATGATGCCGAGAAGGCAGAGCTTGTGTCCCGCTGTAAGGGTAGTCTGTCCGGAAAAATGAAGATCATCCAGTGAAGTGAACTAAGGTGACAGGAGCACCTGCATGCACGTGGGGTGTGAGGCAAGTGGAGAGCCAGTCCCCAGGGAGAAAGGGGCAGAGGTGGTGCTGTCACCTGTGTCCTGTCCCATGTAGCAGCTGACCCTGCACGTTATCAGAGTACTGTGCCGGGCGTTCTGTCTTGATACAGATTAATGAAGTTGCCATTACAGAACTAGCTTCCAGCTGAGTTGTGAGAGAAAATACAAATCAAAACACAAAACACTTCCTTGTTGAATATATATAAATTGTTTAAATTACTCTGGATTTTAAATAGTTGACTTTTAAGCCTGTTTCCAAAGCAGACAGCTTGACTTGACGCACCGCGGAGTTTATGCCCCAGAAGATGTGTATCGGTTTCCGCCTACTAGGGTTGGGGAATCAAGGACGTTGAAAGTCAACTTGCGAAATAATTCTTTCATTATGCACTCTGTAAGTTGGAAATAGTACTGGGGGTTTTGGGAAAGCGGATGTATTCAACTATTTGATAAATATTTTCCTGATAATTTAGAAGCTTGTTTTATAAATTATACTTTAAGTTATAATATTGAGTTAATTTTTTAAATGCCTTATACTGTATTTGAAAAGAAGCTCATGGGAAGTTCATGACCCTTTATCTGAAAATTGAAAATATTTGGCATTTGTTTTCATATTTTCATTTTTAATTTTTTTCTGAGTTTTCTTATTCTTCTGTACCATCACACCAATATATTTCTGGATAACATTTACTCTAGTCAGAACTAGAGTAAATTCATACTAGAATTATTTTAAATGTGTTTCCATGAGCATTTATTGTCTTACCTAATTTTGTGGCTATACTTAAATTTACTAAATACCTTTAGTTAAAGAAATGCATGGTATGTTTTAAAGTATGCTCAAATACCTAACTTGCATAACTTTAAATAAAGTGTTTCATATTAAATTCCAGCTCAAGTTTTTAAGTCCCAGAGAGCCTTTCTACGTCAAACATTCAAAATATTCTTTGAGGTGAGTTTATCGTAAATCAAAATGTTCTCATCCTAGTGCAGGACTGTTTTCAGGACTTCAGGATTTCTCCTGGGAGTTGGGACTTGTGAACTCTCCCCACCTCCATTATAGCCCCTCATCTCCATCATCAGCACCACAGAGCATTCCTTGTCAATTAAAAAAGAGCTGAGGAACCTGCCAGGAAAGCATTTCATGACTGCTTTACTATCTGGCAACCCAAATTTTGTGAGAGGTTTTGGATTTAGCATGTGATTCCTGTTACCAGGTATTTTGCCCATCACATAAGTACATAGAACATTAATTATCTTGTGATTTAGAATAATTTCTTCTTCTTTTTTTTTTTAAAGATTTTATTTATTTATTTATTTGACAGAGAACACAAGCAAGGGGAATGGGAGAGGGTTCTAGAAGCAGGCTTCCCGCTGAGCAGGAAGTCTGATGCGGGGCTCAATCCCAGGACCCTGACAGACACCCAATGACTGAGCCACCCAGGCACCCCTAGAATAATTTCTTCTTTAAATGTTATTTTCACTATGCTAAGGATCAGGGAGTTAAATTTTCAATAATTACGACAAAAACCTTCCCAGATTAATTGGGAAACTTTAATATGATATTTTTCCAGTTGTCATTCTTCAAATACCTGTACTTTTTTTTTTTTTTAAGATTTATTTGAGAGAGAGAGAGAGAGAGCACAAGCCGGGGGAAGGGGTAGAGGGAGAGGGAGAAGCAGGCTCCCCGCTGAGCAGGGAGCCTGATATGGGGCTTTGGGATCATGACCTGAACCAAAGGCAGATGCTTAACCGACGGAGCCACCCAGGCATCCCGAAATACCCTATTCTTCTTAAACCAGGGTCTTGTTTTCTTGTCATCCTTGCTACTTTTTGTTTTCCGTATGATCTACATTTTTTTTTAATATGATATATATTTAGATTGAAATCTCAAACTGTGTTGTCACTGTTATTTAGAATTTTAATAGTAGGGTTCTGTCAGACTTAACACTGAAGAATAATTTTATCTCCATCTTTGAATTTTTAATTAAGCCATTTAATTAACTATAAACTCTTTTATTTTAGTATTAGGTGATTCCAAAAATATGTTCTGTTCCATGAAAACTTGGACCACCCTGTAGACATTCTAGGACTGCCTCTGAGGCACTAAGACTAGCAGAGCCATACTCTGGAAGGTTACCCGTATCTCTAGATACTGAAAAGATGCTGTGGGGGGAGGCCTGTTCCCTCACCTCTTTCTCTTTTCTGTCTTCATCTCTTCCACCTCCCCTCCCAGCCTCCACCCTGTAAAACCTGATCTTCATGTACTTGAGGGCCCAGCACTTCCTTTGCCTCCCAGGGCCTGACCTAAGAGCATAAACTGCAAATTAAACAATGAATGTAGCTAGAAAGTTATCATAGGCCTCATCTCTCTAAGCCTTGGTTTCCTGATCTGTGAAAGAGAGATGACAATGCTCCTGGCAGCATGGGCTCGTTAGGAGAAGGACGTAAGCGATGTGCAGGTGTGCGCGCCTAGCCCTGGGAGGCACTCGGCAGGCGGTAGCGTCTTCGGCAGAACTGACAACACCTTCCTTTCAGCCGGCCTTACCGGCAGGGTCCATCAGGACCACCGACCCCATGGATTAGAATGGAACACCACATTTTTGTGTCGGTGCTTTTCCTTTAATCTCTTCAACAGCCACATGGAAGAGAAAGGCCTAAGTTTTAAAAAGCCACTAACCACATGTTTTCTAGCTTCTGTACTCTGAGTCCCTGACTCCCAGCAGCCTGCGGGCCTCCAATTAATGAGGCTTTGCCCTACTGATTCAGGACTGCTGATGTTAGACTGTTTGTCACAGTAGGTGGGTACTGCTAAATACATGAGTAAGAAGACCAAGTGAAGTAAACCCCGGCTCATAGAAAACTTCTCTCAAGACCCCTCCATAGGCTGAAAGTTTACAGAAAGTTAGGCAGAAAAGCTGGTTTCTTTGTACTCCATAAGAATGACTTCTTTCAACTTTGGAGAAGAAGCAAAACTTTGCCACAGTATCTCACTTGAAAATTTTTACCACAAAACTGAAATAGTGCTGCCTGTTCTTCTTGTAAGTGTTGAGTGCTTTTGTATTTATCCCACTTTGATTTTGGACAGGGACTCATGAACTACAAATGCTGGTTGAGAGCAACGGTTAGCTTGCTTTGGCAGCTGAACAAAATCTGTTCTGAGAATCTGAGCAGCAGTTCCCAGCTTTTCATTAGTGATGTTTTTGTTCATTAGATCACTCTCTGCTCTATGACACCATGAACTCCAGCCTTCCAGAGTAATAATGTGACTTTAGTCATCTGTAGGGTACATGAGGTAATCCGTGCCTTACTTCAAATAGGGCAGTTGTGAGGCCTGATGGGGCTGCTCTGGGTAGTTCTTGCACTAAAATGTGAAAGCGGCCCGAGGCCTTTGGGATATAAACTGACTGCCACTTAAATAGGAGAGCTTCCCCCAGAGGCCACAGGGGTTTTGCCTGGTTCAGAGGGGGGGAGCATGAGTGTGTGTTGGGGATATAGCCCCCTTAAAGCAATAGATTATAAAGAAGGTATTAGGAAAAAGGAAACCCTGATTATCCATTTTTTTGTAAAGTTTGTTTTGGGGGCTCTAGGTGATCATTTCTGTCCTATCTCTGTAAAAAGAATTTGTTTATGTTCCCACTTAGCCCTGAAAAGCATTCTTCTGTTAGCCTATTGTTTTATTCAAGTCTAATCTGCTGAGACGTTACAGTAGCGCATCTCCGGTGTCCCATGCCCATGTCTGCATGCACCCCGCCTCCTAGCCTCTTGCTGCTGAGCTGCCAGACCCTGTGTCATTCTGGAGGGAAGGACGCTTCTCAGCCAAAGTCACAGCCAGGGACAGTGCTGTCACTGAGCCGTCATTACTTCTTACCAACACGCAGGAACCAAGGAGTTTGTCACTTCTTTTCAATTTCTTTGATAATGATGGTACCTCAGCTGTGCTGACGGGCTACTTTTTTCCTACACAGAGTATTCCTTTACAATTAAAAAAAAAAGGAAGGAAATCTGGTTTATAGACTTCATAGGTCCTGTAGATGGGGTCATGTAGTTAGGAGGTGGTCTAGAGCAATCTTCCACAAACACTGCCTCACTCTCGGCTGTGTCTTTGCTCTAACGTTACTCCTCAGCTAGTAAGGGATTTTGAACTACACCTCTCCTCTGGGTTCAGCATACTTTACTCTTACCTTTTCCCTTTTAAGCGTGTGTGTGTGTGTAGAGGAGAGAGAAAGAGAGGTTAAAGCAGTTTTTAATAATAGTACATGTACTATGTTAAATATATCCATCTTTTAGTATTCTAGAGCTGTGTTAAATTGCAGTTATATTTTTTTAAATTTTATTTTATTATGTTAGTCACCACACATACATCATTAGTTTTTGATGTAGTGATCCACAATTCATTGTTTTCATATAATACCCAATGCTCCATACAGTATGTGCCTTCCTTTTTTTTTTTTTTTAAAGATTTTATTTATTTATTTGAGAGCGAGCAAGTACATGAGAGGGAGGGGGGAGGGTCAGAGGGAGAAGCAGACTCCCTGCCGAGCAGGGAGCCCGATGCGGGACTCGATCCAGGAACTCCAGGATCATAACCTGAGCTGAAGGCAGTCGCTTAACCAACTGAGCCACCCAGGCGCCCAGTATGTGCCCTCCTTAATACCCATCACCGGGCTAACCCATCCCCCCACCCCCCTCCCCTCTAAAACCCTCAGTTTTTTTCTCAGAGTTCATAGTCTCTCATGGTTCATCTCTCCTTCCGATTTCCCTCCCTTTATTTTTCCCTTCCTTGTCCTAATGTCCTCCATGCTTTTCCTTTTGTTCCACAAATAAGTGAAACCATATGATAATTGACTTTCTCTGCTTGACTTATTTCACTTGGCATAATCTCCTCCAGTCCCATCCATGTTGATGTAAAAGTTGGGTATTCATCCTTTCTGACAGCTGAGTAATATTCCATTGTATATATGGACCACATCTTCTTTATCCATTCATCTGTTGAAGGGCATCTCGGCTCTTTCCACATTTTGGCTATTACGGACATTGCTGCTATGAACATTGGGGTGCATATGGCCCTTCTTTTCACTACATCTGTGTCTTTGGGGTAGATACCCAGTAGTGCAAATGCTGGGTCATAGGGTAGCTCTCTTGTTATTTTTTTGAGGAACCTCCACACTTTTTTCCAAAGTGGCTGTACCAACTTGCATTCCCACCAACAGTGTAAGAGGGTTCCGCTTTCTCCACAACCTCTCCAACATTGTTGTTTCTTGCCTTGTCAATTTTCGTATCTCAATGTGGTTTTGATTTGAATTTCCCTGATGGCTAATGATGAAGATTTTTCATGTGTCTGTTAGCCATTTGTATGTCTTCTTTTGAGAAGTGTCTGTTCATGTCTTCTGCCCATTTTTTGACTTGATTATCTGTTTTTTGGGTGTTGAGTTTGAGTTTTTTATAGATCTTGGATATCAGCCCTTTGTCTGTAGTGTTATTTGCGAATACCTTCTCCCATTCTGTGGGTTGCCTCTTTGTTTGGTTGACTGTTTCCTTTGCTGTGCAGAAGCTTTTTATCTTGATGAAGTCCCAAAAGTTCATTTTTGCTTTTGTTTCACTTGCCTTTGGAGATGTAGCTTGAAAGAAGTTGCTGTGGCCGATGTCAAAGAGGTTACTGCCTATGTTCTCCTCTAGGATTTTGATGGATTCCTGTCTCACATTGAGGTCTTTCATCCATTTGAGTTTATCTTTGTGTATGGTGTTAGAGAATGGTCAAGTTTCATTCTTCTGTATATAGCTGCCCAATTTTCCCAGCACCATTTATTGAAGAGACTTTTTTCCATTGCATATTTTTTCCTGCTTTGTCAAATTATTAGGGAACCCATATCTGGGTTCTCTATTCTGTTCCATTGGTCTGTATGTCTGTTTTTGTGCCGGTATCATGCTGACTTGGTGATCACTGCTTTGTAATATAGCTTGAAATAGGGCAACGTGATGCCCCCAGCTTTGTTTTTCTTTTTTAACATTTCCTTGGCGATTTGGGGTTTTTTCTGATTCCATACAAATTTTAGGATCGTTAGTTCCAGCACTTTGAAAAATGTCATTGGAATTTTGATCGGGATGGTGTTGAAGGTTTAGATTGCTCTGGGCAGCGTAGACACTTTAACAATGTTTATCCTTCCGATCCATGAGCATGGAATGTTTTTCCATCTTTTTGTGTCTTCTTCAATTTCTTTCATGAGTGTTCTGTGGTTCCTAGCGTACAGATCCTTTACCTCTTTGGTTAGGTTTATTCTGAGGTATCTTATGGTTTCTGGTGCTATTGTAAATAGAATCGTTTCTCTAATTTCTCTTTCTACAGTTGCGTTGTTAGTGTATAAGAAAGCAACTGATTTCTGTGCATTGATTTTGTATCCTGCCACATTACTGAATTGATGGATGAGTTCTAGTAATTTGGGGGTGGAGTCTTTGGATTTTCCACATAAAGTATCATGTCACCTGCGAAGAGAGAGAGTTTGGCTTCTTCTTTGCCAGTTCGAATACCGTTTATTTCTTTTTGTTGTCTGATTGCTGTTGTTAGGACTTCTAGTACTATGTTGAACAGTAGTGGTGAGAGTGGGCATCCTTGTCATGTTCCTGATCTTAAGGAAAAGGCTCTCATCTTTTCCCCATTGAGAGTGATAGTCACAGTTCTTTCTAAATTACATTCTAGTTTATTCAGAGTACCTGTAAATCTAAAGCAAATGATATATGTTTATCATAATACATTTTAAAAACACGTTCTCAGTTGAATGTGGAACAGTTCTATGTTCCATATTAAAATTTGTTAATGATGGATCTGTCAGATTTATTTCAGGGTACTTTATTACTTTTACTAATTCGTAAGTTATAAAGTCTCTTAAGTTGGCAAATTGTACATTATTCTGGGTACTGAAATGCTAACGTGAAAGATAAAATAGTAGTTTGTCAGTGCTAAGGACTAGGTACCATTTTTTAAAAAGGCACATTAGCTTTGATACAGGAAATTAGGGTATAATGCATTTGGGGAAAATAACCCAGACTTTTAAAAACTGAGTGTATGTGTGTGTGCATGCATACATTTTTATTTATTTTTAACTTATTTTTATTTTTATTATTATTTTTTAAAGATTTTACATCTTTTAAATTCTGCCTTACTAGTTATATCCAGGGAAAGGGCTTTGAAATACTAAAAACTGTTTTCTAAATTTCTAGCCCACTGCTGTTGTACACCCAAAAGCTAACACTGTACTGAGTTTTATCAGGAAGTATATTGGAAACAAAAGCATCTATCAGTTCTGATTGTTAAACTTTGAAAATGTAGTTCATAGATGAGACTCAGGGATGAAGTACCTTCCCCTGAGGAAAGTCTAAAAGCTATAAATTTTCACTTAAGACAATTAAAACTAAAAGTCAGTGACATCACATAGGCTATGATAAAGTATATGTGGTCTCATTCACCACGGGAATAAAGGTATATTTGTGAAGCTCTTGGGACCTAGTTTTATGAACAGAAACCTCCCAACATAATACTTCTTTTTTTTAAAGACTTAGTTTTCAGAGAGAGAGAGCACGTGTAAGCAGGGAAAGGGGCAAAGAGAGATGGAGAGGATCAGAATCTCAAGCAGATTCCCTGCTGAGTATAGAGCCTGACACGGGGCTTGATCTCATGACCCGGAGATCATGACCTGAGCCAAAACCAAGCGGCAGATGCTCAACCTACTGAGCCACCCAGGCACCCCCAACATAATAGTTCAAGCACAGGGCACTCATTACCTGCCTCTGTATACAGTTGACCCTTGAACAATGTAAGGGTTAGGGGCATCGACTTCCATGCAGTAGGATATCTGTGTATTACTTTTGACTCCCCCAAAACTTAACTTGTAATGGTCTACTGTTGACCAGAAGCCTTCCCAATAACAAACAATTAAGATATTTTTGCATGTGTATTACGTACTATATTCATACAATAAAGTAAGGCAGAGAAAAGAAAATGTGATCAAGAAAATCATAAGAGAAAAATTCTATTTATAGTACTACATTTTTCGAAGAAAAAAAAAATCCGCAGGTAAGTGAACCTGCTCAGTTCAAGCCTGTGTTGTTCAAGGGTCAAACATAATCTGAAAATAAATTTTCAAGAAAAATTTTTATAAAAGTTCTTAATACTGGAGCAGAACCTGTACAGTCCTGCCCCGTTACTGATGGGCATGGGACAGGTTGGTTTAATATCCTTCCCAGTTGAGTATGCCTGCTGGAGGAAGACGGGCAGGATATGTCAGGTGTTCTCTCACCCACCTCTGCGGACAGAACACAAAGTTCCATACACAATAGAACAGACCTCTCATTTCCCTTCTCCTATTTTTGTTGGATAGCCAGGAATATATATGCAATACTATTTGTTTTTGTTTTGTTTTATTTTAAGATTTTATTATTTATTTGACAGAGACACGGCGAGACAGGGGACACAAGCAGGGGGAGTGGGAGAGGGAGAAGCAGGCTTCCCACCGAGCAGGGAGCCTGACGCGGGGCTCAATCCCAGGACCCCGGGAACATGAGCCCAGCTGAAAGCAGATGCCTAACAACTGAGCCACCCAGGCGCCCCTGTGCAATATTATTTGAACCCAATTTTAGATTTTCCTCTCCTCTGTGCCAGTTTCTTATTAAATAATAGCATCAAAGAAATGAGAACCAAATTTAAGCTGAATATAACAATACTAAATTCTTTCATGAAGATCATCTGTGCTCTCTGCCATGCATCGTGTTTATTATTATTGTGGCAGGTGATGCACTTGCTGTTGTAGCATCAGGCCAGTGACCTTTCCTTTCTCTTTACAGAGCCCAGCATTACATCAACATGCCTGTGCAGTTCAGACCAAAGTCAGTGGGCAAATTCGAAGCCTTGCTTCTTATTCAAACAGATGAAGGCAAGAGTGTCGCTATTCGACTAATGGGTGAAGCTCTTGAAAAAATTAACTAGATACATTTTGTGTAAAGTAAATTACATAAGTTATATTTTGGTAACTTCATTTTTTTACACTACGATATTCTTTTGTATATATTTTGTAAGATTGATTTGATATGTATAACTAGATTTTTGTTTGTCTTGAGAAGCTAATACTGAAGACCGGACTAAAATATCATGTATGTAGCCTACAGTATTGTACTTAACTTTACAGGGGAGAAAAGAATTCTATTTTTGCATTGATTATGATACTCTGAATAAATACAGCATATATTTTAATGTGGTATATCCAGAAATAAATTTAATTTCTACTGAACCTGTCTTTTTATATGATGTCTTACAGAAATCAGAATATTGCTTTATTCTCCTAATTATTTTGTCAAGCTGCTGGGTCTGTTTTGTGATTTTTTCCTTCATTACATAGTTTCCTTTCCTCTAAGAAATTCCTTCTCTGGTCCTTCTGTCTTTTAGCTAATTGCCCAGACTAGAAAGGAAGTGTACTTTTAAAGAAATTGTTTTTCTCCAAAGTAGGGGAATTCATATTCTCTGCAAATACATTGGAGAGGTTGATGTATTTTAAAATGGCATTAATTGTCATTAAAGCTAAACGGGACAGCTGCTCCAGAACCCTGCGTAGAAGGAATGCTCCACAAACAGGTGCTGGTGGAGAGGCAGTGAGTCGCTGAGGGAGCCCAAGTGCCCTGTTATGGCATCTTGAGCTGTGAGGTGGAAAAGGTGTGACACGGTTAACCTGGTTTTACCTGGGAAGAACATGATTATGAATTGCTTCTCAACCATTACTGTTAAGTCCCCTGTTAAAGTTTCCTGAGCCCAGCTGACAATCTTGTTCGGAGCAGTAAAATCCCGGATTGTGAGCAGTTGTGTAGTGGCTCCATATTATTGATGGTGCAGAAAGACCATGGAACATGCAAGAAGTTTCCTGGATGGCTTCAGTCTGCAACGGTTTGGAACCAATTATGGTGAGCTGGAGCTAGAAAAATTTCTTCTCTCTCTCTCTCTGTCTCTCAAATCTTTAGAAATGGGGAGCAGCGCCTGGGTGGCTCAGTCGGTTAAGCATCCAACTCTTGGTTTCAGCTCAGGTCATGAAATTGAGCCCCACGTCAGGTACGGAGCTCTGCTTGAGATTCTCTCTCCCCCTCTGCCCCTCCCCCAGCTTGCACACACACTTGCTCTCTCTAAAAAATAAATCTTTAAAAAAGAAAATAATTTTCTTCTTTCCTCTTCTACCTTATTTTCTCTTGCTTAGAAATTCTTTCTTTATAAAAACATTTTTTATATTTTATAAAATAAAAAACATATTTTAACACAAGTTAAACAGTCATTGCCGTTACTGATACTGCCCTACTCCAATTTAGATTTCATACATCAAATGTGGGTGACGTCATGCTTGAATGTGTACTTATTTGATAACAGCCTCAAAAATTTTGAAATAGTGGTATTGCTTTTTTATTTAAAAAAATTTTTTTAAAGATTTTATTTATTTATTTGAGAGAGAATGCTGAGCAAGAGAGAGAGCACAAGTGGTGGGGAGAGATGGAGAGAGAGAAGCTCCCTGAGTAGGGAGCCCAACAGGGGGCTTGATCTCAGGCCCCTAGGATCATGACCTGAGCCAAAGGCAGATGCTTAACCTAATGAGCCACCCAAGGGCCCCAGTATTGCTTTTTAAAAAATGTTTGCCATGGTTTTTCAGTTCCTCAGAGTTGTTACATTTCTGTGGAACCATCACTTTGCCTTTTAGGTTATTATACTCAGGAGGTCAAAAAAAAAGGGGAAGGGGTGTTAAGCAAATAAAAAACTTCAAGTGACTCTCCTTCCATAGACGTATGCTTTTATGGATATGCATTTCTTCCTGTGCCTCTGTGATATGGAAACTGGATGTTTGGAGTTTCGAGAGCAGTTGAATGTGAACCAGTGATTGACTGCCGCCAGTCATCGCTGCTATATGACCACTGGCTCTCTTCACTGTGATATGCAGTGTGGAAGAGCATCTAACAGGCAAAGTTACCATATACGCTTTCTCTAATTAGCTTTCCATCTAGAAGCTGGTCCCCTTTCTTTCTCATTCCTTCCCAGATCGATATCTTGAGTCTTAACCTCTCAGCTTCAAACTCAGCGGGACATTTCCACTTCGTTATCGAATAAGCATCTCAAACTTTGGATTCCTTCCCTAACCTCAAAGATGTTTCTCTCTAGGGCGCCTGGGTGGCTCAGTCGTTAAGCGTCTGCCTCCAGCTCAGGTCATGGTCCCGGGGTCCTGGGATTGAGTCCCGCATCAGGCTTCCTGCTCAGTGGGAAGCCTGCTTCTCCCTCTCCCACTCCCCCTGCTTGTGTTCCCTCTCTCGCTGTCTCTCTCTCTGTCAAATAAATAAATAAAAATCTTTAAAAAAATAAAAATAAAAAAAAAGATGTTTCTCTCTAGCTTTCCAAATCTCCATAGATGTCCTCACTGTCCATCCAATATCTTAGCTAAAACTCTAGGTTTGGGTGTTTCACCCTCATCCCCGTCAACTCTGATGAACCTGGCTCACAGAAGTTCTTCAGTCTGTGTCCAAGAGTGGCCACTATAGCACAGGCCACCGTCCTCACTCTCAGACTCTGCTGCCGTAGTCCCCTCATCACACTGCTCCTGGTGCTCCTGCCTCAGGAAGCCCTTCTCCACCGGCAGGCAGAGTTACATTTATAAAAATGTAGACCAGAGCCGAGGCTCCCCTGCTTAAGTATATAATTACATTACACATGGTCTGAGTCCACACTCACTCCCCTGTTGGCCTAGGAGGCTATTGATCATCTGGCCTCTGCCTCCCTCTGTGGCCTCATCCCCTCTCCAACCACTTTGCACCAGCTCTGCAGCCTTTGTTTTCTGACTCAGTCACTAGGGCCTTCTCTCATGCTGGACCCTTGGCCTCTAAAGCTCTTCCCCAGATCTTGGCATGGCTGGTTCCTCCCCTCCCCAGGGGGCCTTTCCTGACCACTGTGTCCAGGAGAACCCCCCCCCCCCAAACTATCTCACATCACACTGCATACTTCACATTACAACCCTCTCTCTACCTGACCCTTTCTTACATACTTGTTGACTAGTTTACATGTTTCCCTCAAGAATGTAAGCTTTGTGTGACTACAGGCCTGGGATCCCCTCCTGACCACTACATCCCTAGACCTGGTCAGTCCCATGTATGTATGATATGACTGACCACATTCATTGTTCTGGAAGGTTCTCTGCACACTGTTCTGACCCAGAAGCCCAGTCATGCTTATAACCAGCTCCAGTAAACATCATCCCAGGCTTCTCCCAAGATTGCTTATCCAGTTTCTCATCAGTCTCCTGTAGATCGTTCCTCACCATAATAGGTAAACATTAATTGACTGCTTTCTATGTGGCAGGTAGTGTCTCAAGTGCCCTATATGCACTGTCACCTTTAATTCTCATCAGATTTATAGAGACAGACCCTTTCTTGGCAGGGAGGCCTGGGGGAGAGAGGGTCAGAGGCCTTTCTCCTGCTGTAGCCTCCAGGCACCCGTGACCATATCTGGGAACAGAATGGTGGATTGCTAGCAGGCTGTGGGTGGTGCTGCGTCTCAGGAGGGCAGGATAGCCCAGATGGCCTGGCGTGGATGAGCAAACTCAGGCTCAGACTATAGGCCGGGGCTGGGATCCAAACCTTGGTTTTTCTACTGGGTGCCTAGTTGCAGATAATAGAAACTGTTCTTGCAGTAATTAGGGAAATTATAACATTGGTATATATCTGCTATTTAAAAGTTTGATTCCCTTTGGTTATAAAGCAACCTGAGATCACAGATGAGCACATCTGACACACAGTCCTGCTTCTCAGTCAGGCAAGATATTTAGCAGGCAAGACCTAAAGTTCCGTAGAATTGAGGGATGATTAATGTGCATCATTACTGATTTAATTAGTCCAGAAATGAGACTGGGTAGGAGGGCATCTGTTTGTAGTCTTCAGTTAAACTCAGGGATGATTTTCAGTTGCATTTCTATACACTAACAGTGAGACAGAAGAAAGAGAAATTAAGGAATCAATCCCATTTATAATTGCACCAAAAGCCATAAGATACCTAGGAATAAACCTAACTCAAAGAGGTAAAGGATCTGTACTCTAAAAACTATACAATGCTTATGAAAGAAATTGAGGAAAGACACAAAGAAATGGAAAAACATTCCATATTCATAGATTGGAAGAAGAAATATTGTTAAAATGTCTGTGCTACCTAGAGCAGTCTACACATTCAATGCAATCCCTATCAAACTACCATCGAAATTCTTCACAGAGCTGGAACAAATAATCCTAAAATTTGTATGGAACCAGAAAAGACCCTGAATAGCCAGAGGAATGTTGAAAAAGAAAACCAGGGGTGCCTGGGTGGCTCAGTCGGTTAAGCGTCTGCCTTCAGCTCAGGTCATGATCCCAGGGTCCTGGGATCAAGCCCTGCATTGGGCTCCCTGCTCAGTGGGGAGTCTGCTTCTCCCTCTCCTTCTGCCCCTGCTCAATGTGCGTGCGCGCTCTCTCTCTCTCTCTCTCACTCTCTGAAATAAAATAAAAATCTTAAAAAAAAAAAAAAAAACCCAAAGCTGGTGGCATCACAATGCTTTACTTCAAGCTATATAACAAAGCTGTAATCATCAAGATAGTATGGTACTTGCACAAAAACGGGCACATAGATCCATGGAACAGAATAGAGAACACAGAAATGGACCCTCAATTCTGTGGTTAATTAATCTTTGACAAAACAGGAAAGAATATCCAATGGAAAAAGGACAGTATCTTCAATAAATGGTGTTGGGAAAATTGGACAGCCACATATAGAAGAATGAAACTGGACCACTTTCTTACCCTGTACACAAAAATAAACTCAAAATGGATGAAAGACTTAAATGAGAGACAGGAATCCATCCAAATCCTAGAGGAGAACACAGGCAGCAACCTCTGACCTCAGCCACAACAACTTCTTGCCAGACATGTCTCCAAAGGCAAAAGCAAAAATGAACTATTGGGACTTCATCAAGATAAAAAGCTTCTGCATAGCAAAGGAAACAGTTGACAAAACCAAAAAGCAGCCTACAGAATGGTAGAAGATATTTGCAAATATCTTATCAGATAAAGGGCTAGTATCCAAAATCTATAAAGAGCTTATCAAACTCAACACCCAAAAAACAAAAAATCCAGTCAAGAAATGGGCAGAAGACATGAACAGACATCTCTCCAAAGAAGACGTACAAATGGCCAATAGACACATAAAAAAAAGCTCCACATCACTTGGAAATACAAATCAATATCACAATGAGATACCACCTCACACCAGTCAGAATGGCTAAAATTAACAAGTCAGGAAACAACAGACGTTGACAAGGATGTGGAGAAAGGGGAACCCTCTTACACTGTTGGTGGGAATGCAAGCTGGAGCAGCCACTCTGGAAAACAGTATGGAGGTTCCTCAAAAAGTTGAAAATAGGGCTACCCTCTGACCCAGCAATTGCACTACTAGGTATTTACCCCTAAGATACAAATGTAGTACCTGCACCCCAGTGTTTATAGCAGCAATGTCCACAATAGCCAAAATGGGGAAAGAGCCGAGATGTCCATTGACAGATGAATGGATAAAGAAGTGGTGTATATATATATATACACACAATGGAATACTACCCTGCCATCAGAAAGGACGAATACTTACCATTTACATCAACGTAGATGGAACTAGAAGGTATTATACTGACGGAAATAAGAGAAAGACAATTACATGGTTTCACTCATGTGAAATATAAGAAGCGTATAGGTATCCTATTGCCACAGCCTGCTACCAACTCAGCACTCTGTTCCCAGACACGGTCACAGGTGCCTGGAGGCTACGGCAAGAGAAAGGCCTCTGACCCTCTCTCCCCCAGGCCTCCCTGCCAAGAAAGGGTCTGTCTCTATAAAGCTGATGAGAATTAAGGGTGACAGTGCATATAGGGCACTTGAGACACTACCTGCCACATAGAAAGCAGTCAATTAATGTTTACCTATTATGGTGAGGAACGGTCTACAGGAGACTGATGAGAAACTAGATAAGGAATCTTGGGGGAAGCCTAGAAGTGCAGTCCAGCAGGTCAAAAGGCAGTGAGTGAATCCTGCGGACCACCACATAAATGAGCTTGAAAGTGGCTCCTTCCCCAGTTGAGCCTTCAGACAAGACCCTAGTCTCCTCCAACACCCTGATTGTAGCCTGTGAGAGACTCCCAACACCCAAGTTGCTAAGCTGGCCCCAATTCCCAACCCATAGAAACAGATCATACATGCTTGTTGATGAAGCCACTAAGTTTGTGGTAATTTGTTATGGGGCAGAAGTACCTAACACGGTGGTGCTTAATGAAAAAAATACCTGTTGTCAATGGAACAAGCTCATAGAAATCAGCTGCAGCGGTAAATAATTATCTGTAACGGATGGAGACAGTCCAACGACTATTGATCCTTTCGTGATTAGAAGGCTCTCTTTTCATCGCAAATGGACACTCCCCTTTATGCCCAAGTAAAGATCTAGGCAGACTGGCACCAAGAATCCTGTAAGTTTTCAAATGCACACCAAACGATTATAAGCATTTAAAGCTTACTGAACACTAAGGGAAACAGAAGGAGAGTCCGTGTTACTAATCTCGGGTTGCCAGAGGGATGGGCTTGTTTAGACAGGAGGGTGTGTGGGGTGGGTGGTGCATGCCTAAGGGAGCACCTGTTTGACTAAAAGTTGACAGCTGAGCAACCCTGGCTTTGAGGAGTGTAACACTGAGGTGAAGGAGGAGCTAAGCAGGTAAAAGCACAATTGGACATTTAGTCCTCCTTGGAATTTTTATAACTTTTACTTCTACAGCCAGTGCCTACCCTGAAAAATAGGTGTAAACTCCTGAAAGTGATTGTGTTTAATTCCATAAGCAGGCTTCGCATACACAGCCTAAGGCAGCTTTCTTCTCACTATGACTTCAGGTGGGACAGGAAGCCTTGTGCTGCTTGGTTCAGCCAGATTCTCCTTATATTGTGGTTGACCCACAAAACTGCCCTTGTGTAGGGATCAGCATGAGGAAATGCAGTCTTTTATGCTTGCCCTGAGAAGCTTTGAGGCAGGGCCAGACACACCCCCATCATCTGAATGCACTCACAACAGGCATCCTCCAGACCCTTGGGGGGTGGGTGTAACACTGCTGGGGGGTGGGGGAGGGCACCAGTGCCACTTGGCTATGGCACAGCTTTGCAGAGGGCACCTCTATGGGCAGAGCACCAAAGGCAGATAGATGCTTAACCGACTGAGCCACCCAGGCACCCACAAATTTGATTTTAAGTAGTCATCCCCAAACTCTGCTTTCCTTAATTTCAGTGTGTGAATGGGAGGCTAATTAGGAATACATATTTTGCATTATAGTGGAATCTGCTTTTGAAGAAAAAAATCCAATAATTAAATCTGTCAGTTCCCCCTAAACTGATCTCATATTTAATGCCTTTCCAGTAACAATACCTTCAAAGTATTTTTTAAGTGGAAAAGTGGCTCTAATGTTGGTAGGGAACAGTGCCGTGACAAGTCACCAGGACAGTGTGGGAGAAAGGTAGTGAGAGGGCAGGCTCCAGCCGTCAGCCTCCTGGCACCTAAAGAGGTGAGGACCCTCCAGCCCTTGGAGGGAGAGGGGGCAGCCCCACCTCCAGCCTCACTCCCAGCCCTCTGGGGAGGAGGAGTCAGCTCTAGGTCTTGTCCCCTGCATCTGAGGGCTGAAGGCCTGGGCCGCTGCTGGCTGGGGCTCCTGCCTTCCTTCAGGACAGGAAGTACCAGGAAGCAACATAGCAGCAAGGAAGCTTATATCTGATCTTCCATCTGTCAGTGGAAACCTGTAGGAAGAAGCTGCTGGTGGGACTCATTGGCCACTTCAAGCCATAACAGCAGTCATTAAGATGGCCTGGGTGAGACTGGCTTATGAAAAATTAATGAAACAGAATGGACTCCAGAAAGACCCAAATGCATACAGAAGTTTAGTATATGGTGGCATTTTAGTGGGGAAAAGATGACTTATCCCAAAATATCTTCCAGATGAATTGTATGTTAAAAGTTAAATTATCAAAATCCCAGAAGAAAATATGGGACAAGAATTTCCAGTTAACTTCTAATTATGAAACAAAAACTAGAAGTCCTATAAGGAAGACTGATACAAATACACACTAAAATTTTCTGGGTGGAAAAAGCATAACCATAGTCAAAAGACAAATGACAAGCTGGGGAGAAATTTACACTTGTGTAAAGGGGCTTTAGATATTAAGAAAACAATTCAATAGAAAAATAGGCAAAAGACATGGGCAGACAGTAGGAATGGAACACAAGTAACTTTTTAAAAAGTTTTTAAATAAGTGTGCTAATCAACCCTTAAATGATCTCAATCTCAGTGGTCTAAATGGACGCATTTGTCTTTCTCGCTCATGTGGTGGGGAGACTCATAGGATGTGGTGTATCACACCTGCACGTGGCTGGCCAGGTTCCAGGCTGCATGTGGTTCAGGTAGCTCCTGTGTTTCTCACTCTCCTTGGCCAGTAGGTGTCATGATTTCTTCAGGGTGGGACCAGAGATACAGGTGGCCCCGCAGACACTTGCCACGACTCCTCTAAGGCCTTGGCTTGCCTCCTAAGCCCTTGTCATTGCCAGCCCACTGCCTTCCCATGGGCCAGAGCATGTCACACGGGCAAACCCAACGTGGGGGCCTAGAAGGTTCGGGGTGTAATTCTACATATTACGGGAAGCCATGAAGAATGTGGAACAACCAAATTAGCCATGATATATATTCTTTTGAATAGGTGATTCATGCACATAGTATAAAATACAAAAGGTTTGTAGGAAATAAGTCTGCTAACATCTGTCCTCTAGCCATGGGATGACTCTCAGAAGCAAATGGGTGGGTAAGTTTCTTGTCTTTCCTGGGTGTGTGTGAGAGAGAGAGAGAGAGAGTGAGAGCTCGTTCATGCACCAGGTTGACACTGTTCATATCCCACCTACTTACTTCACTGGTTCTGTGACATTGGGAAAATCTCACATGCTTCATTTTCCTCACTAGTACCGTCCAATACTAGTATCTACTTCCTAGATTTTTTGTGAAAATGAGTAAATATTTGTAAAATGCTTAGAACAGTGCCTGACACATAATAAATGATAGAAAGTTGTATATATAATTGTAGGGGTTTTTTAGAGGGTGGTAGAGGCAGAGGAAGAGGGAGAATCTTAAGCAGGTTCCACACCCAGCATAGAGCCCGATGTGGGGCTTGATCTCACGACCCTGAGATCATGACCTGAGCTGAAATCAAGAGTCGGATGCTTAACTGACTAAGCTGCCCAGGTGCCCATATAATTTTAGTTTTATATAATTACATAATTTTTATTTTTTATTTTTATTTATTTATTTTTTTTAAGATTTTATTTATTTATTTGACAGAGAAAGACACAGCGAGAGAGGGAACACAAGCAGGGGAAGTGGGAGAAGGAGAAGCAGGCCTCCCACGGAGCAGGGAGCCCGATGCGGGGCTCGATCCCAGGACCCTGGGATCATGACCTGGGCCAAAGGCAGACGCTTAACGACTGAGCCACCCAGGCGCCCCTATAATTACATAATTTTTAAAACACAAGTTAGTATGCTATATTTGCTTTCTTTTTAACTTAAAAATAACTTGGAAATCCTTCTGTATCAGCACATATAAAACTGCCTCTTTCTCATTAGTGGCTGCCTAGCATCTTCGTGTGGCTGTGCCATTATTTGACAGTCCTTATCTGATGGACATATTGGCTATTCTAGTATTTTTCTATCGTGAACAGTACTACTAAGACTGTCTACATACAGATGTCATTTCACATATGTTCAAGGATATCGTAGGATAAAATACTAGGAGTGTGGAATTGCTGGGTCAAAGGGTAGGAGCAGTTTTAATTTGGATAGAAATTGCCAAATTGCTCTCCATGGTGGTTATACAAGCTTTTACTCCTGCCAGAAATTTATGAAGAGCGCCTCTTCCTCTACATCCTTGCCAAGACAGTGTGTTAGCCAACTTTTAGTTTTCCCACTCTAATAGGTGAAAGGTGGTGTCTGGTTTAATGTGCACAATGGGTTCGAACCCTGGGAGCAGAGCCCACCATGACAGGTACCCGCCAGTAGCCATCCCTCACCCACTTCTCACCAGGGCTGACTCCAGCAAAGAAGGTCGAATGGGCCAGACATTGGCTATCCTAGCACCCCCTGAAGCTGAGCTCAAAAGAGAGACCCTCTGAGCACAGGAGCATCCTTCCCTTTGGGCTCTGGATGCTGTCACATGCAACCCGGAGCAATGACAGCCATCTGTGACCACGTATTGACAAATATGTGGACAAGAAGCCACTTCTGAGAATGGCAGGGCAGAGGATGACGCCCTGGGCCACATAGGCCACCATGGAGCTGCCAGTCTAGACGTCCTCTTGTCTTAAAACAGCTAGGATCCTGCACAGACTACCCTCCCATGGCAGTGCCCTGTAACAGCAGAACCCCAGAATCTCTGGACTGAGGTAGGGGGAAAGCTTGCCTTTGCTGGACTATCCAAATTTTCTAACATGTTCAAATATTAACAATTTTTGTAATGATGTTTTAAAAGGTAAACGTAACAAATGAGTTTAGTAAGAGACTTTTTCTGCCAACATTCAGTAAACTTGTTGGAAGTTATCACTTATTAATTAAGGTATTTGGGCCAATTAATTGGGCAACCAAATATTACCTATTGACAGTAGCCCTTTTCAGAAGGCTTTAAAAAAAAAAGATTTTATTTATTTATTTGAGGGAGCAGAAGCAGAGAGAGGGACAAGCAGACTCCTCGCTGCTCAAGGAGCCCCATGCGGGGCTCCATCCCAGGACCCTGAGATCATGACCTGAGCCGAAGTCAGACGCTTAGCCAATTGAGCCCCCCGCCCCAGGCGCCACTCAGAAGGCTTTTGAAGTGACACCTTCCAGTAAAATTCTAGATGGATTCTTTCCTTCTGAAGAGCCTGCACTCTAGATCCTCACTCTTCTCCCAGGTGTTTCTACTGAACCACAGAGGCTGGGGTCCCTCTCCAGGGCCCAGCGTGGGAACTCTCAGCCAGCAGAAGTAACCAGGTAGCTGGATGCTGTCCATCAGCCCTGCTTACAAAGTGTTTCAGTTTGGTGTTCACGGTGAGAAACCACTTACAGAGCTGGGTGGCTTGGTTTCCCCTGGCCGGTCACCTTGGAGATCCCAGAGGGTTTGAGAGATCTGGAAGGATTTCTCGGTCATTCTCCAGTGCAGGGCTGCTCCCCCAACCTGCCCTGCCTTTGGGAAGTGAAATATTCACCATGCCTGGGTACCTTTGGTCACAGTGCTTCTGGTTGCGCTGTTGCATTTGAAGTTTAGTTTTCCGTTTGTGTTTTTATTGAAGTTCAGTTGATAAGGGTTTTTGTTATTTTAATGTCCATCCTAAGCCCCCAAAAGTTTTCCACGTTTCTAGCTACTTAAATCTTTTTTTTTTTTTAATTTTATTATGCTACTTAAATCTTTAGACATGAAGCAAGCCTGTTTTCAGGGTGCTGAGTCAGTTCCCCCAGAGCAATGGCTGCAGAGTGGGCTCCAGCCAGCGAGGTGAGTTTTGGTTCTTAGGGTTGCCGACTGCTTCCCCTCAAGCCCAAGCCTGAGCTATCCCTAAAACTGACGAAAGATCAGTTACTAAAAATGTCAGTCATTCAAAGATGGCCACGATAGAATAAAGAAAAAAGTTAAGTTGTAAGACAGTATGCATGGTGCGATCCTTTTCTGTAAGACGAATGACTACTAATGGTGTGGATGTTAATAAATGCACAGAGAACCTTTTGGAGAACATGCTCTGCGATGACAACCAGGTTGCATTATGGGAGGTTGGATAATGTTTAAATAATCAATATGTAGTACTGCTGTTGTCCAAAAAGGAAAGGTGCGGGGAAAAGACCAAAATTCAGAGAATATAACCAACCCAGTGTATTTGATGCTAGCTGAGCCATCTAAGGGGCGAATCTCACGGTCACTTCCTGCACCAAGGAGTCGAGCTAGGGGTCAGCTTGAGGGCACTGGGGCTTCTTTGGGGGGCCTGCACCAGGTCAGTTTAGTGTATCTGCTTCCTTCCGACCCGGGATGGCTGCACATGGAGATTTGGTGCATGGGGTCCCTGCACCAGGTGTGCAGCTGGGCTCCTGGCTGCAGCGGCCCCCCAGCCTGGTGGGGGTGGGGCAGGACTCAGGGAGGGCCTGGGGAAGGCAGATTAGGCCCCGGTGGCCCCACGGAAGCCGGGCCTCCAGACCTGCCTGCGTCATTGTGCAGTGTTGTGTTGAGGCAACAATGGACGAATTCTGTAGGTGTGCTCAGGAGTCCTTGCTCTTCGTGGCACCAGGCTATCAAGTTAAAAGCAAGGGACCCCCGCGGGTGAGGAAGGGGTCGCCCTGCCCTCCCTCCCTGTGTGCACCTTCCCGCCCTGCGTTCCTCAGAGCTAGGCGGTCAGTGGGACTCATCCCACAAAGGGCTGTCCCTCTTTGTGGCCGCTCTGTCACCAGCCAGAGCTGTCAGGTACGTCAGTCATGTCGCTTTGTGGCCATGTCACCAGCATAATCAGCAAGATTAGGTGGCCACAAAGAGCCGTGAATGAGGTGGTAATTGCGTTCAAGGGAAAAGAGCGTTAAAGAAAGAGGGACTTTCCTTTCTCACAAGACCCGTGAAAGAAGTGACAGCTGATATTTTAAAGCTGGAACAAGATAATTGCCGTAAGAGATCTTTGTATGTTCTCTGACAAATGCTGCGCACTCACAATAAATATTCAAACGCTCAGTGTGTTGTGAACACCAGATAACCATTTGCAGTGAAACCATTTACATTTGCCATTTTGGAAGTTCAACTCCAGCCCTTGCGATATCTGAATAAGCAGACCACACAGCCCCAGGACCTGGGATCACCAAGGCAAACTGCTGGGGCGGCTCTGGGAAGCACACGTGGTCCCCCCCGTTCATAGGAGGAGGCAGCCCACCATGCAACTTCAGGGCATCGCTCCATTGCCTTTCTCTGCTTTGGTCAAAGAGGAAAACCTAGCCAACGTGGGAATGGATAGGAAAAGGGAAAAGATAACGAATACAAAAAAAAAAAAAAATCTGCAGTCAACCCACTGTGGGGGAAAAAAAACAACCTCTTTTCTAGCATAAAATTAGTAAAATCAGTCATCGAAAGATTCCAAAACCTCCAATATACAGCTCTTCCCGATGGCATTTCATTCAGTCTGGAATTTTGTATCATGCTGGGTGATTGGACTGTCACAGCGCAGGGCCAGGAGCTCCTTGTGGAGGGGACAGGCTTTGTTGGCTGGTTTGGGCCTCAGGTCCAGGAAGAGGCATTGGATACAGATGACTTCCCTTTCCGAACCTGTTCAGTGCAGTCGGGGCAGAAGAAAACCTGACCGCAAACAAAGCCTCGCTAAAGACCATTCAGCAGACGGTGCTTTCTTGGTTTTCTCGAGTGTCTCAAATTGAACCTTTGGACTCACTGAAGGCTGACAAATTCCATGTCTCACACTTTCATCACATCCTTCATCAGTCCTTCAAGATTTTCTTTCTTTCTTTCTTTCTTTCTTTCTTTCTTTCTTTCTTTCTTTCTTTCTTTCTTTCTTTCTTTCTTTCTTTCTTTCTTTCTTCTTTCTTTCTTTCTTTCTCTCTCTCTCTCTCTCTCTTTCTTTCCTTTCTTTCTTTTCCTTTCTTCTTTTTCTTTCTTCTTCTTTCTTCCTTTTTTCATTTTAGAGTTGGCATCTCAAGTTCCTGGTGAGTAGACCACATGAGCTCAGAACCACACACAGACTCAGGGGGCCACCGAGCCCTGCAGCAACCTCTCTGCACTCTGCAAGCTTTTGTGTCCCGCAGGTCTCTAGACAAAAAGCTACAGGGGTCCCATTTAGAGACTTCCAGCGACACTCCAATGGGAGGGAGCAGCTTTTCTCACTGAAGTACCCTCTTCTGAGCACATTCAAGCAATCCTGTTTGCTTCCACTCTTGGTGCTAGAAAATTTCCCCGAGGGACCCGGAGACCAGCTCCCAGGAGCCTCTTACCATGGGCGGGGGGGTCTCCTTTCAATTTAGGGTGTTCTGAGTTTCTGCCTTGAAGTGTCTTGAATCTCAACACAGAAAATTAAGTGATGTTCCTACATCCTCTGCCTATCCATCTTCTGTGGATTCCAAAACCCCACACATGAGACAATATAAAGGCAAAAAGAAAACACTGTGGTAGCTCACTTCGCCTTTGGCAGAGCTCTGGCCTCCAGGCCCATCCCGCCTCACCCCATGCTGGCCTCAGGAGCCCTGAGCCATCTGGGGAGACTGTCTTCAGGCAGGGTCTCCTGCGCTGATAAAAAGGAATGAAGTTTGCACACAGTCAGGAGCTTCAGGGATCCTAAAGCAGAGAGGGACTTTAGGAACCCTGAAGTCCCGGGACTTCTCCCTCCCGGGGCCACTCCCCTCCCGGGACCACTCCCCCCGCACAGCACTGAAGTCAGGAGCAAGGGAGGAAAGGCAAGTTGGAGCTGGAAGAATTCCCAGTAGGACAACTGAAAGGATCCAGGGGACAAAACTGCTTCTGCAGGTGGAGGGAGGTGGGAGATTCCACCCGGGAGTGGGGAGAGCAAGGGAAAACCTGCTTTCTTTCCCCAGAATGACACACGGAGGGCACCTCTCCCGCACACACACGTGCACACCTTGAATTTTGAAAGGGATAAAAGAGTACACATCTCATTTGCTTCCTATTTTATCTCAAAGCCTAAAATTCAGTCTTACTGCAGCTGTCATGCAGGCTAAAGTGTTAGCAGGATAAAAATGTTTTGCTAAGCTCGAGGATCTAGGTTCTGGCGAGGTCGCTGGGCCCGCTGGGGCAATTCCTGGTGCGGTCTATGTCCTGGATGGGGGCGAGAGAGCTCACCCACCGCTCTCTCTCTCAGACTGGCCCCGGGCGAAGGGTTGGCGTGGAGATCATTCCCTGGGCAAAGGGGGTTGATGCCCCTCCTTCGGTCCACACCACCTCCAGCCTCACCATCTGACACGCCCCACTCTGGTCAGCTCCCCTCTTCTTCCCTCCCCACCTCTCTCTCTCTGCCCTTTATTCTTTTCTCCTTCATTCTCCTCAAAATCCATCTCCAGCCTCAGTTTCTCCCCCAAGTCTCTCCAGGGCGCTAGCCCACCTGTTCTGGGTTTGGGGTGCAGTGTGACACAGAGGACAGGAAGGGGCGTGGCAGCAGGCCACCTGGGCTCAAGTGCCTGGCGACCAGACCTCGGAGCCTTTCTGCTTTGTGCCTCGTTTCCTTCTCCGGAAAGTAGGGCTCCTAACAGGTCTTACCTGTAGGCGGTGAGCATGTAATGAAGGGCTTGGAGGGGAGGGTGGCTGTGGCTGGCTGCCACTCGCCCTCAACTCGTGAATCCTGTGCTCTTGGACTGCTGTCTCAAGGGGGCAAGTTATGGTGCCCTCGACTAGGATCTGCCCCTTTGGAAAGGTCATGTTCTGTTTTGGTTTTGCGCATTTGTTTGTTTTGTGGGAGGTATCTGGGGGAAGGGCAGAAAACGGAGCTCCTGGAGAGTTTGCCTAATGTGACAGGGGACGGTCAGGCCTGTGATCGCTGGTTGGCCCAGCTGTGTGTTGGCCGCACGTGCACCTGCTGAGGAGTGTGCTGATGAGCCTTGCTTTGTGTCAGCCTGTCTGCCGCCCCCCCAACACACACCCACCCGGACCACCCTTCCAGGGCAGAATGAAGACTTGCCCACCTTTGAGACGGCGTGCTTCGATTGTACTCTGTGTGCCCAGCTGGGCCACAGGAAATGGTGACAATTTCTAATCCCTGGCTCTATGCAGGTGTCCCATCAGGTGTCCAGTAAGGGAGGTGAAGGGAGGGTTCGGTGCTCACATTTCACAGGTGGAAACGCCAGCACAGCCAGGCAGGGCCCCACACACAGCCCCGAAGAGTGAACCCAGGTCAAGAGACCAGAACACCAGATGGTAACTAGACTTATTCTGGGGACCGCTTCATAATGCACAGAAATTCCAAATCAATACTGTGTGCACCTGAAACTAATAGGATATTTTATGGCAGTTACACTTCAATTTAAAAAAAGGTCACAGAGGCATAAAAGAGAGAGAGGGACGCCAACCACAGAAGCCTAAGGCCCCCCGTTTGGGTCCTGATTCAAACAAACCACCTGGAGAAAGACACTTTGAGACAAGTGAAATTGGCAAATGGACAAGGGATTGGCTATTACAAAAGTATTGTTAACTTTATTGGGTGTGATAATTTTTAAAAATTTCCTTATGTCAGCGGTACATGCTGAAACATTTATGGATAAAAGGATGTGCTGTCTGGGATTTGCTTTAGAGTTTGGGAAAAACAATAGACAAAAGCTGGGAGGGGAGAATAGATGAAGGAAAACCTGAAGAATATTAATAAGTATAGAAGGTGAGTGACTTGGGGGTTCATATTCTCTATTCTTTCTACCTTTGCCTATGTTTAAAGATGTCTATAATAAAAAATGTTAAGGTTGAAGATTAAGTCACAAAATAATATTTGGATATAACCATTTTTTCTCATATTAAGTCATGCAGAGGCCTGGGCAGCACTGACAGCCAGGCCTGTTGCGGCCTCCAGCGTGGCACCCCTGTTCCCTCTGCCTGGAATGTTCTCCCACAGACTCTTATGGGTGACTCTCACCCCGCATCACTCTCTCCACCGGGTCTTCCCTGCCATCCCCAGGGAAAATGTGCCTCAACCCTCTCCTTCCTTCTCCCCTTTTAATTTTTCATGATAGCATCTTTTACCCACTAATATCGCAGGCTGCGGAATGAACCTCGGAGAGGGCAGGTATCAGCGCGGGGCACCCAGGAAGCGCCCCAGGCGTTTGTTGAGAGATGAATGAATGGTTTGGGTTCCAGGTTTCTGGTCAGCTGGCCTACCCTCCAGTCTCTGAGGCTTCCTTTCTTGAGGCACATCACCGGGTCTGCCTCCACCTTTCCCTGGACATCCAGGAGTTGCCTCTGGGGCCGTGAAGGCGTGGTGCAGGCTCGCAGGGGCCCGGGTGCCCTCCAGTGCGGTGGGAAGGAGGAGGCCCCACCTCCGCCGTCCGACTTGGTCCCCTCTGGGCACTAACAGGTCCACCTGTCCATGCGCTGGTCCTGAGACAGACATCGGCCAGCTCGCTTATACAGTGTTTGGGAACGCCATCTTTTCGGGGAAGGAAATGGAAACCTTGAGCCTCTGTAATGTCCTCAGGAGAGCAGTTTGACATGGACACTAGAAACATTTTGGAGGCTTTAACCACCTTGGTAAACTGCTCTGCCAGGGAGGCTGAGGCCCCTCTACCACAAGCCCCTCCTGCAGGGAACCAGGACACCTGTTCTCCACCACGTGGAGAGGCAAGACTGCAGCCTTAGGCTCTGTCCCTGGCCCAGCCTTTTCCCTTTTCCCAACAGAATCTCACTCAGTGGACAAGTTGCCCCGGAGCCTGCTTGTGGAAAGAGCCTCTCGGCCAGAGTGGAAGCAGGAGATTGGCTTTCATGGGACATCTGTGTAGACACACCTGTGCAAGTCCACAGGGACCTATGCACAGGGGTCTCTGCCGCAGCTAGCAGGTAGCGGACCAGCAGCAGCCTGGATGGTGCTGGGGGCCCACCAAGTCCCCCGCATGCAACAGAATGCCATGCAACCAGGAAAGAAAGGGAGGTCTGTTTTGATATAAAGGTCTAAACTATCACACTGAGTGAAAATAAAAAGCTGTCTACCAATAGGTACAGAACACTTCCCCTTAATAAAGCATAGATGGAAGGGCAGATATGTGTACATACTTTATATATGCAAATTCAGGGGAAATCAGAGACGTTCTTGGAGTCTTGGACACTTCTTTAGTTATTTGGCACTGAAATTATGGGTGACTTATAACTTAATCGTGTTTTTCAAATTTTCTAACACTTAAAAACCCTGTAAAGAATATCAGAAATGATGAGGACAGTGAGACTTGCCAGATTCCACCATGAAGGCTGAGAGAGGACACTTGTAACCCCCCAAAAAGGAGGCAACCAGCCGAGGGCCTGGGCACAGGCTCAGGACACAGTGTGGTGGCATCAGGGTCACATCCGGCTCCTTTACCAGGTTCCAAATTCCAGCTTTGGACTTGTGCTGAGTGACTGACCAGCGCCGGAGTGGCTCCCTGACCCCAGAGCTGCGGGAAGGCATAGTGTGAATTGTCGGGACTCAAGACTGAGCACAGCCTTGCCTGGGCTCTGCTATGGGAAGAGCCCCCAGGACCAGAGGGGGAGCTGGATCCCAGCGCTGCCCCCAGGAGGCAAGGCCCTGTCCCCAAACACTGGGGTTCTTCTTTTGTAAAACAAACCAAGCATACTAACCCCTGCCCTTAACACCAGTGAGCTCTTGGAGCACCGCACCATTGTCTCCCTGCTCTATGTCACCGTGGGGCTGAGCCCTTACGCTGGGACCTGGCAGCAGATTGCTACTTCCAGCCCCAACAACAGTGTGGGCTCAGAATGCCTACCACCTCTCTTGTAGGGGCTATGATGTCGTAGGCACGTGATCATGGATGTTAACATTTTAAAAATTAGTTTGGGTTTTCATTCTGTTTTATCACTTACATAAAATGAATCCTTTTTAGCAGATTATATTTAGGAGTAACTTTTAAAAGTAAGTAAGATAAAAAAAAAACCCAACCTGAAATGGTATAGAAGCAGTATGGTAATAGTGGCTCTTTTCATTCATTATGTTTCTCCGGGGCTGTGGAGTCCTTGCATTGAGCTCATTATTTGTCACAGCTGAAACTGATCTTCAGCTAAAGACACAGTTCAAAACAACAATAAAGTATCCACTGCTTTTTTTTTTACAGAAAGCTGAGTTTTCTGACTTATTTTACCTAAAATTGAGCTATAGTCACTGAACAAAATATTGATTATAACTTAAATCAGAGATGTAAGTTTCTCTCCTTCAAAGTTCTTTTTTTTTTCAGATTTAATATATTTGGGGCACTTGGGTGGCTCAGTCATTGAGCATCTGCCTTCAGCTCAGGTCATGATCCCAGGGTCCTGGGATCGAGCTCCACATCAGGCTCCCTGCTTGGTGGGAAGCCTGCTTCTCCCTCTCCCACTCCCCCTGCTTGTGTTCCTGCTCTTGCTATCTCTCTCTGTCAGATAAATTTTATTTAATAAAATAAATAAATAAATAAATAAAATTTTATTTATTTATCTGACAGAGAGCACAAGCTGGGGGAGCGGCATGCAGAGGGAAAGGGAGACACAGGCGTCCCACTGAGCAGGGAGCCTGACTTGGGGCTCAATCCCAGGACCCTGGGATCATGACCTGAGCCGAAGGCAGATGCTTCACGGACTGAGCCACTCAGGCCCCCAAAGTTCATGAGATTATTTAGGTGATTCTTGAATGCAGATCAATCCACAGATTTTTTCCAAAATATATTCTTCAGGGAGACAGTAGTCTTTTAACATTCCATAAATTGTGTACATGCATTCTCAAAGAATGCATAGGAATGCTTTGTAAAAAAAGTGTAGATTGGGAGCCTGGGTGGCTCAATCGGTTAAACATTCAACTCTTGATTTCAGCTCAGGTCATGATCTCAGGGTCGTGAGATGGAGCCCATGCTTAGCGTGGAGCCTGCTTGAGATTCTCTCTCTCCCTCTCCCTCTGCCTCTCCCCTCCCCCCCCCAAGCAAAACAAAACAAAATGCAGGTAATGTGTCCTAATTACTTGCCTGCGTGCATTATCAACCAAACGTTTAATTTCTGAAAAAAAGCTTGTCAAATTTATTATACAAATGGAAGGCAGTGGTCAGAGTTTCCCTGGAAAGTCATAGTTAGCTCATTTTTAAAGGTGAATTTTACCTTATTAGCAAGCTTTCCAATTCATTGTTTTGTGTGAGTAAAAATAAATTAGAAAAATTCTAATTCCTTTTTCGAGCACTGTTTTAAGTTCCATTTTTATAACTTGATTCTTTTAAGACTAATTCAAGATGATTCCAGCATGAAATAGTACATGTACTTGCTTAGATCAGCAAACTTGTTCATTTAGTGCACAGCTCTTAATGGAATTTACAATCTGTACTAATTGTTTAGAGTTTCATTTAAACAGAGAGGTCACTTTGCTCTGAATATCCATGGAGACTAAACAACATGTTTGTTTCTATTCCCAGGAATTCCTCATGGTCACTCCTCACAATGCTGTTCACCAACCCACCTGGGTACACTTAGTCTGATACAGATTATAGTACAGAGATCACTTATCAATATCTTCATTTGTTCAAAGTTTTCAAAATTAATTGTTGAGATAACATTTTAATGCAGAAGTACTTAGGTATAAATCTAGCAAAATATGTGCAGGATCTCTATGCAGACAACTATAAACACTTACAAAAGAAATCAAAGTTCAAAACAAATTAAAAGATGTACCATGTTCATGGATTGGAACACTTAAACTGTTAAAATGGTGATTATCCCCAAACTGAGCTTTAGATTTAATGCAATCCTAATCAAAATCCTATCAGAATTTTGTATAGATATTGACAAAGTGATTCAAAAATTTATATGGAAAAGCAAAAGGAATAGAAGAGCCAAACAATTTTGAAAAAGAAGAACAAAATAGAAGGAATTACACTACCTGATTTCAAGATTTATGATAAAGCTACAAGAATCAAGAGTAGTGGCAAAATGATAGACATATCTAGATCAATGGAACATAATGGGAATCCAAGAAGTAGACCCACACAAATATATTCAACTGATTTTAACTGCAAAAGTAATTAATGGAGAAATGACAGTCTGTTTAACAAATGGTGCTGGAATAATTGGATGTCCATATGGAAAAAAAAAAGAACCTAGACATATACCTCACACTTGGTATAAAACTAAATGAAAATGTATCATGGACCTACACATACATAGTCAATTAATTTTTGACAAGGGTGCAAAGGCAATTCAGTGAAGAAAATATAATCTTTTCAACACATTGTGCTGGAACAACGGGACATCCATATGAAAAAAATTAACTTTTAGGAGCTTGGGAAGATGGCAGAGTAGGAAGACCCAAAGCTTACCCTGTCCCATGTTTTCAACTAGATATCATTAACACCCATGTAAATAAACTGAAGAGCGATCCGAAGACTAGCAGAACAAATTCCACAACTGAAGGTAGAAGAGAAGCAGCATCTGAGAGTTTAGGAAGGGCAAAAATTGTTGTCGGAAACTGCCCACAGGAGGAAGAGAGCTGCAGTCGTGGAGAGGGGAAAGCACCAGGGAGCCCCCATAACATCTAGCTTTGAAAACCAGAGGGGTTGAATTCCCTGATTTGTGTAACCAGCAGGAGCTTTAAAAGTCAGCTGACTTAGTACTGGGCCAGCCAGGAGGGCCAGAGATAGCTGGGTCCCTGCCTTTAAAGAGACAGCAGTTCATGGAGAGGCAACATAGAAGTGACTGTTTGCACAATGCCTAGGGCAAATGGGAGGAAGATCTGTTTATTCTGATTTCAGAGCCTGTTGGGGGACTTCTCTGGAAACAAAGGAAATGGCAGGTGCCATTTTCCCACTCCCTGGCATAAACACAGTGCCACCTTCGGGAGGCAGTGCAGCACAGACACTTACTACCTACTAGCTAGTGGTGTGCTTTGCCCACTTGTTCTCCTAAGGACTCGCCCACTTCAAACCTGCTGGCCGAGGCCCTGGGCTCAGTGCAGTTTTGTTAATGCCTGGGACCATGAGCTTAATATAGACTGCTACACGCAGAAGATGTTCTATATAAGCAGAATGATAACCGCACATAAAAAACAGTAATATATATGCAAAAAATAAAGAGTAAGGAATCCAGGTATATCACTAAAGAAAACCAGCAAACCATGGAAGAGAGAAAGAGAAGAAAGGATCTGAGAAAAACTACAAAAACAACCAATAAAATGATAATAAATACATATATATCAATAAATAGTTTGAATGTAAATGGACTACATGCTACAATCAAAAGACATAGGGTGTCAGAATGGATTAAAAAACAAGACTCATTTATATACTGCCTATAAGAGACACATTTCAGACCTAAAGACACCTGCAGATTGAAAGTGAGAGGATGGAGACACATTTATCATGTAAATGGATGTCAAAAGAAAGCCAGAGTAGCAATACTTATATACTAGAAAAACTAGACTTTGGAACAAAGACTGTAAAAAGAGACAAAGAAGGACACTATATAATAATAAAGGAGACAATCCAACAAGAAGATATAACAATTGTAAATATTTATGCACCCAACATGGGAGCACCCAAACACATAAAATGGTTAATAAGAACATAAAGGAACTAATCAATAGTAATATAATAATAGTAGGGGACTTTAACACCTCATTTACATCGATGGACAGATCATCCAAACAGAAAATCAACAAGGAAACAAGGGCTTTGAATGACACACTGGACCAGATGGGTTTAACAGACATATTCAGATCATTCCATCCTAAAACAGCAGAATACATATTCATTTCAAGTGCACATGGAACATTCTCCAGAATGGATCATGTTAGGCCACAAAACAAGCCTCAACAAATTCAAAAAGATCAAATTCATACCATGAATCTTTTACGACCACAACACTATGAAACTAGAGATCAAACACAAGAAAAAATCTGGAAAGCACAAATACATGGAATCTAAATAACATGCTACTAAACAATGAATAGGTCAACCAAGAAATCAAAGAAGAAATAAAAAAGTACTTGGAAAGAAACGAAAATGAAAACACAATGGTCCAAAACCTTTGGGATGCAGCAAAAGTGGTTCTAAGAGGGAATTATATAGCAGAAATTTTATAGCAATACAAGCCTACCTCAAGAAGCAAGAAAAATCTCAAATATACATACTTACACCTAAAGGAGCTAGAAAAAGAATGAACAAAACCCCAAACCAGAAGGAAATAATAAAGATTAGAGCAGAAATAAACAATATAGTTACTAAAAAAACAAAACAAAACAAAAATCAAGAGAACAGATCAATGAAACCAGGGGCTGGTTCTTTGAAAAAATCAACAAAACTGGAATCCTCTAGCCAGACTCATCAAGAAAAAAGAGAAAGGACTCAAATAAAATCACAAATGAAAGCAGAGAAATACAACCGATGTGACAGAAATACTATTTTAAGAGAATATTATGAAAAACTACATGCCAACAAATTAGGCAATTTAGAAGAAATGGATAAATTCCTCGAAACATATAACCTGCCAAAATTGAAGCAGGAAGAAAAAGAAAATTTAAGTAGACTAATAACCTGTAAAGAAATTGAATCAGTACCAAAAAATTCCAAAGAAACAGAAGTCCAGGACCAGATGGGTTCACAGAGGAATTCTACCAAACATTTAAAGAAGAGTTAATATCTATTCCTCTCAAACTATTCCAAAAAATTAAAGAAGGAAAACTTCCAAATTCATTATATGAGGCCAGTATTACCCTAATACCAAAATCAGATAAAGACACCACAATAAAAGAGAACTATAGGCCAATATCTCTGATGAATATAGATGCAAAAATCCTCAACAAAGACTAGCAAACTGAATCCCACACTTAAAAAACCATTCACCACAATCAAGTAGAATTATTTCTGGGATACAGGAGTGGTTCAAAAGTTGCAAATAAATCAATGTGATACACAGCATCAATAAGAGGAAGGATAAAAACCATAGAGCATTTCAATAGATGCAGAAAGTGCATTTGACAAGGTACAATATCCATTCATGATAAAAGCCCTCAACAAAGTAGGTTTAGAGGGAACATACCTCTCTACATGTTAAAAGCTATATGTTCACAGCAAATATCACACTCAATGGGGAAAAACTGAGAGTTTTCCCCCTAAGGTCAGGAACAAGACAAAGATGTCCACTTCTATTCAACATACTACTGGAAATCCTAGTCACAGCAATCAGACAACAAAATGAAATAAAAGGCATCCAAATCAATAAGGAAGAAGTAAAACTTGCACTGTTTGCAGATGACATGATTCTATCTATAGAAAACCCTAAAGACTCCACCAGAAAACTATTAGAACTGATAAGGGAATTCAGTACCTTGCAGGATACAAAATTAATGTGTAGAAATCTGTTGCATTTGAATACACTAATAAATGAAGCAGCAGAAAGAGAAATTAAGAAAACAATCCCATTTACAATGCACCAGAAATAATAAGATACCTAGGAATAAACCTAACAAAAGAGATAAAGGACCTGTACTCTGAAAATTATAAAACATTGATGAAAGAAATTGAAGATGACACAAAAAAAATGGAAAGACATTCCATGCTCATGGACTGGAAGAACAAATACTGTTTGTTTGTTTGTTTAAGATTTTATTTATTTATTTAGCAAGTGGAGGAGGCAAGGGGGAGAGAGAGAGAGAGAGAATATCAAGCAGACTTCACATTGAGTGTGGAGCCTAACACAGGGCTCGATCCCATGACCCTGAGATCATGACCTGAGCCAAAATCAAGAGTTGGATGCTTAACTGACTGAGCCACCCAGATGCCTCCCAAAACAAATATTGTTAAAATATCCATACTACCCAAAGCAATCAACAGATTTAATTCAATCCCTATCAAAACACCAACAACATTTGTCACAGAGCTAGAACACCTAAAACTTACGTGGAACCACAAAAGACCTCAAATAGCCAAAGCAATTTTGAAAAAGAAAAGCAGAGCTTGGAGGTATCACAATTCCAGACTTCAAGTTATATTACAAAGCTATAGTAATCAAAACAGTATGGTACTGGCACAAAAATAGACACATAGATTAATGGAACAAATAGGAAACCCAGAAATAAACCCTCAATTATATGGTCAATTAATCTTTGACAAAGCAGGAAAAGATATCCAATGGGAAGAAGACAGTCTCTTTAACAAATGGTGTTGGGAAGACTGGACAGCTATATGCAAAGAAATGAAACTAGGCCACTTTCCTATGCCATACACAAAAATAAATGCAAAATGGATTAAAGACCTAAATGTGAGACCTAAAACCATGAAACTCCTAGAAGAAAACACAAACAGTAATGTCTCTGACATTGGCTGTAGCAACTTCTTCCTAGATATGTCTCCTGAGGCAAGGGAAATAAAAGCAAAAATAAACTATTGGAACTACACCAAAATAAAAGATTTCTGCACAATGAAGGAAACACTCAACAAAATTAAAAGGCAACTGACAATATGGGAGAAGATATTTGCAAATCCAATATCTGATAAAGGGTTAGTATCCAAAATATATAAAGAACTGATACAACTCAACACCCCAAAACCAAATAATCCAATTAAAAAATGGACAGAAGACATGAACACACATTTCTCCAAAGAAGACAGATGGCCAACAGACTCATGAAAAGATGTTCAACATCACTAATCATCAGGGAAATGAAAGTCAAAACCAAAATGAGATACCACCTCATGCCTGTCAGAATGGCTACAATCAAAAACACAAGAAACAAGTGGCAAGGATGTGGAGAAAAAGGAACCTTCTTGCACTGTTAGGAAACCAAACTGATGCAGCCAATGTGGAAAACAGGATGGAGTTTCCTCAAAAAATTAAAGATAGAGCTACCCTACAATCCAGCAATCACACTACTGGCTATTTACCCAAAGAATACAAAAACACTAATTCAAAGGGATAATTGCACCCCTATGTTTATAGCAGCATTATCTACAAGAGCCAAATTATGGAAGCAGCCCAAATGTCTATTGATGGATGAATGGAAAAAGAAGTTGTGGTATATGTATATATACACAATGGAATATTATTCAGCCATAAAAAGAATGAAATCTTGCCATTTGCAATTACATGGATGGAGCTAGAGAGTATAATGCTAAGCAAAATAAATCAGAGAAAGACAAATGCCATATGATTTCACTCATATGTGGAATTTAAGAAACAAAATAAACAAGCAAAGGAGAATAGAGACAAACCAAAAAGACCTTTCACTATAGAGAAAAAACTAAGGATTACTAGAGGGGAGGTGGGTGGAGGGATGGGTGAAATAGGTGATGAGAATTGAGGAGGACACTTGTGATGAGCACCAGGTGTTGTATGAAAGTGTTGAATCACTGTATTTGTATACCTGAAACTAATACAACACTGTATGTTAACTATACTGGAATTAAAATAAAAACAATAAAAATTTAATTGTGATGCCAAATTTATCAATATCTGCAACTTTAATATGCCTAATAATCTGGAGGTTTGCATTTAATAAATACCTTTTAAAGCAAATTTGAAAAAAAGAAAAAAATGAACTTTAACATGTCCTTGCACCTTATACCAAAATGAATCATATAAATATAAAATCATTTAAATATAAAATCTAAAATCATAAAACTTTTAGAGGAAAACACAGGAGAAAATATTTGGGTCCTTGGGAAAGGCAGAGTTTTTAAATACACTGTAAAAAATAAGATCCATAGGGACACCTGGGTGGCTCAGTAGGTTAAGCCTCTGCCTTTGGCTCAGGTCATGATCCCAGAGTCCTGGGATCAGGCTCCCTGCTCAGTGGGAAGCTTGCTTCTCCCTCTGCCTGCCACTCTGCCTACTTGTGTGCTCTCTCTCTCCATCAAATAAATAAATAAAATCTTTCCAAAAAAATAAGATCCATAAAAGAAAAAGTTGGATAAATTGGACTCTATCAAATTTAAAACTCCTGTTCTACAAAAGGCAAGATTAAGAGAATGAAAGAAGGAGCCACAGACTGGGTGAAAATATTTATTATCACATAAATGACAAAGGACTTGTATCCATCACATGTAAAGAATCCTCAAAAGTCAAAATAAGAAAAATTTATTTTATTTTATTATTTTATTTTATTTTAAGATTTTATTTATTTATTTGACAGAGAGAGAGATCACAAGTAGGCAGACAGGCAGGCAGGCAGGCAGAAGGAGAGGGAGAAGCAGGATCCATGTTACCATGGATCCCAATGCGGGGCTTGATCCCAGAATGCCGGGATCATGACCTGAGCCGAAGGCAGATGCTTAACGGACTGAGCCACCCAGGCACCCCCAAATAAGAAAAATTTTAAATGAGGAAACAATTTAAACAGACTCGTCATTAAAGAAGAGATACAGATAGCAATTAAACCCAGCAAAAGATACTCAATATCATTATTCATTAGAGAAATGCATATTAAAACACCAATGAGATACCAGTGTTCATCTATTAGAACAGCATTAAAAATAAAAAGAACAAAAAGTTGACAATACTAAGTGCTGATGAAGATGTGGAGGGACCAGAACTCTCATTCAATGGTGGGAATACAAAATGGTACAGTCACTTTGGAGACAGTTTCACAATCTCTTATTAAATTAAACATGTAGTTAGCATATGACCATCAATCCTACTCCTAAATATTAACCAAAGAGAAATGAAAACATGCATTCATGGGAAAATCCTTACATGAATGTTCATAGCAGTTTTATTTATCATAGCCAAAAAACCTGGAAACAACCAGGTTTAAATATCTTTCAAATGGTGAATGGATAAACACCATAATGGAATACTACTCAGCAATAAAAAGGAAGAAACTATTGATATATGCAATAACATAAATAAATGTCAAATGTAGTTTGCTAAGTAAAAAGTAAGAAAAAAAAAAGCCAAACTCAAAAGCCGCATATTATCCGATTCTGTTTACAAGACATTCTGGAAAAGGCAAAATTATCAGTACAGAAAACAGTGTTTTCTAGGAATTAAAAGTGAAGTGAAGGGTTAAATACAAAAAGGAAGCATGGGGGAAAGTTTGGGGGATGATAAAACTGTTCTTTTTTTAATTTAAAGATTTTATTTATTTGAGAGAGAGAGTGAGCAAGAGAGAGAGAGAGAGAGCACCAGCAGGGGGAGGGGTAGAGGAGAAGGGAGAAGCAGACTCACCGCTGAGCAGGGAGCCCCATGTGGGCCTCGATCTGAGGATCCTGGGATCTTGAGCTGAGTTGAAGGCAGACACTTAACTGACTGAGCCACCCAGGTGCCCCTATAAAGCTTTTTTATCTTGAATATGTTGGTGATACATCACTGTGTGCATTTGTTTATTCTCGTAGAACTATGCACCAAAAAGGGTGAATTTCCTGCATGTGAAACTTAAAGACAATAAAATGGAAGCGAAACTGCAGCAACAACAAAAGGGATGAGGGAAAGTGTCTATCCCCTTATTTAGGATGAGCTATAGGAAACAATAAGTGGAAACAGGAAGTTCAGAATGGTGTAAATTATATGCTACCTTTTATCTAAGAAAGGGGGAATAGCAGACCAGATCCTAAGGTGGTCCCCACAATTTCTGCCCCCTGTGTACACACCCCTTGAGTGTGGGTGTCCCTCTAAATAGAATCAGATCATGCCTGTGATTATGTTATGTTCCCTGGCAGAAGAGAGAGCATCTGGGGTGGGTCCAACCTAATCAGACGAGCCTTTTAAGAGCTGGGTTTTCTCCAGGAAGTTACAGAAGAAGAAGGCCTATAGGTGAGCTCCTGCTGACCTGGAAGAAGCAAACAGCTATGGTGTGACCTGCCCAAGAAGCTGAGAGAAGCCTCCAGGACAGTGACTAGTGGTTGACAACCAGCCACAAACTGAATGTTACCAAAGGAATGAGCTTAGAAGGGCACTCCGAGCTCCAGATGAGAGCACAGCCCAGCCGACACATTGATTTCAGCCTCCTGAGACCCTGAGCAGAGAACCTAGCCATGCCTTGCTGGGTTCCAACCTACAGAACCATGAGCTAGCTAATCAGTGGGTGTTGTTTTAAGCCTCTCAGTTTGTGGTGATTTGTTATGCAGCAACAAGAAAACTAGTATGGGGGCCAATGAATACGATGTATATTTGTTTATACTTTTTTAAAATGAAAGAAGAGAAAGTTAATAAAAATCATTATATATAGTGTGAGGGAGGAAACGCAGGATGAAAGTTACACTAACCTGAATGTACTTTGCTTTGTAGATTTGACTTTAAAGTCTACATGAACATGAGCGAAATAAGTCAATCAGAGAAAGACATGTATCATATGACCTCACTGATATGAGGAATTCTTAATCTCAGGAAACAAACTGAGGGTTGCTGGAGTGGTTGGGGGGAGAGATGGGGTGGCTGGGTGATAGACATTGGGGAGAGTATGTGCTATGGTGAGCGCTGTGAATTGTGCAAGACTGTTGAATCACAGATCTGTACCTCTGAAACAAATAATGCAATATATGTTAAGAAAAATAAAAGAAGATAGCAGGAGGGGAAGAATGAAGGGGGGTACATCAGAGGGGGAGATGGGCCATGAGAGACAATGGACTCTGAGAAACAAACTGAGGGTTCTAGAGGGGAGGGGGTGGGAGGATGGGTTAGCCTGGTGATGGGTATTAAAGAGGGCACGCTCTGCATGGAGCACTGGGTGTTATGCACAAACAATGAACCATGGAACACTACATCAAAAACTAATGATATAATGTGTGGTGATTAACATAAAAATAAAAAAATTTTAAAAAATCTACATGAACATGTTACATAATTATAAATCAATATTAAAGTTTAAAAGATCAATCTGTAAAAATAAAAAAAAATAAAACAAGTGAAACTAATTCTACTGAATTATGATTTCACACGAAGAGAAATGACTTCAAAAGACTTTAGATTTCAATAATTTAATTGTACATCCCTAGTGGGATATATCTTAAGGCCAAAAAGTATTACAAATATATCTTCAACTCTATTGTGAAGAATTGTATACCAGCATTATTAATAATATGATTACTACTACTAATATTATTGGCATTGTTACTCAAAAGCTATTATGTTTGGTAGGCTAAAGCAAATATTTAACTGTATTATATCATTAGGAGCCCAAAACTTGTAAAGAAAACAATCTATTTATCCTGCCTTTGTGTTATAAACTGTAACTCATAGTAATCGAAGAGTTGATGAGGGGAAATCCTTTTTCTTATAGAGAAATTCCAACTTATTGACCAGAATAAAGAAGGAAAAATAGAATATTACCATTTTGCAACCTTTATTTTTTTTTAAAGATTTTATTCATTTATTTGTGAGAGAGAGGGAGAGCACAAGCAGGGGGAGTGGCAGACAGAGGGAGAAACAGGCTCCCCGCTGAGCAGGGAGCCCAATGTGGGGCTCGATCCCAGGACCCTGGGATCATGACCTGAGCCTAGGGCAGACGCTTAACTGACTGAGCCACCCAGGTGCCCCTATTTTGCAACCTTTAATGAAAGAATAGGTCAAGGCAATATTTATCCATGGTTGCTCAATCAGGGGAACTGTTGATGTGGAATGGATACAACAGTCTGACAACAGCAACACCCACTGGTTAATCTCAGCGTCACAAAACGAGAGACTTTGTGCTTCCTCTTATGGTACATTGCATAACATAACGTAGTCTTGCCAAAGAAATCAAGCCTGAATATGCACAAATCTCTAGATTTAACTATAGTTTACAGCAAATACGGGTGTACAAGAAATGTTAGTGACAGCGTGGTAGACAAAATAATGGCCCCCCAAAGAAGTCCACTGCCCTGTGATGTCCCCTGACTCTTGACAGAAAGGGATTTGCAGATGTGACTAACACTGTGGACTTTGAGTCTTTAAACGCAGAGAAGCCTTCCCAGTGTGATCAGAGAGAGATAGCACCCCAGGAGAAGGTCAGAGGCAAGCCACGAAAAGACCCAGTCTGTTGTGCTGGTTTTGAGGATGGAGCCACAGACTGTGGGTGGCCTCTACAAGTGAGGAATGGCCCTCAGCTGACAGCCAGCAGAGAAACAGGGACCTCTGGCATACAATCTGAATTTTGCCAACCACCGAATCAGCAGGAAAAAAAGCTTTGAGGAAGGAAGGCAGCAAGCCAACACAAACCTTAGCTTGGTGAAACCCAGACAGAACTTCTGACTCCCAGAACTACAGGAGCAAACATTTGTTTTGATTAAAGTGCTAAGCTTGTGGTGACTTGTTTTCCAAGAAAATCATTTTGTTTAGTAAAAGTAAGTCCTTAAAAATATGTATACAACAATTTCTACAGAAATCATCCTATGGGATTGTTTTGTGACCTTAAAAAAATTACAGAACTGCTTTGAGATTCAGTTTCTTTTTCCACTAAATGAAAAGACTGGACAAGATAATTTCAGATCTTCAAAATAAGATGGTCATTACCACTTTAGAAAGAGAACATCATAATAATTAAAAGCATAGGGTTTAGTTTCATGAATTCATTCATTTATTCAGCAAATATTTATTGAACAACTACTATGTGGCAGCACTGTGTTAGACCCTGGAGACAAGGTCTTTGTCATCATAGAATTATCTTCCATTTCTTTTTACTGTGATAAAAAGCACAAAACATAAAATTTAACATCTTAATCTTTTCAAAGTATATAGTACGATTGTATTAACTATAAGCACTTTATTGTACAATAGATCTCTAAAAATTTCTTTTTTTTTTTTTGCTTCTTTGCTTCTTTTTTTTAATCTTTTTTTTTATTCTTATGTTAATCCCCATACATTACATCATTAGTTCTAGATGAAGTGTTCCATGATTCATTGCTTGTGCATAACACCCAGTGCTCCATGCAGAACGTGCCCTCCTCAATACCCACCACCAGGCCAACCCATCCTCCCAACCCCCTCCCCTCTAGAACCCTCAGTTTGTTTTTCAGAGTGCCTCATCTCTCATGGTTCGTCCACCCCTCCGATTTCCCCCGCTTCATTCTTCCCCTCCCGCTACCTTCTTCTTCTTTTTTTTTCTTAACATATATTGCATTATTTGTTTCAGAGGTACAGATCTGAGATTCAACAGTCTTGCACAATTCACAGCGCTTACCAGAGCACATACCCTCCCCAGTGTCTATCACCCAGTCACCCCATCCCTCCCACCCCAACCCCCACTCCAACAACACTCAGTTTGTTTCCTGTGATTAAGAATTCCTCATATCAGTGAGATCATATAATACATGTCTTTCTCTGTTTGACTTATTTCACTCAACATAATACCCTCCAGTTCCATCCACGTCGTTGCAAATGGCAAGATCTCATTCCTTTTGATGGCTGCATAATATTCCATTGTATATATATACCACTTCTTCTTTATCCATTCATCTGTCGATGGACATCTTGGCTCTTTCCACAGTTTGGCTATTGTGGACATTGCTGCTATAAACATCGGGGTGCACGTACCCCTTTGGATCCCTACTTTTGTATCTTTGGGGTAAATACCCAGTAGTGCAATTGCTGGATCGTATGGTAGCTCTATTTTCAACTTTTTGAGGAACCTCCATACTGTTTTCCAGAGTGGTTGCACCAGCTTGCATTCCCACCAACAGTGTAGGAGGGTTCCCTTTTCTCCGCATCCCCGCCAACATCTGTCGTTTCCTGACTTGTTAATTTTAGCCATTCTGACTGGTGTGAGGTGGTATCTCATTGAGGTTTTGATTTGGATTTCCCTGATGCCGAGCGATATTGAGCACTTTTTCATGTGTCTGTTGGCCATTTGGATGTCTTCTTTGGAAAAATGTCTGTTCATGTCTTCTGCCCATTTCTTGATTGGATTCTTTGTTCTTTGGGTGTTGAGTTTGATGAGTTCTTTATAGATTTTGGATACTAGCCCTTTATCTGATATGTCATTTGCAAATATCTTCTCCCGTTCTGTCGGTTGTCTTTTGGTTTTGTTGACTGTTTCCTTTGCTTTGCAAAAGCTTTTTATCTTGATGAAGTCCCAATAGTTCATTTTTGCCCTTGCTTCCCTTGCCTTTGGCGATGTTTCTAGGAAGAAGTTGCTTCGGCTGAGGTCAAAGAGGTTGCTGCCTGTGTTCTCCTTTAGGATTTTGATGGACTCCTGTCTCACATTGAGGTCTTTCAACCATTTGGAATCTATTTTTGTGTGTGGTGTAAGGAAATGGTCCAGTTTCATTCTTCTGCATGTGTCTATCCAATTTTCCCAACACCATTTGTTGAAGAGACTGTCTTTGTTCCATTGGACATTCTTTCCTGCTTTGTCGAAGATTAGTTGACCATAGAGTTGAGGGTCCATTTCTGGGCTCTCTATTCTGTTCCATTGATCTATGTGTCTGTTTTTGTGCCAGTACCATACTGTCTTGATGATGACAGCTTTGTAATAGAGCTGGAAGTCCGGAATTGTGATGCCACCGGCTTTGCTTTTCTTTTTCAACATTCCTCTGGCTATGCGGGGTCTTTTCTGGTTCCATACAAATTTTAGGATTATTTGTTCCATTTCTTTGAAAAAAGTGGATGGTAGTTTGATGGGGATTGCATTGAATGTGTAGATTGCTCTAGGTAGCATTGACATCTTCACAATATTTGTTCTTCCAATCCATGAGCATGGAATGTTTTTCCATTTCTTTGTGTCTTCCTCAATTTCTTTCATGAGTATTTTATAGTTTTCTGAGTACAGATCCTTTGTCTCTTTGGTTAGATTTATTCCAAGGTATCTTATGGTTTTGGGCGCAATTGTAAATGGGATCGACTCCTTAATTTCTCTTTCTTCTGTCTTGTTGTTGGTGTATAGGAATGCCACTGACTTTTGTTCATTGATTTTATATCCTGTCACTTTACTGAATTCCTGTATGAGTTCTAGCAGTTTTGGGGTGGAGTCTTTTGGGTTTTCCACATAAAGTATCATATCATCTGCAAAGAGTGAGAATTTGACTTCTTCTTTGCCAATTTGGATGCCTTTGATTTCTTTTTGTTGTCTGATTGCTGTGGCTAGGACTTCCAATACTATGTTGAATAGCAGTGGTGATAGTGGACATCCCTGCCACGTTCCTAACCTTAGGGGGAAAGCTCTCAGTTTTTCCCCATTGAGAATAATATTCACTGTAGGTTTTTCATAGATGGCTTTTATGATATTGAGGTATGTACCCTCTATCCCTATACTCTGAAGAGTTTTGATCAAGAAAGGATGCTGTACTTTGTCAAAAGCTTTTTCTGCATCTATTGAGAGGATCATATGATTCTTGTTCTTTCTTTTGTTAATGTATTGTATCACATTGATTGATTTGCGGATGTTGAACCAACCTTGCAGCCCAGGGATAAATCCCACTTGGTCATGGTGAATAATCCTTTTAATATACTGTTGGATCCTATTGGCTAGTATTTTGGTGAGAATTTTTGCATCCATGTTCATCAGGGATATTGGTCTGTAATTCTCCTTTTTGATGGGGTCTTTGTCTGGTTTTGGGATCAAGGTAATGCTGGCCTCATAAAATGAGTTTGGAAGTTTCCCTTCCGTTTCTATTTTTTGGAACAGTTTCAGAAGAATAGGTATTAATTCTTGAAATGTTTGGTAGAATTCCCCTGGGAAGCCATCTGGCCCTGGGCTTTTGTTTTTTGGGAGATTTTTGATGACTGCTTCAATTTCCTTAGTGGTTATAGGTCTGTTCAGGTTTTCTATTTCATCCTGGTTCAGTTTTGGTAGTTGATACATCTCTAGGAATGCATCCATCTCTTCCAGGTTATCGAATTTGCTGGCATAGAGTTGCTCATAATATGTTCTTATAATTGTTTGTATTTCTTTGGTGTTGGTTGTGATCTCTCCTCTTTCATTCATGATTTTGTTGATTTGGGTCCTTTCTCTTCTCTTTTTGATAAGTTTGGCCAGGGGTTTATCAATCTTGTTAATTCTTTCAAAGAACCAGCTCCTAGTTTCGTTGATCTGTTCTACTGTTCTTTTAGTTTCTATTTCATTGATTTCTGCTCTGATCTTTATTATTTCTCTTCTCCTGCTGGGTTTAGGCTTTATTTGCTGTTCTTTCTCCAGCTCCTTTAGGTGGAGGGTTAGGTTGTGCACTTGAGACCTTTCTTGTTTCTTGAGAAAGGCTTGTATTGCTATATACTTTCCTCTTAGGACTGCCTTTGCTGCATCCCAAAGATTTTGAACAGTTGTGTTTTCATTTTCATTGGTTTCCATGTATTTTTTTAATTCTTCTTTAATTTCCTGGTTGACCCATTCATTCTTCAGTAGGATGCTCTTTAGCCTCCCTGTATTTGAGTTCTTTCCGACTTTCCTCTTGTGATTGAATTCTAGTTTCAAAACATTGTGGTCTGAAAATAGGCAGGGAATGATCCCAATCTTTTGGTACCAGTTGAGACCTGATTTATGACCTAGGATGTGATCTATTCTGGAGAATGTTCATGGGCACTAGAGAAGAATGTGTATTCCGTTGCTTTGGGGTGGAATGTTCTGAATATGTCTGTGAAGTCCATTTGGTCCAGTGTGTCATTTAAAGTCTTTATTTCCTTGTTGATCTTTTGCTTAGACGATCTGTCCATTTCAGTGAGGGGGATGTTAAAGTCCCCCACTATTATTGTATTGTTGTCGATGTGTTTCTTTGCTTTTGTTATTAATTGCCTTATATAATTGGCTGCTCCCATGTTAGGGGCATAGATATTTACAATTGTTAGATCTTCTTGTTGGATAGACCCTTTAAGTATGATATAGTGTCCTTCCTCATCTCTTATTACAGTCTTTGGTTTAAAGTCTAATTTGTCTGATATAAGGATTGCCACCCTAGCTTTCTTTTGGTGTCCATTAGCATGGTAAATGGTTTTCCACCCCCTCACTTTCAATCTGGGGGTGTCTTTGGTTCTAAAATGAGTCTCTTGCAGACAGCATATCGATGGGTCTTGTTTTTTAATCCAGTCTGTTAGCCTGTGTCTTTTGATTGGGGCACTTAGCCCATTTACATTCAGGGTAACTATTGAAAGATAGGAATTTAGTGCCATTGTATTACCTGTCAGGTGACTGTTACCGTATATTGTCTGTGTTCCTTTCTGGTCTATGTTGCTTTTAGGCTCTCTCTTTGCTTAGAGGACCCCTTTCAAGATTTCCTGTAGGGCTGGTTTTGTGTTTGCAAATTCCTTTAGTTTTTGTTTGTCCTGGAAGCTTTTTATCTCTCCTTCAATTTTCAATGACAGCCTAACTGGATAGAGTATTCTTGGCTGCATATTTTTCTCATTTAGTGCTCTGAATATATCCTGCCAGTCCTTTCTGGCCTGCCAGGTCTCTGTGGATAGGTCTGTTGCCAGTCTAATGTTTCTACCCTTGTAGGTTACATATCTCTTCTCCCGAGCTGCTTTCAGGATTTTCTCTTTGTCTATGAGACTCGTAAGTTTTACTATTAGATGTCGGGGAGTTGACCTATTTTTATTGATTTTGAGAGGCGTTCTCTGTGCTTCCTGGATTTTGATGCCTGTTTCTTTCCCCAAATTAGGGAAGTTCTCTGCTATAATTTGCTCCATTATACCTTCTGCCCCTCTCTTTCTTCTTCTTCTGGGATCCCAATTCTAATGTTGTTTCGTCTTATGGTATCGCTTATCTCTCGAATTCTGTCCTCATGATCCAGTAGTTGTTTCTCTCTCTTTTTCTGAGCTTCTTTATTTTCCATCATTTCATCTTCTATATTACTGATTCTCTCTTCTGCCTCATTTATTCTAGCACTTAGCGCCCCCATTTTTGATTGCACCTCATTAATAGCCTTTTTGATTTCTACTTGGTTGGATTTTAGCTCTTTTACTTCTCCAGAAAGGGTTTCTTCTAATAACTTCCATATTTTTTTCAAGCCCAGCTAGTATCTTTAAAGTGATGATTCTGAACTGTAGATCTGACATCGTACTAATGTCTGTATTGAGTAGGTTCTTGGCAGTCGGTACTACCTCTTGTTCTTTTTGTTGAGGTGATTTTTTTCCGTCTTGTCATTTTGTGCAGAGGAGAATAGATTAATGAGAGAACAAAATGCTAGCAGAGTAACCACGTCCCCAGAAAATATACTCTAAACAAATCAGAAAATACCTGAAGCAGTGGGATAAGAAAGGGAAAGAGAGAGAGAAAAAAAAAAAAGATAAAGATAAAGATAAAAACAAAAAAACCAAAACAACAACAACAACAACAAAAAAACAGAATGTGATCAAATATGATGTATATGGTATATAGATCAGTGCCACACACTAGATTTGGGGTGTATTTTGGTCTTTTAGAAGAAAGTGCCTCCCAACATTTTAAAGAAAGAAAAACTTATATATGTACAAAAATAAGGGTTGATATGATGAAGGGATGGAATATGACTGTAAAAATGGAAATTATAAAAAATTTTATAAAAGGAATTGATAAGAAGTTGTTTGAAAAAAGAAAGGAGAGGATTTAAAAAAAGAAAAAAGAAAAAGAAGAAAAAAAAAGGGAGAGGATGTGATCAGGCAGGGGAATAGAAGACACCATATACTAGAGATTTAGGGTATATTTTAATCTGTTAGAAGAAATTATCTCAAAATTTTAAAGAGAGAACAACTTATATATATAAGCCAAAAATATGGGTAACTACTATGAAGGGATAGAATATGACTCTAAAAATGAAAAATAAAAATGTTTTTTTTTTTAAAAAAGGGATTGATAAGATGTTGGTTGAAAAAGGGAAAAAGAAAAATTCAAAAAGAAATAAAAAGACAAAAAGACAGTTAAAAAAAAATTAACTTTAAAAGACTAAAGAATCATGGTAAAAAAGCCATGAATTCTATGTGCAGTAGTCCCCTAGCGCTGGAGTTCTGCCGTTCTCATTGATCGGTAAACTTGGTCTTGGCTGGCTGTTCTCGCTGATCTTCTGGGGAGGGGCCTGTTGCCGTGGTTTCCAAATGTCTCTGCCGGAGGCGGAATTGCCCCGCCCTTGCCCCCTCCCGGCTAAGTCATCTGCTCGGGTTTGCTCTCCGGGGCTTTTGTTCCCTGCGAGCTTTCCGTACAGCTTTGGAGACGGAGAGTGAAAATGGCGGCCTCCCAATCTCCGCCCTGGAGGAGCTGAGAACTCGGGGCCCTGCTCCTCAGTGAGCCCCCAGAGAAAAGCCGTCAGTCGCTCCCGTCTCCCCGGTCTCCGGCTGCCGTGCTCACCCGGCCTGCGACCGCGCGCCTCTATCTCTGGCACCCGACCCCGGGTGGAGTCTCCAAACCCAGCAGATCCCTGCGGTGCACTCCCGCGCGGCTCCTCCCTGGGGGGAAGGTGAGTCTCCCCGGATCTGCCGCTTGTTGGGTCCCTGCTGGAGGAGCAGGGGCCCGACTGTGCCGCGGATCACGGTTTATGGCAACCCCGAGCTGAGAGCCCGCGCCTGGGCTCCGCCTCTGCAGCCGGCTTCCCTGCTCCGATACCTGGGAGCTCTGCCGCCCTCAGGCACCCCCGGTCTTTCTGTGACCCCAAGGGTCCTGAGACCACACTGTCCCACGAGGGTTCCACCCCCCGCTTAGCCTCCAGAGTGACGTCCCTCGGCAGAGCAGACTCTAAAAGTTCCAATTTTGTGCTCCGCGGCTCTATCACTTGCCAGAAGCGGCCGACGGAGGCCCCTCCCCGCCGTCTATCCTCCCGAATATCGCCTCGGATTCACTTCTCCGCACGTCCTACCTTCCAGAAAGTGGTCGCTTTTCTGATGAGAGAGTTGTTGCTCTTCTTTTCTTCAATCTCCTGTTGAGTTTGTAGGTGTTCAGAATGGTTTGATCCCTATCCAGCTGAATTCCTGAGAGGAGACGAAATCCAGGTCTCCTACTCCTCCGCCATCTTGCTCCGCCCCCCCTAAAACTTTTTCATTTTGCAAAACTGCATTATGGTTTTGTAATATGTTTTGAATTCAGGAAGTGTGAGGCCTCCGGCTTTGTTTCTCTTTCTCAGGATTGTTTTGGCTATTCGGGATCCTCTTAAATTCCATATAAATATTAGGATGGTTTTCTCTATTTCTGCAAAAATGCCACTGAGATTCTGGTAGGTGTTGTATTGAATCTCTTGGTCACTTTGGGTAGTATGGACATTTTAACAACATTAAGTTTACCAATCCATAAACAAGGGTTTCTTTCCATTTATTTGTGCCTTCTTTAATTTCAGTGTTTGTAATTTTCAGTGTACAAGTCTCTTGCCTGCTTGGTTAAATCTGTTCCTAAGTACTTTATTCTTTTGGTTTTGTTGGGTTGGTTTTTTTTGTTTTTAAGATTTTATTTATTTATTTTAGAGAGAATGAGCAAGTGGGAGAAAATCTCAAGCAAACTCCCTGCTGAGCAGGGAGCCTGATGCAGGGCATGATCCCACGACCCTGAAATCATGACCTGAGCCTAAATCAAGAGTCAGACACCCAACTAACTGAGTCACCCAGGTGCCCCTCAATGTTACTCTAAAAGGCATTTTCTTAATTTCCTTTTCAGACTGTTTGTTGTCACTGCATTAAAAAAACAACTGCTTTTTGTGTGTTGACTTTGTATCTTGGAACTTTCTAATAATTTTTTTCTTTGTAGAATCTTTGGTGTTTTTTACATATAAGATCATGTCACCTGCAAACAGATAACTTTACCTTTTCCTTTCTGAAGCAGATACCCTGAATTTATTTTTCTTGTCTGATTGCTCTGGCTAGTAGTACCATGTTGACTAGAAGTGGCAAGAGTGGACATCCTTGCTTTGTTTCTGATCTTACAGGAAAACTTTCAGTCTTTCACCATTGAATGTGATGTTCACTGTGGGCTTTTTGTATCTGGCCTTTATTATGTTGAGGTAGTTTCTCTCTATTTCAAGTTTGTTGAGTGTTTTTATCATAAAAGGGTGTTGAGTTCTGTCAAATGCTTTTATTGCATCAATTGAGATTTTATACTTCATTCTGTTAATGTGATATATTACATTAATTGATTTTTTTTTTTTTTATGTTGAACCATCCTTTTATTCCAGGAAAAAAAAAATCCCACTTGGTCATGGTGTATAATCCTTTTAATGTGTTGTTGAATTTGATAGATAGCATTTTGTTAAGGATTTTTACATTTATGTTCATAAGGAGTATTGGTCTGTGGTTTTCATGTCTTGTAGTGTCTTTGTCTGGCTTCATTATCAGGATAATGCTGGCTTTTTAAAATGCATTAGGAAGTATTTCTTCCACTTTCATTTTTTTGAAAAGTTTAAGAAATATGGGTGTTAATTCTCCTTTAAATGTTTGAGAGATTCATCAGTGAAACCATAGGGTCCAGGCTTTTTCTTTGTTGGGGGATTTTTATTACTGATTCAATCTCCTTACTAGTTATAACTCTATTCAGATTTTCTATTTCTTTGTAATTTTTCCTTGGTAGGTTTTGTATTTCCAGAAATTTGTCCATTTCACCTAGGTTATCCCATTTGTTGATGTACAGTTGTTCATAGCATTCTCCTATAATCTTTCTTATTTCTGTTGAATCAGTAATAATGTTCCTATTTTCACTTCTAATTTTAGTTGAGTCTTCTTTTTTTCAGAGTCTATCTAGCTAAAGGCTTGTCAGTTTCAAAGAACTAACATTTTTAGTTTCATTAATTTTCTTTATTGTTTTTCTATCTCTGCTCTCATTTTTATTATTCTCTTCCGTCTGCTTGCTTTGGGTTTAGATTGTTCTTTTCTTTCTAGTTCTGTAATCTGTAAAGTTAGGTTGTTGATTTGAGATTTTCCTGTTTTTAAATATTTTATTTATTTATTTGAGAGAGAGAGAGTGTGTGCATGCCTGAGCAGGAGGAAGGACAGAGGGGGAGGGAGAGGGAGAGGGAAAGAATCTCAAACAGACTCCAAGGGGCTCAATCCCACCACCCAGAGATCATGACCTGAGCCAAAACCAGAAGTGGGATGCTCAACTGACTGAGCCACCCAGGTGCCCTGAGATCTTTCCTGTTTTTATTGATCTTTTTCAAAGATTTATTTATTTATTTGACGGAGAAAGAGAAAGAGAGCATGCACATGAGCAGGGGGGAGGGGCAGAGAGAGAAGGAGAGGGAGAGAATCTCAAGCAGACTCCCTGCTAAGTGCAGAGCTGCATGCCAGGCTTGATCCCATGACCCTGAGATCATGACCTGAGCTGAAATCAATTGTCAGAGGCCTAACTGACTGTGCCACCCAGGCGCCCCTGTTTTAAATATAAGTGCTTATAGCTATAAATTTCCCACTTAGCACTGCTTTTGATGAGTCCCAAAAGTCTTGGTATGCTGTGCTTTCATTTTTATTTATCTTTAAGTACTTTGCAGTTTCTCTTGTGATTTATTCTTTGATCCACTGGTTGTTTAATTGTGTATTGTTTAATTTCCACAAGTTTCTGATTCTTCAAGTTTCATGTCTGTTACTGATTTTTTAAAGATTATTTATTTATCTGAGAGAGAGAGAGAGCGTGTGTGCGTGAGTAGGGGGAGGGACAGAGGGAGAGAGAATCTCAAGCAGTCTCCCCACTGAGCACAAAGCCCAATGCAGGGCTTGATCTCATGACCCATGAGATCATGACTTGAGTTGGGATCAAGAGTCAGATACTTAACTGACTGAGCCATCCAGGTGCCCTTATGTCTGTTACTGACTTCTAACCTTATCCCATTGTGGATAGAAAAGATATTTTGTCAGATATCTATATATTTTAATCTACTGAAACTTAATTTGTGGTCTAATATATGATCTATCCTGGAATATCTCATGTGCACTTGAGAAGAATTACATGCTATTTTTGTTGGGCAGAGTTTTCTGTATGTGTCTGTTGATCTGGTTGGTTTATTATATTAAGTCCTCTATTTCCTTCCCCATCTTCTGGTTGTTCTATCCATTATTGAGAATAGGATATTGAAGTCTCCAACCATTGTTTTAGAACTGTGTATTTGTGCCTTCAATTCTAATCTATTTTTGATTCACATATTTTGATGGCCTGATATTAGGTGCATAAATGTTTAAATTGTTATAGCTTCTTACTCTATGAAATATTTTATTAATGTATATGTATTTTTTTGTCTCATAAATTTTTTGATTTAACATCTATTTTGCCCGATATTAGTATATCCTCCCCTGCTCTCTTTTGATTACTATTTACATGGAATCTTTTTTCATCCTTTCACTATTAATCTATTTGTGTCTTTGAGTCTAAAGTGAGTCTGTTGTAGCCTGCTCCTCTGTCCTGCGGTCCTGTTCCTGCACTGCCTACTCCTATTGTCTGCATGGAAGCAGCTCCCTCAGCTGCCTGGTGGTAGGCAAGAGGACTTTGGTGAGCCTGAGAAGGCACAGGCCTGCCCTGGGCCTGCAGGTTTGTGTGTCTGTCTCCAGCACTCTGGAAGGCTGGAAAAGGAGGAAGAGCCTGTCCAGAATCCTTGCAGGACAGGAAAAGAAGGGGAAATATCAACATGGAAAAACTTTACAATGAAAATGAAGGAATGGTGGAAATTGAGGGAAAGCCAGAAGATGAAGCAGAGCCTGATGATGAAGGAAAATCAGATGTGAGGAAAAGCTGGAAGTGGAAGGGAAACCAGGCCATGAGGGAAAGCTCCAGAATGAGGGACAGCCAGATGATGAAAGACAACCAGAAGGTGAGAGAAAGCAAGAAAAGCAGGGCACGTCTGAAAATGAGAGAAAAACCACATAGTGAGGGCAAGCCAGAATCTCTGGCAAAAGCTGTGGCTGAGCCATGGGCTGCCAAAAAGCACCTAGCTGAAGATTATGTGCCCAGAAAAGCAAAAAGAAAAATGGGAGGATGGATGATTCCTCCAAGGACCATCAGGAGGACTTACAGGAAAGGCACTTGGTTAGTGAGGAGATGATGAGAGAATGTGGAGATATGTCAAGGGCTCAGAAAGAGCTAAGAAAAAACCCCAGAAGATTCATTGTTTTCATTGGACGCAAAGAGATGTACAAGATGTCAGGAGAGTGAGTGGCAGAGGTAGGGGCCAAAGGGGCCCATATCTTTAATGCCTTTGGCCTTCGATTCTAATTTCTCTGATGAGAATATTGCTGACCATGCTTTCCCTGGCAGGCATTTGCTAGGCTAAGTGATTTGACGTTAAGCTGATACTTTGCTGTTGGTGTCAGTCTTGTTGCCTGCAGCCTTTTGATCCAACTACAGTGTTCCCTGTCTTTCTGTAGGGGACTTCCCCCAGGTGCCTGGAAAAGATTGTCATGGTCCATTGCAAAATAACAATAAAGAAAAAAACATTTTCAGAACCACACACACAAAAAATAAAGTGAGTCTATTGTAGACAGAATATAGCTGGATCGTGTGGTTTTTATACATTCTGCCAACTGCTGTCTTTTGACTGGAGAGTTTAATCTCTTTACATTTCAAGTAATTACTGATCAGGAGGGACTTACCTCTGTCATTTTTCTATTTGATGTAACAATTTGCTATTTGCCTTATAGCTTTTTTTGTCCCTTATGTCCTGCATTACTATTCTTTCATGTTTGATTTTTTTTGTAGTGAAGTGTTTAAATTCTTTTCTCATTTTCTTTTGTATATATTCTGTAGCTATTTTTCTCTATGGTTACCATGGGGATTACATTTAACATCCTAAAGTTATAACATTCTCATTTGAATTTATACCAGCTTAACTTCAGTAATTACATATAAAAACGCTGCTCCTCTACAGCTCTGTCTTCACCTCTTTTGGTAGTTGATGTCACCAAATAACAACTTTATACATTGTGTTCCTGCAAACATAAGCTAATAATTCTTGAAATGCATTAGTGTCTTAAATTATCCAGAAACAAAATTTGGAATTATAAACCAAAGTTACAATAATACTAGCTTTTAAGAAAATGTATTTGTTTTTAAAAATCCTGTACAAAACAAAAAGTAGAATCACAAACCATTGTTATAATAATACTAGTTTTTATAATTACCCATGTATTTACCTTTATTGAGATCTCTGTTTCTTCAAATGGCTTCAGGTTACAATTTCATTATACCTTGCAGGACTCACTTGAGCATTTCTTGTAGGGCAGGACTAGTGGTCACATACATCCTCAACTTCTGTTTATCTGGGAATGTCTTAATTTCTCCCTCACTTTGAAGGACAGTTTTGCCAGAAATAGGATTCTTAATTGACAGTTTTTTTCTTTTAGCCCCTTGAATATATCAACCCACTGCTTTCTGCCCTCCAAAGTTTCTGATGAGAAATCTGCTTAAAATCTTACTGAGGATCCCTTGTATGTGATAATTCTCTCCTTTCTTGCTGCTTTCCAGATTTTCTCCTCTTTTGGAAGTTTTATTATAATGTGTCTCAGTGTCAATCTATTTGAGTTCATCTTATTCAAAGTTCACAGAGCTTCTTGGATGTTTATATTCATGTCTTACATCACATGTGGGAAGCTTTCAGCCCTTATTTCTTCAAATATTCTCTCTGCCCCTTTCTCACTCTCCTCCACCTGGGACTCCCACAATATGTATATTGGTCCACTTGATGGTGTCCTACGAGTCCCTCAGGTTCTGTTCAGGCTTTTATGAACTTTTTTTCTTTCAGTTCCTCAGACTCAGTAATTTCCATTATCCTATATTCAAGTTCACAGATTCTTTCTTCTGCTTGCTCAAATCTGTCTACGACTCCCTCTAGAGAATATTTAATTTCAGTTATTGTATTTTTCAGGTCCAGAATTTCTTTTCAGTTTCTTTTTAAGTTTTCTATCTCTTTCATATTTTCATTTTGTTCACACATGATTTTCTTGACTTTATCAACATCTTCCTTTAGTTCTTTGAGCATCTTTAAGATAGCTTTGTCTAGTATACCTTCCACCAGGTCTAGTATACCTGCCACTGTTTGTTTTTTTAAGTAGGCTCCATGCCCAGCATAGAGCCCAAGGGGGGTGGGGCTTCAACTCACCACCCTAAGATCAAGATCTGAGCTGAGATCAAGAGTTGGAAGCTTCACCAATTGAGCCATCCAGACACCCTGCCACTGTTTGATTAATTTTTTGTTGTTGATTTATTTTTTTCCTCTGAATGGGCCATAGTTCCTACTTCTTCTTGTGCCTTATGAATTTTTTGTTCAACACTGGACACTTGAATCCAAAAATGTGGTAACTCTGGAAATCAGATTCTCCTCTTTCCCCAGAATTTGCTGGGCCTTGTTGCTGTTTTGGTTTTGTGGGTCTTGTAGGTTTTCTCTGTGGCCAGGGTCATCATGAGCTGTAAATCTCAGGTCTTTTCAGAGCCTTTTAGGCAGGCATGGTCACTTCCTAAAATTCTCCCCATATACAGTTGGTTTTTTAAAATCTTTATTTAAAGTCAATTTAGTTATCATATACTCTATTATTAGTTTGAGGGGTAGAATTTAGTGATTCATCAGTTGCATATAACATCCAGTGCTTATTATATCAAGTGCCCTGCTTAATGCCCATCACCCAATAATTCCTTCCCTCCACCCACTTTCCCTCCAGCAACCCTCAGTTTATTTCCTTGAATTCAGCATCTCTTATGGTTTGCTTCCCTCTCTATTTTCATCATATTTTATTTTTCCTTCCCTACCCCTATGTTCATCTCTTTTGTTTCTTACATTCCACATATGAGTGAAATCATCTGGTATTTGTCTTTCTCTGACTGAATTATTTTGCTTAACATGATACGCTCTAGTTCCATCCATGTCATTGCAAATGGCAAGATTTTATTCTTTGTGATGGCTGAGTAATATTCCATCATAAACACACACACACACACACACACACACACCCCACATATTCTTTATCCATTCATCTATCAATGGATCTGGGCTCTTTCCGTAGTTTAGCTATTGTGGACATTTCTGCTCTACACATTGGGGTGCATGTGCCTCTTTGAATCACTATGTTTCTATCCCTTGGATAAATACCTAGTAGTACAATTGCTGGGTCAGAGGGTAACTCTATTTTTAACTTTTTGAGGAAGCTCCATACTCTTTTCCAGAGTGGCTGCACCAGTTTACATTCACACCAACTGTATAAGAGAGTTCCCCTTTTTCTACATCCTTGCTAACATCTGTTGTTTCCTAAGTTGTTAATTTTAGTCATTCTGACCTGTGTGAGGTGGTATCTCATTGTAGTTTTGATTTGTATTTCCTGGATGACAAGTGATGTGGAGCATTTTTTGGTGTGTCTGTTGGCCATTTGTATGTCCTCCTTGGAGAAATGTCTGTTCATATCTTCTGCCCATTTCTTGACTGGAGTTTTTGTTTTTTGGGTATTGAGCTTGATAAATTCTTTAAAAATTTTGGATACTAGCCTTTTATCTGATAAGACATTTGTAAATATCTTCTCCCATTCCGTAGGTTGCCTTTTAGTTTTGTCAACTATTTCCTTTGCTGTGCAAGAGCTTTTTATCTTGATGAAATCCCAATAGTTCATTTTTGCTTTTGTTTCTCTTGCCTTTAGAGACATGTCTAGCAAGAAGTTGCTGTGGCTAAGGTCAAAGAGGTTGCTGCCTGTGTTCTCCTCAAGGATTTGGATGGATTCTTGTCAAATATATAGGTCTTTCATCCATTTTTGAGTTTCTTTTTGTGTACAGTGTAAGAAAGTGGTCCAGTTTCATTCTTCTGCATGTGGCTGTCCAATTATCCCAACACCATTTGTTGAAGAGACTGTCTTTTTTCCATTGGATAATCTTTGCTGCTTGGCCAAAGATTAGTTGACCCACAGAGTTGAGGGCCCATTTCTGGATTCTCTATTCTGTTCCATTGATCTGTGTGTCTTTTGTGCCAGTACCATGGTGTCTTGATGATCACAGCTTTGTAATATAGCTTAAAGTCCAGAGTCGTGATGCCTCCAGCTTTGGTTTTACTTTTACACATTCCTTTGGCTATTTGAGTTTTTTTCTGGTTCCATACACATTTTGGGATTGTTTGTTCCGGCTCTGTGAAAAATGCTCATGGTATTTTGATAGGAATTGCATTGAATGTGTGGATTGCTTTGGGTAGCATAGACATTTTAACAGTATTTATTCTTCTAATCCATAAGCACGTAATGTTTTTCCATCTCTTTGTGTCTTCCTCAATTTCATTCACAAATGTTCTATAGTTTTCAGAGTACAGATCCTTTACCTCTTAGGTGAGGTTTACTCCTACTTTTCTTATGGTTCTGGTGCAATTATAAATGGGATCGATTCCTGGATTTCTCTTTCTTCTGTCTCGTTGTTAGTATATAGAAATGCAACTGACTTCTGTGCATTGATTTTGTATCCTGCGACTTTGCTGAATTCCTGTATCAGTTCTAGCAATTTTTTGGTGGAGTCCTTTGGGTTTTCTACATAGAGTACCATGTTGTCCAGGAAGTGTGAACATTTGACTACTTCTTCTCCAATTTGTATGCCTTTACTTCTTTTTGTTATCTGATTGCTGAAGCTAGGACTTCTAGTACTCTGTTGAACAGCAGTGGGGTTAGTGGACATCTCTGCCATGTTCCTGACCTTAGGAGAAAAGCTCTCAGTTTTCCCCATTGAGAATGATATTCGTTGTGGGCTTTTCATATATGGCTTTTATAATATTGAGGTATGTTCTCTCTATCCCTACACTGTAAAGAGTTTTTATCAAGAAAGGATGCTGTACTTTGTCAAATGCTTTTCCTGCATCTATTGAGAGGATGATATGGTTCTTGTCCTTTCTTTTATGAATGCGGTGTATCACATTGATTGATTTGTGGATGTTGAGCCACCCTTGCAGCCCAGGAATAAATGCCACTTGCTCGTGGTGAATAATCCTTTCAATGTACTGTTGGATCCTATTGGCTAATATCTTGGTGAGAAATTTTGCATCCATGTTCATCAGGGATATTGGTGTGTAATGCTCCTTTTTAATGGGACATTTGTCTGGTTTTAGGATCAAGGTAATGCTGCCTCATAGAATGGGTTTGGAAGTTTTCCTTCCATTCCTATTTTTTGAAACAGCTTCAGAAGAATAGGTATTAATTCTTCTTTACATGTTTGGTAGAATTCCGCTGGGAGTCCTTCTGGCCCTGGACTCTTGTTTGTTGGGAGATTTTTAATTGTTGTTTCAATTTCCTTGCTGGTTATGGGTCTGTTCAGGTTTTCTATTTCTTCCTGTTTTAGTTTTGGTAGTTTATATGTTTCTAGGAATGCATCCATTTCTTCCAGACTGCCTCATTTGTTGGCATATAATTGCTCATAATATTCTTAGAAATGTTTGTAAAAATCAATCAATCAATCAATCAATCAAAGAATTGTTTGTATTTCTTTGGTGTTGGTGGTAATCTCTTCTCTTTCATTTGTGATTTTATTTATTTGGGTCCTTTCTCTTTTCTTTTTGATAAGTCTGGCTAGAGGTTTATCAGTCTTATTAATTCTTTCAAAGAACCAGCTCCTAGCTTGGTTGATCAGTTCTCCTGGTTTTTTGATTTTTATATCATTGATTTCTGCTCTGATCTTTATTATTTCTCTTCTCCTGCTGGATTTAGGCCTTAGTTGCTGTTCTTTCTCCAGCTCCTTTAGGTGTACAGTTAGGTTGTGTATTTGAGACTTCTCTTGTTTCTTGAGGAAGGCCTGTATTTGCTGTATACTTCCCTCTTAGGACTGCCTTTGTTGCATCCCAAAGGTTCTGAACTGTCATGTTTTCATTTTCAGTTGCTTCCATGTATTTTTAAAATTCTTCCTTAATTTCCTGGTTGACCCACTCGTTCTTTCACCACCATGTATTTGTGTTCCTTCCAAATTTTTTCTTGTGGTTGGCTTGAAATTTTAAAGCATTGTGGTCTGAAAATACGCATGGTATAATCTCCATCTTTTTGTACCAGTTGAGACCTGATTTGCGACCCAGTATGTGATCTCTTCTGGAGAATGTGACATGTGCACTCGAGAAGAATGTGTAGTCTGCTGCTTTAGGATGAAATGCTCTGAATATGTCTGTGAAGTCCATCTGGTCCAGTGTGTCATTCAAAGCCCTTGTTCCCTTGTTGATCTTCTGCTTGGATGATCTGTTCATTGCTGTGAGAGGGGTGTTCAAGTCCCCTACTATTATTGTATTATTATCAATGAGTTTCTTTAATTTTGTTATTAATTGGTTTCTATATTTGGCTGCTTCTAAGTTCGGGGCATAAATAGTTACAGTTGTCAGATCTTGTTGGATAGACCCTCTTATTATGATATAGTGTCCTTCTTCATCTCCACAGTTTTTGTTTTGAAATCTAGTTTGATAGAAGGATGGCTACTCTGACTTTCTTTTGATGTCCATTGGCATGATAAGTGGTTCTCCACCCCTTCACTTTCAATCTGGAGGTGTCTTTGGGTCTACAATGAGTCTCTTATAAGCAGCATACCAATGGGTCTTGTTTTTGTTTTTGTTTTTATACATTCTGCTACCCTATGTCTTTTGATTGGAGCACTTAGTCTATTAACATTCAGAGTAACTATTGAAAGATATGAATTTAGTGCCATTGTATTACCTATAAAGTTGTTGTTCCTATAGATTGTCTCTGTCCCTTTCTGATCTTTGTTACTTTTGGGCTCTCTCTCCACTCAAAGGATCCTCTGTGATATTTCTTGCAGGGCTGGTTTAGTGTTCACAAATTCACAAATTAGTTTTTGTTTGTCCTGGAAACTCTTTATCTCTACTTCTATTCTGAATGGCAACTCTGCTGGCTAAAAGCATTCTTGGCTGCATATTTTTCCCATTTATCACCTTGAATATATCATGCCAGTCCTTTCTGGCCTGCCAGGTCTCTGTAGACAGTTCTGCTGCCAGCCTTGTATGTCTACCCTTGTAGTTTAAGGACCTCTTGTCCCAAGCTGCTTTCAGAATTTTCTCTTTATCTGTGAAATTTGCAAGCTTCACTATTATATGCCAATGTGTTAACTTATTTTTATTGATTTTTGAGGGGTGTTCTCTGTGCCTCCTGGACTTGAATGCCTGTTTTCTTCCACAGATTAGGGACATTCTCAGCTATAATTTGTTCAAAGAAACCTTCTGTACCTCTCTCCTTCTCTTCATCTTCTGGGACCCCTATAATCCAGATACTATTTCATTTTATGGATCACTTTGTGATCTAATAGTAGTCTTTCTTCTTTTCAACTTCCTTATTTTCCTTCATTTTATCTCCTGTATCACTCACTCTCTCTGCTGCCTCATTTATTCTCATTTTTATAGCTCCCATTTAGGACTGTGTTGTGGTAATAGCATTTTCAAATTCAGCTTGACCAGAGTTTAGTTCTTTTATTTCTACAGCAAGGGATTCTCTAGTGTCTTCTATGCTTTTTTCAAGCCCAGACAGTATCTTTATAATCAATGTTTTAAATTCTAGTTTAGACATCTTATATCTGTATTGATTAAATACCTGGCAATGATTACTACCTCCTGTTCTTTCTTTAGGGTGAATTTCTCCATTTTGTCAATTTGTCCAGAAAACAATAGAAGAAAGAAAAAGATAACAATAATAACAACAACAGAAAATGAAACAAACCAAACAAAACACAAAACAAAACAAAATAAGAAAAAAACAAACAAGAAACAAAACAGAACAAGACAGAAAACTAGATCCTGAGTGTGTTTTGGTGTACTTATTACAAGAAACTAGATCCCAAAATAGGAATGAAAGAAAAACTGATATATACATGCAAAAATAAAGTAAAATACAATGAAAGGAAACCAAAAATTATATATATAAAACATATATATATATATGTAAATTAAAAGAGAATAAAAAAGAATTGAAAAAAATAAGAAAAGAGCTGAAAAAATACTGAAAGACTAAGGAAAAAAACAAAACCAACAAATGCTATACACTGTTTTCCCCAGGAGCTGAGGTTTTGCAGCCCTCTGTGGTCAGTAAACTTGGTGGGACCCAGTTGTTCAGGCTGGTCTTCTGGAGGAGGGGCCTGTTGCGCCAATCTCCAGGTCCACTTGCCTTAGTGGAAGTGTGCCTCCCATGCACAGGGAGAGATGTCTTAGTGTAAGCAGCTCTGGATTCTACCATGTGGTGCTGTTTTGCTCCCTGAAGGCTTTCAGCACTGATGGTGGGATGAACTGGTGGCGCCTTGCTTTCTAGCCCTGGAACTGAAAGTTTGCACCTCCCCCCCCCCCCACTCTTCAGTGAGCCCTCAGAAAAGCAGTCAATCACTTTTGTCTCCCTGGTTTCTGTCCGAACTCTGTGTTTACCCAGCATGTGATGAAGCTTTTTTTTTTTTAAGATTTTATTTATTTGGCAGACAGAGAGAGAGAGATCACAAGTAGGCAGACAGGCAGGTAGAGGGAGGGAGAGAACCAGGCTCCTCGCTGAGCAGGGAGCCTGATGTGGGGCTTGATCCCAGGACCCTGGGATCATGACCTGAGCCTAAGGCAGATGCTTAACTGACTGAGCCACCCAGGCACCCCTGATGAAGCGTTTTTATCTCAGGCATGCGACTGAGTTTCAAAACTCCAAATCTTATGGACTTCTGCAGTGTGGACCCGTGCTGTTCCTCCTAGGGGATGGAGGGGGGTCAGTCTCACCACACTTCTGCCTTTTGCTGGGTCCCTGCCAGGAAAGCGGTCACATGACCTTGCACTGGTTTGCAGTTTATGGCAACACAGAGCAGAAAGCCAGTGCCTAGACTCACTGTTTTCAGCTGGTTTCCCTACTCTTGTGCCTGAGAACTCTGCCCACTCAGGCACCCCCATTATTCTTGTGTTCTTGATTCTCAGGATCCCCGGGGATCCTGAGACCATGCTGTCCCACCTGGGATTCCAACCCACTTCACCACCTGAGCACCTTTAAGCCAGGAACATCCCCCACTGTAACAGACTTCTGAAAGTTCTGATTTTGCACCCCTCTGTCTATACTTTGTGGTAGCCTCCTTAAGCTAACTCCCTACCCTCTGTTGTATTCTCTGATATATCACCCTGGATTCAAGTCTCTGTACTTCCTACCTTCCAAAAAGGGGTAATTTTCTATTTGTAGAATTGCAGCATTTCTTTTCTCAGATCTCTGATTGATTTTGCAAGTGTTCGGAATGATTTGATAACTCTCTGGCTGTATTCGAGTGACCAGACAAACCCAGGTCCCCTACTCCTCTACCATCCTAACTCCACTCCTACAGTTGTTTTTGAGTGTCCTAGTCTTTATGTCTGGCTCCCAGAAGGGGAAAAATAGAAAGATGAAATGTGGGGGTTGGGGGTGGGCATTGGCTCTTTAAATCCCCAAGAAGTCACTTCAGCCAGAGGAAGGAGGGGCTTGCTATAATCAGGGAGGTACAACAATGGGTACTCACTTCCGTGTCTGCTCTTCTGTGATAGAAACAACTATTAGCAGTCAGAGCACATATCTCTGAGGTTTGGAAGACAGAGTCCTTTCTGCCCACCTTGACTCCGGCAAGCTACATTCAAGCTGCTCCAGGAACATATGCCCAGCTGCCTGTCACATGGCTGACGGGTGGAGGATGTATAGCTGCTACTGTGTTAAGAGCTAAAATTGACTGAAATTAACTGAAACTTTAAAAAAAGATTTATTTATTTATTTTAGGGGGAGAGAGAATGTGTGCACATGAGCAGGGGGAGGGGCAGAGGGAGAGGAAGAGAATCTTCAAGCTGTCTCCCTGCTGAATGCTGAGCCTGATTCAGGGCTTGATCCCAAGACCCTGAGATGTTGACCTGAGCCAGAACCAAGAGTTGGCCCCTTAACCGACTGTACCACCCAGGTGCCCAAACTGCAACTTTTTATCCAAGCCTTCCCCTGGAAGCTGCAAGCCTTCAATAGGCTCCAGAGTTCCCAAATATTTATAGCAGAAGATTCTGCCAGTGTAGTTACTGTCTAGGTGGGGAGACAGATTCCTGGTGCTTCCTATTCTGCCATCTTCCCAGAATCTGTGTTTGGTTCTTTTTTACATTTCAATGTCCTTGTTGGTATTCTCATTTTGTTCATGAATTTTTTCCTGATTTTCCTTGGTTATCTATTTGTGTTCTCTTATAGTATATTGAGCTTAAGATGATTATTTTGAATTTTTTGTGAGGCAATTCATATATTGTTTCTTTAGGATTGATTTCTGGAGATTAATCTTTTTTCTTTGATTGGGCTATGTTTCCTTATTTCTTCACGTGCCTTTAAAAAAAATTTTTTTTTTTGTGGTCTTCGACTGGTTTCATACCAGAAAAGCCCTCACCAATCAGCACAGCTAGAGATGCTGGGAGCCTCTTAATCCTTTTCTGAGGATGTGTCTTCTCTGGGCTTGTATGGTAATCTCCCAGAGACATTTGTCTTTTCTTTTTTTATTTACTTTTTTAAAAGATTTTATTTATTTATTTGACAGAGAGAGACACAGCAAGAGAGGGAACACAAGCAGGGAGAGTGGGGGAGGGAGAAGCAGGCTTCCTGCTGAGCAGGGAGCCCGATGCCAGGCTCTATCTCAGGACCCTGGGATCATGACCTGAGCCGAAGGCAGACGCTTAACGACTGAGCCACCCAGGCACCCCTGCCCTTTCTTTTTTAGAAGCTAGTAATCTGTCACTTCCTTTGGTGTCTGTCTATGGTATTGCAAGTCCTGGGTGTTTCAAGAAGCCTCTGAGCTCTCTTTTGCTTTCCACGGCCCCAGGCATCCAAAGTATGTTGGTTCCATCAGCCTTCTGAGGCAGGTGAAACCAAAACCAGTCCCTCAGGAAGTGTCTTGAAAAGCTGAAATGTTGGACATACATTATACTCTTCTTTTTTTCCCCTCCTGAGGGAGAAGGTACATGTGGGATGCTTTCTCCCTATTGCACCAAGCTTTCTAGCTTGGGGAAAAGACTATTGGGTTAAAATTAAACAGCTCTTCTTACCTATTTCAATTTGTCTGTTCTTGGCTTTGAGCCCACCTGGGGTACTATGACTTATTTAGTGATTTCTAGAGTTCTCATAATGCTTTTTTTGGACTATATATTGTTGTTTGGTTGGTGTCTTTGTGGGGAAATGAGATCTAGGGCTTCCTATTCTGCCATCTGATTGATATAACTCCCTTCTGGTAACTTATGACAGCAATAGGAATTAATATGGATAACAAAAAGATGCAGTGAGCAAAATTCATGAGGAATAAAGGACATGCTATCAAGGAGTCATATCCCTGAAAGGCCTGAGCCTCACCTCCCTCCCTTCACTGTGGATGGAGAAACCAGCTGACTATCCCTCTTGCATAAGGTATTGGCCAACATGCTGGAAGTCTTGGTTTTTGAATTTGGGGGAAGTCCATCTTGCTGGGGAGGCACAATGTCCCATAAGTTGGTGTCACCACTGGGTGACAGGTGCCCTGATGACAGGGGGAAAGGAAGTACCTTATGGACTGGTGCAGGGCACTGTGAGAGGGCAGAGCTTGAGTTGGCTACTGAGGGTGTGTTGGAATGGAAAGGAACATTCCAGGAGAGTTAGGAGTGCTTTCTGTATAAGTGTAGGAAAATTAAAATAAAATTAAATTTACCATTTTAACCATTTTTAAGGATCCAGCTCAGAGGTAGTAAGTAAGGAGTGTTTTTGTGCAAGAAGTAATTTTATTTTGGGAAGGATAATCTGGTGCTTTTTCAATGGCTATTTATTTATTTTTGTTTATTTTTTTGAGAGAGAGCAAGCAGGGGGAGGAGCAGAGGGAGATGGACAAGCAGACTTTGCACTGAGTGCAGAGCCTGATGCAGGGCTCAATCCCACAACCCTGAGATCATGACCCTAGCAGAAATCAAAAGTCGGAGACTCAACTGACTGAGGCACCCAGGCTCCCCAAGACTAAAATACTTTCAGAGAAAAAAAAGTAAAAAGACTACTTAGGAAGTAATAAATCAATGAATAATTGAGCATTGTTTGTCATATTGGCTAAGGAAATGATCATTTGATTTGAATAATGTTGCAAAATGAAAAAGAAAGAATTAGTATCCCCATTCCTCAGATAAGGAAACTGAAGATCTGTTGAAGTGACCTGCTCCAACTGCACAGTATGAAAGTGGTGTATCCAAGACTAGAACCTAAGTCTTCACGTTCTGACTCCAGGCCTCTTTGCACCACCCCTTGTTGGACAATCCACCTTCCTGAAGCTGAAGCTTCCTTAGTCTCTGTAGAAAATTACCTCCGAGGGAAGACACAGGATGCCAGGGCTGGTTAGCAGCAGGTGACAGCAGTGACTGGACTCAGGGCCACGTGCTGGACAGTCTGTCCTCAGGATATCACCACTTTCATTCTAGTGGGAAAGAACATGGTTTGGCAGGTCAAGAAAAGGAGTTTGGGGCGCCTGGCTGGCTCAGTAGGAAGAGCATGTGATTCTTGATCTCTGGTCGTTGAGTTCAAGCCCCATATTGGGTGTAGAGATCAGTAAAAAACAAACCAAAACTGGGGTGCCTGAGTGGCTCAGTCATTGAGCGTCTGCCTTCAGCTCAGGTCATGATCCCAGGGTCCTGGGATCGAGCCCCACATCGGGCTCCCTGCTCTGCGGGAAGCCTGCTTCTCCCTCTCCCACTCCCCCTGCTTGTGTTCCCTCTCTTGCTGTGTCTCTCTCTGTCAAAAAATAAATAAAATCTTTAAAAAAAAAAACCAAAACAAAACAAACAAACAAAAAACTCAAAAAAAGGAGAGGGGTTTGAATTTTACAAATGACTGCCATTTGTCGAGAGGCACGGTCCCTTCAGTCTCGCCCTCAGCAGTGAGGCCATCTGCGTGCTGTTGACCGCAGTGGCAAGCTAGGGCCCTGGAATCAGAGCACTAGGGCTGGCATAAGGTGTATGGGGACGACAGAGAGCGTGCTGCTTGCTGGCCAAAAAGCCCTCAGCCAGAACAAGTCCCAAGAATAGACTTTGGAAGCCTAGGAGATGTGCAGTTGTTCTGGAGGAGGAAAGGACAGTAATGAAGCTTGCCATATAAGCCCTTTGTGGAGGCCGCCAGCCAAGGATGAAGACAGCCTGCCTTGGGGCCAGATTCTCTCCTCTCTGGGCAGCCTCAAAACAGGCCGTGTGACTGGGTCTGTCTGTCCCACTGGAGAGTTGAACTCTAGCTTAAAGGGGGCTGAGTCCATGTGGTCCAGACCTCTCCCCAGGGATGGGTCCCCTCTGCCCATCCTCAGCTCTGCCAGAGGCTCTCCAGCTTCCGGGCCAACACACTCTATACGTGGGTGGTTATGAGAGAGAATGTGGTAAAGCCCGGTAGGAGAGGCGTGGGGGGACCGTGGGCGGGACAGCCCTCCGGGTCAGGGGTGGCCGGGCCAGGCAGCGCTGGGAGTCGGCGGGTGGCCACCACAGGCCTTGGGCTTGCTGCACGGGGACTGCGATGGCCTCTGGAGTGGGGAGTGGGGGTGGCAGTGCGCGACAAGTGGGGGGGTTGACTTCACACGGTGGGAACCAGGGAAAGGTGATGGGGAGGCTAGTGGCCTGATCGGACACGCCTCTGGGAAAGCAGGCCCTGTGGGAGCCCAGACACGGATGACTTCAGACAGAGGGCCCGGAGGGAAAGGAACAGAGTCAAAGGAACAGAAGATAGGAGTGATCAGAGGTGCCTGGCTGGGAACCCAGGGAAGAGGGGGTGGAAGGAGTCATAGGAATCATGCAGAGCGTGGCCCAGGCGTAAGGGACAGAGAACTGTGAAAGGCCCCCCCTCGCTGCGTCACCTTAGACTACAGACCACTTGACGTTGGAGAGCCCACCCACACCCTCTGGGTGGCTAAGAGTGCATGGAGTCCGCTCCCCAGGGACATGGCGGGGGGGAGCACCCCGCACGCGCCCTGCACTGGCCTCTCCATCCGGAAGGACTTTTCTGTCAGCTCGGGGGTGGCGCTTCTATTCCCTCAAGAAAAGACAACAACTTAACTGGGGCTGTAACTGGTCTACAGAAAGAATTTTATCATAATGATAGAATTTGTGCAGCTTCCAGACTCACTTGAGCCATTAGCAGAAAATTATCAGCCCCCAAAGGTACGCATACGTGTGGGGATATGTCAGGAAAGGCACTGGTTTCCCCGTCTTGCTGTTTGACCACTCTGGTCGGGCGGCCCCAGCCTGCAGTAGGTGCTTGTGAGGGGAAGGAGGGGTCAAGGTCGGGAGGAGAGCCACTCCAGAATGTAGATGCTTCCCTCCGAGCACCCCGGGGCTGGCTTTCTGGAAGTGCTAGACCTGTGAGGCATTGTGCTGGCCCTGGGCTCCGGGGACATCTGCCAATACCCACAGGAGGATGGGACAGAAACTGGGGGAGAGCCCAGGCACTCCGAGGATGAAGCCCTGCAGACAGCGGGGCCGGTGCTTTAGCCAGGGACAGCACCCACTGTAAAGTGACCTTGATGTTGTTCTTTTTGTTTGTTTATTTGTTTGTTTGTTTGTTTTTGAGAATGAGCACATGCCAAGGACTTATTTAACTCATTAATGAAGGGACAAGTAGGATGACAGAGCTGGTTTAAAACGTATTTTAGTCATTGAAAGATTGTAGGAATAAAGTTGCTAAATTACATACAAAACTGGTCAACACCCCAGGGCAATAAAACTGTAACCTCTGGGTTGTAACCTGTTCTACTGGACAGTGACCATTTGTATGTTTGCAGGACAAAACTCACCACGTTGCTATTGGGCAAGGATAATTTGCATTGCTCTCAGTGAACATCTACCCCAGGAGGTTTATAAATTACCCTCTCAATAGAGTGCATTCAGTGAAAACCAGCATGCCTGCTGCTGGAGAGCAGATGGCCTCGAGTGGGCCTGTTAGTGGGTGCTTTGGGGTGGCATTGGGAGAACAGGCTCTCAGCTGTGTTCCTGTTTCCAAGTTCAATATAATTCTTTTCTTAAGTGCTCCCCCTTTTCATCACAGATAAGCTCCCAATGTTACCCTGAACACAGGAAGGCTGGTCTGACTCGCTGACACTCGCTGACACAGGCCCAGCCTGAGGTGTTAAGCCAGGTCAGACTCCTTGTCATCTGTCAGGCGAACTGGAGCTCAGAGCGTTAGTAACAAATGAGGCCAGAAAATTAACCTCACGTTATGGACATTGCATGTGGATTCAAGGACTGCATCTTCAATAGCCTTTACCATTCCAGAGATTTAAAAATTCTCTTACGTGTTCTACTCTGAGGCTGGGACACTCAACCCACGAAAGGAATCTCCACTCAGTTTTTCCTGCAGAACCTATAAAAGGAGGTGAATTCCACCCTCCTCGAAGTCCTAAAAACTGCTAAGATTCCCAGCCTGCGAGAAAATGTCCTTTCTTACTTTTCCCCAGGAGGGCTTTAGAGGTATTATTACCACATTTGAAGTCCAATCCATGTTCCTCAATGATGAGTTTATCACACCTGATAAAATAGAATTTATTATCAAATATAACACTACAAAAAATGCAAACAAAGTTGCACAATTTGTCCAGTTATATCCTGATTAAAAATAAGGACAGATTCTTTTTTTTTTTTTTTAAGATTTTATTTATTTATTTGAGAGAGAATGAGAGAGAGCACATGAGAGGGGGGAGGGTCAGAGGGAGAAGCAGACTCCCTGCCGAGCAGGGAGCCTGATGTGGGACTCGATCCAGGGACTCCGGGATCATGACCTGAGCCAAAGGCAGTCGCTTAACCAACTGAGCCACCCAGGCGCCCATAAAGACAGATTCTTATTGAATGTACACAAATAATGCCATTCAAAACAAAGAAACTCAATAAAACTATTTGTTTATGAATTCTGAGGTAGAATTAAGAATAAGATATTAAAAAGTGAGGGCGCCTGGGTGGCTCAGTTGCTTAAGCGGCTGCCTTCAGCTCAGGTCATGATCCTGGAGTCCCAGGATCGAGTCCTGCATCGGGCTCCCTGCTCAGTGGGGAGTCTGCTTCTCCGTCTGACCCTCTCCCTTCTTGGGCTCTCTCTCAAACAAATAAATAAAATCTTTTAAAAAAAGATATTAAAGAGTGTTTCATATCAACTTGCAAAAGCATAGTCTATTAAATTGAGGTTAGAGAAAGATGGAGAAAGAGAAAGGGCTTCATCATATTCTAATCAGAAAATAAGATGCAGATTTCCTTCATTCATCCACTCAGGTCACCTTAATTAATTCTTTTTCCAAGGGATCTTGTATCTAAAATTCTCTGCTTCTGGACTACAGAGAATCCCAGAAATCTTAACTCCATTCCCTGGGACCATCTGACAGCATCTAAGCAATGTCTGCTCCAAAACTGTATCAATGACTGTTCCTTGAAGTGGAGTCCTTTCCAAGGGCTTGGAGACTCTTCTTTCTGTTGAGGATGTAAATTCTCTCCTGGTTTAGTTCAGCTGGGACCTTGTTTCCAGAATCCCCTCTCTGCAAGGGCTGGGTGAGAGGGAGCCCAAAGAGAAACCAGCCCAAAGTTAGGAGGGCAGAGCCTGCGAGTGGTAGCCATCACCCAGTGGTGACACCTGCAGGTCTCACAGGGGGCCAGCTGGTACTCTTCCTCATGAGCGCCGGCTAACAGTGCCCAGGCCCATCCCAGACCAGAGGCAGCAGCCTCGGACACCTGTCCAGCAGTACCTGTGGGGACCTGGCATCCAGGGTGCCCCACCACCTCCAGCATGGAAACCTGAGTGTTACCAGGGATGCGACCATCAGCTCAGCCCTCTGTCTCCACACTGGGAACCTCCTGCTCCCAAGACTAACCCTTCTCCTGAGTGCCAGGGTATCACACCTTAGCCTTTCTGTGGTTTTAAAGCCAGGTTCCTGAACACACACGCACACACACATTCACTCATACATCACATATCTGTTCAGTCTTCTATAGCTTTGAACTTATGAATGGAATCATAGTCCTAACTTTTCCGACATTTAGATTTTTCAACATTGTTGTTTCCAAGTTGATGCACAATCACCTTAGTAACTTATCGTTTTTAAAATGGCAGACTAAATACCCCAATGCCAATTTGTTATTTTAACAGAGAGAAAACCCAAATTCCAGTCTTGCATTAATATAATATTTGGCAGTGAAGAATTCATCCACTTTTATATGTTCTTATGAACAAATCCATTAAGTATGAACAAATTTTGCCCAAGTTTTAACACAATTCGTTGTTTCTCTTCAGACTTATTATTTGCAGACGTTTGGAACCAAGGAAAATGAAGTTTACTTTCTTCAAACCTTCTATAACTTTCTATTTTCATTCAAGGTGTATTTTAACAACCCTCTTTCTCATTCTGGAGTAAACAAACACTTTATTTTAGACAAATGAATCTCTTTTCCTTGATAAACAAGAGCACATCCTGAGTGCACTGTCGTTATTTCTTTGCCACGTTGCTCCTGGTATGGTCTCAATCGCCAGTGTTAATTATCAGTGTTAACCTAAGTCATTAACTTCTGTTTCACAGACAGACTCATTTTAGCAGTGTCACACATAGGGGCCTCTGGAGCAGTTGCTGAGACAGAACTGGGGGTGCAGATGGTTTCTAGGGTCCAACACTTGGGAGGAGAGGGAGAAAGCAGAATTGGGCAGAGGAAAGAGTCAGGGCCTGTGGGACCAGAAGTGACAGAGAGAGGCGTCCTGCACTGGATGAATAGTGGAGGCTGTGAGCCCCCCTCCCTGTTCAGTGGTGACTCCCAGGCAGGCACATCTCCAGGGAGGTGGCTCTGATGCAGAGGAGGAGCCTGGCAGTGTGTCCCTCCTCAGTGGGGCACCCTGGCTGTGCACCCCCCATCCACCACAGCCAGTGAGGCTCACAGACATAGGAGACCCTAGAGCTCACCCATCAAAGTGGAAAAATGGACACACTTGTAACATGGCCCAAAGGTATCACCACTCCGTGACATATAAAAATAAGAAAAATAAGTACTTAAAGATTATCTGTTGATTAGTTTAATATTAATGCAAGTCTTAAAGTTAATTAAGGATCTTGGAAATGATACATAAAAATGACATTCTACCGAACATAATTACTATTGGTATAACAAAGTTTGTTAGATTTGTAATTCAATAGAGTTGAACACGATTTTACATTTTTTAAATCTGAAAATTTATATGGAAGTAATATTAGCTTACTAATAAATATAAGAAGTATAGGAAGTTCAGATTATTTAATCTATTCAGGATAAGACAAACTCAAATTTATAAAAAATAAATGTATGCTTGCATTATACTTCACATAGGTTAAAACCAAGAAAAAAGCATGTTAGCTGTTTTTAAACCATACTTATTAACTTAGTATGATTTGTTTAATCACTTTGATTAGATTCACTTTGTTTCTTACAGAAAATTGGGGAGAAATTTTTTGGGGGGAGGAAGATTTTCTCTTAAAAGGTTGGCACATTAAATAAAGTATTAGAAGTTCAGTTTCTATATTTTCTGGGAATTCTGGGAACATTAAATTGATGTAAGCATTATTAGTGGCTATAAACCAATCAGAACATTTATTTATTGTGATAGACTTTATAATCTAATTTATTAATACACTGATATTCTATATAATATAATATAATATAATATTAATACAGAAAATATTTCAAATGCTTGATGTGAGAGGTAAAGAGAAAATGAGGAAAGTCTCACTGGAAACACAGAGAAAGCACTTGCAGCTCTCTTTCTATAACCTCAGCTCCAGAAATGTGAAAACTCCCTGATCTAGCCCTTAAAAACCATTCTTCTTCTTAGGGACCCAACAGATCATTTTGATGGAGGCGAGCACACAAACAGACAGAAAAAAAAGGTGACTAAAGCAGATTTTTTGTCATCTGTCATCTGTGAGAGTCGATCCCACCCACCTCAAAGGAGCTGGGCCTCCTAAGGGCCAACCATAAAACCTGGTTCTCAGGCATTGCTGCTGCTAGTGGGGAAGAAAGTACTGGATCTGGCCAAACCAGAACCAGAATCAAAGCTGGCCAAGAACCAGAAACAAAAACAGAAGCACAGGGTCAAGAGAAAAAGAACCAGCGAGTCAGTGAAGGGAACGTTCTAGTGCCATTTGGGATTTACCCTGGGGATCAAGCATTAGTTCTATAGCCTTGAGTCACTTGCAGGAGGGGGAGTTCTGTGGCTCTGTTGGGTGAGTCCGCCAGGCATCTCGATGGGGCCTCCAAAATTGTCCAACTCATTTGTAGAAATAAAAAAAAACATAACCTTCATTCAAATGTAGATTGAAGACATGTAACACATTTATTGAACTCGCTAGTAAGGAAACAAGGAGGATGGTGAAGCTAATGGCCACGTTACTCTTTTGAAATATCTTTCTGGTGGGCTTAGCTGCACCCCACAGTTTACACACGAAAAAGTCCTGTTGATTATCTCTATATGATGGCAGGATATTATGGGACTCCTTTGGTTATGGCTGTCTACCTGGGCCTACTGAGGCACGTGACCAAGAGTGAGAAATTAAAGGATCCCACAGGCACCCTGATGTGCATGTATAGAAACAGCATGTGAAGAAGAGAGCTGATTGCTGATCATAGTTCTCTGAGGACTGCAGGCTTTTCCAAGGTCCACATTTTGATGTGGACACAAAGCCAGTGGTGACTTCGGGTATCACTCACTTCCTGGGAGACTAAGGCCATCATTCCACAGAAGCTCATACCACCAGCCTCCCCCAGTAGCTCCACAGAGGGCTTCTCTCCTGAAGAAATCCGCTTGCCTTTTATTCAGAAGTTTGTTGTATTGAGTCAATGCCAAAAAAAAAAAAGTTACTAAAACTTTCACTCCAATAAAAAGTTGTAGTTGCCTACATTAACATGCTTTGTAAGCGCTATCATTCCTACCAATTACCAGTTTCTTTCAACATAGTTTATTCCAGAATAAATAATATCACAATATGCTACTAGGCCACGTTGATATTATTTTAAAAATGCATCTGATTTGGCAAAGAGACCCATCAATTACAAACTGCCGCCTTAGCTGAAGTCTCCCAGGAGATTTAGGTAGCCACAGAATTTAGGACTCCTCTTCTTTGGCTTTTTCTTTTTCCAGGGTTTCTGGGCTGCTCAAATTCTGTTCTCTGGTTCTTCAAGCCACCAAGCCTGCCGACTTTCTATGTGAACCCCTGCGACCCCTGCTTAGCAGGGACTGGGGTCCTTAGTCTACAGGCTAAAAGCCACAGAAAACAAGAACTTGCGGCTTCCTTCTTCCAAATACAGACTCCATTCAAGGTTGGTCTGCTCTGGGGGCCCTCTAGTGCCTCCTCGAAGCTGCTTATATTTTGTCCTGAGTTTATGGCTGTTGTCTGAGGGAGAGTTGGTCTGTGAGGGGCCATTATCACCCCTGCAAGCACCTTCTACAGATGGCCCTTGGAAAGCTAAATTCTTCATTTTTTTTAATCTTTTTTTTTTTTTAAAGATTTTATTTATTTATTTGAGACAGAGAGAATGAGAGAGAGAGAGAGCACATGAGAGGGGGCAGGGTCAGAGGGAGAAGCAGACCCCCTGCTGAGCAGGGAGCCCGATGCGGGACTCGATCCCGGGACTCCAGGATCATGACCTGAGCCGAAGGCAGTCGCTTAACCAACTGAGCCACCCAGGCGCCCGCTAAATTCTTCATTTTAAGTAGTCCCCTTTTACCTGCGTTAGGAGGAATGTCTCAACTAAAGCTTCTGAGGATGAACTTACTTATTCCATTTTTTCTATATATTTATCTCACGTGCTGGTGTCTTAATTCAGTACCTTGACTCTCCCCCTTTTTCTTCTTGCTTGGTTCTCTTCTGTCCCCTGTCCCCTCTCCCCTCTCCATGGATCTCAGGTTAGACAGCACTTTGCATCTTACAGATACTTTGGCTCAAAAAATCTTTATTTGGTTTTTAAAATTTCTCTGAAAAACCAGGGTGAACACTACACTGTGACCATTTCACAGATGAGGACACAGAGTCCGTAACCAGCTCAGGCCACAGGGTGGAAATATTAGGACTGGCACACTGGCCCTGATGGAGCTCCTGGGTCCCTGGAGATGGTATCTGGTGCTAAGAGCCGATGTTAAAAGACAGTTTCTGGGTCTATAGCAGAAGTGTAAACTACACTTTATTAAAATGCAGGGACTTTCAGAAAATTAGTAAATTGTTTGGACTTTTAAAAAAAAGGCATTTTCGAGCAGCTGTAAATCATTGCACTAAGATGTGATCAAGTCTCTGCCTGGTATTGGTGATGTGTTAGGTGAAGGCAATATTGTCAATGAGTAAAAGGGGATACTTTCCTGAACCTGTAATTGTGTTTGACATTTGAGCAGCATAAACGGATTTACAGATGGGATTGCTGAGTTGAAGGTGTTACTGTAGCTGAGGGATGTTTGGGGCAGGACTTTGAAAACAAACCACCGACATGGGGAAGCATTTCAGGATCACATGAGAAGTTTGAGGAACAGGTTAGCCGGCTACCACACACCGGGTGGTTTGCGGAGGAAGGGCCCCATGTCAACTCCGGGAATTGCCTCAGAAACACGCACAGGGACCTTTGCCTTTCTATGCTGCACATTTGGTGTCACAAGCTTCACCCCCCACAAATGTATTACCAAAATGTATACATTTGGCTTTCTAGTCCATATTCAAACTGGCTTTTAAAATTCATTTACGTATCTTAGAACTTCAACTGACAAAGTTTTCACATATATATTTAATACATATGTGGTCAGTACATATATTTACTTATGATTTATTGTGTTATTTTCTGAATAGCAGAAATCTATATGTTCACATTTTACTAGAGCTTCAGTAATCTTATTTTCATGGATGTTTAAGCAATTTATAATGCATGCATATCTTTCACCATTTGTGTTGATTTGAGAACTCAGTATGTAATTCATCATTAGAGACCAGGTCATTGTGTTTTTGTTTTTTCATGTTCCTGTGGGGTCCTAACTCACTTGTCAAGAATAAGATATTGGAGGGTCGCCTGGGTGGCTCAGTCATTAAGCATCTGCCTTCAGCTCAGGTCATGATCCCAGGGTCCTGGGATCGAGCCCTGCATCGGGCTCCCTGCTCGGCAGGAAGCCTGCTTCTCCCTCTCCCACTCCCCCTGCTTGTGTTCCCTCTCTCGCTGTGTCTCTCTCTCTGTCAAATAAACAAATAAAATCTTAAAAAAAAAAAAAAAAGAATAGGATATTAGAGGGGCGCCTGGGTGGCTCAGTTGCTTAAGATCGAGCCCAGCGGGGAGCCTGCTTCTCCTTCTCCCTCTGCCCCTCCCCTTTGCTCATGCTTTCTCATTCTCTCTCTAAAATAAATAAATAAACTCTTTTAAAAAAAGAATATGATATTGTAAATTTTATTGTGATTTTTAAGTTTCTTCTTTAATGGATTTAATGGAAAGTACAAGAGAATTGAGTCTACATGAACTGTTTTCTGTATTCTTCTTTGTTTAGGGTTTCATTATTAATTATTATCTTCCTGATTATAATTATAAAGTGATGCTAACTTTATCATCATCCTATAATTATTTAGCATTCATTATTAATTAGCATTTGTTAGTGCTTTCAGTGTATGAGACTATCAGTCAATCCACATAGACAGACATTTAAATATTATTAAAACTTCCAATTGTTTATAAATAGACGGAGATTTGTTTTCAGGTTTAGATCATTTGTTACCTGTCCCCAAGAGTATGGGGTTGATTTGAATGTAAAGAGCTACGACCCAGAGCTGCTCCAGGGGCCCTCGGTTAATGGCTCATCACATAGGAGCACTCTGAGTCGGAGGGCGACACAGAGAGCCTGTGTATTAGGCACTTCTCATCCCTCCCCACCAACATGCTTCCTCCCCAACTAGTCCCCCAGAGGGCCCCTCACCCTCTCCGAAGTCCATCTGCCTTTCTGCTCTCATATCAGGCCTATTGCCCAAGAAATTTTGAGGCACTTTACAATATTAAGATAGGCAAGGGGTGCCTGGGTGGCTCAGTCGTTAAGCATCTGCCTTCGGCTCAGGTCATGATCCCGGGGTCCTGGGATCGAGCCCCGCATCGGGCTTCCTGCTCAGCGGGAAGCCTGCTTCTCCCTCTCCCTCTCCCCCTGCTGGTGTTCCCTCTCTTTGCTGTGTCTCTCTCTGTCAAATAAATAAATAAAATCTTAAAAAAAAAAAAAAAAAAGACACATAGGCAAAAGGGCTCTCAGATAAAAGCAGAGTCCAGAAACTTTATAGAGCAAGGTGATATAATTTTTCCAGACAGCTGGCATGGATCATCATCATCATTTGGGGGGGGTGGGGAACATGGTTATTTGTTTTTTGTTGTTGTTTTATTTCTTTGCTTCTTTTTTTTTTTTTAAGTAAGCTGTACACCCAATATGGGGCTCAAACTCATGACCCTGAGATCAAGAGTTGAATGTTCTACCAACTGAGCCAGCCAGGCGCCCTGGTGGTTATTTTGACAGCTTTATTAAGATATAAATTATGTGCAATTGACTGCACCTACTTAAATGTATACAATTGGGTAAGTTCTGACATGCACATACCATGTGAAACCACCACCACAATCAAGGTAATAAACACATCCATACACCACAGTTAATTCACAGACATGACTGTGCAACAGCCCTCGAGGGAATGCAGGAAAGGGAATGATTTTCTGGGCAGAAGAAGCACCTGAGCAGGGTACATGGATCATGAGCATAGGAAACACTACCAATATTAGCCACAGGGAAATTCAGATCAAAGTCACAATGAATACTACTTCACACCCACTAGGATGGCTATCATAAAAAAGGCAGATAATAGAAAGTGTTGGAGAGGATGTGGGGAAATTAGAACCCTCGTATACTGCTGGAGAGAATATAAAATCTTGATGCCACTGTGGAAAACAGTCTGACAGTTCCTCAAAAAGTAAAACAGAGTTACCATATGACCCAGCAATTCCTCTGCTAGATATATACTCAAGAGAAATGGAAACATACAGCCACAAAAAAACCTGCACACAGAGGTTCATAGAAGCATTATTCGCAATAGCTAAAAAGTGGAAACATCAAATATCTATCAACTGATGAATAGATGAATAAAATATAGTATATCCATATAGTGGAATTATTCATCAATAAAAAGAAACAGAGTACGGATATATAATACAATGTGGAAGAACTTTGAAAACAGTATGCTAAGGGAAAAAAGCCAGACGCAAAAGACTACATATTGTATGACTCCATTTATGTGAAATGTCCAGAATAAGCAAATCCATGGAGACAGAAAGTAAACTTTGGTTGCCTAGACCTGGGGTAGGAAGTGGGGGGTGATAGCCAAAAGTACAGATTTTGTGTGTGTGTGGGGGGCTAATTAAAATGTTCTAATATTGATTGTGGAGATGATGGTACAACTCTGAATTGCATTATATACTTAAATGGATGAATTGTATAGCATGTGAATTATATCTCAATAAAGCTGTTATTAAAGAAAGAGATAATAGAAGTTCCAGTTCAAGATGGTGCCATAGGAAGATCCTGAACTCACCTCCTCCCACAGACACACTGAGTTTACAGCTACCTGTGGAACGATGTTCTTTATTAAAAACCTGAAGGCTGGCTGACTGATGACTACACATTGATCAAGCAAGAAGTAAACCACATTGAAATGGAAAGGAGAGGCTAGGACACATTCCTGCCATAGACTACCCCCAGTATGGTGTCCCACATTCAGGACGGAACTCAAAACCTGGAGCTTCCCGGGGCGCCTGGGTGGGTCAGTCGGTTAAGTGTCTGCCTTCAGCTCAGGTCATGACCCTAGGGTCCTGGGATCTAGTCCCAAATTGAGCTCCTTGCTCAGCAGGGAGGCTGCTTCTCCCTCTGGCTGCCGCTCCTCCTGCTTGTGTGCTCGCTCTCTCTCTGACAAATTAAATAATAAAATCTTTAAAAAAACAAAACCAAAAAACCTGACGCTTCTCCCTGAAAAGCAGAGCATTTGAACCCCTTATCAGGCTTCCCAACTTTTAAGACATACAGTTGTGAGACGAGACCCTCAAAACATCTAATTTTGAAAACCAACAGGGCTTATGTCCCAAGACCCACAAGACTCTAGTGATCTAGAGCTCTAAAAGGGCTCATTCCCTCATACCCACTGGCCCCAGGGCCCAGCTCAGAGCAGACGACTGTGCCCAGACTTAAAGTGAAGGAGGCTCACCTGCTTACATTAAACATAGGCCTGAGGGGCAGGCATGTAATTTAACACAGACATCGAGGAGCCTGCTGGAACACTCTCTGGGGGTCCGAGACTGGCAGGTGCCATCTCTGAGCTCTCCCTTTCCTGTGTCCCAGAACTCCAGCATCTCCTCGAAGGGAACTTTTACATGTGTCTGGTGCCCTATTTTTGCAGCTGTCACCTCTTGATCACCTGGCTCTGGAGGTCAGGGGAGCTTGGGTACCTGGTCCTATGGGATTGTAATAAATAGTGTCACTCAGAAAGGAAGGCATAACCCTGTCTGGCACCCTAATTTTTGCTACTGCTTCCAGGGACACCTCTACATTATCTGGCTCTGGTGGCCAGTGGGGCTTACACTGATGGGTCTCACAGGACTGCAACAAACAGAAGAAGTGTTCTTAAACAGCTACTACCCTCAGGGCACAGCTAGAGGCAACAAACCCAGAGCTCCATCTTTCTGTGAAGGAGGCCTATTAGCTAATCATCATGACTGTGACCCGAGGGGCAGGCTTCTAGTTAAATATGCATGTTGATACTGACAGTCATTCTTTCCAGAGACCTCAGAGGGTAGGTGCTACCTTCACAGAGCACCAGTGTCTCATGGAGGGGAGCTTTACATACATCTGGTGCCCTGGCTTTTGAGGCCGCTGCCAGCAGCTGCCCCTCTCTCACCTGGCTCTAGTGGCTGCAAAGGGGTTTACATTCTTGGGTCCCACAGAACTGCGGCAATTGGAGAGATGGTTCTTGGCAGGCTACCATCCCCAGGGCACTGCACAGATAGTGGACTGAGGCACATTCTCCAGTCTTTCTGTGAAAGAGAAAGAGGCCTCTTTGCTTGTCCTGGATCTTTGACTTGAGGGGCAAACTTCAGGTCTTTCAAACTTTTAATGGCTACAGAACTGCTCTCTAGGATCATAAGCTGTGGACACCATCTTGGTGCTGTCCCTCTGCCTTGCTCCACTTCACTGGTATCACCCAGAAAAAAGCTCATACACTCACCTGGAGTCCAGATCTCTATAATTGTTGCCCAGGGGACACCTATAGATTGCCTGTAGTTTAGTAGTCAGCAGGGCTTACACTTGTGGCTCCACAGGACTGTATATATGTCCATACTTTAAAAAGCTGATGCCTGTAGGTCTAGTGTTCAATCAGCCTGAATCTAGGAGCTGAGATGATTCTCCTTTTTGGCACATTGACAGGACTTGGCACATCCTCAAATACTGGGAGCTATTAAAAGTATGATAGGTTTCTTGGACAAACACAAAGGTTTGAGAGATAGCCAAGACCTGAGGCAAGGTTGAATGACAAGTTTCATCTCCTACATGAGGCCAGTCCTTCAAGACTGCAAGAGGACTTTGTTTCATCTATTGTATAAAAACCAACACAGACCATCAAGCAAAATGAAGAAACAGAAGAATATGTTTCAAATGAAATAACAAGATAAAACCTCAGGAAAACAAAACAAAGCAAAACTTAATGAAATAGAGATAAGTAATTTAACTTGATAAAGTGTTCAAAGTAATGGTTATAAAAAGATCACCAAACTGTAGAGAAGAATGGATGCACACAGAGAGAACTTCAACAAAGAGAAGGAAAATATAAGGAAGTACCAAATAGAAATCATAGAGCTGAAGAATAGAATAATTGAACTGAAAAATACACTAGAGGGATCCAACTGCAGTCTAGATGAAGCAGAGGAAAGGATCAGTCAACTAGAAGGCAAGACAGTGGAATTCACCCAGTCAGAGCAACAAAAAGAAAAAGAATGAAAAGAAAAATGAAGATAGCTTAAGGGACTAATGGGACAACATCAAACAGACTAACATTTGTAACATTGGGGTCTTAGAAGAAGAGATAAAGAAGGGGGCAGAAATCTTACTTGAAGAAATAATGGCTGAAAACTTCCTGAACCTAGAGAAGGCAGCCCAGAAAGTTCCAAATAAGAGGAACCCAAAGAAACCCACATCAAGACACATTATAATTAAAATGTCAAAAGTTAAAGACAAGAAAACAATATTATAAAACAACAAGAGAAAAATAACTTGTTCTGTACAAGGAAACAACTATAAGTAAATTTTTTCAGCAGAAAATTTGCAGGCCAAAAGGGATTGTCACAATATATTCAAGGTCCTGAAAGAAAAAAACAAAACAAAACTGCTATTCAAGAATACTTTATCCAGCAAAGTTATCAGTCAGAATTGAAGGAGAAATAAAGAGTTTTCCAGACAAGAAAACTAAAGGAGTCTATCACCATTAAACAAGACTCACAAGAAAAGTTAAAGGAACTTCTTGAAGCAGAAAAGATGCTAATTAGTAACAAGAAAACATACAAAAGAATAATCTCTTTGGAGATGTAAATATGTAGTAAAGGAGGTTGATTAATCACTTATAAAGTTAGCATAAAAATTTAAAGACAAAAGTGAAAATAACTGATTTTTTTAGTAATTTAGTTAAGTATTTAGTTTATAGTAGGTTATTTAGTTAAGTAATACACAAAGTAAAAAATGTGACTTCAGAAACATAAAACGTTGGGGCTCTTTGGTGGCTCAGTCAGTTAGGTGTCCAGCTCTTGGTTTCAGCTCAGGTCATGATCTCAGGGTCATGGGATTGAACCCTCACATCAGGCTCCACACTCAGTGGAGAGTCTTCTTGAGATTCTCTCTCTCCCTCTCCCTCTGTCCCTCCCCCACCAAATAAATAAATAAGTAAGTAAGTAAGTAAATAAATAAATAAATAAAATCTTAAAACAAAAATAAAAACAACACAAAACCCAAAAAATACCAACATAAACATTGAAGGGAGAATAATAATGTTGAGCTTTACAATGGGATCAAAGTTAAGCTGTAATCAACTTAAAAGTAGTAATATAAGCCTCATGGTAACCATAAAGTAAAAACCTATAATAAATACACAAAAAGAAAAGAGAAAGGGATATCACGAAGCCATCAAACCACAAATGAACTGAGCAAGAGAAAGAACAGAGAAGAATTACAAAAACCACCAGAAAATGATTAACAAAATGGCAATAAGCACACACCTATCAATAATTAATTTAAATGTAAATGGACTAAATTCTCCATTAAAAAGACATAGAGAGGCTGAATGGATAAAAGCAAACAAACAAAAAAACACCCTCCAAAATAAGACTCACCTATAAGAGACTAGCTTTAGCTGTAAGAAAACATACAAACTGAAAGTGAAGGGATAGAAAAAGATATTCCATGCAAATAGAAACCAGAAGAAAGCTGGAGTACCTATACTTATACCAGACAAAATATACTCTCAAACAAAGACTATAAAAAATGTAATAAAAATAATAAAACAAAGACTGTAATGAGACAAAGAAGGGCATTACAGAATGACAAAGGTGTCAATCCAACAAGAAGATATATAATATTTGTAAATATTTATGCACCCAATATCAGAGCACCTAAATATATAAAACAAATATTAACTGACCTAAAGGAAGGTACTGACAGCAATACAATAATAATAATGAACTTAAATATCCTATTTACATCAATAGATAGATCATCCAGGCAGAAAATGAGTAAGGAAATATCACCCTAAACAACATGCTTGACCAGATGGATTTAACAGAAACTTACAGAGCATTCTATCCAAATGGAGCAGAATATACAGTCTTCTCATGTGCACATGAAACATTTTCCAAGACAGATCATATGTTAGGCCAAAAACAAGCTAGGCCAAAACTTATTAGTTTAGGAGGATTGAAATCATATCAAACATTTTTTTCTAAATACAGTGATATGAAACTAGAAATTAATTACATGAAGAAAACTGGAAAATTCCCAAATATGTGGATTAAACAACATGCTATTGAACAACCAATGGGTCAATGAAGAAATCAAAAGAGAAATAAAAAGTAACATACCAAAATTTGTGGGATGCAGCAAAAGAAGTTCTAAGAGGGCAATTCATAACAAGAAATGCCTACCTCAAGAAACAAGAAAAATCTCAAATTGACAACTTAACTTTACACCTCAAGGAACTAGAAAAAGAATTACAAAGCCTAAAGTTAGCAGAAGGAAGGAAATAACAAAGATTAGAGCAGAAATAAATGAAATGATGACTAAAAAGACAATGGTTAATGATACTAAGAACAGGATCTTTGAAAAGATAAAACCTTGACAAACCTTTAGCTGGATTCATCAAGATAAAAAGAAAGAGGGCTCAAATAAATAGTCAGAAATGAAATAGATGTTACAGCTGTACCACAGAAATACAAAGGATCCTAAGAGATGACCATGAACAATTATATGCCAACAAATTGGACAATCTAGAAAAAAATAGATAAATTCCTAGAAACATACAACATACCGAAACTGAATCATGATGAAATAGAAAATCTGAAGAGACCAATTACTAGAAAGGAGATTGAATCCACAATCAAAAACTTATCAACAAATAAAAGTACAGGACCAGACAGCTTCACTGGTGAATTCTGCCAAATATTCAAAGGATTAATACCAATCCTCAAACACTTCCAAAAAATAGAAGAGGAGGGAACTTTTCCAAACTCATTTTATGAGGCCAGCATTACCCTAATACTAAAACCAGACAAGGACATAGCAAAAACAGAAAGTTACAGGCCAATATCCCTGAAGAAAATAGATGTAAAAATCCTCAACAAATATTAATAAACTGTGTTCAGTAATACATTAAAAAGATCATACACCATGATCAAGTGGGATTTATTCCAGTGATGCAAGGATGGTTCAACATCCAAAAATCAGTGAATGTGATACAATACATTAACCAAACTAAAGAATAAAACTCATATGATCATCTCAATAGATGCAGAAAAAGCATTTGACAAAATTCAACATCCATTTGTGATAAAAACTCTCAACAATGCAGGTATAGAGGGAACATACTTCAACATAATGAAGGCTACATATGACAAGCCCACAGCTAACATCATACTCCATGGTGAAAAGCTAAAAGCTTTTCCTCAAGATAAGGAACAAGACAATGATGTCCACTCTTGCCACTTTTATTCTACATAGTATTGGCAGTCCTAGCCAGAGCAATAAGGCAAGAAAAAGAAACAAAATTGGAATTCCAAGTTGGAAAGGAAGAAGTAAAACTTTCACTATTTGCAGATGACATGATATTATATATAGAAAACCCAAAAGATTTCATCAGAAAATTGTTAGAACTAATAAACAAGTTTAGTAAAGTTGCAAGATACAAAATCAATACACAAAAATCTGATGCATTTCTATACACTAATAAAGAACCATAATAAATAGAAAACAATCCCACTTACAATTACATTAAAAATAGTAAAATACCTAGGAATAAATTTAAACAAGTAGGTGAAAACCGTGTATATTGAAAACCACATGACATTAATGAAAGAATTTCAAGAAGACACAAATAAATGGAAAGGTATTCCATGCTCATAAATTAGAAGAATTTATATTGTTAAAATTTCCATAGTACCCAAAGCAATATTTAGTTTTGGTGCGATCCTTAGTAAAATTCCAATGGCATTTTTCACAGAAATAGAATAAACAGTTCTAAAATTTGTACAAAACCATAAAAGACCCCGAAGAGCCAAAGCAATCTTTTTTTTTTATTATTCTTATGTTAATCCCCATACATTACATCATTAGTTTTAGATGAAGTGTTCCATGATTCATTGTTTGTGCACAACACCCAGTGCTCCATGCAGAATGTGCCCTCCTCAATACCCACCACCAGGCCAACCCATTCTCCCACCCCCCTCCCCTCTAGAACCCTGTTTGTTTTTCAGAGTCCATCGTCTCTCATGGTTCGTCTACCCCTCCGATTTCCCCCGCTTCATTCTTCCCCCCCCGCTACCTTCTTCTTCTTCTTCTTTTTTTTTTTTCTTAACATATATTGCATTATTTGTTTCAGAGGTACAGATCTGAGATTCAACAGTCTTGCACAATTCACAGAGCTTACCAGAGCACATACCCTCCCCAGTGTCTATCACCCAGTCACCCCATCCCTCCCACCCCACCCCCCACTCCAACAACACTCAGTTTGTTTCCTGCGATTAAGAATTCCTCATATCAGTGAGATCATATGATACATGTCTTTCTCTGTTTGACTTATTTCACTCAACATAATCCCCTCCAGTTCCATCCACGTCGTTGCAAATGGCAAGATCTCATTCCTTTTGATGAGCCAAAGCAATCTTGAGAAAGAATAACAAAGCTGGAGACAGTACACACCTTGATTCCAAACTATATTATAAAGCTATAGTAATTAAAACAGTGGGGTATTGGCACAACAACAGATGCATAGATCAGTAGAAGAGAAGAGGGAGCCCAGAAATAAACCCATGCATATATGGGGAGGAGGGTGGAAGTGGACCTAGAGTATGGAATCGAGTGGCCCAGGGAGGTGCTGGCCAATGGAGTAAAGGTTGATGAGGAGGAAGATTTGTTAGGACTGAAACATAAGGCTTATCAGGGATTAGATTTTTGTCCCAAAGCTTCTTCCTGCAGCCGGAAGATGCCACGAAGCCTGCCCTTAATGAAACTGCAATTTCATCCCTCTGGTTGGCCATGTTGGTTTTATCCTTGGCACTTGGGAATGTGGTTTGCTGAGAGAGCCGGGCTCCTGAGCGCCAGATTCTGGGCCTAACTGGCCTTCCTGTTGGTTTCCAGAGTCTTCCAGGGGCAGGGCATCAGGCCCGTCAGGCATCCAGGGAAAGAGAAGACACTTTTGCTGAATGTAGAGCACACACTGCCATTACCGGGGTGCCAGGGAGAGCCCCCAACACTCACATGCGAGGCAGACGTGAAGCTTTTATCTGCTCCCTGGGGAGATCCAGCCAAGGCTTGGAGGGCCTGTCAGAGCTCCGGCGTCTGACTAGCCACTTCTTACTGTTTTCTGTTTTCGCAGGCCTCCGTTTCCTCTCTCCATGGGGGTTGGCAGTATAGTGTTAGCACCTCTCTACAGATGCTGGGCAGTTAGAGTGATAATGCCAGTAAAGCATCAGATGCGGTACCTGGCCCAGAGAGCCTCTCCTATGCGCTTGCCTTCACTACAGCTGGGGTTTAGGCGGCCCTGCGGCGTGAGGTTCAGCTAGAATTGAGCAGCCCAGTTTCGGGTCCTGATGAGTGATTCCTCCCTTCCCTGGGCAGTCAGGGTTTCTGAGGGCATGGGAAGACCTGCGGGCAGTCAGTGGAGCAAAAGGCTCTGGGGACGACCCTGGCCTGCACACAAATTGCAAACTCAGCTGGAGGAGTAGCCCTGGCCCTGGCCTGGGGCTCTGGGGGGCAGCTCACACGGCCTTCTCGGTCTCAGGCGTGTTGGGTTATCGCCGCAGCGTGAGGACCAGCCCCGGCCACTGTGCGTGTGTCCCCTGGCTGTGACTGACAGCTGGCTGGTGGCAGGATGTGTGCCCGGCTGTGCCTCATGTGACAGCTGGTGCAGGGGAGGCCAGGACAGCAGGAGGAGCCGCTGCCCTTCATCCCGCCAGCCCAGGAGCACGGGGCCGTGCAGTGCACGGAAAGGCTCAGGACAGCTGGGCCCTTGTCTGCATCGGCCGTGGGGGAGCCTCCCTCTTTGAGGCTGGTTGGTAAGCTCGGCACTCACAGAGACTGAGGACCAAGAGAGCCATCCTACAGGGACACTTGGGGTCCCATTCCCGCCTGTCGGCTCTACCGAGTGCCCGGGGCGTCTTCCCTTCTGCAGGGCAACTCCTCCACGGTGGGACCATTGTTGCCTATTTCTGTAGCCACACGCGAGGCCCAGGTAGGTGGCCGATGAATTCCTGTTGAAGGAGGAGCGCTGGCCTCCTTACAGGGGAGGAAACCGGGGCCTGCCGACCAGAGAGATAGCCGCTGAGCAGGGAACGTGCAGTGCAGCCGGGGCCCAATCCAACCGCAGGGGAAGCTCCTGGCGGGGCCTCCGTCTGTCTTAAAACTCCCCTTCCTGGGCAGTGGCCTAACACACGCAGCTACTCTCCAGCCACTCAGAGGAAACACTGCCAAACGGAGAACAGACCTCAGCGCTTTCTCGGGGACCCTCCACAGCCCAGTGAACACATGTTAGGTGCTGCTCCGTTCCCAGCAGGCTCAAGACACAGACTGATGAGACCAACATCTGTCCTCAAAGCTCAGAATCCAGTCCAAGGGGTAAGGCAAATACACCTTTCATGGTGCTTTCCTTTCAAAGAACACACTCATACAAACTTTTCACTGTAAAAATCCAGTACCCCTGTGAGAACAGTCACTCTTAACTGCCACTCTGCTGATGAGGAACCTAAAACAGAGGGGTAAATGTGCCTCCAGAAGGCTCAGAAGCCACACCTTTGCTCTCTGGCTGCACTGCTCTGTCCACCCCCATACACCCCAAGTGAAGGACACAGTGTCCCGAAAAATCTGCTTGCTTCAAAGTTGAACAGAGATCTACTACCTGATGCACTTAACACAGCTTCTGAAAGGCTCACCTTACGCCCCAAGGAAGATCATGAGCCAGGTACACTCCGGCAGGAAAATAATCAATCAATTAATTCAAAACTCCCATGCCCTTTCTTTCTCGATCATAACTGTCACGTATGCCTAACGGTTTCTTAGGGAAAAATTTCATTGTAAAAATCTATCGTGTATTTATTGATTAGTATGTGTCAGGCATTTTGCAGGGGGTTATGGCTTACTGTAGAAGGAACTAGAGTTAATAATTCTTACATGTGTTTTAAACAAAAGCCCCTGCCATACTCTACAGGCAAAAGTTCATCAGAGAAAGGGAAAAAAAATGATTTAATGAAATAAAGGAGCAATACCATTTGTTTATACATATGCATTGTTTTGTGAATTATATATTATGCGTTTTCTTCTTCGTATTTATATTGCTTCAATAATTGTTACCTAACTTAAGGATATAAATTACATAAAAGTTGGAACCTAATTTCTAAATCTTTTCCACCCACTTCTTGTATTTAGGAGAAATGTTTGTGTGTTTTGTCATCTGACATCACGCTGAAGTGAGCTATCTTTGCTCGCCCACGCCTGAAGGAGACCGTGTCCCCAGTAGTCAGATCGCCAGCACGCTGAGCCTCACGTGCAAGGGGGTCCCTGCCTCCAGAGCCCAGCCAGGACCTGGGAAACCGTGCATGCCATCCAGCAGAGTGGGAGTGGAAAACGTTGAGAAAATGTTTTAGGATTATTTTAGTCTCAAAATTAAGTCTCAAAGTCTTTTAGCTATCAGGCATTTCTCCTAAATCTGATGTCAACAGAATAGTATTTTGGAGGTACACAGGTAAAAATCCAAAGTAACTCAGGCACAAGGTTATTCATCATGGCAATATTTGTGATTGCAAAATGTCCATCGTGGGCCTGGCTTAGTACACCGGGGTCCACGCACATAGTGGAGAGGCCAAGGGATGAGAAGCATAGATACACAGGGAGCCCTGGGGTACGCTGTGAACTGGGAGAGCCCGAGATACACAACAGTATATGTGGTACATTCACTTTTGGTGAGAAAGATAGAGAAACATGAATATGTGCATACGAATTTGCTCATATTTGTGCAAAAGAGGATGACGACCCAAATACTGCAGGGGAAGGAAGGGTCAGAGTGAGGAGGCCAATGATGGGGAATTGAGGCTTCTCAGAGTAGAATGTGCCATACAGTTTTGACTTCAGGGTCATGTAAACATGTTACAATATTGTAAACAGTCCAAAAACAAAAACCGGTTCCTAACAATTGAAAACAAACTGAAATGAATGACCCTGTTTGGTTGGTGACATATCCATTCAGAGAAAAATAATTATTTTAAGAGACTTTAGAACACAGTATTTACATTTTACCCATCCTTAGTGAGAAACCTAAACAGAGGTACAGCAGCAAAGACAGCTTCACCTTCATTGAGTACTATGGTTGTTCGTGGTAATATGGGATTGTTACTTTGAAAACCATTTAATCTATAGTTTATTTTACATATGTTGTATAAAATATATAACATACATGGATATTTATATATTTTATATGTTTATTAAAAAATCTTAAAATGTCTACAGATATACATATCAGGATAAAGTAAATGAGTAATTGAATTAAGATTGTTAGCGATGAGATTTTTAGTACAAGATAAAGGTGATATTATAATTCAAAGATAAATTAAGGTATTAAGTAAAATCCTTTTGAAGTTAAATTTAAATCAGAAATATTAGCTTGCACTCATGATTTAAAAAAAAATCCATATTTCCATCTCTGTCCACTGAAAACGCTCCCAAACAATTATAACTCATCAACAGTAACAGTCCTAGAAAAAAACAGATATAGGACACAGCTATGGCTGCTAAGTACCTACAATTTGCAGTATTATTAATCTTGATTTATAGAACAATGTAATGAAGAAAATAAAACCATGAAGCTAATATTCAAGAATGATTATGTCATGTCTACATATAAAAATTGAACTGGATAATTGTAACTCTTGTAGATTAGTCAAAGTGAATAATTCAAGCCTCAACAGACATTTTATTTTATTGTTCACATTGATTAATTTAATTAATTGCCAAATTTCAACTTCATTTTGGTTACATGAATACAGACTTTTAGAAAAATCCTCTCCATCGTGTATTTAGAGGAGTGTAAAAGAGAATAACTCCATTTGGGATGATTGAATTTATATAGGTATGTATTTATTTATTTCTTTCCTTGAGAGTGATTAGAAATCTCATCAGTTATAGAAATCTCATAGTCTGCTCACAAAAGACAACTTATTGACTTCAGTAGAAAAACATGCAGCAGTAATTTCTAATTATTAAATAAAGATAAGGCCAGAAAATAGATTAATGGAAATAAAAGAAAAATATCATGATGGTATAATTGACTAAAACAACTGGAAAACTAATACTTAATGTCATATTCACAAGTAAATTCCAGATGGATTCAAGTTATTTATTTATTTGTTTATTTATTAATTTGACAGAGAGAGAGAGAGCGAAAGCAGAAACACAAGCAGGGGGAGTGGGAGAGGGAGAAGCAGGCTTCCCACTGAGCACGGTGCTGGTTGTGGGGCTCGATCCCAGGACCCTGGGATCATGACCTGAGCCAAAGGCAGATGTTTAACAACTGAGCCACCCAGGCGCCTCAGATTCAAGTTTTTAATGTAAAAAATAAAACTATAATTTTAAGGGAATATTTCTATAACTTTAAGTGGAAGAGAGCTTCCTACGCAGGAAAAGAAACCCAGAAGCTATAGGGAAAAGTCCCATGTATTGCTTTTTATTGTAAAATATAAATAACATAAAATTTACCATTTTACCATTTTTAAGTGTACTGTTCAGTGGCATTAAGCACATTCACGCGATTGTGCAACCATCACCACCATCCATCAGAATTTTTTTAAAGATTTTATTTATTTATTTGAGAGGGTGAGAGAAAGAGCCCAATGCAGGGCCTGATCCCAGGACCCTGGGATCATGACCTGAGCCAAAGCAGACTCTTAACTGACTGAGCTACCCAGGCACCCCCATCACCAGAATTTTTCCATCTTCCCAGTGGATGTACTTTTTTTTTTTTTTAAGATTTTATTTATTTATTTGACACAGAGAGAGAGAGAGATAGCGAGAGCAGGAACACAAGCAGGGGGAGTGGGAGAGGGAGAAGCAGGCTTCCCGCCGAGCAGGGAGCCCGATGCGGGGCTCGATCCCAGGACCCTGGGATCATGACCTGAGCCGAAGGCAGATGCTTAATGACTGAGCCACCCAGGCGCCCCTCAGTGGTTGTATTTTAACACCTAAATTTTACATACGAACACCAAGAAGATATCATAAGCAAAGAGAAGAGACAGTCTGTTGGGTAAAACCATTTACAACACTTGCTATTTCTAGCACGCCACATTCTCCCATAAATTGATAAAGAAAGACAATTACTAGAAAAGTAGATAAAAGAGCATAGACATTTCACAGAATGAAAAACTTAGCTGGCTAATAGACATCTGAAAATTGGTTGAGAAAATGCAAATGAAAGCAATCATGAAATGCCATTTCTTTTATCCCACTGGATTGAAAAATTAAACTGCATCATGCATCCCTACATTGTTGATGAGTATGAACTACTGGAAATTGGTATGGGAAATGCAAATTAAAGCAATAATAAGATTTTATTTTTTTTGCTCCTCAAGTCAACAAAAATTAAAAATTAAAGTGAATGAGAAACAGCCTTACTTTGCTGGTAGGGGTGTGAACTGCTAAAACTTTTGAGGAATGTAATCTAAAATGTCTATTAAAGCTTAAAGTCCTTTGACCCAGCAATCAACCTTTGGGAGTCTATCCTATAGAAATGAAATCACCAGAGAGTATAGATATATCTGTATATGAGAAAGTTTATCACAGCATTGTTTGCAGCAGCAAAAAACTCCAAATAATCTAATGTGCACCAAAAGGGCTGTACACATTAGGAATTAGGGTGTGCTAGTTTATCCAATAGAAATAAACATAACAAATAAGCTTATCTAGTAGAAATAAGTGTAACCAAAAAAGGGAAAGAAGCATAACGAATAAACATAAACATAAATTAATTTGGCTCCCCAAATCAATGGTTTAAATCAGCAAAAGCAACACGCACGATCAAGACTGTGGACAGCTGTGCTAACATTGACCTCTCAGGAACAGGCTGAGTGACCCTGTGGGGATGCATGTGCATACTTGCCGCAGTGGAAGAGCAGGCCACAAGGACTCACAAAGGCAATGCGATGCTTTAGCAGGTAAGTGAGGCCATTGGTGGTGCCAAACGTTAAGGCGTGTGTGCCCAGAAGGGTAGCAGGATACTGATGAACTAGAAAAATTTCTACTACAAAGGGAATAGTTGAGTAAATTACAGTTATATCCAACATGGAATATTACATAGTTTTAATAAAATTAGTTCAGTTTATGCCTGGAGGGATGCCCATGGTCTTGTAAGTGACCAGCAAGTTGCAGAGCAAGATGCACACTATTACCCCCATTTTCTAAACACAACCACCAACCAATATCTGCATGTATAAGTGTTCATGTTTGTGTATGGGCAGGCAGGAACATGGGGAAAGACACACTGGTTACATCGGGGAAGTGGAAATCCAATGAGTGCAGGAGAGATTTTATTACCTTTAAAATATATATCTTTGGGGAGTTTCTCTTGTTAACATTACATGGTTTTACTAATTTCAAAGGAAAGTTATATAAAGAAAAAAAGTTAAAATTAATAAAGAAAAAACTTTGGTATTTCTAGTTGAGGATCTTCTGATCCTAAGACACTGAAAGTCAGCAAAGAGCAAACATTATTTCACAGTGTGGCTGAGTACATTTCCTAAAGTTGGCTGCAACTGTATCTGCCATTTCCCACGCTCTTTTGCGATGTGAGCTTCCACTCCCTCACCAAGAGTGGGATCTGTTCCTCCACCCTGTTGACTCTGGGCTGGCTCTATGATTGCGTGAGCCAACAAAACATGACAGAAGTGATAATGGCCAGATCCAGCACAGCCTTTGACTGGCCTGGTAGGTTCTGCTTTATTCTTAGAAGCTGGCACCATGTAAAAAATGCAAAAATCCTGAAAACACCTTACTCTGAGAAGTCCTAGAATATAAAACACAGGGGAGGACAGGCCAAGGGGCCTGAGGTGCCAAAAGGTGAGCAAAGTAACGAGCTTGGAATCAGTCCCTTGCCCCAGTCATCCCAGCTGATGCCCCTCAGGTTACAGACCACCTGCCCAGCCGACCCTTCCCCAGATTCCTGACCCACACTAATGTGCACAAAATAAAGTGGTTACTTTAAATGACCAAGGTTTAGGGTAGTTTGCTATGCAGCAATCAACAAGTATAGCATACAACAACAATCTTGGTTTCTATGGAGAAAAAAAGTCTCATGCTGCTATTTCCTTACATAATTTATTTCCTTTTTATATAACACATTAATGTACTTTACCTTTTGTTTTTTTAACCAAAGATTTAGCTCCATTCACTAATAGAGTCAACTAAGCCATTTATTTATTTATTTTTAATTCTTATGTTAATCCCCATACATTACATCATTAGTTTTATTTTTATTTATTTATTTTTTTTAAAGATTTTATTTATTTATTTGAGAGAGAGAATGAGAGACAGCACAAGAGGGAAGAGGGTCAGAGGGAGAAGCAGACCCCCCGCTGAGCAGGGAGCCCGATGCGGGACTCGATCCAGGGACTTCAGGATCATGACCTGAGCCGAAGGCAGTCGCTTAACCAACTGAGCCACCCAGGCGCCCCTACATCATTAGTTTTAGATGTAGTGTTCCATGATTCATTGTTTGTGCATAACACCCAGTGCTCCATGCAGAATGTGCCCTCCTCAATACCCATTACCAGGCTAACCCATCCTCCCACCCTCCTCCCCTCTAGAACCCTCAGTTTGTTTTTCAGAGTCCATCGCCTCTCATGGTTCGTCTACCCCTCTGATTTCCCCCGCTTCATTCTTCCCCTCCTGCTACCTTCTTCTTCTTCTTTTTTTTCCTTAACATATATTGCATTATTTGTTTCAAAGGTACAGATCTGAGACTTAACAGTCTTGCACAATTCACAGCGTCAACTAAGCCATTTATAATAGGAAACTAAGGAAAAAGAGTTATTAAGCTTTATGTAAAAGGTATTATAGTGTTAATGTAGTGGTCCTCCCTTATCTGTCATTTCACTTTCTGTCCAGAAATGATGGTCAGAAGATCAGTAGCAGGGGCGCCTGGGTGGCTCAGTTGGTTAAACGTCTGCCTTCGGCTCAGGTCATGATCCCAGGGTCCTGGGATGGAGCCCCACATCAGGCTCCCTGCTTGGCGGGGAGCCTGCTTCTCCCTCTCCCACTCCCCCTACTTGTGCTCTATCTCTTTCTCTCTCTTTGTCAAATAAATAAATAAGATCTTAAAAGAAAAAGGTTAGTAGCAGCCTAACACTACATCCCAATACCCACATCATTCACCTCACCTCATGTCATCATGTAGGCATTTTATGATCTCACATCATCACGAGAAGGGGTGTAAGTACAGTACAGTAAGGTATTTTGAGAGAGACCACATTCACAGAACTTTCATCACAATATATTGTGTTAATTGTTCTATTTTTTTATTAGTTATTTTTGTTGATCTCTTACTGCACCTAACTTACAACTTAAACTGTCATAGGTATATATGTGTAGGAGAATACATAGTATGTATGGAAATCGATACTATCTGTGGTTTCAGGCATCCCCTGGGGGTCTTGGAACATATCCCCCCTTGATAATTGGAAGACAACTGTATTTGTTTGGGAAAAAAAAAAAAAAACTCTCCATAACCAGAGCAGCAATCTTCTTTTTGCAAAATAAGCTTCATTGCCTATTATTGTACAAAGGAAACTTATTGGCACATGTCCTCAATGGCAGAATAAGAAGTAGGCTTGAACACAGAGCAGCGCTGAGAGACTCCAGGGTTCTGAGTACACAGAGCCTCAAATGAGGGCACACAGCAGACCTAACCTGGTTTGGGTATCCCTTTCATGATGAATTTGACTTCCAGTAGTTCCCACTTCCTTAAACCACTCATTTAAGCCCTTGAGATCATCTAATTGGGCTTGTCTAGGTTACATGTTGCCCCCATGTTAAATTGGGTCAGAGAAGAAGATCTCCAGCAGGAGGCATGGAGATAGCCACTAAAATTTAATTTCATCAAGATTCTGCTTAGAAAAGAAGCAACTAAAAATTGAAGATGAACATATATTAAGACCCAGAAATCCCAATATAAACCCAGAAACCAAGACCCAATATAAACACTAAGAAAAAAAATCTCACACCTGTGTGCAAAGAGACATGTAAAATGATGTTCATTACAACAATAGACTAAGAGGGGAAGAACTGGAAACTCTTTAATGTCATCAACAGGAGAGTGGATAAGTACATCATGATATATTCACGTAGTGAAATACTATTACCAGTTAAAATAAATGAACTAAACTATATGTGTCGGGGCACCTGGGTGGCTCAGTCAGTTAAGCATCTGCCTTCAGCTCAGGTCATGATCCCTCCCGGGGTCCTGGGGTCATGACCGTGTTGGGCTCCCTGCTCGGCAGGGAGTCTGCTTCTCCCTCTCCCGCTTGTGCTTTCTCTCACTCTCGCTCTCTCCCACTTTCTGTCAAATAAATAAATAAAAATCTTTTAAAAATAAATAAATAAATAAAATGAAATAAAACTACATGAGTCAACTTGAATAAATTTAAACAATGCAAGAAGTGAAAAAAGGTCATATGTATACTAGAAGAGCATTTATATAAAGTTTACAAACATACAAAGCAATGTAGCTTATATATAGTGAAGGAATATGATATATGCAGCATTAGTATAACAACACAGGTAGAAGGAACATACTAATGCTGGTCTTTTATACGTTAGCATGGCTTACAAGTGAGTCACTGACTGATTTTTGTTCTAGACTACCTTTTGAAGGATGTTTGTATAGTCAACAAACTTGGAAGACAGAGATAGTGTCTCCTCTGGGGGCAAAGCCAGCCATGCTTATTGGCCAGTATAAAAGATTCAGGTCCCTAAACTCAATGTAATGCAACTCACTGTCTATCTAATTGTCATCTGGCCGTTTCTGCATTGCCCTGTGAGAACTGGGGCTCAAAATATTAGTGCAAATATGCTGACCTGCTATTGTTGTAATAAATTGTCCTTTGTCTTTGACCCTGGAGTCTCATGTCTTCTGCCAGAATCCAAGAAATGTTAACAGCGGAGAGATAATAGAAAAATATATAGAGGCACCTGGGTGATTCAGTTGGTTAAGCCTCTGACTCTTGGTTTCGGCTCAGGTCATGATCTGATGGGTCGTGGTGATGTAGTTTTGGCATGTTCGTGAGGTTTGGTGGGGTCTGGAGCCAACGGCCAAGAAAGAATTCTTGAGCCTTCTTTGATACAGAAAGGTGGTTTTATTAAGGCCTGGGGACAGGACGCTTGGGCAGCAAGAGTGGTTGCTGCTGCTTGCCATCTTGGGATTCTGAGGAGCACCTGATTCTATACTTCGGGGTTGGGGGAAGTACAGATAAGGGAAGTTCCAAAGGGATTTTCATATGCTAAAGAAAACTCACAGGATACTGGAGGCCTGGCTATTGTCAAACTAAGATTGTTTTCCCCCCCAGCAAGGCCTTCCCATTAAGACAGTTGGGAGCTTCCTGGAGGAACATTATACTCTGCCTGCCTCAAGTATTTGACAATGGGCTGCAGGTTATAAGGACATTTAATTTTATCTACATTTCCTTCTGCCTTTGGTTCACACATAGTGGGATCGAGCCCCACATCACTCCCTGCTCAGCGGGGAGTCTGCTTGAAGTTTCTCTCCCTCTGCCCCTCCCCCAACTCATGAGTTCATGTGCTCTCTCTCTCTCAAATAAAGAGATAAATAAATCTTTTTTTAAAAAAGGAGAAAAATGTTTATCAGTCTCTGCTCCCAGTTCCTGACATGGGGTTCTTGAAATCTTTGTACTTTCCTGGGTGAGATGCACCAGGAACATCTTTTGTTCTAATATTTGGTTTTTGACCCTGGTTCCTGACACAGGGCTTCTGAAACCCTTACAATTTCCTGGGTGATAAGAGTGTCTTTGCTCTAGTGAGATGACTCCGGGTGGACTTCTGGATGGTTTCTGGATGAGAGCTGGTCACCAGAAAGACCAAGCCATACTTAGAAGCTTGACATGTTCAGCCCTGCCCCTCTTTCTCTTGAGAAGGGAGGAGGCCTGAAAATGAAGCTAATGATAGATCATGCCTATGTGATGAAGCCTTCATAAAAATCCCAATAGTACGGGGTTTGGAGAGTTTCCAGGTTGGCAAACACATCCACACAAGCAAGGTGACCCCAACTCCATGGGGACAGAAGCTTCTGCACTCACATTATGTATCTCTTCATCTGGCATTCATCTATATCCTTTATCATTTCCTTTAATAAATTGGTAAACATAAGTTAGTGTTTCCTTGGGTTCTTTGAGCCACTAGCAAATTAATCTAACCTGAGGTGAGGGTCGTGGGAATCTCTAATTTGTAGCTGATTGGACAGAAGCTGTGGGTAACCTGGGGACTGCTTGCTATTGGCATCTGAAGTGGGGTGGAGGCAGTCTTGTGGGACTGAGCCCTTAACCAGTAAGAACTGATGCTATTTCCAGGTAGACGGTATTAGAAAGAATTTAATTGTAGGCTACCCAGAAGATGTTGCAGATTATTGCTTGGTGTGGGGTAAAAGCTGCACACATTTGATGACTGGAAGTGTCAGAAGTAAAGTGTTTTGAGTAGTAAAGGGTAGACTCACAGGGAAGACCTGGATTTTTCCCTACACAGGAGGTGGAGAACTAAGTTTTTCCTTTTTACAGGCTAATTTATTAGTTCACATGCAGGGTAAAATTTCAGATTCTTCATAGTTCTTGACAATTACTGATGAGGGAGCAGAAGGCAAGCTGAAGACAAAGCACAAGCGGACACCCCGCAACCACCCCCCCACCTCCCCAACTCCTGGGTGGGATATGTGTGACATTCCTCCAGGAAACTCCTGCCTGTCTTAATGTGAATGCTTTGCTAGAGGGCAAAACAACCTTAGCTTGATAAGAGCCAGGCCTCTAGTATCCTGAGGGTCTTCTTTAGCATATGAAAGTCCCTTTGGACACCTCCCTTTTTCCATACATTCCCCAAACTCCTGAGTATATAATCGGCCATTCCTCACAACCCCTACGCAGCAGCTCTTGCTGCCCACGGATCCTGTGCTTCTACTTTAATAAAATTACCTTTTTGCACCAAAGATGTTTTGAGAATTCTTTTTTGGCCGTTGGGTCCGAACCTCACCACCAACAACACTACTCCAAAACTACATCCTTCGGGGGAAAGTTATCTCTAAGAAGGGAGGAAGGCAAATAGGATAAGAGTGGGGTCAAAGGAGGACTGTAACATTTAATTTCTCAAGAAAAAGCTGGCAGAATGCTAGTATGTGTCTCCAAAAGAGAAACATCCCAGAACAATGTTTAGTATTTTTATTCCTCAGATAAGTTTCACATTTTTTCATGGACTTTAAGCCACTTATTAACAGAAAAAAATCAACCAAGGGCCAATAATATACTTACTTGGTTGTATTCTTCCATGTTTATGTAATACTAAGATAATCCATTCATTTATTTGTTTTCATCAAGTAAATGAACATAAATACTTAATAGCAACAAATAAAATACTATCTTCATTTCTTTATTATGGCTAGAGGAGACAACATGGGAAGGAACTCATAAAGGAAACAAAAATGAGGAGAGAAGGAAATTGACAAAGATACAGAGAAGAAGAACATGAGTGTTTTACCTTGTTTTACTTTGAACATGACTTTTTATTGCCTTTAGTTTTTTATTTTGATTCCAATAGTTAACGTAGTGTTATATTAGTTTCAGGTGTGCAATAGAGTGATTCAACAATTCTATACATGACTCAGTGCTCATCATGATAAGTGTACTTTTTAATCCTCATATTGTCAAAAACTGAACTCCGTGCTTTGGGGCCAAAATATAACTGGAAGACAGAGTTTGGGATAAAGAGGAACAATAGCTTTATTGCTTTGCTGGGTATAGAAGGCTGCAGCAGGCTATGGCCTTAAAAACTGCAAGCCCGCCCAGAAGAAGGGGCTGGGGGCTTCATAGGGAAATACAGGATCTAGCTGGTTTTGACAGGAACTGTGTACTTGCTGCTGGTCTCCTTTGTCCTGTCTTTAGGGTTGTACTAGTTCCTGAAACAAAAGGCAAAGAAGGGAGGAGGGGAGGTTTGCAAAAGAGAGGAAAAGGATTACTTTAAACTTGAGCTTTGCTGAACCATTAGTGCAGCCGTTGTGATTTTTGTTCAACTTTATGCTTTTAAGCAGTTTCACCCGTCACCTATTTTACCCATCCCCTCCCCACATCCCCTCCCGGAACCAACAGTTTGTTCTCTATAGTTAAGAGTCTGTTTCTTGGTTTGTCTCTCTCTCTCTCCTTTTTTCCTTTGCTCATTTGTTTTGTTTTTTAAATTCCACATATAAGTGAAATCATATGGTATTTGTCTTTCTCTGACTGACTTATTTTGCATATCACTATACTCTAGCTCCATCCATGTTCTTGCAAATGGCTTCCTTCTTTTTTATGGCTGAGTAGTATATATACCACATCTTTATCTATTCATCAGTCAGTGGACACTTGAGCTGCTGCTATCATTTGGCTATTGTAAATAATACTGCAGTAAAGATCCGGGTGCACGTATCCCTTTGAATTAGTGTTTTTGTACTTTTTGGGTAAATACCCAGTAGTGAGATTACTGGACTGTAGGATAGCTCTAAGAACATAGGTATTTTTTAAGAGATAAGACGAAAAAATATATGCTCACATGGATGCCACACAACTTTCAGATACAGAGAATCACACTCTTCCCCGGATAACTCTCCCTCTGGCCTTTGAAGTACAGCAGTGTCCAAGTTTCCTACTTACCTCTCTGCTCCTTCCTAGGTCTTGTCAGATCCTCTTTCTCTAGCTGACCTGTACAGTTTAAATTGTTCAGGGTTTCGATAGGGGTGCCCATCTTATTCTTTTTCTAAGTATCAATATGAATGTTTCTCATTTGTGTTTTTCATTACAGTAAAGAATTTTTAAATTCTGATAAAATATACATAACGTAAAATTTACCATCTTAACTATTTTTAACTGTATAGTTCTGTAGCTTTAAGTACATTCACGCTATTGTGCAACCATCACCACCATCATCCCCAGAATTATTTTCATCTTGAAAAACTCGAGCTCTGTACCCATTAAACACTAACACCTCATTCCCCATGCCCCAAGCTGTTGGCAGCTACTATTCTACTGTCTCCATGAATTTGCCTATGCTAGGGACCTCATATAAATGGGATCATACAGTATTTTGCTATGTGTGATTAACTTATTTCATGTAGCATAATGTCCTCAATTTTCATCCATGTTGTAGCATGTGTCAAATTTCCTTCCTTTTAAAGGCTGAATAATATTCCATGTATACTGCATTTTATCTATTCGTCCACTGATGGGCACTTGGGTTGCTTCTACTTTTGGCTATTGTAAATAATGCTGCTATGAACATGGGTGTTCATATATCTCTTTGAGACCCTGCTTTCAAATCTTTTGGTTATATACCCAGAAGTGGAATTGCTGGATCATAAGGTAATTGTTTGTTTAACTTTTTTACTATTTTCCACAACAGCTGCACCATTTTAAATCTCCACCAATAGTGCACATAGTTCCAATTTATCTTCACTAATGCTTATTTTCCTTTTTTTGTTTTTAATTTTTTTCCGTTTTTTATTTTAATAGTAGCCATCCAAATGGGTGTGAGATGTTATCTCATTGCTGATTTGCATGTCCCTAAGTGATTAGTGATGTTAAGCATCTCTTCATGTGCTTATTAGTCATTAGCATATCTTCTTTAGAGAAATGTCTATTCAAGTCCTATGTCCATTTTTTAATTTTAGGTTGTTTATTTTGTTGTCACTGTTATCACTGAGTTGTAGTTCTTAGTAAATTCTGGATATTAATCTCTTGTCAGACACATGATTGCACATATTTTCTTCCATTCTGTAGGCTGCCTTTTCACTCTGTTGATTATGTCCTTGATATCCAGAAGCTTTTAATTTTGATACAGTCCAATTTATGTTTTTTTCTTTTGTTGCCTATGACAACAACCAAAAGTATCATATTCAAGAAATGATTGCCAAATTGTTTTTTTTAGGATTTTATTTATTTATTTGACAGAGAGACAGCGAGAGAGAGAGCACAAGCAGGGGGAGTGGGAGAGGGAGAAGCAGGCTTCCCGCCCAGCGGGGAGCCCGATGCGGGGCTCGATCCCAGGACCCTGGGATCATGACCTGAGCTGAAGGCAGACACTTAACGACTAAGCCACCCAGGCGCCCCAATGATTGCCAAATTGAATGTTATCAAGTTTTCCCCTATGTTTTCTTCTAGGAATTCTATAGTTCTAGCTCTTACATTGAGGTCTTTGATCCATATTGAGTTAATTTTCGTATATAGTGTTAGGTAAGAGTCCAACTTCATACTTTTGCATATGGGTATACAGTTTTCCTAACATGATTTGCTGAAAAGAGTGTCTTTTTGATATTGGGTGGTCTTGGCACCCTTGTCAGAAATCATTTGGCCATATATGCAGGATTTATTTCTGGGCTTTCTACTCTATTCCATTAGTCTATAGTTTGTCTTTATGCCAGTACTACACTATTTTGATTTTATAGCTTTGTAGTAGGTTTTGATGTTTCTTACATTTGATGTGTTCATGCTAATACAATTTGAGATGAGGATTATAATTTTTTTTTTCTGTCAAATCATGTTGATAGCTGGAAACAGTCATAATGGGAGAACTTAGCCCCAGAAATCACTACAAACCAGAGCTTTGCTTTGCACCCCAGATCTTGTTAAACATTTGCCAGCATACCACTGTTTCAGGATCCACATTTTTAATTGCTTTTGAATTTTACTAACAATACCTTACACTGCAAATTTCTTCTTCTTGACTATTTGGCTTTCAGATGTAGTATATATATTTATAATAAACATATAGATAGTACATATTATGTATTCCAATAATTCAAGAAATATTTTTGAGAAATATACTTCCTGAGTCTTTGTATAATATATGAATATTTGGCTCGGTAAAGAATTCTGCTCTTCAAATCTCTCTACCTACTGTGATATTTCTCCTGAAACTTAATGTTATGGAGAAGTATAAAAGGCACTTTGACTCTTATTTCTTCGTAGGTAACTCATGTTTTTCTCATTGGATCCCCGCAGAATTTTTCTCTTTATCCTTAAATATAAAAATGTTATCAGACTATTTTTAAGTATGGATCTTTTCCTATTAATTTTATCTGAAATGTGCTAAGTACACATAACGTAAAATTTACCATCTTAACTATTTTTAACTGTATAGTTCTGTAGCTTTAAGTACATTCACGCTATTGTGCAACCATCACCACCATCATCCCCAGAATTATTTTCATCTTGAAAAACTCGAGCTCTGTACCCATTAAACACTAACACCTCATTCCCCATGCCCCAAGCTGTTGGCAGCTACTATTCTACTGTCTCCATGAATTTGCCTATGCTAGGGACCTCATATAAATGGGATCATACAGTATTTTGGGGGGGGGGCAGCAGGAGAGGGAGAGAATCTTAAGCTGGCTCCACCCCCAACATAGAGCCAGATGTGGGATTTAATCTCACAACCCTGAGATCATGACATGAGCTAAAATCAAGATTGGATGCTTAACTGGTTAAGCTACCCAGGAGCCCCTGAAATGTGCTACGTACTCTTATTCCATGAACCAAGTCTTGTTTCAACTTTGGAAAGCTTTTCACTTTTTTTAAATTGGATTTTTCTTTTTTTTTTTTTTAAAGATTTTATTTATTTATTCGACAGAGAGAGAAACAGCCAGAGAGGGAACACAAGCAGGGGGAGTGGGAGAGGGAGAAGCAGGCTTCCCGCTGAGCAGGGAGCCTGATGCGGGGCTCGATCCCAGGACCCTGGGATCATGACCTGAGCCGAAGGCAGACGCTTAACGACTGAGCCACCCAGGTGCCCCTAAATTGGATTTTTCTTATTGGGCCTGATGATTGCCTATGTTTTATTCTTTCTTGATTACTCTTGAGGAAACCTGTAATCTACAGATTGGATCTCCTTTCTTTTTTCTTCCATATTATTATTTTTTTTAGTAATCTCTACACCCAATGTAGGGCTTGAACTCATAACCTCAAGATCAATAGTTGCATGCTCTTCCTTCCAACTGAGCCAGCCAGGCATCCCCCCCTTCATATTATTTTTCATCACATTAATCTCTTTGTATTTTTATCTCTACTTTCTTTTTTAAAAATCTGATTCAAAATTTTTTATTGAGATGAAATTCATATAACATAAAGTTAACCATTTTAAAGTGAATGATTTAGTGGCATTTAGTATATTGGCAATGTTATGCAACCAGCACCTCTATCTAATTTGAAACATTTTCATCATTCCAAAAAAAACCCTATACTCACTAAGCAGTTACCCTCCATTCTCCCCTCCCCTCAGCTCTTAGCAACCTCCAATATGCTTTCTGTTTCTATAGATTTACTGGCTCTGGATATGTCATACAGGCAGCATCATACAGGCATCTTTCATTTAACATAATATTTTTGAGGTTCATCCACATTGTGGATTTGATTACTCTCTAGGGTCATTTGCTTTTAACTTGAAAAAATGTCTTTATTATTTCTTGGAAAGTAAGTTAGCTAATGAGAAATTCTCTCAGTTTTTATCTGGGAATGTCTTTATTTCATCTTCATTTTTGAAAGACAGCTTTGCTGTTGATAAGATTCTTGGTGAACAGTTTTTTCTTTTGAGCACTTTGAATGTTACTTCCTTGCCTTCTGACCTCCACTGTTTCTCCTGGTTAAGTCAGTTGTTGATCTCACTGGGGCTCCCTTGCAAGTCATGAGTGATTTTCTTCTTGCTGCTTTCAAGATTTTCTCCTTGTCCTTCACTTTCAGCATTCTTACCACAAAGTGTTTGTGGCTGTCTTTGAACTTATCTTACTTGGATTTCTTTGAGCTTCTTAGGTGTCTAGGTTAATATTTTTCAATAAATTTGGGAGTTTCCAAACCATTATTTCTTTAAATATTTTTCTGCTCCTTTTTCTTTTCTCTCCAGATATTTCCATTATGCATATGTGGTGTGCTTAATGGTGTCCCACTATTCTCTGAGGCTATGTTCATTTTTCTTCATTATTTTTTCTCTTGGTTCTTCAGATTACATATTCTCCATCAACCTATCTTCCGGTTTGCTAATTCTTTCTTTGTCAGTTCAAACCTACTGCTGAGTCCCTTCAAAGAAATTTTCACTTCAGTTATTGTACTTTTCAACTCCAAAATTTCCTTTTTTTTTTTTTTTTTTTTAATTTTGAAGAGAGAGAGAGTGAGCATGCAGGGGAGATGGGGAGCAGTAGAGGGAGAAGGAGGGAGAGAGAAATGCAAGCAGACTCTGCGGCCAACATGGAGCCTGATGTGGGACTCTATCCCATGACCCTGAAATCACGACCTGAGCTGAAAATAAGAGTCAGACAATTAACTGACTGCACCACCCAGGTGCTCTCTGGTTGTTTTTAATAATTTCTCTTTATTGATGTTCTCTCTTTGATATGACAATGGCATCATACTCTTCTTTACTTCTTTAAGCATGGTTTCCCTCAGTTTTTTTTAATGAGAAGTTTCTGCTCCCTGATTGTGTGTGTGTCTGTGTGTGTGTGTGTGTCTGTGTGTATGTACAGGTCATGCTTTCTTGTTTCTTTGTACATTTCATATTTTTTTGTTAGAAATTGGACATTTTACATAAAATATTATAGAACCTTTGGGTAGTGGTCCCCCACCTTGGGGCTTATTGTGGTTATTTGCTTGTTTATGTGTTCTGTGGCTGGCTGGATTACCTTAGAGAAGTTATTTCCTCCTGTGATGTTAAGCCTCTGATGTTGGCTCCTCAGGGAGGCACAGATTTGGATATGCTCACGGACCCTCCTTCATCTCTTATTCTACTACCTCCTTATTCTTACTTAGCAGCCAGAGTAATTCTTTATAAGATAAATGAAATCATTTCACTCCTTTGTGCTATACCTTAGGTGGTTCCCCACATCAACTCAGAGTAAAAGCTGTTGTCCTGACCATGACCTAGAAGGCCATCCGGCCCCCATTGCTTCTCTAACTCCACCTCAGTACTCTGTACTCTTAACTCCACACTTCAACATCAGCCACACCACCTAGCTTTCTACACTCCAAATGTACTAGTTAACTGTTGTGGCTATAACAAGCTACCTCAAATTTGTTGGTTTAAAACAACACAAATTTACTGTCTTACAGTTTTGGAGGTCAGAAGTCCAAAATGAGTCAGCAGGGCTGATTCCTTCTGGACTCTATAGGGCAGAATCTGTTTCTGTGCCCTTTCCAGCTTCTAGAAGCTGCTTGTGTTCCTTGGCTCATGGCCATATTCATAATCATATTCATAACCAATGGGGTAGTAGTACCTTTAAATCTCTTTCTCGGGGCACCTGGGTGGCTCAGTTGTTGAGCGTCTGCCTTCAGCTCGGGTCGTGGTCCCAGGGTCCTGGGATTGAGCCCCACATTGGGCTCCCTGCTCCACGGGAAGGCTGCTTCTCCCTCTCCCACTCCCCCTGCTTGTGTTCCCTCTCTCGCTGTGTCTCTCTCTCTGTCAAAATAAATAAATAAAATCTTTAAAAAAAAAATCTCTTTCTCTCCCCCTCTCCCTGTTTCTCCTCCTCTTTTCTCTATCCCAATTTCCCTCTTTCATCTTTCCTCCCATTATCACATCTCCTTCTCTGACTCTGAACCTCCTGCTTCCCTCTTATAAGGATCCTTGTGATTACACTAGGTTTACCCAGATAATCCAGGATAATCTTCTCATCTCAAAGTCCTTAACTTAATCATATCTGCAAATCCCTTTTCTCATATAAAATACCATATCACAGGTTCCAAGGATTAGGACATGGACATTTTGGGGGCCATTATTCAGCGTACCGTATCAAGCATGCACATGTCCTATAATCCACTTATGGTTGTCTGCTTTAGAGAGCCCATATTTATACAAGTAGATATGGATAAGGATGTTTAGTGTAGAAACCTGTATAATAGTAAAACATTGGAGATAACTTCTTTTTTCCAGAATAGTGGCTAAGAAGATAACTCTGAAACCAAACTGCTTTGATTCAAATTCCAACTCAGCCATTTACGAGCTGTGTAACTTTTAGCAATTTTCTTAACTTCTCTGTAGCTGTTCTGTCATCTCTAAAAGGGTTGTCATAATAGTTCCTATATTTTAGGGTCATTTTGTGGACAAAATCACTTAATTCAAATAAAGTGCTTAGACAGTGCTTGGCAAATTTCAAGTTGGTTGTTTTGGTGGTGGTTTGTTCATTTAATACCATTCATTTCAGCAGTTAATTAATTAATTAATTAATATTAATAAGCTATCTCTCATATCAATGGAAATATCTCAAATTAATAAGCTATCTCTCATATCAGTGGAAATATCTCAAATACATTACATTGGGTGAATAAATCAAGATGGAAAAGATACATACTGTATGATATCATATAATTTTTTTTTTAAGATTTTATTTATTTATTTGACAGAGAGAGACACAGCGAGAGAGGGAACACAAGCAGGGGGAGTGGGAGAGGGAGAAGCAGGCTTCCCGCCGAGCAGGGAGCCCGATGCGGGGCTCGATCCCAGGACTCTGGGATCATGACCTGAGCCAAAGGCAGACGCTTAACGACTGAGCCACCCAGGCACCCTGATATCATATAATTTTAAAAACACAAAGCAATAGTTCAGATTGTTATGAATGTAATAATAATTAATAAAAGTGCAAAAAAGGTATAATGCCCATTAACTTCATAGTAATGTCTATCTGTAGGGAAGGAGAGAAAACTTCACCTACATTTATAATATTTTTCTTTTTTATTAGTTCATCCATTCATTTTTCAACATAGAAAGATATGAAGCAGATAAAGTAATATGTCAATTTCTGTTTTATCAGTGATGTTAGGTGTCATATTATTCTTGTATTTATATGTTTGCATTGTTTTATAATTGAAAATTAGAAAAATTAAGAATGGGGATTGGAAACTCTGTGTGTTCATGTGTGGGGATCTTTTTGTCCAGTGGTCTGGCGGACTGTGCAAAGGTCTGACCAGGACTCCAGCACCTTTCAGCAGCAGACCCTGGGGCTGGTAGGTAGAACTTTTCTCAGAGGCTATTTGTTGGTGCCAACGGAACCCCTCCTCCCTCTTGCTGGCATGATAGTGGTGATGGGTAGTCTGATACTGGTGCTCTGCTCTAGCCCCTGACAGGTCTGGCCACCTCCACCATCTTCCCCTCATCTGTTTTCTACATGGCATCCAGAGTTATTTAAAATGGACAAGATCTTATGTTCAGATTCTTCCAGTGACTTCCCAGTCTCTCTTAGAATCCATCTCAGGTTCTCATCATAATCTTGGAACTCTACAGGATCTCTCCCACCTCATCCCTTACTTTTCCCTGGATCATTGCACGCCTGGCACCACTGGCCTCCTTGCTGTTCATTGAGCAAGCCTTGCATGCTTCTGTCTCATGACCTTTGTACTTGGTGCTCAACTTCCTGATGGGGGCCCTCATTTTATTTAAGTCTGATTCTGTATCACTTATTCTGACATCTTCCTCTGAAGTTCAACCCCCTCTACCCTTCAATAGTAGAGTCCTGCCACTCTGTCCCATTATCCTATTTCAGTTTTCTTCAAGCATTACCTGTTCTTTTAATATATATTTCTTTCTTTTTTTTTTTAAGATTTTATTTATTTATTTGACAGAGAGAGACACAGCGAGAGAGGGAACACAAGCAGGGGGAGTGGGAGAGGGAGAAGCAGGCTTCCCGCTGAGCAGAGAGCCCGATGTGGGGCTCGATCCCAGGATCCTGGGATCACGACCCGAGCTGAAGGCAGACGCCCAACAACTGAGCCACCCAGGTGCCCCTATATATTTTTTAATATATTTACGTATTGCCTGTCTGCCCTATGAGAATGCCAGCTCCATGAGATCAGGGACTTGCCTGTCCGGTTCACTGTTGAATCCCCTAAAACAATATCTGGCACAAGTTTCACAGAATAAATGTTTGTTGAATAAATGATTGATAGCAGGGCAGAAAGAAGTGTCAGAGGGCCGCACAGTTGGGCACTTCATCTTTCTGCCTTTACCACAATGCTTCCTTGCTTCATTTACTGCCCCTAGTATAAAGCCCACGAGGTATGACATCTCTGGAAAATAATCCTTGGTCTCTAAGGAGGGAGCTGGTAGAGGGAGGTCTCTTGGCTGCTCGGGGTGGGAAAGGGGACCCAGTAGTTAAATCACTCTACACATGCTCCTTTTCCCAGTCTCATGACTACCCAGCTTCCCTCTCACCCCTTGCCATTCCTCACAGGTTCTGTGGAACAAACGGAATGATTGATATATCTACCCACCTCTGTGGTGTTTTTCTAAGCTTCATTTTCTTTCCATTCTCCAAAAATCCACTGAGATGCACTGAGCTGGTCTCCTCTTTCATTTTTTTCAACCTCATGGGTTTGCATTTTTTCTATTCTTTTATTATCACTTCAGCAGGACTTTTGAAGAAGGAGCAATAAACACAAGGCTAATCTCCCATGCTTGACTGGAAGCCCAAGTCCCTTGTCCTACAAACTAGTTTTTTAAGTATATGTACTATTAACTTTGTAAGAGGTTGAATTTGATAATTGAAGCAACAAATATGGCAATATAAATAATGAGCCCAACATAATAATAAAATAACTATTAAGAATGTTGATTTTATTGGACACATACCTAGGTTTAGCTTAGCGATTGCTTTGATGACCATCTTTTGAGTCTTTTGCGCTTGTGATGCATAGATAAGCCTTTGTTGTTGGACCAATCCTAATTTCTAGTTGTCTGGTAATAGAAATACTGGCTTACTCTTCTGTTGGAGACTCCATTTTATGAGGTGGGTAGATAAGAAACCAGCAGTTTTATTTTGACTAATAAACTTCAATTTTTGGGCAGTTTTGGATTTATAGAAAAATTGATCATACATTTTCTCACTGCCTCTCCCCCCGTTAAATTTATTATTGACATCTTATATTAGTGTGATACACTAATGTTTCAATTGATGAGCCAATATTGATACTTTCTTTTTTTAAAGATTTTATTTATCTATTTAAGAAAAGGATATGGAGAAGAGGACTCCCTACTGAGCAGGGAGCCCGACATGGGGCTCAATCCCAGAACCCTGAGATCAGGACCTGAGCAAAAGGCAGATGCTTATTGACTGAGCCACCCAGGTGCCCCCATTGATGCCTTTTTATTAACTAAAGTCCATAATTTACATTAAGGTTCACTCTTGGTGTTGTACTTTCTATGGGTTTTAACAAATGTATAATGATATGTATCAAGCATTACAGTATCATATAGAGTAGTTTCAAACTGTCTTAAAAATTCCCCATACTCTACCTATTTATCCCTCTTTCCCCTGAGCTACTTGCAACCACTGATTCTTTTTTAATTTATTTTTAAAATTTATTTATTTTTAAAGATTTTATTTATTTATTTGACAGAGAGAGACATAGCGAGAGAGAGAACACAAGCAGGGGGAGTGGGAGAGGGAGAAGCAGGCTTCCCGCTGAGCAGGGAGCCTGATGCGGGGCTCGATTCCAGAACTCTAGGATCATGACCTGAGCCAAAGGCAGACACTTAACAACTGAGCCGCCCAGGTACCCCTCACTGATTCTTTTTTTATTTTATTTTATTTTATTTATTTATTTTTTAAGATTTTATTTATTTATTTGAGAGAGAGAGAATGAGAGACAGAGAGCAGGAGAGGGAGGAGGGTCAGAGGGAGAAGCAGACTCCCCGCTGAGCAGGGAGCCTGATGTGGGACTCGATCCCGGGACTCCAGGATCATGACCTGAGCCGAAGGCAGTCGCCCAACCAACTGAGCCACCCAGGCGCCCCTGATTCTTTTCTTTAACTGTCTTTATAGTTTTGCTTTTTCTAGAATGTCATATAGTTGGAATTGTATCATATGTAGCCTTTTCAGATTTGCTTCTTTTAGCTAACAATATGCATTGGAGGTTCTTCCATGGATTTTCATGGCTTGATAGTTCTTTTTATTCAATTGCTGAATAATATTCCATTGTTTGGATGTACCACAGTTCATTTATCTATTTGCCTACTGAGGAACATCTTGGTTTCTTTTCTTTTCTTTTTTTAAAGATTTTATTTATTTATTTGAGAGAACATGAGAGAGAGAGCAGAGGGAGAGGGAGAAGCAGGCTCCCCGCTGAGCGGGGGAACCGATGTGGGGCTTGATCCCAGGACCCTTGGGTCATGACCCCAGCAGAAGGAAAATGCTGAGCCACCCAGGCGCCCTGACATCTTGGTTTCTTCCAAGTTTGGAAGAAACTTATAAATAAAGTTGCTATAAATATGTGTGTGAACCAGGTAAATACCAAAGAGCATGATTACTGGAGTTCAGCTTTCAAAATTGTTTATAGAAGTTTCTTTAGCTACCATTTTGTACACTTGTCCTTACCTTAGTTTTTGGATAACTACATCCATACATTGTCAACATATATTTTAATACACTGTACCTTAAGATGAACAAAGGACATAAGCAGTGTTTATTTTTTAAGTTTACTGTAATCATATCTTTATATTCTTTTTTTTGAAGTAATCTCTACCCTCAACATGGGGCTCAAATCCACAACTCTGACATCAAGAGTTGCATGTTCTACCAACTGAGCCAACCAGGCACCCCTATATTCTTGCATATGATTTAAGATTGCTAACTTAGGTGATCAGAATTTGAGTGTATGACTCACACAATTTGAATAGATTAAACTTTAGTTTAAAAAACAAACAAACAAACTCCTTTCCTTTAGATTTAGTATAGTCTCATGGCTTTTTACAGCCTTGACATGCTTCAATTGACTAGAATGGGTACTTCCTTTTTGAAAAAGCAACAGTTTGGTTAGTGAGGGTTCTTTTATTTAGCAATATTTCGAACAGTTTGGAAAACATTTTCTGGCAACCACCAAGTATCCTGGGCCCATCTTGATTTTCCCTGTCTTTAACACAAATTTAGTGATCTTTCAAGGATTTTTGACCCCTATTTATGGGGAAGGTAATAGAGACCAAGAGGTAGGCCTTGGGGCTCTGTGAGCATAGGCTGTAGACAGGTATTACCCCTAGCAGGGGCTGTCCAGTGCTCCTGTTAGTGATAGAATTAGAATCCCTTTAAAGTATGTGAATTCATACTGATGTTTCTCATTCAACTCTAACTTTACTAAGCCATTCTTTACTTTGTTCTAATACTAAAATATTTTTAAATTAAATTTTACCTCTTCTGAACATGCACAGATTTTTTTTTTAATTGCCCCCACCAAAATAAGTTGAGAGAAGCTTCCTGTCAGTTAAGTATCTTTGATCACCTTCTTAGAAGGTGCCTTTTTCCAAGCCAATATCCATTTCCAAAACCTTCAGACCCTCAAAGTCAATTTCTAAAGCTCAATTAATTATAACACATTTACACAAATCACACAGCTTCAAGTCACAGTTCATTGGCAGAAAGTACTCTTGTCTGAAAAAGCAGAAGTTTTAACTCACACATACTAAAACAGAATTACTCACAGTCAACGGTGATAATAGTTAACCAGAGTGCCCATTAAAATGAAATTTTCCTGTAATTGGTCTCCTTTTTGTGATCTATGGGAAAGATTTAATCTCTGAAAATGTGAAGCTTTTCTCATCTTCTCTCTCTCTCCTCCCTCTTAATTGAGGAGGACTCCCTCAGTTAATTTATGCTATAAACAAGTCCCTAGTTACCAGAATCCTGGCTTCATCAGTGGTGGGGGTGGGGGGCTGATTTGCCCATACCCGTGGCACCTTCTGTGTTTAATCTTTCATGCCAGCCATGTGTCTACTCTAGCCACCTACCTCACTCCCAAGCCTGCTTTGTGAACCAGTGCTTTACTTTCATTTTGAATCCCTTTCTACATCTAGGGCAACGAATCCTCAGGACTGTGTGAAAGAATATCCTTCTAGTTCCACTGTGTTAAATTTTCTAGAAGGCTCTAGAATTCCTGGGCAGCCAGATATCAATGCCTCCATTAGGTAGTCCTGACAGCTGTGGGGCTTCATTCTCCTTGCTTTTATATCGCTTTCCAAATTCCATACTGCTGCCCCTGCCATTAAGCTGCCATGTTTATATAAAGATTTTTGAATTGATTTCCATCCAAAAAGTCATGCCCCCCCGGTTTTAAAGAAAGAAAGGCTTTACTTTATTCAAGGACAGCCAGTTGTATCAATGAGTTGCTGTGGCTTCTTAGAGCCTCCTTGTCCTACCCAGAGTTCAGCAGCCTGTAGGAAGCAGGCTCACCAGGTATGGAGAGTCCCTGATCAGTGCTCCTCATTTTTTGTTCCCAGAGGCTGCTTGATGCAGAAAAGAGAGGCTACCAGCCCAAACCCAGAGCGTCCCCCTCTGAGTGACTCCTCTTCCGGCAATGGATTCTTACGTCCCTTGTACTGAACAGAAAGATCTCAGAATGACCATAGAAAGTCCGTCTTTTGGCATCCTTATATCTTGTACTTCCCACACAATGTCCAATGTCTAAGCCCAAACTCATGGCCTTCCCCTCCAGCCTGGTATCTCCTGGTGACCCCTCTGGATGAAATGCTACCATCTTCCACCTGGCTGTCCACTTGGAGCACTTTCTGATGCCCCTTATAGCTCATCACCACTGTTGCCCTGGATAACTTCCCCATATTGCTCCTTGCTCCATGTCCACCACACTCTCTTGGCCACATCCCCATGATCTTGCCCTTGGCCTCACATGACAGCCTTGCTACAGACCGTCTCTCAGCTTCTCCCTCCACAGTAGCTGCTGTGCGTGCCCACGTGCTGGGTCTTTGTTGGGTTCTATGGCCGCAGAAGTAGACTCATGGTGCAGATTGTGCTGAGGGCAGAGACTGATGACAAAACAGAACCTTCTGTTAGCTAGTGATGTGTAAAGAATAAAACAGAACAGCGGGATGGAGCGATGGTGAAGGACAGCAGTGATATGGGATCCTGTTTGATCTCAGTCGGCAGGGGAATTGAGGCAACATAAGCAGATAGCCAGGGTAGGGAAGTTGTCAGCCAGCTGAGCTGACAAGAGGACACTGAGACTGGAACAGTGCATGCAAAGGTGAGGGTTAGGAGGAGAGCATTTGGCTTGCTGGGGAGCTACAGGGAGGCCAGAATGTGCCGGGAGCACAGGAGAAGGTGGGAAGAAAGGCCAGAGAGGTAGGCAGGGGCTGTGTAGACTCTGGGAAGGATGTTGGGTTGGAATCCAAGTGAGATGGGAGCCACTGGAGGTTTTGAGTAGTTTCCTCAGGTACGATTCAGGTTACCTATGAGAAGAGACCACAGAGCAAGGAAGTTAGGGAGCTTTTTTAACGGTCCAGGTGGCAGAGACTGATGGCTTATACTAGGAAGGTGGGAGTGGCGAGAAGCAATCAGATTCTGGGTATATCCACCTGAGTGTCTATCCAAACTAAGCCCATCATCCAGCCAGGGCAAACTTTTAAAACTCAATCATGCCATATCACTCCCCCTTCAAAACTCAGCAGGAGAGTGTATGAGGATGCCTGCCCACAACCACCCATAGGGTGCTGCTGTCGACTCCCACCGGTTGCCTGGTGGGGATGCAGGGCTAAAGAGCTAGGTCTTCTCATTTTTCAGGAGAAAGAGAAACGTCCAATTTTTATGTGAAATTGTTCAAATCCTACCCCTTAGAATAACAAAGTTCAAATGAGACATGTCACTGATGAGAGTTTGACTTCTGTTCATAAGAAGTAGTTGCAAAGTTTGCTGGATGGAAAAAGTGACAGAATGAGTGGGCATAAAAAAGATGAAATATTTACACAGTTTAGGTTTTTTTTAATATTACTGTTGGTCTTTAAACTTTTCCCCTTGGTATAGCTGGGAAAAGTATGAAACAGTGGTAGTGATTATGACAGGAGGGGGTTAGGGGAGGATGGCAGAGGGCAAGCCCCCAGGGAAAGTGGGATAGCTCAGGACCTCCAAAGGGGGGTGGGATTGAAGGGAGCCTTATGACAGCAGTCCTCACATGGGGTTGTAATCACCAGGCACTGTCCATGTCTGCCATTAGGTATAAGGACAAAGACAGGGAGGGGAAATAATTCTGAAGGAGGATTGGATTTGCAGCCTTGACCTTGAAATGAGGCTGTTCAGAAGATGCTCTTGTTCCCAACAATGACCAAGGGTCAGACACTTTGCTCATTATGAATGACCAATATTAAAGCATCCGTAGTGGTTTCACCAGTAGTTTAAAGCAATTTTATTAGCTTTGACTATTTTTTCATTTAACAACATTATGCTACACCTGTAGGGGGACAAGTGGTATTTCAATGTCAGAGAGGCCAGGATAGGTGGCTACTGTGGGCAGCTGATTTCAAGACATGGAGATGTGGCAGGAAGACATGGATCTGGGAGTCAGATGCCAGAAGCAGTGGTTGTATGATATGTTCACATCATTTAAGATATGTGAGAACCAAGGTTTGCTTTTAAGGATGAAATAAATATGTAACTTCTTAGCATGGTGCCTGTGTACTCATATATGCTCAATAAACAGTAACTGGCACAGAATTATCTTGACATAATTGGCCTATTTCTTCCTCTGGTAAACAAAGACTATTCTCAGAATTCCCAGTTTCTATGTTAATTTCTCACTGATACTTTGATACACTATAAATAATATACTGTCGGCTACTGATACATCAACAACCACTCAGCCAACAACTCACTGGGTCCTTAAGCATTTATAAGACTAAGATGAATTTTAGGACTGGTTTGGAAAGGCAGCTGCTTGCCCTGTGTGATAATAGGAACATAAGGAGGTTTATGCAAGAACACCTTTCCAGTCAGCTTACTGATGCCTGAAAGGTTAGAATGAGGAATTAATTTATTTAACTTTGTTTCATGTTAATTAATCTCCTTGGACTAAACCTGACAGCCATTTAGTGTGAATGATGTTGTTAGTGCTTTTTCTAAAAATGGCAGGGATGGGGAAACGGGTGAGGCGGGGTGACACAGGGAACAAGACTGTGATGCTGGTGTGGCTGATGCAAACTTTGCCAACTACACCATCCATTCTGGATGGTATGGTCTGAGAAATCCCCAACTCACAGTTCCCCAGATTTAATCTGGACATATCTAACCACTACCTGCAGGCACCGAATGTACTAAAAGTTTCAGTCTCTGAGCTAACTAGGACCTTACTTATATGTTGTGGTTTTGTTTTCAGATCAAAGTTACCATTTACCACTATCTCCATAAGTATGTAATTTGGTATAATCTTTCTGGGAAACAATTTGGTTATATGCACCAAGAGCTTTGAAATACTCTTCAATACATTTACGCAACTTCTAAAAACCTCTTCTAAAGAAATAATCAGAAATTCTGAAAAAAGATGTAAAAAATGTTCATACTGGTGTATATTTTTTTATAGACACACAGAAAAAGAGAGAAACATGATGTCTAACAGTAGAGGAACAGTTAGACAAATTATGGTACATCTATGAAATAGTAACCAGTATTTTTTTTTCTTTTTTTTTTTATTCTTATGTTAATCCCCATACATTACAACATTAGTTTTAGATGAAGTATTCCATGATTCATTGTTTGTGCACAACACCCAGTGCTCCATGCAGAATGTGCCCTCCTCAATACCCACCACCAGGCTAACCCATCCTCCCACCCCCCTCCCCTCTAGAACCCTGTTTGTTTTTCAGAGTCCATCGTCTCTCATGGTTCGTCTACCCCTCCGATTTCCCCCGCTTCATTCTTCCCCTCCCGCTACCTTCTTCTTCTTTTTTTTTTTTCTTAACATATATTGCATTATTTGTTTCAGAGGTACAGATCTGAGATTCAACAGTCTTGCACAATTCACAGCGCTTACCAGAGCACATACCCTCCCCAGTGTCTATCACCCAGTCCCCCCATCCCTCCCACCCCACCCCCCACTCCAACAACCCTCAGTTTGTTTCCTGCGATTAAGAATTCCTCATATCAGTGAGATCATATGATACATGTCTTTCTCTTTTTGACTTATTTCACTCAACATAATACCCTCCAGTTCCATCCACGTCGTTGCAAATGGCAAGATCTCATTCGTTTGATGGCTGCATAATATTCCATTGTATATATATACCACCTCTTCTTTAGCCATTCATCTGTCGATGGACATCTTGGCTCTTTCCACAGTTTGGCTATTGTGGACATTGCTGCTATAAACATCGGGGTGCACGTACCCCTTCGGATCCCTACTTTTGTATCTTTGGGGTAAATACCCAGTAGTGCAATTGCTGGATCATATGGTAGCTCTATTTTCAATTTTTTGAGGAACCTCCATACAGTTTTCCAGAGTGGCTACACCAGCTTGCATTCCCACCAACAGTGTAGGAGGGTTCCCCTTTCTCCGCATCCCCGCCAACATCTGTCGTTTCCTGACTTGTTAATTTTAGCCATTCTGACTGGTGTGAGGTGGTAACTAATTGAGGTTTTGATTTGGATTTCCCTGATGCCGAGCGATATTGAGCACTTTTTCATGTGTCTGTTGGCCATTTGGATGTCTTCTTTGGAAAAATATCTGTTCATGTCTTCTGCCCATTTCTTGATTGGATTCTTTGTTCTTTGGGTGTTGAGTTTGATGAGTTCTTTATAGATTTTGGATACTAGCCCTTTATCTGATATGTCATTTGCAAATATCTTCTCCCATTCTGTCGGTTGTCTTTTGGTTTTGTTGACTGTTTCCTTTGCTTTGCAAAAGCTTTTTATCTTGATGAAGTCCCAATAGTTCATTTTTGCCCTTGCTTCCCTTGCCTTTGGCGATGTTTCTAGGAAGAAGTTGCTTCGGCTGAGGTCAAAGAGGTTGCTGCCTATGTTCTCCTTTAGGATTTTGATGGACTCCTGTCTCACATTGAGGTCTTTCAACCATTTGGAGTCTATTTTTGTGTGTGGTGTAAGGAAATGGTCCAGTTTCATTCTTCTGCATGTGTCTATCCAATTTTCCCAACACCATTTGTTGAAGAGACCGTCTTTATTCCATTGGACATTCTTTCCTGCTTTATCGAAGATTAGTTGACCATAGAGTTGAGGGTCCATTTCTGGGCTCTCTATTCTGTTCCATTGATCGAGGTGTCTGTTTTTGTGCCAGTACCATGCTGTCTTGATGATGACAGCTTTGTAATAGAGCTGGAAGTCCGGAATTGTGATGCCACCAGCTTTGCTTTTCTTTTTCAATATTCCTCTGGCTATGTGGGGTCTTTTCTGGTTCCATACAAATTTTAGGATTATTTGTTCCATTTCTTTGAAAAAAGTGGATGGTATTTTGATGGGGATTGCATTGAATGTGTAGATTGCTCTAGGTAGCATTGACATCTTCACAATATTTGTTCTTCCAATCCATGAGCATGGCACGTTTTTCCATTTCTTTGTGTCTTCCTCAATTTCTTTCATGAGTATTTTATAGTTTTCTGAGTACAGATCCTTTGTCTCTTTGGTTAGATTTATTCCTAGGTATCTTATGGGTTTGGGTGCAATTGTAAATGGGATCGACTCCTTAATTTCTCTTTGTTCTGTCTTGTTGTTGGTGTATAGGAATGCCACTGACTTCTGTGCATTGATTTTATATCCTGCCACTTTACTGAATTCCTGTATGAGTTCTAGCAGTTTTGGGGGGGAGTCTTTTGGGTTTTCCACATAAAGTATCATATCATCTGCAAAGAGTGAGAGTTTGACTTCTTCTTTGCCAATTTGGATGCCTTTGATTTCTTTTTGTTGTCTGATTGCTGTGGCTAGGACTTCCAATACTGTGTTGAATAGCAGTGGTGATAGTGGACATCCCTGCCGCGTTCCTGACCTTAGGGGGAAAGCTCTCAGTTTTTCCCCATTGAGAATAATATTTGCTGTAGGTTTTTCATAGATGGCTTTTATGATATTGAGGTATGTACCCTCTATGCCTATACTCTGAAGAGTTTTGATCAAGAAAGGATGCTGTACTTTGTCAAAAGCTTTTTCTGCATCTATTGAGAGGATCATATGATTCTTGTTCTTTCTTTTGTTAATGTACTGTATCACATTGATTTGCAGATGTTGAACCAACCTTGCAGCCCAGGGATAAATCCCACTTGGTCATGGTGAATAATCCTTTTAATGTACTGTTGGATCCTATTGGCTAGTATTTTGGTGAGAATTTTTGCATCCATGTTCATCAGGGATATTGGTCTGTAATTCTCCTTTTTGATGGGGTCTTTGTCTGGTTTTGGGATCAAGGTAACGCTGGCCTCATAAAATGAGTTTGGAAGTTTTCCTTCCGTTTCTATTTTTTGGAACAGTTTCAGAAGAATAGGTATTAATTCTTCTTGAAATGTTTGGTAGAATTCCCCTGGGAAGCCATCTGGCCCTGGGCTTTTGTTTTTTGGGAGATTTTTGATGACTGTTTCAATTTCCTTAGTGGTTATAGGTCTGTTCAGGTTTTCTATTTCATCCTGGTTCAGTTTTGGTAGTTGATACATCTCTAGGAATGCATCCATCTCTTCCAGGTTATCGAATTTGCTGGCATAGAGTTGCTCATAATATGTTCTTATAATTGTTTGTATTTCTTTGGTGTTGGTTGTGATCTCTCCTCTTTCATTCATGATTTTGTTGATTTGGGTCATTTCTCTTCTCTTTTTGATAAGTGTGGCCAGGGGTTTATCAATCTTGTTAATTCTTTCAAAGAACCAGCTCCTAGTTTCGTTGATCTGTTCTACTGTTCTTTTAGTTTCTATTTCATTGATTTCTGCTCTGATCTTTATGATTTCTCTTCTCCTGCTGGGTTTAGGCTTTATTTGCTGTTCTTTCTCCAGCTCCTTTAGGTGTAGGGTTAGGTTGTGTACTTGAGACCTTTCTTGTTTCTTGAGAAAGGCTTGTATTGCTATATACTTTCCTCTTAGGACTGCCTTTGCTGTATCCCAAAGATTTTGAACAGTTGTGTTTTCATTTTCATTGGTTTCCATGTATTTTTTTAATTCTTCTTTGATTTCCTGGTTGACCCATTCATTCTTCAGTAGGATGCTCTTTAGCCTCCCTGTATTTGAGTTCTTTCCGACTTTCCTCTTGTGATTGAGTTCTAGTTTCAAAGCATTGTGGTCTGAAAATAGGCAGGGAATGATCCCAATCTTTTGGTACCGGTTGAGACTTGATTTATGACCTAGGATGTGATCTATTCTGGGGAATGTTCCATGGGCACTAGAGAAGAATGTGTATTCCATTGCTTTGGGTTGGAATGTTCTGAATATGTCTGTGAAGTCCATTTGGTCCAGTGTGTCATTTAAAGTCTTTATTTCCTTGTTGATCTTTTGCTTAGACGATCTGTCCATTTCAGTGAGGGGGATGTTAAAGTCCCGCACTATTATTGTATTGTTGTCGATGTGTTTCTTTGCTTTTGTTATTAATTGCCTTATATAATTGGCTGCTCCCATGTTAGGGGCATAGATATTTACAATTGTTAGATCTTCTTGTTGGATAGATCCTTTAAGTATGATATAGTGTCCTTCCTCATCACTTATTACAGTCTTTGGTTTAAAATCTAATTTGTCTGATATAAGGATTGCCACCCCAGCTTTCTTTTGGTGACCATTAGCATGGTAAATGGTTTTCCACCTCCTCACTTTCAATCTGGGGGTGTCTTTGGATCTAAAATGAGTCTCTTGCAGACAGCATATCGATGGATCTTGTTTTTTAATCCAGTCTGTTAGCCTGTGTCTTTTGATTGGGGCATTTAGCCCATTTACATTCAAGGTAACTATTGAAAGATAGGAATTTAGTGCCATTGTATTGCCTGTAAGGTGACTGTTACTGTATATTGTCTGTGTTCCTTTCTGGTCTATGTTGCTTTTAGGGTCTCTCTTTGCTTAGAGGACCCCTTTCAAGATTTCCTGTAGGGCTGGTTTTGTGTTTGCAAATTCCTTTAGTTTTTGTTTGTCCTGGAAGCTTTTTATCTCTCCTTCAATTTTCAATGACAGCCTAGCTGGATAGAGTATTCTTGGCTGCATATTTTTCTCATGTAGTGCTCTGAATATATCCTGCCAGTCCTTTCTGGCCTGCCAGGTCTCTGTGGATAGGTCTGTTGCCAGTCTAATGTTTCTACCCTTGTAGGTTACATATCTCTTCTCCCGAGCTGCTTTCAGGATTTTCTCTTTGTCTATGAGACTCGTAAGTTTTACTATTAGATGTCGGGGAGTTGACCTATTTTTATTGATTTTGAGAGGGGTTCTCTGTGCTTCCTGGATTTTCATGCCTGTTTCTTTCCCCAAATTAGGGAAGTTCTCTGCTATAATTTGCTCCATTATACCTTCTGGCCCTCTTTCTCTTTCTTCTTCTTCTGGGATCCCAATTCTAATGTTGTTTCGTCTTATGGTATCGCTTATCTCTCGAATTCTGTCCTCATGATCCAGTAGTTGTTTCTCTCTCTTTTTCTGAGCTTCTTTATTTTCCATCATTTCATCTTCTATATTACTGATTCTCTCTTCTGCCTCATTTATTCTAGCACTTAGCGCCCCCATTTTTGATTGCACCTCATTAATAGCCTTTTTGATTTCTACTTGGTTGGATTTTAGCTCTTTTACTTCTCCAGAAAGGGTTTCTTCTAATAACTTCCATATTTTTTTCAAGCCCAGCTAGTATCTTTAAAGTGATGATTCTGAACTGTAGATCTGACATCGTACTAATATCCATATTGAGTAGGTCCCTGGCAATCAGTACTACCTCTTGTTCTTTTTGTTGAGGTGATTTTTTCCGTCTTGTCATTTTGTGCAGAGGAGAATAGATTAATGAGAGAACAAAATGCTAGCAGAGTAACCACGTCCCCAGAAAATATACTCTAAACAAATCAGAAAAGACCTGAAGTAGTGGGATAAGAAGGGGAAAGAGAGAAAAAAGAAAAAGAAAAAAAAAAGAAAAAGATAAAGATAAAAACAAAAACAAACAAAACAAAACAACAACAACAAAAGAAAAACCAGAATGTGATCAAATATGATCTATATGGTATATAGATCAGTGCCACATACTACATTTGGGGTGTATTTTGGTCTTTTAGAAGAAAGTGTCTCCCAAAATTTTAAAGAAAGAAAAACTTATATATGTACAAAAATAAGGGTTGATATGATGAAGGGATGGAAAATGAGTGTAAAAATGGAAATTATAAAAAATTTTATAAAAGGAATTGATAGGAAGTTGTTTGAAAAAAGAAAGAAGAGGATTTAAAAAAAGAAAAAAGAAAAAGAAAGAAAAAGAAAAAAAAAGGGAGAGGATGTGATCAGGCAGGGGAATAGAAAACACCATATACTAGAGATTTAGGGTATATTTTAATCTGTTAGAAGAAACTATCTCAAAATTTTAAAGAGAGAACAATTTATATATATAAGCCAAAAATATGGGTAACTACTATGAAGGGATAGAATATGACTCTAAAAATGAAAAATAAAAATGTTTTTTTTAAAAAAGGGATTGATAAGATGTTGTTTGAAAAAGGGAAAAAGAAAAATTCAAAAAGAAATAAAAAGACAAAAAGTTAAAAAAAAATTAACTTTAAAAGACTAAGGAATCATGGTAAAAAAGCCGTGAGTTCTATGTGCCGTTGTCCCCTAGCGCTGGAGTTCTGCTGTTCTCATTGATCGGTAAACTTGGTCTTGGCCGGCTGTTCTCGCTGATCTTCTGGGGAGGGGCCTGTTGCCGTGGTTTCCAAATGTCTCTGCCGGAGGCGGAATTGCCCCGCCCTTGCCCCCCCCCCCCCCCCCCCCCCCCCCCCCCCGGCTAAGTAATCTGTTCGGGTTTGCTCTCCGGGGCTTTTGTTCCCTGCGAGCTTTCCGTACAGCTTTGGAGGCGGAGAGTGAAAATGGCGGCCTCCCAATCTCTGCCCTGGAGAAGCAGAGAACTCGGGGCCCTGCTTCTCAGTGAGCCCCCAGAGAAAAGCAGTCAGTCACTCCCGTCTCCGCGGTCTCCGGCCGCACCCCGTGCTCGCCCGGCCTGTGACCGCGCGTTTTTGTCTCTGGCACCCGACCCGGGTGGAGTCTCCAAACCCAGCAGATCCCTGCGGTGCACTCCCGCGCGGCTCCTCCCGGGGGAGGAAGGTGAGTGTCCCCGGATCTGCCGCTTGTTGGGTCCCTGCTGGAGGAGCAGGGGCCCGACTGTGCCGCGGATCACGGTTTATGGCCACCCCGAGCTGAGAGCCCGCGCCTGGGCTCCGCCTCTGCAGCCGGCTTCCCTGCTCCGATACCTGGGAGCTCTGCCACACTCAGGCACCCCCGGTCTTTCTGTGACCCCGAGGGTCCTGAGACCACACTGTCCCGCGAGGTTTCCACCCCCCGCTTAGCCACCAGAGTGACGTCCCTCAGCGGAGCCGACTTCTAAAAGTTCTGACTTTGTGCTCCGTGGTTCTATCACTTGCCAGAAGCGGCCGACGGAGGCCCCTCCCCCGCCATCTATCCTCCCGAATATCGCCGCGGATTCACTTCTCCGCACGTCCTACCTTCCAGAAAGTGGTCGCTTTTCTGATGAGAGAGTTGTTGCTCTTCTTTTCTTCGATATCCTGTTGGGTTTGTAGGTGTTCAGAATGGTTTGATCCCTATCCAGCTGAATTCCTGAGAGGAGACGAAATCCAGGTCTCCTACTCCTCCGCCATCTTGCTCCGCCCCCAGTAACCAGTATTTTAAAATATGTCATAAGGAAGTGTTAATGACTAGAGGGAATGTTTATACTACAATGTTAAGTGAAACAAAGCAGGCTACAAAACAGCATGCGGTATCACCTGTGTTGAGAGAGCTGCTGTTGCTCTGTACCGGCACTGGGTTTGCTGATTTCATGCCTGGGATGGCTGCAGGGGGTGGCCAAGATTTAAATACGGCCAACATGGCTGGAGTGCATGTTTGCTGTTCTTGCCTAAGCAGTGTTCCTCTTACCTTCATTTGGTCTTAGAAACACTCTTCTCTGTGGAGCCCATTACACCAGGGTCAATGCAAAACTCGGCCCTGATCAATTAGTGGAACCCATTTTCCTGCTCTGGTGATTGAATATTGGGTAAACATGTGGTCAGCCAGGCTAGAGTTCTCCCAGGACCTTGGGATAGATGCACTTTTCCACTGGGAGTGTGGAACTGCCAGCAGGATGGTAGGTTGCAGCACCTGGCAGCCACTGGTACCCTATGGAGAGGCCCCCGCCTGAGAATCAGACCCAATTGAAGCAGCAGAGAGGGAACATGGCATGGAAAGAAACAGACAGACAGAACTATGGCATTTTCCTTGAAGACCTGGCTTCAGACCTGCCTAAAACTGCATTTAACACTCGAAATTCACAAATAAAGTGAGCCCCAAATTCCATTTTCAGTGTCACTTTCCATTATCATTTGCCATCAAAGTCTTGAAAAAGGACTTTGGGGTTTTAGATGTTTAGTTGTAGGCTATTTGTGATTGGCTACTAAAATGAACTCATAGAGTATTAGTTTGCACTAACCAGACTACCATGTCCAGGAAGGTGACCAACCTGACTTAGTTGGTGAAAACCACACATGGCATTGGGCTGGGTTTTGGGCACCAGACTGCAGGAGGGAGCGGATCAGTCAGGAGTGTCTGGAGGAGAATGGCCAGGGTGCTGAGGGAACTCAAGCCCATAGCATATGAGAAATGGTTGGAAGAACCATGGCTATCTGGGGAGGGAAAGCATGGCAGGCAGGAAAGCTACCTTTAAGTAGGGATTCATGTAGAAGATGTCCTCTTTCTCTGGCACAAGAGCTGGGGCAATGGGAAGAAGCCTACTTGGACCCTAGTCTCAGCTCAGTGCAAGCAAGACCCAGCTTTCCAAAACTCAGCATGGGCCATAGGGCTGCCCAAGAATGCAGTGAATTTGAGGAGAGTTGGAAAACTACTTGGCAAGAATGTAGTTGAGAGATTTCTGAGACTGGTTTACCTTCAGGGCACTTCCCCAGAAATTGTAACATTCTATAAAAATGTCAAGCTTTGGCTCTTTCTTTAATTGAGATTAGTTGGCAGCTAGCTGGGAACAAGTTGCCTACTTAACATTTTTGGCCTAATCAAAGGTTGGCCTTGATTCTAAATGTTTTTTAATCACTCCTTCAGTGGCCAAGTGAACTGAAGGGAGGGTCTTGCCCAAAACGCTGAAACAGAATGAGTTGGAGTTTCTACCATTCTTCATAGCCCTTGCTCTTTCAAATCATACTTACCTGTTTTGACTTTCCAATGTTTTCTGTGGGTGAGGCCACCATGGCCATGATGAGGTGGGCTGACCTGAGATTTCACCTGGAAAAGGCAGAATGAAGCTAGTGGGAACTATAGTAGCCTAAAACAGCCAGGTTTTTTTTTTTTTTTTTTGGTATCCCTCTTTTTCCTGAGCTGTCAAATACTCCCATGGGAAATTCAAGTCCGGTGAGGATCGAGACTTTGATTCATAGGTGTGATCCCAGTGCCTGGCTCAGGGCTTGGCACATAGTAGGACCTCAACAAATATTCATTGAATGAAAGCATGAAAGGTTTTTTTGTTTGTTTGTCTTTGTTTTTTTAGTTTTAGTTCCATCCACATTGTTGCAAATGGCAAGATTTCATTTTTTTGGTGGCTGAGTAGTATTCCATTGTATATATACACCATATCTTCTTTATTCATTGATCTGTCAATGGACTTCTCAGCTTTTTCCATAGTTTCGCTATTGTAGACATTGTTGCTATACACAATGGGGTGCAGGTGCCCCTTCTGATCACTACATTTATATCTTTGGGGTAAATACCCAGTAGTGCAATTGCTGGGTCATAGGGTAATTCTATTTTTAACTTTTTGAGGAACCTCCATACTGTTTTCCAGAGTGGCTACACCAGCTTGCATTCCCACCAACAGTGTAGGAGGGTTCCCCATTCTCCACATCCTTGCCAGCATCTGTTGTTTCCTGATTTGTTAATTTTAGCCATTCTGACTGGTGTGAGGTGGTATCTCACTGTGGTTTTGATTTGTATTTCCCTGATGCTGAGTGATGCTGAGCACTTTTTCATGTGTCTGTTGGCCATTTGTATTTCTTCCTTTGAGAAATGTCTGTTCATGTCTTCTGCCCATTTCTTGATGGGATTATTTGTTTTTTTGGGGTGTTGAGTTTGTTAAGTTCTTTATAGATTTTGGATACTAATCTTTTATCTGATATGTCATTTGCAAATATCTTCTCCCATTCTGTCGGTTGTCTTTTGGCTTTGTAGACTGTTTCCTTTGCTGTGCAAAAGCTTTTTATCTTGGTGAAGTCCCAATAGTTTATTTTCGCCTTTGTTTCTCTTGACTTTGGAGACATGTCTAGCAAGAAGTTGTTGCAGCTGAGGTCAAAGAGGTTCTGCCTGTGTCTCTTCTAGGATTTGGATGGATTCCTGTCAAACATTTAGGTCTTTCATCCATTTTGAGTCTATTATTGTGTATGGTCTAAGGAAATGGTCCAGTTTCATTCTTCTGCATGTGGCTGTCCAATTTACCGAACACCATTTATTGTAGAGACTGTCTTTTTTCCACTGGATATTTTTTCCTGCTTTGTCAAAGATTAGTTACCACAGAGTTGAAGGTCCATTTCTGGGTCCTCTATTCTATTCCATTGATCCAGGTGTCTGTTTTTGTGCCAATACTATGCTGTCTTGATGATTACAACTTTCTAATATAGCCTGAAGTCCAGAATTGTGATTCCTCCAGCTTTGGTTTTCCTTTTCAACATTCCTTTGGCTATTCCAGGGTTTTTTTTTCTGGTTCCATACACATTTTGGATTGTTTGTTCCAGCTCTGAAAAATGCTGATGGTATTTTGATAAGGATTCCATTGAATGTGTAGATTGCTTTGGGTAACAGACATTTTAACAATATTTGTTCTTCCAATCCATGAGGATGGAATGTTTTTCCTTTTCATTGTGTTTTCCTCAATTTCACTCATAAGTGTTCCATAGTTTTCAGAGTACAGACCCTTTATCTCTTTGGTTAGGTTTATTCACAGGTATTGTATGACTTTTGGTGCAATTGTAAATGAGATCGATTCCTTGATTTCTCTTTCTTCTGTCTCATTGTTAGTATATAGAAATGTAACTGACTTTGGTGCATTGATTTTGTATCCTGCGACTTTGCTGAATTCCTGTATCAGTTCTAGCAATTTTTTGGTGGAGTCATTTGGGTTTTCTACATAGAGTATCATGTCATCTGGGAAGAGTGAGTGTTTGACTATGTCTTCTTCTCCAATTTGTATGCCTTTACTTCTTTTTGTTATCTGATTGCTGAGGCTAGGACTTCTAGTACTCTGTTGAACAGCAGTGGGGTTAGTGGACATCTCTGCCATGTTCCTGACCTTAGGAGAAAAGTTCTCAGTTTTCCCCATTGAGAATGATATTTGTTGTGGGCTTTTCATATATGGCTTTTATGATATTGAGGTATGTTCCCTCTATCCCTACACTGTAAAGAGTTTTTATCAAGAAAGGATGCTGTACTTTGTCAAATGCTTTTCCTGCATCTATTGAGAGGATGATATGGTTCTTGTCCTTTCTTTTATGAATGCAGTGTATCACATTGATTGATTTGTGGATGTTGAGCCACCCTTGCAGCCCAGGAATAAATGCCACTTGCTCATGGTGAATAATCCTTTCAATGTACTGTTGGATCCTATTGGCTAGTATCTTGGTGAGAAATTTTGCATCCATGTTCATCAGGGATATTGGTGTGTAATGCTCCTTTTTAATGGGACATTTGTCTGGTTTTAGGATCAAGGTAATGCTGCCTCATAGAATGGGTTTGGAAGTTTTCCTTCCATTCCTATTTTTTGAAACAGCTTCAGAAGAATAGGTATTAATTCTTCTTTACATGTTTGGTAGAATTCCGCTGGGAGTCCTTCTGGCCCTGGACTCTTGTTTGTTGGGAGATTTTTAATTGTTGTTTCAATTTCCTTGCTGGTTATGGGTCTGTTCAGGTTTTCTATTTCTTCCTGTTTTAGTTTTGGTAGTTTATTTGTTTCTAGGAATGCATCCATTTCTTCCAGACTGCCTCATTTGTTGGCATATAATTGCTCATAATATTCTTAGAAATGTTTGTAAAAATCAATCAATCAATCAATCAATCAATCAATCAAAGAATTGTTTGTATTTCTTTGGTGTCGGTGGTAATCTCTTCTCTTTCATTTGTGATTTTGTTTATTTGGGTCCTTTCTCTTTTCTTTTTGATAAGTCTGGCTAGAGGTTTATCAGTCTTATTAATTCTTTCAAAGAACCAGCTCCTAGCTTGGTTGATCAGTTCTCCTGGTTTTTTGATTTTTATATCATTGATTTCTGCTCTGATCTTTATTATTTCTCTTCTCCTGCTGGATTTAGGCCTCAGTTGCTGTTCTTTCTCCAGCTCCTTTAGGTGTACAGTTAGGTTGTGTATTTGAGACTTCTCTTGTTTCTTGAGGAAGGCCTGTATTTGCTGTATACTTCCCTCTTAGGACTGCCTTTGTTGCAACCCAAAGGTTCTGAACTGTCATGTTTTCATTTTCAGTTGCTTCCATGTATTTTTAAAATTCTTCCTTAATTTCCTGGTTGACCCATTCGTTCTTTCACCACCATGTATTTGTGTTCCTTCCAAATTTTTTCTTGTGGTTGGCTTGAAATTTTAAAGCATTGTGGTCTGAAAATACGCATGGTATAATCTCCATCTTTTTGTGCCAGTTGAGACCTGATTTGCGACCCAGTGTGTGATCTCTTCTGGAGAATGTGACATGTGCACTCGAGAAGAATGTGTAGTCTGCTGCTTTAGGATGAAATGCTCTAGGGGTGCCTGGGCGGCTCAGTCGTTAAGCATCTGCCTTCGGCTCAGGTTAGGATGAAATACTCTGAATATGTCTGTGAAGTCCATCTGGTCCAGTGTGTCATTCAAAGCCCTTGTTCCCTTGTTGATTTTCCACTTAGATGATCTGTCCATTGCTGTGAGAGGGGTGTTCAAGTCCCCTACTATTATTGTATTATTATCAATGAGTTTCTTTAATTTTGTTATTAATTGGTTTCTATATTTGGCTGCTTCTAAGTTCAGGGCATAAATAGTTACAGTTGTCAGAACTTCTTGTTGGATAGACCCTTTTATTATGATGTAGTGTCCTTCTTCATCTCTTAATACAGTCTTTTTTTGAAATCTAGTTTGTCTGATAGAAGGATGGCTACTCTGACTTTCTTTTGATGTCCATTGGCATGATAAGTGGTTCTCCACCCCTTCACTTTCAATCTGGAGGTGTCTTTGGGTCTACAATGAGTCTCATAAGCAGCATACAGATGGGTCTTGTTTTTGTTTTTGTTTTTATCCATTCTGCTACCCTATGTCTTTTGATTGGAGCACTTAGTCTATTAACATTCAGAGTAACTATTGAAAGATATGAATTTAGTGCCATTGTATTACCTATAAAGTTATTGTTCCTATAGATTGTCTCTGTCCCTTTCTGATCTTTGTTACTTTTGGGCTCTCTCTCCACTCAAAGGATCCTCTGTAATATTTCTTGCAGGGCTGGTTTAGTGTTCACAAATTCATTTAGTTTTTGTTTGTCCTGGAAACTCTTTATCGCTCCTTCTATTCTGAATGGCAGCCTTGCTGGATAAAAGCATTCTTGGCTACATATTTTTCCCATTTATCACCTTGAATATATCATGCCAGTCCTTTCTGGCCTGCCAGGTCTCTGTAGACAGTTCTGCTGCCAGCCTTGTGTATCTATCCTTGTAGTTTAAGGACCTCTTGTCCCAAGCTGCTTTCAGAATTTTCTCTTTATCTGTGAAATTTGCAAGCTTCACTATTATATGCTGATGTGTTGACCTATTTTTATTGATTTTTGAGGGGTGTTCTCCTGGACTTGAATGCCTGTTTTCTTCCCCAGATTAGGGACATTCCCAGCTATAATTTGTTCAAGGAAACCTTCTGTACCTCTCTCCTTCTCTTCATCTTCTGGGACCCCCATTATCCAGATATTATTTTGCTTTATGGAATCGCTGACTTCTCTAAGTGTCCCTTTGTTATCCAGTAGCAGTCTTTCTTCTTTTCAACTTCCTTATTTTCCATCATTTTATCTCCTATATCACTGACTTTCTCTGCTGCCTCATTTATCCTCATATTTATAGTCTCCATTTGGGACTGCATCTCTTACTAGCCTTTTCAATTTTGGCCCGACTAGATTTTAATTTTTATTTCTACAGTAAGAGATTCTCTGGTGTCTTCTATGCTTTTCAAGCCCAGACAATATCTTTATAATCATTGTTTTAAATTGTAGTTCAGAAATCTTATATCCATATTGATTAGATCCCTGGCAGTGAGTACTACCTCCTGTTCTTTCTTTGGGGTGAATTTCTCCATTTTGTCAATTTGTCCAGAAAATAGTAGAAGAAAGAAAAGAGAAAAGATAACAATAACAACAATGACAAAAGAAAAAAAAAACAGAAAAAAACAAAAACAAAACAAAATAAGAAAAAAATCAAACAAGAATCAAAACAAAACAAAACAGAAAACTAGATCCTGGGTGTATTTTGGTGTGCTTGTTACAAGATACTAGATCCCAAAATAGAGAAGAAAGAAAAACTCATATATATATATGCAATCTTCAAAAATAAAAAATATATATATCATACATGTAAAAATAAAAATTAAAAAAGAATTAAAAATTAGAAAATAGCTGATGAAATAATACTGAAAGACTAAAGAATAAAAAAAAAAACCCACAACAAATGCTATATATTTTTTTCCCCCAAGAGCTGAAGCTTCACAGCCCTCTATGATCAGTAAACTTGGTGGGAGCCAGTTGTTTGTGCTGGTTTTCTGGATAGGGACCCAAAATGGGAAAGAAAGAAAAACTCATATACACAAAAACAGAATGAAATAAAATAAAATTTTATTGTGCTGATTCTCAGGTGCCGCTGCCCTTGTGGAAATGCACCTCAATTGCCAGGGTGCCGGGCTCTGTGTATGTGGCTCCGGATTCTGCTATGTGGCCGTGTTTTGCTCCCTGAAGGCTTTCAGCACTGAATGGGGGTGGGGGGTGGGGATGAAGATGGTGGTGCCCCACTCAGCCCTGGAACTGAAAGTTTTCACCTCGCATTCTTCACTGAGCCCTCACAGAAAAGCAGTCAATCCCTCTTGTCTTCCAGATTTCTGTCTGAACTCTGTGTTTACCTAGCCTATGACTGAGCATTTTTATCTCAAGTACACAGCTGAGTTTCAAGGTTCAAATTTTACAGACTCCTGAGGTATGGACCTGCACTATTCCTCTTGGTGGAGGGAAGGGGTCTCCCCGTGCTTCTGCCTTTTGTTGGGCCCCTGTTTGGAGAGTGGTTGCGGGACCAGGCAGCGGTTCACAGTTTATGGCAGCAGAGAGCAGAAAGCCGGCACCTAGATTCGCTGTTTTTGGCCAGCTTCCCTGCTCCTATGCCTGGGAACTCTGCTGTACTCAGGCACTCCTGTTCTTCTTGACTCCGGGAATCCTGAGACCACACTGTCCCACTTGGGATTCTACCCGACTTTGTCACCTGAGCACCTTTAAGCCAGGGACATCCCCTACTATAGCAGACTTCTTAAAGTTCTGATTTTGTGCCCTGCTGCTTATAATACTTTGTGGTAGCCTCCTTAAGCTGGCTCCCTCCCTTCTACTGTATTCTCCAGTATATCACCCCGGATTCAAGTCTCTGTACCTCCTACCTTCCAAAAGCTTTTCTATTTGTAGAATTGCAGTTTTTCTTTTCTCAAGTCTCTGATTGATTTTGGAGGTGTTCAGAATGGTTTGATAACTATCTAGCTGTATTTGAGGGACCAGATGAACTTAGGGTCCCCTACTCCCCTGCCATCTTAACTCCTACCCTGCAATTTTAAATTTTTTAAACTGCTGTGTGGTCTTCCATTATATGAGTTTACCATGATTCATTTATTATTTATCCACTGATGACATTTGGGTTGTTTCAGTCCTTTTCTTTTTAATATTAATGAATAAACTGGTATGAACATTCTTTTACTTACATTTTGGCAGACATGTGAACACTTTTTTCCTGTGCTCTCTTGGGAGTGGAAATGCTAGGTATGCAAGTTCTAGTTGTTTCACATCCTTGTGAACATTTCAAATTGTCAGTCTTCTAATTTTTGCCATTACAGTGGGTGTGCTATTTCATTACAGGTTGAGTTGGACCCTTAACTGACTAAGTCACCCAGGCTCCCCACATCCCTAACCTGTATTTAAAAAAAAAAAAAGATTAAGAAAGGCAATTTAGGTGATACAAACAAACTTTAACATTTCATGAAACAGATAGTTTCATTTTGGAGAACTGCAAAATGGGGCAAAGGCAAGAAGCTTTTGTAGGGTAAAACATAAAGAAGAAGGAAGAAACAAATGGGAAATACTTGACTGGCTTGTTTGGGGTGAGAAGGCCCAGTGTTGGCTTGGCAGTTGAGGACTGGCTGACTGGATATACTGCATTTCACATCAGGGAGATGAAAGTTATCTAGGTTTCCCGTTTGTTGATGGGGCACTCAGGGCAGGAGTGGCTCCATCTTAGGCCTAGAAATTTCTTTCAAACTGGAATCCCATGGGAGGGGAATTCTGGGAAGCATGGATCTAGCATGGCTAAATTGTCAGGGTACAAAATCACCAGAGAACTTGTCTTTGCTGGCAAGGAAAAGGACTAAAGGAAGCTAATATTTATGGAATACATTTTGGGCCAGGTACTATGCTACGTCCTGAACTTGAAAGTTAATACCCTAGTAGGGAGCTCCCTGGACGAGGTGTCAGGAAAGCAATGGAATAAGGTGGGGTTGCGGCAGCTACTTCACACCCAGATTTTGGACATGCATCACATCCCTAAAGCCCAGGGAGGTATCAGTGAGCCCTGAGATACCCTGCCCCCATGTGGGTTACTGGGGGCCACGTGGGCACTAGAAGAGGCAGAAGCAGAGGCAGAAGCTGTGAGCTGCTGTGACCTTAACCGACTGAGGGGATTTTGCTATACTTACATAGTTGTAAATGATTTGAAACTACACGTGTAATTGCCTGGGAATCGTTCCATCATTTTTTTTTAAGATTTTATTTTGTTTTTTTAAAGTAATCTCTACACCCAACGTGGGGCTTGAACTGTCAGCCCCCTGAGATTAAGAGTCGCATGCTCCACCAAATGAGCCAGCCAGGTGCCCCATTGTTCCATCATTTTTGGTAACTGATGTATAGATAGCATACATAAATATGTTTGAATGGGTAATCTTTGTTTTTTTAATTTTATTTTAAAATATTTTATTTATTTATTTGACAGAGAGAGACACAGCAAGAGAGGGAACACAAGCAGGGGGAGTGGGAGAGGGAGAAGCAGGCTTCCCGCTGAGTGGGGAGCCTGATGCAGGGCTTGATCCCAGGACCCTGGGATCACGACCTGAGCTGAAGGCAGATGCTTAACGACTGAGCCACCCAGGTTCCCCTGGATGGGTAATCTTTGAAGTAATCATTTATGTTTTTTTTCTTGATGTATTTTTCCTTTTCCTTCCCTTTATGGAGAAAGAACAGATACTGTTTTTGTTTTTTCCCAGGAAGAGTATTGCAGCAAGGCTGAAAGCAGAAGTTGCCTGCAAAACATTTTCCTTTCTGTCTTTTGTGATTTTAAACTGAAGGGGAGCAGAATATACTACCCCCAAATATGCCTCTTTGGAATAAGGATTATTTTAGGCTGATTATTTTTTTTAAAAACAGCAGGCATGAGAGAAGCTCTGAAAACCAAGCCGAAGTTACCCTTTTGTAGGAGACATTTACATGTGTAACGGAAATCTCCATTTGTAAGGGTGTCTCCCTCTCTGTACTATGAAGAGAAGGGTGACTCTGAGTCTCCAAAAACTGTTCTCAATGAAGAAGGCAAGGACTTAAATATGCATAAGAACCCTACCCTTGTTTACTGTGCTTTTCCTGGTTACCTCCCATAATTGGTCTCCCCCTACCTACGTCTTTTGTTTTTATCTGGAGATGTTTTTTAAGGGCATGGCTTGGGCCATTTCAGAGAGTTACTCAGTTTTCTTGGGTCTCTCCCATGTACATGAGGGGTTGGTATGTTCTCTCGTTAATCTTTTTATCACAAAAGTGTCTTAGCCAAGAACCTAGAAGGGGAGAGGGAAATTATTTTTCCTCCCATACAAAACCTACACCCATAGAGGAGTAAAAATCGTGGTTTCTGGAGCAGTGGGGACAGCAGGATCTCAGAGAGGGTAATATGTATGTAGATGGGGACATGGCCAACCTCACAACAGACCGCATGAGGTAGGAATTATTATCTCTGGTTTACAGACTGAACTCTGAGACAGTCTGATGGTGCAGAGTAACATGATGAAACATGCCTATGACATCATCAAGAAATACGGGACAGATCCTTGTCTCCTGGAGCTGAGCTCATCCATGGATTCGGGTCATAAGTATTTATCCAGACTGGGACTCTCACTTCCCCAGCAGAACCTGCAATGCAAGCTTCTCTTCTTACTTCCTCCTCTCTGTTTCTTATTTAAAAATTAAAAAGTACAAAGAATAGTAAGGATCATTTTGGATAGCTTAAGTTTCATCTAAATGTTATGCATGAGATCAGAGTAACAGAATTATGTTCTCTGATTCACATGTATTTTGTGGTCAGTTGGGGCCCTCAGAATCTTTTTTTTTCAACATTTGTTCATTGTGGTGTCTAAATGTGGTGTCTCTCCTGATGGGATGGGGGCTTCCAAATGTGGGGCAATGATGGGGTAGAAGCCAGTGACACTGGCCCTGAAAGAATTCACCTGAGGCAGAACAAAAGAGATAGGAATTTATTGAATATACTGCAAGAGAGCGGTGGGTAGGACAGCAGAGGAGTGGCTGTCTGCAAGGAGGCAGTGGGTGGGGGCTGTTTTTTCTGGGGGTGGATGGGCAGAGGTGGAAGGAGAGAGATAATCTTAAGCAGGCTGGATCTCACAAACCTGAGATCATGACGTGAGCCAAAAATCAAGAGTCAGGCACTTAACCAACTGAGCCACCTAGGTGCCCCAAGGGTGGAGGACTGTTTGTAAAGGGGGCAGATGAGAAGGTATGGTGAAGTATGGAATTTTCCCTTTTTTGGTAATTGTGCCTGGTTGTAAGTAGCCCATTGGTTAGTTAGGGCTTATGGATATTTTGAGCTGGAGGTCACCTGATGGACCTGTGTGTAGTCAGCCAGGTGGGTGCTGAGGGCCCTTTCTGTACTCCATTGCTCAAGCCCGTTTGCCTAAAAGCAGCCTCTACACTCACGTTTGCCCTTTCTATTTTTGTCTTCTTAAATGACCGATCTTCTATGGAGTAAGTATTGTTGGTAATCAATACCAGGTAAACCGTAATGGATTTATACTGAGAAAGAATTTTTCTCATGTCCCACTCCTTGAAACCAGATTTCGGTTGATTTTCACCCAATTTAGTGATATTCTACCTCAATATTATTTACTTGTCTATCCCAATAGTAGGCTCCATGTATTCCCCAGATATCTCTTGAGTCCTTAGGGAGGGTCAGGCATAGTTCTGTGTTATGGGAATACACATTCTCCACCATTTTGAGCAAAAGTAAGTCCTGATCTTCTGAGCTGCATTGTGAGTCCTTGGAGGGTATGTGATAGATTACTAATGGGCAGGGTAAAGCTGACACATAATTATGTTGAATTTTACAGAGCTCAAACATATATCTAAATGCCTCCAACTCTCCCATTGCCATGTGTGTGTGTGTATGTAGGGGTATGAGAGGGAACAGCTAAAATGGAAAACAAATACAGGGAGGACCAAGTGGAAAATACAGGGATAGGTTCCTTCCATGGCTATTTTCTAGAAATAGAGATAGAGACCTGCAGTTTCTAGTTATGAATTAAAGAAGACGAGGAAAGTCAAAGCAAGATTAAGACTCATCATAAATGATAAAATTGAGGTTAAGATTTTAAAACCCAGCTCTTGATTTAAAAGGGTAAATCTTGCACAAGGAAATCGTGCACAGTGGAAATAGAAGAATAAATTGTTTTGTGGTCTTAGAAAAAAACATTTCTTTTTCATTGTCCATGGGCAGTTTCTCGTTTAGAAGGAAAAAGTCATTTCTCTTTCTGCCCCAAGAGGGCAAGAACACAGTTCCTTCAACTGCATAGCATCTGAGTTGCTATTTGTGTGGTATGCATTCATGTACATGAAATATAAACGAATAAGTATATGCTTGTCACTTTCCAATAACTTGTATTAAACAATTAGCTCACTGCTCACTTAATAAAAGTTTACCCTAGCAGCCAGATTTAAAGTTGTCTTTGTAGTCTAAATGCTCCTCTGTTAGCCTGGGACCTGGGCATTCTCAACTGGTGCTGGTGCAGTGCCTGGCCTAGAACAGATGCTATCCATTGTTGCTGGGGCTGCGCTTAATGAACTGGAGGTCAAAGCTACTGTAGGTAGGTGGCAGTATGGTTCAATCCCCACTTTATATACAGCCAGTTAGGAATTTTAAACCCATCTCTTGGTGGTCTGGGGACAAGTTACTAAATCTTTTATAGCCTCAACTTTCTCATCTGTAAAATGGGAAAGTATTGGCTGCCCCAGTTATTCTGAGTATTAACTAAGACAATCTACTTAGTAGGGGGCTTGACACAATAAATGGTAGCTATTACATTACATATGAGGACTGATCAAATTCTTTTTTTTTTTTTTAAGATTTTATTTATTTATTTATTTGAGAGAGAGAGAGAGAGAAACAGCATGAGAGGGGAGAGGGTCAGAGGGAGAAGCAGGCTCCCCGCTGAGCCCGGAGCCCGATGTGGGACTCGATCCCGGGACTCCAGGATCATGACCTGAGCCGAAGGCAGTAGCCCAACCAACTGAGCCACCCAGGCGCCCAGGACTGATCAAATTCTACATAACAATCACCATGATAGTAGAAGAGAGCGGAGAGCTCTTTAAAGAAAGCTGAATTAAGCCAACATTTCACTAACTAAAATGTTACCGACAAATTATTCATAGGTTTCAAAAGATTCTCTTCTCTGACATCATGGGAAGTTGAAAATGAATTTAATTAGCTGCACCTCTCACAGATCCTGCCTGAAACCCCAGGTTAGTGTATTTTGGTATGTCTGCAGGGGGTTTAATTTGGGCAGAGGGGAATTACCTAATTTTGGCGACTGTAATAAAATTGGGTTAAAATGCCATATGCTAGGGCAGTACCCAAACTCCTTGGCTGTCAATGTTATTACTTCTGGAGGACGAGATGCATATTGTCTGCACTCAGGTGGAGTTCAAGTCCTAAAGGGCCTTCAGAGGAAGAGAGATGTAGGTCCTTCAAGGGGAAAGGGTTGTAACAGGAAGAATCCAGCTGACTTTCCAGTAAGGAGCCATTGCCCTTAAAAAGGGCAGGGAATCCTTAAGGGGGTGACCGCGTGGGGTCAGGAGGAGCCCGGTGGGGCTGGCCCAGGGAGGATTCATCGGCCCCGCTACGTGTTCTGCAGCCCTACCGTGTGTCTCGGGACTGGCGCCCAAAGGCCCGCTGCCCATTGGGCGCACGTAGCCCGCGAGGTAACTGGCGCACGGAACAAGTCGGCCTGCTCTCCCGAGACCGTGAGACCGTCCTTAGCCAGCCGGGGCAAGCCGGCTCCTCCCGGCGCGCCAGCCAGACGTCTCTCGGCACTTGGAGTTCCCTGTCCGGCCGGCGGTGGGCGCGCGCCCCACGAGGCCCGAGCCCGCTGCCGTGTGCAGAGCCGGCCGGCCCCGCCGAGCCTTGGGGTCCCGCGGCCTCGGCGCCCACACGCCCCCAGCTCCGTGCACGCAGCCTGCAGAGGTTGGTGCGGCTCGTGCACTCGGGGTCGAGACCGGCCCACCCGCCGGCAGCACGGCGGCCCCCGCCGCCCCCGCGGCCTGGCCGCCCGCCGGGTCCCCGCCGCGGAGGGGGATGGGGAGGGAGGAGAGACTGGAGGAGTTGGAGACAGACACAGCCTCCGCGAGCACAGTTACGGCTGGAGACAGACGGCGGCGGGAGGCGGAACACTCCCCCCCTCCGGCGACGGGAGGCGGGACACCTCCCTCGGCGGCGGCCGCACCGTCTCCCTCCTCCCCCGCCCCCCTCCCGGAGGCTGCGGGCCGGGCCCGGCGGGACAGGCAGGCGAGTGCGGCTGGCCCTGCCCGCCCCGCGCGCCGCCGCGGCCGGCCGGGGATCCCCTGCGAGCCGGGGAGGAGCTGCCGCCGCCGCCGCCAGACAGGCTGCGAGTCCCTGGGAAAGTGAAAGGGGGGCGGGGAGCGCGGGGGAGGCCCGGGGGTAAGGTCCCCGGCTCTTAAAGAGACCCGGCGCACCGCGCCGCGCTCCCCGCCGACCCGCTGCGCGCCCCCCGCCGCGGCGGCCCCGCATCCTGCGCCCGTCCCCCGCGGCCAGCAGGGCCCGTGGCCCGGCGGGCCGCACTGCGGGCGGTACCCCGCCTCCGCTCCGGAGGGACGGCCGCAGGTGAGTGCAGACCCGAGGTGGCTGTTGTGGTCTCGGCGTCTGGCCCAAGTTTAGCGCTGCGCTGGGGCGGGGGGTGGGGGGGTGGGGTGGTGGTGGCCGGGGGGAGGGTGTTGGGGAGGGCAGGGGGCGGAGGACGCGGGGACAGGACGCTCCGGGAACGGGACGTCCGCGAGCCTGCGCCGTCGGCGGGGGCCGGAGGGAGCTGCCCAGCCCCGTGAGTCCTCCCCAGATCGGCGAGTCCCCCGGAGACGAGTTCTCGAGGTCTGAGACAGTGTAGCCCGTGGGCACGGCGGCGTCCTGGGGCGCTCGCCCCGGGCGGGTGTGGGGAGGGCGACCCGGCACTCCCGAACCGAGGCCCCGCCGCCTCTGCTTGTGTGCTTTGCTGGAGGAACACTGCCGACCTATTTCTCGGTGCCCGGTGCGGGGTGTCCTTTGGTTGCAGGACTTAATTCTGCACCGCCGGGAGGCCGGGGTAAGCGCCGCGGTAACTGCCCAAACTGAGGTCTCGGTTCCCTTGGGCCTGTCAGCGAACCACTGCAGGCGGGGGGGACCGGAGGTCAGCGGGAAGCGGGAAGATTGTGCAGGACCTTGCTGGGGAGTTTGCGGGAAGGAAATGGGGCGGGAGCGGGCCGTACCCTGAGCCCTGCATCCCGCTGCTGGACACCCCGCAGCCCGCGGCTCCACACCCCGGCACCCCGCGTCTCGCGCCCCTGGGGCCCGCCTCACCAGGCGTCTGCCCGGGTCCCCCTGCGCGCGTTGACGTCGGTCGCGGGGCCGCCCGGAGCTCCCGGCATTGGCTGGGAAGTCGATTGTCTCGGGCGGCTGCTGTTACACTTAGGCTGGGTCTCTGAGCCCCGGAGGAAGCAGGCGTGTGTTGAATTTCTCTTTGACTCTGATGGAATAAACAGGAAACGACGAGCACCCAGCCCGGGCTCAGCACTTGCCTTTGTTGTGGGGTCCGCTTTGCACAGTGGCGAGGAGGCTTCCCTGGGACCCCTGCCCGGTGCGCCGCCCGGGGTGGCGTTGAGGGCGCGCGCCGTAAGTACGCGGCTGGAAGACAGTGGGCTCGGTTCAGGTTAATTCGCTGTGGTGGCGGAGAGGGCATTTGCTTGTTTCAAAACTTTTATTTTAATTGCAAAAGGAAGAGGCTCCTCGTTGAGGCAGAGATTTTTCAGGAGGACGACACGGACGCGTGGTGGGTGGGTGGCACCTGGAGAAGGCGCGTCAGTCAGTGCCCTGGTTCCCGGTTTAGCTGGCGGGGCACCGTGCCGCCGGTCAGAACAGCGAGAAACTCTTTAAAGCAAGCAGGGCTTCCTTGCTCCTAGCCGGGCACGGGAATGATTGCTGAGTGGCATTGGCCCCATAAACTAGCTTAATTTTTGTTTTCCCCAAAGAGTCTTTTAATTAGCTAGAATTGGGTAATTTTGATTTGCTTCTTTTCTCTTTCTCTGTGTCCCATCTATTACCTTCTCTTTCTTTGCAATTACTTTGGCAGCTTCTTATCCCCAGGCCCCACTTATGGTACAGTGCTGCTTTCTACAATGTTAATTAATTATTGTGATAAATACTCATTGATGACCTACTATGTGCTAGGCATTGTAGGCTGTGAGGTGAGATAAGCTGTTACAGGATGTTGATTCCTAGAGCTACTATAATTAAGTTTCTTGCAGTAGGCGTGGGTAGAGATGGTCCGCAGCCTTGGTCCTTAAAAATATATGGGTCCCGTGGCTGGCATGGAGGTTGGTGCCTTCCTTTATGGCTAGTATTGGGAAACTTCCCTTTAAAATGGCCCTTTCCACTTGTTAGGCTAGCCAACAAAGATATTCTTCCATTTGTATCTCCCCTGGAGCTTCTGGACTGAGCTTTGAATTAACAAGGAATGTTCTGTAGAGTCTGCTCTGAGAAACTGGCGTTGCATCAAGCCATGTTCTGCATTTTGTATGTGACTATTTAGTTCTTTCTAGTACTTATATTGAATTTACTGTCATTTGTACATCTGTCTTTGCACTCTGCACAGTTCTCTTGCAATATTCTTTATGTTTAGTAAAGGATCATAATGTCAAATTTGAGTCATTACATAGACAAATGAGTGGATCTGAATATTGCCCATCCCATGCACATTTATTGAATTATAATATTTGGTTTCCTATCAACCCTTGAATGCCATTTGATGGCCCTTGCAAAGCAGTAATTTTTAAAACACGGGTAAATTCCTCATGATCTTTGAAAGCTTAATTCTTTTAAGAGCTTCACTTTGCAATTGACATTGAACACACTGTTGGGAATTAGGGCTAAGACTGTAAATGCCAGTTAGGATTTGCTGTAATGCAGTTGTAACTACCTTCCTCCCTTGTTTTAAAAGACTCTTTTAATTTCTTAATATTTTTTTCTGTTGCCCTTGGAAGAGTTTGCTGTCATTGGCCATGGTTCTAGTTCATGTAGGTTTGTATTTACTATGGAGAAGACTTTTCCCACAGGATTTTAGGACTGTCTCTTGAATCCTCTTGGGGGCTTGGTTTGCATGACCACAGTCCTGCAGAGGAATCCAGCCAGTGCCACCTGCTTATTAAGGGATTTTGTGCCAATTTGTTGGCACATAATTTGAGAATCAAAGCCCCCCTCCCCCCCCCGCCTCTGCCATAGTATATACATACATAGACAAATATTTTCCCCCAACTGCTGACAGTGTTCTAAGAATAGTTTTCTTGCCTGGCGCACTGAGAGCAAGGACCCGTCTGCAGAGGTGTTTACGGTTTGGGACTGTGCTGTAGTCTTGGTTGACTTAGCAGCCTGGCAGAGTAGACTTGTAGTTCATTGGACACTGTCTGTTTTTCATCTGGGCTGCTGGAGGGGCAATTCCCAGCTGGACAGGGCATCATAGAGAGCTGAGAATGACTTTTGCTCTTTGAGGGTAGTTTCTGTCCTGATGTCAAGCAGAGACCCTTAAGCTCTGTCTGGATCCCTTTGCTTTCACCTAGCTCTCAGTCACCCCATGGTCTAGGCTGGAGAGGGTTGCTCTGTGTTGTCGTATAAAAGCCAGGCACTCTCAGGGCTGGGGCAGGGACACTTGCTGTTGTGACACTTGCTAGTCAAATCTTTCTGGTAGTCCTTGCTATATTTCTTCTCATGTTTAATCATCTGGGCTTATGGAGTTTCTATGATGTGTCTGTCCTTTTGGGTGAGAGTTAGTAGAGAAGAAAGAAAACTCAAGGAACAATAGCTATAAAAAGATTATTCCATATTAATCTGGAAAGTTTTTAGAAATGTTAAACATACCTAATGTAGACACATGGCTATTAAATGTAAACAGTAGCAAAATTGCCATGTAGACCCATCTTGCCCTTTTGTGTCTTCTTCCCCCTCCTCCCTTCCTCCCTCTAGTCCCTCCTTCCTCCCTCCCTCCCTCCCTCCCTCCCTCCCTCCCTCCCTTCCTTCCTCCCTCCCTCCCTCCCTTCCTCCCTCCCTCCCTCCCTTCCTCCCTCCCTCCCTCCCTCCCTCCCTCCCTCCCTCCCTCCTCCCTCCCCCTTCCTCCCTCTCTCCCTCCCTCCCTCCCTCCCTCCCTTCCTCCCTCCCTCCCTTCTCCCTCCCTCCCTCCCTTCCCTCCCTCCCACCCTTTCTTCCTCTCTCAGAAAACTCTTCTGGGAGCCATTATTTTCTGGTGTCAGAGTGACTTTCTGCCTACATGGGATTCTTTAGTCTAGAATTACACCTTGACCTATATTATGGGTGTGCATGGAACGTGAATCGTGAGTTTTAAAATAGGAACATGAAGTTTCTGCCTTGAAAATTTAGGCCACAAGACCTGCCACTTTTTTAGGCGAAATTGTGTGTGTGTGTGAGACGTTATGTGTTTCACTGTTGGGCAACTAAAGCAAACAGCCCCCAGCAACTGTACTGTGAAGCGCTACAGGAACACTGGATTCATAGTCCCAGTTATTCCCAGTTACTGTTGCTTTTTCCCTGTAGCATAGGAGGGATTGAGAATAGTGTTGTGCTGTCTCATATCCATGTGATTTAAGTATGGATTGTTTTCTTTGAATTTCCACTAAAAATGGCACTTTGGCCTTTTAAGCTGTTTTTGTGAGGACTTTTCTTTCCACTAGGCTTGTTTTCCAGATAGGTCTTGGAAATTACGAAGAACATAGCTATAATTTCTCTCTTGATTGGCAGCTGAGAGCTTTCCCGAACAAAAATAAGGCTACACTGTGCCAAATGGTTGACTTTTCTAGAATAAAAACTCTAAAGGGTATGCAAAAAGTCCTCTGGTTAATATATTGGCATTCCCAGAACCCACTAAAACTCCGGCAGCCTGCCAGACACCACTTAATGAGGATGCAGAATGTCTGGCTCAAATCCCCATGAGCAGAAGGGGGTGGGGAGCTGATGTCCACACCCTTTATTAATTTTTAATGACTGTACTTTTGTTTTGCAGATCTTGCTCTGTACCCCCTCATGACTGACCCCCACCACACCACCCCTTCCCCCATCTATTTATTTACTCATTTACTTGGCATTGGAAAAATGTTGAGACTTTCAAGGTTAAGAATCCTGCTGAGGGATCATTTCTGTTTGCATAGGTTCTTTTGTTGTGGCTTTTCTTTCTTTTTCTCCCCTCCCAACCCTTTTTTAGAAGAGGAAGAGAGAAAAGGAACAGAAAGAGAGATGACAACTTTTTTTTTTTTATGATGCTTTATTGTCTGCTGGAAGAGAACCATTTACGAAACTTTAAGTTTGTCAGACAGTTTATATGACAGTGCAAGTTGGTGCTTGCCAAGCTCTAGACAGATTGCTAATGTTACATGACAGGGATAAATAAATTACCGCTGTCTGCAACACGCTTGCACTGCAAACGCACTCTGCAGCCGGCGTCCGGGCGCTGCGCACCCAGGGAGCCTGTTGGATGTGCAGCTGGGAGGAAGGCCTCTGCCTATTGCCTAGAATTCTGTGACTTGGTTCGGAAACGAAAAGGGTGTGTCTCTCACTTTTATTTTTGGCAGTGCTGCAGGGTGGCAGAATGCACGTAGCAGCTGTGTGTCCTTCGTTTTGCTGGGCAGCTCTGCCCCCTTGCCCTCCCCTTCCCCTCCCCCTCTCACCCCACCATATTCTTCCCTATGCACCGGCGGGGGGGGGGGGGGGGGACACACACGCATGGCACCTAGTCTTCCTCCCAGGGACCTGAAGTGGACAAAACTGAACTCTGTTCTTAGCTGCTCAGGCCTTAAGTTTTCTCAAAGCCAGGTTTCAGGCTGTTTACAAGTTGCGTTCTTTCTGCAGGTGCAGACATTGAGAACAAATTGTCTGAGATAAGTGTGTGTGCTGTCCTGGGAGGGGGCTGGGTGGCACTCCTTGGGCATAATGTACTTTCATCTCTGGCAGTTTGGATAGTCAGCTGGCAAAGTGACAGGTGTAATGAACTTAATGGTCTCGCTCTAGTTGTTAGCGGACACACTGCTCGTATTACAAAGCCACCTCCTAAGTTGGGCCCCTGCCAAATGACTTGCTCTTCTCTTTGCAGACAAGATTCAGGGCCTGGACTACTCCAGTGACGTTAAGGTCAGGAATGAGGTGGGTGTGAGCCAACATCTGTGTGTCCTCATCCACATGGTCCCTAAATGGACCTAGAATTTCTCTGCAAAGTAAAACCATTGCATCCATTTTGCAAAAAGGATCCATCCCATCCACCCTCGGCTAGTCAATCCTTCCAGGAGAGGTGTGGCAAGGACCCTCTGTGTAGGTGTGTGGACTCCTTGCCCCCCTGGGTTTGCAGAGTGGGAGGCTTCTTGCTGTACCTTGTCAGTTCCTGTGCATGGCCACCGTTCTCCAGAAATGGGCTGGGGCCTATGGCTGGTGGAGGCTCAGCCAGGCATGGTTTTCATTGCCTGGGGCCCCAAGGGCCTGCAACCTCTGCACAGAGTTGAGGAGGGGATTTCCATGGTAAAATCTCATGGTTTCCGGAAGGCAGGAGTGGAGAGCCCATGGCAGGAGGCCAGGCTGCTTTTGGAAGGGCTCCTGGACCTGTGGCGGGCCCGCCTCCACTAGGGCACTTGGTCAGAGAATAGTAGCGGCAGTTCCAGACACTTGCATAGCACTGACTATGCGCCAAGCTGTTCTTAGTGTTGCACGTATATGAACTAATTTCGTCCTCAGTGCAGCCCTGTGACATCTGGACTGCTGCATCCCCAGCTTGTAGGAAAGTCTGGAAATTACCCAGAGTCACACCTCTGGTAAATAAAGGGTGGAATCAGACAAAACCCAGGCATTCTCTCACTTGGGGTCTGGGCTTTGACTCTAGGTCGCCGAGGCTGGGCCCAAGTCAGAAGCTCTTCATCAGGGATCGTTCACCAGCGGAGTGGAGGAAGATGGTGCCCTTTCTCTCCTGTCCCAGAACAGGTCCCAGTGACGGCTCAGTCAGCAAGCTCCTTTCTTCTTCCTTCCTGCCTTTATCTGTGGCTCTGATTATGCCCCCCTCACCCCCGTTCCCCATTTTTATTTCTAGCCTCTGCTTTCTGTGCATATCATGCTGGTGACAAGAGCCTCGGTTTGGAGAATTGGACCATTGGTGGCTTTGTTTTGTTCATGTTGAACCTTGAGTCCCTCGAAAGACAGGTGAAGTAAAAATCAGCAGCAGTGTTGCTGGCTGAGGTGTTCTGCCCCATTCCTTAAAAACCTCTTCTGTTAGTCTTGTCTGGGTGTCGATTGTCGAAGCATTAGGACCTGTTTTCTTGGGGGGGGGAACTGAGGCCGGTGGAAGAGAAGCCCTCTGTCTGCTGTGGGTCTTGAGGGGGAGGCTGGATGAGGCCCTACTCAGTTGTTCGTTCACTTAGAAGGATCCAGCTCATCCAGTACGTGGAATGCTACCATTTTCGTTTCCCTTTGCTTCCCTCCTTTGAGAAAAAAAATGAAAAAATAATCCTATCTTTAAGATTCTCTATTTTGATCAATGAGGGCATAGATTAAACAACCACACGTATCGATGTGTACTTGTGAAATAGTATCCATTTTGGACAAACCTAAATGTTTGGGATTACATTGGGATTACATGTTTGGGATTACAGGACCTGCAGCGAGTTCCTAGAAGATGCAGATTTCCTTAGGCCTGGCAGGACAGCTCTTCAACTCTTGGCAAACCCACGGCAGTGGGGCAGGAACAGGAATCCATGGGAATCCATTGTAGCCCCTGAGCTCAGCCAGGTGACCGGGATGGCACTGTCCCCTATAGAATGTATTATGGTGTCCACACATTGTGGGGTACTTGATCCCTGCAGTCACCTGAATGGGGTTGGACAAATGCTGTCCTCCTGCGGGGTTGGTTGATGCAGGCCTCTGGAAGTTCCTGTTCTGGTCTATGCTCTGTCCTCCCCATCTCCACAGCAACGAGCACCCATGTTTTCACGTGGCATGTCCCAGAGTGCATCATAGTCGTCAACCCCCGGGATGTGCCCATCACGGCCTGTCAAGGACAGACATGGAGGCCTGGGTGCACTGGCTGCCAGTCCAGCTCTGCCCACTCTAGTTGAACCTGACTTTTTATTCCACAGAGTCTTTTAGGCCTGGCTGAAACCATTGCCACAGATCTAGTCTCTGAAATTCTTTTTTTCCTGATTATATTCTTATTGAGGATAATTAGAAACAATGAAACAAAGAAGAAAAAAGAAACAAAGAAGAAAATAAAAATGCCTAAAATTGTCTTTGATTCTACTACCTTTAGAAGACCTCTGTTAATAGTTTAGTAGATTCTTTCCAGGCTTATTTAGTGATGTTTTATAAAATTATATATAGAACTTACATACGTTTTCAGACTTGGTATTTTACCCTGAACGTTTTTTCATGTAATTTAAATATTCTCCAAAAGTACCACTGCTGATAACTATAACATTCTACTCTGTGGTTATATTGTTATTTTAAAAAAATTTGTTTGGGATATTGAGGGTGTTACCTGTTTTCTGTATTATAAATGATACCGCATTGAACATTTTGATCTATCTTTGGATAGATTGCTAAAAGGGAGGATCGTGGGTATAAGAACTTTTAGAGGGTCCTCCAGAAGTATCACCAGCTTGCTTTTCAGAAAGGATGGGGCGTTTTGTACTCCCACAGACATGAGGGTGGCTGCATCCTTGGCAGTGCTAAATATTATGATGAAAAAAATCTTTGCAAATTGGGCAGTAAATGTTGTGATGTTTAAATTTTCCTTTCCATCTTTTTGTTTTAAGAATCTAGGTCTATATCCTCTGGATCATAGGTGAGAAGAGTTTTGCTGTTTTCTAGAGTTTTGTTATGGGCAAACACAGTGATTTAGTGGATGATCTCAGGGAGGGATAAGATCTTTGTGCTATTTTAAATTCGGGATAAATTCTAGTTAGGTAGGTTAAGGACACTAAATAATCTCATATATTTTAAAATAAAATTAGAGGCTTTTGGGTCAAGGACTGCAGCTGGTTTTCCCTGCATCCCCACCCTACCCCGTGGGGTAACTTGGGCTCGCAGTGGAAGAGTGAGGGCCAGGAAAGAGAGTGGATTCAGTAGCCAGCTGCTTGAAGATGGTGTGACATCTCCTTCAGTCGCTTCTTTCCGTTTCGAAGGACCGCTTTCCGAGATCACACTCCTCCCTAGCCTTGTCCCCAAGGATGCCAACGTGGAATTCACCCTCTTGTGTTTTACTCGACGACTGTTGCACAACACTTGAAGGTGGTGCCTCTGCGGAGGGCACTCCCCTCCTTCCGTCCACGGGTTTGGCCACTTTCGGCTTCTAGCTGAGGCCTGGGCCCTTTTAGAGGCACATGCAACTATCAGCGGTGTCTGGCCTGCTAAGCTGATTGCTCCTGAAGCTTGAGAGAAAAGAAAAACCATCTTAGTAGATTTTGATTAAGTAAAGGCAAAGCAGTTTTGTTTTCTTCGAAAGGCAGCCTTTTCCACTGAAAGGTTGGGACCGGCTGGCCCAAGGGGAGCCATTCACAATGCTGGTTGGAGGGAGCAAAACATAACACCCGCGTCTTTGGGGCCAGTCCCACTTAGCTTGTTGTGTTCACACTCACCTTCATGCACTTGTTCGGCGGGTGTGGGTGCTAACTGTGCCCTGGGGTGCGTGGTGGAAGTGTGCCCCATCTGGGGCATGGCCTGGCGAGCGGTGGGCAGGGTCCTCTCCTCTGTGCTCAGGTGAGTGAGCCTGGCACCTCAGGCATGGATGGTGCCCCGCTCCACGTGGGCAGTTGTTTCTCGGCCTGCATCTCTCCCCCGATGGCCACGCAGTCAACCCCCTGCTATGTTCCAGGTGCAAACCCGCTCTTGCCATGGCAGGTAGTGTGGATGGTGCCAAGACCTTGGAGATGGAGCGTGCAGAAGACTGCCAGTGGATGGGAGGGCTGGTTGGTGGCCCCCCGGGTGGTCTGACCATGAGGGGTTAGGCAGCATCTTTAGGGGAGCTGCTTGTGCTGGGTCCCTTGCTGAAATTGGCTAGGAGTTTCCCAGGGAGTTGCGTGCTAGTGATGTTATTGAATAGTTTGCTGGAACATTTACTCAGGGCACTTTGGGTGACTGAAAAATACACCTTGTGTACTTTCCTTCTGTTTGCTGTTGGCTGATGTGTACGGGAGCTGACAGACTTTTGTTTAATTTGACCTCCCTGCATTTGGCTTGCTCCTTCAGCAGAATGATAAAATGCCAGAATGTTTTTCTAGGAGGGACAGAGGGCCTTTTTGGACATAATGCATGCATAATTTTAAAGGTGGAGGTAATGTTTACAGTTGGATGGCTTGGGTAAATGTTTGTTTTTCTGCTACTTCAGCTATTAAGATAAATATTGTACCCTTACAGAATTTAGCTTTCATCCTATTGGTGTTTAAATGTGAGATTCAAAATCTTTACTTTAGAAGAAGTACTTTACAAAATCTTTACTTCTTTAGTTTACTTCTTTAGTTTAGTCCTGGGATTAAAAAAATTTTTTTTTTCATCTGAAGAATAATGTAAAAATATTAAATATTGTACATATACCGTCATAACTACATAATTATGTAGTAAATTTAATCCAGAGAAATCTTACTTGTTTTCTGATAAATACAGTTGGACATTAAATGGAGTTGGAGTTATTTAATGGAACTCTCAGTGCAGTACTTTGCAGTGTGAATGCACCCTTTTACTGTTATAACATTGTTTATATATTGGATTTTAAAAATAGGGGCACATTTGTGTGCTTAAGGGGATGGCTTCCATTCTGGCGTCTGCCATGCAGCAGGCTGTTCGCCCTTGGCCCACCTGAGGAAGCAATGCCAGGGCAAAAACGTGGGCCTAAGCACAGCGCCCCCGCAGCACCCTGCTGTCCACCGTGTGTGTGGAAGTATTTCAGTAGATGTGTTGTAAGGGGGTGCTTATAAAGGGGTTGCTTTCCTCTCCCTCTCCTAGCTGTATCTTCCGGGCTCTCGTCTGACCCAGCCCTGGGGAGGCTGCTTGACCTTGGGAAGATCTGTTTGCCCTTCTATAAAACAACCATTTGCCCACCTTTTAGGATTAAATAAGATAATGCATATGCAAACCAGTTGGGAGAGGCTCAGTGAACTAGTGAGTGCTCAGTAAATGACAGCTATTATGAAGTCAGGTAAGTATTTGTGAGGAGGCACCTGCCCAGCCTGGTGTGGTGGAGACCCAGCTCCTGCCCTCTGGGGACTTGGACACTCAAAGACAGGATAGACTAAGTGTATAGGGAGCACCCAGCAAATAGGAGCGGGCAGTTTATAATCAGGTCTCAAGTTAAGAGTGGGAAACCCTATTTAAGCCATGAGTCAGGAAAGGCTTTGTACATGGAGAGAGTGAGACAGCAGGGTCTGAAGGTGAGCTCTGATGGTCTCATCTGTTGCCTTCCTTCCCTGCTCTATATTCTTGTGGAGCATTGTGATGCCCAGGCACTGGCTCTGTCCCCACACTGCTGGAAAGCAGGTGCCCACATGCTTGCTGCCTGGGTGATGGCCTCGCCAGGGTATTGGTGGCACCGGGAGGTATACAGGGCCTGGAGGAGCGAGGAGGACATCTGGGTCTACTCTGGTCGGTCAAGGAAGACTTCAGAGAGAGGCTGACTTTGGGCTGAGACTTGTGAAAGAACACAGTCCTGCCAGGTGGACAAGCAGGGAGAGGGTGTTCACAGTCACTGGCTTCTAGAAAGCTATGTGCACTGGGCTCTAGAAGGCAAATGTCAGAGTTTCAAACTTCTTTGTATAAGCATTTAATACATATTTAATGCAGTAGATGTGTGTTAATTTATAAATAAATACATGTGACCTGTGTGTGTGCTCATACTTTTTTGCTCATAGGAGTATGTGCTTAAAAAACTGAGGGACCTGGGTGCCTGGCTGGCTCAGTCAGTGGAGTATGCGACTCTTGATCTCGGGGTCGTAAGTTCAAGCCCCATGTTGGGTGTAGAGGTTACTTAAAAGTAAAAAATCTTTTTTTTTTAAAAGAAGATTTTATTTTTTCATTTAAGAGAGAGAGAGAGACAAGAGCACAAGCAGTGGGAGAGGCAGAGGGAGAGGGAGAAGCAGACTCCCTGGCGAGCTGGGAGCCCGATGGGGGGCTCGATCCCAGGACCCGGAGATCATGACCCGAGCTGAAGGCAGATGCTTAACCAACTGAGCCACCCAGGTGTCCCAGAAGTAAAAAAAAGTCTTTTAAAAAATTGGGGGACCACTGGTGGGCAGTGGAAACAAGTGTTCAGGGATGAGAGAGAAAGCAGGTGTTAAGGGTGAGCAAGGGGCTGGTTATTTCACAGGTCAGTAATGATGCATATAGCTCTTGAAATTTAGAACTCCGACTGCACCTACCCCACGAAGGGGTCAGCCTGGTGAAGAAAACTCTAAATTATTAGTGTTTGCCGCCAGCTCAGAATCCGTGTGCTATATTTTGCCACTTTACTGCCCTCACTTTTGCAGGTGCCTTTTCCTGAGTTTCCAGCTGTTGGAGTATGGTGAGGGGGAGGGGATTTTGTGCTCCATTTTAGGTAATATGAAATGCTAATAGGACTGCTTTGTTGACCCAGAGAAATAATCGTCAAGACATTGAGATTATTCACGCTCTGAGTAGAGGCACAGTTTTAGGGGCCACATGCATCCATGAGAATGGTGAAGTTCAATTAATATGCTGAGGGGGCCGTGGGGGCTGCAGGGATAAGTAAAGACGGGTTCTTTTCCTGCCTTCAGAGACTGTACATTATGGCCAGAGTTTTGAGTGTCAGACACATGGTGGTGGTAGTCGGTGAGGCAGCATGCAGAGGGGAGGGAGCTCCATGCTGACGGTGTTAGTGAAAGGGGCTCTCATGGGGGAGAGGTGGAAGGGCAAGAGGGCTCAGGACAGATTTTGTGGGGGAAAAAAAGACAGTTGACACGTGCCTCCATAGATGGCAAGGACGGGAAGAGAAAGGTTTGCTGGAAGGGTGTGGATAAAGGCAGGGGAACATGGAGGGGCATTTGGCGAACACCAGTCTGTTGGAGGCTCTGTCATTATCGGAGCCAGTAAATATTAGCTGTTGTCATTACCATTTTTGTTCTTGGGTCATGGCACTGGATTAAGGTAGGCAGGACTCCTTCTGCTGTGGAGTGCTTCCTCCCATCTTTGCTGAGAACCGAATCAACAGCCAGTAATGGTGAAGAGAAACAAGCCTGTTGGGAGACCTACCTTCTATCTTATTTCCTTACCTATTTATTTGCACTGGATACTCTGTCTTGACTGCGGTTCTTTAATACTCAATATTTGTCCACATTTCACAAAATGCTTACATTTCATCCTCCATGCAGTTCATACCAGGAAGCCAGGTTTATCACTTTCACATGGTAATAATAATGCTTTCTATTTGCAAAACATTTGTAACTTTTTAAAGCTCTTCACAGTATCTAATTTCAGGTTCCTTGGCTTTAAGGAACAAATAATTAATGAAATGTACACAGAAGTGTAATTAATGGATTTGTTCCTTACTCTTCTCTAATGTGGCTATTAGCTGAATGTGGAAATCAGACTGGAGTTTATTTTAATGTGCAAAACCTAATGGGAAAGAGATACTCTGTCATTGTCCAAGCCCCATGGCAAGGTATTTTCTGCAGTTGCTGGGACCAAGGCTTTGCCCCTTGCTTGCTGGGCAGGCAGTCAGTCGACATAATTTTGAGAGGTTAGGCTAAAGCACTCAAAGTCCAATTCAAGAGCGCAGCCAAACCACGCAGTCCTTTCTCAGATGGATTGTGCAGACCAGAGACCTCACGGAAGTGAAGTGTGCAGGCGGCCCCGGGTGGATGTGGGAGCCTCCTCTCATTTCTTCTCCTTTGTGAAAGGGAGGCTTGCTGGTGAGCCCTTTGTGGTACTTAAAAAGCTGTAGTAGGTTCCGGCAAATCTCAAGTGTCCAGCCGTTGGTCATGGTGGAGCAGGTACCCCGCACACCGTCATGTGCTCTGGGTCCAGTGCACTTGGGATCTCTGTCCTCAGCTTGTGCTTCTTTTTCCTCAAGGTGGTTTTGGCTTCTCTCGTGGTATCTGTTTGTTCAGCTTTGCAGGCAAGTAACCATCAGTTCTGTCTCCTTTTAGCCAAATCGTTTTCATTCCGAGTTGGGGCCCTCTGTCGCGGTTACATAAGGCTGTGCCCTCAGCCAGCGCCTGGCCACCTCCGCCCAGTTTGCACCTCTACCTCTTCTCCACTCAGCTATTTACTGTTGTGTGTGGCTCTGCTTCTTCCTCTGTGGTTGCCAAGTATTCTGATCTCCTTCTTGTATTCCAAGTGGAAGTCATTCATGCTGCCGTTCACACTTGCTTTGCAGTTTTCTGCTCTCTCTCCGCAGACCTCAAGTGCTGCGTCCTACCCTCCCTCCCTGAAACCGTGGGTGGAGACTGCCTAGCCCAAGTGCTCGAGGCCTGCTTCCTGCAGTCCTAGGCCCATAATAGAGACAGAGGCTGCAGGGTCTGCTGGCTTTTCCCGGGTTGGACTCCCACTGACAGTGGTTTAGTTATCGTTCAATAGTTGAGGTGGCAAATGAAGTGCTTTCTGATTTTCTTAGGTAATTAGTTTTCGTGATCAATAAGGACTGAGGCTCAGTTGGTAGCTGCACAGGGTGAATTAGGTGGAGAGCTTGTAATGAAATGGCCCTGCCTCTGAGGAAGGTGTCTGCCCTGAAGGGTGGTGGTGGTGCTGATGGGATGCGCTCTTTCCATCCCTTAGAAAGTGAACTTGTCTCCTGTACCATTCGGATATATTCTCTGCTGTTGGAAAATAGAGTGGTAACTTCATGGGCTTGTTCACTGATTGAGAGGAGATGGCAAGGTGTCAGGCAGCCCTTCCGGCTTGCATGCAGAGTTGACAGGGGAATGGCAAGCAGAACCCAACACAGAGTAGCTGCTTCTGCATGCTGGCTGAAGAACCGAGTCCCCTCTTGTTTGAAATACTCCCTTCTGTGACTATTTGCCACTGTCTCTGGTGGGGTTTTTTTTTTTTTTCTTAAGATTATTTATTTATTTATTTGACAGACAGAGAGAGCGAGAGAGGGAACACAAGCAGGGGGAGTGGGAGAGGGAGAAGCAGGCTTCCCGCTGAGCACGGAGCCCGATGTGGGGCTCGATCCCAGGACCCCGGGATCATGACCTGAGCCGAAGGCAGACGCTTAACGACTGAGCCACCCAGGCACCCCTCTGGTGCTGTTTCATTGACAGCCTTCTCTAGGTGTGTCCGAGCCCCTGGTCTCCCGACCTCTATGATGCGGCCCTCCAAGCAAAGCTGCCGAGAAGGGCCAGTCTCAGAGTTGGTGTTCAGTGGGGTCTCTCCCTTATCTGTCAGTGGAGAAGGTTTCTGAACTTGGAACCCTATACCCACATCTGGAAAGCTTAGAGGCAGGATTCTTCTGCATGTATTGAAATTGACTGTACCGTTGACCCTTGAACAACACAGGCTTGAACTCTGCGGGGTCACTTACACGTGGGTTATTTATTTATTTTTGGTAAATACTGTACAGTGCTAGAAATTAAATATATTTTCTCTTCCTTGTGATTTCCTTTTTTAAAAAAATTGTTTATTTATTTAAGTCATCTCTGCACCCAGTGTGGGGCTCAAACTCATGATCCCGAGATCGAGTCGCATGTTCTACCAACTGAGCCAGCCACGTGCCCCCCCCGTGATTTTGTTAATAACATTTCATTTCTCTGTCTTACTTTATTTTAAGAATATGATGTAGAGTACATAAAACATACAGAATACTTATTCTGTATCAAGGTCAACAGCTATTAATAGTTGAGTTTGGGGGAGTCAAAAGTTGGATTTTCAACTGTACAGGGGTCAGTACCCCTACCCTCTACATTGTTCAAGAGTCAACAGTATATTTACATAGAGGATCTCACCCCTGAACTCTGAAGTCCAAACTCATATCTAACTGTCTATTGGGCATCTCCAGTGTCCACTGGCCATCTCCAAACCCATGTCTAAAAACCATGTCCTGTTTCCCACCACAGCCATCCCCGTCGTCCCTTTGGTTCCCCCACCTGCCCTTCACTGTCTCAGTAACAGCGTTCCAGTCTGCCCAGTGATTCAGGTCACACATCTCGGAGTCCTCTTTGACTCTTTTTTTTCATAGTTCACCTCAATCCATCAACAGACCCTGTCTGTTCTGTCTTCCAGGTTTCCCCCAAACCTGCTCACTTGTCGCTGGCACGGCTGCTAGCAGCTCAGACCAGAGTCTCCTGACTGCCAACCCCCCCCCCCCCGCCCCGGCCCTGCACCCCAGGAGTCTAGTCTCAGCCCAGCAGTTGAGTACCTCCTCTGCTGGGGGCTCTGGGGTCTGGCAGTCTTCCCTCTGTGGCTCCTCCCCATGGGCCTTTGTGGTTGTTCAGCTGAAACTCCCCCTTGGGGGCCGCACATCTGTCCCTCACTTCATTCAGTCCTCAGTCAGGTGACCCTACTCAGGTGGCTGTCCCTGACCTCGGGCCCTGGCCAGACCCGGCCCCGGTTTTCTCCATCTGTTCGCGTTCAGGTTGTTACCCCCACACTGGGAAGTAAGTGCGGGAGGGCAGGCATGTTGCCTTGCCTCTCGTTCCCAGGAGGTGCCCAGCAGCAGCCTGGGGATCGCAGTGCATGACCAAGTGGACTCGGGCGGAGTGCGGGCCAGCAGGGACGCAATGCCGCTGGGCTGAGCGGTCTCCTCCCTCCTGCGTGGATGGGCTGAGCGGTCTCCTCCCTCCTGCGTGGAGCTACTTGTGGGTGCTGGCTGTCTCGCCTCAGTTCCCGTGGGTCAGGTCAGACCTCAGTGCAAACAGAAAGACCTGCCAGAAGGGCTAAAGTACAGCGGCAGAAGGGAAAGGGGTGCGGAGAGGCTGACATGTCCCAGGCAGCGACATCGCGGTCACCCCTCCCACCCCTTCCCTCCTGGGGTTTTTCTACTCACCTGCATTAAAGCTCTGTTTTGCTATTTCTTCCCAAGGTAAACTACGTGCTAGGAGTAGGAGAAGCAGTTGTTTTCCAGATAGACTCTTGCCTTCCCTCTCTCCTCCTCCATTTAATTTGCTAGCTAAATAAATTATGGATGAATTAGATACTATTTATGTTTCAAGAAAATTGATAAAACTGTAAAAGATCTTCAGATTTATTAGTTTTAGTAAAATCATCATAGGTACACATTTCATCTTCAGGGTGTCTCTACTATAATCTTGGTTCCCCTCAGCTGTTTTCTTCTGTCCTTGGGATCAGGAAAAGTTCAAAATGGAGAAAACTGTGGTCTGTGAGTCTTTCTTCCATCTTTTCAGAAAAGACTAAGTGTTTGACAGTTACCTGGAAGTCTGACTCATCCTCCAGACATCTGACTGTGCTTTTATTCCAGGATTAGCTACATCTTCTTGAGTTTTATTTTCTTGCCTTGGATTTAAAATCCACAAGGATGTGAAAACTAAGTACCTAGTGGAACAAGGCAAGAATAAGACAAATTCCAAATAGTGGCAAGTGGTACAGCAATTTATTTCTATGAGTGGTTTTTAGCTTGTGTGGTCTGTCATCACACGGGAGCCTTGCTTGTGAATGAGAAGGGCAGCCGTGGGTGGGGCAAGCTCTTTGCTTTACAGGTTCTTCCCTCCCATCCAGACCACACCTCTGCAGTCCTGCCTGACCCGCACATGTCCAGCCCCAGGCTGGGTGGCTTTTCTTGAGGGCCAAGCTCCAGTCTTTGCTTCCATCAGGAATCTGATTTAAATGACACATACACATGCATCTCCATCCGGAAAACAGACCGGAAGGAATTGCCCCAGGACGTTAAAAATAGATGTCTTCCAGTATAGTACTAAGGGTGATTTCAGAAATTCTGCCTTTTCACCTTTTCCATATTTCCTACCATGATCATTTTTATAACAAGAAAATTCCCAGTGAACTTGATTTCCTCAGGGTGTGGAATAAAAAGTCAGTTTCTGAAACATCGTGGAAAACAATTTGATGTGTGTCTTTTTAAGCATTTTAGAAGCACGGGTGGAGTTGCTATGGGGATGGTAAGGTTTACTCTCTGCAGAGAGTGGTTCCATCTGGCACCACACGCTCCCTGAGCCAAGCTGGGCAGTCCTACGCACAGCAGAGTTTCTCATTAGATGTGGAAACAATTACACATAGAATCATGATTCCATCTTTTTTCCCCTAAATCACCATTTAGCTTTGATCTAATAGCAGGACACAGTGCTAAACTGCTTTCCACAGCCTCTGACCTCTGTGCCTGTCATCATGTCTGAGACGGGTGCCTTGCTTACAGTCTGAAGGCGTTCTGTCTTTGCTGGTGGAGCCGGGGTGTTTCCTGAGCAGGGTGCACAGCATTGTACCTTTATCACGGTTGGAATTCATTTTCTTTTGCAGACGTGTTGACATCTCTTTGAGAGGCATTGTTTTCATTTCCCTTGGCTTCCCCCTCGAAACCATGGCCTCCTTCCCTTCCTGCACTTGCTTAGAACCAATGTGGTCCCATCTCAATTAGAGATGAGGTTTTAACATTCTGCACTGGGGGCATGCTGGGGACATGATGCATGCAAATAAAGTTCAGTTTTACATTTCATGGAGAATGAAACAAAGTGATTAAGAAAACCAGTAGGCTTCTCTTTGTCTGTGGGTCTTCAGTTACCACTGGAGGATTCCTGGGGCCGATGCAGTGTTGGAGATGCTGGTTTGGGGACGGCTGGCGGCCAGCTGGTTGGAATTGGTGGTATTCTCAGAAGCCTGGTGGGGGCCCTGAACTAGATGTCTGGGGACCCCATGTTGTTGCTGCTCTTGGTCTCCGTTTCGGGGTGTGCTCTTAGGCTAGTTCTTGTTCCCTTATCTGGAAAATGGGGGTGGCGATGCTTGCCTTCTCATAAGGTTATTGTGACCATCAGATAAGATGGTTCAGGTGTCTGCTTTGAAAAGCAGAGAACTGAGTTCTTGAATGGTGCGTTGCCCCCACATCCTGACCACTGGCAGGGTCCCTGTGTGTCCTACTGTGTCCAGCCCCCTTCCCCTGATGATCTGATCGGACACGGCTCTTTGATGTCATCGTGGATGGCCTTGTAGTACCTACAGCTTCTAGCTTAAAAGCCTGTGACGATGGACTGGTAGATGACTGCTGTGGAAGAACACTGTTTCATTCTGGCCTTGGAGACAAAGGTGATAATTTCACTCAGCCCCAGGATCAAGTGGAACCCGGGTGGTTCTACTTAATGGAAAAAGCAGTTGGAAGACATTCAGGAAACATGGATTCTTATTCCCAGTTCTGTCTCCAGGCAGCGTGGTCCCTGAGCAACTGAGCATCTAGTCCTTCAGTGGATGGGATTGCTTGACTGCCCTGGGCCAGGCACCGTGGGCACTCAAGAGCTCTGGCTTCAGTTCCCCCACTGAGAACTCCCTTCAGGTCAGCATTGCTGTCTAGCACTTCCTGCGCATTATTTCATTTTGTTCATTTAATTCACTTCTGGGGCTGGGTGGTGTTCTGATCATACACGCTGTTAAGATCTCGTCTCCAAAGGAGCGCCTGGTGTGGAGCCTAGTGGCTCCCTGGGCCCCTCCTGGGCTTGCCAGTTCAAGGACTCTGGTTCCTTGGGAGTCATAGCTCTTGGGCTGATTGTATAGGACACGGGCATTGGTGAGGAGCTGTTCCCATTCTGCCCTCACCCATTAAGTACGTGCTCTGAAGCCCCACCTAAAAACCCAGGAACTGCTGGGACCCAGAAACTTAATAACAACACCCGGTATATCTGCCTTTCTTGAGATGTAGGGGTATCCCATCACTTTGCCACCTAAGCACCAAAACAGATCTAGGATTTCTCTTTGTTAGTGTCCAAGATAGGAACTGGAGACAGAATCCTAAGGACTGACCATGATTAATGATAAAATGTCTTTGTCTTTGCTCTCAAAACACACTGCTGTCTGGCTTGTGCCCTTTAGGTGTTAGCTCCTGTTGGAGTTCCTCTTCTCACCTGGAAGGATATTGGAATTTCCTGTGCTGTGCAATCCTTTATTTCTAAATGCCCTTAAAGCCCTTTTGGATGGAACTAAAGCCTTTATTTGGGTTGCTAATTTTCACACCAAAGGAAGACTTCTATATCTTACTTTGTATGCTGACTTTCTGTGGTAAGCTGGGAGAGTTACTGGTTAGTTAAGAGAAAAGGGTGAGCGAGAGAGATGTGCCAATTAGGGAATTTTACATGCACAAAACCAAGAGACAGCCTGGTGCAGGGTGGGGGATGTGGGCTGTGGAGTCCCACTAACCTGGGTTCCAGTCTCTGCTGAAATGCATACTAAAGATGTGTTACTTTTCAGAATCCTGGAGAGACTAAAGGAGGGGATACCTGGGGTGGGGCCCGCACACAGCTGGGCCTGGTAGGGCTGCCTGTGTTTGGAGTGTGGAAATAAATGTTTATGGAGCTGGATTCAGGCTGGCTGTGAGACGGCTTGGCGAAAGCGAGGCTTGCCCACGACCCGCTGGCCCCAGCCCCTGCTCCAGCACAGCTCATGTGGCAGTTTCTGGACGGAGCCTAGAGCACTGCTGCTTGCTTGTAACTGCGGGGTGGAGAGGGCTCTTGTGTCCTCAGACCCAGCTTGCCGGTGGGGGTGCCTGGTGGAAGGGGAGAGGGTACTGGAAATGTTAATGCAGCTAATCCAATGAGATTAGCCTCCTGAGCTGAGGGATTTGAGGGAACAAAGGGTATTGAAGGGACCACTTAGAAGTTTAAACAGACTCCGTTCTCCCTTTTCACCTACGTCTTGTATAAGGATTTCAATAGCTCCTAAATGAGCTGGCCTGAATGGCAATAGCGCCCTTTTAAATTCTAATTAGCTGGTGAATTAACTAGTATGAATTTTGATTAGTTAGGATGAATTACAGGTATTAATGATTGTACAGTCTTAGAGCAAATGAAAGTAGCGGTTATCCAAAGGGGGCTTCGGCCAGCCATCCGGCCGGGGGTGGGGGTGGGGGTGGGGGGGACTTTAAATAGTCTCAGAAAGGCTGTGCTCTCTTTTCACACTGCATTCTTCACCCTTTAAAGCCCGGACTGGAGCAGCGTGAAGTGGGGACAAGACGCGGCCCCCCTCTCTCTCCTTGGTGGCCCTGGAAGGAGCGGAGCCCGCGTCTGTGGCTGGCAGGCCTCCAGACGCCCTCTGCGGTGCACCCTGCCACGCGGCTGCACCAGCTTCCTTACTAGAAAAGCCCTCGGCTGTTGCCTCCCAGGGCCGGCCTTGACCTGTTCTGGAGCAGCAGTGTTTATGTTTGCAGGGGCTGGCACTGCAAGCCCTCCCCACGCCAGTGTCGGGGGTGGGGTAGGGGGGTGCTGCTCCTGTTTGGCCAACGAAGGGAATTCATAAGTATATCAATATGTCTTTGGCCTTGCTGTGTTTCAGACAACCTTGCACGTGGAAACTCATTGCATGGTTACACAGGCGAGTGTTGTCCCATTTCAGTGATGGAGATGGGTCACACGCGTACTATCAGGGTGTTTTGGAAAGCGTCACCAGCTCATTTACAAAAGGCCTGAATGGTCTAGTGCTGAAAGTCCATCTTCTTTTTTTTTTTTTTTAATTTTTTATTCTTATGTTAATCCCCATACATTACATCATTAGTTTTAGATGTAGTGTTCCATGATTCATTGTTTGTGCATAACACCCAGTGCTCCATGCAGAATGTGCCCTCCTCAATACCCACCACCAGGCTAACCCATCCTCCCACCCCCCTCCCCTCTAGAACCCTGTTTGTTTTTCAGAGTCCATCGTCTCTCATGGTTCGTCTCCCCCTCCTATTTCCCCCGCTTCATTCTTCCCCTCCCGCTACCTTCCTCTTCTTCTTCTTCTTTTTTTTTTCTCAACATATATTGCATTATTTGTTTCAGAGGTACAGATCTGAGATTCAACAGTCTTGCACAATTCACAGCGCTTACCAGAGCACATACCCTCCCCAGTGTCTATCACCCAGTCACCCCATCCCTCCCACCCCACCCCCCACTCCAACAACCCTCAGTTTGTTTCCTGCGATTAAGAATTCCTCATATCAGTGAGATCATATGATACATGTCTTTCTCTTTTTGACTTATTTCACTCAACATAATACCCTCCAGTTCCATCCACGTCGTTGCAAATGGCAAGATCTCATTCCTTTTGATGGCTGCATAATATTCCATTGTATATATATACCACATCTTCTTTATCCATTCATCTGTTGATGGACATCTTGGCTCTTTCCACAGTTTGGCTATTGTGGGCATTGCTGCTATAAACATCGGGGTGCACGTACCCCTTTGGATCCCTACTTTTGTATCTTTGGGGTAAATACCCAGTAGTGCAATTGCTGGATCATAGGGTAGCTCTATTTTCAACTTTTTGAGGAACCTCCATACAGTTTTCCAGAGTGGCAGCACCAGCTTGCATTCCCACCAACAGTGTAGGAGGGTTCCCCTTTCTCCGCATCCCCGCCAACATCTGTCATTTCCCCCCTGTGAAAGTCCATCTTCTGATTGGCAGGTGCTTAGCAGCCTGGGCCCTCCCCTCTTGAGTGCCCCTGCCTTCCTCCAGGCTCTCACTCCTTACCCTCTTGTCCTTCCTCTGGGTTCTCCAGACTGGGAGGTGCTGCTTCACCTTCCCCCTTCCCCTGAGGCTTTCCAAGGCCATGTTCGCACCCTGGGCTGGCAGGTCCCCCCCCTCCACTGTGCTTCCTCAGAGTTTGGTCACAGTGTGTGCATGCATGTATATGTGTTGTGTGTGCATGTATGTCCCTGTGTGTTCACACCATTGTTTCCTATTGGACTGTGCTCATGCCCACAGACCACAAACTGTCTGTACTGTGCACTTTTATATTCCAAGGCCCCGCATAGGGCCTGCTGCATGTAGGTCTACAGTGATCAATGGGAGAATGCACAATGACCCAGCAGCTTTGGAGGATGTTGGCAGATTGTGGCCTAGTCTCACGCTGTTTGGCTAAGAGAGAATTGGCCTTGTTTTATGCAGACTTGGTCCCCTGCTCCTCTATTTTGTGTCCTGTTGGGCACCTCATGTGACCCAGTGCTAGTTTATGAGGACCCAAAGACGTGTTAAGTTCAACACTGAACATAGTGCTTCCTGTGTAATCGATTTCCCATCATTGTGGATTCATGAGTTCAGCCAGAACACTCTTCGGTGGTGACCTCCCACACGGTCTTCAGCAATTCTAACATGCATCATTGCTCTTAAAAGAAAAGTTTTGGGGGCACCTGGGTGGCTCAGTTGTTAAGCGTCTGCTTTCGGCTCAGGTCATGATCCCAGGGTCCTGGGATTGAGCCCTGCATTGGGCTCCCGGCTCTACGGGAAGCCTGCTTCTCCCTCTTCTACTCCCCCTGCTGTGTTCCCTCTCTCGCTGTGTCTCTCTCTGTCAAATAAATAAATAAAAATCTTTTTTAAAAAAGAAAAGTTTTGATACTTTGGGGCACCTGGGGGGCTCAGTCATTAACCGTCTGTCTTTGGCTCAGGTCATGAGCCCAGGGTCCTGGGATCGAGCCCCGCATCAGGATCCCTGCTCAGCGGGAAGCCTGCTTCTCCCTCTCCCACTCCCCCTGCTTGTGTTCCCTCTCTCACTGTCTCTCTCTCTCTCTGTCAAATAAATAAATAAATAAATAAAATCTTTCAAAAAAAAAAGTTTTGATACTTTGAGAGTTGAAGTGGGGCAGAGATCCCACCCAGAGAGAGCGTGCAAAACCTTGGCTATATTGAATTTAGCATGGTTGGACTGTGGGCATGTCTCAGGGACAAACATTGCAGAGGGAGCAGCAGGTGAATTCAGGCCCGAGGCTTGCCAAAAGGCCGCTGTTTGTGGGCCTTGATGGTTAGCCAGCCTCACGACTTCTTACCCCTCACTGGTTGTTGCAGGCGTTTCTCAGCTGAAGTTGGTGCTGTTTAAGGGCTCTTCATTCAAAAGCAAATTATTGCTCCTCCATCACAACCCCCCCACCTTCCACCAGGTTCATCTCATGATGGAGTCTTCTGGGTGTTGGTTTCATGGAACACTGCTGAGCACATCCAAGCCCATCCCACATCATAACCACTCCTGCTGGAGGCCGAGGTTGTAAAGACGACTGCCCCGCTGTCTGCCGTATGTCCGTATTTTACCGTAATGAAAAATAAGTGTTGGCAGGGTTTACGACTGAGAGACTCTTGTGTACCAGAGAGTAGGTTGGATTTCCGGAGAAGTGGCTGACCGTTACACCCACACCTTCTGCATGAGACAGCACGACCCTGTTAGGCTATCTGGAATGGTTTCTGTTGCCTGTGCTGGCTACCCTCTGCTGTGGGAATCAGGCTCAGGCCCCAGAGTCTAGTTTCATCACGTTTGAGACTAGCTCAGACCTATGTCTCCATCAGAGAATAGATCCCGTAAGGAGAGCTTGGATGCGTTCCCCCTTCTGTACGGTTGCAGTCTATTTATTTCTTTATGCATGCCCAGCTTCCTTCCAGAAGTGATTTAAAGACAGCTTAAAAAAATACCTGTAGTGTTAAAATAATAATAAAAGATTGAGGTTTTTATTTATTTATTTATTTATTTATTTGTTTATTTATTTATTTATTTATTTAAAGATTTTATTTATTCATTTGACAGAGATAGCTCAGCGAGAGAGGGAACACAAGCAGGGGGAGTGGGAGAGGGAGAAACAGGCCTCCTGCAGAGCAAGGAGCCCAATGCGGGGCTCGATCCCAGGACTCTGAGATCATGACCTGAGCCGAAGGCAGACGCTTAACGACTGAGCCACCCAGGTGCCCCTAAAAGATTGAGGTTTTTAGGAAGAAGAAAATATGTGTTTCAGCAGTTTTATTAAACCAGAGGAATGCTTCAGACCTGTTGACTTACCAGAATCCTTTATTTACACGTGTCCAGGAAAGTCCATCAAAACAATTTTTTTTTAGGATTCCAGTATTTCAGGTTTTACCAAAGAAAAGGAAATTTCAGGTGACCCCAGTACCAATTCATATATCTTTTACAGATAAGGGGTTAAGGTTTTTAGGACGTGCTCTCTAAATAAGCTGTTTAATTCCTACTTGTGTTTTGGTTTCAGGCCTGGAGCTGTGTTTGGGTGATTAGTGACATCTAATTACGGGAGGGCAGACAAGAGCTTTATAGACTCGAGTCAGATATAGAAGAACTACCTTCAAGCACTTACTAATGATTTTCATTAGGAAATGGATTTTTCAGAACAATAATACAGAGATTGATAATATTTTACCTTTTGAAATATGGTAATTATGGAATATTATGCAGTCTCTGAAGTACATAGAGTAAGAAATAAGAACTAAATGAAAAAAGTGTATTGTTTTATTAACTCTAATAAAAGTAAATTCCAAGTAGTTTATTTTCATATCATCTAACAGTTTTGTGTGGCCTTGCACTCAGCTCTGACCCCACTTGTCCCAACTTAATTTCAGCCGTTAAACAATTAGAGCCCCCCCTTAGGTCCAAATTAGCGCTGTCATCTTATTTATCGGGAGCACGGCCCTAGCTGCTGCTTTGTTTTCTCTCCGTTTTGCTGGGAGCCTCTAGTCTGCTTGTCTCTAGAGGCTCAGCTCTCCCGGTGGACTGGCTCCTCCTTTGTGCCTTTGTTCCCACATCCCTCTGTTCCGTGTGCCCTATTTGAGTGTCTCGGAGCTGTGTCTTTTACGATGGAAGCACTTAGAGTCTTCATGTCTGGTCCCAGCTGATCTTAGTTTCCCAACCAGGCTGTGTTTCCCTTGACAGCCACCTTGCCCTGGGCCAGCCTGTGGTGGGGGACAGGGCCCTGCCGCTTCTGGTTCTTAACCGTTGGGCATGTGATGAACTTCTGTGGAATGGGCATAATAACACCTCTCAAGCCGTGACGAGGAGACATGAGACAAAATGTGGGAACTGCACTCGAAACTTTACATCAGCATCCATCCATCCGTCCGTCCTCCCAACTCCACCTACCTGGCATTTACTGAACTAAATTGCCAAGCATAAATGAAATTAATGTTATGGTGAAGACCCCCAGTTTTTTCTGTTACCTACCTGTATCTCTCTTTTTGTTATTATGGTTACTAATTAACTTTTGAAATCTTTAAATATTATTTATTGATCCACATAGAGTATGTTGTGGTTAATATGATCACTTAAATCTACCCTGCAAGTGTTGTCATCAAAAGTTGTGAGATCGAGCCTCACATCAGGCTCTGGGCTGTGCATGGAGCCTGCTTAAGTCTCTCCCCCTCTCCCCGTCCCTGCCTCTCTCTCCCTCTCTCTCTAAAAAAAGTTAAATTTAATAAATATTTAGAAAGTGTGTATCATATGTCTCATTAGCAATTTTGTCAGATGCTCTGGAAGAAAAACAAAAGCCCATGAATTATCTGTGTCCCACGGACCTCTCATTTTGGGTAGGGGGAGCTCATTACTTTTTATGCACATGAGATCCTTGGAGAGTATTGTCATCTGTCTCATTTTGGTGGGCCTGCAATACACTCCATTTGGTGGAGGTGATGGACGGGTTCCCGAAAGTGGAGCTTTGCCGTTGTCAGTGCCATAAGGGGAAGATGTCAAGAAATGCTTTTAAGGGGTGAGTAGTTTGTATGAAGTGTGTACACAGGAATGACCCTGACTTTTAGGGACCATGTGTCCCTGCATTTGGAAGAATACCGTGTGTGTCACCCAGTGGGTTCTGGACCTTGTGGAGTGCTGATTATACCGTGGCCCCACCCCATGGGAGGCGAGCTTAATTCCACCCTGGCCCCACTGTTAGTGAGCTCTCATTCAGTAGTACCAGGGGTAATGGGGGAGAGTCAAGGTGAGACAAGCAAGTGAGGGGAGAGTTTTTTATTTATGCATTGGATTTAAGCAATTATCAATTTGGGGAGGTGCCTGAAGTTTTTGCTGAGTTTGTTCTAGCAGGAAATGCTACTACTTCTAATTAATATTCATGTAAGACTTTGCCAAATGCATGCTATGTAGATATTGTTGTCATCCTTGCTTTCCAAATGTGAAAACTGAGACTCAGAGAGATTGAGTGATGTGCCCAAGTCAACCCGGGGCGGAAGGAGTTGGCTCTGTCCCTTAAACCCACATCTTGGACCCCGGCTCTCTAACTTGTTGCTAAGGATCGTGGACAGCAGAGATGAGAGCAAGCAGCATGATCATTTCTGCTTCACGATGAGCAAGGGAAGCGATATTGGTTCCCAGGTCACCTGCACAGACCGCAGCTCCTGGCTCCCAGATGTGAGCATGGGCCTGCCCGTTTCCTCTCTTCTCCTGGGCTTCTGTGTTGACTTGCCTGCAGCCCAGTGGGAGGACTAAGGGAACAGGCATGCAGAGTGAGGAGGTGTGTGTCCAGCATGTAGTGGGACTCAGGGCTCAGTACACTGTCGCTGTCATTACTCATTTCTGCAGAGTGGGTCTCTGTCTGGAATTACAAGGCGGGCACTGACAGATGTATAAGTAGATGCTCAAGAGCAAATTAAAAATGCATTGTTAAAAATGGATTCAATGTGTGAACAAAGATTGGCATGAAGGTTGGGTCCCAGTATTTTTAGAGGCTAATTAAAGTGCATGAACAATGATAAATTCAGATAACCCATATCGTCTAAAATCCCCATAAAGCATTCACTAAAGAGCTAATTGCATGGGACGCTGTGCCGGCAGCCTGAGAGGTCCAAGTGGTCTGCCATCAAGTTCCGTCTGCTTTGCCTGTATAGAGATCAAACTGGGTGCCCATCGGTGCTGGCCCTGAGCACCTCGGCTGTCCAGCACCTGGTGGCGTGCATTCGCTGTGTTTCCGCAGCCCTGAGTTTGGGACATATGTGGAGTTCTCCCATGCCACTTGTCTAAATCACTCGCAGAAATCTGCGGTCAGGTTTCTGTAAAGTGCTTCATTGGTGATGGGGAGAGAGGGAGAGAGATTTATTATTGATTCATGTTCACACACCAAGACTGTGCAGATTGCTTCCCTTTCTGTGGCCCCTGCAGACGCCACAGCCCCTCCTGGGTGACTGGACCACAGTTTAGTGGCTGGAGTAGGTATTAGAGTGGCCAGGGTTCTACGTGATTCACGGTGATAGGATTCCTGGTGTTTGTCTGTTTTGGAAAACTGGCCTCCAGAGATGAACTGTGGAGTGAGCTGTGTCAGAGGCTGTCTTCTCCCATTGCAACATTTAGCTGGTTTATTTGGAGGACCTGGTGCTCTGCAGTCCCAATGTTCTGTTAGTCACACTTAGAAATGAGAACATATGCACTTAGTAATCTCAGGGTTAGGTAGTCTTGCAGGTAGATCACAAGATCTATAACTCAGGATTTTTAAAAGGTTAGTTTTGTTCCTGAAATTCTGTGATGCCTTTTTTATCTACAAGAACTTTAAAAAAATTTCCTAACAGCAAATGTGTATTTATTGCACACAGATACAGTAATGGCATGCTAAGGACAAAAAAGACCAGGCTAAACTCAAGACCTTTAAGCATCATCTTTCAGAACACATCCCTCCTCACGAGGAGTCTGTTAAATTCCAACCTGACTAGCTTTTAGATGCCAGGAGGTAGTAGGTCTTATGTGTTGCATTTTCAGGGTAGCTGCAGGATTTTAAAATCCATATCCCTTCCCTTTCTATCACTAAGCCACTGCTTTATTTATTTATTTTTAACCTTCCCATCAATTACTTTGGAATAACTGTAGATTTCTGGAAGAGTTGCAAAGAAGGTGCAGAGAGGTCCTGTATGCCCTTCACCCAGCGTCCCCTAGTATTTCCATTTTGCCTAACCACTGCATACTGACTGCATTAGCATTGTGATAATTTGATCACATATCAAGTTGACTTTGGTACAGAACTGCTAACTAATACCATAGACTTGATTTGGATTTTACTAGCTTTTCTACTGAAGTCCTTTTTCTGTTCTTGGATTCCATCCAGTATGCCACATTACATTTAGCCACTGCCCTTTTTTATTCTTTAAACAATTTTATTTTTAACTTTTTATTATGGTAACATTTCAAACTCTCTAAAAGTAGAGAACAAGAGAGTGAGTCCGAGTTGGTCATTACCCATTTTGGGTATTAGCCTATGGCTAATCACACTCTGTTGCCACCAACTCTCTTTTCCTGTTGAGTAACTTGGCCTTAGATGGGTCATTGTGACCCTCCCTCAGCAGTGCCCTTCCCACGTGTACCCGCAACCTGTGGGATCTCACCTGGCATGCTTGTGTGTTATCATGTGGTCTCTTCCTAATGCTCCAGGGCTGCTGCTGCAGGCACCTTTAAATGCAGACTTGGTGTGATCTTTTTCCTGCTTTTTGCCACAGTTTCCAAAGAGAATACTCTACATGCAAGGAATATGGAGTAGGATTTGTTTGAAAAGTCTCTCTGGAGTCTTTTTATATGGCACTTGCAGTTTGTGTTTGTTATTCATTGTGACCCAGTATGACCTCAAGGAAAGGTCCATTTGTCTAGAGATATGTAACTGTAAGAGCCAGGCTAGAGGGCAGGATCTCACAGAACAATGGCTTTACTTCCATATCCCACCTTCCCTAGGTGCCCTGGATCCGTACAGCATCACTTGGATGCCAAGGGATTGAAGAGTTACCCCTTGCTGCAGATGTACTCCTTTCTGCTGGCAGAGCTGTCTTTCTTATGCTTTCCCCCTGTTATTGGCTGGTGCCAGGCACAGGCACCTCATTAACTTCATTAGGCGTTATCTGGTAATTGTTTGTTGAGTGAATGAATGACCACCAGACTACTAATAAATAGGTTTATGGGTTTAACTGCTAAGCTACTTCACACCAAGGTGTTAATAGCTATTAGTGTTTTCAGAATTGAGCCCTCAGGATCATTTACATTTTAAGGAGATGGTATCTTGAGGAACAGTTGCTTAATCCAAATGTGGAATTCTTGACCTGTGGCCTCCTTGGAGGAGGCTAGGATGCCTCTTACTGGTCTTCAAAACAAATATGTGACTTCTATGAAAACTCAATTCTGCAAATGATGCAAATTGAAAAGAATGTTATTTTTGTGGTTGCACAGAAATGATTCAAAGGGGACTTGGGTCTTCCAGTGAGAAACAGGTCATGTTGGAAGCCTTCCCATATTGGAACAAGAATAAGCCTCCTTGCTGAACATGAAGTTTTTAGTGAAAAGTAGATGTCACTGCTGAAGCTCAAATGCAAATATGCATTCATTTCTTCAACAGTTATTTACTGTGTGCATTCTGCCCGGTGCACCCGGGTTCTGGGGACCCAGCGGAAGGCCACAGCCCTGTGTTGGACCAGGTGACTGACCTTTGATGCACATGAGACATATTTCCAGTAGCCATTGCTAACATTATTATAATTATGAATAGAAACCTGAGACTGATGACAGGGTTGCACTGTAGTCATTCCATTGGAACGTGGTGGGTCCCCAGTGCAGCCTTATTAGGCACTGGGACTGCTGCACATGTGGGTGACAAGGTCCGGCCTCTGTACTTAGTCATCTTCAGAATTAGGAATTCATTACAGGTAGATATCGACGCATTTTTTTTGTGTACCTGTGACATACAACTGTGACATTGTAACTCTGTGGTGTCACATAGTGTCCTCATGTGAATGAGTCCACACTTACAGGGTGGAATCTCAGACACGACGTGTGTGGCAAATATCTGAATATATAATGTGTAAGGGCTGCTGAAGAATGTGAAGAAGCCGGTGGGAGAAACTGGGATGCCGTTGGCTGATTCTACAAGCAAAGCTTACACGAAACATTGAGAAGCAGCCTCCTTTGCCATCTTCCTTCCGTGTCCACAGTCATGGCTGCACCAGGATATTGGAAGCTGGGCCCTGTTCTAGTATAGTACCCATCTAGTCGTGTTGGGTTTTTCTTCTGTTTATTTTGTATGTCGGCGTTTTGCTTATTTTCCAAACCACTGGCCGCACCACGAGGCCTCCGAGAACAGATGGCACGAGACAAACGCATGCTCGTGTGGAAGCGGGGGCAGCCAGAGGGTCCAGGGTCCACGCCTGCCTGCTCTTGGCACACGGCCTCTCCCACCCCTGCTCCCAAGTCTGAGTGATTTCTGCCTGGTCTGGGCTCTGGATGCAGGATCAGACTGCTGGGTGTCCCCGGGGAGCCCCGAGTGGGGGATGCTGCCGTCAGTCTTGATGCACTGAGGTGCGGACAGGTGCCGCAGGGGGAAAGTGAGGGAGAAGTGTCCAGCATTGCAGCTCCCGAGGACGTGGGGAATGGGCAGCAGAAGCCAGAGCCTCCAGGTGACCGGAGGCAGTCCTTGTGAGGCGAAGCCTGGCCGTTTTTGTATGCGGCCGTTCTTAGCATGAACGGGCTTAGGCTGTTTCCTGAAGTGTGTCATTTACTTCATTTCTTTATAGAGAGTGTAATAAGAATCTAGGAGGAGTAATATTTTAAAAATCCTGTTTTTTTCTTCTTTCCCCTCACTATTTGATGAAATTTCTAAGCCTGCAGGTAAACTAGCATTAGGATAAGCTAATAAGTCTTTCTAATGACTGATTTAATACCAGCAGGCAAGGTTCCTTTTGGGATTAATTATGGCACAAGGTGCTAATGGGGGTTAATTTGTAAAGGGAGATATGGTGTGTATTACCTTATGAATTCTGCACGTAAGAGAGGGAGAGAGACAGAGACAGCACGAAAGAAGGAATATATTCGATAACAGAAAAAGCTGGAATTCAGAGTCGTCTTTTTGATATTAATGTCCTAATGATCAGGATCTATCATATTTTTATTTCTTTTCTGTAGAATTGAACACAGGCTCTCTTGATTGGGCACAGAGCACTTGGCCCTTTACACTCAGGTGTCACTGACCGTGAGACCTTTGCGTGAGTTCCTGACAACCTGCTCACTGACTCAGCGAGCTCAGCCCAACCTCACAGAGCTGACTGTAAAGTGGGGAGAATGCAGGGATCAAGCAGTCCTGTGAATAGATGTAGACTTGCTTCTGGGAGAGCTGGCGAGGGCAAGCATAAACACGAGAGAGGTTCTCTGGTTTCCTGGGGCCGTTGGGGATGTCTGGAGGTGGGAGCTGGGCGGTGAAGGGGAGCCAGCCCAGAACAGGTGCTCACAAGAGAGGCAGGGGAACAGACTCAGCGACTGGGAGTGGAAAGTAACAAGGGCTGGGGGTGCAGCAGGCCAGGGTAGGGGTTCTTGCAGGAGGCTTAAGGGTTTTCTCCTCTGAGACGGTGGGATCTTATAGGCTTTGGGAAGTCACTGGAGTGTTCAAAGCTGCAGGATGACAAGCTCTGTTCACTTGGTTGCAGAGTAGAGACTGGGCAGGGGTATGGAAGGTCTCCCCTTGCACGGCCAAGGAAGACTGGGTGCAGACCGGGCACAGGATGCTTTGTGGCTGCTCACCTGATCTAGGGGCATAGCTGGGCCTAGAGCTCCAGGGACAGTCTTTGCCCTTACAGATACATCCAATATTGTGTTTCTGAAAAGCTCCACTGTTAACGAAGATGGGATTCTGCGTGTCTAGGTGGTCAGGGAAGGCTTTATCATTCAGGTGACATTTGAGCATGGACCCAAGGGAGTGGCCTATGTGGATATTTAGGATGATTTCTAGGCAGAGAGAACTCTGTGCGAAGGCCCTGGGCAAGGTCATGTGGCTGAAGAGGAGCAGGGGGAGGGGAGAGCGAGAGGAGGGAGGCCAGGGGTGCAGGTGGGCACATGGTCCTATGCGGCCCTGTAGGGCTCTGGTGAATGGGTGCCATTCCAGGTGTGGAGTAGAGCAGTGTCTCAGCTTTGGTTCATGTGGATCTCTTTGGAGTGAAGTGGGTGACGGTACAGGAGGCTGTTACAGTACCAAGTCCCAAGAGATGAGGGTTTCCCAGGTCAGGGTGGTCCAGGTGCAGAGAATGAGCCAGGACTTGGAAGGCGGAGTGTTGAGGATTTAGTGAGGGCTGAGAAAGACAAGGGTGCATCCGAGTTTTTGGCTGAGCCACTGGAGTTGTATTTTATCAGGTTGGGGCAGATTAGGGAAGGAGCAGGTTTGATTGTTATTTTTTATAAGGAGACAATTTTTTATTGTGATAATAATAATTATTATTAGTAATAGCAGTAGTGGTACATGGCCTACTTTTATTACTATGGTTTGTTGTCTTCTTGTTTCTGCTTAACCTTTGTGTACAAGTAACCTTTTAGAAAACAGTGTACCACTTATTTAGGACATTGTGAGTGTTAGTCATTGTCCGGAAATGGAACGGAGTTTCTTTGCAAGAAAGATCCAATTTAAAGCGCTTTAATTCCCTGGGGGAGGGGGTGCTGTATGTACACAGCAGGTTTTAATGCTCTATTATTCTATCGAAAATTAGAACAGTGATTATATATGTTGACAGGACTCAGATCCATGAACTGCCCTGAATCTGGTGGTGGGAACTTTGGGAAGTAAACTAAATCTGTTTGCTTCCTCTAAAAACATCCTCCTTGTATCGGAGGTGGGTCCTATCTATGTGGGGAGTAGAAATCACTCATCTTTTAAGTTAGAGTCACTTTCCTGGCTCTGTTATTCGAGTTACCTCCCTGTGATGCTGGTTAGAAATGCAGACTCTCAGCCCTGCCCATGCCCCACAAATCACAAACTGCCTTTTAACAAGGTCCCCAGGGGTTTCGGGCACCTTAAAATTTGAGAAGTACTGAGTGAGAACAATGTCAGGTGTTTCTGAAGCCTAGCTTCCGGGTGGGCATTTCATCAGGGCTGCTGGGTTTCCATCCAGAGCTGGTGTGAACAGGGTCAAGTTACAGAACACTCCCAACAGCATCTCCAGCGGTCTGGCACCCTGGGGATGCTTTCTTAGAGAGACCTTTGCAAATGAGACCCCTGGCAAGCTAGTATGTGCACTGGCATGCAGTAGAGAGCCTTCTCTTTTCTAAGAAGAGGGTCAAAAGCAGGGGGTTGAGTGAATGGAGGGGGAAAGCCCAGGTGCCTGGGCATCCCATGCTGCAGGTGCACTTGGTGGGGTGAAAGGAAATTCATATTGCTGAAATGAAGTAGCTGTTTGATGCAGTTATTTGGGAAACATTGCCCATAGATCTCAGAACTGTTTGTTGCATCTTCCTTAAACATTTCTCTTGTCAGAATGATGAGAAAATTGCCTGTGTGGGAACTCTGAGAGGTGCAAATTTGTTAATACCTCCTTTGACAATGGTTTGTATTCAGAGCTGTTTATGAGCTGTCACAAATCATTTCCAGTTACAATATGCTGCCGTTAAATCAAGTAGCTGTGGAAGAGTCTGGGAGAATACATGTGGCCTCATGGCCTCAGCTCAAGGAGGGCCCAAGGATGGACGCTGTGGGTCTGGTTTTTAAATTGGTGAATTGAATTGTAGAGTGAAAATGGTCTGGTTCCTGTGGAAAAGCTCTTTTTGAAAATCGTCCTTGTTTTAATGGTCTTCAGAAGGGTAATATTAAGGCATAAGTTTGAGACTCAGCCTTTCTTTCAATGGCTAGCATAGAGAGGAATTCAATGCCTGTCCTCTTGTTCTTTTATGATAGTGTTTGTCAGACTCAGGGATGGTGCTGTTATCTGTTCTCATCACTGCTGGAACATGGCATGCAGTTGCTTTCCCACTGGTAATGGTGCATCTGCCCTGACCCATCTGTCCTACCCCATCCACCCTGTGCTCATGGCGGACATTTGCAAGATGGTTGTCTGGGGTTCACAGTGGCCTCGAACTGTGAGAAGCTGAATGATCTTGTGGGGTGTTTTATTGTTGGTCTGGATGCATTAGAGCGGTTGTTCTCAACTAGAGGCACTTTTGTCTCCCAGGGGACATTTGAAAATGTTTGGAGACATGTTTGGTTATCATAACTAGGAGGTAAGAGGTGCTGCCAGCATCTAGTGTGTAGAGACCAGGGATCCTGTAAGTGTCCCAGAGTGCACACGACAGTCCCCCCAACAAAGAATCCTCCAACTCCAGTTGTCAGTAGTGCTGAGGTTGAGAAACCCTGCTTTAGAGCTAGGGGCAGTTTTGACAGGTGCACAGTGGTGGGTAAAGATTAGAACATGTCTGTTGGCCAGATAGAGGTTGAAAAGATGTCCGATCTCCAGTGTCTGCTTCTGTTCCTTTTTCGCATGTTTACTTAATAGTCAGAAAAGAAATTCCATTGTCCCAAATCCGTTTTTTCTAACCCAGGACAGGTAGTCCCAAACTGCTGAGGTTTGGGTGGCAGACCCCTTTATCAGAGGTAACCCTACTTCTCTTCTGTGCTTCCAGAACATTTTGCGTAACAGTGAAGAAGCACATCTCTAAAGCCATAATAAGCCTTTTCTTTTTTAAACTCTTGGTTTGTCTTAATCAGTGAATTCTATGAAACTCTTTCTCATTAGCATTAAAATGGAATCTGCTAATAAGATAGCCACTGGGACAATAGTGAAAATGCTGGAAGTGTGATACATTTTCTTGAAGATTTTATGGTCACTGAATTTGGATATTTACTTATATTTTGCTTTCATGACCTCACAGTTCAAGTCTCTCAAGAAATGTGTGCAGTTGACTGGAGGGAAGTCCAGGGGATGGAATATCCTGGTGCCTGTGCACCGAGCTCCAAGCCCTCTTCACAGCTGCCCTTCCTTCTTCGACCAGGTCCCTTAAAAGCTTTTGTCGTCTGATTACACCTTACAGAAATTTGCAGTTAAGAAATCTGGTGTTAATTAATTCAGTATTTAGGCCAATAGTAGTTCTTTCTAGCTTGTTACTAAGGCTGTGCTTCAGTCCTTCATGATACAGAGTTCCTCTTTCCTTGGCTGGATTACCGACAATGTTCAAAGGAGGCAGAGAAAGGATTGTAACGGAGTCTTCCCAGAAAATGCCCTCTCGTGGGAACTCATAATTTTAATCCAGAATCGACTGCTGCTGCTGCCATACATAACTGGACCCAGTGCAATGGCAGACCAGTGAGTCCCGGGGCAGTTTATAGCTTATCATCTCATGCTCATTTCAGGATAACAGCGTGTCCCTCCGTTGTTGGGAGACTGCTGTTTTCTTGTAGCACATGGACAGTTGCACGTGTCCTCAGTGAGAGGTGAATTTGCATCATTTGTGGCTACCTCCTCATTTCTGATGGACTTTTGGGTAGAGTGAATTTTAGTGCTAAAACATCCCACAGTTGTAAGCCCTTAGAGAGGTACTAAAATACTAAATAAAAGAAACCACAAGCTTTAGAATGTTCTATGATATAGATTGTTAGAGGGTTTTGGTTCATTTTCTTCACAATTGTTTCTTTAGCTTGTTTTCTGATTTTATCTATGTGTGTATATATATATATATATATTTTAAAGATTTTATTTATTTTTTGACAGAGAGACAGCGAGAGAGGGAACCACGCGGGGGAGTGGGAGAGAGAGAAGCAGGTTTCCTGCTGAGCAAGGAGCCCAGTGTGGGGCTCGTGGGATCATGACCTGAGCCAAAGGCAGATGCTTAATAAGACTGAGCCACCCAGGCCCCCCTCTGTTTATATTTCTATCATCTATCTGTATTTCTGTCATCTTTATCAACTATCTGTACCTATTTCTACCTATCCACCTGTGTGCCTTGTCTATCTTTATCATCTCTATTTCTGTGTATCCATCCATTTGTATATCTGTTTGCCTGTCATCTACATCTATTTCTACCTATATATCAACTATCTATCTATCTATCTATCTATCTATCTATCATATCTATCATCTATCATATCTATCATCTATCTATCGATCATCTATCCATCATCTATTTATCTATCATATCTATCTATCTATCATCTATCATCTATCTATCTATCTATCATATCTATCATCTATCTACCTATCATCTGTCTATCATATCTATCATCTATCTATCATCTGTCTATCATCTATCATATGTATCCATCCATCTATCATCTATCTATCTATCTATCATCTATCTATCTATCTATCTATCTATCTATCTATCTATCTATCTATCATATCTATCTATCCATCCATCCATCCATCCATCCTACTAACAGAACTCAAGGAGCATGTATTCTACCTTCCCCTTAAAGAGAAAAGGCTATAATTTATTTTCAGACGCTCTCCTAAGAGCACATACTGCTTTTTTATCGAAGGTCATTGCTTTGACCTACTGATTTTCATGTGGCAGTCCATGTCCTACAGCTTTGGAAACACACCCTTTGCTGCCTGAGCTGCTTTCTGGCCACAGCAACAAATATGTTCTCTTGTAGCTGATTGCTACCCTTGAAACAGTACCTTCTCCAGCTTTTCAGAAGCCCGTTCAAGAGCTCTGAAGCCTTTCTTTTTTTTTTTTTTTAAAGATTTTATTTATTTATTTGACAGAGACACAGTGAGAGAGGGAACACAAGCAGGGGGAGTGGGAGAGGGAGAAGCAGTCCTCCCGCCAAGCAGGGAGCCCGATGCGGGGCTCGATCCCAGGACCCTGGGATCATGACCTGAGCCGAAGGCAGACGCTTAATGACTGAGCCACCCAGGTGCCCCTCTGAAGCCTTTCTTTTTGCCTCAGGAACCTACCTGGAAAAGATTGTCTTTTATATAGTGTCATAAGCAGCTGACATGTAGGACAGCACTTTGCAAATCTTTCTCTGATCTGTTTTGAGAAATAGCAGAGTAGTATTGGTTTTACATGAACTTGACCAAATTTGTTCATGTTTGGGGTGAATGGGGGTGTACGACAATTAGTGGGGAATGGTGAGATTCTTAAGTATAGTTATTTCTGTGACTCAACCAATTATTTCCTTTTTCATATTGCATTATTTGTTGTTGCTATTCTTTCTCCTGCTATTTCCTTCTCTCCTTGCAGATGTCTTTTTTAACCTCTGTCTCATAGACACAATAGTCACCTGCACCCATCTGACTTAGCTCATCACCACTGAATGTAGCCCATTTTGAGGACAGTATACCAGCTGGAAACATCCCCAGGCTGGATTGAAATGTGCCTCCTCTGGCCATGACTAAGAGCAGGGTTTGCTTTTCTTCCATGTTGGCAGATATTTGAAGACACTTCTGATGGGTGTCTTCTGATGCCCCATCTGATCCTCCTCTTTTCTGGGTTGGATGGCCCAGCTTGCCTTCCTTTGTACTGACTGTCCCTCTTTGTTCCTCCTTTAGATGAGGGCGTGCTCACCAAATGGTGGCAGGAGTGTTTTCCAGAGCCCAACTACAATATACTGTGTCTTAGAGCGGCAGGCTTGGTGAGGTGAGCAGGGCACTGGCCAGGAGGAGATGCTGGGGGCATTTAGTCCTGGCACCAGTGAACAGCATTCCATTTACTGGTGGAAAAACAGATCAGTGGGTTCTTGCTGTTCTGCTTACTAGATGATATATTTTCTTCATACTGTTTACCAAGAAAGAATGTGGTTTTGCAGCCAAGAACTTGGATTCCTGGTTCCTGGTGAACAGTTGTTAGAATGCTCCGAGTCTCTTCATTTATAATAAAGACAGCTTCAAGAAAATGCTCTGCCTGGGACAGGGTAGATTTCAGCAAGTGTTTGCAAAACTCCCAGTTCAGTTCAAGCTGTGGGCTAAGAATCCTTGCTATTGGTTTCAGCCTCTGACCTTCAGAACTTTGGGGGGTTGTTTGGGCAGCTGTATCCCAAAAGGCAAGACCGATGAGGTCCACAGAGCTAGTGAGAAGCCCACCCGGGGAAATTAACCTGTGGGTGAGAATTTCGGCAGTGTTGTTAGAAAGTACGGTATTTCTATCCTACTTTTGAATTTCAGAGCCAGCTCCAGTATTTTCAAAGACCTCATCTGTACTGAAGGCTGCCAAGACTTCTGGCTTAGAGGCTGGTGGTGTCATCCCAGGCCTCTGCGCAGAGCCCGTGCTGTGCAGTAGGAAGGGGACAATGGTGGGGCCGTGGAGGCAGGGGTGCACGTGCAGCCGGGTGTGGGAGAGAGCAAGATGGGGATGATGCCGTGGGGACAGTGCGACCCACGGGGGGTTGTGTATGTGGGAACAGAAGTGTGGACGGTGCCTGCGCTGAGCACTCCTGAGGGTCGTGGGCCAGCCTTCCATCTCTGCTTTCACCGACTGCACTGTAGCCTGGCAAGGCCAGTGAGGGCAGCAGGAGAAGGGCCCGGGCTCATGGAGGTAGGAGCTGGCCGGGAGAGAGGTGGTGACACGTGGTGGTACCTCACCCCACCTGCCGGTTCAAATCCCAGCTCTGCCTAGTCCTCACTGTGGGATCTTGGATGATTCACTCAAACTGCCCTTGCCTCATTTTCCCCATCTATAACAGGAGGATGCTGGTAATAGCATTACCCACCTCATAGAGTTCTTATAAAGATTTTGAGTTAATAATGTAAAGTGCGTAAAAAAGGGCTGACCTATCCTAAGTGTTACGATTCTAAGTGAGGACACCGATCCACCTGACTTGCATTACCTCCCTTTCCGTCAGAAGGTCCTTACTGAGTTACAGCCGAACTTCAGCTTCTCCTGTGTTAGTAATCTTATTTCATTTAATAAAGTACAGTCAGCATGACTTTAGGATTTTGGGGGTGGGGGACTGTAAGACAACTCTGGAGTAAGTCTGTAAGGTGGTTGTTGCATGCAGGACACCCCAGCGAGGAGTCTGTAGGATGCTATGATGGAGTCAGGGAGGGGCACGGGACCCCATCCCTCCTGCAGCAGATAGGACCCCGTTCCTCCCGTTCCAGGCTCGCTGCTGTTGGTTGGATGCCATTTCAAAGAGTGGTGGTGGGAGGGGGGCAGAAGTGGCTGTCCATGGCTCTGTACAATTCAGGACCACACGACCTGACCGTCCTACCAGACGGCTGCTCTGTGTTAAGTGGCCAAAGGAAGGATGGGGCCTGGAGATGGAGATGTTGGACGGCTTCCCAGCTCCCTGGAGTCACATCTTCACAGTGGGCCTTGTTGCTTTTTTAAAACAGAATATCCAGAACATTAGACACATGCGTATTTAACAATAAGTGTAAAAACATTTTATAAACCCAGAAATTATTTTTGAAACATTTGCCGCCATTCAATTATACTGCATCCTTTATGAGTATAGTTAATTAAGAATGGACTTTTTTTTCCCCCATCAGTATCTCGAGCCCAGTGACTTAAGGTAAATACCGTTCTTGGGCAGAGAAACCTTTAACATGTGTTTTGTATTAGACACTGTACTGTTTCCTTTCTATTCAAAATTCTGATGAGCATTAAGCAGTGTTTCATACTTTTCTCTGCAAATGGCTGTTCTTTGGATTGTGTGAAGTAATTTCTCTATAGCCCTTCCCTTCTTCCAAGACTTTGAATCTGGATTGATCTTTGTTTATAAAGCTTTCCAAGATGCATTGCTGAAAAAAATAGTTGAAGAATGTATCTGAAGAAAGCACATGGATGCATTTCACAACTGTGCTGTTTTATAAAAGCATTTAAATACAATCTTCCTGAATCTGGAAGCCTCCAGGCTGGCTTACAAAAACAGACTCGAGTGTTTCAAGGTTGAGGCAGACATTGGCACATTTATCTGTACAGTGATAATAAAAGTTAATCTCTTGTCTTTCCCCTGATTTAGAGCTGGTTACCCAGGCCAGGATCCTGGTCTTGTTCTGGCTCTCCACCTTCCTCTCTGCACATCCAGTCTCTGTATCACCAGGTCCTGCGAGTTGACTTCTGTTTTTCTTCACATGGCTTTTCTCGTTCCTCCGTGTAGTTACTGCCTTGGATTCTTAGTGCTTCGTGTGTAGACTTCTGTAACCGCCGCTGGACAGACTGCTCTCTGCCCTTGACCTCTGGTTTTCTCTCCTCTCCTCCCATGTTCTCACTGTGTTCTGGAGCAGAGGGTCTCAGACTTCAGTGAGTGTCAGAATCACCTGGAGGGCTCTTTATTTTTTTTATTTTTATTTTTTTTAAGATTTTATTTATTTATTTGACAGAGAGAGACACAGTGAGAGAGGGAACACAAGCGGGGGGGAGTGGGAGAGGGAGAAGCAGGCTTCCCGCAGAGCAGGGAGCCCTGATGTGGGGCTCAATCCCAGGATCCTGGGACCATGACCTGAGCCGACGGCAGACGCTTAACGACTGAGCCACCCAGGCGCCCCTGGAGGGCTCTTTAAAATGCAGTTTCTGATTTGGTAGGAGTGGAGCCTGAGACTTTGCATTTCTCACATTTTCCCGGGGGATGCTGATGCTCCTGGTCTGGGACCCCCTCTGGCCCGCACAGCTGACGTGTCACTGCCTTGCTTCAAAAGGTAAAGGCTGGACTTGCCTGTGGCCATGGGTCACAGTGGCCTGGCCTGGTCTCTGTCTCCGGGCCCCTCTCCCACTGCTCCCTGTTTCACCCCATTTCTCTAGTTAGACACCTTGTATACCTCCTTCCTGGCTCCTCTGCCTGGAATGCCGCCCTCCTCTCTTGTGAAGCATGGATGTCAGCAGGAGAGGTGAGTACTTTTCTGGGCTCATCTTGACTTGTTAAAATGCATAACAGGAATGAATCGTTCCATGGCACTCAGAAGCAAGGCATGCCACATCTCTATTTTTCTAGAGCAATTAGATCTCATGTGAGCCCTGACTCACCAAGAAAAGTAAGATGGCTTCTGTCAGTCATTTGGTGGTGGGGTGTGAACCTCAGGACTTGTCGCTCATCCCCCTCCTGCCCGCTTCACTGGTGGTGGGTCCTGTTTGCTTGGCACTCAGGCAAGGTAGGGGGTGCTCTGATGCCAATCCTGGGGAGCCTGCTCTTCCTGTCTCCATCCCTTCCACCTCTGCTCCCCCAGCCTCCTGTCCCATTCTCCCACACATCAGTTTGAGTTTAGACCTGTTTTTCAAATGTTGGTATGTTTAAGAATTTTAAGGGGGAAGCTTGTTAAAAATGCAGATTCCCACAACTCCACCTTAAGAGATTATGATTCAGGAACAGAGGTGGTGCCCAGGAGTGTGTGTGGTAATAAGAATGTTAGGCACTTTTGTAGTTGTCCTATAGGTCATGGGCTACTTGCCCGACCCCTCCCGCCTTCTCCCATTAGGCCCAGAAACACAAAAGGCCATTTTGCTACAAATAGTTGAGTCATTTGGCTACCCAGCTTGAGATTCAGGACTGGACCATGGACACATGCTGTACTCTTCCTGCACGATGCCCCCCCCCCCGCCCCCCCCCCCCCCCCCCGGACTCGAGACTGATGTAGGCAGGCATACCACAGACCTAGGGAGGCACCCAGCTCAGGGTTTTGCTTTTTGTTTTCTTTCTGGCATGATGCTCCCTTGTCCACAGGTGGGGAGGATTCTTAGGGTCTCCAGTGGCTGTCTTCCCCAGTTCCGGGCATGGCTGAGAATGAGTTGCTTTTTAATTGGCAAAATGATCATGTCAGATCAAAGGAAAGCTGCTGAAGTGGCTGGCGTTCATACTGGGAAGGCAGCCGGTATAGCTTTTACGTGGAAGGAAGGGAGCTGCTTTAAAGGGAGCCCGGCTCTGATGTCCTGGCTGGACTCCTGCTCTTGTCCCTGGAGCCCTGTCCCCACCCCACCCTTCGGAGTGGCCTTCAGGGTGTTCGCTACAGTTTTCATCACAACCTCCAAGGGTGGTGAGTCACTGACTTGGGTGTAGAATTGAAATGAACAGAATTCTGAGTAAGAGCAATTCTAAAGGTTGCAGTTTTTATGTACCAGTGAGATTGAAAATCTGTGTTAACTGAACGATAGACCTACTTTCACGTGGAATCTCTTCCTGTAATAACATCATTGTCTGAGTTCTGGGCTAGCTCTTGGCTAGATTCAACAGGGGATCTTTGGCAAGGGGGGAGGCTGATGAAAATGTTCTCAGATGGCAGTCCGAATTACGAAGAAGACTTATGAAGTCATTGTGTGGCAGTCTTCAGTTATACCTGTATTTGCAAGATGTACTTTTGCTCGAAAGGTTCAAATAATTAACTGTATTAGAAATATTCACTGCATGTGATAATGTGAAGTCATGCACTTTTAAGGTATCAGAGAAATGTTTGGTACGTTTGAAAACAGTACTTGCAGTGACTAGAGGCATGCGTGTGTGTGTGTGTGTGTGTGTTGTTTTTGGTGTGGGTACACAAGGCCTGCAACATTAACAGTTAGCAGAAGAGTGTCTGTCTTACTTACTTTGAAACCAGCGCACCCCTTCCACCTGTCACATGTTGTGGTGGGATTTGAGAAGAACGAGGACAATTTTATCAGGATTGGGAAGTGTTCCAGGGGAATAGCCCGTGCACGCTCATTCGCTTTCTACAGTAACCTGTGCAGCGACCACACGCTTGACACAAGCCGCTGTTCTCACTCAGATCTAGCTCCGACACCACACAGCTTGAGATGAATAAGCCTCACTTCAGATGTAGCGTGCAGCTCAGTTGCTTGTTCGTTCTCACCGTTTGCTTCCCTGGGAGTTTGAAACAGAGGCAATGGAACCTCACTCAGACTGGTGTGGTAGAGACCACCCGCTCGTAAGCCCTGCCTAGCATTGTCCAGCAGCTTTCCTGGGCTCCTGGTAAGAGGTAACAGGTTGTCTTGCCAGGAGAACTAATGCAGACCGTGAGTCCCTAACTGTCCTTTCTGACCTTTGATTTAAGTAATGTGCAGACCAGTGCATGCTTTCATCAAACTTTAATTCTTGTGCTTTTCAAGATGTGCATGGAGAGAGATTTTCCTAAGGTGAAGACCACAGTTTTATACTGATTTCCTTTACTTTCATGTCACGTGCCAGAGTATTTTGTATCTCTGTTGTTGGGTTGCAGACAGGCCTGACTCTTTGCCTTTCCTGTGCGTCCCTTCTCTTTCTGGTGCCTTAGTTTCCTCCTTCACCCTCATCTCCCATTTGGACCATTTCCTCTTGCTTTCACCTCTTGACCTTGACCCCTCTCCTTTCCCCTCTCCCTCCTGTCCTGGCAAGCCATTGTAATTGGGAAGTTGGCTGATTACATTGTGTGTTAAGTTCTTGTGGTTGTAATTCTTTTCCTTTTCACAAAAATTCCAGTTATTTGAATATCCCAGCTGTTTGGATTCTGGCTAAGTGGGACTTACTTCATCTGAGGATCTGAAAACATGGTGCCAATTGGTCTTTACATGCATATCTGAGTTTGCTGTTGAAGACACCAAGGGGGAGGTATTTTAATAAGTCAGCAGATGCGAAACGGTATGCTTTCAAACTGCTTTTCTGTCTAGGACTTAGCAGCTGGGGCATACGGCATCTGCCGCTAGCTTGATTTTCCCTGTAATGTAACCATGCTACACCAAAGTTACTTCATGCTTTTCCCTTTTAAGTGTCCCTTTGTCTACCTGTGTCACTGATTTTAGGTTGTACTGCTTTCTTCAAGGCTGAAGCAGTGCACAAAGTAAAACCCTAAAATTTTTAGAAACTATACAGCATTATATTGTAAATGTGTAAAAATTCTAAACAAAGTTGGTGGTTTGGAAGGATTTTCATGAGAACTCCTTCAGCAAAAAGGTAGTAAATTCCTTAAAATAACTGAACTTTGGCTTATAACAAGGTCATTGTTTGGCAGTGTCCACATTTTAAAAACTTTCCAGAGCTAAGAGGAGGAAATGATTCTGAGACAGTGTAGCAATTTAAAAAATAAAGATAATAAATTAACATTTGCATTATTTGCCAACCACTGCTTTCCTTTCTTCCAAATTTCTACCTCACATTCCGGACCATTTGTGAAGAACTAGATTAACTTTACCTTTTTTTTTTTTTTTTTTTGATTGAAATTGATTTTGCAGAAGTGGAAATTTGGCAGCAAGTATGGAAACTAGCAAATCAGTTGACAGTGTTCTGTGCTTCTTAGTTTAATGAAACCCACAAGAATGAGGAAAGACTGCATGGCTTCAAATAAGGGAAGGCTTTGCCTTTTCTGGGATTTTATTTTTACTCTTATTAATTCAGTAACATGTAGAACGTGTAGAATAGCATGTCCAAACTTTAGTTGGCTAATAGTGACCTCCAAATGGGTAGAATTTCAACTCCCAGTAATTACTTTTGGATGATTTGATGGAGAAAATGCTGGGAAGTATTTTCTAAGAATGGTATAAAATGAAGAGGAATATGGTAATTTAAAAACAATAGCAACAGGGGTGCCTGGCTGGCTCAGTCTGTAGAGCATGAGACTCTTGGTCTCGGGGTTGTTGAGTTCAAGCCCCATGTTGGGTGTAGAGATTACTTAAAAATAAAATCTCAAAAAAATAACAAAAATAAAAACAACAACAACTGTGAACTAATGGAATATAAGCAATTGGCTGATGATAGTTTTTACACTCAGACATTGTGTTCTGAACTTGACTTCTGATGGGGTAGTAGAAGCAGGTATCTAATTTCAATTAAAGTGGCCAGTTGACACAGAGTATTCGGAGCATCTGTGTTTCTTTCAAATAAAATAGGGTAGGTGGGGGGTGCTTAGGTGGCTCAGTTGGTTAGGCATCTGACTCTTGATTTTGGCTCAGGTCATGATCTCAGAGTTGTGAGATTGAGCCCTGCATCGGGCTCCATGCTGGATGTGGAACCTGCTTAAGATTCTCTCACTCTCTTTCTCTCCCCGCCTCTGCACCACCCCCCGAACCCCACTCTCTGTCTCAAAAAAAGGGGTGGAGGTGGACTTTTTTTTTTTTTTTTGAATGATGGTTTTCATTGTCAATATATGTTTTTTTCCAGCCAGCTGGAACTCTAGCAAGTCTGTTAGACATAGCTAACTTTTAGGGTATCCAAGTTGGTAGTATATGAATCGTGGTGTCTAAATATAGTATCTCTTGATTGGATGGGGGCCCCCAAATGTGGGGCGACGGTAGGGTGGAAGTCAGTGGTGCAGGCTGCACAAGAATTCACCAGAGGCAGAACAAAGGAAACAGAAGTTTACTGAATACACCGCAAGAGAGGAGTGGTCAGGACAGCAGAGGAGAGGTTATCTGCAATGATGTAGTGGGTGGGGTAAAGGGGGAAGAAGAGGAGGTATGGCGATGTATGGAATTCTCCCTTTTTTGGTAACTGTGCCTAGTTGTAAGTGGCCCATTGGTCAGTTAGAGCCTATGGATATTTTGATGGGTCTTTTCTACATTCCATTGCTCAAGTCTTTTTGCCTGAAAGTGGCCTCCACATGAGTTACTTCCAAATAGATGTTCTCTTTTCATCTGTGGACATTCTGTAGATTTCTCAAGGAGCCTGGACCTGCTTTCCAAGTCAGTTTCCTCCATGTGGTTCTTGTACTCCCTCGCTTAGGTGCTGTTCTCCAGTCTTCCCAGATGGCCTTTTCCAACCACCATCGATGGGTCGCCATCGGCTGAAGCCCACGTTAATGTGCTTGTGGATATCACCTGTACACCTGCCTTCACGGCAGGTGCTGTCTGCTGAGGGCTTTGCTGTGTATTTGAACACAATTGTTAGGGGGTGCTAGGGAGGGCTACCTTGATCTGTAAACTACTCAGTGCTGTCTAGGGCTTTGTTACTGGACCACCGCATTGGCATCCCCTGGGAGCTTGTTAGAAATGAATCTTGGGGCTCACTGCAGACCCCCTGAGTCTGAATCTGCCCTACTCTCAAATGCAAAGTAGTGCTTATACTTGTCCTATTTTAATGACCATTTACAAGTTTATCAAAGCACTGGAAGCCAAAGACAAAGATCCTTTAGCAGTAGAATGTGTTTTCATTAAGTTATTTCAGAATACTGGAGACTTTGACAAGTTCATGCACAGATAGTGCAGATGGGTTGAGTTCTGTTTGCCTCCAGCAGAGAAGAGTTAGTTCCTTTCTGCCTTCTGGTTAGTTCATGAGTCTTGCAGGGCTGTGCTCTGAAGGATCATCCTTCGGGACACTCTAAAATTTTATGAGTAGACTAGAATTTGCTCTTCTCTGCAGGTTGAGAGGGTAGGTGGACAAAGTAGGGGACAGGTGATGTTGTGATGAATTTGAGGTTATTTATTAAATAATAGTTAATTGGTTAAGGGCCTTGACTAGTGTTTTAGAACTGCAGGTCACGAAATCATTTTAGTAGGTCACAACCATCACTCAAGAAGCGATGTGTAATAGAAGATAGAATATAGTTCACAACTATAAGGCTAAGTATTGTTTTTAGAAACTTTATTTTTTGTTGTTTTTAGAAACTTTAAAAAAGTTATATGTGTGGTATGCATATGTATATAGAGATTTTTATTGTCACAGCTCAGTATATGTATATATGTATATACATATATATACATTTTCACATATATATGTATGTATATATATACATGTATATATTGTATGTGTTAAGAGTGTTTGAAAGTCCAAAATGACTAGTATCATGGGTGAGTTACAGAGGAAGTATTAAGGAGATACAATCTATGTAGTTTAATAGAGGAGAAAGACCAAGCATTGATGTTTATTACTGTCTGTTTACCAAAATGACAAATACATATCTAGATATCAATGAACAGTAAACATTCTGCCATATAGAAATGTTAGGAAATATAGGGTGTTAAGATTTTAAACCATTGTAGTTATTACAGAGCTATTATAATACCATCAAGAGATTTAAATATTTAGAATCTAATGAGATATAATCAGGACTAAAATGATTTTTGGACTTCATTTGATTTTCACTGCTGATTTACACAACTTTAGGATCTTCCATATTTTTGGTGTTCTCCTGGTAGTTGTTCAGGATCTATATGTAGTAAGGGATGGAGAGGCGTCCTTCGAGTCCACTGAGTGCTCATTTCCAGGTTCCCATGTGAGGCTTGGAATGTACTCTTGGTTACTTAGTCTACTAAAGAAGACCTTAGCTACCAGTGAAGGTTGAGGAGTCTAGTTTTTTTTGCCTCTTTTCAGCCCTCTTCCTGTTCTTATGTCTTTAGCTTCTGGCACAGGGCTTGACATGTTTAGCATGTGGTAAGTCCTTGTTGAATGAATGCATGACTCTTTCAATAGCTCCTCATTCTTCTTGAGTAAATGCCAGGTCCTTACAGTTGCCTACAAGCTCTTGGGACGCCCCCATTGCCTCTTTGACCTCATCTCCTGATACTTTTGCCCTCATTCACTCTGTCCAGCTAGGCTGCTTCTTTGTTCTTGGACCCCTCCCTGGAACGCTCTTTCTCACACATCCCTGTGTCCAGCCCCCCTGCCTCCTTCTAGCCTTGGCTCTGGTACTGCCTTCTCAGGGAGCATTCTCTGATGCCACTTCCCTCTGCCCATCCTGGCTGTCCTCCGCTCTGCTCTGTGCTTGCCTTACCATTTCTGAGCAAATGACTTAATTTACCTGTTGAGTAGGTTTATTGTTCAACTCTACACCCTTGTTCTGCTCACTGATGTGCCCAACTGCCTGGAATCATGTCTGGCACTTGGTGGGGTGTTCATACAGCCTGCCAGTGGATTTCATGGTGGAATGAGTTTGAGATACTTGGGTTTCTTCTTTCTACCTCACATGACATGGTGACTTCTTTCGTCTGTTCCTGGCATTTAGCATCACCCCCTCACAGTGCTAGGGATTCAGTACATTGAAACAGCTTTCTACAGAGAGTTGGCTCCATATTTAATGTTAAATATTAATAGAGGTCAATAAAATATTGATATCAATTTTTGTCTTTGCCATCTGAAAACCAGTCTTGACATTTAATTTTAAAAGCACAGACTTATTTATGTTTGTCCTATTTTCCATACTAAATTTTAGAATTTCAGAGAAATAATAACTTAGATCCTTTTTATTTTCTGATAGTACGTGGTGGAAAATTTGGGACATAACGGGTCTCCAAAAACATTGCTGCCTCACCAGCCTGGGACTGAGTCTGCTGTGGCTCCTGAGAAGTCCCGCCTGTGGCCACCTGCTGCGTCAGTCTTTGGGGGTCAGGACTCTCATGTGCTAGCTGGGTTCCACAGTATGCACATTTGTTTTTGCCTGTGGAGTGTTCACGGGAAGTGACCAAAAGGGTCTGAAAGAAGTGTGCTTATTGGTGAATGACTTGTTGCTATTTCCAAACAGACTCATAAAGTCTGGGTTTGAAGATAATATTACGACAAAAATACACCTTAGTTTTCAAAGGAATTCCCAAGATTAAAACATATTCATTTTTTGATACCTCAGCTTTGCTTTATTTCTTATTATAACCCTTTGTTTTGATTGCTCTGTGGATCTGCTTGTAGGATGGAATAGGGTTCAAATCTTAGCTTTGCCTCCTAAGAGTTGTATGACCCTAGACAAATCACCTAAATTCTCTAGACTCTGGTTATCTCATCTGTTAACTGAGGATAACTAATAACATCCATACAAGGTTGCTGTGAGCATTAAATGAGATACATAAAGTGCCTTGCAAGAGAGGCACTGAGCAAAGGTTAAATGAATGTTAGCTTTATTGTTATTGTTACTATTATCACCTAGAAATGAGTGACCAAGATGCCTGAGTATCTTTATGTGTTTGATTTCTTCTTGTTGTAATTAATTAAGTATCTAAACAGGAGGTCAAAAAGAGCAGAGAACAGAACAATTGGGCCAGAGCTCAGAATCCTGGGTATGCAGGGCTGTTTCTTGAAGTAGGCCTTATCTTGCTCTCAGGAATGTTGAAACCCCAAGGCCCAGTGCTGTGTGGTAAGATATGTGGGTCATTTGGACATGTATCTTTATAATGCCAGTGGCAATTGTTCTTTCTTATAAGGTAGGCTCTGTGATAAGCAGATGCCAATGGTATGGTGGGGGAGGCAAGAGGCCCAGGTCTTTGCCCCGGGGACTTGACCCCACCGGTGTGACTTGGTCAATACTATTCACCACCATGTTCCTTGATTTCTTCCTCACTTATAGCAAAGGGACAGGGCTTGAGCTCATTAAGTGTGAGAGCTTGTAAGATGTGAAAGGTGTGAGTTTGCCTCAAGTCTTCCTCTGAGGCTGTTATTCTGGGGAATGCCAGATATGGAGATACAGGTATGGTTGAGGGGTACAGGGAAGGAAGTAGATTGTATAAAAAAACCAGAAATATGAGACCTATCCTTAGAAAATGTGAGACTTGTTCTTAAGAGTTGGTATTCTCATGGGGAGTCCTGAGTAAACATGAAAGAGGGTATGTGCAGATAGCCCAGGAGCACTGGAAACTGAGTGAGGAGGACTGTAGGGGGTGAGGTAAACCAGGAAGACTCTTGGGAAGAGGCACTTCTGTTGTGAGTCATACCTATTAGCAGCTGGTTTTCTCTGATTACAAGCCATGCTGCTCTTTATATCATTTGACTATATTAATATTTATGATCGGTTACTAAGGCCCCTACTGTCTTTCTAAGTCTCTGCAGTGACCTGAATGTAGGTAACCATATCGTCATTTGTTAGCTGTTGTGTCTCAGAGATGACATGATTTCCCTGGGGTCAGGCAAGCAGTAAGTGGTGGATCTGGATTTGAACCCAGGGCAGGCTGTGCGTTTGGCTCTTCCCTTACTCCGCCAGTCCACGTGCTCATGGAGTTCCCGCCATAGTGACTGAGTATTTGATTCCCTTTTTGGCTTGTAACAGAAACGGTAACATCTCCATTTGGGTGTGTGCTAATAGGCTTTAAAGAGTATAGTTTGACCCTGAGAACTCCTTCCAGGATGCCTGAGAAATGAGACAGTACTTTATTGCTTAAGAAGCAAAAAAGGATCTTGATGTACCAATCACTGTCAAGTTTTTTATTACTTTCAAGTATTTTGTGATCCTTTGTGGAGGGGTTGGTCTCTGTCTTCCTCCCCTTGAGTTTGGAAATAACTAGGAAACTTCGCTGTTGGACTTGAATGTCACTTAAAAGAAATCATTCTCTTTGTTGTTGTTTCCTTAAGGTGCTCACTCCAGCTTTGTTAAGAACTTTATCCGCTCTTTGTGTGCTCTGAAACATTTAATTCTGCCTTTATGGGTCCCGAAGCATCCCATTTTTAGATTTTACAAGCTCCCTCAGCGCTTGCGCGTGCGCGCCCGCCTACGTGCGTGCACGCTCATGTGCATCTGCGTGCATGTGAGTGCGTGCGCGTGCACAGAGGCTGCGTCGCCCTACCCGGCAGGAGCCCGGCTGCCATGTTGGCTGTGGGGTTTCCTCGCAGCGCAGGGCAGCCCGAGGGTGGCCTTGTCCTAGTTTCCTCATACAGAGTTCTGGCCTTAATAAAGCTTAGCAAAGGGAGCTTCAGAACTTTGCAGTCGGAAGAGCTCAAGCCAAAACAGCAGGGAAGATAGAAAACCTGTCTGTTTAGCCATAGGCAGATGGACTGTTTTTGCTTTGACTGGAAGATCTTCTTGGTTGAAGGGCGAGGCAGGGCGGGAAGAGCCTGCGAAGGTCTGTTGGCCGTCCCGCTGTCCTGTGAGCGCAGCCTTCGAAGCTGTGGCTGTCCTGTGCTGGGCGGGAGGAGGCGTGTGTGGGAGCCTGCCAGCACTGCCTTCCTCCAGTGGGTGCACCCCCGAGGGGCTTTGGGGACCAGGTCTTTGGGGAGGCTGGCTGTTTCAGCTGTGCCCCAGGAAAGGCCCTTCGTCCCGCCCTTTGTGCTCCAGAAGAGATGACTTTCGGGTGTCGCCGCGCCTTATTTCTTCCTGGCAAGCAGAATGGGACTGTTCCTTTGTTGCATCTGCTTTGAAGAGGTCCTTCGTTTCTATTTTGGGAACAGAAATCCCTGTTAGAAGTAAGCCAGACAGCCGACAGAAGGCAGCTGGCTTCGGGATCCCTCTCCCGAGTCCTGGTCCCCGCTGGTTTTGTGTCTGCTGGGAGTTACCCAAAGCTGCCCTCTTCCTGTGCATTCCTCGATTTTGAAAGGCACCGATGAAATGGTTGGTGATGCTTTGTTAAGATACAACTTGTCAAACTCTTGGTCTTGGCTCTGCGGCTGGAACCTGCACTTATCTTCTTTGCATCTCACCCTGGGCTTTGCAGGGAGGTTGCTGGTGATGCTCCCTGCCGGCCTGACCCTTTCCCAGGCCAGACTCAAGTTAGTGAGAGAGCAGATCCTTGTGCTGGGCCCTTGAGCTGCAAAGACACACCTCTGGTCCAGTACTTCTTGGCATAAGTTTACTGTGAAATAATTCAGCCCCATGAGAGAAAGACACCGAAACCAAATTGTATGGCATTTACGAGTTGAATAAATGGACACACACATTTTATGTCGTGGAAATGTACTTGACAAAAAAATTTACGCATCTGGGGTGGAAGTGTAAGTCCATCCTTAACGAATGCCTCAACATTTCTGAAAAATGATGTAAAGTAAGTATAGATTTGGGAAAGAGACCTCTGTTTTCTATTTTCCTTGATCTCTGTGTAACACTGAAGTATATTACCTACTACTTGGTGTTTTTTTTCCAGCCCAACTTATAATTTACACAAAAGGGCTCTCTTGTCTCCGGGCATCATTGTGTTTTAAATGGCTCCAGTTCCCAGCTGGAAGCCAGTCCTGTTTCAGAGAAAGGAAGCATGCAGCCAGATTTCCCTCTTAACCTTTGTCTGGAATAAATGTCTTCCTTTACCTTAAAGAGAAAGTGAGAATATTGTGAAGGTTAAGAATAAATGTGTCTCAGGCGCCTGGATGGCTCAGTCGTTAAGCATCTGCTTTCAGCTCAGGTCATAATCCCGGGGTCCTGGGATCGAGCCCCGCATCAGGCTCCCTGCTCAGCGGGAAGCCTGCTTCTCCCTCTTCCACTCCCCCTGCTTGTGTTCCTGCTATCGCTATCCCTCTCTCTCTCTGTCAAATAAATAATAACAAAAAAAAGAATAAATGTGTCTCACTTCCCTAATGGTTTTTCAGTCTAACTGCCACTCATGTATCCCCTTCTTGGGGCAAGAGAGGTGACCTCCTTGCTTCATGTTACTTTCCAGGAATACCTGCAACTCAACCAGCTCATGGTTCCCAAACTGTGGCCGCTGAACCTACAGTGCTGTGTAAACTGCTGGAAACGTGTTGGGAACATGGCATTTAGAAGATGGTTTGGGCTGGTGCAGCCACTCTGGAGAACAGTTTGGAGGTTCCTCAGAAAGTTAAAAATAGAGCTACCCTATGACCCAGCAATTGCACTACTAGGTATTTACTCAAAGGATACAAAAATATAGATTTGAAGGGGTACACGTGCACCCTGATGTTTATAGCAGCATTATCAACAATAGCCAAACTATGGAGAGAGCCCAAATGCCCATCGACTGATGAATGGGTAACGAACATGTGAGATACACACACACACACCCACACCCACACACAATGGAATATTACTCAGCCATCAAAAAGAATGAAATCTTGTCATTTGCAACAACATGGATGGAGGAGCTAGAGGGTATTATGCTAAGTGAAATAAGCCAGTCAGAGAAAGACAAATATATGATCTCACTCATGTGGAATTTAAGAAACAAAATAGGTGAACATATGGGGGGGGGAGGGAGAGAGGGAAATAAACCATAAGGGACACTTAACCATAGAGAACAAACCGGAGGTTGATGGAGGGAGGTAGGTGGGGGGATGGGATAGATGGATGAAGTGTATTAAGGAGGGCACTTTTTGTGATGAGCACTGGGTGTTGTATGTAAGTGGTGAATCACTGAATTCTACTCCAGAAACCAGTGTTGTTAACTAAGTATGTTGTTAACCACTGTATGTTAACTAAGTAAAATTTAAATTAAAAAGAAGAAGAAGAAGTAAAAAAAGAAGTTGGTTTGGGGCTAGTGAGATCATCATCCCCACAGGACCATAGTTTATCATTTGAAAAACCATGTATGGATTCCTCAAATGCTTCATATTACAAGAAGCAGGGTATGGTCATCTATGTATAAAGAACTCTGCCACCATCTTCTCTAAGGTCCTAGGCTTAATAATTCTCTTTAGGGTCATCCTCTTGGGTGAACCATTGCACTTAATTTGACCCGAATTTTCCCTTATGGATGGATGAGGCAGGTAGGAAGGGCTGTTCTATTGTACCAATTATGTCTGCACATAATATATATGTATTTATTTTATACAATCCCTACACTTAATTACTAAATTAAATTTATTTTCTGTTGCTGCTTAACGAATTGCCATAAACTTAGTAGCTTAAACCAACACCCATAAATTGCTTCACAGTTTCTATGGGTCAGGAGTCTGGGCATGGTTTAACTGGCTCTTTGCTCAGGATATCAGAAGTTGGCAGTCAAGGTGTGGTCCCAGCTGTGTTCGCATCTGGAGGTAAGAGTGGGAAGAATCCACTTCTAAGATCATTCAAATTGTTGGTAGAATGCATTTCCTTGTAGCTATAGGACTGATGTTCCTGTTTCCTTGCTGGGTGTCAGCTGGGGGCCTCTCAGCTCCTCGAGGCCCCTGCAGTTCCTTGCCATGTGGCCTCCTCACCGTCCTTGTCACCATATAGCAGTTCGCCTCTTCAGAGGTAAAAAGGGAGTCTGTCACTCTCTAGTCTGCCGAGATGGAGTCTTGTATAGCATTGCCTGATCAAGGGAATGACCTCTCATTACTTCTGCCAAATTCTGTTGGTTAGAAGCAAGTCTCAGCTTCTGCCTGCACTCAAGAGTCATTTTGCCCACCACAGTACATTTCTGGTTATTCCACTGACTTTTTTTCTCAATAAGTCTGAACATTTGAATCCTAGGAAGACTGATGAGAGCAATCCCAGTTGAAGAATAAAAACTGTTTAGAAAACCAGAAGTGGCTTGTTTTCTTCTCTTAGTAGACAGTAAACAGGAGAAAGTAATGTCTGTGGCTTCATAGTATTGATACTAAGGAGTTACATAAAAACAGCAAGGTGTTTGGCTCATGTGTTCAGGGTGGACCTCCACAGGAATCTCATAGGATCCTCTGGCTAGACACAGTAATTTTTTATTTGGATGTCTTAGCATTGGCTGATCACTCAGGAGTGACATATGGTAGGAACACACTTTAAGGGACAAGTCTCCTGGAGAGTACGCTACAGCACACAAGCTAGACAGATGGTGGCTTATTCAACCTTGGACAGGAGTGTAGTCCTGCACATTGGCAGGCTGGGTGCTGAGAGGTGCTTGTGGTATCTGAGGCTGAGTTGACTGAGTTTACCTGAAACTGCTTTGTAAGGCAAAGGCAGTCACCCGATGTGACCTGGAATGGTGTGATGCACACACAGTATACTCATCAAGGTGGGATGAGGATGATCATGACAGATTGTGTGAACTGGAACTAGACCTGGACAAAGTCTGGAGCACCAAACTAGAGGATGTTCTACCAACAGGGTGAAGGCAGGTGTAAAGATGACCTTTCAGACAGAACCATGGGTGTTCCCCCAAGGGTCTTCACAAGCAAGGGTCCGTGTTGCTCCCACAAAATTAAACATATTTCATGGGAGGAAAAAGGTGCCCCTGGGCCTGCCTCTCTTTACAGTTAAGGATTGTGTGGATCCATGTGCTCACAAGTTAATTCAGACTGTTATGATTAAAAAAACCCCCAAATCCAATAAGGACATTGTTCATTATTTGTTCACGGCCCTCATTGAAGAAAAGTTTTGTGTGTTTAGAGGAATAAATTGTGTCTCTTTTGTTTGGAAGATAAGAACAGGGTGCCCCTTGTGGCTGCTCAAGAACTGATAGAGGGATTTTGTTCCTAGCTTAGTCATGTCCCTTACCTCAGATTTTTTGCTATAATTCTCCCTTCCTTTATTATTTGATGTTTACCTTTGTGTTCTTATTTTATTCATTTTGGTATTTGTAGTTTTTATTGTGATAGTCCGCAACTTTTTTTTTTTTTTTTTTGGAACTTGGGGAAAGGGAGGGTGCATTAAGAGAAACCAAGAAATGGTTTGGTGAAATTCTTTATTTTTCCTTTTAGCAGTTCAAGCTCTATATTTGTAACATCACACCGTTGTCTCCTGACTGGACCGTTTTCAAGAACTCACATCAGTTTTCATACAGCTTAAAAGGTGAGTAGAAGTTAAGACTGTTTGATAATGTTTGTGAAGCAGAGTTTGTCACAGCACTAACTGTTATGAGGGGTACATCATATGTACCTCTCAAAAAAGTCATGCAATTTCTAGGCACAAAGACTATCTTACTAATTTAGCTTTTTCCGATAGGAGGAAAGTTGTATGATATCAGATTAAATGTGACTTTTCTTTTTTGTTTATAATTCACGTTGAGCTGTGAATGTATATAAAATACATATTCCTAGATTTACTGAAAAAAATAATCTTACTATTCAACTTGTATTTGTTGCTGAGCCTGAGCATTTAATGCCCAGATACTTAAAAACACTTAAGATCCATGGGAAATGGGATTCCTTATTTGTCATTCTAAATTCTGTGTTTTGTTTGGTTTCCTACTTCATAAAATGGGGATAATAATGGGATTGCCATCAGAAATAAAGGAGTCATCATATTTAATACAGCATCTGGCATATAGCATATACTAAATAAATACTAGTTCCTTTCTCTTTCTTAGCTGTTGTAACATCAGGTGGGCAGGTTTTTCTTTCTCTGTATTGGTAGCACGTATGGTTTGTTATTGTAAAGAGGGGGTTGGCTTCCTAATTTACTGCATTTGGCTTTACGTTTGTGTGCCTGTGTCTGTTTTGGAGAGTGGGTGGAAGTAGCTGGGCATTGGGTTATCTGGAAGTAGAAGCTGAGGTGACACCTGTGTATTTCGGTCATCTCTGGACATCCTCAGACCCAAAGACCGATTCAGAGCCAGCCCTTGGGGGGACTGTCATTGAAGGTGCTGGGAGGGTACCAGGAGCATCCTACCCTGCCTCAGCTTGCCTGCCACCAGCTTTTCACTTTAGGCATACCTCTTCACCTCTCAGTGCCTCTATTTTGTCAACTCTTAATTGATTTTAGTGATTCTTGTTCTGACTAATTGCCAGTCTATGGGGAACATTAAATGAAGTAATACATGAGAGTCTTCAGGAAAGTAAGAAATTCTGTAAGATATAAGGTGCAACTTTTTCCTAAATTTTAATGTGCCAGGTATGACTCATTGTTTATTCCAAGTTTTTTAATAGACTGTAAGCTTTATAAGGGCGAGAATCTCCCTCCTTCCCCGCTATCCCCCCCCCCCCCCCCCCCGCCAGGCCTCAAGCAGTGCCTGGTATAATGGAGGAGTTCAGTAAAACTTTTGTCACATGAAAGGAACTGATGAAGATTCCCACCCTGGATGCTCTCTCAGAGCATATCCAAACTTTTTATTTATGGTTGTGGTTGAAAGTAGATGAGGCAGTTGGAGTGATTTAATGTGCTTCCTCACTGAGGCACACAGACCCTTGAATTTAAATGGACTTTTCACAGTTTGGAACCTTCCTAAAATTATAGGTGCTACGAAGCATGCAATATGTAACAAACAACACACGCTCTGAGTCCATTTTGGGGGCAATTCCTCTCTGTTGTTGAGTGAATGCAGTTCAAATGTGTTTGTTTCCTGAGTCGGACACTTAACCGACTGAGCCACCCAGGCGCCCCTTACTTGGTGAGTGTTGATGAGTTGTGCTATTTTTCTTCCATAATTTGGCATGCCCACCACCAGCTTAAGGTGGGAGGCAACAACTCATCCCTACCAGAGCCGAAGAGAGTGGGGGCACAGTTTAGTTACTCTTTCATCATCTCAGATCCAGTCCTCTTTAACCTTACCCACCAAAAACTAAAGCCATCTTCAAATAGAATTTTACTGGATAATTGAAATACCACTGGACTGTGCTCCTAAGGTCTGTACAGCTTGATTTACAAAATTTTGACAAAAGTAGAAATATACTTGCAAATTACATAAGAACCCGATTTCCCACCATATATGGGGTTACCTCATTCTGTCAGTTATTTTAAGCAGGTTTCAAAATTGGTAATGGAAATCTTTCTCTTGACTACATTACTGTATATGGATTTTAAATTAAATACAAGGCTGTGTTGCTCCTTATGAACATTAGAATGGTTAAAGAACAGATCCCTGTCTGCAGACCTACGTGTTGCTTTGTGCATCTCGGGTCATTTTCAGGCACCATACTTGGATTCTGAGGTGTTGTAAGAACTTTCACACCTCTAAAACAGGTTCTTACAGCTGACTGTCCTGGAATTTATATTTGCTCTGTTACTTGTAAAATTCTGTCTCTCAAAGCTCACAGCTGGACTGTGAGACATTCCTAAGTGCTGATAAGATGGACAGGTGGCATTACAACTCTGCTCCAACTGCTTGGCTAGGAAGGCCCAGGGAGGTCTGGATTTTTGCACTAACTGCAGAATGTGCCTGTCTTACTGTATAGTGGGTTTTTTTGGACTTGGTTCTAAAATGGGGTTGGGTTACCATGTTTAGGTTGTTATTTATTTATTTTTTTCATGGTTGCCTTTCAGTATTTAATGAGAAACTCCTGGTGGGGCTAGATTGTTATTAAATGTATTTTAAAATTTAAAATTGTGACCCATTTGATAAATTTGAAGACAGATACCTCTTGGCTGTATCACATTTTTTAAGGTATAGCTGGAAACATGGCCTTTGGCTCAAATTCTGTCCTTGCCACTTTCCTTCACTGTTTTACTCTGGCAAGTCCTAAGCCTCTGTGAGTCACAGCTTTTTTCATCTTTAAATGGGATAATATATATCTTGTGGAATTATTGTGAAGATGCCTAATTCAGCATTCACACACAGTAGGAGTTCAATAAAATGTCAGTTATTTGCCATCCAAATGCTAGTTCTGATCCAAGGACTGTGTGCTGGCAGGATCAGAGAAGAGGGAGTAGAGGCATGGATCTCTCTGTCCCCTTTAGGGTGGAGGAGGTTTGCTGAGGAATTTCATGAGGCATCTTCTTGCTAGAGCCAGGCGTGGTGGAATGCTAGTGCTGGTGACTTGACTGAGCACAATGCCTCTAGGATGTAGGTGAAGAAATCATTAATTCAAGCTTTTCACACCCTTTTCGTGTCCTTGTCGTGAGAGAAAGAAACCTCAGACTTAGATCTGGTTGGTTCTCAGCACACATAAGAAAGGTTCAGATGGGGAAAATCCCACCTCTCTTTTGGTTTCCTTTAAGGTCCTTAAAGGATCTGAAGTAGATGGTGAGGAACAGAGAGCAGTGTCAAAGTCTTCCTGTGTAAGACCTATGGTCCCAGTGGGGAGATGCTCCAGCATTAAAAAATAAGCTGAGGGTCTCCTGGGTGGCTCAGTTGGTTAAGTGTCTGCCTTCGGCTCAGTTCATGATCCCAGGGTCTTGGGATCGAGCCCCGCATTGGGCTCCCTGCTCAACGGTGAGCCTGCTTCTCCTTCTCCCTCTGCTGCTCCCCCTGCTTGTGCTCGCTCTCTCTGATGAATAAATGAATAAAATATATAAAAACATAACCTTAGATGCTAGCCATACATCCCTGACCTGAACTTCCTTGGCTTTGTGTTGAATTTGTTTTTTTTTTTAAAGATTTTATTTATTTATTTCTGAGAGAGAGCGAGCGCATAAGCAGGGGGGAGCGGCAGGCAGAGGGAGAAGCAGGCTCCCCACTGAGCAAGGAGCCCCATGTTGGACTTGATCGCAGGACCCCGGGATCATGACCCAAGCTAAAGGCAGATGCTTAACCGACTGAACCACTCAGGCGTCCCATAAATTTAAACTATTAAGGAAACTCAAAGAGGATCAGTAGTGCTGGGAGAAAGGACACTTTTGAGTGTAGGTCCCTGCTTTCTACACTGGTAAATAAAGCAAGGCTTATTTTCTCCAGATGTTTCCTTGGCATGTATAATAAAATAGATTAAACTGTGAAAATGTGATCAAACAACATTTGGAGCTTTGGTGTAAATGACCATATTGTGCTGGAGGTTCCCTAACGTGAAGGAGGATTAAACTCTGCTTTACAGTTAGGTTAGGATCATTCAGAGGCTGCACTAAAACTTCCTGTCTGTGTGAAGCCAGACAGTGGTGGGTTGGTGCCTCTCTGGCCTTCCAGTTTGTCATTAGAGAAGTGACACCAAAGTTCCCATTGGGAGGAGTTCCAGGACAGAGCCCAGGTTGACTAGTTCTGGGTTGCCCCTTGGCTTCTCAAAGAGTTTTTGGGTTCTCCAGGCCTCATTCAGGCCCTCCTTCTTCCTTTTTCCTCTCTCTCCTCTTCTTCCTCCCTCCCTCCTGCCTACCCCATGTATACACAGTGTCAGGGGACTCAGATCTGAAGTCCATCTCACTGCTTTCCCCTCAGTCTTTAAGGTTAAGAACAGCAAAAGAAAAATCGAAACTCTGCAAGGGCATCAGGGATGCTTTGTGCCATGTTCGGATTAGGAAAAATCAGCAATGTGAAGAGAAAGTCCGGCAAGCAGAAGCACCACTTTTAGAGACAGGGAAGCTCTGTTATTTCTGTCTGTGGCCTGTGAACTTGGGAATATTCTTTGCCTATTTGTTGGATTGTGTCCTTCTATTATTAGACTGTATTATTTTCTTAAAGTAGACTCATTCAGAGCTGTATCAGAAAGATACCTTTTCATTTTGCTTTAAAATCAAACATGCTAGCAGCTTCGTCAGCCCATGCCTAGCACAGTAGTGTCAAACTGCTAAAAAGCTAGCAAATTTTCCACCTAAAAATTTTGTGGGGGAGGTAAGGGTAGGGGGCGTGGGGAAGAGTATAAAAATAAACCTTTCAGAGATTCTGGGTTGCTTGGTGGCATGTGTAGTTTTCCATGGTGAGGGAGGTTAGAAATAGCATTGCTTTTTATGGGAGTCTCAGCAGCAGCTCAGAAATTTGGCTTTGCAGGCTCAGTCTCTCTGTGTGGGTGAGGCAGCTTCTGCAGCCTGTGGGGTGGGGGGCAGTGCCTGGCAGCACGCTCTGGCACTGTCACTGTCTGTCTTCCTGCCTCCCCAACCCCCGCTTGGTGTCACCCAGATGAATAGCACTCAAGTGTAAAATGCGCTTACCAAGGTCAGGTTCTTGTGATGACTTGCCGGTGGCAACTGATGCCAGTTGTAACAGACTGAGTCTCAGCGGTCCCCACAAAGTCACATTGGGACATGTGTGAGGGCGGTCACTGGGAGCAGGTACCATCATCTGGGGGGAGTTGTCCTTCAGGGCTGCTTCGTGTCAGACTGGCTGAATGTCTTGAGCTTATATGAGATGACCTCCCCTTAGAGTTTTGATTATCAGTGGGGTGGATGGGTCACCCCATCAACAGGAGTCCTTATGGATTCTTGAAATTTGTCAGTTACATAATTTCCGCAAATGGAGGTAGGTTGCCAAGTGTTTCTCAAATTCAATGTAGAAAGATGGAAGGAAACAGCCACTGGGACAGAGGTTTTTAACCTCCAGGGGACCCAGGGCATATGTGAATTTCTTGAAATCGTGCCTGTTCCTGCAGAGAAAGCCAGAGGGCTTTGATGGGATTCTCAGTAAGATTTTGACCTCCAAAAAGGTTAAGAGCATTTGCAGTAGAGCATGAGATGTGAAGTTCACGTAACTTGGAAAAATCATTTTGGAAATGTAATGAGTATGGGCAGAGGAAGAGGTTGACAGAAATAAAGAGGACAGGCAGAGGAAGGAGAGGGATCCAGTTATAAAGTGTTTAACCCGACAACACAAAAGGGGACTGAGGGAGGTTTCCATTGGGGTTTTGCTTTGTAGGCTTTTTTCTTGAACCTCATGTAATATTTGTTTTTGTGTCAGAGATGATTTCTGCTGAAGGCTGTTTGGCAATCGATGCTTGGTTAACTTTGCAAGCTCAGTGCTTGAGAAGGTACCTGCTGCTCACAAGATGTCTGGGGTCTGTATGGATTCAGCCTAGCATTTAATGGTTCCTCTCTCTTTTCCTGGGATCCACTTTGCCATGGTTCTCCACATTTTCCACACCTGGACGTTATGATAGGGCAGTCAGGGGACTCGCTTGTTCAGAGATGATAGAGGAAACATTAGGCAATGAGAGTGCTTCATCTCAGCTCCACAACACGCTGTGGGCTTTGGGGCTTGCTCAACGGTGCTTTGCTTCAGTACCTTCAGCCTAACTGGGCCTGTCATATTTGGGAGACAAGATTGCCGAATAAGTGCACAGCTAATTTACAAATGCAGAGTATTACAGCTGCCAGTGATCATGTAGGAGAGAGTGCCAGGGCAGGTCAGCAGGGCTACCCTGCCTGGGCTACATGCTCCGCTTAGGAACAGAAGTTGTTCTGTTGAGTTCACAGATACAGCTACAGGAGCAGGGAAATCATGGTATTGGTGAGTTTATCAGTTACAATGGCCACTTCTCTGTCTTCACAGCAGCGCGTTGGAGATGGGGCATTTGGGGCAGGGAAATACTCATCCTAAACACTCTCTGACCTGAGTCTGCATTAACTTTTTAAAAAGTTCCTAAGTTGCTATCTGTTATGTAGGTTCTGTTCTGTTCTAATATTTTTCCTGTGCTGTTATAGCCCAAGAATATAATGCCTTGGCCTTCTTTACTTCTAGACTTGGGTTGAGCTGCATTTACCCAGTACAGTGACTAGGCAGGGAGTTCTACTTCCTATGCTGTTTAGTCTGGCAACTGCCACATGTGAGGCATAAAAATAACAATAGGCCCTGAGATTCTTGGATCATTTGAGAAAGAGTTGTTTCACGGGGCCGGGTGGGTTTGCGAAATGTTTTTGTAGTACTTTGTAAGGTATAATGGTGCTTTTGAGTCATTTTTAAAAGAAATTGTTACAATTTAGGATTGTCATATTTAGGTTAGTTACCTATTTTTTGATCTTTAATTGGTTCTCAAACTTCTTCTCCTTTCTTTTTTTTTTTTTTTAAAGTAGGCTCCACACCCAGTGTGGAGCCCAAAATGGGGCTTGAACTTTTGACCCTGAGATCAAGACCTGAGCTGAGATCAAGAGTTGGACGCTGAACCACTGAGCCACCCAGGTGCTCCTTTTTTTTTTTTAAATTGTGGTAAAATATATGTAAGATGGAGAATTTGGAACCCTGTGCATAGCTGGTAGGAATGAAAAATGGTACAGCTGCTATGGAAAACAGTATGTTTTAACCATTTTAAGTGTAAAGTTCAGTGGCATTAAATACATTTTCATTGTTCTGCAGCCATCATCACCATCCATCCCTAGAACTATTTTCATTTTGAAAAACTTAGAACTCTGTACCCATTAAGCACTAGCTCCCCATTCCTCCTGCTTCCTGCCCCTAGCCCCTGGCAACCACCATTCTCCTGTCTCTATGAACTTGACTAGTCTAGATACTTCATATGAGTGGCATCATACAGTATTTGTGTTTTTGTGACTGGCTTATTGCACTTAGCATGATGGGTGCTAAGGGTTCATCAGTGTTATAGCATGTGTCAGAACTTTCTTCCTCTTTTAAGGCTGGTAATATTACATTGTATGGGTATACCACATTTTGCTTATCCATTTATTCATTGTTGGACCATTGGCTTGCTTCTACCTTTTGGCTATTGTGAATAATGCTGCTATAAATATGGGTGTCCATGTATCTCTTTGAATCCCTGCTTTCAGTTCTTTTGGGTATCCTCATTTTTTAAAAAAAGTAAAACTCCCAGAACTTATTTTTTTTTCCCCAAAACTTATTTTTTAAAGCACACTCTCAAGTAGACACTATTAAGAATCCAAAAGAGGGGTGCCTGGGTGGCTCAGTCGGTTGAGTGTCTGCCTTCAGCTCAGGTCATGATTTCAGGGTCCAGGGATCGAGCCCCATGTCGGGCTCCCTGCTCAGTGGGGAGTCTGCTTCTCCTTCTCTCCCTCTGCCCATTCCCCTGTTCATGCTCTCTGTTTCTTTCTCTCTCAAATAAATAAATAAAATCTTTAAAAAAAGGAATCCAAAAGAAAGGTATGTTGAAGTATGGAGGTGATCTAGTTGAACTACAAGATTTACAAATATAAACTAATTAAAGGGAAATAAAAGAATAAAATTGAGAACTCTACCTTATTGTAGATAATAAATGTCATTAGAGGCCAGTGAGCCTCTAGTACATGTTTCTGACTGAGGGATTATTCTTAGACAAGACTCTGGGTAGGGCCAGATAACCAACTTCCAGGAACAACATAGTTAGCCTACAAATTGTTCTTGTGTTGTCAGGACTGCAAGGGGACATTGTCAGGAGATGTGAAGAAATGGGGAAATGGGAAAATTTCTAGTCAGATTCTTGTTTTTCTTGAATGTTGGAAAAATATTAAATTGTGACCTTTTAAGGATAATAGTACATTATTTTATGATAAGAATTCTTCAAAGTTTTACTAGAATGACTTGTAACAATGATATGAAATAGGAAGGTTTTCATGTTAGGTTTGCAGTGTCAGTTCATTGCAGTGCCTTCTGTGTGGTATGGCAGCTTGTAAGGGTAGACTCACAGTTAGGAACCTACCACTTACTATGCCCCCATTTTCTTTAGTGTATGAAATGCCCCATCAAATCAAGAAATAAAACTAATATGTGAGAGTATAGAGAAACTCATCTTAATCTGGGCAAACTTTGGCTTTCAAAAGTATGAAGATGTCTATAAGTCACTAAGATGAAGAAGTTGTTAGAAGAGGAGCAGTGGGAAAATAATCAGCTGTTTGTGATAAAATTTATCTTTAACACACATTTACAGAGCTGGGCACTCTGAGGACTTGGGCACAAAGATAATGGGAAGCAGTTCTTGCCTTACAGAGGGACACATCTCCTCCTGATGGAGGAGATCCACAATATGTCCTTAGTCATAGTCCATAGTGACGTGTCCCTAGCACATTGTGCCGAGGGGACCCAGGGCAGAGATACCTTGTATACCCGTCTAGGAAAGTTTGTTGGTACACTCACAGGGGTGGTGACATTTAAAGTGGGTCTTAAACCATGAACTGTAGTTTTCCAGGTGGACAAATGTAAGGTGAGAGCATTCTGAGCACTGGGTAAGTCTCACACAAATATGTGGGAAAATTAACAGTGTGTTAGGAGAGTAGAAATGTGGCTGGGATGTAGGGTGCTTGAGAAGGAAGGCAAGAGATAGAGATAGGTTAGAAAAGGAAGTTGGGACCAGACCATAAAGTATTTGAATGTGGTGCATAGATTATCCTGTAGTGTGGGGAACCCCATTTTGGGCTTTTCAGGGAAGATGATGACATTAGATATGTGTTTAGGGAAGTCAAGTCTGGTGGCCATGGGTAGGAGTGATTGGAGGGGAGAGACAGAAGCTAAGATCAGCCAGCCAGAAAGAATAGCATGGAGGTTTTTCGGGGGAAGAGGTGAAAAGGCCTGCACTGCACTGGGCAGCGGTGACAGAGAAGAGGGCCTAGAGCAGAGAGGCTTTGGGTGTGCCCATTGAGCAAATGTGGATTCCAAAATAACTTTTGGGCTTCAGCCTTGGGTAAATGAGAAGATGGTATGGGCAGAGACAGGCAACCAAGGGGGTGGAGCTCACCTAGGGTGAGATTTCTTGACTGGCATGCCTGTAGGACATCTGGGGGGTGGCTAGAGATCAGTTAGATAGCAGTCTGAGGAGAGGAGAGGTCGTGACAACAAGATGGAGATTTGGGAGTCATCAGCATGTGGCAAGATCATCGCAAAGGTGTAGAACAAGTAAGAGCAGGACTTCTGAAAGGGCATGAAGGCCACAAATATATAACTTTCTTTGACTTATAATAATGATGATCATCTATTCTGTTATCAAGTTTTTGTCTGTTTCTTGAGTTGTCCGAAAACAGTTGTTACGCTTTAATATTTAGTACTGTGTATCCTTTTACCTCATCAGTGCAGCCTTAGAGATTTTCCTCTTGGTATATCCATATCCAAAGCATTTCCTGTCTATACCTGGACACCTTAAGGCCTGTTGCAATCACACTCACTCTTGTATGTATCATCTAAAAAAAAAAATTACTCCAAATAGTGCATATTATAGTCAGCCTTCATCTATGGCCATACTACCCTGAACGTGCCCGATCTCATCTGATCTCAGAAGCTAAGCAGGGTCAGGCCTGGTTAGTACTTGGATGGGAGTCAGCCTTCAATGTGGGGTGATTTTGCCCATGAACTCCTGGTTTCAAAATCCCCTAACATAATATCTTGTCTTCTTCCTTTAACTATCTAGAAGTACTTTTAAGAATTTTACCCCAGGGATGCCTGGGTGGCTTAGTCGGTTAAGCGTCTGCCTTCGGCTCAGGTCATGATCCCAGGGTTCTGGGATCGAGTCCTGCATCGGGCTCCTTGCTCAGCGGGGAGCCTGCTTCTCCCTTTGCCTGCTACTGCCCCTGCTTGTGCTCTCTCTGACAAATAAATAAGTAAAATCTTTAAAAAAAAAAAATTTTACTGCATTTATCAATCATAACTCATAAAGCTGGAAAAAAAATTTTCACTCCATCTCTAAAATGCAATTGGAAAAATTACCTTGTTGATATTCTGCCATTAGAAATTGGGACCACTCGGGCGCCTGGGTGGCTCAGTTGGTTAAGCGACTGCCTTCGGCTCAGGTCATGATCCTGGAGTCCCGGGATCGAGTCCCGCATTGGGCTCCCTGCTCGGCAGGGAGTCTGCTTCTCCCTCTGACCCTCCTCCCTCTCATGCTCTCTGTCTCTCATTCTCTCTCTCTCTCAAATAAATAAATAAAATCTTTAAAAAAAAAATTAAAAAAGAAAAAAGAAATTGGGACCACTCAAAAGCCTTGTAATCAATCTTCTTTTAAAAATGCATTTTGGGCGCCTGGGTGGCTCAGTTGGTTAAGTGACTGCCTTTGGCTCAGGTCATGATCCTGGAGTCCCGGGATCGAGTCCCACATCGGGCTCCCTGCTCAGCGGGGAGTCTGCTTCTCCCTCTGAGCCTCTTCCCTCTCATGCTCTCTGTCTCTCATTCTCTCTCTCTCAAATAAATAAATAAAATCCTTTAAAAAATGCATTTTAATGAATATTACTTTATTAATACAGAACCAAAGGTAAGGATAAAATGGGTTTTGTGTTCTATATCTCCTGGGTTGAATGAGCTCTTGTCTTGTTTTACTTTGGAAGGTGGGTAAGAGGGTGGCAACATTTTTTGGGTAAATAATCTACTCTTGGCCTGTGTATACTCATTTACATTCTTGTCTCACGCCCTGGCTGTGATGATTTGACTCTGCTGAGGGGGCCTTTACATTTTCTCCACCATCTGCTCTCACATTATGGACTGGGGGGTGTGCTCAAATTATTACTATTACTAGTCTGATTTCATGTAGAACTTAGTTTGGGTGAGTGGAGACAGAAACACTTATTATGAGGAGTAGCCTTAGTCTAAGTTAAAATCAGATAATTGAATATTTATTTCAGAGAACATTCTAGTAATTAATATAAGCTTCCTGCAATTAAGAATAATTAATAGGAGGGGCACCTGTGTGGCTCAGCCATTAGGCATCTGCCTTCGGCTCATGTCATGGTCCCAGCATCCTGGGATCAAGCCCCGTATCGGGCTCCCTGCTCAGAGGGAAGCCTGCTTCTCCCTCTCTCGCTCCCCTGCTTGTGCTCCCTCTCTTGCTGTGGCTCTCTCTGTCAAATAAATAAATAAAATCTTAAAAAAAGAATAATTAATAGATCAATTAAACACTGATGACATTGGTTCAGTGCAGAGAAAAATGTTAAAAACTTTATTTACAAGGAGGCAAAGAGTTTAAAGCAAAATGTACCTGTAAAGCTAGTTTTAGTATAGTCATCTGAGTTTCTAGAGTTTTTAGAAAATCTAATATAGACCTAAAAGCTATCAGATAAATGACCAGGTACTATAATCATTATCTTAAAAAATGATTACTGTATTCCATGAAGAAGGTGGAATGGGAATAATTTATCAATTTTTAGTCCTCTCACGTTTTGAACAAAAGATTTGCTTATGTAGCAATTCTAATGTAGTTTGTGGGTTTTTTTTTTAATTATTGATAAAACATAGCAGTTGTATAATTCCTCAACTAAATGTATGTGGAATATAAACCAGAATAAAATGGGCATATACTCCAACCTCAATTTCAGATCATTAAAGTGAAATAATCTCTTTTTAACCACCTTCCATCATGTTAGCCCAAATTACATCAATAAAGGTCTATACCATATCTGTTTAAAGGACAAAAATTTATTGAAATTGAAAGATGTACTTTGGACATCCATAATAGAACTGTTTACATTAAAACGATGTCAATTTTACAGCAAAGTAAAATTTTAGAAAGGACCAGATACACAGCTTCAGCTATTTCATACTAAAATATTGTGGACAATATAATTTCAGTATAACAAAAAGGATCCATAAAGGAATCCATAAAGTAATTTGGATAATATTGTGACTACAAATGAAAAATGTTTTAGAAACCACTGCTGTAAGTGAATCAAAGGCCATAATAACAGATCTACCAACTTTGGCAATAGACTGTACTTCTGTACTTTGGTGACCCTAATAAAGCAGTTAAGACCTACTAATAAAACTGTCCTTTGCAAAAACATTTAAAACACCACCTAGAAAAAAACAAACAAATATGGAGCTTCGGCAAAAGAACAAAAACACTATGGAAACAGCATTATCCAAGCCTTTAGGCATTTTGGCAGTTGGGGGCCTTTAGAAGCACCAGTTGGACCTCATAAGGAACTTAGGCTCTCTTCTCCTTTGCAGAATTGAGAATGCTCCACTGCTTGGTATTTTCCACATTATTGTAAGGATCCCCAACACAGACCTATTTAGTAGTTGTTTTGAATATGCTCTGGGCTTGTATAATGTTCTGTTGAGTTCTAATGGTTTACTTCTTAGGGACTTACATCATGTTTGTTTTCTCATTTGCATCTACTGCATAGATGAATAAACTGAGGGAATGAGAGATTACATGAGGCATATAATAGGATTTCTGATGACTTTTACACTGTTGGACGGGGTTAGTAGAATATTGTAGATTGCAGCACATTGAATGGTTCAAAGATTCATAAATGTGTAAATATAAGTGAGATTTAATACTATTAGTTGGCTGATTAATTGTCTAATTACTTAACTTTAAACCTTCTTCAGAAGTGTCATCTGTCTTTAATTTACAATTGAATAAAAAATATTGACTCCATCTTTTGGGAACTTTAATTTTTAGTAGAGAAAGCATAAATAGGGACTGTGATTAAGAATTGCTAGTTGTCCATTGTAGTACTTTGCAAAGTAAAAGATAGATTGGTAAAATTATCTGGGGTCCATCTGTCTCTGTTTTAGAGGGTTTTGCTTACCTGCAGACCCAGCTGTGTCCAGTCCTGAGCTGTGGGGATTGCCATGGAGAGAACAGCTGTATTGCAGATCACCAAATGTGAACTCTCCTTTGCTGAAGTTTGGTGCTTGAACTTTTAGTTTCAGGGGTGAAGAATCATGCTCAAAAATAGGCTTCCTCCTACCTAAAGAAGAACCATATTCTAGTTTAGTCTTTCATATGAACATTGGGGGATCACATGAGAGGTGCAACAGCCTCTAGGGGAACCACTGGAACATTCTGTATTTTCAGTTTGGGACAACAAGACTGATTCTTGGCTCTGTGTGTATACCTTTCCCATATCCAGTGTGTAGTTCTTATGTATTGGTAGATGTGGTGGGTTCAGGAACCCAGTGGGATGATAACCCTGCAGAAGACTTCAGTCCTCCTGAGTGTGGCTGGACAGTTGATGCCTCCTCTTTGTTGATGGGAGCATCCATTCCTTCCTCTTTATCATCAGACTGGATGACTTTGTTTCTCTATGATTCTCAGTCCCATGATCCTTGAAGAGAAAGAGGAGCTGGGCATTCCTTTCTGTTCATGGTTCTTAGAAAAGTGTTAATACTTTGGGTGCCTTAAATGTTTAGTTTGTAGTCAATGTGATGGTTAATTCTATGTGTTAACTTGACTGGGTCAAGAGGTGCCCAGATTAAACATTTCTGGGCATGTCTGTGAGGATGTTTACAGCTGAGGTTAGCATTTGAGTTGGTGAACTCAGTAGGTGACCCTCCTCATTGTAGGTGGACACCATCCAATCTGCTGAGGGCCTGCATAAAACAGAAGGTGAGGGACGAATGAATTGGCATCTTTTGCCTCCTGTTTGCCTGCTTCAGCTGTGACATTGGTCTTCTCCTGTCCCTGGGGTTTACACCATCGGCTTTCTGGTTCTCCGGCTTTTAGGCTCAGACTGGAATTATACTACTGACATTCCTGGATCTGCAGCTTGCAGATGGCAGATCCTGGGACTTGTCAGCCTCTGTAATTGTGTGAACCAATTCCTCATAACCAATTTTCTTCCTCCCTCCCTCTTTCCCTTCCTTCCTTCTTCTCCCTCCTTCCACCCCGTCTCTCTCTTTCTCACCTGTGTGTGTGTGTGTGTGTGTGTGTATCCTATTGCTTTTGTTTCTCTGGAGAACCCTGACTAATACAGTCAGCTTAAGAGTTTGTAGCAGCTGCCTCTATATTAATCTGATTTTGTTTATATTCTAAGCATTCTTCCAGCTCAACATCCACCTTTTTGCATATCTAACTTACTCTAGATAAAACAATCCTCAAGTCATTAGAACACCATAGAATTTTCGCTTGGCCAGAAGGATTGATAGCTATTAAAAGTTCCATTTCTTCAGTTTTCTCTTTTTCTGTATTCATTCTCCAGACAGATATTCTTAACAAAAAAGACTGGGTTTGTTTTAGGCATATTTTTGTGCCTTATTCCTGTACTTGTATGTGCATATTTTCCTTTTTGATAAGAAGCAAGTCAGGGTTTCCTGATAGAGTTTTGTTGTCCACCATCAGTTGTGTGACCTACTCCTTATTGGTAGGTAGCAGTGAAACACTTAGTGAAATATGAAACTAGAGGTCAAGCTCTGCATATATTCTAAGAAGTTAGAGTATAACAGAAAAATGAAAAAATCTTTTCTATTTTTTTTTTAAGATTTTATTTATTTATTTGACAGAGAGAGAGACAGCGAGAGAGGGAACACAAACAGAGGGAGTGGGAGAGGCAGAAACAGGCTTCCCGCGGAGCAGGGAGCCCGATGCGGGGCTGGATCCCAGGACCCTGCCGAAGGCAGACGCTTAACACTGAGCCATCCAGGTGCCCCCCTATTTTTAAATCATAGCTGATTTATACCAAACCTTTGCCTCCAAGATAGGCCTATAAAAATAGAAGAGGGGGGCGCCTGGGTGGCTCAGTTGGTTAAGCATCAGCCTTCGGCTCAGGTCATGATCCCAGGGTCCTGGGATTAAGCTCCGAGATTAAGCTCCAAGTCGGGCATCCTGCTTGGTGGGGAGCCTGCTTCTCCCTCTGCCTGCCCCTTCCCCTGCTTGTGCGCTCTCTCTCTGTCAAATAAATAAATAAAATCTTTAAAAAAAATAGAAGAGGGTACAGTCTATGTGAATACTGTCATTGCCAGTAGCAGTGAGCAAATCTGGAGACCTTGGTCTGCACCACAGCTTTCTAAGAGAAAGCCCACACAGGGGCCAGATCCAGATCTGTTGTGATACATGTGGATTTTAATATCCGAGGCTAACTAAACTCTTAAGTATTTTCTTAGTTTACAGGCAGTAAAAAGCTAAACAAAACTAAAATGGACTCTCCAGATTGGATAGAGTTTGGGCCTCTGAGTCATAGCAAAATAGTCCGCAAAGAGAGTGAGTAGTGGCATATATATTCACTGATCCTCCCTTTGTCCCGTCTGTCAGTCTGTGTTCATTGACGTCTTTACACCTTTCTGCCTGAGGCCCAATCTGTTGTGCTCCAAAAACAAAATGATAAACGATCTAATAAGCAGCAAAGCCTTCTTTGCCATCAAGAGGGGCATCGGAAGGCAAACTCAGTTGTTAATTCTTTCATTCATTTTACCCATTCACTCATTCAGTAAATAATTAACTGAATACTTGTTGATTGAAACCATAAAGTATTAGTCCTGGCAAAAACCTTTTACCAGTTGAATTTTATAGTTTGAGATGTTGAGGCTCAGACAGCTGTAATGATTTGCATGTGGTTATAGAGCATGTAAACGGATCAGCAAGGTCCTGACTCAGGTCTCCAAGTCCCTCATGCACCTTTCACCTTATTACAGGCTCGGTCTTTCTTACTCCCACAGTGAACTCTGCAGACTGGCCTGGTCTGACGTGCAGCTGATTTATTCCAAGCCTTGGCAACTATGATCTTAAGATTCTTTGGAGGAGTAGGGTCACATTCAATATAAATGTGATTTATCTTTAAGAATTCCAGAATTTTAACAAAGCAATGTTTCTGAGGAATAAAAATGTGTCATCTCATGACCAATGTAATTTTCTCCTGCATTCTTAAGCTTACAATTCCTCTCCTCTCCTCTCCTCTCCTCTCCTCTCCTCTCCTCTCCTCTCCTCTCCTCTTCTCTCCCCTCCTCTCCTCTCCCCTCCCCTCCCCTCCCCTCCCCTCCTTTTCTTTTCTTTTCTTTCTTACAATTCTTTTTTTGAAAATTGTGCCTTTTATTTTGAGATTAGAACTGAGAGTCCCAAGCAGTGTTTATAGCACAGGGAGTTTTCTGTTTACCTTAGGAATATTACCCCTAAATCTCTTGGGCTAGCTGATTAGGTTACTTTTGACCAATCAGATGAAATTTTGCAAAATGTCCCAGTGAAACAAGACTTTCCCTTCTAGGCTACCAACAAGAAGTGTTAGATGTTGGGTACTTTCAGTATAGCCAGTCCTTATGTGTTTGTTATGTGTCATCCAGGGGCTCAAGAAAGCACTATGGGATTTTTTTTTTTTTTGACAAAAAAGCACTATGGGATTCAGAAGTTCCGTATCCTCAAGAAGCAATTTGTCTGCTATTTGGATGATAGAGTGGATGGAGATAATGATAAAGCATTTCTGAAGGCCTGATGTTTTTCTGGGTCTTAAGTGTTGCCTTAGTGTTTCAAAAGCATATGGCAAACAATAACAACAATGTTGAGTGCATCTTCATGTGAACATAGATTATCTGTGGGTTGGCTACTGACATTATTCCTGGATGTGTTCTGTGCATATTTGTGATTCTGTGAGCCATGCTCTACTGTGTTGTTTCTCCAGCTAATTCAGATGGCTATGTGGCTTGAAATGACTATAAGTCAGGGAAACCTGAGTTACAAAATCTCTTTAGTGCTAGAAATATCTCAGCATTCTTTAGTCTTTAGGCTTTGGGATACCCTTCACAATGCCAAATGAAATGAAACATCTCTAACACATTTTGAGAAAGGAGAGAGGACACTCTTGGGTGAGTTTTCTCATGTCCAGTTCTTCAAAATTTATAATGGCAATGTTGAAAACTTTTAAAAATCATGCCTCTAGGTAAAGAAATTGGAGCATAAGAGAGCCACATGATTGATTGAATATCATGAAGCATGGAAGTTGGAGATTTCTTGGTTTCTGCTTACTCCACCTGATTAAGCAGCACATTGTTTTCTGATTATTACATGGAGGATTTACTTTGCAGTAAATGAGGCAGCAATAAGCTGCCTTCTGCTTTGTGGGAGATCAACAGTCCTGATATAAGTTTTTTTATTTGCTACCCTTTTATTGTTCTTTGGTAATTCTGGAGAACAAAGGCCACTGGAGAGAGATCTGGGATCTTTCCAATTCAGGAGACACTAGGAAATTGGATGATGACCAAGGCAGTGGGGACTCCAGTAGATGAATTCTGGGTGTTGGTAAGAATGCTCCTGAGGCAGGTGTGCTTTGTTTCTGGGTCTTGGCCACCCCATCAAAGGAATACTGTGAGCCTTCATTGTTGACCTTTTAATTTTTAAGGTAGACACATGATGAAAGCATAAACCCTAAGTCACTGGTTTAGGTCTTGACAAAGTTACACATTTTTTGATGATCTTTGAAACATTGGAGCATGGGTTGGCATTCCTTGTAATTCAGTTTTATATCCCTTCTATGCTCTGTAGAATTATATCCTTTCTATGGCCTCTGTAGAATTTCCTTTCCAAAAAAGGAAAACTCATCTTTTTATGGACATATTAACTTACCGGAAGAGACATTATTTCTAGGTTGCTGGTGTGAAGCTTTTGCCACATAGACAAACTGTACCTGATCTCATGTGTTAGTTTATGTGTTTGTATGCTTTCTCTAAGTCAGCGTAGTTGGACTGTGGTTATTTTATGGCTTCTGTTTCCCCTGTACCATCTCTGAACAGATACTGAAATTATTTAATTAAACTTAGATATACGAAGAGAACACTTACTTGTATAGAAGTTATGCAGATGTATGCAAATAATGTACAAATGAGTTGGCATGGCTGGACTGGAATACTGTATTACACCAGCCCTTCATTGCCATCATAGAAGAAGAAATACAGGAGTACAGTTGTCTTATTGTTCACTTTTAGATTGAATCACAATTTCAGGATGCTTTTTTTTTTTTTTTAAATTTTATTCATTTAGTCAACAGAGAGAGAGAGAGCACAAGCAGGGGGAGTGGCAGAGGGAGAAGCAGGCTCCCCGCTGTGCAAGGAGCCCGACGCGGGACTCGATCCCAGGACCTGGGACCATGACCTGAGCCGAAGGCAGACACTTAACGGACTGAACCACCCAGGCGTCCATAGGGTGCTTTTTCAAAAAAAAGTGTTTGACTGCCTCACTCTGAAGTCTTGGATGAATGTCACCTTCCTTCATTTTTTTCACAGTGCATGTGAGTTTTTAGGTGTCAGTATTACCTTATTAGTCATTGTCACCTCTTCTGATCATCCTCTAAAGCTACTTTTAAAGTTTATCTTTAAACTTTTTTTTTTAATAGTGCATCTTACCTTGCTTTAAGTTCTAGAAAATCCTATGTTAATGGCACTGTCTGAAGGTAGGCCTGTTTTCTTTAGGGATCTTGTAGGAGTCAGGCTCACAGACTTGTGGGGGCTGGAGGAGTTCTTTAGTACAAGTTCAGTCGTAGCTCTCTCTAAATTTATGGTAAATTGTTTGTGAGGTTGGAATGACAGATTTGTCCTAGTGGTTCTTCTTTTAACCTCTGGCTATTTAAGTTTAATTCTATAAAGTAAGCTGAGAAATGTACATGTTAAATGCTAGTTACTGCCCATGATGAAAGGGCTGGTGATGGTCAAGGTGACTGTCCTTTTGAGGCTGTAGGCTGGGAGCACATCAGAAGGACCTGACCAGAAATGGCTTAAATACGAGATAATTATGATAAATGGTCTCTTCTTAAAAAAGCTTAATCACTCAATCTGAATACATAGCAAGAGATTTTTGTCATCAAAAGGATAAGGTCTGTGGTAGTTCAAAGCTGTTATTAACAGAAAAGCAAGTTGTATCTTTTTCTTTAGAATTGAAAGGGACCAAAGCTATCATATATATTCAAAATCCTCAACTACAAATGAGGAAATACAAGTCAGAGATGTTAAGTGACATGCCCAGAGTCAGACCATGAGTAAATGATGGAGTGAGCCTTGATGTGAGAGCCCCGCACTGCAGCCTGTGCCCCTTTCAGATCTTGTTCTATACCACAGGGTGTGGATGGAGGGTATTGTCAGCTGACGTGAAAATGGTAATTTTGGGGGCGCCTGTGGCTTAGTTGTTGGTTATGCGTCTGACTCTTGATTTCAGCTCAGGTCATGATCTCAGGGTTGTGGGATTGGGCCCTGCATAGGGCTCCACTCTGGGCGTGGAGCCTGCTTAAAATTCTCTCTCCTGCTCCCTCTGCCTCCCCCACCCCCTCTCTCCCTCTCAAAAAAAAAAAAAAAAAAAAAAAAGAAAATGATAATTTTAATGGTTGCTAGGAAAATTCTGGTTGAATACTTTTCACATCATAATTGATGTTAGTGCAGCTTGCCTACTTGTTTGAGTGCCAGCCTCTTGTGTAGAACAGTAAAAAATATTTATCTTTTTCATTTGGTCTTATATTGTTAGAAGAGCTGAGAAATTTTCAGTGTTGTTAATGGGTATAAGAGTGAATTCTCTCAGATTTATTCAGTAGTTGTTAGAAAATGCTCAGGAACAAAAAACACTTTGAGGACTGGCTGGTCAGATTTTAGGGACATACTTAAATATTTTGTTTACAAATGAAAATTAAGCATTTGATTTGTAGGTAAACCCTTCTTGCCCTGGAAGAAATGAGTTATGGAATCTTTGTTTGCAACTGAAGAATTAAGCCAACAGCTTTCCTAAGGGAAGTTGCTTAAACAAAGGAATCAACAGTAGTGAGGCTCCTTGTTGGTGTCTGGACTTTGTAGAAACTCGAGATATTTACTTTACTCTTTTGCTTAGAATTTTCCCTCATACGGTGGCTTGCCCTTGCCATACCAACATATATAACCTCGTGTAATGTGCCCAACATTTTAGAAAGCTGTGATGGCCCTTGTAACTGGGGAAACCTTGGAAGTTGATTCTTCTGTAGAGTACCTATTATAGAATCACTACCCTATCAAGCCATGTGTGTGGAGATCACACACATGGTGCCTGAGCCTGAACCAGGGAAAACCAGGGGCTTCTACGTTTGGAAGCCCAAGTGTGGGCCCAGGGCTCCCTCAGCGTCTCCCCACATGACAGCCTGTAGTTGGGCTGTCATCCAGGACTACCAGGAACATAAAACATAGCTTTACATATCCAAATGCATTGTATGTAAGCTTAAACCTGTGGAAGAAGTGGCATGAATTTTAAAGGCTCACCTGGCACCTTGAAATGTTTAACATCATTATACTCAGTAAGTTATAATGGTTGTGGTTGGTGACGTCCAAGTAGGAAGAAAATCTTCATGTTGTGGTTTCATGCTCTTGAATACCTGGAACAAATGGCATAGCTGCTGTTGCTTAAATACACGTATTCCTATGAGGCCTTCAGACCTTTCCAATAGAAGTAAGCTGTAATGTGTATGTTCATGTGTGTGCTTTTTAAATATTTTTTTAAAGATTTTTTTATGTATTTTTAGGGAGAGAGTGAGTGAGTGGAGGAGGGGTAGAGGGAGAGAGAGACTCCTCAAGCAGACTCCCCACTGAACACAAAGCCCAATGTGGGGCTCGATCCCAGGACCCTGGGATCATGACCTGAGCCGAAGGCAGATGCTTAACCAATTGAGCCACCCAAGCACCCCGAATCTTCTGGAATTCTTAAATATAAGCTTGCATAAAGTAGGGAAAAGGAACTCTGGAAAGCTTGTTCTAGGAATTTAAGGCTGTAGCCCCAAAGTGACCAATACTGATCAGATGGCCCCCTCTGACCATGTGGGGACAGGGGTTTTTGCCTTCCATGTGTCTCTCCAGGAATATCACTGATAACTGACAGGCCCCATTTTGTTTTCTTAAGAAATTATAATAGAACTCATGGAAAGTACCCATTCATTGATATACGTACAGTTTTGATTTGTGACTAACATTTTCTTTCTTAATTTAAAACATTTTTAAGTGATAAAAGTAAAAAAATTTAGGAACAAAGGAAAAGGCAAAAGTCACCTATGGTTTCATTATTTTCATACAACTCTTTTTCTTCCTGTGCATTTCTTTTGTCTTTTAATATTTAAAAAATTTTAAAAATATGTCCTTTCTACAAGGTCATAATCCCATGGCTGTGTGAAAAGTTCATGATCTGTGGAAGCAGACAGACCTGGGTTTGATTTCTGGGCCTACCAATTACTAGTTATGTGACCGTGGGCATGTTCCTTCACTTCTGTGCATTTCAGTTTCTTCATCTGTAAAATGAGCTAACACCTTAAACTCACATAGGATTCTTGCAGGGCTGAAGGAGATACCATACATGAAGTACCTGGCCTTTTGTGGTACACCATTCACTGCTTAACATTCTCTCCTGGGCATTTGCTTTTCATTTGGCTGCATGGTCTGAAAGGAAATTACTGACCTCTTTGGTGAGAGAAGTCCCCAGGTCCCCATGGCTGGCCTTGGGACTGAGTGACTCTGGGGCCCCAAGGGTCTCTGCATCTTGGAGGGGCCTTTGCTTTGCTGACCCGAGGGTGGAGGGGAAGGGGAGGAGTGACACTGTGCTCTTTGGTGTTTTCTTACCCGGTAGAGGTCACACAGCCCTTTTTCTGGTATCCTATAAAGGGCTGGGACAATTCAACCCTCTTTACTGGAGCCTGGTAAACAGAGGGACCAGATTGAAGGGAAGTACCAGTTCCAGTTATTGAAACATGGTTTCCTGAATGCCAGAGCCATGATACTGGTGCCCAAATTTCAAGTCTAACATAGAGTCTCTGCCAGGCCTATCTGTCCTATCTAAGATGATGGCTCGGCCTTTCTTTGATCATTCAGATGAGAAGGAGCAGTTGGGCTAGGATTTGGACTAAAGCTGGCAGTAGAGTGGGAAGTCTCCTATTTGTAGGAGGGCTCCCTGGAGCAGGCATGTAGGGGCACTGTGGAGAGGCCCGGCATAGCCATGGGGGAGCCAGGTGGCTATGGAGGTGCAGCCTCCCTGCTGTTGTTCAGGGGCAGAACTCTGGTCCTAGGGTGAGATAGTACAAGAGTAAGGGGTGATTAGCTTTGATTTATTTATTTTTTTGAAAAGATTTTATTTTTAAGTAATTTCTGCACCCAGCGTGGGGCTCGAACTCAACCCTGAGATCAAGAGTTGCATGTTCTACCAGGTGAGCCAGCCAGGTGCCCCGGTGCTTAGCTTTTAAAGACAGTGGAGACTCCCAGCATTTATCAATGGGAAGCTGGTGTTCAGTAGAATCTGGTAGAAATTCACTGGCCTATTGGGTCTGGGGCAAGGAGCTTGGATAAAAATGCACTTTGATCAGGACATAGCTCTTGGGGTTAGTTTGGCAGTGACAGGACTTGCTGCTGAGCACCTGGGGTGCAGCGGTCTAGTTTAAGTCTGTCCTGCTTCAACTTGGGATTCTTCTGAGGCCTGGACAAGTAGGATTATCAGTGCGCCCTCTTGTCAAATTCTGGGAAAGCAGAAGTCAGTATGTCATGTGTAGTTTGAACGTAGAAGCTTGTTTGAAATTACTCTATTTTTGAAAGTCTGGGGGAAACATCCATGGGATGCCTTCATCATTCCCTCCGAAGTTCAAAGATGGAATACTTAGAGCAGTGATTGTATATAGCATGTAGGTAAGCATCTGAAGTGGACATTTGTAGTTAACAAAAGGGGGTGTTGATTTCCTTTGAAAAGTGAAGATTTTTATAATGCGCCCAGTCCATACAGGGACATCAGAGCGACCTCCACCATCAGCTGTACCCTACTGCTGTGGACAGTGGATGTGTGCGAGCGGCTATGGAAGATGGATCCTGGGCCAGACTCTTTCTGGAAATTAACAAATTTTAAGAGCAGTGGCAGAGCTTTTCAAGTTTATAGTGAGCCTGTTTGATATCTCAAAGTAAAAGCATTTAAAAATCTTTCTTTAGAGTTTTGTTTTTGGAACACCTGCCTCTTCCTCACTGAACCTTAAGTTAAATGGGTAACACGCCCTATCCCCCTCAACCCCTCTGCTTCAGAGGAAGAGAAAGCCCAAATAACTGACTCTGTGGGCCAGATATGTGTGCAGCTGGGACTAGCACTCTTGAGCCAGTCCTGGACTTAAGATTAAAGCCCTTTGTGATGCAATTTTTAGTTTTAAGTGGGGGAGCCAGGCTGCCATGACAGTTACAAGTGAATTTCAGGGAGACATTCAGACTTGTGACCTCCTCATGGATACTGTTGGTGATGTCTGCATTGGTGGTGAAGTGTGTTTTAGGGTCCTCTTGTAGGGGTGTAGAAACAAGGGGGAGTCCAATGCTCCTGGGCTCCTAGAAGATGCTGTTCCCCTCAAAAGAGGGGGTGGGTTGAAAGGTTGCCTACCTGTGTTCACCTGATGCCTGCACAGATCAGCCTTTCATGGTAAAGGGGGCTCTGTGGGCTCTGTCTGGAGAGAAAATGCCTATATTCAGGAGAATAGCTGGTCATAGCCCATCTGGCTCTACCCAGTGTCTGACAAGTTTTTGGCTCCTGAGGAACTCCACCCTTCCCAGCCACAGCTTCTGGTCCTTGCTTATCTCTGGAGAGCCATGGTTTTAAAGCCCAGCCAGTGCTTTCTTGCAGATGGGGCTAATCCAGAGCACAGAGAAGAGACTGTGGCTTTCCTTCCCATGCTCCCACCCACCCTTTCCTGCCTAACTTCTTGAGGCAGAATGGATGATTGTGGTGGGAACCTAAACCCTTGTTGTGGGGCCCTAGCAACAAAAGGGGCAACCTCAGGGTGCCTGGGTGGCTCAGTCGGTTAAGCGTCTGCCTTCGGCTCAGGTCATGATCCCACGGTCCTGGGATTAAGCCCCGAGTCGGGCTCCCTGCTCAGCAGGAGTCTGCGTCTCCCTCTCCTTCTGCCCCTCTCCCCCGCTCATACTCTCTCACGTGTGCATTCTTTCTCTCAAATCAATCAATCAATAAAATCTTTAAAAAGAAGAGGGGCAACTTCTGCTCTGATGGTCTTTTGCCCTAAGGACATGGCGAAGGGAGGTCTTTGGTGCAGGGACCAGTACCTATACTGGGTGGTGTTGCTGCCTCCTGTAGGCCTGTCCCAGTGGAGATGCCTAGAATCATCGTGGCTTATTTTTGGGGCAGGTATGTGAAAATTGGCCATGAAATGAAAACTTGAGTACTCAACAGCAGGATGAGGGAATTTGGTATCTTTATTTCATCTTTATATTATCAGCCACCTTATTCAAGAGTTCCTTCATTGTGTTAACACTAAACAGGATTGTTCAAGTGGGCAAAGGGAATGCATTGTGTTCTATTTTAATGAAGGATTTAGGCTTATGGAGACCTCCATCTGATCTTAAATTTCTCAAGCTGAACACCTCTGATGAGCAGAGATGTGGTGTGGTAAGAAAGGAATTGTGGTGAACTGGGAGCTGGCAACTAGTTGAAGCTCTGAAACCAGTTGCTAACCAGCTGCATTACTTTAAGCAGCTCACATTACAGAGTTTCTGAATACCTGAGGAGTGTGTGTCTTTTCCATGTTTATATCCTTGACATCCAGCATGTGCCTGGAGGGCGTAGGTGCTCAGTGAATGTTTGTCTAACAGTGGAAGGAGAAGGTGGGCCCAGAGCCTAGCCCAGCGTGTGTTCAGAGTTTAGGAGGTGGGCAAAAGAAAAGATTTTCCAGTCAACTGAATTTTATAAATACTGTCTGTTAAGTCCCTTTCTTGCAGATTCTTGTTTATTTATTTATTTATTTGGAGGGGAGGGCAGAAGGAGAGAGAGAGAGAGAAAGAGTCTTAAGCAGGCTCCGTACCCAGTGCAGAGTCCAACGAGGGGCTTGATCTCACAACTCTGAGATCATGACCTGAGCTGAAATCAAGAGTTGGATGCTGACCCAACTGAGCCACCCAGGCGCTCCCCTTTCTTGGAGATTCTTAATGTACCATTGGCATATTGGATGCCGTGAGAAGTCCTGTGGTAAAGAAAACCTGTGTTGTTGAACCCAGAATTTCCTAAACTTATTTGACTCAAGAACACCCTTTGCCTACAGCTCCATGAAGCTGGAGAAACTTTTGCTGAAGCAGAATACGTTGAAGGAGACTTGCTGCTGGAGCATTCTAGAATTTGAGAGTAGGGTTGGGAGGATGGGACATATTTTGGGGGGTAGTAAGGTGATAGAAGGTTGAAGTTTGGGGCGAGAGGATAGGGTAGGGTTAGTCTCTCAACAGGGCTCAGACTCCAGATTTTGAAAGTAAACATTGTAGGGCACACTCTTCATCCACAGCATGAACAGGAATCTCGGGTGAAGTATTTATCTCCTGAGCTGATCTCACACATGCACAGAGAGATTCTCATCTTGTCCTTAGGAAACCTAGCTCAGTGGACAAGAAGACCACGTTTCTGTCATGCTCATGCACTTTTTCTTGTTTTTCTTTTTAGCAGATTGTAAATATCTTGAAAGCAGGACTCTAATCAAAACTCTGTAAAACTCTCCTGGGCATTGTTACTGGTTTTTCGCCTACCGTGGAATAAGTGATGAAGGTGCTAAAAGGCACTGTAGAGATTTGGTTTCCACTGTCCCCTTCCTTCTTCTGTAGGGTCTGAGATGAACACCACTAACAGGGCAAACAGGAGAGTGTCCTGTTGTTCCCTGTCCCAGGTGCGCCTCTCCCCCCCAATGTCAGCTTTGCCAGGTGGGTTTGGCGATGCCTGCCTGTGGACATGCCCCGTGGTCTGCTGCTCTCTACTGATCACCCACTGCTGTCTCTGGGAGCCCATGCCCCACCCCCAGAGTTTCTCTCCAGCCACTCCCCCTCCTAGATAAGTACATATAAATGCGATTATGTTTAGAAGCTGAAGCATTTGAATAAATCAGATGCTTTTGCCCAACCCTAGAATAAAGGCTGTAGTTATTTTAACAACAACAACAAAAATCCTGCAGTCTTCAGCTATTTCTGGATGTAGACTGGTAATTAGCATGCCATTTGTAATTCATTGCTGTCTCGGGCTGTTTGTTTCCTTGTTCCAATGCAGCCCAGTTTGGGAGACTAGGTTTATTTCATTTGGAAATGTGATTTTGTGGAGACCTCTAAAATGCCATCATAAGATTAATGGTTTTCTGTAGCCAAAGTTTGCCAAACCTGGTGTTTGTAGCTCAATTATTAGTTTTCAGCAGCTCTGTGGAGGGGAGTAACAGCTTGCTAGGATGGTATTTAGTTTCCAAGAAAACTGTTAAAAAGCAACTGCTTCAGGAAGGACTGATGCTACCTGAGGTAAGTGATACTTCAGGAGAACAGGTAGTTTGGGGTTAGGTTAAGGAGGCTTTACGCTGTTTTACCTGTTTCAGTGTTATTTATGGGATGTATTTTATGTTTTTAGTTCACATATTAACTCATGTGCATGAAGGCCAAATGCAGAGGAGTGCCTTTTGGAAATTTATACTGCCAGAATGAAAGGAAAATGTTTGCATTTGTTCTTGTAACAGGACAGGCAGGTGAGAAGGCTCCTGGAGACAGTCAGTCCCCCCTGCCCCCCGCCGTGGTCTCTCCCTGGGGACTTCATGCTTGTTCTCCAGCTGCAGAGGGAAAGGAGGAAAATATGCAGTTGCTGTTTCTGTTTTGGAGTACTGGGACCTGCTGCTGGTTGTAAAATGAGAACTTGGCCATGGTCCAAAAGGAAAGCTTTTGGTTCCTTCTTTTTAGAAAGATTTATTGGGGGGTAGTCTTTAATGAATAGACTGATTCTCTACATTTCTCCTGCAGTGTAAGGCTGTCTGACTTTGGCTGCTCAGTTGACCCTGTAGTTGCCAACAGTAAAGGCACAAGTGCGGCATAAGGAGAGCGTGTGTGGAACTACACACCGTACGTGGTCTTGATGCCTGCCTGGCCATCTTGGCGTTACCCGTGCATCTTCTCATATCCACTGAAGGGGAAGTAGATTAACTTTGCCCTCTAAGGACTTAGCTTTTGATGAAGGAAAAAGGAGTTATTCTATATGTGAGCTAAATTTTTCTGAACTAACTCTCCTGCTCCTCATTTCCCAAGATGATACAAAAGAAGGAAGCTAAAACAAGACAAAACAAAATAAAGCACTTTTGTGAATAGAAAGCACATGTGTTGTTCCAATGGCTCTCTTGATTAAAGGGTTTAAATAGATGAGCACTAGGTTCTAAAAGAAAAGAATTAAAGTGGTTCTAATTGCTCTATAAGATACGATGATAAGAAGGAACTCGCTTAAATTGTACAGAGGCCAAGCAGTCTTGCAAAAACTATGGCCTGAAATGTTTGAGAGTGCAGTTTATCACCAGGGAAAGTCATTTCTGGAAAGTTTTAGGATGTAAAAGTAAACAGCTGGAAAAATTTGAGTATAGTTCTGTACTGTGCAAGGATGCATCCAGGTACCTCCATCCAGGCGGGTCGTCTTGGACCCCAGAGTCTTTCATGCCAGGACCCGTGGGTGGCTTTGTGGCTTCCATGCTCAGCTCCAGTCTTGGTTGATGTTGTCAAAGGCATTGGACCTTAGATACCCCTGGAGGTCTGGCACAGTGCAGGCTGTGGGTCAGACCACCTAGGCAAGAGTTGGGGAAGAGGCTAGGGAGGGTGGTTGTCTTTCATACTCACCCCTATGCAAGTACCAACCAGCTATTCTCATTTGATTAACCCAAGAGGTTTCAGCTCTTTCAGGTTTATGTAGTGCAGTTTTAGGACAATGGATTCCATGTGTTTTATTTCAAATTATGATATTCAAGAATAATTTCTGTTTTCTGAAATTCCTTGTCCTAGAAACAGGCTTGAGGATAGAGGATTGGTTAGCTAAGTACCGTGAGGAAATATTAAGGATCCCCTGAGAATGGGGAGGGGTAAATGATGGAGGAGACAAAAAGATCATCTGAGGAAAGTGGACGCACAGTCTTCTTATGCGTCAGCTTGCTGATAATGGAATCTGGTATGAAAGACAACTGTAATATCATGTTTAAAAACTATTATTATTATTACTTTTTTTATTAGGTAATATTATATGGTTCAAAATAAAATCAATTATCAAAAGGTATTCATTCAGAAGTCTACTTCTGTCTACTCTGTCCCCATAATCACTGTTATTGTTTCTTATATATCTTCCTAGAATTTCCTTATATATTTATAAATAAATTTGAAAATATATTAATCATCACCACCCTCTGTCTATCCAAAAGGTCTCATACCCATTTTCTTGCACCTTGCTTTTCATGCTTAATGTGTCTTGGAGATCCTTCCATATCAGCATATACAAAGCTTCCTTCCTCCTCATCCCTTCTTTCTCCTTTCCTCCCCTCCCCTCCCCTCCTGTTTAGAGATGCCTGGTGTCCCATTTAATACATGTGCCATAATTTATTGAACCGGTCATTCCTCTACTGATGAACATTTGACTTATTTCCAAATTTGCTTATACAAACAAATTACAATGAATAACGTATTTCATTGCACTTAATCACATGCAGTCATAACCTTAAGGATAAATTCCCAGATTTGGAATTGTTAATTCAAAAGAGTATATGCATTTGTAGTTTTGACTGACATTGCACACCCCATCAGCAGTGGGTGAAGGTGCATGTTTTACCACATTCTTAGCAATAGACCATGTTACCACATTTTGGGAGTTTATCAAAAAGATAGGGGGAAAGTGGTATCTAAATGTAGTTTTAACGTACATTTCTATTACTGTGAGGAGTTGTGCATCTTTCGTGTGATTGTGCGAGCCCTTTCTATTCGTGGATTGTACTTTTTTTTCTCATGGATTTCTAGGAGCATTTTGTATATTAGGGAAGTAGATTTTGTGATAAAACTTGCAAATACTGTTTTGAAGTTTTTGTCATTTGTCTTTTAACTGATTTTTACCAGGCTGAAATTTCTGATGTTTATGTGGTTATATTTATCATTCTTTCTTTTGTGGCTTCTGGATTTTGAGTCACAGTTAGGAAGGAATTTCCAACTTGGCTGTAGAACCACAGTGTTGTTTAGGATTAACTGGTTTTTGAAATTCTGTTGGTTTCTGTTTCTAAAACCTAAAAATAACAGTTTATTCAAATTATATTTGCTTTTTGTTTTGTGTAATTTGCTTTTGTCCTTTCTTCTTGACTTTATTTAATATATTTACTACATTTTTCCATTTCCCATAACTGGAAAGAAATTTTAATTGCCACCCAAAGTGTAAAATGAAGGGCATGCTCTCAGTGGGGTGTATTAGATGTGTAGAGCTGTGAGTGGTGCTTCCTGGAGGGACCATGCACTGTCACGGAAGGGAAGTAGGGTGTGGCTCTGAGTGTCAGTCTAGAGTGCCTCAGAATACTGGTAACAAGTACCCATCAAGTAGCCTCGGGAATTCTTGAGTTGGATGAGGATGATCTGGCCAATGAAAATAGAACTCCAGATATGTCGTTTTCTATTCGTTCTGGTTCCCAGTTTCTCTTGCAAGCCAAGCCTGTTATGTTTATTACTTACAATTCTATTTTTCTCTATGTGAGTTTACTGAGGATTTGGGGGTTGGTTCATGGGGAGGAGTCTGATATGATACATTACCCCATCTCCTATGGTCTCCATAGTACTCAGTATTCATGTGGTAATGACGTTAAAGACCTTAAAAAGACAAATTAGGTCCGTCAGTTAACTTAGACCTTTGTGAGTGATATTGTGATTTATAAGATATATATATATATTTGGTTATTCAGATGACCAAAATATATTTCTTATATATATTTGTCTTTGTTTATAATTCATGGTTCACAGCTTATAAAACCCTTGGAATTTCCTAAGCATTGAGAGTGATAAAAGGTGTTATTTGTTATGTTAATGAGTAAGCTTTTGAAAAGCACTTAAGGATGGGGATGCTGGTTGCCAATGGAGCCAACCTGGTGATTAGAGGGTTGGAACTTTTAGTTCCACTCCCTGACCTCTAGGGAGGGGAGAGGGGCTGGAAGTTGACACAGTCGCTAATGGCCAATATTTAATCAATGTAATGTATGTAATGAAGCCTTCATAAAAATTCCAAAGGACAGTGTTTGGAGAGCTTCCAGGTTGGTGAATACCGAGAGATTGGGGAGAGTGTAGCACCTGGAAAGGGCTTGGAAGCTCTGTGCCCTTTCCCCACACCTTGTCGAATGCATCTCTTCCTTCTGGCTGTTTCTGAGTTACATCCTTTTATAATGAAATGATAATCTAGTAAGTAAGATATTTCTCTGGGTTATGTGAGCCACTGTAGCAAATTAATGGAATCTGAGGAGGAGCTTCTGGGAACCTCTGATTTTATAGCTAGTCAGTCAGAAGTACTGATAACAACCTGGATTTGTGACTGGCATCTGAAATCCAAGGAGGAGGTTGTGGGAACCTCTTCTGTATAGCAGTTAGGTCAGAAGGACAGGTAACAACCTGGGCCCGTGACTGGCCCTGAATTGGCAGGGGAGAACAGTGTTGCAGGACTGAGCCCCTTACCCTGTCGGATCTGATGCTATCTCTGGGTAGATAGCATCAGAATTCAGTTGAATTCTCCTTGGACACCCTGTTGGTGTCTGAGAATTGCTTCGTTGTGTGAGGGACCCATCCCCGCGTGCACACACACATTAGAATTGTTCTCAGAACAGCAATTTTACCTTGATCACTTAGAATAAGATCTTATATATGATCCATCTTTGTGGAGTAAGCATTTTCTTTGACTTGGGAGATGGGGTGAAAGTGGGGTCTGAGGGATACTGGGAGTGATACAGGAGACACGGAAAAGAGGGACTTTGGGATGACTGTATTTAAGACTGAAAAATACCAGCTAGTCTGATGTCTAGCTTTCTGAAAAATTATTTGTTGAGGATTCAGCCTGTCCCTGCTGGAGCTGTTACCAGCTTATACTGGGTATTATTTTTGTCAACTACAGTAAGTCTGTCTTGTCTGTTAGCATTCTGTTCTAACTGTATATCATTTTAAGCAAATGAAGGTGACTTTTCAGCATTAGGCCTTGAATTCCTGCCATTGGACAGCCTCGGCTCAATTCTGTACACAGTTTAGTCTTGGCTGTGTGGTTTCCAATTACATAGGTGTCGTTGAGCAAGCCTGTGGTTTATCCTCTTCTTCCTCCTCTTACTCCCTTCTTCTTGCTATCCTTTAGCATTTCTCTGTTGGTAAGCAAATTTAGGTAAAGTCAGTAAAATTCAGGATGGGTGATTTTGCTAAGGAAAGCACTCTAGGCAGCAGCAAATTTTTAGGGCTCGGTGGAGGAAGAGATGCTGCAAGGGTGTCAGAGGCCATTGATGGTCAGAGAGAGACTGGGAGAGTGGAGTCCTGGTAACTGTGGAGGGGGACAGGCAGGGGCTGTTGGAGCATCAGATGCTGCTGAGAGGTCATAGAAGACAGCGACTGAAAGATGCGCATTGGATCTGGAAATTAGGAGGGCACTGGAGAGTTTTGCCAGAGCACTTTCAGAAGCCTGGCTGTGGGATGAAAAGTGAACATTCTGCTCAGTTTCGGAGTTCCTTCCTCACAGACACTGTTGAATGGAAAGGCTGACCCATGGGAGACCATTGTTTATTTAAGATAATCTGTGCTATATGAACTATTGCATAAATTATCACAAAGTTGTCATTATTAGATCTGCTGGTGTGATATAAAGTGCCCATGTGACTTAACTTCCGAGCTCTTGCCAAACATGAAGTTTTTTTAAAGTTTTAATTTAAATTCCAGTTAGTTAACTGTAATATTAGTTTCAGGTGTACAATATAGTGATTCAACATTTGCATACATCACCTGGTGCTCATCACAAGTGCCCTCCTTAATCCCCATCACCTATTTAATACATCCCCCCACCTCTCCTATGGTAACTATCAGTTTTTCTCTTTAGTTAAGAGTCTGTTTCTTGGTTTGCCTTTCTCTCTTTTATTTTTTCTTTGCTAGTTTGTTTTGTTTCTTAAATTCCACATATGAGTGAGATCATATGGTATTTGTCTTCCTCTGACTGACTTATTTCACTTAGCATAACACTCGTTAGCTCCATCCATGTTATTGCAAATGGCAAGAGTTCATTCTTTTTTATGGCTGAGTAATACTCCATTGTGTGTGTGTGTGTGTGTGTGTATACCACATCTTAATCCATTCATTTATTGATGGACACTTGGGCTGTTTCCGTAATGTGGCTATTGTAGATAATGCTGCTGTAAACATAGGGGTATAATTATCCCTTTGAATTAGTATTTTTGTATTCTTCGGGTAAATACCCAGTAGTGTGAAGCTGGATCTAGGGTAGTTCTATTTTTAACTTTTTGAGGAAATTCCTTACTGTTTTCCAAAGTGGCTGCACCAGTTTGCATTCCCACCAACAGTGCAAGAGGGTTCCCCTCTCTCCATATCCTCGCCAACACCTGTTGTTTCTTGTGTTGTTGATTTTAGCCATTCTGACAGGTGTGAGGTGGTATCTTATAGTTTGGATTTGTATTTCCCTGATGATAAGTAATGTTGAACATCTTTTCGTGTATCTGTTGGGCCATATGTATGTCTTCTTTGGAACACTTCTATTCATGTTTTCTACCCATTTTTTAACTGAATTATTTGTTTTTTGGTTGTTGAGTTTTATAAGTTCTTTATATATTTTTGATACTAACCCCTTATTGGATATGTCATTTGCAAATATCTTCTCCATTCCTTAGGTTGCCTTTTAGTTGTTTTTTTTTAAAGATTTTATTTATTTTATCTTATTTTTTAAAAAGATTTTATTTACTCATTTTGAGAGAAAGAGAGACAAAGAGGGCACAAGCAGGGGGAGAGGCAGAGGGAGAGGGAGAGGCAGACTTCCCGCTGAGCTAGGAGCCTGACGTGGGGCTTGATCCCAGGACCTGGAGACCATGACCTGAGCTGAAGGCAGATGCTCAACCATCTGAGCCACACAGGCGCCCCTATTTATTTATTTTAGAGATAGAGCGTGGGAGTGGAGGGGAGGGGCAGAGGGAGGGGGAGAGAGAGAATCTCAAGCAGACTTCGAGCTGAGCATGGAGCCCAGTATGGGGCTCGATATCATGATCCTGAGATCATCATGGCCTGAGCTGAAATCAAGGGTCGGTTGCTTAACCGACTGAGCCACTCAGGCCTCCCAGTTGCCTTTTAGTTTTGTTGATTGTCTCCTTTACTGTGCAGAAGTTTTTTATTTTGATGTGTCCCAGTAGTTTATTTTTCTTTTTGTTTCCCTTGTGTCGGGAGACATATCTAGAAAGAAGTTGCTACAGCTGATGTCAAAGAAGTTATTGCTTCTGTTCTCTTATAGGATTTTTATGGTTTCAGGTCTCACATTTAGGTCTTTAATCCATTTTGAGTTTATTTTTGTGTATGGTGTAAAAAAGTGGTCCAGTTTCATTCTTTTGAGTGTTGCTGTCTAGTTTTCCCATCACCATTTGTTGAAGAGACTGTCTTTTTTCTACTGGGTATTCTTTTCTGCTTTGTCAAAGATTAATTGACCATATATTTGTGGGCTCATTTCTGGGTTTTCTATTCTGTTCCATTCATCTATGTGTCTGTTTTGTGCCAGTACCATACTGGCCAAACATAACATTAAAAAAAAAAAAAAGTTTCTATTTGTGATTTATCAGGATACCCAGAAGTGAATTTGGTGTGTGTGTGTGTGGGGGGCGTTATGCCTTTTTTTTCTTTTTAAGATTATTTATTTATTTTAGAGGAAGAGAGAGAACAGGAGGGGCAGAGGGAGAGGGAGAGAGAATCTCAAGAAGACTCCATGCTGAGCATGGAGCCCAAGGCAGGGCTCCATCTCACGACCCTGAGATCATGACCTGAGCTGAAACCAAGAGTCGGATGCTTAACATACTACACCACCCAGGTGCCCCTTATTGCCTTTCTTTGTGATTTGAATCCATATGGCCTTCATTCTACAGGGTCCACCTTCTCCAAAGAATTATATTACTGAACTTAAAACTACTGATAGAATGATAATGTGATTACTTAAAGATGCACAAAAACTCATAGAATGATAATGTGATCACTTAAAGATGCACAAAAACTGATAGAATGATAATGTGATCACTTAAAAGAAATATAGAGCTAGATAAATGGCCAAGATGATAGTGCTTTTGATCTGCAGACTGGCATTACCCACTTCTTTCAAACTAGAACGAAGACAGGAGATGCTGTTAGGCCTGCTTGGGCTTTCAGTCAGGGGAAAGATAAGAGTAGGACTGTGTTTGCTCTAATAACCAGAAGAAAACCTAACCCTTTCCATGGCCAGGGAGCACTTCAGGGTTTTTTTTTTGTTTTTTGTTTTTTGCTCTTATTACATTTGATTTGCTTATAGAGTTTGCCATTCATTTGTTCATTCATTAATTCAACATTAATCCAACTAACATTTTGTGATATGTACAATGTGGGGAATGTCATGGTAGAAAAAAATATATATAGGTAGAAGACACAGTCCTTGCTCTCAGAGACTTTACAGTCTGATCTGATCAGAGAGGCCATTAGCACTGGAGTGGAATGACCAGTAAATTCCCCCTGAGGGAAGGTTAGAGGGGGCAGCCTCAGCTGGCCCTGTGGCTTTCTTATCCCCTAGATTCCTCTTCTACATGTGCTCCTGACCTGAGTTCCTTGTCACTGGGTCTGAGGTTTCCAGGTTTCCTTCCCTGTTTCTGTCTGGAATAACAGCTTCCAGATGGGTTTTGATCTTCAGTTTTGTGTTTTGGCATGTTTTGGTTTGTATTACTTACAGTAGACAGTCTGAGAAATATTATTTTTTAGTTCTGAAGTTACCTTATTTACTTTTGCTTATTTTTTAATTTTACTGGAGAAACTTTGCAGAGTTAAGCTTTCCTTAAGAAGATGATTTGGTGTTTTGGAAAGATGTAGGTTTTGATAGAAATAGAAGTTCAAATTCCTATTCCACCCTTAGCATTAATTACTATGGCCTTAGACAAACTATTTAACTCACTGAGCCTCTGTTCCCTGCTCTACAAAATGAGGAGAACGATACCTACCTGGAGGGCTGTTAGAAAGATAAGGACAGGGCGCCTGGGTGACTCGGTTAAGCGACTGCCTTCGGCTCAGGTCATGATCCTGGAGTCCCTGGATCGAGTCCCACATCGGGCTCCCTGCTTGGCAGGGAGTCTGCTTCTCCCTCTGACCCTCCCCCCTCTCATGTGCTCTCTCTCATTCTCTCTCTCTCAAATAAATAAATAAAATCTTAAAAAAAAAAAGATAAGGACAAATTAAAAGCTTTGACTGTTACTGGGGAAGGTAGAGGATCCGTGTGACCTTTCTTATTTTATATTTCAAATTCATTCATTCATTCATTCATTCATTCATTCATTCATTCATCTGTCCATTTTACTGTTGAGTTAGGGTTTATTGAGTGCTTCCCATATGCCAAGATTTGTGGTAGGTGGGTCACAAATACAAATAAGATTCCATCCTGGGAGCACCTGGGTGGCTCAGTCGTTAAGCGTCTGCCTTTGGCTCAGGTCATGATCCCAGGGTCCTGTAATCGAGCCCCGCATCAGGCTCCCTGCTCAGCAGGAAGCCTGCTTCTCCCTCTGCCACTCCCCCTGCTTGTGTTCCCTCTCTCGCTGTGTCTCTCTCTGTCGAAATAAATAAATAAAATAAATAAAAATTAAAAAAAAAAAAGAAAGGCATAACCCCCCCCCCACACACACACACTACTCAGGGGGCTGACTTTCAGTCTTGTCAGGATGGGGCAGCAGAGCCCACTCAGAGCCTTCTGATACTCTGCCTATAGATCCATCCTTACGTGAGAGAATACTTGTGTGTTCTGGAAGCAGCACTGAGAGGGTGATGTGGTGGGGGTGGTGGCAGCAAGAAGCTCTCATGTCCGTCAATTCTCTTTGATGTCATCAGCTCTCTTCCATTGGACTCTCAGGGACCATTATTCTTCGGGCCATTGGTAGCACCACTTTCATTGGCCAGCAGAGCTGACTTTTACCCCAGTTTCATCCTCAAGAGTGCAAATCACACTGAATGATGTTTTCAGTTGGTTATTACAGTGTGCCCAGGTGAGATTTTAAAATAACTTTTATGGAGGTCTTTGGAGGTGAATACATTAGGGACTGTGAAAACGGGCAATGCCTTCTGGTTTCCTTGTCTTCCTGTTTAGGAAAGATGGTAGATTAGCTGGGATGTAGAGGAACTACTCCCAGGCCTGACTAGAAGGAGTCCTACATATTCAGGTTGCTTTGGAAAAATCTCCTGAGTCATCCAGGCTGCCCTTGGCTAACCTGAAAAATAAAAATCCAGAGGAGGGGGTGGCGCCTGGGTGGCTCAGTCGTTAAGCGTCTGCCTTCAGCTCAGGTCATGATCCCAGGGTCCTGGGATCGAGCCCCGCATCGGGCTCCCTGCTAGGCGGGGAGCCTGCTTCTCCCTCTCCCTCTCCCCCTGCTTGTATTCCCTCTCTCGCTGTGTCTCTCTCTGTCAAATAAATAAACAAAATCTTTAAAAAAAAAAAAAAAAATCCAGAGGAGGCTATATACTTTAAGGAACTATAGGAAAGCACCATTAAAAAAAATAAATTCAAAGTTAAACTACTGCATGATTTTCCTCTTAAAGTTATATGAATGAGATACCTTAAATAATTATAATTATAAGACCAGTGGGGAGAACTCTTCCTAAGCCTCAGGTGCATTATATGTCTTATGTTTTGTTTAAGCCTAGAGCTTAAAAGAGACAAAGAGACCGTAATAAACTAATATAAAAGAAACACAAGGTTCTATTTGTGTGTGAATTTCCTTTTTTTTTTTACCTTTGATCTTTTTACTGATTGTTAACTATAGGAAGGGGTTGATCTGCTTTGTGTTCAGCTGTGGGGCTTGATCTACATATGTAAGCATTTTTGGTGATGAAGTGCTAAAGAGGGCCTCCTGCTTCATAGAATTTGGAGGTTACTAGAGAGGATCTGTTATTTTGTTCATTTTCTGCTATCTCTAGTCTTTGGAAGAAAGGACAAGCTTGCAAAAACTTTTTGTGTCCTTATTTTCGCAGAGACCTGTGTGAATCAGCACATAATGTATGGCCACCCAGTCTGGGTTAGGATGGAGGCTGGAGTCAGTTATACCCTAGCCCTGTGACACAGCCAGCTACCTGGCAGCCCCATGCCTCAGCGGGGTGGTCATAAGGGAGTGGTTATGGGCTGCAAGTACCATTCACATGTGCCCTTGACCGTTTTTCTTCTTGTGGCAAGAGAGCAAGTTTGGGTTGTTTTTATCTCTGTGGTGAACCCGATTTCCCTGTGATAAACAGTTGTTTAAAGGACTGTCTTCCCCCCGAAGTCTTCCCCACAGCGGGAACGGGAAGTTAGTCTCCTTGGCATTCGCATGCATTTCATTTGAACAAGAACATTTTGCACCTGTTGATGTACTTACTGCTTTTTAATTGTTCACAGCTGTTTTCTTTCTTTTTTTTTTTCTCTCATCGAAATTGTAAGGACGTTGAGGACAGTGATGGTTTCTGCCTGTTTTTGCCTTTGCTCCCTTTAGCTCATGCTAGTCCGCATGCCCGTTTTCTTAAACCAACCCTGTACAGGGGTGGGCTGATCCTCTCCTCCCCTGAATGATATTTCAGTGCTAGGGTTGAGAAAAATCATTTCTCTTTGCAGTTTCTTTTTGTGTTTTAGAAGTCAGAAATGGAGGGAAGCAAGAGGAAATTATTACTCTATTGTGAATTAGGTGCATCCAAAAAATATCTTCCCACTGCTCTCAGCCCATCTTTTAGTAATATCTCCTGAAGAAATTTAGCACAGAGTCAACGTTTAAATGTCTATTTTGAATTTGGGAATCAGTGGGGCTTAAGGAGAAATATCTTGGTATAATTTATGGGGGTTTTGGCAAATTTTCTAACATACTGGGATTTCTCAGTCACCAAGTAGTAGATTAGAAAGGACACTTGAAAAGAAACTATTTTAAAATTTTTAAAATTCCAGTATAATTAACAGTGTTGTATTAGTTTGAGGTGTACAATGTAGTGATTCAACAATTCTATACATTACTCAGTGCTTATCAAGGTAAGTGTACTCTTAATCCCCTTACCTATTTCATCCATCCCCTCCCACATCCCCTCTCTAGTAACCACGAGTTTGTTCTCTGTATTTAAGAGTCTGGGTTTTGTTTGTTTGTTTGTAAAAGAGACTATTTTTGACCTAAGAATGTTTTATGAATTAGAGGTAGCAAAGGGCTCTGGAAAAATGGTAGTTGTTTTTATATTGTTAAACCATGTCAGATAATTTATTTAGAAAGTGCTCTTTTAATTTTAACACTTTTTGTGATGTGGCTATTACTCTTGTAGTAATATGTGTGTATAAGGGATAAAAATGACTTAGCTTTATTTTAAATATTAACATTAGAAACCTCACATTTGTTGAAAAAGTGTTATCAACTAGAATTAAACAGTAGTCCCCATTGGCCCAGTGCATTTGAAAACTGCTCTGGTGATAGTTAAACATGGCAGGTGAGTGCTACATATTTTGGAGGTGACCATGAAAGCAGTTGTTTAACTTCCTGTCAGAAGGTTGACCTATGTATCTAATCAGTAGACCCTTGGAGTGCCTGGGTGGCTCAGTCAGTTAAGCGTCAGACTCTTGATTTCGGCTCAGGTCATGATCTCAGGGTTGTGATCTCAGGGTCATGGGGCCGAGACCCCTGTGAGGCTCAGAGCTTAGCAGGGAGTCTGCTTGAGAATCTCTCTCTCCCTCATCCTCTGCCCCCTCCTCCTCGTACACATGCATGTGCTCTCTTTCTCAAATAAATAAATATATCTTTAAAAAAAAAAAGTAGACCCTTTTCTAGGTGGTGTGCATAAGCTGACTCTCTGTAAACCAGGAGAGCTGCTCTCCCTCCCACGTGTGCTCAGAAGGTCTCAGGTCATTGGCTTAGAGGAGGAAAGCTCTACCTCTTTTCTCTTGGGTAGTTCCATAGGCCGTAAGAGTTCTTAATGAGGCATCATGCCTTCAGAACACAGGATTGCAGCCTCCCAGGTCCCATATAACTCCCCTATCCATGATGTGTAATGCTGGCCTTGCGGCCAGGTGTGTGCCCTAGCATGTATAGCACAGGGGCTTCACTAACGGGAAATAGCAGTTGGGAAGAATGGACCATCGGGTTGTGTGCCCTGAAGTCCATGGGGGAAGAAGAAGCCTTGCTTGAAGGCTTGTAAACCAGGCAAGTCCCTCCACCCCAACATTTCATACATGTGAACCAGGCTGCCTCCATCTATGAAGTTCTTCTTAGAAAGCCCTGGGTAACATATAGATAACTGACCACTTGAGTAACCCTGCTTTTTCCTTCCTGTTCTTTAATTCCTACTCTTAAGTCTTAAATTTGCCAATAAAGAGTAAACCCATGAAATCCTAAGCTACCCCACTCTCAGACCCTAATAAAGGCAGAGCTCCCTTTCTCTCTACTTCTGACTTTGCTGTGTGACCCTCAGGCCTGCCATGTACCCTCCAGGATCTTTGAGTAGTAAATCTTGTTTTCCAGAGTTCCCTGATGGTTTTTTGCTTAGGTGCATTTTGCAGTCATAATCGGAACCATAAGGCCCTGTCAGCTTGCCACAAGTAGTATGGCGCAGGTGAGTGCCTCAGGCATTCCTAGCCAACAGTATCTTTTGAGGTTCCTGCACTCAATTCCGAACTGGATGTATGTGTGTGTGTGCATGCAGTCCCCATCAGTAGGGTGTCCAAGAATTCAACTCAATTTTGATGCTACCCAGAGATAGTATCAGATTCCACTGGCTAAGGGTACAGTCCTATAAGACTGCCTCCCCAACCCCCTTCAGATGTCAGTTGTAAGCCCCAGGCTGTTTGTTACCTGTGCTTCTGACCAGCTGGCTACAGATTGGGGGATCCAAGGACCTCCTTCTTAGGTTCAAATAATTTGCTGGAGTGACTTATAGAAAGAACTCAGGGAAACACTTCTGTTTACCAGTTTATTAAAGGATATAATAAAGGATACAATCAATAGCCAGAAGAAGAGACATACGAGGGCAAGGTCTCAAACAAAAGGAGTCTCTGTCCTCATGGACCCTGAGCCTGGCTCAGTGACATATGGAAGCATTCTGGTTCCCCAGCCATGGAAGCGCTCTGAAAAAGGGACTAAAAAGGCTGTCCTCTTGGGTTTTATTATATAGTCATGATTAACTAAGTCACTGGCCATTGGCTGATTCAACCTTCAGCCCCTCTCCCTCCCTGGGGGTCATGGGGTGGGGTGCACTGAAAGTTCCAATCCCTCAGAATCAGGGATTCTCCTGGCAACCAGCCCCTGCCCTTGGGTGGATTTCAGAAGTCACCTTTATTAATAATAAGATACCCTTTTCACCTTCATGGCTCTGAAGCATTTTCAGGAACTATGGGTGAAGACCAAATATATTTGAGAAATGTATTTTGACCAAATATATATTTCTTATAAGTCACTGTATTGCCTAACAGAGCTGGTCTTTTCTCCCCTGAAAGTGAAGACCTGCTTACTGACAGTTCACAAATGGGACTTGAAAAGGGGAGGAGTGCCTCAAAGCTTAGAATCTAAACATTGGATGGTGCTTGACTTGGGTTGAGAGTATGGGCAGATTTGTCCAGATAGGTAGGTGGAGTTGAGTCTTATGTTTAGGTCTGATTATGTGGTGTAGTAACTGGGAATATGGAGCATGTAGGCCCAGAAGGAAGACTCATAAAACAAAATGGGTTGGACCAGATGTAAGTAAGTTGGATTTATGTAGAGGTGAACCCAGCAGTGAGAGTTGGCAAATCCAGGTTTGTCAAACCCCAGGAAATGTTCAGAGTTGCAATCAGAGCAGGGTAGTGTATGTTGTGAGCCTGGGTAGAATTCTGATGGGTAGTTGAAATAATTGGATGCTGCTTATCTGGGCTTTTAAATCAGCAGCTATTTAGCTATGTACCTTAAGGGCTTTTAGAGTAGCTTCAAAAAGAAGAGAGATTTCTGGATAGGACAGAGCTCCAAAGATGAAAGCCAGTAGTTCATTTCTTCTTTTAGTGAAAGTGGAGTAGCTTATAGGTGAACTTTACCACAAAGCTATCTAGAAAAGCTGGACAAAGTACAAAAAATGTGGCCAGGACTTGAGGGACCAGGGTACTGAAGAGAAGGGAAGCATACTGATCAAGCCAACATTCTGTGATGCTTTTCTCCTTGAGGTATTTGCTGGTTCATAAGGGCTCTGGGAATTGTAAGGCAAAGAAATCAAACTGAAAGTGCTTTCCAAGAAGCTGGGACCATTAATGGAGCTGTTGACAGTCTTATGGGGAGACAAAACTTGGAATTGAAGCTATGAAGTCTGTGGACTTAAGAGGTTAGGATCTTGGAGAGAAGGGAAGAATGTTAAGATGAACCTAATAATCTGCACTGCTGTTCTCTTCAAAGCATGTGTTAATAGCTCAAGGCTAAGAAGTGAAGAGAAAGCTATTTTTTTTTAAGATTTTATTTATTTGAGAGGGAGGGAGAGAGAGAGAGAGAGACCAAGCAAGTGAGTGCACAAGAGCAGGTGGAGGGAAAAGCAGACTCCCGCTGAGCAGGGAGCCAAATGTGGGACTCCATCCCAGGATGCTGGGATCACGACCTGAGCTGAAGGCGGCTGCTTAACCTACTGAGCCACCCAGGCACCCCTAGAGAAAGCTATTCCTAAAGGCTGGGAGGCTAAGCGGGCAATGTCAGGGATCTGGGGAAACAAAATTTGGAGTTTAGGACTTGCAAAGGAAAAGGAGATCTGGTAAGCACCTAGACTTCCTGCTTGGGCCTGGCTTCACCTAGGAATAAGAGTAAACTTGAAATATGGCATCCTTCATAAAAGACTGAAATGTTGCTTTGAACCAGTTTAACTCAGAGTGGATTACTGTGATCTGTCCTTCTTCTAACTGCCTGTTAGAAAGCAAACATAAATCCTCTCTGAAGAATAACATCAGCCAGAATCTGGATTGTCTCGTTAGTTTTGATATGCAATGTCTCGCATTCAATGAAAAATCAACAGGCATGCTAGGAAATAGGGCTAAATGATTAAAAGAAAAAAAACTAATGATGAAAACAACAACAGGTGATCCAGCTATTAAAATAATTAGATATGAATTTTAAAAGAGCTGTCATTAATATGTTCAAGAAAGTAGTTGAGAATTTCACAAATAAAATGGGATGTATAGAAAAAGGACCCAAGTGGAAATGCTGGAAATGAAAGATACAGTAAATAAAATGAATTAAATAGATAAGTTTGATAGCAGATTGGACATAGGAAATTAGTGAACTCTGCAATATAGGCCAATAGGAAGTATCCAGGCTGAAGCATAGAGAGAAAAAAGAGTAGAAAAATAGAAGAGCATAAGAACCATATGAGACATGGTGAAATAACCCAGGATGTGTGTAAGTAAAGGGAAATGATGAGAGAAGAGACAGATTGGGGCAGAAGCAATGTCTGAAATGATACTGGCTGAGAATTAATCCCAAACTGTATAAAAATATTAAGTCAGAGATTCAAGAAGCTCTACAAACTCCAAACATGATAAATACAAAGAAAACCACACCTGACATCATAATAAAACCAAAATACAGAGAGAAAGTGTTAAAAAGCAGCCAGTGTGTTCGCTAACCAGGGCCCAGCAGAATGACTCACAAAGAAGGGTGGTGAGAAGAAGGGCCATTCTGCCATCAACAACATAGTGACCAGAGAACACACCATCAACATTTGCAAGCACATCCATAGAGTAGGTTTCAAGAAGTGTGCCCCTTGGGCACTCAGAGAGATCTGGAAATTTGCCATGAAGGATATGGGAACTCCACATGTGTACATTGACATCAGGTTCAACAAAGCTGTCTGAGACAAAGGAATAAGGAATGTTCCATACTGTATCTGTGTGCAGTTGTCCAGAAAACGTAACAAAGGATGAAGATTCACCAAATAAACTCTATACGTTGGTTACCTGTGTACCTGTCGCCACTTTCAAAAATCTACAGATGGTTAATGTGGATGAGAACTAACTGATTATAAATAAAGGTATAAAACTACCATAGGGGAAAAACATACCTTATCTTAAAAGGGCTACTGTAAAACTGGGAGCAGTCTTTTCCACAAAAATAATTTACATGAGAAGACAATGAAATGATCTTTAAAGTGATGAAGAAAGTAACTGTCAATCTAATTTACTTCCCAGTGAAAATATCTTTCAAAAATGAAGGCAACCAAAGGACATTTTCGGACAAAAGCAGAGAGAATTTGTCACCAGAAGACCCATAGTAAAAGAAATATTGAAGAGAATTCTTTTAGACGGAAGGAAAAATGATTCCAAATGGAAGCATGGAAATATAGGAAGAATAGAAGAGTAACAAAAACAGTAACTATGTAGATAATTCTACATGAATATTGACTGTAGAGCATCAACAACAAAATAATATCTTGTATATACCTTAATTAAAAAAATTACTTCATTGGGACACCTGGGTGGCTCAGGTGGTTAAGCATCTGCCTTCGGCTTGGGTCATGGTCCTAGTGTCTTGGAATCGAGCTCTGCATCGGGCTCCCTGCTCAGTGGGGAGCCTGCTTCTCCCTCTCCCTCTGCCACTCCCCCTGCTTGTGCTCTCTCTCTCTGTCAAATAAATAAATAAGATCTTAAAATACTTCATTGGTAAAAAAAGCTAACTATCATATGAGCTTTCAGCGAATTGAATCTTTTTGCTGATAGAGGGTCTTACCTTGATATTGATGGCTGCTGACTGATCAGGGTGGTGGTTGCTGAAGGATGGGGTGGCTGTCGCAATTTCTTAAAATAAGACCACAATGAGGGTTCACTTACCAGTTGACTCTTCCTTTCACGAATGATTTCTCTGTAGCATGTTATCCTGTTTGACAGAATTTTACCCACAGTAGAACTTCTTTAAAAATTAGAGTCAGTCCTCCCAAACCTCACCACTGCTTTATCAGCTAAGTTTATGTAAAATTTTAAATCCTTTGTTGTCATTTCAACAGTGTTCACAGTCTCTTTACCAGGAGCAGCTTTCATCAAAAAACCACTTTCTTTGGTCATCCGTAAGAAGCAACTCCTCATCTGCTCAAGTTTTATGAGATTGAAGCAATTCAGTCACATCTTCAAGCTACACTTCTAATTCTAGTTCTCTTGTTATTTCTATCATGTCTGTGGTTCCTTCCTGCACTGAAGTCTTGAACCCCTCAAGGTCATCTGTGAGGGTTGGAATCAGCTTCTTCCAAACTCCTGTCTATGTTGCTTTTTGACCTCTTTCCATGAATCATGAATGTTCTTCATGGCATCTACAATGGTGAATCCTTTCCAGAAGGTTTTGATTTACTTTGTTCAGATCTATCAGAGTAATCACTATGGCAGCTATAGCCTTACGAAATGTATTTCTTAAATAAGAAGACTTGAGAGTTGAAATTACTCCTTGATCCTTGAGCTGCAGAATGAATGTTATGTCAGTAGGCATAAAAACACTAATCTCATTGTGTATCTCCATCCAAGCTCTTGAATGACCAGGTGCATTGTCAGTGAGCGGTAATATATATATTTTAAAGATTTTATTTTATTTATTTGACAGAGAGAGAGAACACAAGCAGGGGGAGTGGGAGAGGGAGAAGCAGGCTTCCCGCGGAGCATGGAGCCTGATGTGGGGCTTGATTCCAGGACCCTGGGATCAGGACCTGAGCTGAAGGCAGACGCTTAACGACTGAGCCACCCAGGCGCCCCCAGTGAGCAGTAATATTTTGAAAGGAATCTTTCTTTTCTGAGCATGGGTCTCAGCAGAGGATTTAAAATATTTAGTCAACTATGTTGTAAATAGATGTGCTGTCATTCTGGCTTTGTTGTTTCATTTATAGAGCACAGGCAGAGTAGATGTGGCATAATTCTTAAGGGCCCTAGGATTTTCGGAATGACACACGAGCATTAGCTTCAACCGAAAATCACTGGCTGCATCAGTCCCTAACAGGAGAGTCAGCCTGAACTTTGAAATTTTGAAGTCAGGCATTGACTTCTCTCTAGCTATGAAAGTCCAGGATAGCATCTTCTTCTAATATAAGGCTGTTCTGTTTCCACTGAAAATCTCTTGTCCTGTGTAGCCTCCTTCATGAATTACCCTAACTGGATCTGCGTAAATGGCTGTACTTCCACATCAGTACTTGTGCTGCACCTTGCCCTTTGATGTTAGGGAGACAGCTCTTTCCTTAAACCTCATGAGCCAACCTCTGCTTCTTTCAGGCTTCTGCAGCTTGGTCACCTCTCTCAGCCTTCAAAGAGTTGAAGAGAGTTGGGATGTTGCTCTGGTTCAGGCTTTGGCTTAAGGGAATTTTGTGGCTGGTTTGATCTATCCAGATACCTAAAACTTTCTCCATATCAGCAATATGGCTGTTTTGCTTTCTTATTATCCGTGTGTTCACTGGAGTTGCACTTTTAATTTCCTTCAAGAACTTTTCGTTTGGGGGCACCTGGGTGGCTCAGTTGGTTAAGCGACTGCCTTCGGCTCAGGTCATGATCCTGGAGTCCCGGGATCAAGTCCCGCATCGGGCTCCCTGCTCCGGGGGGGGAGCCTGCTTCTCCCTCTGACCCTCCCCCCTCTCATGTGCTCTCTCTCATTCTCTTTGTCTCAAATAAATAAATAAATAAAATCTTTAAAAAAAAAAAAAAGAACTTTTCGTTTGTATTCACAACTTGGCTAAGTGTTTTGTTCAGGAGGCCTTGTTTTTGGCCTGTCTTGGCTTTTGACATGCCTTCCTCAGTAAGTCAGATCATTTTCAGCTTTTGATTTACAGTTAAAGATGTACAACTTTTCCTTTCACTTGAATACATAGAGGCCTTTGTAGGGTTATTGATTGGCCTAGATTCAATATTATTGTGTCCCAGGAAATATGGAGGGCCAAAGAGGGGGACAGAAGTGGGGAAACAGTCAGCAGGTAGAGCAGTAAGAACACACAATACTTATTAAGTTCGCTGTCTTATATGGGTATGGTTCGTGGTGCCCCAAAACAATTAAAATAGTAACATCAAAGATCATTGATCATAGATCACTGTAACAGATGTAATAATGATGAAAAAGCTTGAAGTATTTTGAGAATTACCAAAATGCGACCGAGAGAAATGAAATGAGCAAATGCTGTTGGAAAAGCGGCACTTGTAGGGTTGCCACAAACTTTAAATTTGAAAAAATCGCAGAGTACAGTAAAATGAAGTATATCTCTAGATTAAGAGTCTATTGTAATCTCTAAGTAATCATTCAAATAACAATAATGTGTAACTAATGGAATAATAGAAGGGAAATTGATGAAAACTAATTGAGGAATCAAAAACAAAGTAAGAAAGGAGAGAGAAAAAAACAGATGGGACAAACAGAAAAATGGCAACATTGTCAGTTCCTACTTAAATATATTATTACATGAAATGCAACTGTACTAGACACTTCATTCACCGCAATGATTGTTGATCTGAATATTAAAAAAAAACTGTTGCTTACAGTGTAGATATCTTAAATAAAGGGGTACAGAAAGGTTGAAAGTAAAAGGATGGAAAAAGACCATGCTAACAAACCAACCAAGAGAAAGTTGGTGTAGCTATATACAATATTAGGTAAAGTGGACTTAAGCAAGGAGCATCACTAAAGATAGAGACATTCATAATGATAAAAGGTCAGTTCCTAAGGAAGATAGTTTATTATAAAGGCAGGATCTGTAACAATAAAGAGATAGTCCTTAAATTACCCTCAAGTGTACCCAAAGATCTTAGGGACCATTTCAGTCAGTAGAGACTCCCAACTTCTTCAACCCCCAAGCATAGTGCACACATCCCCAAGAGCAACTTGGTTGGAAGATGCTTGCCTGCTCAGCTACTGAGATTTTTTCAAAAACACATGTATCGATTTATTTGAGAGAGAGAGAGATAGAGGGAGAAAGAGAGAGCGAGCAGGGGGAAGGGCAGGGGGCAGAGAGAGAGGGAGAGAAGCAGACTCTCCACTGAGCATGGAACCCGATGTGGGGCTCGATCCCATGACCCTGAGACCGTGACCTGAGCCAAAATCAAGAGTCTGGCACTCAACATACTGAACCACCCAGGTGCCCCATCAAGATATTTTTTGAAGGAGAGTGTTTCTTGTTTATCTTAATTCATTTTGGTGGATTTACAAATAGTATTTCTTCACTAGGAGGCAGCCTTCATTTTAAAAAATTAACATTTGAGTGGCTCAGTTGGTTGGACTTTTGGTTTCGGCTCAGGTCATGATCTCATGGATCGTGGGATCAAGCCCCTCATCGGGCTCCACACTCAGTAGGGAGTCTGCTTGAAGATTCTCTCCCTCTGCCCCTCCCCCCACTCATATGTTCTTTCTCTCTCTCAATCTCTCTAACATAAATAAGTAAATCTTTATAAAAATATAAAATTAACATTTGAAATTGGTTATCCTCCATCTTTTTTGTCAATTCATAACAATTAGGGATTGGTTGAATAACTGGTGGTATACCTGTATATTTTATGTGGTGTCACTGGAAGACCTTACAATATTGTTAAATTGTAGTCTTTGAACATAGAACCTATTAAAGAAAGCAAGTTACAAAACAGTATGTATACTATGCTTCCACTTCACTTAAAAATGTGCATGTTTATATTCATATAGAAAAACATCTGGGATAATACAACAAAATAGAAATAATGTTTCTGTCTGAAAAAAAGTTTATTGGTGATTTTATTTTACTTATCTGTACTTTTGAATTTTCTCCAATGAACACTACTCATATGGTAAAAATAAAAGTTATTGAAGAAAAAAAATTCTTCATTGTATGACACCAGCTATTTCTACCAGGAGAATCTCTGCTTTCTTTTAGTCTTTATTAACATACACAGTTGAATTTCACGTTGTGTTAAGTACTTTTAGTGTCATTTAGAATAGACTTTTCTATGTTCCACATACTGGGTATCTGCTATTTAGAATGATTCGGCCCATTTGTACAACATACTTGTCCTTTTAGCTTGTCTATTACTAAGGAGATTATTCCTTTAGTGTGTCAGTGTTAGGAGTGTTCTCTGACACAGGAGTTGGGCTCCTCAGAGGTGAAGCCATGCCCTTACCTGGGGCCCCCACTTTACAGCACTGCATGCTGCTTCCCGTTCTGATTGTGGTCATCTCTGTTCTCTTGCATGGAGCTTAAATTAATGGCATATCCTAAGTGTGTCCTCAGAAATTAGAATAAAATGCCCATCTGTAGGCTAACATTTCTTGTTTTTTTTTTTTTCTTCGTCTGGATTTAAAATGGCACTATATGACAGTGGGAGCTTTAATGTTACAGTTGGTCTGTAGCTGGGGCAAAAACAGAAGAAGGTACTCAATTTGGTAACCGTGAATGAAGTGACCTCTAAATGTGTGCATTTTAGGACATTGATTGGCTTCTGGCTCTAAAACTGGTAAGATTTAACGCTCAGGTCAGGAGCATACTCCGATCACTATGTTGAATTATTATTATTATTTTAAATAACAATTTTATAAATAAAGGAATTCTTGACCTACACTTCCAAATGTAAGAAGAGGTGAAAACCAAAACCAAGCCAAATTGGCTGATTCACATACCATTAAAACATTTTTGTTTTGACTTGGGAATAGTGGTGTCTGGACTGCTGCAGAACCTTAGTTACTTCTTCTGGTATCCTGAGGTACCAACTCTCTGATGAGATAATGAACTTTATTGCATATCGCATTAGAAATTCTTTTGTAGCTTTCATTTTCAAGTCTCTTAGCTGCATTTCTAAGTCTGCCCATCCTTCTTTCAAGTTTGTATTAATCTAATTAGGCAGAATGTGCTACAAAGTTTTGTGTTAACATAATCCAGTTGCCTTCTTCTTTATTTTTACTTTTATGCTATGTCTAACCTAGAGGGAACCTTTTTTTTGAATTTCATTTTATTTTATTTTATTATGTTGTGTTAATCACCATACATTACATCATTAGTTTTTGATGTAGTGTTCCATGATTCATTGTTTGCGTATAACACCCAGTGCTCCATGCAGTACGTGCCCTCTTTAATACCCATCACCAGGCTAACCCGTCCCCTCACCCCCCTCCCCTCTAGAACCCTCAGTTTGTTTCTCAGAATCCATAGTGTCTCATGGTTCGTCTCCCCCTCTGATATCCCCCCCTTCATTTTTCCCTTCCTGCTATCTTCTTTTTCCTTTTTTAACATATACTGTATTATTTGTTTCAGAGGTACAGGTCTGTGATTCAACAGTCTTGCACAATTCACAGTGCTCACCATAGCACATACCCTCCCCAATGTCTATCACCCAGCTGCCCCATCCCTCCCTCCCCCCCTCCAACTCCAGCGAACCTTTTAAACTAAAACGTTTAAAATGCATCCTCTGGCTTAGGGAAGAGACTGTTTTTTTGTTTTGTTTTTTATTTATTTATTTTTAAAAATAACCTCGTTTGAATCTGTTTCTTTCTCCCAGGATTGCAGCAGGAACAGTACTCCTGAGTCTCTTGGTACAGTTAAGTTTCCTTTGGTTGAACAAATTCCCTCTGACAAGGGGTTACCCTGACAGTGTTTGAACTCTTTTAGTATCAGAGAATTCACCACCTAAGTAGGGAGCATAATCCTATTTCTGGACAGCTCCAGTTTTGGAAACCTTTTCTTTATATGGAGGTGAAAAATCTGTTTTTGTAATTCTCATCTGATCAACTAGGTGAGGGCTTGAGGAATACTGCTGCCAGTTGGTAACATGGCAGGGAGGGGTAAGCCAGGGGAGACCAGTGTAATTCTGAGTTTGAAGATGATTCATGACTTCAGTATTTCCCTTGACATAATGTAAATGCCCCCAGCATCAGGTGGACCATATCCAAGTGTAAAGCCCAGCCTTACATAGCCCAACAGGAACGGTTTGGGGTTCTGTCCTGTATGGGATCCTTTAGGATGTGGCCCTTCTCTGTTACTGGACCTGTGAAGGCTTGACTGCAACTGTGGTTGAAATGATTTCTAGTAAATTCAGGGAAGAGTAAATTGGAGGTAGTATGAAAGCACAGTATTTTAGTGAGCCAAAATGAGCTCTGTTAGGAGGGCATAATTTGAGATATTTGATGTCGCAGCTTCTTTTCAAAGCAGTCTTTTGTCCCCTGCTCTCCCTCCATGTTTATAAAGTCAGCAAGCAGAAGGGAGTTAATTTTCATCCTGAGCATCCTTTAGGGTTCTGAGAGATTTAGCTCCCCATTTGTTAGCTGGCCTAGCAGACAGGCAGTTCATTGAACAGCAGGTTTATTTGCCACCCTTGCACCTCTGAGTCTGCGTGCTTAGGCACTGCTTCTCACCACAGAAATCTGTTCATCATTTGGTTCCCTCTTCAGCTTCCTTCTGAAAGTTACTACTCTGATGTCAGATGTAGTAGCAGACATTTTCAAAACCTGTTTCTATGCATGATTTTTAAAAGTTGTAGTTGTTTGGCTTTTAGTGGCTATTTCATTATTCTCTTTTGTACTCCATTAATTTCCCTCAAATTTTAAGTGGTTGTTTATAGCTCTGGATTAGTTTCTTTGTGTCTTCTGTTTTCTAGTCTTTTCCCTACAATTTTACAGCTGTCAGATTTGGATAATTACAGTAGTGACTTTTCTTCCAAAAATAATGTATTAAGAATAAACACAAAATCTTAAAATCTTTATGAAGAAAGCAGTGAAAGGCAGTATAGTTATATTTAGAATTAAAAAAAAAAACCTCTGCTTGTTCCCTTTAGTTAATGCATAAAATATTAATTCACAGCATAGAAAACTTAATCCTAAGTAGAAAATCAAGTGATCCAGTCAGCTTCTGTGCTGTATTGCCACACACTTAACATAATTTGACAATTACTCTCGGTGAAAAATTGTATTTTCCTTCTTGATTTCTTTCTTTCTTTTTTAATAAAAGAAATTTACTTCAAATCTGCTTTTGAAAATGGCTATCTCTACTTTTTGTATTCAACATTATACCTTCCAGATTTTGGATAATGTAAATTTGTGTCATGTAAAGACTTCGACTCAAAGTTTTCCTTTTCCTTAGGTTATGAAGCCAGCAGCAGCATCTCTGGATTTCTACTTTTGTGAAGCTTGGTCACCAGGGGAAGCAGTTGGGATCAAGAGCAGTAGAAAGAGAGCTGCTTTTTTTTTTTAGACTCCTCAGAAAATAGTTTGTTCTTTAGAACATGTTCTTTTAAGAAATATATCTCTGTGTGTTTTCATTTTTCTGACTACATGTTCTTTGTGTGTTTGCTTTCATTAGGGATGTTCCTTTTTTTTTTTTTTTTTTATCATAAGCTCCTAGAAGTGAGAACTTGTGCTGTGTAAAATGGCAGGACTAGCAACCAGGAGAGGAATGGATATTTTTAAATGGCAATTTAATGCAAGGGTGCAAGGATTGTATAGCTAGATCATTTTTGCATCCTAAGCAAGAAACAGAATAAATATGTTAGTAGTACTCTATGCTTCTCCCCCTGCCCCCCCTTAAATCATGTATCACAGGGTCAGGGCTAGAGTCAGGTACCTAAGGAGGTACCAAAAATTTATTATCAGTAATAAAGAATACTTTGAAAAATCAAAATTATGATCAAAGTCCATGATGAACAAAATACTAAAATTTTAAATAAACACAGTATCAGTATTGCTGGTATCCTTTTGCTTCAGGCAAAGGTATGCCTTAATACTGAAACACCTTCTTTATTGTACCAGTTTTTTTAAGTTACCCTCATCTCAATTTTTCTTGTTGGTTTTGTTGTGGATGATTTGTATGTGCATTTTAAAGGGTCTGAATTATATGCCTTTCCTTATATTTAGCTTGGAGAAATAAAAAATAGTGAGGTGCTTTTACCACTTAAGCTTTCTAGGGGTGTTTAAGTAAATTTCATGAAAATATCTTAATATATCACCACAAGCAGAAACTTCTGGTAATGTATTATATTATTATAAATTGTAGCATTTATACTTTGATGGATATACTGAGATGAATACTTGATTCTATTTTAGTTGTATAATTGGAATTTTTTCTTGATTGTGTATCAAGAAAAAAGAGGATTCCGTTTCTGATAAGATGTAAATATTCAGCATATGGGATCAGATTTCTTGGGAATGATGTTAATGTATATAGGGCTTAAGGGTTTCCAGTGACTATTTTGGAATATTGTATTAACCTCTTTATTTTTTAAAAACAAGTTACTTATTTTAGAGAGAGAGAGAGCATGTGTGAGTTGGGGGAGAGGCAGAGGGAGAGAATCTTCGAGCCGACTCCCGCTGAACGTGGAGTCCACCCCCGTCTTGATCTCACAATCCATGAGATCATGACCTGAGCCAAACCAGGAGTTGGATGCTTAATCAGCTGAGCCACCCAGGCTCCCTTATTAACCTCTTTATATTGATATTGTTCCTTAGTGACTATTTGTAATAAACAAGGAGAGAATTTAGGTCAGGTAATAATGTAATCTTCAAAAAGTTGTCAGAGTTAGCATACCAAATCTTGAAAAAGAATTGTATGCCTTTAGCTTCATTAACCACATTGTGCACAATGCGTTTTTGAGGGATCAAGGTTCAGAAATGACTTACTTAAAATAAAATAAAATGCATTTGAGCAGTGGCAAAAAAAAAAAAAAGAAATGACTTACTTAATATTTATTGAGCACCTACTATATATAAAGAACAGTGACAGAAATGGGGAAGAGGGAAAATGAGTAGACTTGTGGGTTTAGATGGTGGTTTCAGTTTTGAGCATTTTGATTTTGAGGAGAAGGTGGGACATTCAGGTGGATGTGTCTTTCTAGGCCACTGGAAAGACTGGCATGGAACACAGCCAAAGGTCTGTAACCTTGAGTCCCTATCATGCAAAGTGATATTTGAAATCACAGGTGTGGATATCTGTGGGAGGTCAATGGCCGAGCAAAGAGGACTGAGAGAAGACTGAGATAGCAGATCTGGAGAGTGCAGTAAGCCCACGAAATGCTCTAGTCAAAACTCCACCCAACCCACCTCAACCCAGTGGAAACTCAGACCCCAAACCAATAACCAGCACAAACTCTTCCCCTCATCCTGTTGGCCAGTTTGTCCTTCTGTTTGTAGTTCACCTTCATTAATGGGATGTTTAGCGCTGTCTTTATTTACTCATGTCCTGTTCATTTTTTAGTTGCTTGCAATTTAGCATCATCCTCTGCATTTCACTGAAATTGCTTTCATGGTGACCTTCATGTTGCAAATCATGTTGTGTATTTTTAAGGCCTGTTCTACTGGACTTCTCTGTTGCATTCAGCTCTGCTGAGTACTCAGTCATCTTGAAACTTCCATGTGGTTTGGAGCAAACCTCAATATCCTTATCTATAAAATGGGGATAGCACTACATTCCTCAAGAGGTTATATGTGGTTAAATGAGACAGTATATTAAAATGCTTATCATACATAGCAAGTGCTTTAATAATAATAATAATACAGTAAACCCTGTATTCTTATCATCATTGTCATCATCATTACTATTATTAATAAACTCCTTCTTTAATATCTTATTCTCTCTTTATTAGGGATCCTTCTTTCTGCCTTAAAAGTTAGTATCTTGTCGTGGACCCATTGCTTTTCTGTTTGACTCTCATCTGTGGGCTGATGACTCCAATGTAGATCTTCATCTCCCTGAACTTCTGATTAGTTAACCTGTTGTCTTCTAAATAAATGATGCTGTAAATATGCCAATAGTAACAATAATGATGGTGATTGAACCCTTTTCTAAACAGTTGTATCAACCCATGAATTCTCACCACAGCTGTGTGAAGTTATTGTAGCACAGAATTTAGCCCTTAATTGATAACAAGTACTTGTGTCAGTGAAGAACATGGTGCTGCTGAAATTAAGGAAGGAGCTTTAAGGAGTGGACTGGCAGCAGCATCACTGTGTGGAAAGATTAAAATTGGTTAAGGACTGGCTGAGAACAAGTCTTCCAAATGGGAAGAAGGGAATCATTGAAGAGCAGTTTAGGCAAGTCTTCAAAATGTAAGCCAAATTTCAAGGAAGTTTGAAGAGCAAGGTGGAGAGAAAGGAGATATCCTGTTGTGCATGCATTTTTATTTTTAATTAAAGATTTTGTTGTCAAATGGAAGTAGTATAGATGGCCTAATAGGTAGGATGAAGGGAAGTTTGTTTCTGAAGATAGGGGGACACAAACTCATTTTAAAGAGAATGAAGTGGCTAATGAATGATGAGAAACTGAGGGTGCTGGAAACTGGATCTCTGAAATGGCCCAATGACCTGGGGAACACAGGGTTGGAGAAGAAGAGGTGTTTTCCAACTCATAGGCCTCACTGGGTTCCCACAGGGGGATATTGAGAGTCCAACATGTCATGGCCCTCTTGCTTTGCTTTTGGGCTTGTCATCACTGTGCTTTGTAGTGTCCTTACCCTTTGACATCAGGGGAACTTAACATTTATTGAACATCTACTTTGTGTTTAGGGACTAGTCTATCTAATATCTTCACAACTCTGTGGAATATATTAATTGTGTTCACTTTTAACTTTAACTTTTTGAATATGCTTTATAGTCAGGTGGCTTAAAAGCATATAAAAACATATTTATTGTATCATTTCCCTCCTGTCCTTATTCTCCATCTATCAAGTTCTCCCACTCCTCAATACTTAATCATTTTTATTATTATCTTTATACATATCCTAAAATTTTAAGCATATAAATCAAATATAAAGTATATTATTATTTACCTTTTATGCCCAAATTATAGATTCTGTACACACTGTTTTATACCTTGCTTTATTTCACTTAACAGTTTATCCTGAAAATCCTCATATATCAGTTCACAGAGAGTGGCCTCATTATTTTTTAATAGCTTCTTAGTATTGACTGGATTGAATGGATATACCAGAATTTATTTACCCAATGCCATATAAATAGATAAACATCTATTTGTATCTGGTCATTTGGTATTATTACAAATGATGCTAAACTGAATAATCTTATATATACGTATTTTCCTATATGTAAATGTACATTTCCAGGGTGTGTTCCCAGAGTGAAATTGCTTGGTTAAGAGTATATGCATAAAAAAAGAGTATATGCATTTTTAATTTTGAGTAGTTATTACCAATGCTTTTCCCTAGGATAGTACTAATTTGCCTCATAATTAACAGTATATTGGAATCCTAGTCATCTTTCTTACTGATTTCTAGGGGTTCTTTATATAATAAGGGAGATTAACCTTTTTGCTGTGATATGAATTACAAATTTCCTTCCAGTTTTTCATTTATGTTTTACTTTACTTACTTTCCCCCCTTTCCATGCATAAGATTTTGATTTTATGTTGTCAGATCTGTCAATCAAATCTTTCTTTTAGAAATCTTTAGAATCATAGTGAGGGAGGGTCTTCTGAAGTTACAAAGGAATTTTCTCATGCATTCTTCTATTAATTTAAAGGCTTTTAAAAAAAAACATTTGAATCTCTCATCCATTTGGATTTTATCCTGCTGTGGTATAAATTATTGATCCAGTTTTTTTTTTTCCAGATTGTTTCCTAATTCTACTACCATTTATTGCACAGTCTACTTTTAGTCTCTGATTTGAAATGCTACCTTTATCAAATGTTAAATTACCGTTTGTATTTGGATCTAGTTTTATATGAATTCATTGGTCTGCCTCTTTTTTCATCACCCTTCATTTATTTAATCTATTATAATGGCTTTATTCATGTGTTAATATCTGATATTGTTTCCTACCCCCTCCAGTTTCCTTGTTTGTACTTTTTTGTTAATTTTTCCATCTTAGCTTTAGAATCAAACTTGTATAGTTGGATAAAGAAGTGGGTATTTTTTATTGGGATCATGATAAAAGTGCACATTTTGGAGAATTGACATCTTCATGGTATTGAGTCTTTCTTTCCTAGATCATGGTGTATCTTTCCATTTGTTCAAGCCTTCTTTTTTGTCCATCAGTTGTATTTTAAAGTTTTCTGTATACAAATCTTATTGGTGTTTAACTTTGGAAACATAATTTTTTTTATTGCTTACTGTAAGTAGGATCTGATTATTTGTAGCAGTATTTCCAACCATTTCCTTGGAATTTCCAGGTAAATAATCATATTATTTGTAAATAGCCATTGTTTACCTTCTGTTTCCATTTTTTAACAGAATCTTCAGTTTCTTTTTAGAGAGTTATTAGATCATTTGGCTAGTACCTCCATTAGAGTGTTAATTAAACACATCGGTGGTTGGAAGTATCCTTGTCTTATTCCTAGCCTTGCATCTTATGTTTTTCTGTTAAGTATGATCAGTGTAATTAATTATAAAAATAAACATATGATATTAAAATATGTTGTTTCCTGGGCACCTGGGTGGCTCAGTTGGCTAAGTGTCTGCCTTTGGCTCAGGTCATGATCCTAGGGTCCTGGGATCAAGCCCCGCATTGGGCTCCCTACTCAGCAGGAAACTTGCTTCTCCCTCTCCCTCTGCCGCCCCTCCTGCTTGTGTTCTCTCTCTCTCTCTCAAATAAATAAATAAAATCTTTATTAAAAAAATATGTTTTTGTTTCCTAAGTAGTAACACTTGATCACATTATATCTTAGCTGATGCTGGATAATGCTTTATGATTTTTGAATTGAATGTAGTGAGTGAGCAGTCTACTTGTTTTCGTATCAAATATTACATATATGCTTTTTATAAAAAAATAGGCAATTTCTCATTTCTCCCTTCGGGAGCAGTGTAGATAGTTGACTACTGTAGTGAAACTGGTCTGGCACTATTTAAGGGGGTAGCTTTCTAACAGCCTTCTCTGTTTTTTCTAATGTGAAAGTCAATTAATATATCTTTGGTATCAGTTTTGGTAAATTATATTTTCCTAGAAACTTATTTCATTCAGAATTTCAAATTTGTTTGTATCAAGTTGAGCAAAACAACCATTTATGGGTTGAATTTTTCTTTTTTGAATAGATTTTCTTTTTTTAGAGCAATTTTAAGTTCACAGAAAAATTGGGTGAAAGTTACAGAGATTTCCCATATACTTCCTGCCTCTATAGCAGAGCTCCACTCTCAGCATCCCACACTGGAGTGGAATATTATGATTGAAGAACCTACATTGACCTGTGATTGTCACTTGAACTCCACGGTTTACATTATGGTCCGCTCTTGGTTTTGTACATTCTGTGGGTTTTGACAAATGTGTAATGACATGTATCTAACCATTATAGTATCATGCAGTTTTACTGCCCTAAACATCCTCTGTGCTGTACCTATTCTTTCCTCCTTCCCTCAATCCTTGGTAACCACTGATTCTTTTATTGTCTCTGTAGTTTTACCTTTTCTACAATGTCATAAAATTGGAATCCTATAATAAGTAGCCTCTTCAGATTGGCTTTTTTCACTTATTAATATGCATTTAACTTTCCTCCATATCTTTTCATGGCTTTATAGCACATTTTCTTAAGTGCTGAATAGTAATCCATTGTGTGGATGCACCATAGTTCCATATCTTGGCAATGTTGAATAAACTGCTGTAAACATCTGTGTGTTTGTTTTTGTGTGGTTATAAGATTTCAACTCATTTGGGTATATACTAAGGAGTACAGTTGCTGGATTGTATGGTAAGAGTATTTTTATTTGTAAGAAAATACCAACTGTCTTGCAAAGTGATTATACCATTTTGCATTCCTGCCAGCGATAAATGCAAATTCCTATTACTCCATATCTTCACCAATATTTAGTGTTGTTAGTATTTTGAATTTGGCTACTGTAATAGATGTGTAGTGGTATCTTGTTTTAATTTGCAATTCCCTAATGACTTATGGTATGGAGCATCTATGCATAGGCTTATTTGCCATCTTGGTATCTTCTTTGGTGAAGTGAGTGTCTGCTTAAGGTCTTTTACCCATTTTTTAGTCAGGTTCGTTTGTTTCTTATTGTCAAGTTTTAAAAGTTTTTTATATATCTTGGATAACAATACTTTATCAGACATGTCTTTTACAAATTTTTCTCCCAGTGTGTAAACTTGTTTTCTCATTCTCTTGACTGTGTCTTTCACAGAGCAGAAGTTTTTAATTTTAATGAAGTCTGGCTTATCAATTCTTTCTTTCATGGATTGTGACTTTGGTGTTATATTTCTCTTAATGTTATCTTCTAGGAGTTTTATAGTTTTGCATTTTATATTTAGGTTTATGGTCCAGTTTGAGTTTAACTTTTGTGGAAGGTGTAAGGTCTATGTCTAGATTCTTTCTTCTTCTTCTTCTTCTTCTTCTTCTTCTTCTTCTTCTTCTTCTTCATCTTCGTCTTCTTCTTCTTCTTCTTCTTCTTCTTCTTCTTCTTCTTCTTCTTCTAGTTTCTTCTTTCTTCTTTTTTCTTGAGTTTTCCAACACCGTTTCTTGAAAACACTTTTTGCTTTTTTGCCAGTGTATTGCCTTTGCTCCATTGTCAAAGATCAGTTGACTATATTTAGATGGTCTATCTGGGCTCTTTATTCTGTCCTTTGATGTATCTGTCCATGCTTTCATCAGTGTCATGCTGTCTTGGTTACTGTAGGTTTCTAGTAAGTTTTGAAGTCAGATAGTGTCTGTCCTCTGATTTTGTTAATTTCCTTCAGTATTGTGTTGGCTATTCTGGTTCTTTGGCCTCTCCATGTAAACTTTAGAATCAATTTTTTGATTTTCACAAAATAGCTTGTTGTGATTTTAATTGAGATTTCATTGAATCCATAGATCAAGTTGGGAAGAACTGACATCTTAAAAATATTGATTATGTGGGGCACCTGGGTGGCTCAGTCGGTTGAGCATCTGCCTTCAGCTCAGGTCATGATCCCAGGGTCCTGGAATTGAGCCCCATGTTGGGCTCCCAGCTCAGCGGGGAGCCTGCTTCTCCCTTTCCCTCTGCTTGAAACTCCCCCTGCTTATGCTCTCTTTCTCTCTGTCAAATAAACAACTAAAATATTTTAAAAAATATATTGAGTATGCCTATCCATTAACATGGAATACCTCTCAATTTATCTAGTTCTTTGATTTCATTTATCAGAGTTCTGTAGTTTTTCTATTTTGTTAAATTTATAAATTATTTCATTTTTGGAGGTGTTAATTTAAATGATATTGTTTTACAAACTGAGTGTTGTTGGAGTGGGGGTGGGGTGGGAGGGATGGGGTGACTGGGTGATAGACACTGGGGAGGGTATGTGCTCTGGTAAGCGCTGTGAATTGTGCGAGACTGTTGAATCTCAGATCTGTACCTCTGAAACAAATAATGCAATATATGTTAAGGAAAAAAAAAAAAAAGAAGAAGAAGAAGAAGGTAGCGGGAGGGGAAGAATGAAGCGGGGGAAATCGGAGGGGTAGACGAACCATGAGAGACGATGGACTCTGAAAAACAAACAGGGTTCTAGAGGGGAGGGGGGTGGGAGGATGGGTTAGCCTGGTGGTGGGTATTGAGGAGGGCACATTCTGCATGGAGCAGTGGGTGTTGTGCACAAACAATGAATCATGGAACACTTCATCTAAAACTAATGATGTAATGTATGGGGATTAACATAAGAATAAAAAAAATAAATGATATTGTTTTAAATTTCAAATTCTACTTGTTTATTGTTGGTAACAAGGTGGTGATTGACTTTTGTATATTAACCTTATATCCTACAACCTGTAATCATTTATTTTGAGAGTTTTTTGTTTGTTTTTTTTCTGTTTGGATTTTCTGCAAGACAATCATGTCATCTATAAACAAAGACAATTTTATTTTTCCTTCCCAACCCATAGACCTTTTATTTTATTTTCTTGTCTTATTGCATTAGCTATAAGTACGGTGTTGAAAAGGAGTGATGAGCGGGGACGTTTTTGCCATGTTCCTGATTTTAGCAGAAAGTTAGTTTCCCACCATTAAGTATCATATTAGCTGTAGGTTTCTTACAGATATTCTTTGACAAGTTGAGGAGGTTCCCCTTTGTTTCTGGTTTGCTGAGGATGAGTTGAATTTTACTTTATGGCTTCATCTGAATAATTTTTATTTGGTGAATTAAGCTTATTTAGTTTGAATTTTAGTTCATTATTGACATGATAGATATGTTTGACATAAAGTTGTTACATTGTGTGTTTTCTGTTTTTATAGTTTTTCTTAAGTCTTTTTCATTATGTGACCTGTTATTTATGCTTACATGTTTGGTCTGGCTTCTGTCATACTGTTTTATGGTTTCTGTTTTAGAGGTTTTAAAGTCTTTTTATAATTTATGTTTTATTTTTGGTATTTATAGTTGTTTCTTCTTGTAGTAACTTTTTTTATTATAACTTTATAAAATACCTTTACCTCTTCTCTTTTGTTAGAGAGAAACTTCTAAAATGAACAGTGCTGTTTAGCATATGTCTGCTTTCTCTCTGTCCCCTTTCCGCTCTGGTACTTGATGTTAGTCAATCATCTTATTAGTGCTTATCTTCATATTGTTAGATATGCTTATACATATTCCTTTTTTCATTACACTTGAAGATCTTTTGAGTCTCAGCTTCTAGGCATTCAGTCAGTGACATTACCTTATATCTCACCATGTTTTACTCCTTTTCCTTTACTGCCCCAATTTTTGCTGGTTGTATCATTTTTACATTGTCATACATGATAAAATTTACATTTGGCTTATCCCTTTAATCCTTATATTTGTTTTAATCTCAGTTCTATAGTTAAATGAATTCAGTCGCCAGTTCTTTTGCCTTTGTTTCCCCAGTTGTCTCTGGGATTCATGGTGACAGTAGTTCTTGAATTCCGATGTGTACAAAACTATTAGTTTGTGATTTTTATACTTGAAGGAATACCTAGCTGGATATGACAGCCTTGGTTCATACTTTATTTGCTTATGTATTTTAAGTATTTGGAAGATTTACTCTCCTGATTGATTTCATTGGCTATTATTGTAAAGAACTATCAGGCAGGATTAATGCACTTACCTCTGATAGGTGACTTGATTTTTTTTTTTCTTTTTGGCTAGCTGCTCTAAGGAGTTTTTTCTCATTTTGAAAGTCCAAATTTAATAAGTCCAATTTTACTAAGGTATGCCTGATGATTGACCATTCCGGGTCAGTTTCTTTGTCACATCAGTTGACTGTGTCCTTTCACTAAATACATTTATGTATCTTTGTATTCAGGAAAATGTTCTTGAATGATGTCTTCAAGTATTTGTTTCATTCTCTTGTCTTTTTAAAAAATATTTTAGAGATCCCAGTTATGCATATGCTGAAACTCATTTGCCATTTTTCAGAATCTATCTCCCCAATCCTTCTTAAGTCTTACTTTTAGTTCAGTTTTGTTTTTTGGCTTTTAAAATCCTGTTCTCTGCTCTTTCCTTTATTTTCTGTGATTTCTTTTCTGTTTTGTGCTCATTTCAAATTCATTTTCATTTCTATGATTTTTTCTTCCTCTAAAATTTCTTTTGTGATTTCTGCCAGCTCATATTTTATTTCCCTCCTCTTGATTCTTACCATATCTCTCTTGTATTTTTACATTTGTACTTTGTAGTCTTTTTTAACCTCCCCTTGTTTTCATAGAGGTGATTTCCTTGTTAAGTTTTAAAAATTTATGGAAAATATTTGGTCACAATTTTCATCTGATTTGTAGCAACATTCTAGGGAGTGTTCTTTGTCTCTTGGTAAGTCTTATGGTTTTATAGTTTTTCAATAGAATATCTTTTTTATTGCTTCCCCAGTTCTTTTTTTACTACTCATCATTGAGTCCACTGGATTTTCTGAGTCCAGGTTTTTTCAAGAGGTATTGTGGTATGGGGAAGCTTTCAGGGTAGCTTTTCAGACTTCACAATCCAGAGCCTCCTTTCATCTCTGCTGCAGCATAGATAGGGCTACTTCCAACAAATATAGCTCATTCATGAGATTTTTTTTTTTCCAGCTGTGAGATTTTTTGAATAGTCTCATCTCTCCTGATTTTTTTGAACCTGAAGTCCTGGAGAGCTTCTGCTACCACCTTGCTCATACCATTTCTTGCACCCATTGTTGCAAACATGGAATATAGCTTGTTTTCTTCAAGATGTGCTCTTCACCTTCAAGTATGTTTTTGCTTGTGGTGCTTGGGATTTTCTAACACTGAGTCTGCTTAATTCTCTGTGCTTCTTTTCCTTCATTTCCCTCTGTTTACTTCTGCCCAGTCTAACCTTCTTGTGGCAGTTGTTACAGATATTTTGAAGTCTTTAGATTGCACCTGTTTCCTTGTTGCATTGAAAATGATGTTTGAAAATTCCATCGAATTCATTGTCTTTTTGTGTTTGTTTAATATCCAGAGGAGGAGAAAATTCTGCTATTTACATTATTATGGATAAGAAAAATAGTTTCATGAAAGTTAAGTAACTTGAAAATTGTCACCCAGCAAAAAGCAGAGTGAGGATTCAACATCAAGTTTAAAAGCTTATGCTCTGTCACTATACCCTGGTGTTTCTTCAGGATTGGAATATATATTTACAACAGAATAGTTATATAGTCAAAGAAACCTTAGTCTCTTTAGATATTTGTCACCGAGGTAGCTGCATCTAAGTAGCAAGTAATGGTCCTGGAAAATTTTTGAACTTTAATTTACTGGAACATTAAGAACTTCATGATCTTCTACAGCTTCACATTTCCTCCCTCCCTTCTTCCATTTTTTCCATCTTCTGTGACTCAGAAAGGAGACTAGACATAGATAAGGCTCTCTATTTTCATCTGCCGTCTTTCTTACCACTTCTCTGAACATGATGATGCTTTATATCACCCATCATTCTTCCTTTCTATTCTCCCTTGATTTTTCCTTTTTAGGAGTAGACTCACTAATATAATATGTGCTCTCTGTTTTGTTTAAGTGGACCTTTAGTCAGACATTCATTGGAGGTGAGGAATGAGTGGGTAAAATCATATTTCTTTTTTAATCTTTTCTAGTTTCACAAATTTAGAGTGGGTCGAGGTTCTCAAACAGAGAGATCTAAAAACAGTAACTACTGCTGTTGACTCTTAACAGGATCCTCAGCCCTGAACACTGCTGTGCCCTTCTTGAATACAGTGTTGGTGGATTTGTTTGTGAATGTTTCTGAGAGTGTAAAGGTTACGCTCACACATATGTTTACTTTGTCAAGATAAGGTTCTGGTGAAAATAGAACTGAACTGCCATGTTCTCCATCTTTACATTTCTGTGAAGAACACAGTTTTCAGAGGTTATCGATGGTTGTTAATCTGTATGTGTGTGTGTGTGTGTATATACACACACACACACATCAATCAAAGGCTTCATTGCTAACACTTAAGAACATCTTAGGATCAGACTTAGTTGTTTGTCCATATGGGTCCTATACACAATTTCTGGCTTGTGTGCTTTTTTGTTATTAGCTGGGTAGATTTGTGGGAGATTCAGGGTGGAGAGTAGACAGGGAAGATGATGGTGTTTTGAGATGATGCTTTTCATTGACTTTGTTTTCTCTGAAGAGGACAGTGGTGAGTCTAAGGGACCTTATTTTTAGCCTGCTTTGGGGTTGAATGAGGGAAAAGACACATTCTTTCTGAAGAATTTGTAAAACAGTTAAAAATTTTGTTTAGGCTTAAATTATAATAACTGTGACATAGCAGCATAATTTGGTAGGAAAGACAGAGGCATTTGATAGTTTGGTTTTCCATATTGCAGGGACTGTTTTGCATTGCAGCTTATGAGTAACAGTCACTGATTAAATTAATGGCTCTTCCAAAATTAATTTTATATGGTAAACATATCATTTCATGTTTTTAAAGATTTATTTATTTATTTATTTATATATTTATTTGAGGTGGGGAGGGGCAGAGGGAGAGGGAGAGAATCGCAAGTAGACTCCCCTCCCTGCTGAGCGGGAAGCCTGTTGTGGGGCTCTATCTCACAACCCTGAGATCATGGCCTGAGCCGAAACCAATAGTCAAATGCTCAACTGACTAAGCCACCCAGGCGCCCCTCATTTCTTGTCCTTTTATGTATCTATTTGTTTCTTAAGCTCTTTTTTTGTTTTCATATGTAGAGGAAAAGAATTAGGTTAAAAGTGTAACAAAACTATATATAGAGCCAGAATAGGTACAGTACCAAAATATAATGCTGATATTTGTTTTTTTTAGAAATAATAAAACAGGGGTGCCTGGGTGGCTCAGTCGGTTGAGCGGCTGCCTTCGGCTCGGGTCTTGATCCTAGAGTCCTGGGATCGAGCCCCACATCGGGCTCCCTGCTCAGTGGAGAGCCTGCTTCTCCCTCTCCCTCTGCCTGCCTCTCTGACTACTTGTGCTTTCTCTCTCGCTCTGTCAAATAAATAAATAAAATCTTAAAAAAAAAAAAAGAAATAATAAAACAAAAAGGTTTTATCTTTTATTATTTAGATGGTAATAAGAGATTATGAAAACATATTGAAAATAGAGATAAGAAATAATTTAAAAAGGAAATAAAAATTACCCAGTCCCACTTCCTGGAAGTAGCTATGTCAGTGTATCTTTTTGTTAAGTTTTTAATATTGTGGTTAAATATGTATAACAAAAGTTACTATTTTAACTTTTTTTTAAAAAGATTTTATTTATTTACTTGAGAGAGAGAGCATTAGTGGGGGGAGGAACAGAGGGTGAGGGAGAAGCAGACTCTCTGCTGAGCAGGGAGCCTGATGTGGTCCTCCATCCCGGGACTCCAGGATCATGACTGGAGCCAAAGGCAGACGCTTAGCTGACTGAGCCACCCAGGCACCCCTTAATTATTATTATTATTATTTAAAGTAATTTCTGCACCCAAAGTGGGGCTGGAACTCATGACCCCGAGATCAAGAGTTGCAAGCTCCATCGACTGAGCCAGCCAGACACCCCTGTTTTAACCATTTTTAATCGAATAGCTCCATGACATTAAGTACTTTTACAGTGTTGTGCAACCAATACCACCAGAACTATTTCTTCTTCCCAAACTGAAACTGTGTTTCCATTAAACACTGAGTCACTGTTTCCCATGCCCCCAGCCTCCTGACAACTGCCATTCTACTCTATGAATTTAAGTGCTTTTTGTGGAAACAAAGTATTTGTCTTCTTGTGTTTGGTTTATTTTATTTAGCATAATGTCTTCCCGGTTCATCCATGCTGTATCAAATATCAGAACTTCTTTCCTTTTCATGGCTGAATAATAGTCAATTGTGTGTATATACCACATTTTGTTTATCTGTTCATCTTTTGAAAGACACTTGGCTTGTTTCCTTTTGGTTACTATGAACAATGCTGCTATGAACATTGGTATACACATTACCTGTTCAAATTCTGCTTTCAGTGCTTCTGGGTTATATACCCAGAAGTTGAATTTCTTGAGCATATTGTAATTCTCTGTTTCATATTTTGCAGAACCTTGGTAGTATTTTCCATAGCAGCTGTACCATTATTCATTCCCACCAGCAGTGTACAAGGGTTTCTGTTTCTCCATGTCCTTTCCAACACTTGTTATTTTGTTCTATTGGGTGTGAAGTGGTGTCTCACTGTGTTTTATTTTGCATTTTCCTAATGATTTATTATGTTGAACCTCTTTCCATGTGCTTATTGGCCATTTGTGTATCTTCTTTGGAGAAACATCTGTTCAAGTCCTTTGCCCATATTTTAATCAGTTCATTTGCTTTTTGTTTGTTTTTGGGTTGTGGGTATTTATATTTTGGATATCAATCCTTATCAGAAACATTATTTGAAATATTTTCTCCCAATTCTGTGGGTTTTCTCTTCAGTCTCTTGATACAAGTTTCCTTTGGTGTACAAGTTTTTAATTTTTGATGAGTCCCATTTATCTATTTATTCTTTTGTTGTCTGAATTTTTGGTGTGTTATCTAAAATCATTACCAAATCTAATGTCATGTAAAACTTTCCTCCTATGTTTTCTTCTAAGAGTTTTATATTTTTAGTTCCTTATGTTTAAATTGATTCATTTTGAGTTAAATTGTATTTTATAAAAATTTTTAAGTGTTATCTATTTAAGTAATCTCTACCCGCAATGTGAGGCTTGAACTCATGACCCCAAGATCAAGAGTTGTGTGCTCTTCCAACTGAGCCAGGCAGGCACTTTAAGTTAAATTTTATATATGGTGTTAGGTAAGGGTCCACCTTCATCTTTTGCATGTGGTTATCTCATTTTCCCAATTGAGTCTTTTGCCAATTGAGTCTTTTGGTCTGGGATCTCTGTTCCATTGGACTATATGTATTTATGCCAGTACTACACTGTTTTAATTCTTGTAGCTCTGTAGCAAGTTTTGAAATTAGGAAGTATGAGAACTCCAACTCAGTTTTTCCTTTCTAAGATTCTTTTGGCTCTTTGGGGTCCTTTGATATTTTATATGAATTTTAGAATAGATTTGTCTATTTCTGCAAAAAACATAATTGAGATTTTGACAGGGATTGCAATGAATGTGAAGAGTCACTTTGGATAGTATTGACATTTTAACTACAGTAAGTCCTCTAATTTATGAACATGAGATTCTTTCCACTTATTGGTATCTTCTTTAATTTCAGCAATATTTTTTAGTTTTATTGTACAGATCTTTCATTTATTTAAGTTTATTTCTAAGTATTTTTATTCTTTATTCTTTTTGATGCTATTGTAAGTGGAATTGTTTTGTTAATTTCCTTTTTGTATTGTTCATTCTTAGTGTATATAGATATGTGCAAAAAATATGCAACTGAATTTTACGTGATTTTGCGTCCTGCAACTTAACTATTTTCATTTATTAGTGCTATCGGTTTTTCTTTGTTTGTGTGAGATCTTCAGGATTTTATGTGTATAAGATCATGTCATTTGTGAACAGAGATAATTTTACTTCTTTTTTTCCAATTTGGATGTCTTGTATTTTTTTTCCTGCCAACTTGCTCTGGCTAGGATTTCCAGTACTATATTAAATAGAAGTGATGGCAGTAGGCATCCTTGTCTTGTTCCCAGTATTAGAGGAAAAGCTTTCAGTCTTTCACCATTGAGTATGTTATTAGCTGTGAGTTTTTCGTAAATGAACCTCTATAATGTTGCAGTATTTCTTTCTGTTCTTAGTTTGTTGAGTATTTTTATCATGAACAATGTTGAATTTTGTCATGCTTTTTTTCTCTATCAATTGAGATGATCATATGATTTTTCCCCTTCATTTTATTAATATATATTACATTGATGTAATTTTTATTGATTATGCAAACAATCCTTGCATTCAAGGAATAAATCTTACTTCATCATGTATAATCCTTTTAATATGCTGTTGAATTTGGTTTGCTGGTATTTTGTTGAGGGTTTTTGCATCAATGTTCATAAGGGATATTGGTCTGTAGTTTTCTTATAGTGTTTTTTTCTGCTTTGGTTATTAGTAATTCTAGTCTCATAGAATGAGTTAGGAAGTGTTTCCTTATTTCCAGTATTCTGGAAGAGTTTGAGAGGGATTGGTGTTAATTCTTTAAATGTTTGGTAGAATTCATCAGTGAAGACATCTGGTCCTCGGCTTTTTTTAATGGAGGTTTTTGATTACTGACTCAATTGCCTTACTTATATAGGTCTTTTCAGATTTCCTACATTTTCATAATTCAGTCTTTGTGGGATATGTATTTCTAGGAATTTGTCCATTTGCTATCCAATTGGGATACCATCAAGGTGTCCAATATGTGGCATATAATCTCTCTTATAATCCTTTTTATTTCTGCCAAACTGGTAGTAGTGTTCCCCCATTTACTTTTGATTTTAGTATTTTGAATCTTTTCTTTTTTTCTTGGGTAGTCCAGCTAAAAGGTGTGGCAATTTGGTTGATTTTTTTCAACGAATCCTTTCTTGGTTTTGTTAATTTTTCTCTAATGTTTTTCTATTCTCTATTTCATTTATCTCTTACCTTTATTATTTTTGTCCTTCTAGCTTTGAGTTTAATTTGTTCTTTTTTTTTTTAGTTCCTTAAGGTGTAAGGTGAGGTTGATGATTTTAGATGTTTTTAAATATGTGTTTATAGCTATAAATTTCCCTATCAGCATTGCTGTGCTAATTTCATGTTTTGTTATGTTGTGTTTTATTTTCATTTGTCTCAAGATATTGTCTGATTTCGCTTATGATTTTTTTCTTTGACTCAAATAATAGCATATTATTTAGGTTCCTCAAGTTTGCAAATCTTTGACTTTTCCTTGTGGTATTGATTTCTAGTTTTTTTTTTCATTGTGGTTGAAAAGATATTTTGTATTATTTCAGTCTTTAAAAATTCACTGACTTGTTCTGTGATTCTATCAAATATTCTGTCATGAAGAATATTCCAGGTGCACTTGTAGAAAGTGTATTCTGCTGTTGTTATGTGGAATATTTTGTATATGTCTGCTATGGTACAGTTGGTTCTCGTTTTGAGTCATCTATTTCCTTATTGGTCTTCTTTGTATCCACTATTGAAGTTGGGGTAGTGAAATTTCCTATTATTATAGACTTGTCTAATTTCTCTCTTCAATTCTTTTTTTGTTTTTAAGATTTATTTATCCATTAGCGAGAGAGAGTATGTGCAAGCGTGAGGGGGAGGGGCAGAGGGAGAGGGAGGAAGAGAGAGTCTCAAGCAGACTCTGCACTGAGCACAGAGACTGAGATGGGGCTTGATCCCAGGACCCTGAGATCATGACCTGAGCCAAAACCAAGAGTCAGACATTAACTGACATTAACAGACATTAACTGACTGAGCCTCCCAGGCACCCCTCCCTCTCATTTTTAAATAAGGCAGTTTGCCAGATACAGAATTTTTAATTGACACATTTTTCCCCTTTCATCATTTTAAATTTATCATTGCACTGTGTTCTGGCCTGCTAGGTTTCTTCTGAGAAATCTCCTGATAATCCTGTTTTATGTCATAGGTTGCTTTCTTCTTGCTGCTTTCACGATTATCTCTCTGATTTTCAGGGGTTTGATTATATTCTGTCTTGGTGTGAGTGTCTTTGTGTTTATCATATTTGGAGTTTGTTGGGCTACTTGGAGTTGTAGATCTGGGATTTTTTTTTTTTCTCAAATTTGGAAAAATTTTGGCTATTATTTCTTCAAATAATATCTACCCTTTCTTTCCTTACCCCCTGGGACTCACATAATGCATATTTTGGTCCACTTGATGGTGTCATATAAGTTCCTTAGGCTCTGTTCACTTTTCTTCAATTTTTTCTCCTTCTCAGACTTGATAATTTCAAATGACCTGTTTTCAGGTTATCTGATTCTTTCTTATACCTGTTGAAGTTTGCTATTAAACCTCTCTAGGGAATTTTTCAATTCAGTGATGTATTAACTGGACAAACAACTGGAGAAATGAGGTGGCCTTTTCTGGATATGTGTCTTATTTCAGCGTATGTGTGCTTTCTTGATTTTCCCGTATATGTGGCTGCTTTTCAGTGTCTTAATTCCCTGTGATTCTCCCTTTGATTTCTTCTCTTGGCCTTTCATTTTCTATTGTATGCCTCTCTGTAAATCTCTTGCCACATGCATTTGTGTATCTTGTAATCTCCCTGCAGATTTTATTGCTGCTTCCTCTTTCCTAGGAATTTTTGTAGCCTTAGACCCAAAATGTGTTGCCTTTTTGCTGTGTGAGCTCTGAGTTAGGTGGCACAAAAACCAATCCTTTATGCAGCCCCCAGACAGGTTGGAATTTTGCAAAATAGGTCTGCTCTGCTCCCTCGGTTTCAAGAGAGGAAATTGTGAACTGAGCTGCCACCTCTTCCAGATAAAGGCCATGCCAGATTGGGAAGGGGTTGGGACATGGGTGAATAAAAGTGCATGGAAATTTCCTACTATTTTGAATGTAGCTTCTTGTTTGGTCCTTTGCTTGGTTGATGTAGACTTTTGTTTTCTACAGCTCCTATAAAATTAACGTAGCTGGTCTGAAGTTGTGTCTGCAGGTGAAGGAGGGCTTGGAGTCTCTTGGTTAGTCTGCTTGTTGCTGACATCCCTTCTCCAGATGTTTGTCCAGTTAATACATCAGTGATTTAGCTCAGATGACTAAAAACATTTAAAGTTTAATTTATTCAGCTATTTTCAGAAATGCAGTTGAAATTGTCAACTTTTTACACTAAAATTTCTCATATTGAAGTTTTCATTGTGCTGCTATAAATGCAATGCAACTTCTTTTTTATTCACAAAAAGGGGATTTACTTTTAGTACTGGTATGAATTTTTGTATGATTTTTGGGGCAATCAGCATGGAATGGCCATAAAATGGGAATCTTTTCCCACTGCTATTGGGCTTACACTCTTTAATTTTCACATAGGCTACTGTGATTTAGAAATTATATATGTGTGATGGAAAGATGTAGAGAATTAGAGGCAGTCTGAACTGATTTACAGCCTGTTAAATCAAAGTGCCAATATAGCTGGGCCTGTGATGACTTAAGTACTATCTTTCTTGAAGGAAGGGGAATGGGTAAATGACCATCTGACCCTTCTGATTGTGTAATTCAGAGATTATTCATCTGGTGTTTTTAACAGATCTAGAATCTGTTAATGGATGGTTCATTGGAGGCTATACACTAGTCATGTTGTAATTACATTTTTTTTCTTGTTAGCTGGAACATTTTTGTAAGGAGATGCCTCCCCTCATCTACCATTTGGTTACCCAGTAGTACAGTTCATTTAAATACTTGATGTTCCTTTTAGTCACCAAGTTTCCCTGTCATCCTCCAAAGATGACTGATTAGTTTTTAAAATATAGTTACAAACTTAAGGATTTATTTTATTTTATTTTTTTGAGATTTATTTATTTATTTTAGAGAGAGAGAAAGAGAGAGTGGGAGGACAGGGGGAGAGGGAAGGAGAGTCTGAAGCAGATTCTGGGCAGAGTGTGGATCCTGTCCTGGGGCTCAGTCTCACAACCATGAGATCACAATCTGAGCTAAAACCAAGATCGGGTGCTCAACCGACTGTGCCACCCAGGTACTCTACATTTATGGATTTAAACAAATGGGTTTCAATCCATTACAATTGTTATTATTGAAGTTAAATGGTTCTATCTTTGACCAATGGGAATCTCTTCCAGTTTTTTGCTGTGTTCTTTTGACATGACCATAGTAGTCTTTAATGATTTTCTTATCTGGTGTGACAAGATATTCCATGTTCATCTTGTACATTTTCTTTATTTTTTTAAGATTTTATTCATTTATTTGACAGAGAGAGAGGGTGCGCACAAGCAGAGTGAGCTATAGGCAGAGGGAGAGGGGGAAGCAGGCTCCCTGTTGAGCAGGGAGCCTGATGCGGGGCTTGATCCCAGGACCCTGGGATCATGACCTGTACCGAAGGCAGCCCCTTAACTGACTGAGCCACCCAGGCACCACCATCTTGTACATTTTCTGCACTAGACCTGGAACCAGCCATTTTTTTCAAAAATTCCTGGCTTCTTTCAATGGAAAGTTGCATTTTAAGAACATAATCTAAGTACTAGGGATGCTCACAGATACTAGGTTATTGTTTTTAGGCCTTTTCAGTGAATAGAGCGAGGCATATAGCACACAGTGCAAGATTAAAAAGGTCTTGTGAATTTATCTTAATATATTCAATTCAAATTTAGGATTTCAGGATTACTGGATTTTTATCAACATTTTCTGTGTTACATTATCTCCTTTTTACACTGAGAGTCCTGGTTTTCAAGGACATGAGGAATGATGGAATTAGTATATCTCATGCTTACTCCTTTGGTTTATCTCATTTTACATGTACAGCAGAGCTAGAAGAAAAATACACTGTAACCACCAATTATGAATTCTAAAAAGTTTATTACAGAGGAAGGGATATTCTAACTCTGTCCCCATTAGAGTTTTTCAGTAATTGAAGTTTTGAAAAATGATGCTAAGGTCTGAATGTTTGTGTCCCCCTAAAATTCATATGTTGAAATCCCAGCCTCCAAGGTTATAGTGTTAGAAAGTGAGGCCATAGGGAGGTGATTAGAAGGTGATTAGGTATGAGGGTCAAGCCCTTCTGAATGGAATTATTGCCCTTAAAAAGGAGACATCAGAGAGTTAGCTCACCACTTCTGCTGTGTGGGGTTACAGTGGGATCATGGCTGTTTTTGAGGAAGTGTGGTCTCATGAGACACCACACACTGACTTTGCCGGCACAAAGATCTTGGACTTCTCAAGCCTCCAGAACTATGAGAAATAAATGTTGTTTATATGTCACCCTGTTTATGGTATTTTTGTTATAGCAGCCTGATAGACTAAGACAGATGGTTTATATTTCCATGTGGAAACAGTAAATATATTATAAAAGGGTCATAATTCAGAATGACATTGGTAGGCTAGAAAAATTAACACCAATATGATGCAATTTGACATGGATGAAAATGCAAGTTTGCATTGTATTTTAGCTTAGAAACTTGAATTACATAATTTTAGGATGGGAAAGTGAAAAGGATTAGATTGAGAAAATGTTAGTAGTAAAATAGAACACGGAGAAAACTGGAAACTATGATGTATGTTAAGAATATGAGGCAGCTGGGGCGCCTGGGTGGCTCAGTTGTTAGGTGTCTGCCTTTGGCTCAGGTCATGATCCCAGGGTCCTGGGATCAAGCCCTGCATCAGGCTCCCTGCTCAGCGGGAAACCTGCTTCTCCCTTTCCCACTCTCCCTGCTTGTGTTCCCTCTCTCGCTGTGTCTCTGTTGAAATAAATAAAATCTTAAAAAAAAAAAAAAAGAATATGAGGCAGCTGAGAACGATAAGCATCATATGATCTCACTGATATGAGAAATTTGAGAAACAAAAGACAGTCGATCAAAGGGAAGGGAGGGAAAAATGAAACGGGACAAAACCAGAGAGGGAGACAAACCATAAGAGACTTTTAATCTCAGGAAACAAACTGAGGGTTGCTGGAGTGGTGGGGGGTGGGGAGGATGGGGTGGCTGGGTGGTGGACATTGGGGAGGGTAAGTACTATGGTGAGTGCTGTGAATTGTGTAAGGCTGATGAATCACAGACTGGTACCCCTGAAACAAATAATACATTATATGTTAATTCAAAAAAAGAATATGAGGCAGCTGAAAACAAACAAAACCCCACCATCAAATTTTCATGCTGCATTCATAAAAGCCTAGTGTCTAATCAGTGCCTGTGATTTCCCTAAGGAAACCCACATTGGTCAGGTCTCATCTGTGTTCAGTTTTAGGTTTCATGCTAAAGTATGGACAATGACACACTCAAAAATTTGGACATTATGTTGCATGAGAAGTAAATTGAGGAACCGAAGGATGGAAAGGGTTCCATGTTTGTCAAACGCAGGCCTTCGAATAAATGGAGCAGATCTTTGGTGAAGGGGGAAGTGGGTTTTAGCATTGCTTGAGATTATCATTCTAAAGCCTGTGAGTACATGGTATAGGGAAGCAAAAGTCTGCTCCACTGTTGGGAGGTGGCTTCTCTGACAGGTAGAGTTGTCCAACAGTGGGATGGACTTGTCAAGTAATGAGCTTCCCTGACTTTTTTTTTTTAAGATTTTATTTTTAAGTAATCTCTACACCCATTGTGGGGCTTGAACTCAAGAGCCGCATGCTGTATTGACTGAGACAGCTGGGTGCCTCGAGCTTTCCTGTCTTTACAATTGTTTAAGCCAGTTTATAAGCAGAGTCCTATGGTTACCTGCTAACTCTAATACTCTGCTTTTCATTTACTATGTAATAATAGCAAGGAAGGATTTTTTTTTTTTTATGGCAGATAAATGTGATTGTGAACTCATTTTTGAGAATTTAATTTTCCTGGAGTTGTCTCTTGTGGACACCTAATAAGGAGACACTGCCAGTTGACTTTGATATTGTAATCACATAGACGATGAATAATGTGAACATTGGTACTTCATCAGAAATACTATCCCGAAGAATTAAACTTTCTGGTGACAGCTACATTAAACACATCTTGGTGCAAGCCAACCACAACAACTGCAGAGGGTAAAGATTCCTCCAACCTGTTCACCCTCAGGTGACACTATTCTTGAGATTGACTTGGTGTTTCAAAGATTTCCTTTCAACCAACAGGTGTATGGTTAAGGCACAGTTGGAAATTGATTAGGTTTTTTCTGAGTGTTGTTGGCCTTTGAAATCAATGAGACTTATGTGTTTGCAGTTTCTGATGGAGCATAGAGAATGTGAATTGTGGGTGGGCCATGGAATCAAAAGACTTAAACTTCACACTTTAGCGAGTCTTGGAGAATGGTGTCTCTCTTAAGTGGTAACGGAGGTGTGGTCCCACCCCCCCGGCCCCCAAGATCCCAGCCAGGCTCTCCTTACCCAAGCAGGCTTTCCATTTTCTTGATTTCTCTTGTTATCAGTAGAGAAAAAAAAAATCACATCTCTGAGCCACCTTGGAAGCAAGTTTATTTTAGGGTCAGATTAAGAATAAATATCCTGTAGAGCTTCTCTTCCCAGAAAAATGTGTTCTCTGCTCTCAGGAAGGTTGTAATTTAATTGGAGGTACAGCAAGATAAATACAAGTGAAGAGATAGCCAGCATTATAATGTACCCAGCAAGGACAGTTATCATTATTTATCAGTGATAATTCTGTGTAGTTTTTGGTCTCCATGCTATCATGTGTTTTATCCTGTTAGACCTTGGGCCTCCATTATAGATATCAGTACTAAAATAAGTAAGTATGACAAAAGTTGTCTGCAATTTTAAGTCATGGAATTTCCAGGTCATACTTAGAAAATGACCATGAATTGCTGTGAAAGGAACATAAGTAAATATGATGTGGATTTTCCAATTTCTGTCCTTAAAAGTACTGGCCATTTAAATTTATTTACAAAGATAATTTGGCTCAAAAAATTCTCTAGTATCATTACTCAAAAGGTAAACTGAGAAGTAGGGTGGTTGCACTCCTCATACAAGGCCTCTCGGAGTGGAAACTGAGTAAAAAGAGAAAGACTAGCATGTGCTGCTTTTTCATAATGCAAGTTAGAGGGTCTATGAAAGTGTCTGTTCCTGGACCCAGCAAGAATTTCTGAGATTTTTTGGTCCCGTCTTTTCCCTCCTTTTCTCCTCACTGAATTTGGTCCCTCTTTCCCCAAGAGGAAGTGGCAAATGGTTCGGAAATGGATAAGACAACCCCACCAAATTTTGCATTAAGAATTGCCTTTCAGGGGCACCTGGGTGGCTCAGTTGGTTAAACGTCCAGCTCTTGGTTTTGGCTCAGGTCATGATCTCAGGGTTCTGGGATTGAGCCCCGAGTCAGGCTCTGCGCTCAGTGGGGAGTTGGCTTGAGGATTTCTCTCCCTCTGTCCATCTCCCACCCCATCCCCCCACTCCCCCTCAAATAAATAAAAAAAAATCTTAAAAAAAAAATTGCCTTTCAGAAGAAGAAGAAGAAAAAAAGAATTGCCACAATGAATCATGGAACACTACATCAAAAAAAAAAAAATGAAGATAGCAGGAGGGGAAGAATGAGGGGGGGAAATTGGAGGGAGAGACGTACCATGAGAGACGATGGACTCTGAGAAACAAACTGAGGTTTCTAGAGGGGAGGGGGGAGGGAGGATGGGTTAGCCAGGTGATGGGTATTAAAGATAGCACGTTCTGCATGGAGCACTGGGTGTTATGCACAAACAGTGAATCATGGAACACTACATCAAAAACTAATGATGTAATGTATGGTGATTAACATAACATAATAAAAAAAGTAATCTCAATTAAAAAAATGCAAGAAAAAGAAAAAAAAGAATTGCCTTTCAGGTTTGCACCAAATATTTGGATATTGAATGTATTTTGTAATTATTGGCTTATAGAGAAAGGGAGTGGAGATAGTAGCACGTGCTTAAAGTTTTGAGTACCAAGCAACCCCCTGTGAAAGGAGCTCAATTGCTCTTCAAGACGATTGTCGATGTGGCCTCAGGGCTTCCCTTTTGTTGTTCGCTAAGAATATGCCTCTGAATGTAAGTTACCATTCTTCTGTCATTTTAGTATACACAGCATGCCAATTTTTCTCGTGGTAAATTCTAGTAGGGGAGAGAGAGTGGGTTTGAAGAAGAGTGCATGTATCTCTCGTTAAATTCCAAGCGCTGCTTTTTGCACTTCGCTTTGGGGGGCGGCTCTGTGGCTGTAAGCACGGCCCCTCAGACAGGACAGCCAACATCACCGTGGCCCTGAGCCAGGCTGGTATTGCCTCATCTGCCAAGAGATCAGAACATCACCTTTCTGGGCCCCTCCACGTGGGTTCTTTCATTGGCTCACGTGCGTGTCATCTCATGAGTTGTCTGGATGACATCATCGCTACCTCGTCCGTGGCCGGCATTATCCACTGTAGTGAAGTCTACACTGACAGGGTTGAGAAGGGCCTGTTTGATAGATGAAAAATAATGAGTTGCATTTTTCTCATTAAGGGCATCTCCTGGCATGATGTCAGCTACACACTGTGTTGTCCCACATGAGGGTTTTGCCCCTGGTCAATCAGAGCAGGGTCATGGCAGAGCCAGGCATGCCTGATCCGATTCCTGTCAGCAGTGGGCTTTGACAGAGTTGGCACATCTTGACTACATGGTGGTTTAATGGGTAAAGGGAGCAAAAACTTGTGATCGTTATCCACAGAGGAGGTGGATGGGCAAGGACATGTATTTGGAATACAGTGTGAACAGAGATGTTAAGAGAAAAGAGGTGGTTTTTAGAATTTGTCATAGTTGCTTTGCCTTGTACACCGTACAACCACATACTGCATCCTTCACTAACTGCTTTGAGGGTACACCTTGTCTCCCCAGTCAGACTATAAACTGCTGATGGGCAAGGACACTGCCCTATGTTCCTTGCATCTACTCCCTCAGAGCATTGCACACACTTCAAACACAGCAAATACATGGTTTAATACCTGCCTACGGGGTTACTTGCTCCCTTCCCTTCCTTCTTCAGTGAGGAATTACTGAGAGACGCCTGCAAACATAATACTATTCAAAGCATCACTGACTTTAGTTATGCAGGAAGAAGAGAACAAAGTGCATCCACTGAGGAGGATTTTTAAACTGACTTGCTATTTGTATAACATGTGCCCCTACACAAAAAGATCAAATAATACCTGTCATTAAAGAACATTTCTTTGAAAAAAAGCAATAATATTCATTGTGGGAAAGAATGGAAAATACAGATAAGTAATATAAAAAGTTAACACTTATAATCCCATCACCAAAACTAATATTAATATCTTGGTATATATCCTTCAGATTAAATATGCATATATATTTTTTAACAAAAAATAGTATCATACCACAGAGATTACTGTATAATGCTTTCATTTAATATATGTTAAAACTCATTCTATGTTAATTATTTCTGTTGAGGCTAGTTGTGTGCTGTGTGAGCTTATGTAGAACTGTCTAGTACCGGTCGTGTTATTCTCACGGCTTGTACTAGAACATTTCTTGGTTTTTCTGCACGTGAGTCACAGTTTTCCTTTCATATATTTGTGTCAGTGTAGTGTTCTAGTGACCTTATCAATCAGAGTCTTTTGCAGTCCAAATAGACCTTATAGTGTGGAACTTTGGGATAGACCAATAAAGTTTGTGGGTAGGGGGAACTGACACATAGGAGATCAAAGTGTGATTGGGAGCAGCCATTTGGGAATACCACTGAGCCAATCTGGTATCGCCCTGGGATGACGGAACACCGCCCTGGCAGGGTGCAGCCCAGGTGACCTTCAGATCTTGCTTCAGGTCTCAGTCTACTTGCTTCAGGTATGTACCCACATGTTTCAGCTGGGACTGAGTAGAAATATAAACACATCTTAGAAGACAAACTGAATAAAACAAGTGGAAAATTCAAAAGGTGAAAGTAACAGAAAGCAGCTTGATAGATCTAACAGTATGGAAACCAATTTAATAGAAATGAAAAGGGGAATGCAAAGATGATAAACATCATAAATTATTCTTGAGTGGAGATTTAGTATTTATTTGTGTTAAGGGCAGGAAGTTTCCTTCTGACTTCCATTACGAAAATTACATGAGAAGTCTGTGGATCACTGCATACGAGCTTGTTGAATACTTCTGTGCCTTCAGAAAAGAGCTTAATTGGAAAACTACATTTTTTTCCTTTCTTTGCTTGAGATATGAGAGCCTGACTCATCTTTTGGGAAAAACTAATCATGTTTCTAACCAGTTCTGTGTGCTGTAGTTATCAGGTTAATCACAAAAACGTCAGCTGGTGGAAAGGCTTGAGAATAAGAAGAAAGGAGAATGGGGGTGGATGGGCAGGCTGTGAGTTGCTTCCCTTAATGAAAGTCTTTAGGATTGACTGCACCAAAGAAAAATGACAGTAGAAATTAAAATGCAGATTTCTCAAGTGTGCCTGTGTGGTTTAATTATTCCAACACCAAAAAGAGCTTTGTCTAAACAGAACAAAACCTGTTATGCATTATGTCACAGGGGCCCAGGAGTCAGCTCTGAGGACAGTTTTGCATTTTTAACTATCATGTTGTCTTTGAGTTTGTGTTGGCTTATGACCTAGGCTTTTAGGAAGTGTTTTGACAGCTGACAATGATAATAGTAGTTCTCATTTCCACAATAAAATATGTAGTGTCTGGAGTAGTACTGTAATAAAAATAAAATAAATATTGGTTGGGGTCTCATAGATACCTTAAGTCTTTATAATTAAGTCTCATTTTAAAAAATGTGCAACATTTTAATTGCTAGATTAACAGCATTAGAGTACTCTTTTAGGTGGAATCGTAATATGATATGACACTTTACTTTTTGTGATGCCTGTCAGTATTAAAAGTCTCTGAATAATTCTATGTACTATGCATGTTCTTTGCTGACTCTCTTTTAGACCTGATCCTGTTATCAGCAAGGGGTGAAGATAACTTTTATTCTAAATTTTATTAGATTGTCTTCAAATATACTGAGGTCATATAAATATTCTCTTCCAAAGAATAATTAACATAGAATGAGTTTTAACATATATTAAATGAAAGCATTATACAGTAATCTCTGTGGTATGATACTATTTTTTGTTAAAAAATATATATGCATATTTAATCTGAAGGATATATACCAAGATATTAATATTAGTTTTGGTGATGGGATTATAAGTGTTAACTTTTTATATTACTTATCTGTATTTTCCATTCTTTCCCACAATGAATATTATTGCTTTTTTCCAAAGAAATGTTCTTTAATGACAGGTATTATTTGATCTTTTTGTGTAGGGGCACATGTTATACAAATAGCAAGTCAGTTTAAAAATCCTCCTCAGTGGATGCACTTTGTTCTCTTCTTCCTGCATAACTAAGGACAGTGATGCTTTGAATAGTATTATGTTTGCAGGCGTCTCTCAGTAATTCCTCACTGAAGAAGGAAGGGAAGGGAGCAAGTAACCCCGTAGGCAAGTATTAAACCATGTATTTGCTGTGTTTGAAGTGTGTGCAATGCTCTGAGGGAGTAGATGCAAGGAACATAGGGCAGTGTCCTTGCCCATCAGCAGTTTATAGTCTGACTGGGGAGACAAGGTGTACCCTCAAAGCAGTTAGTGAAGGATGCAGTATGTGGTTGTACGGTGTACAGTACAAGCAGTTAGAAAAGCTGCTCATCCTCATGGTCTAGTACTGGGCCCTGGGATGATTAGGGCCCAGGAATATTGCCTCCTGAAGTGTAGAAGACTGAAGAGCTGGTTCAGAGAGTATGGGCTCTGGATTGTTTGGTTTGCATATCAAAGGCTTGCTCCTAGACAAGTCATTTACTATCTCTAGGAATTAGCTAGACCTGGGAGGGGAATTCTCTTTCTGGTCATTGAAGCCTCCAAGATATCAAAGTCTCATAAGATAACAGAAAATAACATGATTGATACAGTCTTGGGCTCTAGTTTTGTGTTTGTTGATTTACAGTATTTCAATTGTATTTTAACTTTTCTTCTGTGCCATGTAAGTGTTTAATTCTAATAATCTTGTGAATTGATACGATACTCACTTAAAAAAAAAAAAAAGAAAAGCTGCTCAAGATGTGATGCAGACAGGGTGTGAAGCACATAGGAAGGGAAAGGTGAATGTAGGTAGGAGTCACTGGGGAAACTCTTTAGTATTGTTTTGTGTGTTCTTCCCCCTGGAAGACAGGTGTCTGTCCTTGGAAAGGTCTCCCGCATAGCAGCACCCTTGGTGCTCCAGCATCAGTCCTTTGCTCTTCACCTCTAGTGTTGGCTCTACAAGAGTTGCTAAAACAGAAAGGTCTCTTAACTAAATCCGGTTATGTCTTCTCCTAGGTACAGGGAAAACTGTTTCCCTCACACATCTTCATTAATGCCACAGAATGGAAGCTGGGCTGCGAGAAACAAGACAGATAATTCTAGCACAAAGTCAGGCTGCTTTTAACTCTGTGATCACTGTTACAGAAATAATAATTTTCAATATTTTTAGTACTTTGTAGAGAGTGGTGAAATTCCTTAAAACCTTCTCCACTTTTTTTGCTCATAAGAAAAATTCAACAGTGTCACTTAGAAGACAGCCTGTGCATATGAATACTCTCCACTGACAGTTTTCCTTTTTTGATAATACCCAGTTTGTATCTAGACATGGGGAAATGTCATAAGAATAAATTGACTTGATTCTGAAATACACTTCCTGTAAAAACCCATTAGACTGAAGTCATTTCATTCAAAGGGCTGCCTGTCTCAAGTAACAAAGATTCCTCAGCTGGGTTTTATTATTTTTTTGACTGTAAGGATATACTGATTATTTGAAATTCAAAGTAAATATCTGTTCCTATAAGTTCTGAACTCACAGTGAATTGAGAGTTTATCTCAAAGTTGATAAGTGTTCTGCGAGAGACCCTTGTTGCTTTTAAATGAAGGAGAGAATAATCCACAGCATAGTTTCTTTCTTACACTGTCTCCCTAAAGACAGTTAATGGAATGATTCACAGGTCCTTCTGTGGAAAAATCAGTCTTGCTGGATATTCAGCTAAAATTAAATATTTGACTTTTGAAGGTCAGTATTTTTTTATCCCTAGATTGACCATTTTATAATATAAGCTCTTAGAGATCAAGGTCTGTAATATATTTATTTGATATTATAAACTTCAATGTGAGAAAAAATCCTTCTGAATAAATATGAGGGTTGTTTGATCTTTAACATCTGAATTCTGTCTTTGGTTTAATCCCTCCTTAAAAAAAAAAAAAGAAAAGAAAAGAAAACACCTTCATAGCTCCTTGCTTCAAATAGCAAAAATACTTGAGATTCAAGTCCCATTTTTAAGGCAAAATTGATGACTATTGGCTTTGACTCCTGAACCTCTGTCTGTAAATGGCTTCTCTGGGAATCTGGGTCATGACTGATCTTTATGGTAGGTATCTGAGAGAACCTCTTTGTCCTTTTAGGGTGTGTCCTTGAGGTCACCGTTGATAACAGATCTCTGAGTGAGATTCAACAAGGGTTAACCCATACACAATTACTGTTTTTATAACATCATTCAGAAGTGGAGGACATTTCTTGGCTACCTGATGCAGTCCTGTCTGATGGATGAATTCCTCTTTAGTACCCTTGACACGTCACGTGGTCATTCAGCTTTTCTCCAACAGCTGCAGTGATGGGGAGCCTACTGCTTCATAAAGCAGTCAACTTCAGTTTTGCATGGTTCTAAATTATTTAAATTTATTTCCTGTCAATGAGTAGAAGCCAGATTTTTCACTCAGTGATCTTAGTTCTGATCATGAGAGCCATGTACTGTAATCCTATGTGCTGTCCACGGGGAAGTCCTTTGGATATGTGAAGGAATGCATTATAACCCACTCCAGGCCCAACAAATTATAACCTGTGATAGAACTTGGAACCTTTGTTTTAAATAAACTCCCCAGATGGTTTTGATCCATGTGCAGAGTCTGAGAATCCCTACGTGGGTGGGAGAAACCAGTGGCTTGGGACAGCGTGAGAAGGCTGTGTGTCAGGTGGTGTGGACAGCTGGTGGGATGTAGTGGGCTGGCAAAGGAAGACACATGAAGTTTAAGAAGGACTCCCCCAGATACACAGGAATTAGCAGGCAGGGAAGGAGGTGAAAGGGGTCTTAGGCCCACACTTGGGTGGGTCATTCCTTGGGACAGGAAGGAGCCTGGTGATTTTAGGGGCAGGCAGCAGGCCCAGTGTGGCTGATTGTAGGACTGGATAGAGGGCAGATCAATAGTCTGGAAAAGTCAGACTGTAAAGGACTCTGTTGGTCATACTCAGGAATTACACATCACACTGCAGGTATTGGGGAACCATTCAGTTTCTATCCAGGAAAGCTCTGAAGAGAGGGGTTTTACAGAAACATAGCCCTGGCAGTGTGAACAGAGTGGACTGAAGGGGGTTGATAGGTATATGGGTGGCTGAGGGTCAGAAACATAAAGGATTTGGGATGACTTAAAACCTGCTGTTTTAAGTCAGGGTGTATAAAAAGAGAAGGAACAGCTTTGTTTGGGAAGAAAGGTTTGTTTTTGATGTCTTAAAATTGGGTATATTTGAGGGATATACAAGTGAGAGTATCTAGGGAGTGGATTTGGAGCTCAGGAAAAGTTTTCTGAGCCAAAGTTACAGATTTGGGGTTATCAGTTCGTAGGTGGTTGTGAAGATAAGTCTCTAGTGGGAGAAGCTGAGGGGCCTGACAATGGGACTTCGGGGACACCAACAGGGGATAAGTGAAGGAGGAAGAAGCAACAAAAGAAAGAGGAAAAGCAGACATGTAAGGAGGGGACCAGGAGAGGGTAAGGACTTGGATGTGGTGCACAGTGGAATGGGGAGAATGCATGTGGCAGTTCTGGCCATGAGAAGTGAGTGTTGCCTCCTGGCCCGACCCTTCTCAGCTGTGGCTACTTAATGTTTAAGGAGCTGCAGTTACTAATCACCCAGCCTATATCAGAATTTAACTTTACAAATCATATCTGAATTGAACAAATATTAAAAACATAGGTGTAAAGCCTTTTTTTCTCATAAAGCAACTATGATTTTTTTCACCTGTCACCTATCTGTGTGTGGTCCTCTGTACTGTCCATCTGTCTAGGTAGATGAGTGCCTGCTGTGTGCCATGTGCTCTTCTAGATGCTTCCATGGCACTTACCTGATTTACTTCATTTATATTATTTCTCTAAGCACTTCCTCTTACGTGATTTGGGACCAGCTTGTTGAGGAACACCTGACGTTTTGGATGGTTCTCCTGGCCAAGGTCCTGTTTGAACCTTATAGAAAATATTGATAAGTGGTTTAATTTGTGCTCTTCACAAATTTCTTCTTTCATACATTTTGGGGTAGAAAGTGACTCTGCTAGGGTTCTAGTTCAATCTTTCCCTTTACCTGTGAGGAAACTCGAGACTAGAGAAGTTGTGCAAGATCATAGGGAGGGAGACAGGAGCCCAGGTTTCAGTGAACTGAGTTGTCTTCGCTCCTTACCAGCCAAGCACAATTTCCTGTCTGTCTGCTATCTAATTTTATTTATCTGTCTATCTGTTTATTTATTTATTACCTTTTCCCTTTGAAACCTGAATTTGTTGATTTAGCAAAGTCCTAGAACTTTCTTTTATGGTTCTTTTTTGTCCCATTTATGTTTTTACCCTTTCTGAACAATTTTAAGTTGGAAGAGGTGGAGGACAAACTGGCTTTCTTTGTTTTGTAGTATTTCTTGTTTATTGTTTGTTATCATAGGTGCTGGATCCACCTGCACAGCTTCTGGGTAGACATGGTCTCATGGAGTATCTCCTGAGGACGGGAAAGGCCCCCATCCCCACCCCAAGGCAGGGGAAGGAGCATTTTTTCTTACTCTTTTGTGGTGGGATGTCTGAGGTTGCTGCAGCCCTGGCCCGGCTTCTCTGGAGAAGCCAAGTTGGTGCAGTCCAAAGAGGCTGGCTTTCCACTGGGAAGAGCTCCTATAAGTCAGATTTTGTTACAGTCTTACCTTGCAGCCTTTAGCAAAGGCTTCTCTGACTCCAGTCTTACCTGTCTATAAAGGAGGAATGGGTAAAATGATTTGACTGTGGGGGAAAGACCAGCCTTATAATAGATATGAAGCAGTATTACAGTAAAAAGAAATATATACACATACCAATTTTTATTTTAGAATGTTATTTGAAATACCTATCAGGATTAAAAAGTGACCACAGGGTCTTCTGTAAGATGAGCTGTTCGACAGCCCAAAGTTCTGTGACTCAGGGAGTCCATGGTGGGAAGTGTCTGGAGGTGGCCACCCAGAGCTGATCACCAGGGAGGCAGGATGGGAAAGCAGCAGAGAGTGTGTCCCTTCTTAGCCCACACCTCCCTCAGGGGCACAGAGGTATTTAGACAGCAAATATGGCAGGAAGCCAGGTGTGCCATGAACAGGAGTGGGTTTGGGGAGGGGCATGAAGGTTCAGACTCAGGGCAGGGTAGAGGCTCTGAGATGCCCTTAGCTCTGCTAATCATGTTGCTTACTAGTGATATGCAAAATGATTATATAGCCGCGTGCTGTCTTTGGCAATTCCCTCCTACTTTTCATCTGAAATACTTACATTTCAGGGGCGCCTGGGTGGCTCAGTTGTTAAGTGTCTGCCTTTGGCTCAGGTCATGATCCAGGGTCCTGGGATCAGGCACCTGCTCAGCAGGAAGTCTGCTTCTCCCTCTCCCCCTACTTGTGCTCTCTCTGTCAAATAAATAAATAAAATCTTTAAAAAAAAATTGAAATACTTACATTTCTGAAAACTGGGAGGGTTAATATAGGAAGGAGGGGATAGAATCTCCATGGCAAATCCGCTGTAGCAGGGAGCATTGTTTCCAGGCTCTAACAAGTTTACACGTTGGATTGAAAGCACTAATGAGGTTTTACCTGTGCCAGGGATTTGTCAGTAGCAACAACTAGGGCAACTCCTGTTCCTTCTTGTCTCTTTGGATAGTAATATCCTCTTTGTCCATAGAAAGAAACAGATAGGACTTTCCTTGTGGGTGTGGATTGGGTCAGAAGGGTGGGCTTGCCCCGTATGAGAAGATATTTACTTGCTTGCTCAGAAGTTCTCCAGTTCCAAAGGCAAGGACAAGGAGCTAGGCTGTCCTGTGCTTTAATCGTACCCAGTCCCTTCAAAAGTAGGCCCACCTCGCTTTCCCACCAGTGGTTCATGCAGGTGAGTAACCTGCATTTGCTCATCAAGTGATGAGTTTCTCTTACCCCAGGCATGTGGGCTTGAGCAAGCTCAGCAGGAGAGAATGCTTTTGGGTGCTCAAGGATTGGATGGAATCACAGTGCATTGTCTCCAGGAGCTTACCAGATACAGGTTTTTAGTTTTTGTTTTTTTCCCCTCAGTAGTGGCTTTATCATTTGTGATTGCTGCTCTTTCTAATGTTTATTAAAACTTCACAAGCAGCGTCAGTCATCTGTTGGATTTGGGGAGTGAATTTGTCATCTGGGTGAGATGAACCTAGGATGTGTGACTTTCCCCCCTCAGTGCCATGGGTTAATTCATCATTATTGATAGACGTGTTCTATCTCTATCTCCGTTTCTGCATCTGTCTCCATACACACGTACTTGTGTGTGTACCCTGTGTATATAATATATAATGTACAACATATAACACATAGATAGCTTGTATGTAACTGTATAATTTTTACATATCGCAAAGATGTATTTACCAGAGTCCTTATCTTGGGAGCTATCTTTGGCCTTGGTTGCTATCTGTTCTCCTTTCTGATCACCCTGCTGCTTAGTGTTGCGCCTTTATGTTCAGGTGGGGTGGAGGGTCAATGGAGAAGGAGGAAAATGTCATATGCCCTATAGTTGTTTTTGCCAGAGGAAGATGTCAGTTGTGCACGTGTCCAGCAGTGAACTGGACACCAGGATGAAGAATGGGGGGGCCAAGGCAGGCTGTAGGACAGTGTACTTTAACCAGATGCTGATACCGGGCTCACATAGATAGGGCATATGTGAGCTGAAGAGCAATGACCACTCACCATTCTTCTAAGAGTAGTTTTGTCTTTTCCCATTGAGTTAAATGCTTATGGAGCACTTCTTACCTCTGGAGCCCTGTGTTTGGAGCCAGAGTGATATGCATTCATTGCCCTCAAGAAGCCACTCAGCCTGCTAGTGACAGAAACATGAAAGCTATGCTGGAGTAACAGGTGCTTTAAGAAAGGGCTGTGTGTGGCTGGAGCCCCCAGAGGCATGAATCCCAGGTTGGTTGTGAGTGTGTGTGCATGTGGGGGGGAGGTGCTGGTGAGGGTACTGCTGGCCGGGACACTCCAGGCACTGGGGCTGGCCGTGGCAACTTATGGAGCTGCTCGGGGTGGCTGGCACATGGGGCTTGCACTGCAGCTGGAGGGAGATGAGTATGGGAAAAGGAGGCAGCAGCTGGACCTCGAAAGGCCACAGATGCTTCGGAGTTTGAACTATATCCTGTAGGCAGTGGGGAGCCACTGAAGAATGTTAAGCAGGAAAGCAGCCTGATCAGATTGGCATTTTAGAGAGCTACATCTGTGCCCTCAGACCTTTGATAAATGCTCTGACTACCTCTTAGTAAATATGGAAAATGAATGTCGTGTTCTGTAGATAAATATCCTGTCCTTGAGTGTCTTTTCCTCAGATGACAGGCTTCTAGTAAATACTGAGTGGGCTTACACAGTTAGACTGCCTCTCCCACGTCTTCTGCCTCACCCTTAAATCAGGAGTAATTGTGAAGATCATCCCTTTCAGCCCAGCTCTGCTCCCTAGCCAGGCTGGCTGCTCAGGAGCAGGGCTCACTCAGGCTTGGAACTGTGGCAGGTTCTGGGGAGTTCTTGAGCTCTTGTCACTAGAATATGTCTCCATTAGTATGGAGTAGTTAGTACATGGACATTTTTAGTATTCAGCCAACACACTAATTATATTCCTGGCTACAAGTGGCCTTTCACACAGGGAGCTGTGGTGATGATCTGTGTTAGTAGCATAGTATTTCTCAGTAAGAAGTGCCTTTTATGTCCCGACCATGATTCATAGTAAGAAGTAAATGTTGCACTGGGACACGGCACGCACCAGTACCCACATATCTATCACTGTGCAGAAGTTTCTTGAGGCAATACTCACCCTTACTTTCTGAGATGTACTCTCTTTGCTTCTCTGTTAAAAAAAATACACTGGTTATGATGCACGACATTAATTTCACAGCCCACTAGTGGGTCACAACCTGGTTTCAAAATATTTTCCTGTAGGACCTTACAGTCCTGGGTGTAATAATGGACTTGTGGCCTCTGCCCATATTCCAGTGGGCACAGAGAGGAAAAGGCAAGGGTGGGCATGGAGAACTATGATAGATTTCACTGAGAATCTAGGCTGAGATTAAACACTGTCATCAGTGAGCCCCATGTGAACGCATTATTTGAAAACTAGTTTTAGGGCTTTTGTTTACTTGAGTTGATGGTGTTGACTTCCTGAATGATTCCCATGACAGTGGTGCTCTGTGTAAGGCACTTTACGTGGACCCTACAGAGTTTAGTATTTGCATCACCCCTGTAAGGCAAGTTTCATGATTGACAGTACTAAAAGCGCAAAAGATGATACCCTTTCCATTTCGTCTACTGCCAGAGTGGCTGAGAGAAAGAGCTTGGAATGGTCCCGGGAGCTGGCCGTTTTCTGTGACATCAGGCCGTACCTTGTTTTTAGATGAGGGTGGTGTCTACGTCATGGTGTTTGATCATTCTACCTTTTCTCATCAGATTATGCTAACAAGATTTTCAGACGAGCTAGTGGGCTCCAAGACGGTTTTGCTGTCCTTGAAAAACCAGGTTCTATGGTGGGAGGTAGAGGCGGCTGCAGAGAAGGCTCTCCTCCGTTGGGATTTAGGTGGCTGCGGAAGTTGCTGCCTATGTTCATCTTAATTTGATGCTTCATGGGAACAGTCTACAGAGCAACTGAGATTGAGGACCCAGGTCTGTGAAAATTACGGTGTCTCCTGTGCTCTAAGGTTGGGGCTGTCCCCAGAGGCATGGCATTCCATACCCTGCTGCTGCTGGATCCCAAGCCACAATTTTATGTTGTCTCTCCTTGTCGCTTCAGACTGTAGTAATCTCCTGTATAAACACTGTGAGTAATGACTGGCGTGCCTTCCACTAGGCAGACTGAGTCTGTGAGAATCTAGATTCACGGAGCTGCTCAGTTAGGGAGAAAACATCTTTTTACTAGTGCATATATTTTTATTTAGGAGGGAAGGTTCATTATAGATTCCCTAAAACATCGGGAATTTCTTTATTATGTTTAAAGGAGTGTCAGATTTGCTCAGTTTTGTACTCTGTTCAAGACCCAGCTCTGAATAACTTTTCATGATATCTGATCCATAATTTCTGGGACAATGAGTTGTAGTAGATGATGGTATCTAAAAGCCTTTCCTATTCCCAAATTCCAGAGTTCTGTTCAAGTGTAAGAAATTAGCTTAGTTCACCATACAGTACATCGTACTGTTGAATTTAGTAGATATTTCCCTGTGCAGTATCCAGGGACACTATTGGGTAAGGCCAGTCCTAGCCCTCCGGAAGTTCTAATAAACATATTCATTATGTACTCGGCCTTCATTGGGTAGACCTGAAGATTGTCCTCTCTACCACAGTCACATTGGTAGTAAACATAAAAGATGGTAGTGTTTTTTCCCCCCTGTTTAGCCATATTTTTACGTACCCTTTGAGAGGAGGGGAGGATTTGTTTGTCTGAACGTTAAGCTAAATTCTGAGGGAACGTGCAAGTTAAAAAGTCTTGCTCTGAAAAACAAACTGAGGGTTCTAGAGGGGAGGGGGGTGGGGGGATGGGTTAGCCCGGTGATGGGTATTAAAGAGGGCACGTTCTGCATGGAGCACTGGGTGTTATACGCAAACAATGAATCATGGAACACTACATCAAAAACTAATGATGTTATGTATGGTGATTAATAAAAAAATAAAAAAATATATTAAAAAAAAAAGTCTTGCCCTTGGGACCATTAGAACGTAGTGAAGGAAACAAGATAAATGCAGGACAGCACAAGACAAGATGCAGAGAACACAAACGGTACACAACAAATAATTATTGTATGTTAATCACTAGCTGGTACAGAGCTGGTATATAAGTGCTGGGAAATGCTAGAATATTTGGTATTGAGAGTCCAAGGCATTCCTGAGGGGTGGCTGAAAAACTGATATGAGACAGATATTGCAGCCTTTTTTCTCCTCCCTCACCTGAAGCTATGGAGAGGACGTGGAATAAGACATTTCCTTCAAAATACAGAATTTAGTGGTTGGTGAATTATAGCGCACAGGCCACATCCTGGCTAGCACTTGTTTGTGTACGTAAAGTTTTATCGGAACGCATCCCACTTACTCGTTTATGTGTTTGTGGTGGCTGCTTTCTGCTGTAATGACAGAGGTGAGGAGTAGGGACAGAGACTATACGCCTTGCGAAGCCATTTACCATCTGGCCTTCTGGTGGAAGTTTGCCGGCTCTGCTCCAGTTGCTTCTTTATGTAAACACAAAGTAAACAAACATAGGTACACAATAAATATCCGCAACTGATTCTCTGGCTAGGGTCTCACAGACTAACAGATTGCAGTGGAGCTGGGTGTAAGCACAACTCTGCATTTATTCCCAATTATTTTTATCTTTTTTAATGGAACACTTAACAGCTCATACCCCTTTGGCATCCTCTGCTGCAGCTGTTTAATTTGTTGTTTTGTGTGCGTGTGTGTGTGTTCTCTTTTAAGCAAATGCAGAAATCCCTCATTTTGACTTTATTTTCTTATCACAGCAGTTGTAGCACTCTAGCTTCATGTGCTTTGGGAACCTAAAAAGCAACTGAGTCTCATACTAACTCATGGCTTTTTTTAAAGTTTGTGTGTGACATTATATACGCATGTATAAATAAATATATGTATATTTTTGCCTCGTTGGAATGAAAATGTATCACAGACTGTATGTGCGAAGTTTTCTTTGGCTGCCTGCAGGACTTACAGGACTGTGCAAAATGCTGAGCTCTCTTTGTTGCTTGTGTGCTGACTAATCAAAGAATTGATTTTTTTCCCATTTACATTTTTTGAATCAGAAGATTGTTTTTCAAGTAAGCTTGTAACATAATTCGGTGATTTATAGTTGAATTCTTTGTTAATATTTTAGTTTTCAGAGATTAGTTTATGTTATGCTTTTTGAAGAACGTAGATACAAAATGTATTTAATGAAACAAACCGAAATAGCTCCCTTTTTATACATAGGCAAAATGGAGGTTTCCTAAAATAGAAAATCAGTGACTTGCTTTTGAGTAGCACACTGGCATTTTATGTGGTTTAAAATTATTTTATGGTGCAGTATAGAAATCAACATTACTTTTGTATTACTCTGCATACTTTTAGCTGAAATGTGGAGCCTACTGTTGTTACTCTGTATATTTTCTGTTAAGACTAAGAATCTTAAGGCTAGCTGAGTTATTTCCTTGTAACTGTAGAGTTTTTCAAAATTACCTCTTATTTCTTTTAAAATGACACGTGGGGGTTCTGTTCTTCTTTGCTCATACATCTGTATTTATAAATAAGTATTTCATACATTTTTCCACCACTAGTTTGAGCCTCAATTACGTAGAATGTGCTTTTTACCGTTTTAGAGAAATCAGATTTGGAGAGACAATCACGGTTCCCCTGATGATTATACGTAAATTTTTGATTATTTTGTTACCTTTTTATCCATGCAGGATTGTCCCAGGCGGCAGTGGAAGCAGGTAGAGGGATGGTAATATAAAGCATGACTTCATTCCTCTTCAGCCCCTAACACCATGCTGTCTGTCTCAGAGGCCTGGCCTGGGTGTGGACTGATGGCTGAAGATGGGAATAAGCTGCTCGTGTGGGAATGGCTATAGCCTCCATTTTTGGTCAGTTGAGAAAATTCTAGAGCTAAACTCATTAGAGTCTGGATTCTCACTACTCAGATGTGGTTCAAGGAGCAGAATCATCAGCATCCTCTGGGAGCTAGTTTGAAGTGAGCAATGTAGAATCTCACACCCTGCCCCAGACCTGCTGAACTAGACTTTGCATTTCACCATGGTCCCCCTGGGGTCCCTGAGCACCTTAAACTTTGGGAAGCTCTGGTCTAGATCACTGATCTCCCAGAATGGCCAAGCATCAAAATCACCTTTGGAGCTGATTAAAAACTATTATAGAATCCTGGTCCCAGCCTCTGAGACTTTGATTCCCTGGGTCTGGGATGATCCTGCTGCCCAGCCGGACGTGGGAACCACTGGTCTGAAATGTATCACCTCTGGTTGGTGAAGGGATGTTTGAGAAGGTAAATCACTTGCTGAGTGGGTGTCTGGAGGTTCGCAGCTGCTGTTGGTCCCAGAGTCTAGCTTACTGTGAGCTTCCCTTTCTCTGAGACTCCATCCCTGAGTGGACATGTCATTCTTGAAGAGTCTGTGGAGGCCTGCAGGCAGTTGGACCCGTGCGCTAGCGCTGTTTGCATCTCCAGCTGATGGCATGGAGATTTGCAGGCAGTCTAGCTACCCAGCCTCCATTCCCTTCCCATCCAGTTCCCATGGAAACAGATTGCAGGAAAACTGGGCATGGTGCTATCTTTACCCTGTTTTTGGCGATCTGAGGTCTGTTGCCATGGGAACCAGAAGGGAAAAGATGGTAGTAGAGTAGCTAGACTGATTTTAAATTTCAATGGCAGCCTTCATCCTCACTATAAAACCCTCTTTTGCCCAAGTTTACCTCTAGTCCAGGGGCCTGTGTGGCTCTGAATGTAGCTGTGACTCATCTGTGGGGCCTGGTGGGTGGAGAAGGAGGGGAAAAGATGGAGCTCTTAAAATATCCTTGCAATGCCAATCATTTCCTTTTCTTCCAAGAAGCCATTTTTAGGTGTTGGTATAAGTTATTTAAATGTCATCTTTAGCTATTATTTCTTGTATGGTTTTATTGAACATAATAACATGTTTTTATTCAAAGGAAGTGAAGAGATGAGTCATTTCAATAAGAGTGATTTCTCTGATGTGGGGAATCCCTATGGTTAGTGGGTGTACAGTAAATATTGCCTGGCTCTGCATGTTGGGGTAGGAATGAGGGTCTTGTGAGGTGAAAGGGGGCCCAGGCTACAGGGTGGATGTCTGGGTTAGATGGGGAAATTTGGGCCTATCGTCAGGAAGAAGTGAAATGTACTTGATGTTGACATATTTAAGTATTTGAAAATGAGAATTATTGATATCTAATCTAATAGGCCCTAGATTTTAACTCTTCAAGTGTTCAGCTACAGAGTGGAGTTGAATGGGTCCCATCGAGGTGCTCAATTTTTCTCATCCCCCCCGCCCCCACTTTTTTTTTTTTTTTAAAGATTTTTTTTTTTTTTTTAATTCATGAGAGACAGAGCGAGAGAGAAAGGCAGAGGGAGAAGCAGGCTCCCAAGGAGGAGGGAGCCCGATGCGGGACTCGATCCCAGGACCCTGAGATCCTGACCTGAGCCGAAGGCAGACGCTTAACCATCTGAACCACCCAGGCGCCCTTTTTTTTTTTTTTTTAAAGATTTTATTTTATTTATTTGACCAAGAGAGAGAGACAGCTAGAGAGGGAACACAAGCAGGGGGAGTGGGAGAGGGAGAAGCAGGCTCCTGGCCGAGCAGGGAGCCTGATGCGGGGCTCGATCCCAGGACCCTGGGATCATGACCTGAGCCGAAGGCAGATGCTTAACGACTGATCCACCCAGGCACCCCTTGATCTCACCTTTAACGCATTTCTCAAGGGTTAGACAACCAGAGGCAGTATCATTCCTGCCCTTCTTCCCTGCTTCCCATTACTGCCTTAACCTTTTTTGGAAGGCCAGTTAGATTTTCTGATGCCATGTACATGCATTTCATATATTTTCTCACTTAGTCAACACCACTGCCTTTACAGTTATATTAATGCCCCATTTGACAGATGAGTAGATTGAGGCTTACAAAGGTTGTGTCACCTGCCCAAGTAGTGTGTGGCAGGCTGCTCAGCAGAATTGTCATTCTAAGCCCCTTCTGTTTGGCCCCAAAGCCCTGCTTACTTCTCTGAGCGCAGCGCCCCCATAGAGTGAGTAGCTGTGTCTGTGCCAAGGGGTATTGCAGAGCTCCTGACTGCAGTAGTTCATCACTTAATGGGAGCCTCTCTCAGCACCTACCTCCCCTGCCCCCAACCTTTCTATCATTTCTTCCAGCTAGCCAGCCCAGATAAACAGGCAGCTCCGTGCTTTTTGACATTAGTCTTGTGTATTTACATATGGGTATTTCCTCTTTCAAATGTATTTGTCAATATGTTTAGTTTTTAAGTCAAAATGGACAAAATTGAGTTTTGATGATTGCATGCTTCCTCTCGAATATTTGGGGAACAGTGGCCTAGGGAGAGTATTTTGGCGAAAAACAGCAACAGCTTGCTTTCCTGTGACGAACAAAATTAAATCCCCATTCTTGCTGTTTGAAGGAACTTATTTACTCACTAGACTATGGGAAGGTGGGGAGTAGGGTGATGTTGTTGTACACTGTGGTAAAGTCTCTTCCTGCCTTCCCACCTTCTGGTCCCTGCCACCTGTGCTTCCCTCCTGTCCTCTCAGGAATGTGGACGTAGGAGGCCCCCCTCCTGTCCTCTCAGGGATGTGGAGGTAGGAGGCCCCGGCTTCTATCTGAAGAAGCTAGCTGAGGGCTCCTAACTGCAGAGCGGGGGTTAGAATGAGTCAGTCCCTACTTGTTGATTCCAGAAGGGGAGGGAATAAATAAAGGCTAGATTTTGAGAAGGAAAATGGAAAAACTGAAAGAAAATGCTGTTTTAAATGTAGAGAAAGCTGCCTGTCAGGCTGGTGAGGTCCGTGGTGTACTTAGATCATGAAAATCCTCACAGACACTGTGTAGCTAACTTTGGCAAGTGATGGGAAAATGAACGGTGACTTCAGGTTTCAAATTTGATGGTTAAAATTGCATCTTGCTGCCAGAGTTCAGTTTTCTTTGGTGGCATCCCAGGATTTCTCTTGTCCAGATCCGACGGTGGACTTATAAGGCATCAAGGATAGTGATGCTGGGTTGAGTACGCTGTTCAGAATGAGATAGTTTCTGTAGCTGCCAGTAAGTGCTTCTAAAGCTGAGCAAACTCAGCAAACTTGCAAACACATGGCCTCAGGTGCTGTAGGAGACTGCTTCCGATCACACTGGGCTTGTGGAGGGGCCATTTCTACATTCTAGGAGGGCATGTTTCTGCTGCCCCCTGGTCTGCTAGGCAGCACGCACGGTACCTGTCTGTAGTGCTTTCCCCCATGAGTAACACTCGTTTGCTTTTACTGTGTAAGAGCACACGCATAGGCCTTTGTTACCAAGGCAGCGGAAATTGGTCTAATGAAGTCTTTCTGCTTGGCTGGAGGCCTCCAGAACACACAGGGACAGGGTCTGTGTAGTCCCATTAGTTAAATACCAGTCAGCCTTTCCCCTGAATTCTCTGTCCCCTTCAACAGCTGTTCTTCAGGACAGATGCACTTTCATGGCTCTGCCTCTCTCCAGCCTTCCAGGAAGATGTGAAACTCTATCAGTGTTTCCCTAATATATGTGGAGTCGGGCACTGCTCGTCAAATGGCTTGGTGTGCTGGGGCCTCTCACAGATGTGGCGTTCATTATCGTGTATAACTGTAGCACCGAGGGCTCGTTTGTCACACTCTTAGACGGGTTGCTGCCGGTGACATCAGCTCCGGGGGCCAACCTCGGACAGTACCATTTTGTGTTATGTCCTTCAGACATCTGCTGAAATGGTCATCCCCTTGGATTTCTGTGATCAGATTAAGTTGTTCCACCAACGCTAACTGACTGGGCTAAATGAGTTCCATTTCCAGAATTTGGTATGTCTCAAATGACAAGTTTTCCCAGTTGAATTCCAAGTCATTCTTGAAAGGTTGGTCTAGAGATTACCTTTTCACTCTCATATGAGAATGTGTGTTTTCTCTAAGGTAGTCAGGGAATCTGTGATCTTCCTGGGATGGTGTTTGACACATTCTATATCGTTTCTTTTTCTGGTTCCCTTAAATGATAGAAACAACACCGTTTTGAAAGGAAGCTTAAGTTCTAAGAGGATATGAGATGGGTCTGTGTCTAGGTCTGCTGTGCAGACTGTAGGAAGGAACTGTTTTCTCTTTCCCTCTCTCTAGGGTAAGTGGGCCTTACCCTAAATTTTGTTGCAATGGACGTGTTCAGGCAGGAAGGAGTCTTTCTGCCAGGGCACAAATTGCTAAACAGTGTGTGTGTGTGGGTGTGTGTGTGTGTTTGTGTCCCACATTTGCACCTACGTTAAATGAGCAGTAGACTGTGCTGGCTACTGTAAGAGCCTTACAGTGCTGGGGAGATGCCTGTCAGGTGGTCGCTGTACATCTCTCGTCTCTCATGTCTGTCCCAGACAACACAGACTTTGGAAAGGTCTAAGAAAAATATTATTGGAGTACTCCTATCCAACACTACCCACCTCAAACAGGATTTTGAGTGGTAAAAAATTATAAAACAGAGGGGTGCCGGGCGGGCTCAGTCAGTAGAGCTTGAGACTCTTGATCTTAGGGTTGTAAGTTTGAGCCCCAAGTTGGGTGTAGACATTACTTAAGAAAGATAAAATCTTAAAAGAAAAAAAAAAAAAAAAGAAAGATAAAATCTTAAAAAAATTATAAAACAAAGTTATCTTTTTCCTAAATGAATATATTTTTCAGAAAATGAATATGAGCAAACAAGACAAAACTACATAATGAAAATTTAGACGTTCCCTGTGTGTTTTGATTAAAGATGCATATGTGGAGCTGGTCTGGAGCTTCGTAAACAAGGGAAGTTTAGGAAACCTTTGCTAATGCAAGCGACTAAAATTATATAGATCATTCATTTCTATAGGGAGTATTGGCTGTTTTATTGTTGATCAATTTTTATTAGCTTTTAAAGTGTTGGTATTTCTGTTCCAACACCTCCTGTTATGTAGAAGAGTGCTGGATTTGCCATGCTGTTGGAAGGGGTTAGTAGGATGTCCTCTGTGTGCAGTTTCATTCTCGGGGCCCTATGGAAGTTTGAGAAATGCACATAAAGGGCTTAAAAAGTCAGCACTTTACAAAGGGAATGAACAAATAGGGAAAAGGAAGGAAGAAAGTCAGATTGGAAGATTGGACCCTGCATGATTATTTTCTGGCAAAGAGATGTAAAACCTTGGTTAAATTTATTTATTACTGTCTATTGCTATTTTTTAAATTTGGTATTTCAATATGAAAACTTGAAAAAATTGAATACCAAGAGGCTCTTTTTCCTTTTAAAGGCAAGTTTCTTTTTTTATTTTTTTCTTCTACTATTCTACCACATTTCATACCAAATATCTCACCCACACGTTTTGTCTAATTTTGTATCCTTTCCCCTGATCCCGTTATGAGTTTTAGCTGATATAAAATGATTTCAAGCTTAGATTTTTATCTCTCATGAACTTTAAAAAATCAAGACAAATCAATTGAGGAACTATGTGATAAAATGCCATCTTTTGCCCAATTAGGTCAGATGAAAACTAGAAAAGGGTGGGTGGGGAATATTCTTTGAAGATGCTGAGGTGACCTGTAATCACTGTAGCAACTCTTATGTCCTTACCATTCATTAGAGGCCAGTATTCTGTATATGTTTCCTCATTAAATGTACAATAATTCTATGAGGTAGGTTCCATCATTGCTTCTTTTACAGATGAGGAAACTGAAGCTCAAAGGGGTTAAGTAGCTGCTAAAATCACACAGAGCCCCAAAGAAGGTGAACCCAAGATAGTCCAGCTCAGAGCCTGGCCTTTTGTCCTCTGGCCTGTTTGTGTATAAAGCTCTCATTTGAGTGTGTTTTCACTGGTGGACAGGTTGGCACTGCCTGGGCCCCAGACTCCCAGCTGGAACTTCCCTCACAGAGTGCCCTGGGCCCAGCAGTCTCTTTGTGTACCATGCCCTTGGTACTTTGTGCACCTGATGCAGAGTGACAAGGAGGTGATCAAGCTGAAGTTCAGATGTGATTCAGTGCAGTACAACCAGCGTTTATTGGGCACCTGCTGTATTCTAGGCCCCACGGTGGTCAGTGCTGAGGATGCAAAGATTAGCAAAAGGTTTCCATTAGGAAATACCACCATAAACACTATAGACAACTTGGGGACAGGAGCTTGGTTTGTTTTGCTCATTCCTGTCTCCCCATCACCTAAAGTAATACCTTGCTAGACTAATAATCCCACAAAGAGCTACTGAAATGCTGAATGGGAGGATGCAGCTTGTGCAGTGTTCCGTAGGCCAGAGAGCAGGGCTAGTCATGGGCAAGGCCTGAGTGTTCGATGGAAGGCTGCAGTTGTGTGGGGAAGGGCGTGGCTTGGTGTGGGATGCTGGGGGTGCCGGCACTGGCAGAGCAGGCCTTGATGGGTGATGAGGGCACTGGGGAGTACATACGAGGAGGACAAACGCTGTTGCATACAAGCAGCTCATTCGTCCTCATTCTCTCCTACTCTTACCAAAGGAACCAGAGGACAGCTCCCCTGCCTTACTGCTCACGCTGGTTGGTTTCCTCTGGGAGCCCCTTTTTCTTTGCCTGTCATGCCCATTGTAAGCTGATTTTATCTGAAGACAGTTGGGATGGGGGAGCGTGCTAGGTGTGGAACAAACATCTCAGAGCCCAACTCCTTGGTGCGGCCAGTCTGTACGTCTCACCCCAGGCTGGGAGGGGTAACCATTTCTCTCATAGCCAGCTTCTGCTTGGCTGGTGTTCACAGCTGAGGACCATGATGTGCTCACACTAGGTCAGGTAACCTTCAGTGCACATTCTGATTCTGTGCCAAGCCCCTGACCCTTCCTTGCCTTTTCTTTTCAGCATGTTGGTGGTGTGGGCATAGGCCAATTTGGGCCTGGGAAAGTGGAAATCATCTCAGCATTCCTTGATCTCCATTGGCTATTGGTGTGTGCTGCATCCGTTTCTTAGCTTCTTCCTTTTGGCCAGTTTGTGTGCACGGAGGAGCTTGGAGCATGGGCCTAGACTGACACCTGGTTTCGTTCCCAGCTCGGCCTTTATTATCACAGTCACTTTCAACGCATTCCCTCTCCTCCTGGAGCCTCAGTCTCCTCCATAAAATAAAGGGGTGGGGTAGATGACCGCTTATTGCTTCCTTTATTCCTAAATAGTATGAGAAGATAGTTATAAACTTAACTGAATCACTAGGGACAGTTATCCTACTAACTTATTTAGGGGGAAACGTTCTCCAATTTGGTTGGAGTATAGAGGCTCAGACTATAGATCCTTCAGGATTTATCTAGTGTCGTATTTGCCAAAGTGACATTTTAAAGGATATTCTAATATAATTGCTGCTTTTTCCTTTTGCAGCTTGTGTGTATATTTGAAATGAGTGTTTTAGATTTTGTACTTGCTTCCTAAAATGATGACCTACCTATCTGGAGCCCATCAAGCTACTCAGAGCTAGGATGGCTTTATAGCTTTTATAACACAACCTCAGATTGTTTATACCCCTGAATCATAGAAATTAAAAGTAGTGTGAAGGATCTACATCACCTCAGTTCAGCCTCCCCTGGTTATAGGCAGCTCATTTCTCTGACTTGTTCTCAGACTTGGGTTTATGTGCAGATTTTCTGTGTTTGGTCATTATGTTCTTTTCATATACATTGTCCTGTCTCCCTCGACCAGAGACAGGGCTACAGGAGAATACTCAGGATCAGAAGGCACCTCAAGTTTCATGTTCTCACTTTAAAATGAGTAAGTGGAAGCCTGACAGGCTGAGGGACTTGACCAAGTCCTGTAAGTGGGCCCAGAACCAGGGGAAGGATGCCCTGTCTGGTGCTCTCTGCCCCATGGCTACCTTGAGGGTAGGGGCCATGTTTTTCCAAGGACATACTTTTTTTGCTGTGAGGAAATGTTGAGACTCATGGGCACTTGCCAAGGTCCAGGCTATCTTGTTCATGAGGTAGAGGAGCTCATGTGGGAAAGTGTGACATCTCTCTCCCAGGGTGACACCTGATTCAAACTCTGGTTGGCAATAGATCCTCAGGTTTCTTCTCTCTACTTTTTCTTACACCTGTCTTGCTGAAAGTCCACTATCACTTTAAACTTAAGTGAGCCTGCCAGTGGTTGAGATTTTTTTCAGTGAGCAATACAGTACTTAACTCTTAATGTGTTAATTTTTATGTTTTTTTTGGGGGGGGGTTGTCAAGGTTAGAGCTGTCTCTTCATCTCTCAGTGTTCCTTTTTCCCTAGGACTTCTTTGGTGGATAGAGCAGTGACAAATCATCAGACACAGGCATGGGGCCTCAACTCCCTGAGTCCCTTCGGCCTGGAGCCCGTTAGGCTGCTCAGTCTAGCCATCACCTAGGTAACCGACACTCAGCCAGTGAAGCAGTCTGTCCACAGTTAGAGGAAATAAAAAATGAAACTGCAGTGTTTATTCCTTACACACTACAAGTTTCTTGAATGTTACTAGATTTAAAAAAAAGATTGTTATTTCACTTTGCTTCTGGATTTTGGCCTTTATGCCTAGTGTGTGACCCTAATGTTTCCTGAATTGCATATGTCTATTTTTGTAGTGTAATTTTGTGAAAGCTGTGATCTGATGAATGCAGTTTTCATTCCTCAGTGATTCCTAGGAGACTGCATTTCATGTAAGTTTTTGTGAATAAGTGGTAAAGCAAACATATTCTATAACTTACTTGGTTAGGTTTTGTGGGTGTTCATTTTTTAAAAAGTGTTCCTTCCTGTGGGGATGTTTTTCCGTTCGGTGTGCTCTATTTCCTTAGTAACTGTTGCTCTATTATGGGAGGGACTTGATGACATTTTCAAGTGCAGTATTGAATTAATTTATTTTCTGGTTAGGCCTACCCATCTTCCCAGTATAAATAGAACGTGTGTGTGTGTGTGTGTGTGTGTGTGTGTGTGTGTGTGTAGAAGACAGGATGATGTTAGCCTGCTTGCTGTACTGGGGGCTCTTGAATGTGAGGCTCAGGATTACTCTGTGAACCTATGTCCTGGGTAAATTGCCTTTCTCTCTTTACTCTTTCTTCATTTTCTCCCCCTTGATTTCTCTGATTTGAATATTGTCAGGTTTAAGGCATTTCGGTTTAGGGAATTTATTTACCATTTAGGTTTACTTGACGTTCAGAGGTAGCATGGGAAGAACAGTTGGTTGGAGAGGCAAGAGACACAGGCATTAGTCCTGACTCTACTGCACAGTAGTTTTTGGCGTTATCTAACCTCTCTGGGATTAGAGTTTTTCCTCTGTGGTCTGAGGGAATTTCAAGCAATGTTCTCTAAGGGCCTCTATTGGATAGGATGTTCTGTGAAGTGTGATTGCAGTAAGAATTATCGCTGGTAATCACTGTCTCACCTTGACCAGTGGGTGGTAGGAAAAGCCCTCCCAGTTCACAGGTCAGAGCCAGCAGCGTAGAGTAGCCTCTCAGCCCGGAAATGCTGCCTTCAATTCACTGCTTGGGGTGGGTTTGTCTTGGAAGTGTTTGCAAACTCCTCTGTGTGTACCCCTCTGAACGCTGATGGCCTTTCATCCACTCTTCCATTCATTCAGCAGACACAGGCGTCAGGCAGTGTCTTAGCTGCTGAGGGGAAATGGAAAGTCAGCCAATCACTGTCCTTGTCCTCATGGCACTTACAGTCCAGCAAGAGAGATGGGTGCTAAGTTTTCAAGACCCCTGCATGCAGCTATGACTCTGGCAAGTAGCCAGGCTCTGACTTTAGCCTGGGGGATGATCAAGGAAACCTCTCAGATGAGGGTCATTTGAGCTGAGATTGGAAGGTGAGCAGAATCATGAGCAAGAGCCATAGGAGAGGGTTAGATGGGAAAAGTGGATGAGGTGCCATTTGTTCTGTTTCTCAGCCTTTTTGCTGATTCTTTGTTGGTTATTAAGCTGTGAAAGCAGATGTGCTTTGCCTCTGCTATTTCTGGGTCCTAATCATCCACCTCTGTTCCCCAGACTGTTGGGTCATCTGACACTTTCTTACTGAGTGTGGCTGGGTTCCTGGCCCTGTCTTGGATGATTGGGTCCCTTACTGAACAGAACAGTCTTCAGGTCCTGGGCACCCTCACCTCTTTCTTGTATATTTCTAAAAAGGGTATCTGTGTTGTTAGTGGCTATTAAGAAAACATTTTCTGGCAGTTACAGTTAAATTTTAACTTAAAAATTGCATATATTGGAGACTGTATGCAGGAATATAAAATTCATTAATAAGATAATACAGTTGTGTCCCTCTGGTCTTTATTGGGAACCACATACATCATGCTCTAAAAATGCTAAAAATCCATGCCAATGCTATGCCTGAAACCCCAAAATGAGCTGTTACACACCTCTCACCATACTTCTCTTTTAGAAGAAGTAAAGTTAAGAATTGGTGAGTGTGATAAAGATGGTAAAAGAAAGAAAAGAAAAAAATTTCTATTTCTGTCCACATTTGCCTTAGTCTTTCCCATAGTCATTTGAAATGTGATATAGGATAGCTTGATTTTTTTTTTTTTAAAGTGAGGTAGCAAGACTAAGTGGGTGGCTTAGTCAGTTAAGCGTCTGCCTTCAGCTCAGGTCATTATCCCAGGGTCCTGGGATCAAGTCCTGCCTTCAACTCCTTGCTCAGCAGGGAGCCTGCTTCTCCCTCTGCCTGCCACTCCCCCTGCTTGTGCGCTCTCTTTCTCCTTGGACAAGTAAATAAATAAAGTCTTAAAAAAAAATAAAGTGAAGTAGCATACCTTTTGCAATGAAACAAAATGAAATAAACAGAAAGCCCAAGAACAACAACAAACACCTTATCACACTTCAGATTGTCTCTGAGTTTAGAAACAGAGAACAAATAAAGTCTAGTATTTCTGTGCATTGAAAGCACCGTAGCAAAGGGTAAAGAAAAGCAAGGGTTTTTAGGGTAAGGAGGTTTTTGTTTTTTTCTGGCAATTTCATTTCCTAAAATTGATAGGTATAGTACATGTGATTAGGTTTACTTTAGAAGTTAGTGTAGGACTTTAGGATGCTGATACTGTGTGTGTTGGTCATTTTATGTGAAATGTTTCAATTCAGAGAAAAAATGTTTTGTTACATTTTCAAGCACTTCAAAATCATCATTTGCATAAATGATGTTTTAATTAAAATAAGTTTTTTACCTATTCATTAAGTTTAAGTACTCATGGTATGCTATATGTTATTAACTGTGATACTACAGGTACATGAAGGCAATACAGTTGAATTTCTTAATATAATTATAGTGCTTCATTAATACATAAGGTCTTCCTTATGGTTAGTCTGTATTAGTGATATTGTCCCTTACTACTTTATATTTATATTTACAACAAAAAGGCTTAACAGGGTGTTCCTTTCTGTTGTGTGCTGTTTTCTTAAATTATTTTTCTTCCCTCTAGTTTAATGGTGAAAAATAGGAATAAAGGTTGTATTTTCGAAGATTGATGTAAATTGATTAGAGTGAAGTGATGATAATGGAAAAAAAGGTTTCTTTTTTCTAATACTGGAGATTCCTATTCAGCTTCTCTTTTAAAAAGTCTCATCCTTCAGACTTCTAATATTCTTGTTATTAGTGTTGCTTCTTGTTTAATATAACACTAAAATATCTGGAAAAGTATTTTGTAAAGTGCTTTTATTATTATGTAATATGTAATGTAAATTTTCAGATTAAATTTGCTTTTCCTTCTCAGTCTTTTAAAATATTGATACAGGCCTTTGTTTTCCCCCTTGAGAGTCATTTTTTAAAGATTTTTTTTTTAAATTTTTTGACAGAGAGAGACAGCACAAGCAGGGAGAGTGGCAGGCAGAGGCAGAGGGAGAAGCAGACTCCTGGCTGAGCAGGGACCTCCCCCCCCGCCCACCCCCCCCCCGGTCCCTGGGATCATGACCCAAGCGGAAGGCAGATGCTTAACCAGCTGAGCCACCTAGGCACCCTAAGAATCATTTTTTTTTAAAGATTTTATTTATTTATTTGACAGAGACACAGCGAGAGAGGGAACACAAGCAGGGGGAGTGGGAGAGGGAGAATCAGGCTTTCCGCTGAGCAGAGACCTTGATGTGGGGCTTGATCCCAGGACCCTGGGACCATGACCTGAGCTGAAGGCAGACGCTTAATGACTGGGCCACCCAGGCGCCGCGAAGAATCATTTTTTTAAAACTACTCAACCCAAGTCATTCCTGGAGTGCTGATGTCAGTGGATATGAACCGTAGACCTCACTTCTAATACCTCAGGAACAAGCTTGGGAAATGCGTTTCTTCTTCAGGGTATATGTGAACTATGAGTAACTGAGGGAAAGACACTTGACTGTTGTGTGACCTTTGTAGCCATTTTTAGGGAGGCTTAGAGCAGAGAATGCTGTCTAATTCTGTCTTTTTTGGGGGTGCAAGTCAAAGCTACCTCTGCTCCCTGCCCCTTCACAGACACTCAGGAAAAGGTGTTGCACCTGCTCCCTCCCCAGAACTCCCCCAGTGCCCATAGCATGGCCATGAGCACCACTCTGGGTAGCATTTTCTTTTCTCTCTCTTTTTTTGGCCTCTACGGGTCTACTAAATTTAATGCTCCTACAAGTCATCAGGAAAGTGATCTCTTTCTTTTTAATTTCAGCAAGGGCAGAGGCGAAGCACAGAGAGCAGCAGATCAGACCATACTGAGCTCCCTTAGAGCGGCTGAGACCCGTGGAGGATGCTGGCTGTCAAGTGGCTGAGGAGGGCCTCACTCTAAGGTGGGAAAGCAGGTGTCAGCGGGACAGCTTCCTCTGCTCCTGGGCTCACCATGGCCTTCACTCTTTGGCTGGACGGCTGACGTGACTGTGTGCCCCAAGTGTGCACGCTGCTGGACTGGGTGCTGTCCCAGGTACTGCCTGCTCTCAGGGTCTGGGAGCAGGGCAGGTGGGCATCAGATGCTACCAAAAGCTGGACGGGGCAAAGCGATGGACTCCGACAAGCTAAGATGGAAGTGACCTGAGGCCTCGCCCAGGCGGTTTCCTCTTGACAGGATAGCTTAAGAGTTGGAGCACAGGCTTGTCTGGGGAGCAGTATGCAGGAAACTGATTATCAGGCCACAAATGCTTTCACAGGTGAGAATCCTCCACACTTAAAAGTTTGTTTCAACTCTTAGTTGGTAGGTAATAAAATACCAAACAACTCTATAAAATGAGTGTGCATTTGCATTTATGAACTGAAGGCCAAACAGAGTCAAGGGGCTCAGGCTGCCATGGTAACTGATTTTGACAAAATAATAGTATGTTTTTCTGCTCTCTAAATAGGAATTTGAAAAGCATTTGACATTTTATGATTCTGCTTTTGTTGAGTAATATGGCACACACAATGTCCTGCAAGTCATTGTTCTCTAAAGGAAATGTCACTTGCGAGCAATGTATGGGGGTATGTTTTTCTTTACAGAACTGGGAAGAGTGAGGGAATAAAGTTATTGATGATGAGTAACTTCTCCCTCCCCATCTTTAGTTTTCCTTCTCTGATTTATTCATGTGCAAATGGCGGTGGGATGGCAGTTCTGCTGAACTGACCATGTCCTTAGGATTCTTTTCATATAAGTGAGCTAATGGGGAAGGCCCACATCACTATTTGACATTGCTTTGCCCCCTGGCTTCCAGTTTGCACATTTTGCAGGGAATCACTTAGTCTGGCTGATGACCGAGAGCCATGGCCTGAAACACAGGGCCTTTTGAATTTGGGTCCTTCTTTCTTGTCTGATTCACTTATCATCCCAGTAAGGCATTTAATCCTTCTGGGCCTCTGGCTCCTTGTTTATAAAATGGGGGCTGTGAAGTTGAAGAAATTCATGGAATCCAGAAGAAACATTTCTACATAAAAAGAGGGTTTTTTGTTTTTTGTTTTTTTTAAAAAAGGAAAGATGGTAGAATAATCATGAGAAGTGACCAGACCTGAAAGTTTGCAGCATTTCAAATTTTGTGGAGAGAGCAGGTCAGGTTGTTGGGTGCTTGGAGAGGTGGCGGCTCAGTCTGAGGGCCACATGAACTTGGATTGAACTCTGCCTTCTTCCCTGACTAGAGCTCTGCCATTGGACAGTCATTGAGCTCCTTTATGTTTCCCTTTGCCTATTTGTAAATGAAGATGGTCACGTTCAGCTCTCAGTGGTGGTGCTGCTCTGAGGAAAAATGAGACTACATATGTGGGATGCTGAATATGGAGTTCAGTGCTTTCCAGGCCTTAGCTGTTTCCTGATGTGGAGCTACAGTGTTGAGCCTGGTTGCCCAGTCCAGTCCTTCTTGCTCTCTGTGCTCACACATTTGAGTGAGCTCCTTAGACCTGTCAGCATCTGCATCTGTAAGGTGGGAGCCCTCATCTTGGGGGCTGTTCTAAGGAAGGTCCTCTTAGGGTGGTCACGGCCCTTTGAAAATGAATGAAACAGTATTTAAATGTAGATTCAGAAGAGCACACAGAGTTGAGTGCTTTAGAACCATCTTCAGACTTCCAGCCTGGCTGACTGGAAACCCTGCCTTCTTGGCCTCCCTTAATGAGTACACTTCAGCTGTTTCAGTCTCATGAGCTGCACCTTCGTGGGGTGTCACTGTCACTCTTCTGTGTGGAGGGTGGCATACAGGGCTGTGACACAAAACATCTCTGTGAAGTGGCCACGCCTTCAAACTCTTCTTCCCCTCTCCCTGGGAGACAGCTGGGGAGGAAGGGCACCTAGGAGGTGCATGGAAAGAAGCTCTTAAGGCAATTCTGAGAGGAAGAGGGAACAAAAAGAACTAGAGTAAAGAGCAGCGTATGGTTCAACATGTAGACTAGCCTTGTCTGCACGCTCCCCAGCTGTGTCACTGCCTTCTCAGGAGGTGGAAAGCTCCTGTAGTTGTTGCCTCCTCCTGCCTGGCTCCTGAGACTCCTGCCTTATTGCCAGTGCCTTCTTGGGCAGTCAGCCCTTGAGAGGGGCCTGACCAGGGAGTGGAGGTGACAGGGCTGCCCCACTGGATTCTAGACACAGTCTCTCCTGAGCCTGGCATTGGTCTGCCATGGTTCACACTTAATGCAGTTGTGTCCAGTCCTCACCGCTTATTGGGTTGCTCTATAGATCCTCTGCTCTGAGGAGAAAGGAAGTAGCATACTCACTGCCCCTGTCAGGATCCCAGGCTGGCTGGTGCCTGGGGCCTTGAGACAGTTGACTCTGAATAATGGAAACCCCTGGGTTCTGCCTGGAGAATTCACAGTAGTTAGGACAGTACCTGAAACATTAAGGCCCAAGAAAATGGCAGCTATAATTATGACTGTTACCCTGGTTGTGGGCTATGCACAGGACCCTGGTCACTTCCATTTGCTCTTAGCCACCCTCTCAAGGCTCCTCCCCAGCTCATATTTTCTTAACTTCTTTTAACTTATAGTTTACCCAAGAACTTCTGTTTCCTTACAAATTTGGCCTCCTCCTAGTTGCATTGGCCTACCTGAATAATAATCATATTGGTAGCAGTAGTAAAATAATATCCTTGGCCAATGTTTTAGAGAACTTACCATGTGCTTTTTCTGCCTTAACTCTGTCTGTCTTCACAACTCTGAGACATTGTTAGTGTGCTGATATTATTGGTGCAGGGGTCCACTCAGCAAAGCCAGCAGTTGGACTGAGCTGGCAGCCTCTCCAAATCTTCTAGCACTGTGTGTGCAACCTCAGCTGCACATGAGGGTCACCTAGGGAGCCTTACCGCTGCCTGGGTCTCCCCATCAGAGATTGGGATTTACTTAACCTCTGTATCACCTGGCCCTGCTAAACCAGGACATATCCTAACAAGATTCCCAAGTACCTAGTGTGTATGAAAGCCTGGCAAGCTGTGAGAGCCAGCACTGTACAAAAAGTGGTGTTTAGAGGAGAGGGTAGGTTGGGAGAGTCAGTTCTTGAAAAAAGGAACTGGCTTGTCCCATTTCCTCAACAGAAGTGATTGAATTAACTAATCTCACATTCTTTTTTTTTTTTTTTAAGATTTTATTTATTTATTTATTTGAGAGAGAGAGAGAGACAGTGGGCAGGAGAGGGAGTGAGAATCTGAAGCAGACTCCATGCTGAGCGCAGAGCCCAACGCGGGGCTCCATCCCACAACAGCGAGATCATGACCTGAGCCGAAACCAAGAGTTGGATGCTTAACCGACTGAGCCACCCAGGTGCCCCTAATCTGTGCGTTCTTAAAGAAGCTGTCAATTATTGAATATTAGCTGTAAGAGCTGGGCCCACGAGAACCTGTAGGACAATGGTTTTAGCTTCCCAGTATCTCTAGGGAAATAACCAGTGGTAGGATAAAGGAGATGTATGTATGTAGCCTTCTCTGGAAGTGGGTCCCTGTGGACTGGGCTCATCATTTTTTATTCTTTGCCTGCTCTTCTCATCCATCTTTCCCTATATAGTTGGTCAAAGTTACTTATGATGTAGAATGAAAAGGACGATCCTCTGTCCCTGCCCAAGTAGTGGGGTAAAGCTGTGTAGTCTTAGAGGTGAGTAGGAGGCTGGTGCCCACCCTCTTAGTTGGTTTGCTGTTCTTATGTTTCTTGACTTTTGTCTTTTTTTTTTTTTAATTAATTAATTATTTTTGAGAGGGAGAGAGAGAAAGCGAGCACAAGCGGGGGGAGGGGCAGAGGGAGAAGCAGACTCCTTGCCCCCCGAGTAGGGAGCCTGATGCGGGACTTGATCCCAGGACCCCCGGATCATGACCTGAGCTGAAGGCAGATGCTTTAACCCACTGAGCCACCCAGTAGCCCGACTTTCATCTTTCCTTATTCCAGGGCAACTAAAGGTGCTAATGTCTTAGTTTCTGGAATTGAAGGTGCACTGATTTTCTGGATTCTCTAGGCCAGTGGAAAAGAGTCTTGCCTGAGATATTTAAAATGGTGAAGGGGTTAAGGCATTTTTCCTTGGCTTTAAATCTTGTTTTAGAGCATGACAAAAATCACTATATAGTTAGCCATACCTCCACTTAAGAAGATTTGTCAGTTTATGTTTTATGTTTCAATTCCCTTGCTGATGGGAGCATGGGGGGCTCAGGATTCCTATTAAAGAAGGGCTTAGGGGCTGCAGTCTGGCTGGGAGGGACGCCTGGGAGACCAGTGTGAAGCTGTGTTTGCATGGCAAGCCCATGGCTTGTTTTGGAGTGCGTGCAATTATTGTGATGGCTCGTGGGAGCTTGGAAGCCGCTTCCTCACCATGCCAGTGCTGGTTTGCCTGTTTTTCAAAGTCCCCTCTTACATCTTATTTCATGTGTGAATGTAGGTTTACATACATGGGTACATATTGCAATTTCATCCTCCTAATTATGATTTTCTTAGGCTATTCCTCACATATAGGAATTTATACATTGTTTTAAATTTTCTCAGCACATATGATTTATTTTTTTTTAAAGATTTTATTTATTTATTTAACAGAGAGAGAGAGCACAAGCAGAGGGAGCGGCAGAGGGAGAGGGAGAAATAGGCTCCCTGCCAGGGAGCCTGATGCGGGGCTCAATTCCAGGACCCTGGGATCATTACCTGAGCTGAAGGCAGACGATTAACTGACTGAGTCACCCAGGCACCCCTCAGCACATATAATTTAGAAATGATTTTAATCATTTAGATACTATTTTATAACAAAAAACCTTAATTTTCTCTTTTACAAGTAATACCTGTTCATTGTAGGCAAATTTGGAAAGCACAGAAAAATTGCAATTAGAAAAATAATTACCCATACATACAGTCTTGCCATATGAAGCTTTCCACTGTTAACATCTAGGTTATGTCTTTTCAATCTTTTCTTTCCTGCATAAATTTCTTCCTGTGGCTGATCATTCCCCTTTAACATTATATTATGAACATTTTTTCAAAAAGATTTTAATTAATTAATTAATTAATTTATTTATTTAGAGAGCATGCATGGATGGGGAGAGGGGCAGAATCCCAACCAGGCCACCCCCCTGCCCCCCGCCGAGCATGGAACCTGACTCGGGGCTCAATCTCATGACCTGGAGATCACGACCCAAGCTAAAATCAAAAGTCGGACACTCGACCAACTGAGCCACCCAGGCACCCCAGTATTTTCTTTATATATATGTTTTAAAGTTGCTACATAGTATTCTTTTATGTATGTGTACTTGACTCTTTAAATTGTGCTCTTATTATTAGACATTACAGTTTTTGACAGCTTTTGCCCTTATAAATAATGCTTTGATGAACACCGTTGTGTAAAAAGCTCTTCTATGTATTGGGCCATTTTCTTAGGTTAAGTTCCCAGAATTAGAATTATGGAGTCCAAAGATGTGAACTTTATTAAGGTTTATGATTGAATTTTCAAAGGGATTGGGTGGGCCTAGCTTCTAAGACTGTGCTGAGCTCAGTTTTTCTCCAGTTGCCTGCTCATAGTTGCTGTGGCCAGTCCCTGCCATTCAGCTGGGAGATGCCCCAGCCCTGCCTGCACTACAGGGTGTCATGAGAGTAATGCACCTTATGGTGCTCTTTGCAGCATGATGCTGTAAGGCTCCCTGAGTGCCACGAGTTAGGACAACGATGCTGATATTTCATTTGGGCAAGTGAAACCTCAAGTGTCCTAGGTTCAGTGTTTTTGTTCTTTTGGGCAATCCTTCTGCCTGGCTTTAGTTCATGGAAGCAATCATGTAGATGGACAGACTCCAGCAAGATCAGACTCTTGTAAAAACAGCCCCTCCGTGCCTCTGAGCATAGAGAAATGGGAATCCTTCCAGGCTGGGTCAGTCAGCTCTCCGTTGAAGCATCCTAATAGTGATGGAGATTTCATCTGAGGTTTACTGTACTCTCTGAGGACTTGGAAAGCATCCTGCCTGGGTTATCACTATTATATCCTAAAGAAGATGCTGGTTTCAGATTCTGCCTCCTCCCCACCTCCAATGCCGCCCTTAAATACTGTTTTGTATAATTAAATTTCTTAGGCTTTTAGAATCATTTCATTCTGTGTTGGAAGAAACGTATGTCCTTGGATGACTAAATAAGTGAACCAAATTCCTGTAGAATTTATAAGTCTTTCTTGTGAAAAGGATAATCAGACCTAGTTGTTAAATACATTAAGGTTATTTCACTCATAAAGGAGAAGGATGAGAGTAGATTTAATAGTCTTCAGGTGTCTGAAAGAGAGCTATTTTATGGATTTAGGTGATTGGGTTTTCTTAGCCACTAATGACCAAAAAGGAAGAATCACTTAAATTGAATTGTTGGGATGCTTATTTTTCTCCCATGGAATTCTTTCATGCTAGGTAGAGCACTGGGACTCTGTATGGGGTGGATGTGGCTTTACTTGGAGGCTTGAACGGAGCTACACTGTTCCCAGGACTCTGAATAGCCCTGAAGGATCCTGACCAGACTTTCAGCTTATTACTGATCCCTTTGAGGTTGTACCTGTGTGCTGACTGTGGATGACCTTAGTCCGCACTTTCCAGATCTGCCTGGAGGATGCTTGTTTTAGAAGAGTTGTTTCTCAATTAGAGGGGTGGTGGTGGAGGGGGGTGGATTCATGGCCAAATTCTGGAAGAAGAAATTAAATTGGTTTCTTAACTATAGAACTTTTCAAAGTCTTTAATATGAGACTTGCAGTATGAAGGTCCCAAATGGGCAGATAATGGGCAGCATTTCCCAAACGACAAGACATTGAGGGCTTTTTAGAAAGGAAAACATAGAGGACTGCACATGTTGCCAGTCTGGGATGTTGCCCTCCTTCTGGCTATAGTTCAGATGTCTCTGTCCTCTGATGCTAGTGAAGCAGTCCCCTATTGGGGCAGCTTTTATTGAGTCCATGTTTACAGAACTCTTGCCAGACGTGTAAAATGCTGCAGATGGAAAAAGGTAATGAGACAGTCTGTCTTCCTGCCTCCATTCTCCCCCTTTTCTAGTTCTGCCAGTCTTTAAAGTGCAGCTTTAATTATACCTTCTCTTGCCCCCAAACTTTTCAAGGCTTCTTCTTGCTTCCTAAAAAGAGTCTAGAGTCCTCAGCCTGTAGTTCAAAGTTCCCTGGTGTTTTCTTCCTTTATTCTCTTGCTGTAACTGAAGTTCTGGATAAACTGGACCACTTGCTTTTTTTTTTTTTTTTACATTTTTAAATATCTCAATGCTTTACTAAAGTTTTTTCATCTCCCTTAGACTTTATCCTTCTACCATTTTTCTCTGACCTCAGGGTCTATGTTAGTTCCATGAAATCTTTTGTGATGTGCATGGGAGAAACCCAGATGATCTTCCTACTTGCAATTTAATAGATGTAGAAATGATTGATAATAATAGCTTTTTGTAAAATCCTGCATGCTCTGGCTTAAGAGAAGTTAGATTTGCTAAGAGAGCTGTCAGAACACACTGTGGTGTATGTGCTTGGTTTTTACACTGCCCTATTTAGCTTGGTGTCTGGTCCTCAGTTACAAACCTAACCCTTATTTAATAACATTTTTTTCTATATGTAAGTAATACATAATTCAAGTTGTTTTTTAATAAGTCCTGAGAGTATCTCCATTTTCTTCCCTCTAAACTATTTTGCACTGTTTCTAGAGTTTTCCTACTGTGACAGATGTGATCATCTTTTTTAGACTTTATGGTAGCCTAATGTCTGAGGAGTGTATATACCCGTTTTAAATAAGGACAAGAAATAATTTCAATGTTGCTTGACATTGTGTTTATTTTAAGGTTACTTAAATATGTACAACATAAATATAGTTATTAACTCCTTATTTTGATAGCTTTTAAATAGCTTTAACATCAAAACAAATATTACAGAAATTATAAAGTCAAAAACATTGAAATTACTGTTTAATCTGATGTATACTTTTATTTTGCTGAAGCCTTCCATTTATGAGCAGAGCATCCTAAAGGATGATTCAAAGTGATGGTGGTTACTCTTTGCTGGATTTTAGTATAAACACACAAAAGTCAGGGCTGGTTTGAATGTTGGTTTTAAGTAATTAGCACTGGTTGAAGATGAATTCCTTGTTCTTGAATATCCAGGGTCAAAAATGACCTACAAATCTCATTAGGTTCTTTGAAAATTGTTGGCTTTTGTCCATGATACTTCTGAAACTTGGATGTTTATGTTACCCTTGAAAGGAGTGGTTTAGCTCTGGAGAAATCAAAGACTTGTGCAGAAATCAGGTGACTGCTTCAACACGTGACCTCTTGAATTTCTTTCTTGGGTCCTAGATTCTTGCTGTATTGGTGTGCAGAGGTTTCAGAATCCTTTGTTTCGACTCTCTTGTGCTTACCATTGCAGGATGAACTCAGAGGCCAGAGAAGGCATGGCTTCCAGGAAAAGCAGCCAGTCCTGGGTAGTACTTTCCCCCAAATTCCTGCTCAGTGGATGTTGATGAGTTAGCTAACCATTCTGAGGCATACCTTTTACAACACTAAAATGGAGATTATAATAACTACTCAGTAGGATTTTAGTAAAGGTTAAATGAAGTAACATATGTAAAGTATCAAATATAGAGCCTAGTAGATAGTTGGTGCTCAATAAATGGTTTTCTTCTCCCATCACCAACTTCAAGAGGTTAACTATAAATAAAGGCCTTAGAAAAACCAGGGGTTCATTTAGCAAATGTTTGATGGGAGCTCATGCCATATCTGTGACGGGTTCAGAGCAGATTGGTATTGATCCCTCTCCCTGGAGCTCACGATCTAGATGTCCGGTGCAGGGCAGATGCATCACTGCTGTTGTGGAGCTGGGAGCATGGTCTAGAGAGGCTGTGGACTTTTGCTCAGACCCCTGGCCTCTCTGCTCATGGAAATCTCCAGCATATGGTTTCCTCTCTCCCTCATTTATATTCCACCCCATATGGTTTCTGTCTCTGCACTCAAGTCACTCTACCTGCCTTACTCAGAGACAGCCCTGGGTGATGGTTTCTCTCCAGAGGCCTTCAGGGCAGCAACTCTGTGAAGTCATCACAGGTCATGGGTGTGTGCTTTGAAGGGTCCAAGTTGGAGTAACAGGTCTGCATGTGCTTCTGTCAGGACATTATGTTCAAATGTGAAAACTCAGAGGGGGATTCAGAAATAAACGTGCCTGACATCTGGGTGGATGTTTTATGGTTCTATTAAAAAATTTTTGGGGGGCGGAGCAAGATGGCGGAGGAGTAGGAGACCTGGATTTCGTCTCCTCTCAGGAATTCAGCTGGATAGGGATCAAACCATTCTGAACACCTACAAGCTCAACAGGAGATCGAAGAAAAGAATAGCAACAACTCTCTCATCAGAAAAGCGACTACTTTCTGGAAGGTAGGATGTGCGGAGAAGTGAATCCGAGGCGATATTCGGGAGGATAGATGGTGGGGGAGGGGCCTCCGTTGGCCGCTTCTGGCAAGTGATAGAACCACGGAGCACAAAATTGGAACTTTTAAAAGTCTGCTGCGCCGAGGGACGTCACTCTGGTGGCTAAGCGGGGGGGTGGAACCCTCGCAGGACAGTGTGGTCTCAGGACCCTCGGGGTCACAGAAAGACTGGGGGTGCCTGAGTGTGGCAGAGCTCCCAGGTAACGGAGCAGGGAAGCCAGCTGCAGAGGCGGAGGCCAGGTGCGGGCTCTCAGCTCGGGGGTGCCATAAACCGTGATCCGTGGCACAGTCGGGCCACTGCTCCTCCAGCAGGGACCCAACAAGTGGCAGATCCAGGGAGACTCACCTTCCTTCCCCGGGAGGAGCTGCGCGGGAGTGCACCGCAGGGACCTGCTGGGTTTGGAGACTCCACACGGGGTCAGGTGCCAGAGATAGAAACGCATGGTCACGGGCCGGGTGAGCATGGACTGCGGCCGGAGACCGGGGAGCTGGGAGTGACTGACTGCTTTTCTTTGGGGGCGCACTGAGGAGCGGGGCCCTGCGTTCTTGGCTCCTCCAGGGCAGAGAAGGGAGGCCGCCATCTTCACTCTCCACCTCCAAAGCTGTAGGGAAAGCTTGCAGGGAACAAAAGCTCCAGAGAGCAACCCAAGCAGATTACTTAGCCTGGACAGGGCAAGGGCGGGGCACTTCCACCTCTGGCAAAGACATTTGGGAACCACGGCAACAGCCCCTCCCCCAGAAGATCAGCGAGAACAGCCAGCCAAGACCAAGTTTACCGATCAATGAGAACGGCAGAACTCCAGCGCTAGAGGAATACTGCACATAGAATTCATGGCTTTTTTACCATGATTCTTTAGTCCTTCAAAGTTAAGTGGTTTTTTTTAACTGTCTTTTTTTCTTTTTTTTTTTTTTCTGAATTTTTCTTTTTCCCTTTTTCAACCAACATCTTATCAATCCCTTTTTTAAAAAAAATTTTATTTTTCATTTTTAGAGTCATATTCTATCCCTTCATAGTAGTTACCCATATTTTTGGCATATATATATAAGTTGTCCTCTCTTTAAAATTTTGAGATAGTTTCTTTTAACAGATCAAAATATACCCTAAATCTCTAGTATATGGTTTTTTCTACTCCCCTGTCTGATCACATTCTCTCTCTTTTTTTTCTTTTTTAAAATCCTCTTCTTTCTTTGTTCAAAAAACTTCTTATCAATTCCTTTTATAAAATTTTTTATAATTTCCATCTTTACAGTCATATTCCATCCCTTCATCATATCAACCCTTATTTTTGTACATATATAACTTTTTCTTTCTTTAAAATTTTGGGAGGCACTTTCTTCTAACAGACCAAAATACACCCAAAATCTAGTGTGTGGCACTGATCTATATACCAGCCTGATCATATTTGATCACATTCTGGTTTTTTTTTGTTGTTGTTGTTTTGTTTTGTTCTGTTTTTATTTGTTTTTATCTTTATCTTTATCTTTTTCTTTTTCTTTTTTCTCTCTTTCCCTTTCTTTTCCCACTGCTTTAGGTCTTTTCTGATTTGTTTAGAGTATATTTTCTGGGGATGTTGTAACCCTGCTAGCATTTTGTTCTCTCATTAATCTATTCTCCTCTGCACAAAATGACAAGATGGAAAAAATCACCTCAACAAAAAGAACAAGAGGTAGTACCGACTGCCAGGGACCTACTCAATACGGACATTAGTACGATGTCAGATCTAGAGTTCAGAATCATCACTTTAAAGATACTAGCTGGGCTTGAAAAAAATATGGAAGTTATTAGAGAAACCCTTTCTGGAGAAGTAAAAGAACGAAAATCTAACCAAGTCGAAATCAAAAAGGCTATTAATGAGGTGCAATCAAAAATGGGGGCACTAACTGCTAGGATAAATGAGGCAGAAGAGAAAATCAGTGATATAGAAGACCAAATGATGGAAAATAAAGAAGCTGAGAAAAAGAGAGATAAACAACTACCGGATCACAAGGGCAGAATTCGAGAGATAAGTGATACCATAAGATGAAACAACATTAGAATAATTGGGATCCCAGAAAAGAAGAAAGAGAGAGAGGGGCAGAAGGTATAATGGAGCAAATTATAGCAGAGAACTTCCCTAATTTGGGGAAGGAAACTGGCATCAAAATCCAGGAAGCACAGAGAACCCCCCCTCAAAATCAATAAAAATAGGTCAACACCCCGACATCTAATAGTAAAACTTATGAGTCTCATAGACAAAGAGAAAATCCTGAAAGCAGCTCAGGAGAAGAGATATGTAACCTACAAGGGTAGAAACATTAGATTGGCAACAGACCTATCCACAGAGACCTGGCAGGCCAGAAAGGACTGGCAGGATATATTCAGAGCACTAAATGAGAAAAATATGCAGCCAAGAATACTCTATCCAGCTAGGCTGTCATTGAAAATAGAAGGAGAGATAAAAAGCTTCCAGGACAAACAAAAACTAAAGGAATTTGCAAACACAAAACCAGCCCTACAAGAAATCTTGAAAGGGGTCCTCTAAGCAAAGAGAGAGCCTAAAAGCAACATAGACCAGAAAGGAACACAGACAATATGCAGTAACAGTCACCTTACAGGCAATACAATGGCACTAAATTCCTATCTTTCCATAGTTACCCTGAATGTAAATGGGCTAAATGCCCCAATCAAAAGACACAGGCTATCAGACTGGATTAAAAAACAAGACCCATCGATATGCTGTCTGCAAGAGACTCATTTTAGACCCAAAGACACCCCCAGATTGAAAGTGAGGGGGTGGAAAACCATTTACCATGCTAATGGACACCAAAAGAAAGCTGGGGTGGCAATCCTTATATCAGACAAATTAGATTTTAAACCAAAGACTGTAATAAGACATGAGGAAGGACACTATATTCTATTAAAGGGTCTATCCAACAAGAAGATCTAACAATGGTAAATATCTATGCCCCTAACATGGGAGCAGCTAGTTATATAAGGCAGTTAATAACAAAAGCAAAGAAACACATTGACAACAATACAGTAATAGTGGGGGACTTTAACACCCCCCTCACTGAAATGGACAGATCGTCTAAGCAAAAGATGAACAAGGAAATAAAGACTTTAAATGACACATTGGACCAAATGGACTTCACAGACATATTCAGAACATTCCATCCCAAAGCAATGGAATACACATTCTTCTCTACTGCCCATGGAACATTCTCCAGAATCGATCACATCCTAGGTCATAAATCAGGTCTCAACCGGTACCAAAAGATTGGGATCATTCCCTGCCTATTTTCAGACCACAATGCTTTGAAACTAGAACTCAATCACAAGAGGAAAGTTGGAAAGAACTCAAATACACGGAGGCTAAAGAGCATCCTACTGAAGAATGAATGCGTCAACCAGGAAATTAAAGAAGAATTAAAAAAATACATGGAAACCAGTGAAAATGAAAACACAACTATTCAAAATCTTTAGGATGCAGCAAAGGCAGTCCTAAGAGGAAAGTATATAGCAATACAAGCCTTTCTCAAGAAACAAGAAAGGTCTCAAGTACACAACCTAACCCTACCCCTAAAGGAGCTGGAGAAAGAACAGCAAATAAAGCCTAAACCCAGCAGGAGAAGAGAAATCATAAAGATCAGAGCAGAAATCAATGAAATAGAAACTAAAAGAACAGTAGAACAGATCAACGAAACTAGGAGCTGGTTCTTTGAAAGAATTAACAAGATTGATAAACCCCTGGCCAGACTTATCAAAAAGAAAAGAGAAATGACCCAAATCAACAAAATCATGAATGAAAGAGGAGAGATCACAACCAACACCAAAGAAATACAAACAATTATAAGAACATATTATGAGCAATTCTATGCCAGCAAATTCGATAACCTGGAGGAAATGGATGCATTCCTAGAGATGTATCAACTACCAAAACTGAACCAGGAAGAAATAGAAAACCTGAACAGACCTATAACCACTAAGGAAATTGAAGCAGTCATCAAAAATCTCCCAAAAAACAAAAGCCCAGGGCCAGATGGCTTCCCAGGGGAATTCTACCAAATATTTCAAGAAGAATTAATACCTCTTCTTCTGAAACTGTTCCAAAAAATAGAAATAGAGGGAAAACTTCCAAACTCATTTTATGAGGCCAGCATTACCTTGATCCCAAAACCAGACAAAGACCCCATCAAAAAAGAGAATTACAGACCAATATCCCTGATGAACATGGATGCAAAAATTCTCACCAAAATACTAGCCAATAGGATCCAACAATACATTAAAAGGATTATTCACCACAACCAAGTGGGATTTATCCCTGGGCTGCAAGGTTGGTTCAACATCCGCAAATCAATCAATGTGATACAATACATTAACAAAAGAAAGAACAAGGGGCGCCTGGGTGGCTCAGTTGGTTAAGCGACTGCCTTCGGCTCAGGTCATGACCCTGGAGTCCCTGGATCGAGTCCCGCATCGGGCTCCCTGCTCGGCAAGGAGCCTGCTTCTCCCTCTAACCCTCCCCCCTCTCATGTACTCTCTCTCTCTCATTCTCGCTCTCTCAAATAAATAAATAAATCTTTAAAAAAAAAAGAACAAGAATCATATGATCCTCTCAGTAGATGCAGAAAAAGCTTTGACAAAGTACAGCATCCTTTCTTGATCAAAACTCTTCAGAGTATAGGCATAGAGGGTACATACCTCAATATCATAAAAGCCATCTATGAAAAACCTACAGCGAATATCATTCTCAATGGGGAAAAACTGAGAGCTTTCCCCCTAAGGTCAGGAAGGTGGCAGGGATGTCCACTATCACCACTGCTATTCAACATAGTATTGGAAGTCCTAGCCACAGCAATCAGACAACAAAAAGAAATCAAAGGCATCCAAATTGGCAAAGAAGAAGTCAAACTCTCACTCTTTGCAGATGATATGATACTTTATGTGGAAAACCCCAAAGACTCCACCCCAAAACTGCTAGAACTCATACAGGAATTCAGTAAAGTGGCAGGATATAAAATCAATGCACAGAACTCAGTGACATTCCTATACACCAACAACAAGACAGAAGAAAGAGAAATGAAGGAGTCGATCCCATTTACAATTGCACCCAAAACCGTAAGATACCTAGGAATAAATCTAACCAAAGAGACAAAGGATCTGTACTCAGAAAACTATAAAATACTCATGAAAGAAATTGAAGAAGACACCAAGAAATGGAAAAACGTTCCATGCTCATGGATTGTTAGAACAAATATTGTGAAGATGTCAATGCTACCTAGAGCAATCTACACATTCAATGCAATCCCCATCAAACTACCATCCACTTTTTTCAAAGAAATGGAACAAATAATCCTAAAATTTGTATGGAACCAGAAAAGACCCCGCATAGCCAGAGGAATGTTGAAAAAGAAAAGCAAAGCTGGTGGCATCACAATTCCAGACTTCCAGCTCTATTACAAAGCTGTCATCATCAAGACAGTATGGTACTGGCATAAAAACAGACACATTGATCAATGGAACAGAATAGAGAGCCCAGAAATGGACCCTCAACTCTATGGTCAACTCATCTTTGACAAAGCAGGAAAGAATGTCCAATGGAACAAAGTCTCTTCAACAAATGGTGTTGGGAGAATTGGACAGCCACATGCAGAAGAATGAAACTGGACCATTTCCTTACACCACACATAAAAATAGACTCCAAATGGTTGAAAGACCTCAATGTGAGACAGGAGTCCATCAAAATCCTAAAGGAGAACACAGGCAGCAACCTCTTTGACCTCAGCCGAAGCAACTTCTTCCTAGAAACATCGCCAAAGGCAAGGGAAGCAAGGGCAAAAATGAACTATTGGGACTTCATCAAGATAAAAAGCTTTTGCAAAGCAAAGGAAACAGTCAACAAAACCAAAAGACAACCGACAGAATGGGAGAAGATATTTGCAAATGACATATCAGATAAAGGGCTAGCATCCAAAATCTATAAAGAACTCATCAAACTCAACACCCAAAGAACAAAGAATCCAATCAAGAAATGGGCAGAAGACATGAACAGACATTTTTCCAAAAAAGACATCCAAATGGCCAACAGACACATGAAAAAGTGCTCAATATCGCTCAGCATCAGGGAAATCTAAATCAAAACCTCAATGAGATACCACCTCACACCAGTCAGAATGGCTAAAATTAACAAGTCAGGAAACGACAGATGTTGGCGGGGATGCGGAGAAAGGGGAACCCTCCTACACTGTTGGTGGGAATGCAAGCTGGTGCAGCCACTCTGGAAAACAGTATGGAGATTCCTCAAAAAGTTGAAAATAGAGCTACCATACGATCCAGCAATTGCACTACTGGGTATTTACCCCAAAGATACAAAAGTAGGGATCCGAAGGGGTACTTGCACCCCGATGTTTATAGTAGCAATGTCCACAATAGCCAAACTGTGGAAAGAGCCAAGATGTCCATCGACAGATGAATGGATAAAGAAGATTCGTATATATATATACAATGGAATATTATGCAGCCATCAAAAGGAATGAGATCTTGCCATTTGCAATGGCGTGGATGGAACTGGAGGTTATTATGTTGAGCGAAATAAGTCAAACAGAGAAAGACACGTATCATATGACCTCACTTAGATGAGGAATTCTTAATCGCAGGAAACAAACTGAGGGTTGCTGGAGTGGGGGGTGGGGTGGGAGGGATGGGGTGACTGGGTGATAGACACTGGGTAGGGTATGTGCTCTGGTAAGCGCTGTGAATTGTGCAAGACTATTGACTCTCAGATCTGTACCTCTGAAACAAATAATGCAATATATTTTAAGGAAAAAAAAAGAAGAAGAAGAAGAAGGTAGCAGGAGGGGAAGAATGAAGGAGGGGAAATCGGTGGGGTAGACGAACCATGAGAGACGATGGACTCTGAAAAACAAACTGAGGGTTCTAGAGGGGAGGGGGGTGGGAGGATGGGTTAGCCTGGTGGTGGGTATTGAGGAGGGCACATTCTGCATGGAGCACTGGGTGTTATGCACAAACAATGAATCATGGAACACTACATCTAAAACTAATGATGTAATGTATGGGAATTAACATAAGAATAAAAAAATAATAAAAAAAATTTTTTTAACCAACAACAGTGAATATGGTAACATGGACATTTTTTCCTCTCAGCAGATGGGTATTTTAGACCGTTTTCAGAGCAGTGTGAGGAAGACACCTCTTGGTTCCAGATTCAGGGTGACTGTGCCTGACCCTACATACCTGTAGGTAGCAGCTGGGCTCAGGCTTCTTCATCTCAGAAGTAAGATGGGAAACCAACGTGTCTTATCATTTAAATTTATTGTTTCTATTTTGTGGTGAAATTTCAGAAAATTAAGAGTGTTTTCCTTGCCCTTTGGACTTAGTTATCCCTGATAGCAGATAGGATATTTCACAGAGGTGACATAAGGAGTGAAGATTAATTGTCTGGTCTGCCAAGTGCTTTCGCATGTGCAATCTCATTCAATCCTCGCAACAGCCCTGGGTGGTACGCCTGTTATCCCAGGTTTATTGGTAAGGGAACAGCACAGGCCCAGAGTAGGCCTGCTTGAGCCCTGTTGTCTAGCAAGCTGCAGTACCAGAGTTGAAACACAGGTCTGTCTGTGCTGGAGCTGGATCCTGAGCATGCGGGGAAGCAGAGAGAAACAGGCCTTTTCCTTCAGAAGTCAAAGCAGGGTGTGAAGAACATAGGGACAGAGAGAGGAATTTGAAGCTTGAGACTGAACTCATATAGTAAGCATTTGTCAGATAGTGTTGTCTATTTTCTAACTTGGAAAGTAAAGACTTTTACATGTCTGCCTCTTAACCTCACCAGTTTTTATATCCTTCTGCTTTTGGAAGGTTATAGGCATGAAAGAAGAATGAACCATAGCAGTGATGGTTGTGCAGCCACATGAATGTACTTAATGCCACAGAGCTGTGCACCTAAAAATGGTTACAATGGTAACTTTTATATTATATGTATTTGCCCACAATCAAGATAAACACCTAAGGAAAAAAAAAGAACCAATCCCGTTGAGCTTATCAGAAGAGCTCAGATTTGAGCAGGGCCTTGGTGGAGAGGCAAAGAAGCAGAAAGATGTGTGGGAAGGTGGGAATAGTCGTGTGTGGGAGGAAGAGCAAGGGTCTCTTTGGCTTAAGGGCAGATTTGGGGCGAAGTGGGTGCACCCACAGTTGGGCGTGCTGGTGAGCTGATATTCCTTGAATGTTGGTTCAGTGCACATTGCGGGAGGGTTTGCATTCAGGTGGCTTGCTGGTCCCCCACACAGCCTCTGGGCTGCCGGCTGTGAGCACATGGATCCCAAACAGCAAAGCAAGGCCCTACAGGTAAGCAACTCCATTCCCTAGAAGGCATTTTAACAATGATCTGTTACTACTTGGGACTCACTTCCTGTGCAGAACACTGACCATAATGTGGTTTCCAACTGCCTGCAGTGTTTATGCAAAGAGGTAAGAAAAATGCAGTTTCTCTCAACTCTTGTTATTTGTAAAGATGTTTGGGGGCACCAGGACTGTGTTGGTGCTCAGCATAGAGAGGCATCCTGGGTAACTTCTTGGCCGGCATGCCCTGGAAGGTGGTTCTCCTTGGATGAGATTAAGCCAGGAGATTCTGGAAGACTACCCTCCATGGAAAGCACGGATTGTGGGGCTAGAACCTTGTGGTTTCTTGGGATCTCCCTTTGTCACCGTTGGTTCTTTTGTGACTTGAACTGATGCATGGCCTCATACATCATATGATATGTCATCATATGATAATATCATAGCCTATCTGGCAAAAGAGATGGTGCCTAGTAACTGGTGAGAGACTGTGCTGTGACCACCTCAGGAGCATCTCGACTGACCAGGGGCAGAAGCCCCCACTCCAGAAATGGCATAGACAAAAGGCAACTGTCACTCAAAAACAGGTGTTGGTACAGGCACACTTCCATGCTGCTTGTTTAGGACCTCCGGCCCCTCCTGCCGCATGCATCTTACGTAACATTATTTGAGTTCTTTCTGGTCCTTGCCTCTGCCTCTCACCAACCGGCAGCAGCCAGTGCTCTGTATCTCTCTCTGTCTCTTGAGTTTGTCTTTGGCCTAGGACTCTTAGACCCGTTTTCCTTGCTGGTACTTGGAATTCTAGCTGCTCTGTGTACCTGGCTCTAGGTATAACCTGCATCATCCCATTCTAGCTCTCTTTATGGAGATGATCTTCTGATAGCCTGTACCCGGGCCGATGCTTGTATCAGGGAGTACCATTTTCCGGGTGGGAGCGTATGAACCGCACCAGTCCTGCACATCCCGCTCACTGCTCCTACTGTGAGTTGCCTTCACCATTTAAGCTATCAGCCCCTTTTCCTGTCTGTGAAGCAATCAGCCTTGACCTTCACTGATCGCTTTCTCCTCTCATCCAGTCCTGACTAAGTATGCCATGAATATAAGCATAAGGTTCCTTATCCCTACTTCCTCAGGATGAGGGTTATGGAGAGTGAGTAAATGATAGTAATTGAGTATTACAACGTGCCAAGCCATGTTCTAAGCACTTTATATGTATAATCTTATTCAAGCCTCAAAACAATTCTATAAAATAGTTGCTCTTCTGAAGTGCTTTTGACAGATAAGGAAAGACAGGCACAGGTTGAGTGACGGTAACACCCCTGGTAAGATGAGTAGCTGAGATTAGAACCTGTAACCTCAGCACAAATGACTGGACTGTGCCTGGAATATTGTCAAGGCCAGCCTTTGTCAGGAGGTGTTTCCCTTCCAGCTTATCAGCGTCCACAGAGACCTATGATCCAAATGCTGCTCTTGGAGAGGTGGTTTAGTTCATGGGGAGATGCATGTTATAGGTGTGTGTTTAAGAAAACTTGGCCTATTATATTGTTTTGGACATAATAGTGATAACATCATAGTCTATCTGTAAACTGTGGCATCCACTATATGGGCTTACAGCCTTGTTTTCCTTCTCTAATTCTTAGTTAGACTGCACAGGAGTTAGTCTTGTCACTGTGATGGCCTTTTAGGGGTCTGCAAGTAAGCAAGTGCGGAAGCACAGGAACTCCTGTGTTTCTTCTGTTTGTAGCCCTGTGTGGCCCCTATATTGTTCAACAGTCTAGCTGGTATATTTTCAGTGCAAATCTTGTTTCTCACAAAATCTTTTTTTTTCCTTTTAAAAACATAAAATGAACAAGAAAAGTTCCATTTACTTAGATATGCTGGCTAATGTTCTAGAATAGAAGAAAGATCTGCCTACCTCATTTTTCTGGTTTGCTCCTGCCTCCTGGTGCTTCCTTCAATGCTTAGACATTGGGCAACTAGTTCCTAGTGCAAGAGGAAGTTCTTTTGGACCCAGAGCATGAAGATTCTGGAGAATACCTCTTGTAAGCATATAGATCATCCTTCACGCACAGGGTCAATTTTCTGTGCCGAGGATGCAGTAACGATAGGAGAGGGTGGGCTTAGACTCATAAGATCTGAATTTTGATCTAAGTCCTACCATTTGTTAGGGGTGAGATTTGGGCAAGTTACTTAATCTGTACCCCAGCTTTTTTCCCTGTAAAATAGTAGTCGTGACCTCAACCCATACGACTGGTAGCTAAAGAGAGAACCTAGGTGACAGTGCTGGAGCAGACTGCCTGTTTCCGTCCATGGCCTCCGTGCCATGCTGGAAGCCCTTGGTGTTGTGCTGGGAAGTCCCCTGGAGTCTGCCCAGGCCTTGATGTGGAGACAGGTCTGGCCTCAGAGACAGGTTGTCTGGGATGAAGCCTCTCCTGCTGGACCCAGGCCTCCTCTGTGCCTGCCCTGTAGTCTTTATTTCATGTGTCTGTGGCATATTCACAGAGGGTGGACATGAGCGGGGGGGGGGGGGGGGGCGCAAATACAACTTAAACCTAGCCATGTGGTTGCATGTGAATAGTGCAAACACTGTTTAGGTGGTTGAGGTGCTGGGACCTTTAGGCCAAAATGGGTTGAATGGATTATGGATGGATTTGGCGGTTAATTTTGTCCCTGTCCTGCCCTTCTGTGGGTTTGAGATGTGTGAAGTGACAGTACAGTCTGTGTCTCTGTTGTTTCTTTATCCAGTTTTGAGCAACTTTCCTGTGTTTGGGGTGGAGCAGTTGTTAGGCCCAAACTGTCTTCTAATGTTGAATATTAATATATTGGCTTAAGATATTAGACTAACTCAAGTAAAAACCAGTATGGGGAAAATCCATCCTTGTTGATTGTTCCTTCCCTTGGGGTCCCTCAGTGCCCCACTGGAGCCCTCTGTCCACCTTGGGATTGCACCTTCTCCCTCTCCTCCCTATCCTGCCACTCATCAGTGCTGATGTCTTGTTCTCTCCAGAAGATGGTCTCCTGGAGTGGTGAGGGCACACCAGGACACACAGAGATGGTGGACATGCAAGCGTTGGGTCTGGCTGGTTCTTCTCCTGGCAATTATGCACCTTCACAAATGTTTTATTTCTCTGAAACCATCCTCATCTATAAGATAAGTGCCCACTTTCCTATGTGGTGATACTACATATGGACAGGATAGCTACAATGTGAAGTAGAAGGTTCTGAGTGCCGAGGAACGCTGATGAGGCTCTCTGGGAGTTCGTAGCAAGCATGCTCATGGGCTAGCTCAGGGAAAACGAGCTGAGCCCAGAGCCCAGGGAGGGAGATTAAGGTGGAAGCAGTGGTTCATGACCAGGAGTGTGAGGAATGGGGCGGGCAGTTAGAGTGAGGGTTCGGAGTTTATCTGGCAGTGAGTGAAGAACCTTTGAAGGTTTCCAGCTGGGGAGTGACTTTATCAGAGCTCCTGTGGCAGCACTGTCCCCGAGAGGGCGGAGGCAAAGGAGGCCTGGCAAAAGCAAGTTGTGCTCGGTTATAGACAATGCTTAGCTGGGGGAATGTTTTTTTTTTATTTCCCTTCACCTTCCCCCTTGATGGTCTGGGCAGCGCTCACCAGCATTTTTTGTCTTTTGATCTCAAAGGCGCACACTCTCTTTTGAGCATAAAGAACCTTTTCCTTGTTGCTCAAAGTCAGACGTATGTCTGAGAGATTTATGAACACCTGTCAGCACTCAGAGAGTGGAAAGAGGGTTTTTTGTTTTTAAGACAAAAAAAGAAAAAGTGAAGATATGTACATCATAAATGTAGTTTTTACCAAGAAGTAGAATAACCTGCAAACAATAAGTAGCATAAGTTAGCTGATGGAATGTTATTTTCTTGCTGAAGATTGCATTGTTTTAAAAGCCATTATGCGCTTTTTCTCTGACTGTAGGGTTCAGGTGGCTGTGCAACCACAGACAGCCTTGTGGGATTCGCTCAACTCGGTGTTTTGGAAAGATGAATAGAATGACCAAAACCAAGTTGGGATTGATAGTCACATCTGTCCTTCCCTCCCCTTCCTTTCCCTTCCCTCCCCTTACCCCTCTCCCCTCTCCCTTCTCCCGTCTCCCCTCTCCCCTTTCCTCTTTCCCTTTCCCATCCCCCTCTCCCTCTCCTCTCCTTTCCTTTCCTTCTCAGAAGACTTTGTGTTTCTTCCTTAAAAAGAAATGATTGCCAAATGAAGTTATCAAAATATTAGAGTCTCTTAGCTGAGAGAGGAATTGTATATTGAAGAATTAAGTGGCATCACCTTGTTTCATCCATGTTAAATAATCACTGCACCTAAAAATGATTGCTCTATAAACCTCTGCTGATGAGACTGCTCCACTAAGTAAAAACCAAATTCATCCTTTCCATCTGCAGTATTTGTTGAATTTCCAGTATGTTCTGAGCACGGTAGGAGCTGAGCCCCCAGGGAGCGTAAAGCCTGAGAGACGACCTGGACAAGGGGGTGAACCATCATCATCATCGAGACCCCTTCCCATGGCCTGCATCGTAGTGTCACCTGCACCATGTCATGGGCACCAGGGAAGAGTTTTCAATAAGAAATGACTTAGAGACAGAGATCAGAAGTAGGACTTGGCCAGATGAGGGGTAGATGGGGCAGGAAGGAGTCCCAGGAAGACTTGGTAGCAAGAGCAACAACCCAGAGATGAGCAGGAAGAGCCTGCGTCGTGGTTCTATCCAGCCAGAGCTAGAGTTTGCATCGTGGTGGAGACAGGGAGGATGGGTGAGTGGGCCCCAGACAGTGGCAGTGGATATGTAAAGAAGGGATGTGAAGTGAGAGATGATTCAGAGGCTGGATGTGGAGATTTGGGGATCAGCAGTTGTATGCACTGCAGATAGCTGTGTCCCCTGCTTTTGGGGAAAGGAGCCCATCTCACAGCCCTCCTTTCTCACTGCTTCTCTGCCCCAGCACCTCCCTTTTTGTCCTACTGCCCTCTGAGCCACCCACCCCCTGTGTCTGCTCTCAGAAACGTTGCTGTTCCTGCAGGGGGTGAGGCCAGCTCTCCATTGCTCTCTGAACCCTGAAGTAGTGCTAACATATGACTGAAGATGGCCACTAGGAGCTCAGGATAGGGGAAAAACTTTTAAAATCAAATAAGAGAATTTACAGAATTTGAGAGAAAAACATAAGTTACATTCTTCACATATGATTCTCTCACAGGGCAGCCTACTCCTGCCCTTTCTTTCCTGCCTACGGGTCTGCCCCGTCTTTTATCTCTTCAGAAAGAGAGCCCCTTCCTCCTTCATGGAGCCCTTCCCTGTAAATCTCTGTTTTCCCCACTTCCTAAGGCATGTTTTGCCCTGGGATTTACCCTCTTCCCTCATGGAGCAGGCCATAGGACACATGAACCCTGAATATAGCCTTGCTGCCTAGTCCATGGTGGATGATGCCCCAGAGCATACTTCCCTTTGAGGTCTCTGGGCCAGTGTGAGCTGAAGTTTATTCCCTGTGTTCTCCCTGAGGCTCCAGTTTTCTCTTGGTGACTGGTGTCCACCTATGCATACTCACACATATCTCCTAAGGATCCCACATTTGATTTCCTAGAGGCAGTAAAGCTGGTCCAGAGACTTCAATTCTATTACTGCACATTATTATGTGCGTTCTCTTTTCTTTTGCTTCCAGACCAAACCCAGAGCCCACTAACATTTAGGAGGTAGAGTCCGTCACTGGGCCTTTCTGAAAAAGGGCTGACTACTCCATGGGTACAGAGGCCTTCAAAAGCTTCAGGATTAGAGGTTGTTGTTCTTTTATCTTGGGTCACACACAGCTTCATTGTATTTCAGCGTTTTTACATGGAAGTTTCTGGGGGCTATTTTTCATCATTATTACTGGGGGGTAATAATTGTGGCCGAGAGAGGGAAGGAACGCAGTTATGGAGAGATGGTATATAGCTTGAGAAGAGAGGCTCAAAGTAGGACTGTGTGGAATTTCAGTATTTAAGGACAATGCAAGGAGGCCATTTAGGGGAGGGTGTCAAGATGTGGCCTAAGGGGTCAGGGGTAGATATATGAATGGGCAGTGAGGAAGCAGAGACAGGGAGTATGAACAACTTTGTGTGAAGAAGTTTGGAGAAGGGAGAAAGGGCTAAAGGGAGAGGTGGGTCAAGGAGGATACAGGGAGCAAACTGCCAGAAAAATATGTGTTAGATTAGAAGAGACAGAGTAGTGGGAAAATGGATCCCAGCTCATTGGGATGGCCGCATGGAAGAGTGAGGGGAGGCAGCGAGGGCAAGTTGCAGGGTCCTCGTGCCCAGGCGGGTACTTTGGGACCAGATTGTGTCCTCTTCCTTTCCTCCTGGACCCAGAGGAGGATTCACAGGGGAACAGAGTGATTGTGGAATGGAAATGAAGCCCGTTTCTGGTTCAGAGTGAGAGGAAGGACATGATCTAGGCTTTAAACATATTCTGGGAATAACTAAAGATTCCAGAAGTAGACTGATACTCCCCAACATCCAACTGAAAGTCTGGGAGCTCTTTTGGCAGACTGAAGTCTGGAACAGGAGAAGGAATTTGGTATGGGTGCCCTGGGTGTTTATGCCAGCCTAGGCTATCCTTGGCTAGTCCTTAAAGTTAACAGAGGGTTGCCTCTGCAAAGAAGTTAACAGAGGGTTGCCTCTGCAAACTCCTATGTGCGTGCCTTGTTTCTGGGTCCCGCCATTCCACCCCACCCTTGTCGTCTGCTTCCTTGGAGGGTCACTCAGGTTCTCTTGGCAAAAGTCCGATATTACCTGGATCTGAGTTCTGGGGACCCCCAAAGTCCACTCCTTGGTTCTGAATAGATAAGGAGAGTTTCCATGCGGCCACACTTGCTGGAAACAATACATCAGTCCATTCATGTCTGGAGAGAGGAATTGGGCCAGTTCTGCTCCTTTGCTCCTGCCCTCCTCACCTCCCCACTCCTCTTAGCCCTCATTAGATTCTAGTTTGAGTTTGAAAGGTCCTTGCAGGGGTGGCTGTATTTTAATAGAAGATTTTGTGCTAATTGTCATTAGTGGGAATTCAGTAACGTGACAACATGGGGTATGAAGTTCAGGCAGTGTGGGGTGAGGAGGAGTCATTTTTTGTTTAGTGTTTTTTTTTTTTTTTAGTATTTGCATTATATTTGAAATAATTTCAAATGGTGTTTGTGGAAAGAAAGGCATGTGTGCTTCTCAGAGTCCATAGTCTCTCACGTTCTGCATGGAGCACTGGGTGTTATACACAAACAATGAATCATGGAACACTACATCAAAAACTAATGATGTAATGTATGGTGATTAACATAACATAATTAAAAAAGAAGGCATGTGTGCATGTTGTATAGCCAGTAATTATAATGTGGAGACTTCTTTTGTTTCTGTTTCCTTCCCAGCATCCATGCCTTTGTGGGAGCTGTCCTGGCACCCTACTTGATTCTAGTGAGCTTTCAGTCACAGGACTCCAGAGACAAGCTAAACCTAAACGATCAGGTTCTCTCTTCTAGGAGCTTCAACTGTGAGCAGAGACACACAGGACTAGGAGGAAGATAGAATGGACTGACTCATCTGATGGCAGCTCCTAACATAGTCAACACAGGAATGCCCACAATATATATCACCTCAATGCTCAACTTCCTGGCTTTCCTAGGCCTGGTTATTTAGCATGCTGCTCAACAGCCTTACAATAAATTTACTCACTTTGCTTCCTTGCTTTTATGCTTTAGTTAGCAAGAGTTTGGTCCTGTTGCTTATAGCTAAAAAAATACTGATGTGTGTATCATCAGGCTTCTCATGATATTTTTTTTTCTCATAATACTTTGAAGATTTAAATACATATATAGATCATTTAGCTACAAAGAGGATAATGAACTTGGTGGTTGAAAAGCTTTGTTATGAAAAACATTATTGTGTTTCCAGGCATAAAAAGGATGGTGGGAGAATGTGGCACAGGGTGGAGTTGTTGCTGTACCAGAAACTGTCTTTAACTCTTCAAGCACGAACCCGAACTTGAACCTAATCTTGGTAAATTCTCTCCATCAGTGCAGCATTTTAGACTCTGAAAAAAAGGGAATTTAAGAAAAGACGAAGACTGATAAACAGTGAAAGGAATGGTTGTAGAAGGAAAGAAGAGAGTAAAAAAGAGAAGGAAAATACGAGTCAGGATTGTCAAGGGTAGACTGCACCCATCTAGAAGTGGTAGAAGTGGAAGTCTCCATATGGCCAAATTAGCAGAGCCCAAAGGGGACAACTTCTTTCTCCTGTTTCTCTTCACCAGAAGCCCTTAGTGAGAAATAATATAATCCATGTAGATAGCATTTATTTTAATTCTCCCTATCTCTCCCCCCCACAATATATAAATATTTAGAAAGTCAGTTAACATCTCTGAACAGTTTATTTGTTGTAAAAATGAAGAAGTTGAACTAGTTGATTTTTTTCCTTCTTTTTATTTAACTTAAAAAAAACCCCACACCAGCAGGGGCACCTGGGTGGCTCAGTTGGTTAAGTGTGAGCTCTCTCTCTCAAAAAAATCTTTTTTTCTTTTAAAGATTATTTATTTATTTATTTGAGAGAGAGAGAGAGAGAGAGAACGAGCAGGAGGGAGAGGGAGAAGCAGACTCCCCGCTGAGCAGGGAGCCTGACATGGGGCTCAGTCCTGGGACTCTGGGATCACGACCTGAGCCGAGGGCAGAGGCTTAACCGAATGAACCATGCAGGTGCCCCACAAAAAATAAATCTTTTTTACAAAAAATCAAGAGTTCACCCATTTCACTCCTGCATTCTGACAACCACCAGTCTCTTCTCTGCATCTATGAACTGAGTAGGGTTTTTGGTTTGTTTTTGTTTTAAGATTCCGCATATAAGAGAGATCATGTAGTATTTGTCTTTGTCTGACTTACTTCACTTAGCATGATGCCCTTGAGGCCCATTTGTGTTGGCACAAATGGCAGGTTTCATTCTTTTTTATGGCTAATATTCCTGTGTATGTATGTATGTTCTACAATTTCTGTATCCATTCATTCATCAGTGGACGCTTAGGTTGTTTCCATATCTAGCCTGTTGTAAATAATGCTGCTATAAACATGATGCAGGGGATCTTTTCAACTTAGTGTTTCTATTTTCTTCGCATAAATACCCAGGCATGGAATTGCTGGGTCATAGTGGTAGTTCTATTTTTAATTTTTTGAGGGACCTTCATACTGTTTTCCATAGTGACTACACCAATTTACATTCCCACCAACAATGCATAAGGGATCCTTTTCTTCACATCCTCACCAACAATTGTTATTTTTGTCTTTTTGATAATAGCTATTCTAACAGGTGTGAGGTGATGTCTCATTGGGGCTTTTATTTGTGTTTCTCTGGTGATTGATCATGTAGAGCATCCTTTTTATGTGTGTGTTGGCCATCTGTAAGTCTTTGGAAAAATGTTTATTCAGATCTTGGGCCCATTTTTTTAAAGAGGATGGTTCATTCTTTTGCTATTGAGTTGTATGAGTTCTTTATATATTTTGGATATTAGCCCCTCAGCAGATACATGATTTGCAAATACTTTTTACCATTCAGTAGGTTACCTTTTCATTTTGTTGATGGTTTCCTTTGCTGTACAGAAACTTTTTAGTTTGATGTAGTTCCACTTGTTTATTTTCACTTTTGTTGTTTTAACTTTTGGTGTCAGGTTCAAAAAATCATCACCAAGATCTGTGTCAAAGAGCTTCCTGCCCATGTTTTCTTATAATTTTATGGTTTCAGGTCTTACATTCAAGTCTTGAATGCATTTTGAATTAATTTTTGTTCATGGTGTAGGATAGTGGTCCAGTTTCATTTTTTTGCAAGTGGATGTCCAGTTTTCTCAACACTGTTTATTATAGAAATTGTCTTTTCCCCATTGTATATTCTTGGCTCCTTTCATTGTATTAATGTTGTATATTAATTAACCATGCTTCGGTTTATTTCTAGACTCCCTATTCTGTCGCATTGATCTATGTGTCTGTTTTTATGCCAATACCATACTGTATTAATTACTAAAGCTTTATAATATAGTTTGAAATCAGGGTGCATAATGCCTCTAGCTTTGTTCTTCTTTCTCCAGATTGTTTTGGCTGTTTAGTGTGTCTTATCTATCCATAAGATTGGTGCTGTTAACTCTCATAAGACTAGGATGTAAAGCCCACCAATGGAGATGGTGGCTAGATTCATGACCTCCTTTTAAGGGGTCTCATTCTAAGAACTTACTGGATCCCTATGGAGGAGCTCTTTTCACCCACCCTCCAACCATAACATCTATATCCCCATTCATGGCCCTTTTCCCAGAGGTGTCTAAAACTTTGTTATCCAAATCAGTGATACTCTAAGTAGCAACCATTTTAAGACACTGTATGTAGAGATACATAGAGCTGCAGTGTGCTTAAGCACATGTGGTCTGTGATTCAGACTACCTGGGTTCAAATCCTGGCTCTGCCATAGCGCCTTTGTGCACTGGGTGAGTAACTTAGTCTCTCTGTGCCTTACTTTCCTCATCTATTACATGAGAATAACGGTAATAGTATATACTTAAGAGGGTTGTTGGGAAAATACATGAGTTTATGCAGGTGCGGCTTCACGGCAACAAGCAGTTGTTAGGCATAGACTCACCTCATTTACACAACTTAGTGCCCAGATGAATTTTTCCTGCCTCTGCACACCTCAGCCCACTGTCAGCAGGTCCATATGTGGGCGTCATGTTTGCCCACGGGTTCTGAGGACATTTCCAGAAGAGCCATTCCAAAGGGTTTTGAATGATTGCAACAGTATTGGGATTAATGGGTTAAGCTCAGGTGGATATATGCTTTCCTAGTTCATTTGTCAAACAACAAGAAAACAAGCCTCCAATTCTTGGATACCCCTGCACTTTGAACTTAATATTCCCTTGTTCCCAGTGCATTCACTGAAGATTAATTTCCCACTACAGTGTGAATCCTTATTATATTTGTCATTTAAATATAAATTTTTGCTATATTTTATAAGGCAGAAATGTAATTTAAACTTACATATTGCTAAACGGTTTAGATTCTGTATCTTTTTTGTTAATCTTCCTCCTTTTTGTCTTGCTAGATGTGAAGAACACTTCTGGGCCTGGAGAGCCAATCAGCACTGGTTGTCTCACTCACTTTCATTGAATTTTATGCGAGACGCTGGGCTAGGTTCTGGGAATTTAAGGATGAAAGGACTTATAAAACAAAAGAGCATTTCATTTAATAAAAACACTATATAGTTTACTTGAGTGGCAGGCTTCTTCAGGACAGCATGCCCAGGTCATATGCATTTGTACAGTTATTTTTTCGTGTGGAAGAGAAGAGAGAAGCATATAAGACTTGGAGATTTTATTTCTACATATAAAAAAGTGCCATAAGGGTGTTTTATGTGTCTCTCTATGTCCCTTTAAGATCCTAGGAGCCTTGAGAAATTTCCATTTCCAGCAGGAATTTGGAATTGGGTCAAAGTCCAGAGGGTTGAGGGTAGGGCTGCATCCCTCAGGAAGCTCAGACTTGGTACTCAGTACTCGATGTGGAGCCCAGACTGGCTGGCACCAGGCAAGTCCCTCTATGTGTGTAGCCCAATTCACAGGTGAGCAGACAAAACTCTTAAATATGGCAACAGGGATGGAGACCCTTTAAGATGGTGAAAAGAGTATTTATGATGGGAGTCCATGGCTGGAAATGAACCAGGGTAATAACAAACCCAGCTGTGTTCACATGTATTTTTATAAGTTGATCAGGATTGAGAGCATATGTGTGGCAGCAAATCTTTCTTCTCTCTTACATCCTTTAAAAACACTGACCAGCAGGAGGCCTTATTTTTGCCTAAAGGATGATTGAGGAATGGATATGGTTTATTTATAGGTCCATGACCTGAGGCCTTCTCTTAGATTTATTCATTTGGCACATATTTATTGAACACTTGCTATATACTAGGAACTGTAGTAGGTACTGGGGTTATAGGGATGAACAGACAGAGATAGCCCTGCATTCGAGGAATTTACAAATTGGCTGGGAGACAAGTAATATAGAAGTAAACAAACACATTGCACGTGATGTAATGAGCTCTGGGCATTATATAAGACTGATGAGTCACTGACCTCTACCTCTGAAACTAATAATACATTATATGTTAATTAATTGAATTTAAATTAAAAAATTAAAAAAAAAAGAAAAGAAAGTGGGGAAGAAGCTAAGACAGGGAGAGGGAATGACTATTGCTGATAGGATGATCGGGGAAGGCATCTCTAAGGAAAAGGAAGGGAGAGAGCATGTGGAGATGCAGCAAGAGTTCTGGGCAGAGGGCCCAGCAAGGGCAGAGGGCTTGGGTTCACAACAAAGTTGGTGTTGGATGAACGGCAAGATGGTTGTTTGGATGGTCACATGCCCTGGAATGGGCTGGGCAGATGGGTGGTCCCTGTGCTTTTGTTTTAATTTGTTTTGATTCTCACTGTTCTCTCCAAAGGGAGGGAGAATCTGGGTGAGTATCTGTAAATTTTAGCTCGCACTGTTTGCTATATATTTAGTACATTATGTCTTATTTTGAATCACTGCTTTTTAAAAATTGTCTGTCTCCCAAACACTGAGTCCACTAGGAGAGTCCTATATTCAAGGTCAGTTCTTGGACTTCAGTTTCTTTATTTCTTGGCACTTTCTAAACACATTGCTCAGACGTGTTGATACAAGTTCGAGAGAAACAACTGCAGGTGGTGACTGAGCAAATTCTCATTGTTAGTCACTGAGAAATGTGAAACAGAACAGCAAGTCTAGTCGGGGAAAAGATGCTCCCATATAATGAGCTCCTAGGTTTGGGGAGGGACATGACAGACATTTTGCATCTTAGCACCCCCAGTTTTGCCCCCTCAGTTGCAGACTGCAGTCACTCCGGGCCAGACACGTGGAGAATGGGATCCGCTTTCAGGCCTGGTTCTCATTTTCTAAACTGGGTTCCCCTCAGCCAACACAAAGGCTATTTCTCATTATGCATCCTTTCAAAATGCCACCCTCTAGCAGGTAATATCATCACCAGTTCATGTTGGAATTTATTTTTCTTAGATTTCTGGACTTACTTCATAAGCACAGTTTCCAAGGATGGTTTGTCCTTAAGCAGGGCAAGTACATAATAAAATAGTGATGGGAATCAGTACCAATGGCACTTTGCCAAATCACTTTTTAATCTTGCCATACTTTGTCTCTTCTCACTTAAAATGAGAACATCTGATGCACTTTTCATGATATTTTCAGCATTAAATACCGCCTTTTAAAAAGATATGCACCAAAAATATCCTTTGTCCTTCTCTTCCAGCTCTTCTCTTGAGGCTTTCAGCTCTTGGTTCCTCTTTGCTTGTAACTCCATGAGTTTCCTTGTTTGTTCGAAGAAGTCAGGCACAGCCTATTGCCCTTTCTTCAAAACCCAAGCTGCTTCTCTTGTTATATGACCGTGCTACTGTGACCTGAATTCATACTTTCATTATAAACATCCCATTTTCAGAAACTCATTGCTTAGCAATGATAGTTGCCCAATAGCTAAATCTTGAATTGTGAGATTTTTTTTTAATCTCCAGTAACTTGAATAATTTTTATAATCCAGATACATTTCCAAAACATGTTTTTGGTATTACAGGGATTTTTTTTTTTTTATTAAAAAGAAACTTGTGAAAAGTTTTAAAGTCTCTTAGATTTTATTTTATTTATTTTATTTTATTATGTTATATTAGTCACCATACAGTACATCATTAGTTTTTGATGTAGTGTTCCATGATTCATTGTTTGCCTATAACACCCAGTGCTCCATGCAGAACGTGCCTTCCTTAATACCCATCACCAGGCTAACCCATCCCCCCACCCTTTACCCTCTAAAACCCTCAGTTTGTTTCTCAGAGTCCATCGTCTCTCATGGTTCGTCTCCCCCTCTGATTTCCTCCCCTTCATTTTCCCCTTCCTTCTCCTAAGTGAAATAAATCAAGCAGAGAAAGTCAGTTATCATATGGTTTCATTTATTTGTGGAACATAAGGAATAGCATAAAGTCTCTTAGATTTTAAAAAAGTGGAAAACATTGTAACTTTTAGGATGTCAAATCTAGGTGCATTTTTGTAAACAAGAGTTATAAAAGTTCTAACTTATGTAAGTATTCCTAACACTTTGCAGACATTTTTATAGCTTCTAGGTCAGTGCTGTTTATAGACAGAAGTGAGTACACATGTACTGTATAAATGAGACACCAAATATTTGTGATGATTAGGTGGCTCTCTCATAATTCGATTTCCTAATTGGTGATCCTAAAGAATGTTGATGAATGAATAAGGTGGGAACTGTCTAATGGTTGTTATCTCAAGGATTTTGTCAAGAACTTGGGTGAAGGTGATAAAAAGCATGCTTATCAAATTTTCAAGTGACAGGAGACTAGAAGGAATTGCTCAGTCCTTTGCTGACACAGTTAAAATTCAGAAAGATAACAATATTAAAATATCATGATGAACCAGTCCCAGAATAACACATGGTTAAATAATAATGGCACATCCTTATGATGAAATACTGTGTAGCTATTACAAAGGATTTTTGAGAAGAGCATTTCATGTCCTAGAGAAATGCTTATGATATATTTTTAAGTGAAAAAAAGGTAGGTCATAAAATAATATGAAGATGATCTTTTTTTTATACTCAAGGAGCAGACAGTATATTTCAATATACACCAAAATGTTAATGGTGGCTACTTATGAGTGATAGCATTAGATAGAATTTTTACTTTGTTGTACTTATCTGTACTTCCAAATTCCTTTTTTTTTTTTTTAGGTAGAAATCAAAATGTTTTATAAATAATGGGTCAATAATGACTCTTACTTTCGTGGTAAAAAAACAGTTGTACATGTCCAGTATAGTTTAATATTATTACTTTATAATATCATGATTATTAAAAGTACATTTGAGAATGGATACTAAAACTCTCACTGTTGGCTTTAGAAACAAATGACAGCGAGGTGAATGTAGGCAGTTCTTCCCATTACATAGTTTTGTGACCCTGGGTAGTTATTTAACCTCTCTGGGCCTCAGTTTCTCTGTGAAATCAGGAATTAAAATGATCTCTGAAACCCCCTTCTGATGGTGAATTGTGTGATTTGATGATTCTGTACACCTGCATCCTGATCTCATTTAGTTGTCTTTCCTAGGGGCGATGTCTTACTGCCACGTAGAAATCTCCTGGGACTGTGTCTTTCTAGGGCCCAGAGTGTAAACAAACAGAATTCAATTGGGCCTAATCTATTTTACCTCTGAAAGAGAGGGTGTGGGAAACTGTGGCCTTGACAGCGGGCTTTTTCTGTTGTGTATAAATTCCAGGATGATGGGAGTGGCAAGGATGAGGAAGAGAATATTTGGGTGAAAGAGAGTAAGATGGTCTGCAGGCACCCTGCCCCCAGCAGGCTAGAGACAGCTCTGGTTGGTTAGTTTGTTTGTTTGCTATTTTGTTTGTCCTTATAGAGGAAAAATCTCTTCTATTTTCCTTGTCTACACATAACACCCATAGTTTTGGCCAACCAAGCAGTTCTGTGACACCAGCTGGATAATCCTAAAATTTAATGCAATTCTGACCGTCTACCTGGAGTCAGCATCAGATCCCACAGGGTAAGGGCTCAGTCGCACATGAACTCCTGCATCAGAGGCCAGTCACAAGTCCAGGTGTTCTGACTGGCTGTGACCCCTCCTAGATTCCATTGATTTGCTAGAACAGCTCACAGAACTCAGAGAAACATTTTACTTATTAGATTATTAGTTTGTTTTAAAGGATATAACTCAGGAACAGCCAGATGGAAGAGATGCTAAGGGCAAGGTATGTGGGAAGGGGTGGAGGGAGCGCCCATGTTCTCTGGGGGCGCCACTCTCCCAGCACCTCCTTGTGTTCACCAACCTGGAAGCTCTCTAAACCCTGTCCTTTTGGGTTTTTTGGAGGCTTCATTGTGTAGACATGTTTGATTAAATCATTGACAATTAAGTCAATCTCCAACCCCTCTCCTTTCCCCAAAGATTGAGAGGTGGGGCTGAAAGCTCCACCCCCTTAATCACACAATTGGCTACCCCTGGCAATCAGCCCCCATTTTTAGTGGTTTCCAAAAGTTACCTCATTAACTTAAACTCAGGTGTGGTTGAGAGGGGCTTGTTGTGAATAACCATAGACATCTTTATGGCTCTCTTATCACTTAGGAAATTCCAAGAGTTTTAGGAGCTCTGTGCCAAAAATAGGGACTAAGATCAGATTTGTATTTATTATAAATCACAGTATCCCAGTCCTGTCCCCTACCCCCGTGGTTAACGTGGCCTGGGAAATGATTTTTACTTCTCCTTTTAAGTATATTTTACTAAAAGGCCAAATGACTTCAAATTCTGCTATTTCTTGATTAATGTCCTATAGGGTTGACAGGTGCCTTAGAGACTGGAATCCTTTCTTGAGCATCTCTGATATGTGGTTTTACATCCTGAACTTGACCCCTCCATTCAAGGGTGTGTACTCTGTCACAAACCACCCTTTCCTATGGGGGCTTTGGTGTCACATTGCTCTGTGTTCTGTTTCTAGTCCCCTATAAAGTGCGTGTCCACATGTGCACATGATACGCCCAAATCCAGACGTCTGGAGGCATAGAGTGCAGTGATATGTGACCTCAACTTGGGCTATATGCTTTAAAACACAGCCTGAGATTATATTAATCTTTTTGGCAACCTTCCCACCCTGGCATGGCCTACTTACTGTGAGCGTCCTCCGTGCCAGTCATTGTGCTTGTCACGATGTGAATTGAGAGATATGCTGAGTTACTGAACATGAAAGCTCCTAATTCTTTTCATGGGAACTGTTGCTAAGCGAGATTTTCTCCCCAAGTAATATTTTTCGTTGTTATTTTAAATTTATGTTTTAGATTTCTTAAAAAGTAATTATACAAATTTAGGACCTACTTTTAATATCCATTTCAGTTGTCTGTGACATTTCCGAAACACATGCAAAGAACAGAAATCAGAAATCTAATACGTAGGTTATGTAAGTAATGAAAAAAAGTGTAGTGTGAGGGGCGCCTGGGTGGCTCAGTCGTTAAGCGTCTGCCTTCGGCTCAGGTCGTTAAGCATCTGCCTTCGGCTCAGGGTCCAGGATCGAGCCCCGCATTGGGCTCCCTGCTCGGCAGGGAGTCTGCTTCTTCCTCTCCCACTCCCCTTGCTCATGTTTCCTCTCTCGCTGTGTCTCTCTCTGTCAAATAAATAAATAAAATCTTTAAAAAAAAAAAAAGTGTAGTGTGAGAGAAACCTAATGGAGATATATTTATATAAAAGTAGACGTGACATAGCAGCCTAAAGTGTCCTTCTTTTGTGGCGCCTGTACTGCTCTTCCCTGATGCAGTGTGACACCCCCCCCCCCCGCCCCGGGGAAATGGCTTGGCGGTCTTAACTATAGCTTCAAATTTTTTTTTTTTTAAGATTTTATTTTTATTTATTTGAGAGAGAGAGAATGAGAGACAGCATGAGAGGGAGGAGGGTCAGAGGGAGAAGCAGACTCCCGCCAAGCAGGGAGCCCGATGCGGGACTCGATCCCGGGACTCCAGGATCATGACCTGAGCCGAAGGCAGTCGCTTAACCAACTGAGCCACCCAGGCGCCCTCAAATTTATTTTTTGATGAACGGGTGGTAATAATTATTAACGATAATAAGAAAAACAATACTATTAGCTGCCGTTTTGTTATATATGAACCATGGGTCAGACACTAGTAAGCACTTCATGTGTAGCATCTTGTTTAATCTTCACAGCAACTTTAAGAAGTAGGTATTAAACCTGTTTTATATACAAAACGCCAAGGCTTACAGAGACAGTGCAGCACAGCTTATTGGTGGCACGGTTGGAATTTGTACCCAAGCCCATCGCCTTAACTAGTTATGTGCTCTTCCTAAAGTACCATGTTGAGAATGGAAGCTATAAACTAACGAGTTCGTCGCCCCCTCTTCAAAGACAACACTATCACAATAATTTGATCTCTGCCACCAGTCTTTTTTCTCATATGTCAGTACCATGGGCACAAGAGTTATTTTGAATGAAAAACAAATGTTGAAATGTTGATATGTGGATGTGTGAGCATTTTCACCATTTCAAGATTTTTACTGTTGACTTGTTTGAGCATGCGTGGGCTCTCTGCCCCTCACTGACTTGGAGGGTGTGTGATGGTGCTGGGAGTGTGCGTGAGCACCGAGGGGCTCCTAGACCCTTTCCTCTAAAGCAGATGGTCCCTGCCTAATTTCTTTTTTTTTTAGACTGAGTAAAGTTTTTGTGAAGATTCTTACTATGCATCTTCCAGCACATCAATATCACATGTCTTTGTGGAGACTGATACAGTCACCTCTAGTTGTGCAGCATATTTCATTCTGTGGTCTAACCGAGCCACACACCATGACGGCTGCCTCTCATCAGAGTGGCGTGCCTACGACTTCTAGACAGATCTGCCTTGGATTCTTACTAACCAGCCCTTCTGACTGATAACACCTGGCCAATTTCTAACTCCAAGTGACCTCGGCAGCTTCCAGCTGGTAAGACTCATGTGTCTCAGTTGGGAAAGTGGCGCTGAGGTACTAAGGGCTGGTTTTGGCAAGTTACTTGGCTTTCTGAAATGACAGTGACCTGTAAACAAGAAGCTGTGGGTCCATCTTTATTAGGAAGTGACCTGAGCCATGCTACCTAGGCTTTCGTTATTGTTGTTGTTGTTGTTACAGAGAAGATGAAGGATCCGGCATCATGTAGGACCAAGACAGGATTATATATTAAGGAGGACACTTTGTCCTCTTTGTCCCATCCATGTCATGGAGCACATGATAATTATGCTTACTGGGGGACATGCTTCCCTGTTAATGCTAAACTTGTCTTCTCCAGAATTTCCATTCATGTTTGATCATTCTGCTTGCCTCTGCAAGGGGAAATTGGAGTGGAGCTGGGGCAGACCCCAGGACCTGATGGGCTGGAACGCAGGGCCAGGTGCATAGCACACAATTTCTCAGGGCACCAGGGCTGACTCACACCGGACAGCATATTGCCTCTGCTTTCCTGTGGGACCTCAGTATGGCAGTCCCGGCACGCACTGGGTGAGAGGACACAGAGGGAGATAGATGGCCAGGGGCCTCCGCATGCTCACAGGGTGAAGTGTATGTCCTCCAGAGGCCTACTGTCTGTGAGGTGAAAGGTGACTGTCAGGGTGCTAAGGATTGGGTGGTGTGGCAATTGGAGGTGGATTTGAGTCCTTGACCTTTGGAGCCCAGACACTGATTCAGCAGTAAAATAAAATGACTGTTTATTAATGGCAGTTTAAGCCAGGACTGTTGGCCTCTGCCCTTTCATATGTCCCATAAATTTAACATGGTCTGATGTACTGTGGAACAGAATAGTAATAAACAAGGCACATGGTGGTATGGATTTTAAGATTTTTTTTTCTGACTGTTTTTTCTTTGCCGTATTTTGGATAATCTGAGAATAAGTGAGAGAGAGAGAACTTGGTAGATTTTTCTTATGATTGTTTCAAATGCACATATTGTTCATTACTCCTTGACATCACCTGCTTGACCTGGGGTGCTTCACTCATGAAGGTCAATCTGTGACTATACAGCTTCTCTAATTTCATTTCTTATCAGAGGCATACAAATAATCTCGCTTATAGGAAAAGGCCATTTTCCCTTCATTATAACAAGGGATTGAGGGTTGTGTAACATCTTGAATAATTTTTGCCCCATGTTTATAGAACTACGGTGCTGAGGCATTACATTAATGCTGTGATTAGATGTAAAGACGAACAAGAGAAGGTGTCTCCCGTCGTCACTTGTACACATTACCTGACTCTTCTGATCTATACCAAGATTGCCCGAGGGAGGAACTGTGTCAGTGCTCTCTGTCCAAGGTTTTGGCCTCCCTTAGTGGAGATGGCTGTTCAGAACCCAGAGAACCACCTCCTGGCCAAATGATAGGAATGCAGCTGGTCACTGTCCAAAAAGGGTACTCTGGGTGTTGACAGGAGTGGGCGGCCTGTCTGTGCCTCACAGACCTTTCTGTCACACCCTTACCATAATTTCTAATGATATATTTATGTGGGGGTTTTTTCCTAGTGTTTGTCTCCCCAAGTCCCTGAAGCTTCTAATATACCAGTTAGTCTGCTTCCAGCACATGGGGCAAAGTAGGTGCTCAATAAATACTGAGTAAATAAGTGAACTTCTCTGGAGATAGTTTGGCAGTGTATATGACAACATATAGCCATTAAAATGAGGCAGGGAAGGCATTTTTAATAACATGAGAAGTATTGAGGAAACCCTAAGTAGATAGTCAATTTGAAGCCTATTACCCTTTCCCATGCCCATTACGACATCTCCAACACCTAGGATATGATCACATCTTAAAATTGCTTGTGGGGCGCCTGGGTGGCTCCGTTGGTTGAGCGACTGCCTTCGGCTCAGGTCATGATCCTGGAGTCTCGGGATCGAGTCCCACATCAGGCTCCCTGCTCAGCAGGGGGTCTGCTTCTCCCTCTGACCCTCCCCCCTCTCATGTGCTCTCTCTCTCTCTCTCTCATTCTCTCTCTCAAATAAATAAATAAAAATCTTAAAAAAAAATTGCTTGTGTTTTCTTTTTCTTTCTTATTGACATAAAATAGTGTCTTACAATAGTAATTGTCCCCTTTGATTCAATTAAATATAGCATGTTAAAAGAAATAGATTAGGTAAACTGTAAAAAAAAGATAATGCATGCAAATTAAAGAATGGTCAACAGAAAGGACACACCTTGTAATGATGCTTTCTTTTGGTTCGTGAGGTCAGGATGCATTTTCTTCTTTTCTCTCTTAACTTCTTGTCCTTTTTCTTTCTCCTCTTCCTTTTTCTTTCATTTCCAGTTTGTTTAGGTTTTCTAAATTTTGTACCATGCACAGGAATTATCTTTTTGAGTGATGGAAATCAGCTGAAAATCACTTTACAGGAAGTGATGATTGTATTTGTTTTAGTGAGCACAGAGCAAAGATGTCTGAGCACACTGAGTTCAGAGGGGTTGTGAGCTTGTGCCTGTGTGTCCTAGCCCCACCCTAACCCCCCAAATAGGTTTGCCCTCCTTGATGAGTTCGATTCTGCCTGTGTTACATGAAGTAATTACACCATTTTCTCTCACCAGGGAAGTAACTGGGCCACCTTCCTAATGTAGGCAAGACATGCCTCCTGGTAGTGAGCCCAGGAGGCGAAAGCTGTTGCCTCCACTCCCCAGCAAAGGGAAAGGTGTGTGAGGTCCCCCTGGGGATACTGTGTAAAATGCTTTTAATTGCCCTCTAGGGGATCTGCCCTTGACTGTAGATAATCCTACACCATACCATTTGTGGTTATCTTGCCTATGGATTATTAAATAACTTTGCATCTTACTTATTATGGGTACATATAGGAAGACTTTAAGCTACTGATAGGTGAAACTATTAACCTAGTATATCTTATGTGGAACTTATATTCTTAGAACTCTATCTACAACCTATATTTCATCATTTAATACTAGAATGTATGCAAGGTTTGCATTACATAAACTGCAATATGAGCATCCCCTGGATTAATTCTTGCATTAGATATAGTTCACAAGAATAAAAAGTGTTATGGGATGGAAGAGAAGGGACAACTCTCCCTTATGGAAGAATTCCAGTTATTACATGTAGACGAAATGAGGAAAATAGAAATTCCTCATTAGAATACCATAATAATCACTGCTGTAGGTAAGAGGTGCTGAAATTAGTTGGTGAAAGTTAAGGAGAAACAGGATATTTGAATAGTCTGAAAGTATCTCCCCCCAAGATAAATATTTATGATTACAAAGAGAAAATAATAACTTTACAGTTAGAGAAAACTGGCAGACATCAAGTGCTCAAGGTTAATATCAGCAGTAATAAACATATTCTCATATTGTATTCCTGGATAGGATGCTATGGGAGGGAAGATCACCTCTGTGGTATTCTTCCCTATATGCATAATCTTAGTCTAATCATGATAAGACAACACACAAACCCAAGTCAAAGAACATTCTACCAAATACCTGACCAATACTTTTCAAAAGTGTCAAGGCCCTGAAAGACAAGGAAAGATTGAGGGCCTGTCACAGATGGAGGAGACTAACGAGATGGGACAAGTAAATGAAAGCTGGGCTCCTATATTAGATCCTGGCAGAGAAATAGGACATTAATGAGGAAAATTGGTGAAATCTGAAAAACGTCTGTAATGTATTATACCAGTGTTACTTTCTTAGTTTTGATAAATGTCCTATAGTTTTCAGATTATAACACTAAGGGAAGTGGGGTTAACAGTATATAGGAACTCTGAAGTATTTTTGCATCTCTTCTGTAAGTCTAAAATTATCTCAAAGTAAGAAGCTAAAAAAATTCATTGTGGATATTTATACCCTTGAAGTGAACATACAACTTTGCTAATGTTTATTGTCTTGCTTGATCCTCTGCATTAATGGGTGGAAGCACAGCCTATATGAAGTCCAAAATCATAGATATTGGTTTACAGTGGACTTTAAAATACAGTGTATGTAAATTTTTTCTCTTCAAATTTGCCTTGTGATTAACCTAACAGAATATGAGGTGAGACCAAAGAGGTTGGATGCCTAAAAAAATTCGTAAAACTGATAACCCATTTTATGGGAAATGAAAGTTCTGTTTCTAAAAGGATAGCTTGATTTTGGTGATGATTTTTTGCTAGTGGGAAGCAGAGATTCAGAACAAACAAGAGGATGGATTTGTTGTTGTTGCTGTTGTTGCTCTGAGGATGGATTTTGAGCACAGCAGCTGCCCCTTGCAGTTGGAGGTCTGTGAGGCACATGGCCGCCACAGAAGGTGGCAGTTGGTTATAAGCAAGTCTACATAGATTCTTTATTTTTTTTCTGATTTACCATTTAAAATTTTATTATTTACCAGATTTTATATTCTTAATGAGGAGAGTCATCTTTTTTAGTCCCAGTATCTTAGATACTCAATACTTAGGTAGGTGCTCAATAAATGTTTGAACAAAGCTTTTGCTGTAAACTAATATGTTACTACGGCAGGAACCTCCTGTAGTCACAACGGCTTCACATAAAAGAGCAGGTATTTCAGTTACTGTTGTAAGCCTGTGAGTAGAATTTTTTGTTGAAATTGGCATTATAAGACTCAGCCCAAAAGTCTGCACTGAATTCTTAAGTTGGTGTTTGCTCAGGGTAGCTCCCTAACTCCTTCACAGCGGTCAGCTCAGGGACAGGACTTTGCCTCAGTTCCTGCACTGTTTGCCTCTTGCCTGAGCACATCTTCCACACCAGCCTTGACACACTGCCCTGCTCTTCTGCAGAGCATAGCAGATCCTTTTTTTTTTTTTTTTTTAAAGATTTTATTTATTTGACAGAGAGAGTCAACACAGAGAGAGGGGGAACACAAGCAGGGGGAGTGGGAGAGGGAGAAGGAGAAGCAGGCTTCCCGCGGAGCAGGGAGTCCAATGCGGGGCTCGATCCCAGGACCCCGGGATCATGACCTGAGCCGAAGGCAGACACTTAACGACTGAGCCACCCAGGTGCCCAGAGCATAGCAGATCCTTTACCATCAGACTCTGTTTGTTGTTTCCTGTCGAGCATCCTCACCTTTCTTCTCTTTCTGAGAAATTCGTATTCATCTTCAGAACTCAGGTCAGCAAGTGTTTCCTCTGGGAACTCGACCCTGATCACAGGACTCCATAGTTCTTTAGTATAACATTTACCACGGTGTTTCTATTTAAATGAATTAAATTCATTCATTAATTTACTCATTTTATTCATCTGATATTGACTGCCTGTTACAGGCTGGATACTTGTGAGGAACTACAGAGACAGCAGTAAAAGCACAGACGGGGTTCCTGACTTTATGGGCCTCCATTTTAGCAGGGCACGCAGACATAGCTAATTAAGTAATTATGGTTGTGAGAAGATGATCTGGGTACCTATTTTCATGGCTAGATTATGAGTTCTTTGAGGGCATGGGTTTTGTCTCCCTTATTTTTATAGCCCTAGTGTGTAGAACAGCAATCTGACAGCTAGTAGGTGCTCAATAAATGTAGAAACGAACTGAGCACTTAATGTACCTATTTTCACATGATTATATGGCTGATCACTTAACGCTCAGCTGCCTCCCAAATTTTTATTTATCATCTATGAACTGAGCTAATCAAAGGAAGACTTACTGATTTTTCTCTTTGATGTATTGGAAGTGCTGCTTCTTTCTTCTTACACATGGTGAGGGTGACATATGTGACAGGATTCAAGCAACACAAACCAGCAGGATGGGCTCTTCTTGACCTTTCTATCTCATACGACTACCTCCAGGTCAAGCCCAGGAGGGGGCATTGGGTTCTTGGAACTAAGGTCACATGACTGTACCCTGGCTGCTAGTGAGACTGGAACCCAAGGCTTTATTTGTATTTGCATTTTCTGTTGTGGAGGTGCTCCAATTCCCACAGGACAAAAAATAAGGAATTCCCTAAAAAAGAGTTTCAGTGCCGGTCAGCAAAATAGAATTGTAAATGTATACCAATCACTGAAATGCAATTGGTTGATTGTTCGTAAATTCCAGCTATTTTGTGTTAAAGCTGATAGAAAATTTGGACAGAGTAAATGCTTCTGCCCGTTTGTATCACAGTGTATTTTAAATGTGTGTCAAGTTGTTTGTAAATCGCATTTTTCTTTTTAACCCTATCTCCAGTGTGATCAGGTCTGTGACCAGATGTTTGTAATTTTCCCAGAACAGTATCTTTTACAGAAAACAGCGTGGTGGAATGGGATTTGGGAAAGAGTCTCTGCTTGAGTACAGAAATTACATCTTAGGAATCAGGGAATTTTAGTCAATCATTTAGTCATTCAGCAAAATTTACTGGATGTCCAGTGTCCATTGTGGTTGCTGCATAACTTGGATTACTTAGTAAGTTTTTCTAAGACATTTTATATCTTCTTTCTATGAAAGAATACAGTTGGCACATGAAGTCATTGGGGAAAACAAGAATTATAAAAGTGTTAGTATTTCTAGCCAAACCCAAGGTTTGTGGTAATTAAATAAATGGATGACATTTGCTCTGGTAGTATTCTGGACATATTTTCTCAAGCCGTAGATGAACTATATGATCAGCTACACTATGATCAGCTACACTTTGTTCTACAAATCCCTATTAGAGGCCCACCTTGTATCTAGTTTTGTGCCCTGCTCAAAAGAAATACAAAGATGAATAAGTTGGAGAGCCTTCCTTTACAAAGCAGGTCTCCTGATTGAAGGGACAAACAGGTGGGCTTTGAAGTGATACAGACTTGAGAAACTGTCATTCCCGCCATTTCTTAGAGCCTATTCCATCCTTGCAATATGGGGTTATCGATACCTAACTCATTGGATTCATCAGGGCAGTGTATGTACAATGCCTAGTTCAGTTCCTTGTACAGTTAGCATCCCTGTTGTCATTGTCACTTAGAGGCCAGAGGGCTTGGATTTCACAGAGGGAAATCATGTTTCAATTTTATAATTATATGACTAATTGGAGAATATGATAAAGTCCCCCATTGACGCAATGAACCATTTTTACTTACTTTTGCATTTCTGTGTTTGCTGCAGCCTAGGAGGAGGTCCGTTAAACCAGAAGGCCTCGTTATCATTTTAGGCAAGGGATAGTGAATGAGGAGGCTGGCTTTCAGGTAGCTGCCTGCACTGTCTTCAGCTTGAAGGTTTGGGGAGCTCAGAATAGGAGGGAGCCCAGAGAACCCTAAGCCCTTTGACAGTATAGTCCTTCTGAGGGGGGCTTCACTATTTGCCATGAAATAAAATCCCCATTCACTAGGCTCATGCAAAAAGAGGTACAAAAATTCTTTGTGAAGTGTCGTAAATAGTTCTTTGGAGATCATCCTTACTCCTGTTTTCACTCATGATCATGGACAATTGAAATTCACCTACAGTTCAAACGAGGTAAGATATTTGGTGGCACCCTTGCATAGAGGTAGGTCTCTGTACAATGTAGGGTCCTTAGTCCCAGAAGTGCTGATTTACTCCTCAGCCAAGAGATTATTCACATTTTTAGAACATACCAAGTCTCTTAGGACCTGAAAAACTATCATTTTTATTTGTCCATTAAGATGAATAATAGCCTAGAGGAATAACATTTCTTCAGATGATCATCCTCCCCAAAAAGTAGGGTTTGTGTATGTCCATCCAGCCTGTGGTATGCCTGGGTTGTTGGTGAGACTGTTATGAAGAGCAGCAGGGGAGGTCCTAATGCTGTTCTGCTGAGGATGTGGTATGGGTGCTTTCTGCATCGAGGGAGGTGTGGTTGCAGGGCAGATGTGTCTCCTACATGGTCAAGAATATCTGAAGGATCTGGCCTTGGTCCCAGGGCTGTGAGGCACATTGTGCCTCATGAGGGAAGTGGACTTGTTTTTGAACAGCTGCAGTAGTTAATTTGTGAAGTGGACGACACCCTTAGCTTACCAGAGGGGCAAACCTCACCTCCCAGGACAGGTCTTGGCAGCCCTTTGCAATCCACTGCTTCATCTTTCCCACAGGATTCCAAATCCAAGGCTATTGTCTGGAGAGAAGGCCTTCTGGCTGCCTCATGTGCTGCCTCATCAGTCAGCAGGGTGGGTGGGCAGGCTTGGAGGAGTTCCAATTTGCTGACCGGCACTGAAGCTCTTTTTTAGGGAATTCCTAGACCCTGAGTGGGTCCTTCCTGAAGCTGCATGTTTGTTCAACAGAAAGCGTTCCAGGATGGAAGGTGGGGTGGAATAGGACTGTGTTGGCTGCGAGCCTCATTTCCACAAGTGCTTCGCCCACTGTGCAGATCTTTGGTAGACTCTATATTGGCTGTTAGTCACTTAGTGACTTGCAGGTCTGGGGATTGAAGGGAGGGTCAACCAGATCTTCAGTAATGACATGGAACTGGTGGAGTGCTTTGAGTCTTTGTGATAATGGAAGCTGCTGGGTTGAATAAAAGATAAAGGAAGAGGATTCAGCACAGGAGGGCAGCAGGCTAGGAAGCAGGGTCATGAACTAAGACAAGGAATACCATGGTTGTCCAATAGGACATAATTAGGAAGTTAATGCTAAAGGTAGTTAAAGTTAAGTTCAATGCTAGAAAGGTCATCAGAAATCTTCTATTTAGTTTCCTCATGTTTTTCAGGTACGAAAAACCAAGGCCCAGAGTTTAAAGTCATGCAACCACCTTTTAGCAGACCTGATGCTAGAAACATTGGCTGTTCTGAACTGTGGCAAATCATCATCCTCGGTTTATCCTTGGGCGGGTGGGCCCAGTGATGCCCAATGATACCTCTTGTGGGTTTGTTGTGAAGCTTAAATGGGACAGTGCATAGGAAGCCCCTTGCCTAGTTATAAATGTGAGTGATAGTGAATGGTTGCCATGTTCACCAGCCAGAACAGGAGGCAGCCCTGGGCCTCTTCACGTTCTTGCATTTTTTTCAAGTTTTGTGAAGGGGATCATCCTAGCACCATCACCTTTGTTCCCAGTTTTCTTTCCCATAATAACAATGACTTCGTCTTTAGTGATTTGCGGTTCCACCTTCATTCACGGGTCCATTATCTTACGTGATGCCTGAGGTCAGCAGGGCTCATTATCACACCCTGCTGTAGAGATAAATAATGAAAACAGACCTCATCCAAGAACCACTGTGTCAATTATATAGCGGCTTAGGGAAAGGTCGGCGTGTGTACTTCAGATTTCTCTGTTTCTTGGTACAATACTGACTGGTACCTGTATCTAGTGAAATAGGAATTCATTCATTCACTCACTTATTTAACAAAATTTTATTTTCTATTTGCGAAAAAATGTAATTGCTATAGCAAAAAAGCCATACTGCATGTTATTGCTGAAACAACATGAACTGCACAAGATTTATAATAAAAGGTAAAAAACAAATTTTTATAATAGAAGGTATCATTAATAATCATAGGACACACTTACATGTTGCTCTCTATGCCACACACTATTCCTGGTGATTTTTATGTATGTTATTTGAGTTAATTCACGTAGCAACCTTATGAGACAGATACTATTTCTGACTCCTCTTTATAGGTAAGTGAGCTGAAGCACAGAGAGATTGAGGGACTTGTCCAACGTTGCCAAACCAGTAAGTGGTATAGCCGTGCATCAAATCCAGGTACTCTGGCAGCAGTACCCACTCTTAAACACTTCGCTACGCTGCCTCTGGAATCAACTGCTGCATCAGAAAGATGAGGGCAGATGATTGTGAATGAGAAATGGCTCATAGCTTGAGTTTCCATAGTTCACATCTTGGTGTGGTAGGGAGAGATCAGGCCAAGATCTGATCAAGATCTGGAAATCAGAAAAGTATTTTAAGAAATGGATTTGTGGGGTGCCTGCCTGGCTCAGTCAGAAGAGCACGTGACTCTTGATTTGGGGGTCATAAGTTTAAGCCCCACATTGGATGTAGAGATTACTTAAATGAACAAATAAATAAAAACTTATTTAACTTAAACTTAAAAAAGAAATAAATGTATTTGCATAAATCGATTCTTTCTCTCTCAAGTATACCTGCCATAATTCACAAGCTTTGTGTAAAACTTCAAGGCAAAAGTAAGAGGCTGACAACTACCAGTTTTTTCTACTTTTGAATGGTGGCCTGATTACATCTCTTAATTTGTGAATAGTGATCTGATGGATTGATATAGTTCAAAGCACATGGATTTGTGCTCCCATTACAGTGGCCTGGATTGTGGCCTGTATATTTCAAGAGTCCTTTTTGCTCAATTTATTGTAAGTAATTTTTTGTGTGTTTCCTTTTATCTACCTTTCTTACTATATGTTTTACAACAGGGCACATGTTGTAAAACACCAGGCTGTGTTGGTAGATGACATTCATCTACTGAGGAAGAGAGGCCCTGGGAAATAAAAGGCTTTCCCAATTCTGTGGCTCACCTTTTGTTGAAGTATTGTTATTGGTAGTCGTGGAGGCTTGGCTTTCCAGACGTTCAAGAGTCCTGAGCCCGCACTGAGCCCTGAACACTCGCTTGTCACCTGAGACCCTTTAGGGCTGGTCCTGCCCTCCCTCAGTAGCCTCTTCTCCACTTAGTCTCTTTCCTACCTCCTAGCCCAGCCCAGGCCAGCCCAGCCCTGACCATGGTGGGCACTCAATGGTGGAAACAGGCTCCTTCATGCTCCCCCACTCTCAGGCACTGAGTCTATGTTGGAACCTCCACCCCTGTCTGGGCACTCACCGTTAGGAGCCAGCTTGGTGCCGTCTTTTTTGGGAGTCTCACCTGGTTCTGTCAACCCACAACCACTGTGCTCCTGTCTGCCTCGCCATCTGGGACATGGAAGCTGATGCCATTGGACGTTGCCTGTGCAGGTCTCTTTCAGATCATTCTTCCTGCCTGAGGGGCTTTTAAAACTGCATCTCCTCTTGGTGCCCTGGATCCCTTCTCATGTTTTCTTCGTCCCTCATCTCTTATGGGTTCTGAGTCTTTATTATTCCATGGTGGGCACTTGTCCCTATGGACAGGCCTCAGGTCTAATACAGTCAACTTTTGAATAACCCGTACTTCTGTATGTTGCATGTTGAGACACCTCAACTGCCTTTGGTATGCCAGGTTCAAAGTGTTGAGCAGCAGCTAGTGAACAAACATTTTGAGATACGGTTGGCTGGCACTATCTCTCAGATGTAGTTTGGTTCCAGAAGCGTACATCCACGGGCCAGGCACCGTGCCAGAGACAGAGTGCTGGCCTGTCACTTTAGCTCCCACTCTTAGGGGCTTTCAGCTCAGTCCTGCCACCTTTAGACCTGAACAGTTGGGTTTCAAAACCAGACAATAGAAATTCTGTATAAATGAAAGCAAAGATTTTTTAATTCTATGGTGGCTAGATTGTATGACATAGAAAACTGCTTCGGGTACTTTTGTCACCAACAATAAAAACTTAGAGTTAAAGGCTTCAGTTGGAATGTACTTTATGAGCTTTGTAAATTACCTTAGGGCTATATTTATAGAATCATTAAGAGTCTAAAGGGGTCCCTTAAATTTTTCAGTTATACTTTGCTGCATTTTATTGGGGGAAATTATGTGCTATAATGATATTTGGAAATCCACGTAAGTTTTAGGACAAGGACCTCTGTATATAGACATATATAACACAGATTCATGTTCTTTGATGTTCATTCAGTCTTTTTGTCCTTTTACAACATCTTGTACAATATAAGTGATGATCCAAGTTGGAAAGCAGTTAGCATGGAAGTCATTAAGCCAGAGTTTTAGATCGTGGTTTGGCCCGAACTTAGTTTCAGATATAATATTATATATCTGGGAGCTTTTAAGTTCTTCACATGAATCATATAATTTCATCCTTAAGATATCCCCACGAGGTAGCATGTGAACTCTGACCCGGAGAAGATAAGTAACTTGCCCAAGATCAGAAGATAAGTAACTTGCCCAACTTAGTTTCAGATATAATATTATATATCTGGGAGCTTTTAAGTTCTTCACATGAATCATATAATTTCATCCTTAAAATATCCCCACGAGGTAGCATGTGAACTCTGATCTGGAGAAGATAAGTAACTTGCCCAAGTAAACAAATCAGTGGTGGCACCAGGATTTGAACCCAGGTGGTCCGATTCGAGTTCCACCATGTTATAGCTCCTCCTTTCTGTGGGCCTGAAATTTCTCATCTCTAAAATAAGGGAGTTGGATTACATAATTTCTAGTGTTTCTTCTAGCCCTAACATTCTCTGTTCTCAGCTGGTAGAAGACCGGACACACACTCCTGTGCACATGTTCACACAGGTCCCCCACACACAGAAGTCAGCTGAATGGTCTGGTTGAAATGCCTGCATAAATACTGTGTCTGATGCCCTGGATGAGGACAGACTCTTTATGCCATTCTGCATGCATCTTCAGAGGAGAAGCAACTGTTTGTCCCTTGCTAGTTGGCTCCCACACTTGTGATTTATAATGGAAAAAGTGCCACAATATTGAGAACCTTTTTTAAAGAGGGGAGGTTCTTGAGACACAGTCTAGCAGAGCACAGAATGTCTTTTTAACACCTTAATTCTTCACAAAAATAAGGAACATGGGTCTTAATTGAAGATAAAGTTAACAAAAGCGTATTTGAGCTCCAATGTTTATTCTGCTAGAGACATCTAAGCAAAATGTTGCTCAGGCTTTGGAACCCAAGTGCAGAGCTTCCTTGCATGGCTTATAGAACACAGCAGTCCCCATTCAGCTGTGACTCTTCACTTCCTGAGCTTTGCAGAGGGTAACAGCTAACTATGGAATACTTACTTTAGAATACTCTGGACAGCATAGAAAATGTTAGTTTTTGCTGGTGTTGGAAGGCACCTCAATCCTCTGTGTCCCAAATGTACAAGGAACTCAGTGCAGCCTGGCAGATGCTTGAGTTGGCAGGATGTCCTCATCAGAGCGGCTACTGAGTGTGGTGACAGGATGGGGAAGCTCCCCTAAGTAGCCTTCCTCCACCTTATACAGAGAAAAACATACCAGGGTTACTGAGCAAAATAATCATTGAATATTTTAGTAGGAGCAGAGATTATCTTTCTGCATTTAGTACCACAGATTCACTTTGTAAAATCTCTGTAGAATGGGATAGCTGTGCAGGATGGAATAGTCAAGTTGCCTTTCAGGCCCTTGCTGTCTGTGTTTGTGTGTGCGTATGTGTGTGTTGGGGGGGCATGGTGTTTGTGGGCATGCGTTTCTGAGTGCATGTATGAGGGTACTTTTGTTTGTCTTGACACTTCCTTCCGGATCATTTGTGTCCTGGGGAGAAGCAGTAGATGGGTGGGGGAAGTTGTGTGGAATTTAGGAAGCCAACCTGGGTTTTGTCCCACTCTCCTCCAATCTGTAGATGCCGCAGCATGGTCACCATTGCTGCAAACCCCCCTCTTCCTGCCGCTCTACCTCTGACCTACACACCATAGCTTGGTGTGGGCCCGGAGGCCCAGAGCCCAGGGCAGGGGAGACTGAGCATGTGAGGAATTGCTTTCTGGCTTTTCCTCAGGTGACCATCTGCTCAGTGAAGCTTTCTGAGCATCAGCTTTTTCAAGGTAATGTGCAAAAAGCCTCTAATACAGGACCTGGTGTACGTAGTTGTTGACCAGATGCTACGTGATTGAATAAATAACAGTGGGGATAAAGCGAAAGTTAAGGGCATCTGATGTTTGGTGACACTAAGGTTGGAAAGGTGACTGTTTTAATTTTGGTTAGTCTGAGGGGGAAGTTGAAGAATAGGGAAGCTGACACTTGTCCAAGGCTGTGGAGAAACCAGTACAGGTATTCGACAGGTACAAGAAAACAGTGATTAACTGAAAGAAGTGCAGAAGAGAGTGAGTGTGGGCACCCATGGACTCAGCCCTCCCAGTTCCAGAAGCAACTCAAGTCACAGCTCAATGGGAAATGTAGTGAATGGGTTTTCTCCTAAGTCTCCTTAAAACCAGAAACTTTCTTCCCTAAAGGCCCCAAATTGTCGGAGTTTTAGACAAGTGGCAACTCACTATGATTACCCCAATATTAATGAGATAAAACAAAGGCTCTGGACAGCAATAATACTACAGACGTTTGCTTATCAATCCTCAGTAGCAGGTTGAATTATGCCCAGCCAGTGAAAACTGCTGGGATTAACCATGGGGCTCACTCAGCAACCTGGGCTGCTCCTAAAAACTCCAGAGACACACTCCTTTCCCAGCATCACCTTTGAACTTCTGGGTAGTGGAGATCACATTACCAAGATTAATTGGGGTTATTCGCCATGTGTGCACCTGAAGAATTGTGGAAAGTCCTATTCATGGGGTTCCTCCTCACATGTCTTTTATCGCATAGGAAACCTGTGATCATTGACATTTTGTCATTTTGGTGTAGAATTTGTGTTTAATTTTCTCTGTGTGAAAAAATACATACTTAAATTATCCTCTTGTGTTTATTGCCTCCTCATTTGGACATGTAGTGGAGAGGGGGTGAGCATAGTAGTTTGTATGATTTACACAGCTTTAATAGCTTAAATTAGCAAAGACAAATGGGCCCTTTTGATTCAATGTGAAACCAATGGAGTGAGGCATGTGCCACTTTTTTTTTTTACATCTTTCTCTTTAACTTGTATGTCTGTGTGGATAGTCTGGTGAAAGCATAGATTTCAGGTCCAAGTTTGAAAGAAACAAAACTGAAGCCCAGAGTGTACTTCTCTCTTCCCCTCCCCCTGTGCTTTGGATTCAATTTAAGGCCAAGCAATTACTAATTACCTGCTCTGCCAGCTGCTGGGGATGCAGAGACGTGATGTGTTGTGGGCTGGGGAGGTCTCACCAGTGGGTGAGACAGACAAATAGACAAACAATGACAGCAACCTGACGAGCACTGTACTGGAGGGATGTGCTGGTTGCCATGGGAACGCAGAAAGAGACAGCAGTATTTTATTGTAGTGGGAATGGAGTGGTTGGGGAAGGCTTTACAGACATGGCACTTTTTTTTCCCCTGAAAGGTCAGTAAGCGTTTGTCGGGTAAGGGGTGGGAAGACAAGTCATTCTAGGCAGGAGAAATAGTGTGCACCAAAGCACAATGATGGGAAACCGTGGTGTGCTTGAGAACATCTTTGTGTTTTGGTGTGTCTGGCTTCCAGGGTGATATGTAGAGGAGCTGGGAAATAGGTTTGTAAAAGTGGTCCGGAGCACTTTAGGAAGAAGAGTCTTATACGCCTAGCTAGTATGGACTATATTTTGAAGGTTATGGGAATCTATTGAAGAATTTTATTTATTTGTTTGTTTTTTAATATGTTCCGTCAGGCAATATATAATACATCATTAGTTTTTGATGTAGTGTTTCAGTGATTCATTAGTTGTGTATAACACCCAGCGCTCATCACACATGAGCCCTCCTTTATACCCATCACCCGGTTACCCCATCCCCCCACCATCCTCCCTTCCGTAGCTGTCAGTTTGTTTCCCGGAGTCCAGAGTCTTCCATGGTTTGTCTTCCTCTCTGATTTCTTCCCATTCAGTTTTCCCTCCCTTTCCCTGTGGCCCTCTGCACTATTCCTTATGTTCCACATATGAGTGAAATCATATGATAATTGTCTTTCTCTGCTTGACTTATTTCACTTAGCATAATCCCCTCCAGTTCCATCCATGTCGATGCAAACGGTGGATATTCATCCTTTCTGATGGCTGAGTAATATTCCATTGTATATATGAAACACCTCTTCTTTACCCATTCTTCTGTTGAAGGGCATCTTGACTCCAATAGTTTGGCTATTGTGGACATTGCTGCTATGAACATTAGGGTACATGTGCCCCTTCTTTTCACTCTGTCTGTATCTTTGGGGTAAATACCTAGTAGTGCAATTGCTGGGTTGTAGAATAGCTCTATTTTTAACATCTTGAGGAACCTCTATACTGTTTTCCAAAGTAGCCTTACCAGCTTGCATTCCCGTCAACAGTATAATAGGGTTCCCCTTTCTCCACATCCTTGCCAACACTTGTTGTTTCCTGTCTTGTTAATTTTTGGCATTCTAACTGGTGTAAGGTGGTATCTCACTGTGGTTTTGATTTGTATTTCCCTGATGGCTAGTGATGTTGAACATTTTTTCATGTGTCTGGTAACCATTTGTATGTCTTCTTTGGAGAAGTGTCTGTTCATGTCTTCTGCCCATTTCTTGACTGGATTCTTTGTTTATTGGGTGTTGAGTTTGAGAAGTTCTTTATAGATCTTGGATACCAGCCCTTTATCTGTAATGTCACTTGCAAATATCTTCTCCCATTCAATGGGTTGCCTCTTAGTTTTGTTGGCTATTTCCTTTGCTGTGCAGAAGCTTTTTATCTTGATGAAGTCCCAAAAGTTCATTTTTGCTTTTGTTTCTCTTGCCTTTAGAGACATGTCTTGCAAGAAGTCGCTATGGCCAATGTCGAAGAGGTTACTGCCCTATGTTCTCCTCTAGGATTTTGATGGATTCCTGTCTCACATTGAGGTCTTCCATCCATTTTGAGTTTATCTTTGCATATGGTATAAGAAAATGGTCCAGCTTCATTCTTCTGCAGGTGGCTGTCCAATTTTCCCCGCACCATTTATTGAAGAGACTGTCTTTTTTCCATTGCATATTCTTTCCTGATTTGTCAAAGATTTGTCAAAGACCATAGAGTTGAGGGTCCATTTCAGGGTTTTCTATTCTGTTCCATTGATCTGCTTGTCTGTTTTTGTGCCAATACTTTGTTGTTTTGAGGATCACAGCTTTGTAATATAGCTTGAAGTCAGGCATTGTGATGCCCCCAGCTTTGGTTTTCTTTTTTCACAGTCCCCTGGCGATTTGGGGTCTTTTCTGGCTCCATATAAATTTTAGGATTGTTTGTTCCAGCTCTGTGAAAAATGTCGATAGTATTTTGATAGGGATTGCATTGAAAGTGTAGATTGCTCTGGGCAGCATAGACATTTTAATGATGATTATTCTTCTAATCCAAGAGCATGGAATGTTTTTCCATCTCTTTGTGTCTTCTTCAATTTCTTTCATAAGTGTTCTGTAGTTTCTAGAGTATAGATCCTTTACTTTGGTTAGGTTTATTCCTAGGTATCTTACGGTTTTTGGTGCTATTGTAAATGGAATCAATTCCTTGATTTTTCTTTCTTCAGTCACATTGTTAGTGTATAGAAATGCAACTGATTTCTGTGCATTGATTTTGTATCCTGCCATGTTGCTGAATTGCGTATGAGTTCTAGTAATTTGGGGGTAGAGTCTTCTGGGTTTTCCACACAAAGTATCATGTCATCTGCGAAGAGAGAGAGTTTGACTTCTTTGCCAATTTATTGAAGAATTTAAAGTAGAAGAGACACATGTTATTTATGATTTAGAAATAACTATTTACTTGATAGAATAAACTTTCCTTCATTCAGCAATTTTTTTTGAGAACCTATTTCATGCCAGATATTTTTGTAGGCCTCAGGGAAATAATATTAAATATTACCTTAAAAATTTCCTACGGGCACCTGGGTGGCTCAGTTGGTTAAGCGACTGCCTTCGGCTCAGGTCATGATCCAAGGGTCCTGGGATCGAGTCCCACATCGGGCTCCCTGCTCGGCGGGAGGCCTGCTTCTCCCTCTCCCACTCCCCTTGCTTGTGTTCCTGCTCTCGCTGTCTCTGTCTCTGTCAAATAAATAAATAAAATCTTTAAAAAAAAAAAAATTTCCTACATTCAGGCAAACTTAAATTCTAGTGATCAGAGGGTGTAAACAATACTAAAAGTTAATTGTAGGACTTATTAAAAGGTGTTAAGTGCTGTAGAAAATAAAAAGCAAGCAACATAGATAGGCAGTCTTGGACATGGCTCAGGAGGGTTACGTTTTAAATAGAGTGCTTTATTTTACTTGAATATACAGAAAAAATGTTTTGTATTTTTTTATGAATTTGTTTTTGGTGTATGTTTGAGGACTCAGGTTCTATGCCACATTTGTCTTTTAGTTTTATCCATTATTATTACTGTTTTATAAATTTGTGTACAGAAATAGTATTTAGGAAACCTCCTATACTGGCTGTGAAATGGCATTAAAACTCCACTTCATGTCCATTTAGTGTATTAACTCCTTCCAGTAATGTGGACAAATATGAGGAATTGGAGTTTGGGGATGAGAAAACTGAAGAATAACCTCAGGGGCCACCTGACTGACTCTTGATTTTAGCTCAGGTCGTGATCTTGGGGTCATGAGTTTGAGCCCCGTGTTGGGCTCCATGCTCAGCATGGGGTCTGCTTGAGTTTCTCTCCCTCTGCCCCTCCCCCAGTGCATGCTTTCTCTCTCTCTCTCTCTCATAAATAAATAAATAAGTAAACAAATAAATAAAATCTTTACCAAAAAAAAAAAAAAGGTTAACCTCAGAACCATATTGGAGGGTATGATTGGTTATTTAAGTGAGACCATTTTCTTCTGTCTCCATTAAGGACAGAACAAGATAGAATGGGGTTAGCTTCGGCAGGAATGTTGGAGCTGAAATGACAAGAAACATGAGTTTTCCATACTGATGTGGATGGCCTTGAGAGCTGGATGAATTGTTCTCATCATGTGCTTCTATACTTACGGAATCATTGATAGTACTGTGGTTATCAGTCCAGGTGATCTGGTCTCAACTGCAGCAATGGTGAACAAGTCCTTGGAGTAGGTCATTGATGGTATTTGAGGGCGGTGCAGAAGGGTAGCCAGACAAAGGTTGAAAGTGATTGTAGTCTATGAAGGGAGACATGATTCCATGAAGGTTAGAGCAGAGGGATCATGGGAGGAGATTTGAGGACAGATGACCAAGAGCAACAGGGTGTCCAGAGCTCCTGGGTGCTGGGTCATCAGGTCATACCACACAAGTGGAACAAACTCCCAACTGGGCATGCCCTCAGGGAAGAATTGAGCAGAATGACAGATTAGTTGTTAATTGCAGGAGGTAAGAATTTTATCAACCAGTGTTCCATTGAAGAAGATGGATTTTAAGATCCTGGTCCAGGTTATTAATCAAATTGTTTTGAAGTTTCTTAAGTCTACCAGAAATAGTCTGTTTTTGGTTATTGGGTAGATAGGCAAAAAAATTCAGGAGTCCTTAATTTGCCCATGGTACTATAAAGAAATTCTTTATCAAAGGCCTGAAATGAGCATATTCAGGACAAAATATGTCTTGTCTTTGTGGAACTGGGGATTCTCACCCCGTCTCAGTTGTCAGAAGTAGGTCATTTTCTTTTCTTTTCTTCTTTTTTTTAATGCCAACTGTATTCTTTTTCTTTTTTAATTTTTATTTTATTATGTTATGTTAATCACCATACATTACATCATTAGTTTTTGATGTAGTGTTCCATGATTCATTGTTTGCATATAACACCCAGTGCTCCATTCAGTACGTGCCCTTTTTAATACCCATCACCAGGCTAACCCATCCCCCCACCCCCCTCCCCTCTAGAATCCTCAGTTTGTTTCTCAGAGTCCATAGTCTCTCATGGTTCGTCTCCCCTTCCGATTTCCCCCCCTTCATTTTTCCCTGCCTGTTATCTTCTTCTTCTTTAACATATATTGTATTATTTGTTTCAGAGGTACAGGTCTGTGATTCAACAGTCTTACACAATTCACAGCACTCACCATAGCACATACCCTCCCCAATGTCTATCACCCAGCCACCCCATCCCTCCCACCCCCCACCACTCCAGCAACCCTAAGTTTGTTTCCTGAGATTAAGAATTCCTCATATCAGTGAGATCATGTGATACACGTCTTTCTTTGATTGACTTATTTCACTCAGCATAATACCCTCAAGTTCCATCCACATCGTTACAAATGGCAAGATTTCATTCTTTTTGATGGCTGCATAATATTCCATTGTGTGTGTGTGTGTGTGTGTGTGTGTATATATATATATATATATATATATATATATATATATACATATATATATATATACCACATCTTTATCCATTCATCTGTTGATGGACATCTTGGCTCTTTCCACAGTTTGGCTATTGTGGACATTGCTGCTATAAACATCGGGTGCACATACCCCTTCGGATCCCTACATTTGTATCTTTGGGGTAAATACCCAGTAGTGCAATTGCTGGGTCGTACGGTAGCTCTATTTTCAACTTTTTGAGGAACCTCCCTACTGTTTTGCAGAGTGGCTGCACCAGCTTGCATTCCCACCAACAGTGTAGGAGGGTTCCCCTTTCTCCGCATCCCCGCCAACATCTGTCGTTTCCTGACTTGTTAATTTTAGCCATTCTGACTGGTGTCAGGTGGTAGCTCATTGAGGTTTTGATTTGGATTTCCCTGATGCCGAGCAATGTTGAGCACTTTTTCATGTGTCTGTTGGCCACTTGGATGTCTTCTTTGGAAAAATGTCTGTTCATGTCTTCTGCCCATTTCTTGATTGAATTCTTTGTTCTTTGGGTGTTGAGTTTGATAAGTTCTTTATAGATTTTGGATACTAGCCCTTTATCTGATATGTCATTTGCAAATATCTTCTCCCATTCTGTCGCTTGTCTTTTGGTTTTGTTGACTGTTTCTTTTGCTGTGTAAAAACTTTTTATCTTGATGAAGTCCCAATAGTTCATTTCTGTCCTTGCTTCCCTTGCCTTTGGCAATGTTTGTAGGAAGAAGTTGCTGCGGCTGAGGTCGAAGAGGTTGCTGCCTGTGTTCTCCTTTAGGATTTTGATGGACTCCTGTCTCACATTTAGGTCTTTCAACCATTTGGAGTCTATTTTTGTGTGTGGTGTGAGGAAATGGTCCACTTTCATTCTTCTGCATGTGGCTGTCCAATTTTCCCAACACCATTTGTTGAAGAGACTGTCTTTTTTCCATTGGACATTCTTTCCTGCTTTGTCGAAGATTAGGTGACCATAGAGTTGAGGGTCCATTTCTGGGCTCTCTGAGTCGATCCCATTTTCAACTGCACCCCAAACCACAGGATAGCTAGGAGTAAATCTAACCAAAGAGGCAAAGAATCTGTACTCAGAAAACTATAAAATACTCATGAAAGAAATTGGGGAATGCACAAAGAAATGGAGAAACGTTCCATGCTCATGGATTGGAAGAACAAATATTGTGAAGATGTCAATGCTACCTAGAGCAATCTACACATTTAATGCAATCCCTATCAAAATGCCATCAACTTTTTAAAAAGAACTGGAACAAATAACCCTAAAATTTGTATAGAACCAGAAAAGACCCCAAATAGCCAGAGGAATATTGAAAAAGAAAAGCAAAAGCTGGTGGCATCACAATTCCGGTCATTTTCTCCAATAAAGCAGTAACCATGGATGGAAGTAGGAAGTAGGGCTGCAGGTTTCTGCATCTCTCCTGTCCAAGGCAGGATTGGTCTTGGATCAGTGAGAGCCTCCTGCTAAGAGCCAAGAGAGTTTCCCCACTAGTTTTTCTCTCTCTAAAGTATGGCATTTGAGGGAGGACATGGCAATGGCTTTTCACCCACACTGATCCCTGCTTTGAATTTGATTAGTTGTGGAAACCAAAGGCCCTTACTTTACGTATCTGAAGATCTTCCTCTGGACGTGAAAGGATAGCTCTGTCTACCAACCCTGAGCATCTCTAGGGCCATGTGTGTGTGTTGTGAAGGAGCTTTGAGACTTGGCCAGATACAGCACCATCATGGATAGGAGGTCATCAGCTTATCCTAGGGGACAGCAGGGCTGAATAAGGCCTGAAGTGGGAAGTTTATTTGAGGGGCCAAATAAGGGCTTTCAAGGAACTAATAGGGGAATTAGAAAAAACAAAATGTAGCAAACCGTCTTTGATTGGGGCAAGGGACATTTCTCCTTACAGTAGAGTATCCCACTAATCGTTAAAAAAGGATAAAGATCCCATCTCAAAATTCCAGTGTGGGTTGGCTAAAGGAGGAAGGGAACACAAGAGTTTATATAGCTATCTCCCTGTTGTACTTTTAGGTTAGCAAGGTTGGATTTGTGGGGGTCTCAGAAGGTGTAAGTTTTCAGGGAAGGGAAATTTCTTCAAGGGTATGTGACAGTTGGAGGATCCCAGGCAGACAGCTTTGTCAGGCTCAAGAAAGTGAGGCAGTTTGTACCCAAATAGAAAATACCTAGCTGTGATCAACTTGAGGACAAGACTGGATCAGCAATAACGTGAATTGATAAATACCTACTTTACTCCCTGACTCCTATGAACTTGAATGTAAATATTAAAAAATAAAACAGGTGGGGAACTGAATGTCCACACCTAGTTCTCAGGGTGCTGGAAGGAGCTGTCTGTTTCCTGAACAAACAGTCCAATGCTTTAGCCAGACAATGGGCTTTCTCTCCAAAACACACAAGACTGCACTGAGAGAGAATATTGCGATTTAGGAATTAGGCCAGATGACTGGGAAGGGACAGATGGAAAAAGCCTAAATATTTATAACACTGAACACTGGAGAGAGAATAATTCCATAAATGAGGACCACAGGTAATCAAAAATTACTCTGGCTAATAATTTTAACTAATTCTTTACCTCAAAAAAATCTTACATAATTTGCTAGTAATATATTTGTATTTTATCTCCTTTTTGCCTCTTTTCCACCTCATTTTCTGTATATATATCCCTAGTGAGGATATTTGCTCAGTTAGAGAAAACTTTCTTCACTCAAAGGGATACCAGTAGTTAATTGTGTTTCCTATAAGAACCTCTGGACACGGGACGCCTGGGTAGCTCAGTCATTTAAGCATCTGCCTTCGGCTCAGGTCATGATCCCATGGTCCTGGGATTGAGCTCCGCATCAGGCTCCTTGGTCAGTGGGGAGCCTGCTTCACCCTCTGCCCCTCCCCCTGCTAGTTCTCTCTCTCTCTGACAAATAAATAAATAAAATCTTTACCAAAAAAAAAAGAACCTCTGGATGAAATTTTATTTCTGTTCATTGATTTATTTAACAAATATTTATTGAATACTTATGATATACCAGGCCCTGTTCCAGGCTGTGTTCCAGACCCTGTTCCAGACCCTGAGAATTCCTCAGTAAAACCAGGCAGACAGAAATCCCTACCTGCCTTCATGTAGTTTCTATTCTAGTGGGGGAAAAAAGATTATGCATATATTTAAATACAATGTTAGTTGGAAATAAGTTGTGGAGAAACAGAAAATAGGTAAGGAGGATGGGAAAGGCCAAGAGTATTGGGGGGAGTGTAATGGAGAAGGGATTCCAATTTTATTTTATTTTTTTAAAAGATTTTATTTATTTGTCAGAGAGAGAGTGAGCACAAGCAGAGGGAGCAGTAGAGGGAGAGGGAGAAGCAGGCTCCCTGCTGAGCAAGGAGCCTGATGTAGGACCTGATCCCAGGACCCTGGGATCATGACCTGAGCCGAAGGCAGATGCTTAACCAACTGAGCCATCCAAGCACCCAGGATTCCAATTTTAAACAGAGTAGTCAGAGAATACCCTACAGAAAGGTTGACATTTGAGCGAAGGCCTGATGAAAGTGAGGTAATTAGCTAAGCAGACATTCTGGGAAAGTGTGTTGCAGGCAAAGGAACAGCAAGTGTAGGTGAGCCTTTTGTGTTCAGGGGACAGTGAGGAGGCCACTGTGCCCAGAGCCAACTAAGGGAAGGAGAGGGGGGGTTGGAGAGTCCAATTATGGAGGGTTGTGTAGAGTTCATTATAAGAACTTTGGATTAACCTCTGAGTGAAGGCATTTGAAAGGTTGTTTTTTTTTTTTTTTTTTTTTAGGATTTTATTTATTTTTGCGAGAGAGAGAGGGAGAGGGAACATGAACATGAGCAGGGGGGAGGGGCAGAGGAAGAAGCAGACTCCCTGCTGAGCAGGGAGTCCCATGTGGGACTTCATCCCAGGACTCTGGGATCATGACCTGAGCCGAAGGCAGATGCTTAATCGACTGAGCCACCCAGGCACCCAGCATTTGAGAGTTTTGAGCAGAGGAGAGACCTGATCTGGCTTCCATTTCAGCAGAAACAGTCTGGCTGCTCTCTTGGGACTAGAATATGATGGGTTACTAGTCAGGAGACGAAGTAATCTGGTTGAGAGATGATGGCACCTTAGACTAGGGTGACTGGAGTGAGATGGTGAGAAGGGGCCAGTTTCCAGATGTATTTTGAAGGTAAAGCTAATAGAATTTTTTAATTGATTGGGGAAAAGAGCCAAAGATGACTCCAGTGTTTTTGCCTGAGCAACTGGAAGGATGAAATTTCAAGATATAGAAGCCTGTGAGTGGAGCCAGTTTGCATGGGAAAAGGAGGTATCTGGTTTTGGTCCTGGTAAGTTCAGATGTTTGTTACATTCCACATAGAGATGTTGAGCAGGTGATTGGAGGAATCGAGAGCCTAGGAAGAGGTGGGAAGTTCTAGTATAATTGTGGGAGTTATTAGCATGGAGACACCGGACTGCTTGAGAGCTCAAGGGAATGGGCTAAGGGTGAGCCTGGGCACTGAAAAGTGCCTTCCAAATGAGGAGGTTTGGAGAAAGCAATGGTCATTAAGGTAGGAGGACATGTCCTTGTATGTATGAAGCAGTTGGTTCCAGGTGGTGGGATTGATTAGCCTCGTCAAAGCAGTCTGGTAAGATGAGGCCTGAGGTGACCACATTGGAGTAAACAACATGGAGGTCACTGGGGACTTGGAAAAGCATTTTTGGTGCAATGATGGGGGCCAAAGCTTGACTGGAGTTTGTTTAGGGGAGAATTGCAGATTGGAGGCCCTAAGCTACGGGAGGAGGGAAGCAGAGAATGGGGCCAAAACATTTTTATTTTAAAGATGGGGAAAGTTATAGCATGTTGGTATACCTAATGTGAAGGATCCCATAGAGATGGTGTTGATAATCAGTATGTATAAAATATCCAGAATTCAGAAATTTTAAAGATCACTTGTCATTTGGATAATCAAGATCAGGCAACAGAAGTAGCAAAGGACTAAAGTGGGATTTCGTTCTTTAAAATTTCTTTCTTAAATCATGGATTTTAAGAATTGAAAGGACTTTTAGAATGTAAGACATTTGGTGACTTTCAGAATTTTTAGCTGGGGGATGCCTTTTTCCAGTGAAATCTCAGAGGAAAGCCTAATCTATGTGCAGATCCTAGTGGAACTGCCAGGATTCCTTTACTGACCCCATCCCCACCCCCATCTCCTGCAGTTGATCCTGGGGCCTCAAAGGGAACACCTCGGTTATTTAGAGTAAAGATTCAAAACTACTGGTTTAATCCAGATACCTCATTTACCAGCAAGGAATCTAGAGGTTAAGATTCTTGCCTGAGGAGAAACACAATATTTAAGAACTAGAAGAGAAGCCAGTTTTCTGAGTTTCAGGACAGTGGACTATTTATGTCTATCCTTGGTGCCTATGGCCATGTTCCTTGTCCCAAACTCTTGAATGAATGAATGAAGCAATGAATGGCTTAGAGAGAAAGAGCCTGAGGCCCAGAAGTTGTGATACCGAAGGATAAATGCCTCCCGTTTGCCCCTGTGGGTCTCCTTTTTGGGGCCCAGCTTTGTGCTGTAAAACACTGTGCATCCATTTATGTTGGTCCTGAGAGTTGGGTGTGGTCCTCATAGGCTGTATACCTCAAATGCATATGGAAACATCTGTTACTGGACAAACTTAAAAACTCTTGTTGAGTTTTGTGGTTTATGCTGCTTACTCAAGTGGAGCAAAGTAATAAGAAAACCATTATCCGAGGTTAGTCTTGGTCAGTATATATTAAATGCTCAATACTGTCCAGTTATCATTACACTCAAATACATTTATTTAAAACCTATAGATTGAGAGCCATTAACAGTCCTCAGCAAGGCATACAAGGTTCTTCATGACTGGATACCTGCTCCCTACCTCCCCTGCTTTATTTTTACATATAGTGACATCCTGTTAAAATGAAAGTTGAACACCCCAGGAACCACACCCCTACCCCATGCCTTTTCTGTACCTTAATCAGTGTGCTGGTTATATGAGCATTCTTTTTTTTTTTTTCTCTTTGTATAAACCCATAGACCTGGACGTCTCTCTCTCTCCCTCTCTCTCTCTCTTTCTCTCTCTCTCACACACACTCTTAAACACACTGTACTGAAATAATTTTTTTAAATGTCAGAGTGTATTGGTCCATGTGCTTAATATTCTTTAATGCCTCAGTTCTCATAGTAAAGCAGGTTTCTGTCCAGTGGCCCTCAAGCCTCCACAGGCCTGACTTGACCTCATGGCAGGCCTCTTTCACTTGCCACTCCCCTCAGGCAGTTACTCCCCTCAGGCAGTTACTCCCGCTCAGGCAGTTACTCCCCTCAGGCAGTTACTCCCACTCAGGCAGTTACTTGGGCAGACACCGCCTACTGGTATCCCTTCTCCTACTACCGCTCCACCCATGATAGGTGGTCAATAATGTACTTAATGAAATGAAATGTAACTGAAATAGTGTTTATCCTTATGAGGTTGGAGCTGTCTGTCTGTTTCTGTTGGATGATGCCATGGGGAATTAGGTACTTTATTAAAGTTAAAGTTAGGATTGTGATAGATTTAGAATTCTACAAACATTTGGTTTTCACCGAGATTTTCACAGAGATTTCCCCCCCTTAAAATAGGATTTATACTTTTCTTGGTTATAAAGTCATTCTTAAAATTGTCAAGGAACTTATAAATTACTTAGTGACCGCAGCACCCAGAGGTAGACACTGTTCGTATTTTGAACTTTCAAACTATTTTCCCATGTGCATTGCATATATTGATAAACACTTTGTTCCTCATAGTGTTTTAAGGTAGTTTTTACCCGCTTGGTTTTAGTACTATGCTAAGAAGTTAGTAAGAACACCTCCTCACATTTTATATACAAAAAACCCCCACAGAAACAAATTCATTCATTGATTGGTTTTAAACACAAAAAGAAATAGTGCTGTTTGCCAATTCAAGTCCTAAAGACTTTTACTGACTTTTAAAATGCCTTATGGTGTTTTGATGAAAGTTGGGCAATGTTTAAAGCTGCTCGAAAAGGTAATTGTAGAACTAGAAGTCTAAAGCCTGAAAATACCTTGGACTTTTAAGAGCACATTTTTCACTTATGGTTCTCAGATAATTTCAGACACATTAAAATCATCTTTTCAGCACCATAGTGGGAGTGATAAGCCATATCATAAAATGGATTGAGTTTAAAAAAAAATTTTATTACTATCTTTGATAGGAGGCTCTTCCATGTTAATCTTATTATATGGGCAAATATCCTTTTTATCATGTCATATTCATCTTTTTGAAGGACAACTGTAGTTTCAGTTAGCACCACTTAAGATATGACTTTTATTAAATGCTTGTGGGTAACTTAATTCATTACACAGAATATAAACCTTCTAATTAAATTCCCCTTTGTTCCAAATTTATAACCAGGAGAGTCAGCTTTGTCTTTGAGGGAGGGGAGAGCATCATTAGTGATACAGTGTCTTTACATTTGACTTTCGGCATGCTGTGTAGATCACCGTGTGATATTAAGCGAGGCACACGCAACTTCTGCAGATCTCTTCCCTCAGACTTCCAAAGAGATCAGTGTTGCTAATATGTTAGATTCTAAACAGGTTACTCAAAATGTATTCTTCGCATTAAAAAAATTTTGTAGGAGAATATGCATATCATCATTCCTGTGCCATTCACACACTGTCAAAAGCTGACATTTGAGAATAGCCCTAAGAATTAGCTTTTAATTTCTGAAGATTCTAAAAGCCTTATCTTCATAATTTGCTAAATCGCTACTTTCTGGTGCTGTCATTCTGGCTCACTTTATAAAAACTACTCCAGTGTTCTAACTTCACTGAAAGCTGATAAAGGAAATAACTATATGGGGAGCCCTTTTCCCTTTTTTGACAAAATTGGTTATCTAAGATAGCTTTCATACTGTTGTATAGCACCCCTTGATAAAACGGTGACAGACCCTTTTAAGTCTGAGAAGCAGGAAAAGTCTGTTTCTGATTAATTGAAATGCCTACCAGTCTTGGCTAGCAAGGGCTTGCCACCATGTCTCTGGTTTCCTTGTCTCTGGGGCAGCTTGTTTCCTTGGAGTTCAGTTTAATGACCAGTTACTAGAGCTCTCTTAAGTCACAAAGTTTTTCTCATTTCCCTTGCATTTTTTGGTTCATGTTTTTTGTCTTCTACTCATTGTTTTTCATTTTTATTGAATTTTACTTTTATGGTAGGTCATCCTGTACCTTGCTGGGGAGTAGGTGATGTGTGTATAAGTCAATAAAAATATTGATGTCATCTCTATGCTTGGAGATGTAAAATTATGTTGGTTGTGGTTAAAATTATTTATACTAATTTTAGAAAGCTATTAATTCTTCACCTATAGGTTGCTAACAACTAAGTTTAATCTCTGTTATTCACAATGTAGGTACATTGAGAAGGCCCCCATTACTGAGAGCAAATTCTAGATTTTAATGTCAGAAATGTTGGAGCCAGAATCACTCTCAGTTTTCAGGTTTGTGAATGATAGAAGTGTGAACTGAATGAGTCGATGTTGCTATATGAATTTTAACAGAAATAGATATCATAGACTACTTTGCCAATTCACAAAAAAGGCTGATTTTACAGCTGTGATGTAATACTGTATATAGGTCCTTATTTTGTGACTGAGATTATATCTGTGAAAACTAAGGCTTTAAAAAAGAGTATAGGAAAAAATGAAAACAACTTTTTCTTGTCCTTTCCCCCCCAGTTTTGAGATATAATGACCTATAAGTTTAAGTGAACATGTTGATTTGATATACTTATGTATTGCAAAATGATGACTGCTATCATATTAGCTACCACCTGGGTCAGATCACCTAATTACTTCCTTTTTTTGTGGTGAGAACATTTAAGACCTACTCTCTTAGCAACTTTCAAGTACTTTTTGTTGTCTTTTAACTAATAGAATGTTGACTCTACCAGGTGGATTAACTTTCATCTCTGAGATGCAAGTTTGTTCTCCTGGAGTTCAAGATTGAGCATTTATCTTTGAATCCTGTCCAAGTTTAGGTGTAAAATATAAAATTGTTAAGCTACCGGTCCTTAAAAAATTTATTTTGAAAGTAGACTATATTGGCCAATGTGTGGCTCAAACTCATGACCCCGAGATCAAGAGTTGTATGCTGTACCAGCTGCGCCAGCCAGGTGCCCCCCAGGTTTTTTTAAAAATAGGTTGTTTTTTTGTTTTTTGTATGTACATTTGGGATTCACAGAATCATTCTTTTCCTTCTTCCTCTCTCACATGGTATACTCCAGTTGGTTAATATTAGTTTGTACATAACTAGAATGATATTTAAGGCAAAAAAGTTTTCCCCTCAATTTGATAGAAATATTGGGCTTGATGTTCCATTACAGGGAATTCATTTTTTGACTTTGGGTAAGTCAGGAATTCTCTCTGGACTATTTCCTCATCTGTGACATGAGAGGTTTGACCACTGTGTCTCTAGGGCCCTCTTAGCATTAGTATTCAAAGTCATAAAATCATCAGAAAGCTTTATGTAGGAATGTAGAAGAACTAAAGAAGACCCTAAATTTGGAGGAAATTCTGTATTGCTAAGAGTATATAAAGTGATTCTAAAATCTGTTGGCTGATTCTGGAAATTTTTTCGTAAGAAATGGAGAGTTATGGCAGAAAGGAATGCTATTTTCTTCATTTATTTTTTATTTTTTATTTTTTTTAAAGATTTTATTTATTCATTTGACAGAGAGAGAGAGAGAGAGAGAGGGAGAGACAGTGAGAGAGGGAACACAAGCAGGGGGAGTGGGAGAGGAAGAAGCAGGCTTCCCGCCGAGCAGGGAGCCCAATGAGGGGCTCGATCCCAGGACCCTGGAATCATGACCTGAGCTGCAGGCAGATGCTTAACGACTGAGCCACCCAGGCGCCCCAACCATTTTCTTCATTTAAAAAGTCCCAACTTTAAGGAAGAGGAATTATTTAAGTATTACAGATTTTTAGATTATGTCTATAGCTCCTGAAGGAAAAATTAAGTTCCCAAGTTGTTCCTTCTGTAGTCCATTCCAGTATTACACATCTGAAGTCACCATGAATTTGTAGCCAAATTATTTCCAATGTCTAAACAATCTTTGATATTTTAACTTCAGGTTTGGTAGAAATACTCAACAAGTTCCACAAAGAGTGGATGAAATATAGTAAGAAAACATTTTTTTATTCTTCTATCTTCTTTCTCTCACTTTTTGAGTTTTATTTCACTGAAGATGTTTTCTGCCTTTAGTGGGTCAAAATGTAGTTTGGGGGTCACACCTGTGGTCCCAAAGCTTCTGAAATACCCTGTTGGTAGTACAGAGTTGTTAACAGCTGGGTCTTAATGTCCAGGAATCATCAAAATATCTGCCTATTTTAAGAAAAGTTTTTAGTAAGTTAGCAAATACCAACTAAACATTCCAATAAAATACTTTTAGCTAAAAAGGGCTTAATATAAGTAAGGTATCTGATTCTCACTAGGCAGTGGTTCTCCATCCTCGCTGCCCATCAGAGTCATTCTAAGAATCTCTAGTACAACCACTGCCCAGGTTGCACCTTGGACCATTGGGAGCAGTTGCTAGGCTGGGGCTCAGGCATCAGAAATGTTGAAAGATGCCCAGGTGATTCCAGTACACAGCTAAGGTTAGAGCCTCTCACCTAGGGTTCTTAGTTTGTTTCAAATATCACAATAACTTGGTTATTAGAGGACTACTCACTAATGTCTGAACATACTGGGCTTTTGGATAGCAAAGTATGGTGGAGATGGCCTTGTAAGTCAGGATCCAGTTGAAAGCTTGCCTCTCACTTGATGGAATGAGCACTGGGTGTTATATGCAACTGATGAATCACTAAATTCTATCTCTGAAACTAATAATACACTATATGTTCATTAAGTTGAATTTAAATTAAAAAAAAAGAAAGCCTGCCTCTGTCTGGTACCAGTTATGTTACTTTAGACAGATGTTTTACTCCGCAGTTTCATTCCAGCTTTAGCATTAATATTTAACACTTAATAGCATTATAGCAATTTTATAGTATTTTCTATATCACATCCAGAAGTCAATGGATTCAAAACTTCAATCTAGTTGTTTTGATTCAAGTGGCCACGTATTGGAAAGACCTTTAGTTTGATATTTAGCTAATGACTTACCATTGAGAAGATTTAGATTTTTTGAATTTGAAATTCTATGGGTTGATACTGATGTTTGCAATTATCTAAGAAATAGGAGTTTTCTAAGCAAATCAGTAGCAAAAGCCGTGTTAATGCATCCTGAGTAATGTTAAGCCTACTTAAAAAAAATAAACTGTTTTGAGAACCTTGTTACATATGTGGGCATCCTCATTACAAATGAACCTTACACATTCATGAAAGCAGACTTGGAAAATGAGAGGCAGCTCTGGAGAGAGCCTGAGGCCAGAGCTGGTAGATTTGGACACACATCTGGATTTTGCCATTTATTAGGAGTTTAATTATGGGCAAGTCACTTAATCTCTGAGTCTTAATTTCCTCATCTATGAAATGGGAGTAATACCTACCCTAATTATTTCACAGAGTTCTTATGAAGCTTAGATTAGATCATTCATTTATTCAACAAATATGTGATTCACTGAGTGCCAAACTTGCTAGGCAGCACTCTAGATGTGAAGGATATAAAGAAGGAAAATATGTCCTTGGAAAGAGAAAATATATTGGTCACTTCTCACATTATTAAAAAAAAAATTCATGTTGTAAGCCCTTTGAAGAAGGATGCTCTTTCATCTCTGTGTTTCCATGTCTTAATACCCGGCACATAACTGAGAAGGGGCTAAAATATTGATTATATAAATGAATGAATCACATAATTCATTTCCTTGAAAACATTTTGTTCTCTGGACTGGGTCTCCCTTGAACAAGTTGAAATGAGTCAAGTGTGGGGGTAGTTTCGTGTTCTTGCTGGTTTAAAGTTCCACACAAACTGGAATGTCGTAGTCTAACCTGAGATCCTTACGAATCACAGCAATGGCTAATCTTTTAGTTGGAGTTTAATTCAATTTAGGTTAGTACTCCCTTTATTCCAATTATCATTTCAGCAGCATCAGCCTATTTTTGGCTAATGTCCTTTTCATGTTTGGTATTAATCTGAAATCCAATATTTCTTTTGGAAAGAAAGATAAATTCTTTTCTTGACATCCCTTTTTTCCATTAAGTTAAAAAAAAAGTCACTTCATAAATGTGATTTCAAACAGCTGGATTTTAATATTTCTACCTTATGGGAAGAGCATTTGGCATCAGCAGTGTTCCTACCACATGGCCTGGATCACATTTAGCACACAAACTTTTTAACCTGGACACTGTGGCCTGTGATGGACTTGTAGATGTGCATTTGGGCTATGTTCACATGCTATTCTAAACTAGGTCAGGGGGTGGGCTGGTATCTTCTAGACTCTTTTAGGAAAATGTGAACAAATGGAGAACTGTAATATCCCTTTCATACTGGGTCACAGAAATGCTCTGAGGGTTTAAGTTCTTTGTCTCTTTGCAACAGGTAAAAGGATTATTCTCTTTGCAACCCCATTTGTTGTTAGGATAGCTGGAGGGGGCCTTGGTGTGCTGATGCCCAATCTTTTATTTGAATAATGGAATTTTAGAGTTGAAAGGACCTTGGATTTGATCCGGGCCTGCCACCCATATTCTAGACAGACAAAATAGAGGAGAAATGAGGAGGCTGTGATAGGCAGCATCAGCAGGGGTCTGGAATGCTTTTCTTGAGATTTGGTTTTCTACCCACGGATTTGTACATCCCCTGTGAGTTCTGCCAGCTTTTGTGGGTGCACCTAGGGGAAAGCTCACAGTCACAATGCAGAGTGACATTCCATGTAAGATAGACATAGATGTTTATGTGCCCATGTGTATATAATTGTGTAATTTCCTTTACCCTTAAATGCTTACGTTGATAGTAATGTTCAAGTTTGCAAATTTATTTCAGTGTCTTACAAAAGTAAATTCCATTTTCATATATTGATTTGCAGAGATTTCAGGGATTCTATGTTCAGTGTCCCTACAGAGATTTGGGCTGGGCTTCATCATATTCTTTAAGTTACTCACATGGCCCTTGGCATGGATGCTTCTCAGGTAGCAGAGAGCACATATTATTTTCCTATGTTTTACATTATAAAGTCAGTGCTACCCCTGCCTGCTATTAAAATTGGTTTTTCTTAGGCATGAGATGAATGAATACCAGAGAGGTTAAATATTTTGCCCAGAGCTTCACAACATCCAGTGACAAATTGGAAATAAAATATATGAGCCTCCTTTTGTTAAGCTTGAGCTCTCAAGTTCTGCTGGACTCCCAGCTGCTGCTTCTAAGGCTCCCCACATTCTTGGAGGCTTGGAAAACTGCCACAGATGTTTTCACGCAAAATAAGAACCCCATATCTATGACTTTTGCTGGGCAGTTCATGGAAAGAGAGCACCTGTGTTACTCATTTTTGGGTTAGAGACATGGGGTGAGTAATGTACAGCAGGCCCCAGAGTTCCCCTGGGGGGGGACACTGTCTTGTGTATTTCATAGAATGAAGGTCCTTACCAAGATAGCCCTCTCTGAGTTCAGTTTTTTGGTATCTACAGATAGACTGATTTCCCAAACTATCAGTGGCACACAAATGGGGAAGGAAAAAAAAAATTGAAGAGCATCAAGCTTGCATTGACTACTTTATGCTCTATATTATACTTTTTCAGAGTGCAAATTCACCTGCACCAGCGGTAAATGCTTGTATCTTGGTTCACTGGTCTGTAACCAACAGAACGACTGTGGGGACAATAGTGATGAAGAAAATTGTCTCCTGGTGACTGAACATCCACCTCCTGGAATCTTCAACTGTAAGTCCCTCCTACTTACCTTGGTATCATTAAGTTGGATTTTGTTTTTGAAATGGTTAGGAAGTGGGGTCATAGGGAAATGGAAAGGATGTTGATTTTTGGTTGAGAAAAGAGATTTTGTACTTTCACAAAGGGAATGTTTGTTTTTTTTCTTTTAGTATAGAAAGATGGTGTGTCTAAAAGTGGAAAATTCATTCTACTTTCAGAGATGGCCAGTGGTGCTGTGTGTTGGAATAGGCTTTGGCTACTTATCTTAGAAACACTAAGTGGATTATAAGAAATAATGTATTGGTTTAGTATTCATGTCAGTTTTGTAGAAAGTTTTTATGGTAATTTAAAATAATTTAAAAATAGTTTTAGATAAGCAAAGAAAGATATGTGGAGAACTCATAATTGATCATGTAATTAAAATAAGAAAATAGAAAAATTTATATGGGACTTGAAAAAAGGTTCTGATTATGTGTTTTTCTGTTTCGTACTACTTGGAAAACAAGTTAAGTAAGGTGTTTACATGTGTGAATCCCAAGGCTGAGGATTTGAGCATTTCTTGAACTTGAAAAGGTGAAATCAGAGTTTGAAGTTCATCGATGTTTTGATCTCATGGTTTTTATGAAGAGGAAGGAGTAAGAAGTCAGCTTTGAAACACTGCTGAACTTCTCTTAGGAAACTTGTTTTCTTGAGCTTAGTGAAGTGGGTTAGGATGAGAATGTCTGCAATAACACGTCCAGGAGGAATGTTTGCTCCTCTTCATGGGGTCCTACTGAAATCATTTGATGGAATTCAGCTTCTTTCCCCAGTTTTGCTGACATTATTTTGAAAAGTTATATTTGTTTTTTATTTAAAGATTTAAAATTTTTGTTATGGCTATCAGACTGCATAAATACTCATACTATAATGCGAAATGGGAGGAGATTTTTTTAAAAGAAATGGTTTTCTCTATTCTTGCTTTATTTTTATATTGAAGGCAAACTCAGAAAATGACCGTGCCTAGTGAGTTTTAAGCCTGTTATTTGCTTGCTAAATTCAAGAGTCTAATGGTGCAATAGTTCTTGTCAAGTTTTTCTGTTGTCAGTTTGCATTTTCTTATATTGCGTGTCCTTAAAGTCCCCTCTCTATACTTTGAGAAGAAAATTTAAGGTTAGGAGTGTACTTTCTTGGTGTTTGGTCCTTGTGTTTTCTGTGGTGATGTTTTCAAAGCTACATCTTGGTTGGGGAGAGCAGAGTTCCCTTGACTTCCCAGAATCAATAATTGAGTAGCCTTAAGGTCATCAATACTGTAATTTGCATAATGCTGTTTGCCTGGACACAGGGAAGGGATTCCCCACGGTGAATTGTCCTACTCTGCGTCTGCCTGTTGGGTTGGGATCCTGGCCACAGCACTCACCTAATAATGGGGCAGCTCTATGACCTCATCTGCAAAATGGAGCATGAGAATGGGTATTGTAAGGATTAAGTGGGATGGTCATAAAGCACTTAGAATCTTGCTAGTACTAAGCACTTGATGTAGGCCAACTAGACTCAGGCCAGTGGGTCTTAGAAGGAAAAGAACAATGTAAAGGCAATATTTTGTCTCTCTAGACTTGAGTAACAGCAAACCTATTATGTGATAAACTGCAGAGAATATTACAATTGTGTGGTACTTTCACTGGATTGGAGAGTTCTGTGTGAAAAGCAGGCAGACCAAACCTTTGGCCCTCTAACCTGCGGCACTTCGCAGACTGTTTCTCTGTATCTTGAAGGTGCTTCTCCTTCACTTTAGGATAGTTCAACTGCAGTCCTCTTATTGTCTTGAAACCTCTTCCCTTCCATTCCCTTCCCTTCCTCCCACCTTTCTCCCTTTCTCATGAGTAGTGCTTTCTGGTTTTTAAAGCCTATTTCCAGATATCTTTTTCATTCATTTTTAACAATATGAATGCTTTAATTTTGCTTAAAGCTAGGTGAAGGAGTTACATCTATAAATGTTTCAACATTGCCCAGGCAACTACAAAAGTTTATCCTAAGAGGAGCCTTAAGATCCTGTTGGCAAACTGTCGGTTCCTGCTGTTCAGAAGTTAACTAAAACTTGTTGTGTCCTTATAGCTAAAATGGGAGATTAAGACAAAAGCCAGGAGCCATAAGAACAAAGGTTAGGACCATGGCTGTTGCTTCAAGTAGACTTGGGTTCAAGTTCCAGCTTAAGGAAGTGACTAAACCCCTTTAAGACTTAGTTTTCCTATTTGTGAAATGGGAATAGTTCTCTGCCATATAAGGTTGCTATGAGAATTTAAGTGAAATAATATACATGAAAAGTATAGTCTACATAATTGCATCATGACTATCATCATCCCTACTCATTGTGTGGCCATTTCTTGGGGAGGTGGACCCCCATGGCTTGTATCCTCTGTCTCCAATGCCAGGGTCACTCTTCATATGTAACAGGATCTTTCAGGTGTCCAAAGGTGAGTTCTCTTTACAGATTCTAGATGTTTCCTATCTACTTGTTCCCTGCTCAGCTGAAGGCAGCTTGCTCTGATCTGGCCAGCAGCCCCCTCTGCACTCCTTTCCCCCAGTTCTTCACAGGCACCAGAGGGAAGCAGGGTTCCCTTGTCACATTGGGACACTTGCTCTGAGTTTGTTGTCACTGGTGTGTTCTTTGTTGTCAGGAGTCTTTGGGAAAGGTTGTAGCTTCCCTGCTCTTTGTTGATGACAGAAGATGATCTAATATTGAATGAATATATTTTCTTCCCCTTACCCTACTGGGCAAGAATATAGAATTAACAGAGGATATGTTACTTCCTGTTAATAGCTGCATAATGAGGCTTAGAGGCTCTCCATTTGAAATTGGGATTTATTTATTTATTTATTTATTTATTTATTTATTTATTTATTTATTTATTTTTATGTTAATCACCATATATTACATCATTAGTTTTTGATGTAGTGTTCCATGATTCATTGTTTGCGTATAACACTCAGTGCTCCATGCAGAACGTGCCCTCTCTAATACCCATCACCAGGCTAACCCATCCTCCCACCCCCCTCCCCTCTAGAACCCTCAGTTTGTTTTTCAGAGTCCATCGTCTCTCATGGTTCGTCTCCCCCTCCGATTTTGGGGCGGGGTGAAATTGGGTTTTAATAGACCTACCAATGCATCTCCTCCAGCCGATGGACAGTATGCCCTTCACAGAGTACTAACTCTGATGATGAGGCGCTCCTTCCTCTCTGCCTTGAGAACTTCAAGTTCTACAGGGATTCTTGTCTATAAAATGTCACACTCCAGAAAAACACATAGTGCTTCCTCCTTGTTCCCGTATAAGAACAGGATTCATTTATTTGATCTGCTTTGTTCCCACCTGTAGGGAACATTCAGTGTTCTGCTATTTGATTGTGCTTATGGTAAAGCAAACTGGAATCTTCCGGATTTCCAGATGAGCTAGAATCAGTTTTCTGCCTATGTTATTGGCTGTGAGCATGCACCATGGCTCAGATGTTTTGATTATCTCTGTCTCTCATTTGATATTTACTAAAATTTAGCATGAATTAAAGTTAGAAAGAAAATGTTACTGTCATTTGTGAAGTCAGGAATGCTAATAATAATGGAGGCACTTACAGTAGTTATAAGTAGCTTTTCCCTTCAAAAAATGTTTTTGGAACCTAAACTGAGTGGTTTTACCTGCTTATCTACTTCTACTAACTATGGTTAGGCCATCCATTGACTGAGGCTGGTTTATTTTCCTGTGAGCCTCAAAGGGTTTGCATAGATGTGGAAGACTAGGCTGGTGTTGGTTGTCTCACATGGAAAGAATTTTGCTAGATGCACTTTTTTTACAGAAGAGGAAAAATGCTATCAGCCTAAATTGCCAGTGTTTCTCATGTCTTTACTCTTGGCTGCTCCATCAAAATATTGTACTCCTGAGCTACTAAAGAGACAAATTATACAAATAAAATGATTTATTGTATAGAAAAATAAAATATTTTTATACAAATTATTATATTTACAAATAAAATTATTAAGTGTGTTCTTTGATCATTGTACCAGGAACTGTGTGGGATGAAGAAAAACATAGATCCTGTTACCAAGGTGCTAGTCAAGTTGGGGAACTGGAAGATAAATATGAACACAGGGTAGTGAGAGCTAAGCAGTTCTAGTATTTTGTGGTTCAGTAGTTTAGAGAGAATTATTTTGGTTGGACTAGTAGTCATGGTGGCTTTCTGGAGGAGGTGTGCAGGGAGGAATGAAGAGAGACAGAGTGTCAGGACCAAGAATAGCACGATCATGGGGAGAAAGAGGGGGTAGCAGGTAGCCTGAGATAGGGTTGGAAAGGTGGGTTGGGCCCATAGAGAAAAGCCAGTAAGTCATGCTACACTTTTTGCCCGTCTCTAACAAGAGATGGATTGCCTGTGGGTCTGCTGTAAATGTGTAGGGGAGACCTGCACAGCTCACCTGTCACCCTGGGTGGTGCTGGCATTGCCGCTCCCAGACTTCCAGTGAACTCTGCCTCACCATTCCTACAGGCTGAGTATTTCCTGTTACACTACATTTTCAAAGTCCCTGTGCCACTTCTTGGTTGGGGAGAGCAGAGTTCTTTTAACTTCCCAGAAGCAATAATTGAGTAGCCTTGGAAAGAGCCATGTACTTTGGAAATACTGGCAAGAACAAACCTTCCTTAAGCAATCACAGCTAAGGAATTCATGCCACTAGACCTTAAGTAAGCTCAAAGTTGAAACGAAGCCAGCAGTTAATCAGAACAACTTTCACTTTCAGCTTCAGTGGAATTTCCAATTAACTGAGGGGATCTGATTCAGGGAAAGCGGGGAGTGGAGGAGCTCCCATCTCAACTGGAGGGGGAGGTTGCTTCTTTCTCTATAGGTGGTCTTATAAAACTGAACCTCAAAATCCAATGAACTAAAGATTAATAAAGTGGACCCAATTAAGCCAGGATTTTAACTTCAGGACTTTTTAAGAAGGAAATTTTTTTTTGGCCCAAGGCTATTTAGGGTAGTAACAACCAAATAAAATAAAATTCAACATAGTAAATCTGAGTTGAGTGTCTTTCTTCGCAGACCAGCTCTTCTCACAGTCCTCTTTTTTCCACCTGCAAAGGGACTGGCACCTGGGCTCCAGTCACCTGAGCTATACTTCCCTGTACTTCACCTTTGACTGTCAACTCCCCACCTTCCAAGTATGTTTGTTCGTTCGTTCATTCATCCATTCAGTTTTATTAAGATGGAATTGACATACAGCACTGTGTAAGTTTAAGGTATATAGCATAAGGACCTGCTGTTACATATATTGTGAAAGTTTAGTTAACACCAAGTATTTTATATTTGGGACCAGGCTCATAACCATGAGGAAAACTTATCCACAACTAGGCTTCCCAAAGACCAGGCCTCTTTTTTTGTACTGTAACTATTTCAGTTAAACATTAACAGTCACTACTGTCATCAAATATCCTGTCAGAGTTCACATTTCTTCAATTGTCTTATAAATGTGTATGTTGTTTTGTTCTGTTTACAGTTTGTTTGAACCAGGATCCAAAGAAGCTCCAAATATTTCTGCAAGAGGGATTGATATGCCCCTTAAGAATTTTTTACTCTAGAGTATACCCCCTAACTTCTTGTAATTTTTGGCAGAAGGGTCTGGGTTGTTTCTTCTGTAGGGTTTTCATACTCAGGCTTTTGCTGACTGCTTTCTCATCAAGTCACTATATGTGCTCCTCTGTGCCCTCTAATTCCTGTCAGTTGGTAGTTACATCTAGAGTTTGGGGAGATTTAGGTCTGAATGTTGTGTGTGTGAAGTAGCTTTATTGGTGCCATTGTCTTCCATCCAGAGGCCCCCTGTCTGATTATCTCTCTGTTGTGTGATTATTATTAGTCATGAGGGGTTGCAAAATAGTTGTAACATAATTCTATCCTTTTTTCTCCATTTATTAGTGGGGATGCTTCTATAAAGCGAAATTCCCCATCAATTATGTGATTACCATGAAGTACATATCGTATAGGGTCAATTTTCTTAATAATGAGAAAGTTCCCTATCACCCTCCACAGGTAACCAATGATTATGAACTGATGAATCAAAGCACATTTTTTAAAAGATTTTATTTATTTATTTGAGAGAGAGAGAGCACAAGCAGGGGGAGGAGCAGAGGGAGAAGGAGAAGCAGACTCCCCACTGAGCAGGGAGCCCCATGTGGGGCTTGATCCTGGGACTCCAGGATCATGACCTGAGCAAAGGCAGACGCTTAGCCAACTGAGCCACCCAGGTGCTCCTAAAGCACATTTGATGTATATATGGAACCTTTTGGGAAACCCCCTCTGCTGCACTTGGTGACCCAACTCCCAGGTCTTATCCAGGATTCTAGATCCCCAGTGGCCTGTTTAAACAGGTGAAACTCCAGGAATGGAGCGTCTGTCCAATTCCCCAGTGCCCAGGAGCCTTATGAGCTCATTCCCTCATGCCTGCTCCTTCACCTCACCCAGTTGACTCTTCCTCTATCTCCCTTGCACTCTGAGCTTCCGACAGCCCTGTGCCTCTGAGCCCACCAACTTCTGCTGTACCCAGTTTGCAGACCCCAGGGCTGCACTCTGCTCTCCTAAATCCTGAGCATCTAAACCTGAAGCAATGATTTTTCCCTCCACCCCAGACCAGTTTCTCATTTGGTGCCTTTTTTAGTGTTTTGGCCATCTGCCATTTATATCAAGTTGGTCACCCTTCCTCTGATCCCCTCCCTAAAGCCAGAAACAGTTTCTCCTGCTTAGAACCCTTCAGCACTTGGTGTCCTTCCTCAGGTGCTGTCTGTTCTGCTTGATCATTATGTGTATACGAGTACGGTTCCCACTAGATATTAAGCTCTTTGAAGGCAGGGGCTATGCTTATGTCTTTGGAATACTGATACTCCTAACATAGCATGGACAGTACATATATATATTTGAGAGTATGCATACATACTTGAGAAGTATATATTGTATTAAATTGAAAACCATTTATCCTTCCTCTGCTACTTCTCAGCATGCTGTAAGCATGACCTTCAGTGAACAGGGACTGTAAGGTTTTCTGCAGTAGCCCTGGTGCCCACAATAGTGCATGGCATATACAGCATATGGTACATGGCATATATAGCATACGGTCTGTGGCATATATAACATATGGTAATGTGGCGCATATATAGTATATAATACATGGAATATATAGCATGTGGTTCATGGCTCTGTATGTATATGCTGAGTGAATGGATGAATGTGATTATTTTATAAAACTCAGGTCTGACAAGGGGATGCAAAAAAAATTCTGTTTGCATGGCCAAGTACCTTGCTAATGGAACTGAAGAGTTGAAAATATCTATACAATCTTGGCAGCCTGAGTGATAGGACACAGAAAGAGATGACAATAAGGTCTATTCCCCCAATGGTCTGTCATTACAATATATATTGGGTTACCATAACCACCCAAACTAACCAAAATATAAGCCTACTTTAGCTTATTCTGTGACCAACAGTATGATAGACTTTTACTGCTTTTTGAGGTCAAGGTTTCCCAATACAGCAACCCTGGGAAGATCAGTCTTTGGCTTCTGAATATCCACATGCTTTATATGAAGGGCTGGTTCATGCCAAGCCTAGAAGAAATGTGAAATACTTCCTTCCAGGTCCTAAAGAAGTGTGAGTGCATGTGCCAGAGTGTGTGAGTGTGTGTGGTCCGTGCATCCATGCATGTGTGTAAGTATGTGAGTGTGTCTGTGTAGGCATGGTGTGTAGCTTCATTTACCTGATTAGTCCGAGCAGGGCAGGTCCCGATTTTATGCCAGCATATCCCTAGCATCCTGGGTTTCTTATTACTCCTGGAGAACATATTTTCCTGTAGACTCAATGTTTTAAACTGTGATTAGGATCCCAGACTAGCCCTACAATTTGTTTAAAATATAAAGTATAATATCAGGTCCCGAGTTCCAATGCTGCAGTCACCACTTACTGACTGTAGCTTTCAGCAAGTTGCTTAACCTCTATCTTGATTTTCTCATTCATAGAATGATGATGATAATATTGGTATTTCCTTCAAAGGGTTGTTCTGAGGATTTAATAAAATAGTTTAGGTAAAGCAATTATAACAGTGCCTGGTACATAGTAAATGCTCAATAAGTATTATTACATTTACAGCCCCGTTTCTCTGTTTGCTGTCTTTTAAAATTCATTTTGGAATAATTTTCAAAGAGAATAAAGTTATAAGATTTATCCTTTTTATCATTCTGTCTCTCTATATTAACATTTTCATTTTTTCTGAACCAGTTTATAGTAAGTTGGTCTCTTTACCTCAAAATACTTCAATGTGTATTAGGATCCTAAGAAAAAGAAGGACTCTCATAATCATAACATAGTTACCCAAACCCACAAGATGTAATGGTGACACAATACTATTTTCCAATATACAGTTCACATTAAACTGTTGCCAGTTGCCTCGGTCATGTCTTTCATAGAAAATTGCTTGTATTTCTCAGCAAAGGCTCAGCAGAAATACTGCTTGCGAGGAGGCTGCGCTGGGACACCTGTCAGATCCCTCCCACTCTTAATCTGTTCATCATCTCAAATGTTAAAGAACGGGAGTGCACACCAGGAGCTCACTGACCCTGGTTTTTTTACCCGCTTCTGGTTCCCATGTGTTTCATCACCCCTTATTCAAAGGTAACGTATTATAACACTGCTCCCTTTCTCTGATGACCAGTGTGGGGGGGGTGGGTACAAAGAGTTTACTGAGTGCCAAGTGTTTACATGCATCATCTCATTTATCTCTCAAACCCATCCTAGAAAGTTTTCATAGGAAATAGTACTCAGAGAGGTTGGATAATTTATTCAGACTCACACAGCTAGAATATGCTGCAGCTAGGAATCCGTGGTTAGGCTGTGGTTTTGTTTTTGTTTCTGGGTTTGTTTGTTTTTTTTTTCCATGATATTTTTTGAACAAGCTAAGGATTTACTCATCAGTTTTTAAAGATCTGTAGCATTTGGGGCTGGAGATCAAACAGACTATTATTATGCAGGCCCATAGAAGTGAGTGTTCCAAGAGTAATGATTTATATAACAATTTCTAATTGATATGTAGATGATAATCTTTGTTTCGTCCTGGATTTTCAAATAGATTACAAAAACTTAACCCAGTAGTCCTAGTGTGTGAGGGATCATTGGGTTTCCTCTACTAATTAATTAATTAAAACCTCCTTCAGTTCTGCCCAGGCTGTGTACTATTTACATGACTTGGGGGAAATCCGTTTCCCTCCCTGTTTGACTTTCCCCATCAGGACGCTAAATGTGATGACAGCAGCCTTGTGAACATGACAGATTGTGAGGCTCAAGCTTGGTGGGACCCAGTGAGCAGAGCGACTCTGCCATTACTCTCCCCTTTTCACCTGCTGTGAGCCCCAAGAGCCCTCCTTGGCCAGATGTGGGCTTGTGGCCCTAGACCCCTAATTTCCCTCCAGATCTTGTGTGCACACTGCAGCCCCTTCAGACCCTTTCAGCTGTCCCAGTGGACAGAGGCCCCTGCCAGTTTCCTGGGCCCTTAAGCAACTCAGCAGATCAGACTCCTGATACTGCTGACTGCAGGGAGGGAGGACCAAGGGTCTTCCAGTGTCTTGTGTTGTCCTAGAGCACGGTGGGGTCCCAGTGGCTTGTGCTCTGAAGGTTCCGCTTGCTGAATTCCGGTTTACTTTGGTCAAGGCCAGTAGTAGAGGCCGCTTTCAGTGAATCAGGCTGTTCTACAGAGCAGTGTATATTTTTTGACAGGGCTCCCCACCCCTTTTTCAACTTAAAAGAAGAAAAAGAATCCATGACAAAACAATCATTGACTTGTATGAAAATGATCCAAGACGGTATTTAAAACAAGGTGAGGAGAAGGATAGGCATCTGTTCAGCTGAGCCGGACCAGGTTGCAGGTTATCACTGGCAACATTCCCCCTGGATGTGTTCTGTGGGGGAGGCCAGAGGAGCACCAGCAGCGAGCTCACCCTCCTTCACTGCCTGGGGGGTGGGGGGGCTCTTCCCCCACCCTCCCCTTTGGTTTGCTGCCTTTGTTTCTCCAAGACAGTTTTCTGATCAATTAAAATCTTGTAGGGTCTTGAAAGGCAATTCTGCCTTTTCAGATAAACAAAGGCAGAGAACAAATGGGAGGGAAAGTTTCAATAAACCTGAGGCATCATTTCCTCCTGCTGTGACACTAAATTTACGTGGATAAAAACAACCTCTTAGATTTACATTTTGATTCTGTTACTGCTTTCATGTGTGCAGGGCTGTCCCACTTCAGATGAAATTTATCCACTTCTTTAAATATTTAGTAGTCTAGCGTGGATGTTAATGAAAGTCTGGCGGTGCTATTTTGAGAATTGCAACAATGATAGTAATTTTCAGTGTCAGATTCCTGCTTCGCAAAGGGAGAGAGGGATGGGAGGAGGAGGAGGGAAAAATGGTTTCAGTTCTAATAGAGTTTGCCATCCGCTGGGCCGTGCCAGACAGATGGGTCATGAATACTGTCTAGACGCTCTCTGCCTGAGCGAAGCCCTGGTCTCTAAGGACACGCAGTGAGACGCCGGCTTAAGTAACCGGGGAAAGTCAGGGCAAGCTCTCCTGTAATCAGATAGAAATCAATGTGGATCCTGCTTCCTGGGGGAGGCCAAGGGGTGGGGTGGGAGGGGGCTAGATGTGGAGAGGGTGTTAAGAGAAACCGCCCTCTGTTACTGATCAATTTCAGTGCAAACTTGACTAATACTAGGCATTAGCAAGAGCGTGAAAGGAGAGTTGTAGTATGATAACACTATTGATTTAAACTGTACTCTGCCACAGAATGCAGAATGATTTAATTCAGACATGGTCCTTGGAAGGCCAGAGACCAGAAAAGGAGGATGACTTCTTGTATCATTAAAACAAGAACACAGACCATTGGGTGACCTGCATTAATTGTGTGTATTGATGAGCAGGGTGCTGATCCAGTCAAGACTGTCCATTCTGACTGTTCATTTTCTAGGGGTTAGCCTCTTAATTAAGAAGGGTTTTAGAAACTCACGTGGCTTGCTTTCGTTTCTGATGACTCTGAGAACTTTCCAAAGCTAGACCTCATCACAAGCAGCTGTGCTAATGGGGCTGTAGGAAATGAGATAAAAATCTCACAAGTGCCCTGCTTGGTTGTGCTCTAGTACATGGCTACTTTCCGATGGTCATTTTACTCCACATTCCCTCAGTGCCAGAAATGGAGTTTACATGACATAAGTAGTGAGTTTCTGTTCACGAAAACTCACAATCTAAATGTTGTGTTGGTGGGGAAGGGGCTGTTGCTATCAGGATGAAATTATGGGGAAGGTAGAGGGGACCACCAATAAGAAGAACATGACTCCACTCAGCTGGAAAGGGCTTCATTGTTGGACTTGATGTGAGTAGTCATATGTTTGCCTTAGAAAACTTACCCAAAAGGGTCTGCAGTAAACCTTGGAAGGGACCATCTTTGAGTAATTGCAAAAATACAGCTGAAATACAACCATCCTGTGACATGTCTTGGGCTGCAGAGATGGAGTTGACGCCCCCCACCCCCTGAGGGTAAGGCCTCTGAATTAACCATCTGGGCTCATAGCTCTTTTAGCCATGTCTCTCAACCAAGACATGGGCATAGGCTTTTAATTTGGAAAAAAAAAAACCCAACAACATAAATTTAACAATAATAATTTTTTTCGCTCCTTCATCCATTCTTGTTATGTCCTAAGAGCAGAGGGAACAGTAGACCGTTTTTGCTTCTTCCTTCCCAGAAAGAAAAGGAAAATCAAAGAAGAAAAATATTCTCAAAGTACACAATTGCTGGAGAGGAAAGCAAGAAATCCTGTGTTCCAGAGCTGTAGCCATAAGCAGTGAGCAAGTCTGTCCTTGTTCCAAAATGGCTCTTCTCGGAAATACTGCTGAGATTGCCCAGAAGGTGTGGTGGTCTTTCAGAAAGGCATCTTCTTTCCCCAAAACTTTTGCCTGCTGTGACCATCAGACTCTTACACTTATGGCATGAATTCGCCCACCCTTTAGATAACCTATAAAGAGTGTCCCATTGATGGCAACAAGGCATAATGTTCAGAGTGATGTCAGCTCACACTGACAGCCTTGGGTGTCTGGAAGGTGAACCACAACACTTGGCAGAACCCCAACACCTCTTGGTTCTGTTCACTTGCAGTCAGAGAAACAAAACATGCATCTGCCTGTTTTAAAGACTCCAGAGATTTTGTGGGGTGACTTGTGGGCTCATGTATTTGCCTTGGCTAAGAGAATGTGGTATTGTTCCCCCTCTTTGAGAAGAGGCACCTGCCCTCACATTGGCACACACCTATTATGGAAGGGTGCCTAGGCGTGTTGCCTCCACTTCTGTGTCTTTTTAGCGGGCGCTCTGGGCTTCTGTTATTTGATTTGTTTCTAAAAAAGGGAAGAACAAAGAACTGGAGCTAAACCTCTGACCCTTTTCTCCTTAGATTTTGGCAGGGGAAGACCAGGTATTGTTCCTATAAGGTGCAGCAGTGGGGTTTGCTCACACTTGCAAGCCTCTCTAACCAGTCTGGGTTTAAAGCAGGCTGCAGGTTGAAGGCTGGTGACAGCTCTCTGTGTCATGGGGGTGGGAGTGGCTGAGCCAGGCAAGGACAATTATTTACCTCTGTGACGTGATTTAAGTCTGTGTCTATGACTTGACGTGCTTTTCCACAGAAGGGCAACCAAGGAAAATGTACTCCTCGGAGATACACTCTTCTTTCTGTTAGGTATGCTTAGAAGATAGAAACGTTGAGTGTTGTCTGTTCCATGGGAAGAGAGCTTGGCGTGACACTTAGTTTTTAAATAATAACCTGACCTTAGGAGACAGAGGATCTTCACTTCCTTAGACCTGTCAGTGCATCCTGTTAACCCTCACAAGGCCATCAGGAGCCAGTGGCCGGAAGCCAGGGACTTCCTCCTCATGTTCTTGTAGTTCCATGTTTGTTCTCATGTTGAGACATTTTAACCTGGAAATGATAGGAACTGATGGCTAGTGTAGTTAGCTTCTCCCAAAAAACAAGATACCAGGACTGATTAATTTTTAGAAGTTGAAAGAGAATTCGTCATTGAAAGATAATGTCTAGACAGGAGGCTGGAGAGTGTTCTAGATACATTTAGTGTAGTTGCTTGCAGAAAATGATATGCTAAATAGAAGCAACGTGTCCTTTTTTGGAGGCATATTTCATGGAGAGTGTTTTTATGAGTGTTGAATATATAAGAGGCACAGGGCAGGGTGATGGGGTGGGTGTAGGGTTTACAGAATATGGTCCCTGTTTTCCAGCTGTTTCCATCTAGTGCTAGTGGGTGGGACAGCAGGGAAAATCTCTTTGCACTTGGGTGCTCAGGGTAGACCTCCTCATGGGGGTTTCTAGAGTACTCTCATTTCCCTGAGAGGCAGGAGGGGCTGGACCACAGGTGGGGGGAATGGGTGTGCAGGGATGTATCATGTAGGAATTGTCATGAGCCAGCTTGCATGGAGGTAAGGGCTGATTTTGAGGAGCATTTACTAGAAAAGGCAGGTTGGGGCCAGATTCTAGAAAGCCAGGGATATTAGGCCAAATAGTTTTTTTTTCTATCCTGAAGGAAGTCATTGGAGGTTTTTGAGTAAGAGAGTGAGGCTATGCTGCAAAGCAATTATGTACAGGAAGGTCCTAAGAGATCACCTAGCTCAGTGCTCCTCTTTATAGCCCTGGGAGCTTTAAACCCAGGGACAAGTCTTTGAGGGAGCTGGGATCCACATAGAGAAGGGGAGAAACCTCCTCCTGGGAGACTTGGTGCTGAGGCGGAGCAGCATCCTGAGAGGAATAGGAGGAAGAAAGATTACTGCATAGCGCAGGTCTTCACAGTAAAGGGGGCCTGGGCCCTCCTGTCAGTCAGCTTGGGCCTAAGGAGTCATAACGGGCAACACCTTGGTTGTACTTTGCAACTTTCTTTAAAAATTTTTTTTAAATCTCAGCTTTATTGAGGTATAACTCACAAATAAAATTATGAAGTATTTAAAGTGTACATCATGGTGATAGGATCTACATAAACTCTGTGAAAAGACCCCCCCCCCCCCACACACACACTAGTTAACTCTGGATCTATCACCTCACATTTATCTTTGTTTGGTGTGGACATTTAAGTTCTCTCTCCACAATTTTTTTTTTATACAGTACAGTATTTTTAACTATAGTCACTTTGTTTTACATTACATTCTCAGATCTTATCTTATAGCTGTAAGTTTGTTCCCCTTTACCAGCTTCTCACTATTTTCCCTACCTTCTGGGATGCATGTGAATGAGATGTGTGTCATGTATTTCATTGTGTGCAAATACAACATTTGTTTTTTTTTTTTTGATTAACCAGTTTTATTATTTTTTATTATGTTATGTTAATCACCATACATTACATCATTAGTTTTTGATGTAGTGTTCCATTATTTGACAGAGAGAGAGACAGCAAGAGAGGGAACACAAGCAGGGGGAGTGGGAGAGGGAGAAGCAGGCTTCTCGCCGAGCAGGGAGCCCGATGCGGGGCTCGATCTCAGGACTCTGGGATCATGACCTGAGCCGAAGGCGGACGCTGAACGACTAAGCCACCCAGGTGCCCCCAAATACAACATTTGAATAAGAGCAAGAATTGTATTTGTTTTTTTTAAAGATTTTATTTATTTGAGAGAGAGAGGGAGGGAGAGAACATGAGTGGGAGGAGGGGCAGAGGGAGAAGGACAAGCCTACTCCCCGCTGAGCAGGGAGCCAGATGTGGGGCTTCATTCCAGGATGCTGAGATCATGACCTGAGCCGAAGTCAGATGCCTAACCAAGTGAGTCACTCAGGTGCCCCAAGAATTGTGTTTGAAGAAAGATACAGGATCCAGCTCTTTTTCCCTTTGAAAGCAATTGATGATGGACTGTGTTTTGCTTTGCTGCTGATGTGTTTGGTGTATTTTCATGTGCATGCATTGTGGAAATCAGGAAATCTGTGAATTGTGATAGTGCTACATAGAAACTTGGGGTGTAATGTTTTCGGAGGGGACAGGACCCTTAATGATATTTTTCTTGCAGGACCAGCACTGACACTTGTTTTTATCGTGGATGATGGTGGATTTGTGCTTACTTGTGTCACAGGAATGAGATAGAATAGAGAAGCAGCAGCTCTGCTACTCTCTGTAGTGACCTTAGATCATCAGCATCTTGGGCCTGGGGTTTCTTGGTCTTCTGGCAAGTAACATGGTTTTTGATCCTTGTGGCTCAAAACAGCACTTGAATTGGTGACTTTACTTCTGTTATTAACTTGAATGAGGGAAGTATCAGACACAACATTTATTCAGGAGAGGCGTTTCTTTGCAAATAATGCAATTATTTTCACGTTTTTGAGAGAGGTACTCATCAGGGTAAAATATGTCTACCAGTGCCCGCTCAAATTAGAACCTTCCTCTGTGTGATCAGCCCATTCATTCATTACAAAGTGCCAGGTGCTCTGTCTGCTTTTCCCACTGTTACCCCTTCTCATTACATTTCAACCTCCATCCCCAATATTGCTGTGTAATCTGTTCACTGGGGACAATAATGATGCAATGTCTGAATCCAGAGTCTGGCACCTAGTAGCACCTTGACAGAAATAGAAAGCTGTGATCTCAGCATTAAAATATGCTAACAAGCTGTAGGAGCTAATGGGTGCCACTCTTACACTGCAGATGTTCATTCCGGTGCCGCTGCTGAGTGCGGGGACAGAACAGGAGGGTGCGCTGCTCATATCCCAGTGTTTGGTGGTGGCTTTTGTTTATTGCAGTGTTATTCTCCAAAAGGGACCTCCTGTCTCCTTTGTAAAGTATGCTGCCTTTCTGGGGCTAGAAATGATAGAAGGACCCCCTTTAGTAGGACTGTTAGAACAAGAGAGCAGAGCCCATGTGGAGGAGAAATGTTAATGATAAGGATAGGATGTAGTCATTTGATTAAAAATAAATTAGATTTTGTGCTGTTTGTGGTTGATGTTTATCTAGACAGAGTTTCTGAGCTCTAGAAAGGGGTTCTAAATGCGTTATATAAATGCATAAAGAATTCTGGTATACCGAATTTAAAGGGATGATTTAAGCACATTACATTAAAATTTAAATATATAGAATTTTGAATTCCTGTCTTACAGTTCTGTTCTGTATTTGCTTCCTGGCTCATATTAACAAATGACTCCATTCTTTTCATAACCCTTGCTCTTATTAATGCCAAGACACACCCTCAGGTCCCCCCACCCTTTATTTGTTTGCTCTCACTTTGCAGAAGCCAACTGGGTGAAAAACATAGTCAGACTGAGTGGACAAGACAGCCAGATGCTATCTGCTGTACAGGGATGGTAGTATTTGTCCAAATAGAAGGATACTCTCTCTGCAGGGAGGGTGGCAGGAGGACATGCCTGGCCCACCTTGGGAGTCTACCTAAGCTGCAGGACCAGGCAACTGGCAGAGATGAGGTGGACAGGGTGCTGGGTGCCAGGGTACCCAGGTCTGGGGCATACACACAGCAGGCCTCGTCCAGAAGACTCTGGGGACCAGGGGAGCACTGCATTTCTATGACAGATACTGGTATATTGGATGTCTTCTGTTGCCTTGGATCATACAACTCTGAGTCCAGAGATAAAGGTCATGATCATTTATATATTCATCCATTCATCAAATGTCCCACTCAAATGTACACTTAGCTGTGCATCCCTCAAAGCAGGAACAAGGCATAGGACCTAGAAGATATTCAATCAGTACTTATTGAGTGGATTCATACACACCAGCCACTGTACTGGGTAATCCAAATCATGTAAGACTTGGCGGTCCTCACCTACAAAGGGCACAAAGGACATAAAGTAGACTGATGCTGGGATACCTGTAAATACACATGAGCCAGGGACTAAAGAAGAGTTGGCGCTGCTGAGGAAGGGCCAGGAGAGGCTCAGAAGAGGACCAAGCATGCTGAAGCGCATCCTGGCACCAGAACTGGGGTTTCCCCAGGTACAGCAGGCAAGTCAATCTACCCAGGGGGCACGTAGGCAGGGAGCCCAGGGTCTCTAAGCTTTTTGAGGACCTACACAAGTAATGGAAACATGAATAAAATCATAATGCCTCCGAGATAGGAAAAGAAGACTGGAAAATTGAAATGAACACATGTAATTAAATGTCAATATAATGAAATGAACACATGTAATTAAATGTCAATATAATGTTATCGTACATCAACTAGTTGATTGTGGTTTATTATCTCATGTGGGATGTGGGTGCCCTTCAGTGGTTTGGGGTACATATGTGAGCCCCTTGCAGATGCTGACATGACCCTGGGCAGTGGCGAGAAGAGGCTGGAGCCTGCAGTGATTCCTATTCCTGATTGAGAAGGTACAGAAATACCAGGAGCTTCTCAGCATTATTCCATAGCCCAGACATCCCACTGAGGGCGTGTCCTCCTCACCATCCCATGTGTTCCCACTCTTCATGGAGGAGTTGGGCTTGGTCACTTTGTGCATGTGCTTAAGGCAGGAGCAAAAGGGCAGGTTCAAAGATATAACCCCCCTGCAACCCGGCAGAGTGTGTGTTTGCTCCTTTCTCCCTTCCACACAGCTCCCAGTAAGCTGCCCAGGAGCTTGCCTGCTCACGTCCCCTTCACCTATGTTCAGCTCCACAGCAGTCAAGGAGGCGTGTTGGCACAGGGCACCCCTGAAAATGTGAATTGAACAGTAAAAATTTATCAAGAGGGGAGCCTGCTATGGGATAGTGACATGAATAAAACCAGAGTCCCTGCTCTTTTGGAATTTATGGTTGGGCTTAGGTGGAAAGATACATCTTACTGTTAAAGGGCAATAGCAAAGGGAGGGCATGGTAAATGCCCATATCCTTACACACTGTCTCAGCCCCTTATTTGGCTGGTCCCGTGCCTCCCCTCAGTTCCATCTGCAGAGGAATGTTTGCCCTCGTATAAGAATCTAGTCTGCCAGCCTAGCCAAACACATGCCAAGATTATCCTCATGATAATCAGAGAGGGGAGAGGGCACCCCTTCACCTGAAGAACAGAACGGTAGGGGAATTGCCAAAGGGGACTTTGAGAGAGAAATGGCTCCCAATAGTCTGGTGGATGGCACTCTGTCAACCTATACATACATACCAGGAGCATAGCCTTCTGCACTGTCTCTCTCTACAGTACAATTCATAGCTAATATGTCTCACCTGCAGTCAAGGTCACTAACATACAGTTGAGGACACTACATCAAGTGCTTGGCTGTGTAGTAGGAAACTCGTCATAGATTCTAATTAAAACCACAGTCACGCCTTCTTCAGGTTTTTCTTAACACATTATTATAATAATATTATAATAATTTTAGAAGGATATTTTGTTTTTAACAGTTTTTTTTCCTGCTTCTCGCATAGGAGCTAAACTCTGAAACACACATACGCTCATCCTTTTCCCCTCCCCTCCCTGCGCCCTCACCATCTAATTCCCTCCTTCACTTCTCTTACTTTCTTCTTTTCTCTCTTTTTTCCTTAAACTGGGTAACGGTATCTGCTGTCTGTGCTTAGGGCTGTTTCAAATGAAATGTGGGGTGAGGGTCTCAGCAGAGGTGTTCCGGCACAGGGAGTGGGAGTGAGTTTCAGGGGGAGACAGAGCTTCCCAGAGGCACACAGCCCTGTAACGGTGGCTCCTTCACACACTAGAAGAAGAATCTACACTGGTAGTCTGCTTCCTGCAGATGTGGCCTCTCTCTTTTGGGCATCTTTTCAGACACTGTGGGCACCTGCCACACAAGCTGATAAAGACTTTAAGGTGTGCTCTGAAAGAAACACGAGCACAAAGTGCAGAATGACAAAAGGGTCTGTGTGATGTGTGTTGGCAGGGAGGCGGTACATGTCTGTAGTTTACATTTTTGTTTATTTAAAAATGCTCTTCTGACCTTCTAAATGGCATAATTGAAAGATCTCTTAGAATCCTGAAGTGGCTTTTTCAGGAACCAAGCCTCACTCCAGCAACCACCTCTTCTTTCTGGATGCAGCTGTCCATCATTTTATTTTATTTTATTTTATTTTTTATTTTATAAGATTTTATTTTATTTTATAAGATTTTATTTAATTATCTGAGAGAGAGAGAGCACAAGAAGTGGAGCGGGGGTGGGGGGAGGGAGAAGCAGACTCCTCGCTAAGGAGGGAACTGGACTCAGGGCCCGGTCCCAGGACCCTGAGATCATGACCTGAGCCAAAGGCAGACGCTTAACGGATTAAGCCACCCAGGCACTCCGCATCTCTCCATCATTTTGAACAGAAGTCCCAACCTGAGTAATTCTTCTTGGATACCACTTACCAGACGGCAATGACAGGGGACCAATATGGTTTTTCCCTCCTTTCTTAACCTTATATAAAATACCCAGTCATTATCCTTGCACTCAGTAAGAACAGAATGAAATTGCCCTCTTTCCTACAATGGGAAATACCACCTATTAGAGGAGATGCATCTTGGACTCATTCCCACAGAATGTTAGAGGTGCAAGAAAGAGATCAAAGGAATGAATCATGAGAATTTCATCTCAGCCTCTGTCCATTTTTTTGTTTTGTTTTTTCCTTTCTCCAGTCCTTTGCCTCCTCTGTGGTGTAAATTTTCTGCTTGGCAATTCTGTCTTAACAAATTCTTTGGACCTAATTCTTGCATATTAATACACTTCATGTAGGTTTTCTAACTGCTATAAGAAATGGCTATGTAAGGTCAGATTAGTGTGGCCACAGGAGGAGAAGAGAACAAGGCTTGGAAGGAAGTTTAATACATCACTGGTCCCAGAGAGGGAATCAGTGCATGCCATTAAGGGCCACAGGGTGGAGGCAGAAGATGGAAATAAGGGGAGAGCTTGGGCCACAGTCTTTACTGGGTTTTCTGTGGGAAAGACAAGGTGTAGGGCAGGGTAAATGGTTTGATTAGCTAGTTCAAATAATTTTGGCAGGCTTTGGACTATAGGGGTGGTCTCTGGTTTACCTGGTACCTGGCCCTGGGATTGATTAGGGCACAGGAATATTGCCTCCTGTGGCATGTGGGCCATAGAGGTCTGACTCTGGATCTCTCAGTTTGCATATCAAAGGCATGCTCCTGGCTGAGCCCTTTGCTAGTTCCAAGAATTGGCTAGTCCTGGGAGGGGCAGTCTCTTCAGCTAAAAAGTTTTTTTTAGGATGTCAAAACATCATAATACACAAAATAAATACACAGTGACAATACACTGTCACTGTATGGAGAAAAACACACAAGTACTGCAGCAAGCAAGTCACAGCTTGAAAAGTATTATTTTAGAGTGTATAAATTTGGGGTAAAATAAGTATATTTGTTAACACAAAGGGATTAATTTATCAGCATTTAACAAAATGCTTTTATCGCATTGATAGCAGACATTTAGTAATGAAGGACTAGAAAAACCAAAATTTTAATACATACAGGATGTTTTTTGAAAAGTTATTATATCTATATAGTAAAAATCATTCTCAATTTCTCAAAATGCAATCACTGGTCCCCTTATGAAAACTGCAATGCGTTGAGGTCATTTTTGGTGGTTTAACATACAATTGAACAAATATTGGTGGTGCTAAGATGAATGGATGATACATTATAATTATATATTTTTAAGATTATGATGAAAGCAGAAACATTTGTGAAATAAGCCTGTTTGCTAGTCTACCTTTTGTTTTGAGCCCCAGCAGGTGACTGTTCCAGTATATGCTGCTTGTGATTTCCATGTGTCTGTCTAACAGGTCTCCTTAGAGGAGGACCAGTCGTTTCACAAGTGCTTGCCATTGTTAGGAGAAGCATGTTCTTGTTGGCTCCCAGCATATGGGGGAAGAATCACATATTTCACTGATGTGGTAAGAAAGCATCTTCTGAGAACGAAGGGGCATCTTCTTACGGACTCCTACGCCAGAGATGGGGCAAAAGTCCGGTGTACCGGTGGTCTCGCTTGGGGTATGAATCAATAATTACCAAAATGACCAACTGTGGTGGGGGAGTGAGGGGCTGACATGAGTTCTGCCTGAGAAGGGGAGACTAGATTTCAAAGGTGGTAAAAACTTTTATTTCTTCCTGCCTTTCTCTGAGCATGCCTTGCCTGTGAGAGAGTATGGCTTCCCCAGCCAGGGCACACTGCCGGCTTCTTCCACCACTTCCTGCACACCTTGGCTGCTCTCCTGGGAAAGGTGTTCCAGCTATCACGGTATCTGAGCCACTTTAAGTTCTCAGTGAGTTGATTTCCCATTTCTCTTTTCATGGTGCTCTTTTATTACTGTGGATCCCCGTAACCCATACCATGTTGGATTTTAATGATTTATTTAATATATCTCTTTGCTGGATTATGAGTAATCCCTCCAGGGTATGGTCTATATTCTATGCATTTTTAGACCCTTAGTGTCCAGCACAGAGCCTACCACATAGCAGACTCTCAGTGCATGTTGATTTTGACATAACATTCATTTATCTATACACACACAAATGCATGCAAATAATTATATATACACATATTTATTATAATTTTATTTTTGTAAACTATTCATGTAAATAGAAACACAAAAACAATCTTATATTTGCATACATAAACCAATTTATACTATTAATGTGGGTTTGGACCCTAGTCTCAGGCTAAAGAATCTTAATAAATTATAGTTCTTCAGGACTGTGCTTTTCCTTAAACATACATGGTTTATTCTAAATTTTGTAGTTTACAGTGTTATCTAAGATTACTTCTGTCACTTCTTTGCCTTTCCTCTCATCTCTAAAAATTCACATCTTCCCCTCCTTCATGGTCCTGCTCTAATGCCTTACCCCACAAAGCTGCCCTGGTGCTCTCTGCTGTGAGGGATTGCTCTCTCAGCTCCATTCTATTAGCACGTGAGGCCCTGACTTCTCCTTTGCAGTTTACTTACTTCAGTGCTTATCCTACTGGCCTTCCTGGTTATAAGTTCCCTAAAGACAGTACTTAATAAGTGTTAAATGAACAAAGCCATGAATATTTGTAGAAAACAGCATATTCCAGCACCATAATGTTGGTCATTAGTACATGTTCTGATGATTTCTTTGTCTTTTACGCATGGTGAGAGTTGTAAATTCATTCATTTCTTGTTGAAGAGTATAGTTATAGTAAGTCTCCCAAATGGATCAGGAACACAGCATAAATAACAGGAAGGTCCTGGGTGGAGGGAGCGTAAGGGAAGAGCTTGGTGGCTAATTCTAAGGCAGGAGCAGTGGTACAAATCTACATAGTTGTATCAACTCCACATGACAAAGGATTCAAAATGCCATTCAGGAAAAAAATTAGCGACTAAGAAGGAAAGCTGCACATTACTTTAAAAGTGCTATTTGTTAGCATGTGAAATTGAAGACTTAGCTCTTCTTCTTTGGCTGGGGAAGGAGAATGAATCCTATGCATGTATTATCCTTCATGGACATATCATTTATACAAGTCTCATCCTGAGCATCCTGCATGAGCAGACTTGTGGCCATGTTGGAGTGTGCGTGTCAGGTGAAAATTAACCTGTATCCATGAGAACAGTTTTGAAATACGCTGAAACATTCACTGCATTGTTTTGTTTCTCTGCTTACATAGGTGTGGTAGGCAGAATAATGTCCCCCCAAAATTGTCCACGTCTTAATCCCCAGAACCTGTGAATATATTACCTTTAGTGGGAAAAGAGACTTTACACGTAGGGTTATGCTAAAGACCTTGAGTTGCAGGAATGATCATGGACTGTCCAGATAGCCCCAAATACACGGGCCTGAAAAAGTGGAGAGCTTTTCTTAGCTGTGGTCAGAGGGAGATGTGATGATGGAAGAAGGGTCAGAGAGATGTGATTTAAAAAGGACATGGCCTGCCATTGCTGGCTTTGAACGGAGCGGGGGGGGGGGGGGGGGTTGGGCAAATTCTAGAAGATGGAAAAGGCAAAGAAACATCCTCTCCTAGAGCTTCTGGGAAAGAATGCAGCCCTATTGACACTGTGATTTTAGCTCAGTGAGATTCATTTCAAACTTTTGACCTTCAAAACTGCAGGATAGTAAATTTGTGTTTTAAATTACCAAGTTTGTGGTAATTTGTTATGGCAGCAGTAGGGAACCTAATAGACATGGTTTTATGTATATAAAGATATTAAGTTAAAAAAAAATTTCTACTTCTACATTTTCTCAGTGTTTATACTCTGTGAGAAATATGGACATTTACATTCACTTCAGGTCTACAAATTTTAGCCCAGCCACTTCATTTTAGTAAGCATGTCCTAAGTTCCTGCCTTAGGTCACGTGCACTAACAGTGACACTAACTTTACTGAAGGATAGTGGAAGGTTCTAATAGGTTCTTGTAGGAAAGGAAATTATGCTGAAGAAGGAGTTTGGGGTCAATTGTTCATTTAGTTAATGTGGTTGAGATTCATTCTACAGAAACTACATAAAACTTTTGAGCAGTGTGCTGACATCATATATACCATGACATCAACAACAGCTACAGCAGAAGAACACAGCTAATGCTTATGGAGTCCTTCGCCATCCCCAAAGTAGACAGATTGTGTGGACCGATGGGAAATAAAGCATGCCAGGTGTGAGATAGGTCTGAATAGGACAGTAGCAATAAGGCCAGGGAGCAATCAGTCAATGTGAATACTCTTAAAACTTAAGTGAAGAAGGATAATCAAAGGACTGTGGAGCTGGTGGGAGAGAAGCCCAGGGGAAGCTTTCAGGCATCAAGTGAATGAAGATGTGATTCATCAAACCATACAGTCAGGGAGGAGGGTGCTTTTCAGGAAAAGATGCCAAGTTTGGTGTAAGATAAGCTGAATTTTAGATAGGACTGTGAGACATTCAGTGTCCTATAAGTAGTTAGATCTTGGAACTGATTTGAAAGATTATAAAAAAGAAATCTGGGAGGTACGCAATTGGGATTTGTCTTCTTAATTAATGCAGAGGTCTTCTATGCCCAAGCCTTGAAAAGCTCTCCAAGAAAGGAATGTGTCAGTGCAGCAGGGAGATGGTCCAGAAGAACAGGGCAGGCTCAGTTGTGGTGGCTATAAGGGTTAGACCATGGACAGTAAGGACATTGCCCAGAAATGCAAAGACCCCAAGCAAAGCCCCATCCGGGAACTTTTCTATAATGAAGGAACCAGATGGATCCAATCTTTTGGTGAACAACTTGCTGCTCAGACTCAGAAGGAGCATGATAATTCTTGTGAAGAGGTGTTCATGGGGAGATCTGGACACTTTGGGTGGGGTTGCCATGGAGACTTCCCTGGGCTCTTAAGGGACAGCTGACAGACATGTCCAGCCTTTCAGCTGCACTAAGGATGGCTTTAAGGGGAGTGGTGTGTTTTCTGACTTGCTCTTCTTAGGGACCGATGGCTGTAGAATCTTTGTGAAGCAATTGGTGATTCCCACACAGAATTTCTAGATTCAGGCATGATGTGTGTGTGTGTACTTAGGGAAGGGCTACCATGTGAATGCTGACTTCTTCCCGAGTGTGGCCACATCACTGGACTTTGACAGGTGAGGACAGACTCTCATGCTCTTTCATTTTTCCCAACCCTCTTTGAATCTGAAGAGAACTCCTTTCTCCTCCATTGTCTTTGACAGGGATCCTTTCTCCTCCTTTGAAAGGGCACACTGCTTGTCAGGCTCCACTGGTCAGTTCTCTGCACCCTCTGCATGCCGCCCTGGGGTTTGGAAGAGCATGGCCAGTGAGTGGCCCGTGGACACATGACTGATGAAGGACAGGACACACTGCCTTTGTTGTCTTGTAGTGTTGTAGCTCCATTCTGTTATTTGACTATTTAAACAGACTTAAAAACATCTCTCAAATTGTCATTTTTTTGAGATGGTGACTTGACCAATGTACATTGTGCCTTCCAGAGGCTCTAATTTGCATCACGTAGTATACATGCCACCCACACAATTCTGATATTTTTTCCTGATTCGGAGAAATGAACTTCAGGTCACATTTAAGTCGTCCCAAAATACTCTCCTGGGCACTCTTGTGCGTAGGAAGGATGGCCCTGGCATGAAGACCTGTTGCAGAATGCTGCCTTTTCAGACCATCTTGACAACTACCCTTCTTCCATCTTTGTAGGAAATGTAGCAGCTAAGAAATATGTGCTGCAGAATAAGAGAAGAGGGCCCAAGATTCTTTTTAAAAATGTGTTTCTTGTTTTTTGGCATAATTTTTACATTTATGGATAGTACTTCTCAGCCTTTCATGAAATTTCTGCCTCTTGTATGTGGAAAAAACAGAGGCTATTTTAAATTATAAAGACAGGCTTTAATCTAGTCCAAGAAACTGGGGGAAATAGACTTATTTTCTCGCTTTCAGCCCCATTTCCTTACCTAATGTTAAATATGGCTATTTTTCCTAATTTAGAGGGTTTTCTTTGTAGAATATGAATGAGCTATTTACTGGGTAACAAAAAGACAAGCCTTTTAAGTACAAATGGAGCTTTGGAGATCTCTCAATTTGAAAGACTAATCTCTGCATAAACACAACTGTTTCTCCATATTGCTGGGAACACTCCATCTAGCTGTTTGGCCACATTTTCTATTACGGTTTTTATAAAATGAAACTATGGCTAATAGCTCAGCAGAGAAATATTTGGGCACAGTAGCAATAGGGATGTGTTTACATTGCCTTAAACTGTGTTGATGAGCAAAGAATAGTAATTCTCTATAGAAATTGATCTAATCTAATAAATAAAATTAAACATTGCATATTTTCATTCCCTGACATTTTTTTCTGAGATAAGGCAACCAGTAATCTCATTACAGCGTTGTGGTCTTTTTTATTAAATGTCTGGTTATGCCTGTTACCTTTCAGGCTCAAAATTTTATAGCAAGCCTTCCTTCTTCTTTATATAAAATGACATAACATCAAGACTGTCTACCATACAGAATAAATTGGAGGTCACTGTATACCTAGCACCTTCTGCCAGGAAGTGCACCTGGATATAGGAAGATGGAGCCATTGCATTCAGAAATACCCTTTGGGGCTGACAGAGCCTGACTGTTTCGAGTTTCACATCCCTATAGATGGGGCTTGGGAAACCCTTCTTCCCTTCAGCCCCACCCCCAAGGTTCTAGGATAAAACTGGATTAGTGAATTCATGGCTTGATAGACTGAAGAGAAAAATGAGGCTCTGTGCTCCATATTCATGTGCATCTGCCCCTCTTGGTGACATGCTAATTGGTTGGCCTGGGCACAAGACTAGGAAGCACAGGTTTCCTGTTGCTCACACAGTGCGTCCTGTCTGCTGTGATGGGAGAAAGACGAGTGAGGTGAACGGCCTGAAAGACATCACTCAGCCCATGACCGGCAACCTCTTGGATATAAAGTCAAATGATTATTTTCTCTAGGAAGCTCCTTATTAAAAATCTACATAGCTATTAATAAGTATATTGCTATTTTGTAATTTAAATTGTGTTTAACCTGCATAATAACTGGTTTTAAAAACCTGGATATATCGGGGCACCTGGGTGGCTCAGTCAGTTAAGTGTCTGACTCTTGATCTCAGCTCAGGTGTTGATCTCAGGGTGGTGAGTTTGAGCCCCGTGTTGGGCTCCACACTGGGTGTGGAGCCTACTTAAAAGAAAATTAAAAACCTGGATATATTTTATTTCTGTGATGTAGTTAAGTGACATTCAGTTGTTGCTTCCATGTACGTGGTGAGTTTATCAAATAGCATGCATGCTCTTCATTCTCATGCTGCATTTTTCATTATTCTGAAAGTTAGATGAATATGTTCAAATTCTGTAGCATGTTGGAGTCAGCAATGAAAAGACCATGTAACCTTTTATAACTTAAAGAATGATACAATATTGAGAAATTAGCCCATAGGAGTTAAAGACAAATGCACTGAATATTTTCAGCTGTCAAAAATGAATAAAAGGGATGAAAATTGGAAAAGGTGGGTATATTGAAGCATTTCACTCTGGACTATTACTCATTTATCAGTTGATGGGTTCTACAACCTTTTTCTGGTTGAAGAGGGCAATATCTGGTGCCATTTATGCCCTCATTGGCTCATAACACCTAAAAACCATGTTACGTTTGGCATCAGGGTCAATATCTCTTGGTGGAGGATATGGAGCCAAAAGGAAATGGGATTTCCTAGTAGGGGTTGTGGCTTGGCAGAGGATTTTTGTGGGAGACATTAAGTCCATTTAGTCAATTTCTTCCTTTTTTCACTGAAAGTGTTTTTTGTTGTTGTTTTTTTTCTAAAGCAATGCTAAGTTATGGATGTGTATAAATTAATGCTGTAAATTAGGTAGGCTTCTAACTAAAATCTCAACCTCTTCATACTCTGTCCCCATTGTTGCTTTATTATTTTTCCTGTCACTTGCCACTAATTAACATACTGTATATTTTACTTATCTTGCTTATTATATTTTAGTTATCAGAATTTACCCTTCCAGGAGGGTAGACATGTCTGTTTAGCTCACTGGTGTGATGTACCCTCAGTACTTAGAATAAAGCCTGGGTGTACAATTAATATATGAATGAAATAATGAACTAATCTTTAAAACGATGCTCAGAGCATAGTTTTTATATAGTAATACATATATGCAATTAATTATCTTTTAAGAAATAATGAAATTGTACTTCAACGTAAGAAAGTCAACCAAAGTAATATACTACATTAATAGAATGAAGAAAAAAAATATGTTCATCTCAATAGACACAAAAAGGCATTTGACAAAATCCAACATCCTTTCATCATAAAAACACTCACAAAAGCAGGAATGGAAGGGAACTTCCTTAACAAAGTAAAGGACATTTATGAAAAACTCACAGCTAACACCATACTCAGTGATAGGATACTGAAAGCTTTCCCTGTAAGATCAGGAACAAACAAGGATGCCCTCTTTGACCACTTCTATTCAGTATTGCACTAGAAATTTAGCCAGAGCAATTAGACAAGAAAAAGAAATAATAGGCATCTCAATTGCAAAGAAAGAAATAAAACTGTCCCTATTTGCAGATGACATTATCTTATGTATAGAAAATCCCCAAAATTCCACAAACAAGCTCACTAGAGATAATTTTTAAAATTCAGCGGAGTTGCAGGGAAGAAAATTAACACAGAGATATCCATTATGTTTCTACACATGTGCAATGAACGATCTGAAAAGGAAATTAAGAAACTAATAACATTTTAAAATAGCATCTAAAAGAATAAACTACCTAGAAATTTAAACAAGTAGGAAAGACTTGTACACTGGAAACTACAAAACATTGCTGAAAGAAATTTAAAGAAGCCCTAATTAAATGGGAAGATATCACATATTTGTGGGTAGGAAGACTTAATATTGCTAAGATGTCAATCCTACCCAAGTTGATCTGCAGATTCAGTGCAATCCTTATCAAAATGCCAACAGCCAATCCTCAAATTCACATGGAATTATATGGGATCCTACATGACCAAAATAATCTTGAAAAAGAATGAAGGTGGAGGACTTATAATTTAAAAAAGCTTACAAAACTGCAGTAATCGTAACAGGATGGTACTGGCATAAGATTAGGCATATAGACCAATGAAATACAATCGAGAGTCCAGAAATAAATGCTTACATATCTGTGGCCAACTGATTTTTTACAAGGGTGCTAAGTTCATTCAGTGGGGAAAGAATAGCCTTTTCAACAAATGGTACTGGGACAACTGAATTTCCACATGCCAAAGCATGAAGTCGGAATGCTACCCTCACACCAGATACAAAAATTAACTCAAAGATTATAAGAGCTAAAACCATAAAACTGTTAGAAGAAAACATAGAGGAACATCTTTATGGTCATAAAATTGGCAGTAGATTCTTACATATGATTCCAAAAGCATAAGCAGCCAAAGAAAAATTAGGTAAATTCGTCTTCACCAAAATTAAAAACTTTTGTGCCTCGAAAGACATTATCAAGAAAGTGAAAAGACATTCTACAAAATAGAAAATATTTGCAAATCATATGCCTGATAAGGGTTTTAATATGCAGAATATATAAAGAAGTCCTGAAACTTAACTGAAAGACAACCGAATTTAGAAATGGGCAAAGGATGGCAAAAGAAATGATAAACAAAATAAAAAGACAACTTTGAGAATGTGAAAAATATTTACAAATGTTATATCCAACAAAGAGTTAATATCCAAATATATGAAGAACTTATACCACTCAATAGCAAAAAAAAAGTTCTAAAATGGGCAAAGGACCTGAATAAACATTTTTCCAAAGAAAATATACTAATGGCCAAACAGGTACAGGAAAAGGTGCTCAGCATTACTTATCATAAGGGAAATGGAAATCAAAACCACAGTGAGATACCTCCCACCTGTTAGAATGGCTGTCATCAAAAAGATAAGAGATAACATATGCCGGTAAGGATGTGGAGAAAAGGGAAGCCTTGTGCTCTGTTTTTGGTATTCCATGGTACAGCCACCATGGAAAACAGTGTGAGGGTTCCTCAAAAAAAATTAAAAACAGAATTATCAAATGAGCCAGAAGTTGCACTTCTGGAAATATGCAGTAGCCTCTCCTTATATGCAGTTTTACTTTCTGCAGATGTAGTTCCCTGTGGTCAGCTGCAGTCCAGAAACAGATGATCCTCCTGATGTATCTATCATCAGAAGGTTAACAATAGCCCAACACTATGTCACATGCCTCTATCATTCATTTCACTTCATCTCATCATGTAGGCAATTTACCAACTCATATCATCCCCAAAAGAAGCGTGAGTATAGTTTTTGAGAGAGAGAGACGTCAATCATATTCACATAAGTTTTGTTACAATATATTGTTATAATTGTGCTATTTTATTATTAGTTATTATAGTTAATCTCTTACTGTGCCTAATTTATAAATTAAACTTTATCATAGGTATGTTTGTATAGGAAAAAACATGGTATATAGAGGGTTTGGTACTCTCCACAGTTTGTGGCATCCACTAGGGTACTTGGAATGTATGCCTTGTGGATAACGGCGGGGGAGGGGGGCTACTGTATCTGAAGGATACAAAAACACTATATTAAGGAGAAATCTGTGCTCCCATGTTCATAGCAGCATTATTTACAATAGCAAAGACATGGAAATGACCTAAGTGTCCATCAACAGATGAATGAATGAATAAAGAAAATGTATGTTTGATGGAATATTCAGCCACCAAGAAAGAGGGAATTCCTGCCATTTGCAACAACATGGATAGACCTTGAGGGCATTATGCTAACTGAAATATGTCAGCCAGAGAAAGATAAATAGTATATGATTTCATTTATATGTTGAATCTTAAAAAATAAAAAAAGAAAGAAAAAAGAAAACAACCTCCTAGAGATCAGATTTGTGGTTACTAGAGGTAGGGGTTTGGGGGGGAGTTGAGGGAAGGCAGTCAAAAGGTACAAACTTTCAGTTATAAGATAAATAAGTACTAGGGATGAAACATACAACATGATGACTATACTTAACACTGCTGTATGGTACATATGAAAGTTAAGAGAGTAAATCCTGAGAGTTCACATCACAAGGAATAGAAACCATTTTTTTTCTTTTTCTTTTTTATCTGTATGAGATAATGGGTATTAACTAAATGTATTGTGGTAACCATTTCACAGTATATATGAATGAAATCATTATGATGTACACCTTAAACTTATACAGTGGTGTATGTCAATTATATCTCAATAAAACTAGGAAAAAATTGAAAAATAAAAATCAATAAAATACCAAAAAAATGGGGTTAATGACTTGAATAGACATTTCTCCAAAGAGGAAATGCAGATGGCCAAAAAGCACATGAAAAGATGCTCAACATACTTAGTCATTAGGAAAATACAAATCAAAACTATAATGAGATAGCACTTAACACCTAGTGTGGGGGCTATAATAAAAAACCAGAAAGCACTGGAAGGGATGTGGAAAATTGGAACCTTTGGGCATTCCTGGTAGGAATATAAAAATGGTACAGTTGTTGTGGAAAATAGTTTGTTGTTAAGGCTCAAAAGCTAAATGTAGAATTACCATCTGACCCTGCAATTCCATCCCTAGGTGTAAACACCAAAGAACTGAAAACAGGAACTTGAACACATAGTTGTACACCAGTGTTTATTGTAGCTTTATTTACAACAGCCAAAAGGTAGAAATAATCCAACTGTCTATCAAGTAATGAATGGGTGAATAAAATGAGATATATCCACACGATGGAATATTATTCAGCCATAGAAAGGAATGAAATTCTTATACAGGGTACAATATGGTTGAACCTTGAAAAACATTTTATAATAATAAGTGAAATAAGTCGGGCGTAAAAAGACAATTATTGTTTAGTTCCACTTATATAAGGTTTTTAGAAAGGCAAATTCAAAGAGACAGGAGGTAGATTAGAAGTTACCAGCTGTGGGGAGGGAAGAATGGGGGCTCTAGAGCTTGCTGGTTACAGAGTTTCTGTTTGGGGTGATGGAGAAGATGGAAACATATAGTGATGATTGTTGCACAACACTGTGAATATAATTACCACTGAACTGTATACTTAAAATGGTTTAAATGGCAAAATGTGTTATATATTTTATCCCCCCAAAAATAGAATGGAATTAACGTTGAGTTTTATTTTTCCTTCTCCAGAATTAGTCTTACAGTTCTGGGGATCAGAAGAGATTGAGTAACAGGCTTTCCCTGTTATGATTACATATGGTAAGAGAGTAATAGTCAGTAGATCCTTTGTATTCGGAGGGACACACCTGAAGACTTTTGCAAATCTTTAAATAGGAGGCTGCAGAAACGTTTGTAGCGTCTCCTGGCTTTCTCCAGAATCATGTTTACATAGAGAAATAAGTGCTTACTATGTATTTCTTCACCCTCAAGCTTAATGGTCATGTTTCTTGAAAAAATGAACTTTTTGGCATTTAGCTGGCTCCCTCACCAGCCTCGTGGTTGTACCACAGTCTTCACAATTCGTGACTCAAATTTGTACAGATTTGCAAATCAGCAAATGGCCTGGACCACTGGAGCATAAGCTTTGTGAGATGTACATGAAGTTTGCATCCTACGTAGCATATAGTATGAATTCTAGAATTATTCCTTGAATGAATGGATCAGTATGTCACTTTCTTTTTCTTTTTTTTTTTTTTAAAGATTAATTTCTTTATTTGAGAGAGAGTGCACGTGTGTGGGGTGGGGGTGGGGCAGAGTCTTCAAGCAGAGTCCCTTCTGAGCACAGAGCTGGAGCTGGCCCATCTCACGACCCTGAGATCATGATATGAGCCAAAATCAAGAATTGGATGCTTAACTGACTCAGCCACCCAGGTGTCCCAGTAGGTCACTTTCAAATAGTTAAAATCACAGACCTAAATCTGTCAGTGCTTATGGTTATTCTGTATGGTATTGCTTTTTTTTTTTTTTTAAAGATTTTATTTATTTATTTGAGAGAGAGAGAATGAGAGACAGAGAGCATGAGAGGGAGGAGGGTCAGAGGGAGAAGCAGACTCCCTGCTGAGCAGGGAGCCCGATGCGGGACTCGATCCGGGGACTCCAGGATCATGACCTGAGCCGAAGGCAGTCGCTTAACCAACTGAGCCACCCAGGCGCCCCATGTATGGTATTGCTTTTAAAGAATATGTTTTGAAATCAGGAATGCGTTCTGAGAAATGGAATGTTTGATCCATAGTAATGACACTTCCTCTTTCTCATTCTGAAGTCGGGCCTGTAGCTTTCTTGCTTCTCTCATCCTGTGTGCAGGGTGCAGGAAGCCCGGGGGCAAGAGGAGTGTTTTCTCCTTCCCTAGACTGATCCCTCACCTGTTGGCTGCACAAGCACCTAGTGGTCCTCACTAGTGCCCTGCCCTCAGTCATCTCTCCCCAACCAGAGCACCACTGAGAGCGCTCTGATGACATGTGTGGGCCGTCAGAATTGCTGCCTTCCTCTTGCCTACCGTACAGCTGCACTCACTTCTCCGTGGCCAGGCTGACCTAGTCTGCAGGCAGTGTGTTGGAATGCCACTGCATGGACTAAATAGCACACTTGGAGATATTTTTGTGAAGTCCTGTAGGTATCATTACCGATGTCATAATTAGTATGCAACACTTTTCTCTGTGTTCCAGTGACTGATGGTTGCTCCCCCAATGGCTCTTCATGGTCTTTGTGACTGTTTTTTCCAATGGGCTGTACACTGATGTCTGTCTCAGACTGAGGACTTCCCCTTGTAGCCTCAGAGTGACCCAGCATAAATAGACATCTGTAGGAATCAGACTCATAACCTTGATCTGGTTAAGGCAATGTGCGAATAATAATAATGAACGCTGATCAGGTTCTTTGCCATAGTAGCCTATCACTGTGTATCTGCTAAATAGGGGCAGTGATGGTGGTAAAAATGTGAAACACTTAGCATATGTCTCAATCACAGTAAGCATCGCCATGACCATCAGAAAGGAACCAAGCACTCTTTCTCTTTTTTAATGGGCAGGAGGGTGAAAAAGGCTCAGGCAGTGATGGTCCAATTTTTTGTGCATGCTATCACTCTGTCCTCTGAGATTCAGAAGTCCTGGGGTGTTCAGAGAGTTTGTGTTTCCTATAAGTTTGCAGATAATGCTGATGCTGCTGCAGCATTAAAGGGCTGCATTGAGGACCATCAGCCTAAGAGCACTAGAGAATGGCAGAGTCAGGTCTTGGGGGCAGCTGGAGGAGGAGAGGAAGGCTCAAGGCAGACTTGCATACGTCACAGCTGTGCCTGAGACAGCCCCCAGGTCCACATAAACTGGGTGCTCCCCAACTTCTTGCTAATCACTCATGGATGGTGCTACATTTTTCTTGAATAACAGTGTTGTTGTTGTTGTTTAAGGCTTTTACGGAGCTTTTGACATTTACTAAGTAATTATACCTTATTGTTCTAAGAGTTCTCATAAGAGAAAGTCATGAAGAGGAGGAAGCTCAGATCATAAAAGTATTGATTTTGACTTTCTACTCAGAGAAACTGGATTTGTGGCTTTAGGCAGAGGATTTAGTTGTGTTGAATTTGTCATGGCCACTCAAAGCCTCCCACCTACCAGCAGCCCGCTGGGACAGAGGGTGAAAGACATGCCTGTTGGACGAGGCCTCACTCTGTTTCAACCAGCCAGTCCACAAGCAGTGCTTTCTGTACCCTGCCATCTTCTGAAGAGCGGCCTTCCAAAGTCCCACTAACCAAATCAGTTCTTTGCCCTCTAAGATGCTGTGGAGTTCATTGAAACCTGGAAATGTGAAGCGCTGGCCTTCCTTGTTTTCATTCAGGTACTTGAAGGGAATGGCCAGCAACCCGGGCAGATAAAAGGAGTCATTTAGGCTTCAGTTGCAGATAAAAGACTTGAGGTTCATGAAATGTTCCAACATAACAGTGTAGCTTCTGTTCTGTGCTGTGAAACACATTAGAATATGAACAAAGGAGCAGCACTGTGGAGTCGGCAGGATCCTGACCCTGCCAAGGCTGTGAGCCAAGTCTGAGGATTTGGGCGTCCTCTGAGCTAATGAAAAATCCACCGGACAGGCTCCTTCGTCCTATTCATTCTCCTACCCTGATCTTTTCTGTCTTGTTACCTTAATTTGCACCTGCCTGGCCTTAATGTTAGCAGGGAGGTCATGGAGAGAAAGTTTAAGGTCAAGTGCAATAAAATGATTTTATTTATGAATCACATAGATTACTGGTTAACACACTACAGAATTTTGTATTATCTCATGAATAATCTGCTCCACGAATCTATTACCTCTTTGTTTTCAATGGATGAAAAAGGGCAGGTTTCATAATTCACAGTGGGCATTTATGAGCAAAAATGCATCACTTTCCTTGGGTGATATGTAGAGAAGATTCTGTGGGTGGGTACATGTCTTTTACAGATTTTCAAAAATTATGTTAATTTTTAATTTACTCATAATCTTTGTATGTCAGTATCATTCTCTGAACAGTATTTATTTGTAGAAGTCAACATTAATTAAGCTTCTCAGTTGAAATAAAAATGCTGTATGGGTATAGGGTGAATGCCGCCAGTGCCCCCCTCCCCTCAGCACATCAGATGGGTTTAAACACTTGGTCACAGAATACAGTTCACAGGAGAAGCAAACCTAATTATAGCCTAACGATCATATGCCAGGTGAGTTGTGTTCTCTTCAAAAGGGAGACATTAAAATTTGTTTTCATCTTCCCCAGACTACAGTCTTAGACAGGAAAGGGAGAGCATGCTGCCTGGCCTCTTCCTGCCATCTCTCACTTCTCTAGTTGTTGTAGGCACTTGTCCCTAGTCAAGATGTTTCTGAATGAATACGATATCCCAGCCAGACAAATTCGAACATTTGGTGGGTGTTGGAGTCCTGAGGTCAGGCTGGATCTGTCTGGCTCAAAGTTTGCTCGTGGCAGTTATAGAGGACTTGGGAAATGTATAGGAAAATGTATAGCCATAGGAGTCCAGGCAAGGGGTTGGTTCAGGATTCCCCTTGGAGTCAGTTCACTGGCAAGAGTATGGGTCCTGTTTGGTCTGGGGTTAAAACGGTTCATGGAATGGAGACAAATGCCATGGTCTCCTGGGAACTACAGTTTGGGACCTGAGTTTGCCCTGGGTCTGGCATGACTCTTTCCAGTTTCCAGAAACCCCCCAAATAAGGTTTAGTACCAGTTGAGTACTCACTTGACTCCAAAGGGAAATAGAGTAGACTGGTGAATTCAAGGTTGTGAACATTCGTTTGCTGTTTTCAGTTCTAATTTTGCACTGTTTCTTAACGAGACCATTTTAGGCTGGGTAGCTCTTCTCCCTCCCACTGTAAGAAATGCCAAGCCAGGAGTGGCTGTTACATTTTATTTTAAACAATGTAGTGTGCTTTGGGGCTGATGTCCCACATGACTTTATATCTTATGGTATGTATGAGCACCTGTGACCCTGCTTAAAACACGTGGGATATTATGAATAGCCAACAAGACCTTGCCCCTTTCCCCCAGCCTGAAATAATGAATATATATGAAACAATTGACTCACAATAACAGCAGTGTATGACGACATGCTAAACTGTGGTATTGATAATAAAAGATACATTCACCAGAGGTATAGAGGAAAATGGTGTGGAGAGGATGTGATTGTATGTGATGAATGGAAGGGAGAAGAGAGTCCGTTATAGGGAAATAACGTAAAATAACTTAAGTAAAGGGACAGAGATGGAAATGAAAATGGTATGATCATACGGATGCAGGACGGTGTTTTCATTAGAATTGAGTGTTTTCAGGAATATGCACTATAAATTGGATTAATCTGGGGGCCCAGACAGTGAAGGATCTTTAAATCTGTAACAGCATTAGCACTTGATATGGAAACAAGGGAGAGCCTTGATTATAAACCCATGGACTGTAAGTTCCTTAGGGATGGGGGGTTACTTTGTATGTTGTACGTGAGAGGTTGCAATTTGCCAGTATTGGGTCACATCCGGTCCAGACATGTGTTTGATTTGGCATATACACTGTTGTCTCTCAGTGTTTTAGAAATTATGAACGAAACTGCCAACGTTAAAAAAATTAGGGGACTTCACATTAATCCAGTCAAATTTCTCTCTCAAAAATGGGAAGATGTAGTAGCAGTTGGGCCTACATTGCTGGTGGTCCCTGGTGGGGGTCGAGTAGTAGCTGGTTCCCCAAGGCCCTTTCTGTCTGTCTCCTTCACAAAAAGGCAGAGAGTCTTTTGTGGTGGTGTAACTATTGTCCTGTCTTTTCCATCCAGCCCAATTTACTCACTGACATCATCTGCTCAGCAGCTGGCCCTAGGTATGGTCCCCAGCAAATGTTTGCCTGGCCTAATATCTTTAAACAAGAAGGTGGAGTGATGTGGAGAATATTTAAGTTAAATTAGATTATGCCTTATATCAGAAAAAGTTCTCCACTAGCATTTTTGGTCTTATCTTTTTTGATGTATCAAGAAAAGTTACTTATACAAAATGGTTCAGGGTGTCAAGATAAAATAAGCCCCAGGGATGTAACATACAACATGGTCATTATAGTTAATGATACCATATCGTATATTTGAAAATTGCTAAGAGAATAGATCTTAAAAGATCTCACCACAAGAGAACATATTTGTAACTATGTGTGGTAATGGATGTTAGCTAGACTTATCGTGGTGATCATTCACCGCACGTACATATATTGAATCATTATGTTGTAACACATGAAACTAATATAATGTTATTACATAGAGATATGTCAGCTGTATCTTGATTTTAAAAAAAGGTTACTTAAGTCAGTTTTTACGAACATGTTTGAATTTGGCCCCACGATGGACTAGGCCTTTTCAGAGACTGAAGTTATTATATTAATATTTTAATAATTTGGTGGAATTTTCTGAGGTAGAGAATAAAAGAAGGAACTCCAGGAGTAAGAAACCCTGATTGTGCCCTGATTTTTCCCAAGAGGGGAACTTCTTTTATACCTCAGTTTCCCTTCCAGCAAGACTGTAGTGTTAGACTTCCTTTCCTCAGTCTGAATGACCAGAAGAGGTATTTGTTGCTGGAACTCACGGTCAGAAGAACAAGCTGAAAGAGATGTCCCCTTGCTGGGAAATGCAAGCTTGCCTGAAAAAGCAGCCAACTGCAATTCTTCCATGCCCACCCATCAATCTTTATAACCAATGAAGGAAATGAAAACAATGGTAGGAGTGTTTCTAGAAAAGTGCTCCCCAAACTTCTTTTCTTTTGTGAACTATTTGCTTTTTCCTTCAGTAGTTGCTGGAGGCTGAAAGTTGGGGTAAAGCCCAACTCTGTGAGGTAGAGAGGCTCTGAGGAAATCTTTGGGAACAAAGGGGAGAGCTATAGAAGGCTGAGGGTGGAGCCCAGGTTATAGGATTATGGAAAGAGGACTGTAGGCATTTTTTAGTCCAATCCTTCTTTTCCTAGCTAAGAAAAACTGTGACGTAGAAAGTGAGGTGATGAGCCCAGGGGATATCCACATACTTATGTGACCCCCAATTCATTGGTTCTTTTGGTAAGCTATATTCACTTTTAGGAAGGAGAAAGCAGCCACACAGGAGACACACACCCATGCTGATGGGCAGTAAAGTAGAACCTTCAAACTGATGTAGTGAAGGACCAGCACTGTAGGACAAATCCAACAGGCACATCTCACTGGTCAGGGGAAAGGTGGCAGCAGCTTTTCCTTGGTCCCTGGCTCTGATGACCCATCTCAAGTTAACTAAAGGTGCCAAAAGGCACATTGTCTTCATTCATCCATTCACTGACCCCTTCATCTATTTTCCTCCCTGCACTGGATCTAATTCTGAAAATCAGGTGTGGTGAAACTTTGGTAAGAAAAATGTACCTGCCTCTGGAGTCTGTCCCTTCCTCACTGACTCTGCCTGACCTCAGACCTTCATTCTCTCTCCCCAAGACCCTGGTGACTCAATATCTGAGAACCCACAGCATTTGCACTGCCTAGGGTATTGTCAGAAAATCAGAATCCTGGACTCCATCCAGACCTACTGGATTACAGACTGCACTTTAGCACAATCGCTAGGTGATGAATATGCACATCCAAGTTGAGATATGCTGCCCTGGATACTCCCTCTCCCTCCACCTAAGCATCTGTTCTCCTTCCATTCTGAACAACAGCCAGAGTTCTGATTTAAAACAAAAACAAAATCTTGCTGGGGTGTCTAGGTGGCTCAGTTGGTTAAGCATCTGCCTCTTGATTTGGGCTCAGGTCATGATCTTGGAGTCATAAGATCGAGCCCTGTGTCAGGCTCTGCACTGGGCGTGAAGCCTGCTTAAGGTTCTCTCTCTCCCTCTTCCTCTACCCCCCTCAACCCCCCCCCCAAAAAAAACCCCAAAAAACAAAAATAACCAAAATCTAGCTATGTCAGTTCCTTGCCTAAAATCCTTGATTGGCTCCCCATTGCTTACCAGACACAAGGCCCTTTTGTAGGCTAGCCCTCACTTGACCACCTGGCAACCCTGGTCCCCTCTGTAACACCTCCTGAGTTCTTTGCATTGAACCTCACTTCTTGAGTGTTTTTCTCCCCTCACCCAGTTGGCTCAACGCCCATGCTTGTTTTGAGGCTTTGCTCAGGCTTCTTCTGTGAAGCATCATGTCATCTCCAGGCTCATGTGCCCAGTTCACTGATGGTCCATCTGATGCCTGCTCTCCATGTGGTCCTCAGGGCATGTTGTGATCCTAGCATGGTGCTGGGCACAGTAGGTTCTCAGTATGTGTGTGTTGGATGAGTGAACAGTGGTGGAAAAGGGCACCAGGAGGCCTCAGCTCAATAGGAAGATTATTCTGTAGATTAACAGGCTGCTTTGATGGTGTGATGATAGCTCTCATACATTAAGTGAGCCATTTAAAAAAGAGCCACAGTGTGGTTCCCTTTAGGCCTGGAGCTGAACATTAAATTTTCAAACAAGAAAAGCTTGAGAGTCACTGATGTTATATATCCCTTTGCCTGGGAAGGTACCCGTGCCTTTAAAACACTTCTGGAGAAGAATCTTATGCAACAGTGCTTGGTAACATAGGCCTATGTTTCATAAATACTAGTCTGAGTGGCTTACCAAGATAGGCAAAGCCCCAGTCCTCTGACATCTGAAGCTGCCAGATCCCTGAGATTCTGGGAAGTTCTTCATAAATGTCTTACTTGTTACTGTGATCCAAACCTGTTCCCTCTGACTTTGCCCTTTTAGAAGTAGAAATTGGACTCACAGGCCTCAGGGGGAAGGAAGAGAACTCCTGCTCCCTGCTCCCAAAGCTTTGGAGGCTATGGATGTAATATAGTCAGACTCAGCCCTCAGGGATTTGGGGTCAGCCAGGGCACAGGGAAAGGAAGGAAAGAGTTAGGGGAGAGCCCTGAGTGCCCGCGGGGGCTGTAGTGGGGCATTTGTCTGTTGATATCAGGCATGTTTGAGGGAGTCCAGATGCAGGGTGTGGAAGGGATGGATGCACAGAAACATGTACTCACAGGAGATATGAGCAAGCTCAATAGGTATTAAGTTGAGTCACTTTCTTCAAGAGTGGAGTTCATCATATAATAGTTTTCAGGATTTATAAACAAAAACAAGTCTTAAAAAAGCTAAAGGTTTGTTCTAACAAGCATGATTTGGTGCTTTTGGCTTCATTTTAGGGAAAATAATCTGTCACAGTGAGATTCTGTTGCTGTCTTGCTTTTCAAATAACTCACAGTGAAACATCTTCACTAACTTCACTGTTGTCGCTGTGTCTTTCTTCTAGGTCCAGCTGACTGTAGCCCAGACTGTAGTATGAGTGTCACTTCCCACAGGGTGCTCTCTGGCAAGTGTCCACATCAGTACCCGTGTGCCAGGTTCAATGTTCTTGCTGTGGTTACCGATTTCTGTCTTAAATGAGTCTGGCCTACAACTATCTAATTGTAATTTGGAACTAAAATTAGGCTTTCTTTTTCTCATTAGGGAATTATTTGATTATTTTGGCAAAGGAGGGAATCGTATAGTAACTTACAGCAAATAAGATAAAATTACTAAAAAGATTTGAAATACACTGTTGTGTAAATGTTCAGTGTTTTCAGATTTTCCCTCTTAATTAAAAACATCCTGAATAGAGCTTCATAATGTAGAAGAATGCTCTCAAAGTTAGATTTGGGCCCTGATGATGTGTGTCAGGAACAAATGGCCTGAAACAGAACATACATCTTCACCCATGTTCCCCACATTTAGGCTGTCCCTGATGTCAGCCAGGGAAGCATGGCCAGCAGAGCATCTAAGAAAGAAGATGTAAGGATCATCTAAGCAAAAATTTAGCATTCTGGCAAAGCCCGCTTAGTCTTCCCAGGAGACCTGACCTGGAAGCTGTGAACGTGTGTGTCTTTGGGCCACAGACAGACATACCAGGATGGGCTGGAGCCTGGCTTCAGTCCTCACTGACAGCATATGTAGCTATCCTTCTGCCTCCTGCAGTCATCTTAAGATGGCAGATTCTCTGGCTCTCGACAGTGAACACACCTGCCAGGAGGAGGTAGCCTGGCTGAGGAAGTGTCAATGAGGAGAGTGTCTGGGAGTGGAGAGTCACCGACAAGATGTTTCCCTCCCTCCCTCACCTGGAAGCCCGTAACTCCATGACTGCTTTCTGGGCAGACGGGGTGATTCAGGCTCAAACCTGTTTTCTGTGGGAGGCAAGGTTTCTACAGATGGAGGCTGATGGTTGACACTAGCTGGGCTATAGCAGTGGCTTGATTTCTTGGGGGACATGATGTGACAAGGTTGAGCATGTGTCCCCATCTGCTGAGAAGAGCCCTTGTGGCCCTTGAGCTGTTGTCACAGTTCCTATCCCTGGCACTGCCCCCCACCCCCCCACCCCCACACACTAGTCCTGTGCACTTACCCTCACCACTCATACTTCTTCCAGGTACAACCTGTTCTATCCCTGGACACCACCATTTATTTATTGGTTCCCTCAAAAAATATTTATTAAATGCCTGCCCTACGTTGGGTCTGTGCTAGGTGTGTGGATTCTGCAGGGCTTAGGATAGGCAAAATCTCGTCTGTCCTCCACAGCTTGCAGTCTGTTGGAAGAGGTGGGCAATTAGATAAATAATTATAAGAGGTCCTGAATAAGGGGCTTCAACTGGAGGGTCAGGAAAGGTCTCCCAGAGGAAATGACATTTAAGCTGGGATGTGAAAGGTGAGTAGAGTTTGAGGGCAAGGGAGTGGCATGTGGAATCCCACAGGGGAAGAGAAGGAGAGAGAGTAGGCAGAGTATGGAATAGGGATGGGGATAGGGATGAACAGAGCAACAGAGGCAAGGCCAGGGAGGCCTGACTCTTAGGGGGCTAGGAAGGAGAGTGAGAGGTCTCTGTGGCTGCAGGTAGAGAAGGGGTGGAGGTGAGCAAGCTCAGGGTGATGGATACCGTGCTCCAGGAGAGAGATGGGAAGCGGGACCACAGTGAGAGCTGGGGGCCTGCAGAGAAGGGCCAGAGTGGGGCATTTCAGGAGAGAACCTGTGATGGATGGGTCCAGACATTTCTACCGCACCACATCATTATCTTTTATGAACACCAGTCTTCCACTATCCCCAAAACACAGATTCCTGTTAGGAACGTGATTATAAGTAAGTTCTTTTGCTTGGCACAAACTGCCATTCTTACTGAGCAACTAGATGAGAGACTATTATAAGTACTTAAATATCTTAATTCTCTCCATCTCCCTTCAAATATAAAAATAGAAATTGCCGGGATGCCTGGGTGGCTCAGCCGGTTAAGCATCTGCCTTTGGCTCAGGTCATGGTCCTGGGGCCCTGGGATCGAGTCCTGCATAGGGCTCCGTGCTCAGCGGGGAGCCTGCTTGTCCCTCTGCCTGCTGCCCCCCCCCCCGCTTGTGCTCTCTCTCTCTCCCCCACTCTCTCTGACAAATAAATAAATAAAATCTTTAAAAAATGTTTAAAAAATAGGAATTGCCAAGTTACACAAAGGGGAAGGAACACGGGGAAACTGAGTGTGGTGCTAGGCTAGAGGTGTCCTGTGGGGCCCAGGACCTGGAGTGACTGCAAGGCAATGCTACTCTGAGGCCAGCTAATTTGCACATTATGGAAAACTGTGGGACATAAAGTGAGCGAGTTGATGGCTCCTGAAGGTGATTGGTGATGAGGCGACTGAGGTTGCTCAGTGTCTGATGGGCTTGCTAGGCGGCTTGAGGTGATGAAGTGCTTGTCACCATCTCCTGTGGGGGCAGTGATAATTAGCTTGGGTTGGGGCTGCTGGTATCGACCCTCAGCTCCTGGTGGAAGTGTCCATCTGTGCCCAGTGAGCCCCGAGGGATGAGTTGCAACTCCAAGTCTCAGTGGGATGGAAAGCTGAGCCCTGAAGCCCTGAGGAGTATGTAGCCTAATGAGATGGGGAATCAGTTATAGAAAGGAAGGAGAGGAAGCTGGAAGACGCTGGAGCAAAAATGAAACAAGTCTCTGGGTTGGTACTTTAAAGGATGTACAAGTCTGAGGGTAGTGAGCAGGGATTGAGGGTAAAAGGATGTCCTTCTGTATTCTACAGGAGGGTTCCTAGGCACTGAGATGTTTGAAAGGCAAATAACCGGAATGATGGCAAATCGAGGGAAGGAAGAATTGCTTTTTATTTTAGAGGTGCTTGTTTCAGAGTTATATTTCAGAAATTTATGTATTTGCAAAAGGCCAAATTACTGTCCCCAAATTCTGAAACCATTTAGAGCCCTTCAAAACAATCACAACTCTTATAGTTTCAGATAAACAACAACAAAAAAACAGCCCCTCAAGTAATAAGTTTTCTGCCTTTGAAATCACTAAATGGAAATTTGTTGCAAAGTCTACAGGTCTTCTGGGTACTTTCTAATGGTTCAGGTTTTAGTTTCTTTTTATATCCGAAGAATCAGGACACTTGGCATTGCTAATAAACAATGAGTTTTGCATGACCCTTATGTGGTTTTGCATAGTTGAACCCAGCCTCCCCCATATGTATATTTTAGACTAATACATATCTTTTTAAAGATGTATGGTAAAGATGAATAGTTCTGTAGTACTACTTAGGGGCTCCTTGTCTGCTTTCTGAAACAGTTGTAGGTGTGTCTGTGTATCACCAAAAACAGTATTTGTCATCGAAAGTGCTCATGTATTAAAGAGATGCCTGGTGAAGCGGGTTGACGGAGAGGCTTGGAAGTGGACAGGACAGAGAGAGGGATGAGAGTTTTCTTTTCCATAGGAAAAGAGCTGTAAACAGACTGGTGAAAAGAAAATCCATCAAATACCAGTTTTGTGATGATGAGAAATCTTGGCCTATAGATTTTGCTCGAGTTGAAAGGTGGGACTTCGGAGATATCTGGAAGTTGACACTTAATAAAATAATATGTGAGCCCTGTATGGAGACTTAAGGTGAAAATGTCATTCATTCATTCAACAAATATTGAGCACCTGCTACGTGCCAGGCACTGTGAACAAAACAGACATTTTGGTGCAGGGAAGGTGATGAGTGCTTTGAAGAAAGTAAAGGAAAGAATGGGGTCACTTCTGATCAGGGAAGATCTCACTGAGGGTGTGACATTTGCATGATAACCCAAGGGAAGGGAGACAGTAAACCATGCAGACCTAGAGGGAAAGGATCATCCAGTGCAAAGGCCCTGGGGCAGAGCATGTCTGATATAGTTGAGGGACATCAAGGAAACAGCTTCATCATGGGAGAGTGAAGGGCCAGATCATGTAGGCTTCATGCACCACTGTATGAAAGAAAGAAGGAGTTTCTTACTCTGAAATGAGGAGGCACTGAAAGGTTCTGAACAGAGATGCAACATGATGTGACCTGTGTTTAAAAGGATTCATCTGAGAATAGACTGAGGACAAGAGTGGGAGTGGGGAGACTGAAATAATACAAGCAAGAAACAGTGATGGTGGTGTGGACCTACAGGGTGGTACCTGTGAAGGGGTAAGAAGTAAAGGGTATATTTTGGATGCTGAGTCAACAGAATTTGCTGTGGACCAGATGGATCAGGTGTGGAATGTGGGAGCGATGGAAGAGATAGGAAGGCTCTGGACCTGAGCTCTTGACCTGAGCTCATGGACGGACGTAGACACCATTGACTGAGACGGGGTCACTGTGGTGGTGGGTGGTCTAGATTGAGACATGTTAAGTTTGTGATTCCTGATGAACACCAGGTCGTGAGTGGGATGGGCCATTGGATGGAGCACTATATGTGTCTGAAAGGTGAAGGAAAGTGAAGAAAGTGGGTATGGGGCTGAGGGAGAGCTGGTGAAATACTCTGTACAACTCTGGAGTTGTCAGTGATTTCCCTTGTAATAACATGTGGAGTTTTAAAGTTGCTCACAGTTTTTATCCAGAATGTTCTGATTTTCTTTTGTAAAACTCTCATTTGTCTTTATTTCTGGCAATACCCTTGCAGGCTGGATGGAAAAGCGTTTTTCCAGGACCCTAATTCATCTCTGTTCTGGGTTGTTTCCTACCCCTGCCACCCCCAGTTGGAGAAGCACGTAAGAAATGTCTTTCTCCAGAAAAGAAAGGATAACCTTTTTACTTGCAAAACAGCTTTGCAGCTCTGCTAATGATTTAGCATATGATTCTCCTCTCAAGTGCCTTAAACCCTTGTCCTCAGATAGAATAAATCCAGAGAATGCCTTAGGCAGCATACCTAAGGAGGAGATAGGCAGACATTGCAAGAGTTGCCAAAAGTCAAAATTGATTTGATTTTCTTAGAAATCAATGTTTTAGTCTGAATGTTTAGTGACACCACCCCCTCCCTTCTCCTCCACCCCATCCCCAAGGAGCTGACACTTTTATCATATCTGTAGCTGCTCTGCTGGAGAGAACAATGTGGTTGATAATTCTGGGGAGGCTGTTGAGGCCAGGTGGTGATCAAGTAGTTGGCTAGAAAGAAAGAGTAGGAAGAGAGGTAAGGAAGAGTTTTGATCTGTAACAAATCAATTCCTCTCATGGACCGTTCCTTCCTCTGTGATGTGACAACAGAGGGAAGAAGGGGTCTTGGAAGGAACCCGGCCAGCTCCCTCAGATTTAAGTGAGTTTTAAGCCACTTGCCCGAGGCCACACAGCTTGTCAGTAGCCAGACCTTGCTGCAACTCCGTTAGCATCTTTTCTTTGCTGTTGTCATGGTATGTGAAAGCATAAAGAAAGAGAAATACTGGTAGGGGAGGAAAAGAATTCTTTCCATTTAAGTCACAAAGATTTGAGAGTCTGGACTGGGAATTTCACCCCTCCCACAGGAGAGTGAGCAGCATCCCTTCAGGGCCTGTGACCTGGGACTCTGAAACCTTGGAAGTGCCCAAAGGTACAGCAGAGGGGAGTCTCCTCCTCCCTATCCCCTTCTTGCTGAGGGCTCATAAACCTAGCCCATGTTTCCATGTGGGTTCCATCTCTGGACTCAAACCTGGAGGGAATAGGTTGAGCTCCAGGCTCCTAGGCTTAACATCCAACCAGAGCTGCTGTGACTCAGGGCTGCAGTTAATGGATGTCTCATGTGTTCTGAAGCTCTGGGCTTTGCCTTATGTCCCAAGAACTACGTTTTCTACCCTTGAAGCTCCTTGTCCTCAAGTCTAGTCTTCCATGTTTACTGCGGAAACCTTTGTAAAACACCTGTCGTGCCCCTGCCCAGATGGACCCCTGGACCTGAGGACTGTTTTAAGTCATCACTAAACCATGTGGCTGCCCAACTGCTGTGTTGAGAAGGATTCTAAATCTGCATCCACTGGAGTGGAAAGGAGCCCCGGTATTGAGTGCACCTGCCGCAAGTGAGGGCAGAGAGCATGAGCTCTGCGTCTCAAGTCCATTTTCCTGGCCCAGTAGTCTTGAAGAGATAGATGAGACATGTTTGTTGATCATTTGCGAAATGCCAGGCACTGTGTATATTGTGTCATTTAATTTTCCCAGTCTCTGTGAGGGTGGATGTTTTTATCTCCATTTTACTGATGAGGAAACGGGCTGAGGCAAGAAGTTAATGGGGGCAGGTCATTACCTAGCTTGCCCTGCAGTGCTCCAGCTCTGCCAGTTCTGAGACCTTTTCCTCCAGGTTCTGGAAGGGTCTGTTTTCACTGAGGACCTGCCCTCTATAATGGACTCCAGACTCAGCATGTTTGCTTTGTCTCCTGCTCATTCCCCCCTCACTCCTAACCTGATCTGAGGGACTTGGATCTGGCCCACGCTGATGAGGCCTACAGGATATCTGCATTCTCTCTCACTCCATTCAGAAAAGGAATTCTCAGCAAAAGCTCTAAACTGCAGGCACAACACAGGTCCTTGTTTTGATAGTCAGCCAGTTTCTTGTTAAATAAAATATTATGATTAATACCCCACCACACACACACACACACACACACACACGTGTGCACGTGCGTGCACATCCACACAGAAAGGGATCTAGAGAGGTGTGTGTGCACTCACGCCTGGTCATATATATCTTTTATTCCCAGCTCGGCAGGCATTTCTTGAGTAGTCCTTCTGTACCAGAACATCATCCAGGCTGCCCAGGCCTCCACCCACCTAGCCTGGTTAGTGAAGGAGGGACCAGGTTCTAGTCAAATAGGAAAACATTTTTGTCTGACAACAATTAGAACGTGTCCAGGAGGGGAACCTGACATGTGATGCCCTTGCCTAGACTCTCCTCCCCGCTCCTAGTGGGTGGGAGATGATAGATTCTACAGGAACTCCTAGGAGATCCAGTGATTAGGAGGATGAAAGGTCGGAGTGGGCAAAATACGTATCTTTGGAGTAGTTTTAGAAAACAAATTTTAAGCTATGATTTTTATGTTACCTGTAGAAGATATTCAAAACCCTATTTCAGAGGTGCCTGGCTGGCTCAATCAGTAGAGCCTGCAGCTCTTGACCTCAGGGTTGTGAGTTCAAGCCCCACTTTGGGTGTGGAGCCTACTTACACACACACACACACACACACACACACACTTTCTATTTCACTGATGAGCATTCTCCAGAAAATTATTCCCTCCTATCAAACTTAAAAAGATATAATTCTGCCCCCACCACAGCCCTAGTAAGACAGTCCCCAGTGCATCTGCCCAACACAGGCGCCTGTACCTTCTTTGATTTTTCAGATGAGTGTCAGCCAATCTGATACTGATTTGGATGTTTTGGGGGTAGATTTAAATATCCTTGGTAGTTACACAAAGTTGCTTCAGCCTTGGATACAGCAGTATTATCAGACATTTTAACACTTATGGTAGAGGATCATTCTGTAAAATTAGAACGTAACTTTTATTTCTGTAGCTCCTCTGAAAACTTTGGAAAGGCACGTTACCTAATGGAAGTCATTTGTGGTGACACCAGCTTCATATTTGGAGAAATATTATATCTATAGCACATATTCAGACAGTATTTACTGAGCACCTATTATTGGCTAGGTATTGGGCATCTAAAGATGAAAAGACAAACCCTTCTTGAAGGGAGCTCATAGGCTAGTGGGAGAAGTCATGAGAACAGATAGTAAGTATCACTACAGTGATGACATGTGCCAGGTGTAATGAGGTCTCATCCTGGTATCTGAATCTGCTTGGGACAGTCAAGAGGGCTTCATGGAGGAGGCAGCAAAGCTTTCTAGAGGTGGTAGATAGAGTACCACCTGACTGGACTGGAAACCGTCCCTCACTTCCTCCTGAATGGTCAGAACTTGGGCTCTGTAAGCTTTCACAGCTGGTCTGTGTAGATCAAATGTCACACCTGGGTGGCACCTTGGGCTGGTTTTTCACCCTGGGCTTATATAGCATCCTTTGTCTAAGAGCCCGAGGGATTTGCGCACTGCTTGTTTTTCTTGTTATGAGCATCTGCTTCTTCAGCCTCGCTGGGATCCCTAGAAACACTTCCACGTGTATTGAGAGTGGCTGTCAGTGTGCTTACCTTCTCACAGCTGACCGAAACCTTCTGGGGGAGTACTCACATTTCTTATCTATGCTTTTGTTCTCTGGACATCTTGCCTTGGTGTGAGGCAGTGTAGCTGGGCAGTAAAAACACAGATTTAGGAATCAGTAAGGCCCAGTGGTTTGGGGCCCAATTTGAATCTTGGCCACACAACTGACCTAGCTGTGGGTAGAGTACAGATGATTGGTAATTGCAGTTGCCCTGGTATGGGTGGTAACCTGGCCCAGTGCATGGCCCCAGGGTCACCTGTCCACGCACTAGAGTCTCTTTACTGATGTGCTCAGGTGCTTCAATTTTAGTAATTTAAGCATTTTCCCCGAATGTCGCCGAATACTGAGTCCTGCATAAATAGAACTTTTATATTAAGGCACCGGGATAAATAAGTAATATCACCACAAAAAATAAGAACAGAAAACATCAACTGTGGCTGAAAATACAAAATGGTAAGGCCTTATTAATTGCCTTAAGAGGGGCCTTTTCCCTTCTTTTCTTCTGGTTTATTTAGTTGTATAGTAATCTGGAAGCTGCCTCTGCTAAAGAAGCTATGGATTATTGACAATTACCCATGGTTCTGGGATGCATCAGCTCCTTGGAAATATCAGGAACTAAGAAGCAATCCTGGAAACTGAATTTTAACCCCATTATCTACTCTCCAAACAGTAATGCGATGGGGCTTCAGAAACCATCTAATGAGGAAGTAGTTACTGAGCACACACCATTATTTCTCCAAGGGCCCTGAGCGCTGTTAGCATGGTGAGTGCCAAGTATGAAAAGCACTTGCTTGTTGCAGACACAGTTCCCTGGGATATGCGACATTGTACGTAATTTTCACATGCAAAATAATTTTCTACACATTTATTTTTTGTTATTATTACTTCTTTATGACTTTTTCCCTTAGTTCCTTTCTCCAAAGAATTGGAAATGTATTGGCTTGGCTAATTGTGAAAACAAATAGCAGAGTATCATTTAAAGCCATCTGGAAAGGTTAGTGATGGGTTTTGTCACATGCACAGAAAACCCTTACACCATCCAGGAGAAGTGATCTGATGATATGTAAGCAGAGTGACCGAAGCTCCTTCCACCAAGGAGAAAGAAGAAACCACACAGATCTGGCTAAAGAGAAAATGCAGCACACATCTGTCCTCTGTTTACAAAACAAATGTTCTTCTGAGGAGTGGAGGGAAGAAAAGAGATCTCATTGTTATATTGTCGTTCCGTTTTTAAAATTTTTATTGCATTAGTATATACATTAGAAAAGTGCATATGTCAGAAGCTCACTGTATTTTTTTTTCAACCAGCCCCACCTACAGAGCTCCCGTGAGCTGCTTTTTTATTGGAAAAGTAGGAATGAAATTGCTGGGGCCATTTCCACTCCAACCAGTGACCAGCGGAGCTGTGAGAGTTCTGCTTGCTCCACATATTCCACAGTACTTGCTCTTGTCAGACTGTTTCATTCAGCTATTTCTGGTGGGTGGGTAGTAGTATTTTACTGAAGCTTTAAGTTGCATTTCCTAGATGACTGTGACCTTTTCCTGTGTTTATCAGTCTTTTTGAATTTTTATAATTCTGTTTTAAATAGAGATCTTTCTTTCCTCAGTAGAATTTCTGTGAGGGTGATCATTTCTCTTTCATTCGCCAACCGTAGTTCAGTTCCAGAAACATAAGGAATTTGTCTCCCTCCCCTCTCCCCACTCTGCAGTATAGCAAAAGGCTCACTGCCCTCAGTGGTGGCCAAGAGCCCTGTCTGGCTAGGTTTGCCCTTGCTGTTTGGTTGGGGATATGGACAGAAAGAGTTACAAAGGCATGTCATTTCGGGGAGCCTCCATGACTTCCTGGCAGTGCTACATGGCAAGGATAGGGAGAGGGTGATGGAGGAAGAGGGCTGGCTCCCCTGCCTGACCTTTGGAGATCCGCCCCTGCCTGATGTGGCCAGAAATGCCAAAACCTTTGCAAAGAGGCAGTCACAATATCAACTTCATTTCTTGCTGTCATTCCTGTTGCTCTGTCTCATTGTCAGGGATTTTAATACCCACAGGCTGCCTGTGAGCATTAATTAATTAATTAGTTAATTTCTTCTTTATTTCATACAGTAAGTACCACTGAGTTCTGCTGTATCTTCAGAATGGGAGCTAAAACACCAAATAAAGCTCCTGACTTCTAGGAGACGGGGAAAAAAAACAAAGAAAACAGTAAAAATATAATGTAATATCACGTGATTAGAGGTACCTTGGAGAAGAATGAAACGGTGGGGGCAGGGGTGGAGAGTGGTGGCAACAGATGGTGGGGAAGATCTTTGTGTGAGGGAGTACCCACGTGGCCATTTCATGGAAAGGTATCCAGGCCCAAGGAGCAGCGATTCAGAGGCTTGAGGCAGGAGCGTGCTTTCATTGGCTGGAGCACTCATATGCAAGGGGCACAGAGATCAGAGGTTATGTCTTCATGGTCCTTGGTAAGGAACTTGGGTTTTACTCCAAGTGAAAGGAGAAGGCAGTGTAGGGCTTTGGGCCAGGAAAAATATGAGCTGATTGGGGTTTTTAAAGGATAACCCAGCCTACATCATGGAAGAGACACCATCAGACTCCTTGGCTCCAGCATCCCTTCCCCACTCCGGGCTCACCCTTTCCCCAGACCATTAGGGACTTCAAGAGACAGCTGTGCCCTTTTTGCCCCACTTGCCTCCACAACCTGCCACCCTGGCCTTGTGTGTCATTGCTCCTGCTTCAAGTTTCTGCTCTTGAGTCCTTGTCCCCCTCCACCTACGCCCTGGTGGTGAGAGTGTCCCAGGGCAGAGCTGACATCTCCTTCAGTGCCCCCTCGGTGCCTTCTACATCCCGCTGTCTTGGAGGGAAGACGAGCAAGATTGAAATATGCCCTGACTGTTGAAGGGGCTTAAAATCCACTTGGTCCTTCTCCCTGCCACCCTTCTATGTGCCGTTCTGAGGTGTGTAGGCTGCATCACTGATGGTGCTTTCTGTTGATCAGCCCAAGACATTCCTTGTTAAGCACCTCCTATGGACACACAAGGGGTGTGAGCCCTCTGGAGATACTGGGTTGATGTTTGCCTCTTGGCATTTTTAATTGTAACAGAATCATCCTTATTTTTCAGAACTCATTGGTATGCTCTTGATCTGGTGTCCTGTGTCTCTTGCTCTACAGATGTACACAGCATACATACATACACCCTGTTACATCGACAACAGATGCACAGGTTGGAAATACTGGTCGGATTCATAAGTCATAGTACCTCAGTTCCAAGAGCAGCAGGGTGGGGATGCAGGCTCCCCAGCCTAACATTCCTGACACAAACAGCCATGTAATTGTGTCATAACAACAGCCTTTCCAACATGTGGGTTAGAGTCACATCTCTGCTGGGTTAAAATGCCCCTGTGGTCTGTCTGCTTCTTTTAACATGAGTGACTTACAGGAACCTGGAATTGAAGAGGAAGGTAGGGGACTGTGAGCCAGGCATGAAGGAAAATGGCTAAAAGATGAATAAAATTATATATATCACTTTTCCTTCTGTAAATAACTCATGATAAAAGTGAATAAAATCCTGGGGCACCTGGGTGGCTTAGTCGTTAAGCATCTGCCTTCAGCTCGGGTCATGATCCCAGCGTCCTGGGATCGAGTCCTACGTCGGGCTCCCTGCTCTGTGGGAAGCCTGCTTCTCCCTCTCCCGCTCCCCCTGCTTGTGTTCCTGCTCTTGCTCTCTTCTCTCTTTCTCTCTGTCAAATAAATAAATAAAATCTTTTTTTAAAAAAAGTGAATAAAATCCAGATCTTCTCTACTTGGAAGAGATGTGGCCAAGTAAAGTAAATGCTTATCCTAAACCTCTATAAAGGCTTAGAAAACCATGATTAGTTCTTCAGAGACCAGGAGACTCCTGTCTTGGATATGCTATCTTCCTCAAGTGCTAACAGCCACTAACTCACCATTATGGGGTATAAAGCTAATGTACCCAAAGTGACCTACTGTGATGTGATGTGATCTAGTGATTATATTCCTTTAAGCTTTGTTAATAACTTTGTTACTGTCTATTATGAAATAATAGCAAGTGAATTTCAAATACATGAAGTGAAATCAAACTTTTTTTCACTTCATGTATCCTTTTGTGAGATTTTTATTTCAGAATATTACAGTCCAAATTAAAACATTTACATGGGTGTGTTCAGTTTCTGAAAATGTAACTTATGATATGTGTGCTTTACATTACACCTCATTAAAAAATTTTTAAAATTACAACCCAAACCCCTTTTAAGCTTTACCTCATCTTATAGTTTATAGAAGCTGCTAGGTGAAGGTTTTTTTAATAATGTTTTCAGAAAGGAATATTAAAAGCAAAAAGTGAACTTTCCTCCGTCTCCCTGACAGGTGTGGCTTTGGTCGTGAAGAGCATATTTTTGCCATCTAGGCTGGACAGAGCAGTCCTTGGAAGCAGTGAGTGTGTGCAAATGAGGTCTGCTCAGTGTGAGGACCAACCAGGCTGCATGAAAAGAGACAGCCGGGACGTAAGGTGGGACTGAGGCAGCCTCTTGACCATCTCTGTTCTGTAATGTTGTGAATGGGAAGTGCTTCCCTTCTTTAGAACTGAAATGGACTCATCTGGCAGTGCTTTCCTCCTTAGAGGATGGGAAGCAGTGGGTTTGGGTTCATCGCACAACCAAGGAGTTTACCAGAAGTTGGCTGTGCCAGAGGTTGCACAGGGCAGGGAGAGGCAGGCTGAGCTCCTGTGCTACCTTCAGCCTCCTCCCTCTCGTGACAGTGTTTTTGTGACTCTATCCTGAAGCTCTCAGAGGTTGAGAATTGGCAACAGAGTGAATCCCTGGGCTGCGAGAGGGATTTAGTTGGACAGAGTGGACAGCCAGCCAGTCTCCGTTCCTTTTCATGGGAGAAAGGCCCGCTCTGGTACCATCTAGACTCATTATGGAAAAGGCAGCAGACAGACTATTCAACCTGCTACATACCGTACAGTGTCCTTTATAGTTAATGAGGAGGGGTTGAGATGTGCTACCTTTCTATGCTAGTGTGGTTTTTTTATTTAAAGTTGTTTTTTTTTTTTAATTTACTTATTTTAGAGAGAGAGGGAGGGCATGGTGTGGAGGGGCAGGGAGAGTCTTAAGCAGACTCCACGTTGAATGTGAAGCCTGACGTGGGGCTCGATCTCACAACCCTGCGATCATGACTTGAGCCAATATCAAGAGTCGGATGCTTAACCAACTGTGCCACCCAGGTGCCCCTCTATGGTAGTGTTTTGTAAATAATTTATTATAAATGTTTATGTGTAAGGCAACTGGGATAATGAAGACATCCCAAGAATTATTTTTTCTGTCTGTAGCTGATGACCTTGTGAACCCAAGTCTAATAATGTTTGGTGTTGCTTCATCAATTATGGATGGCCATTAAACTTGCTTCATTGTATCTAAAACTGTAAATCTGTATTTTATGGATACAATTAATACAAATATAGATAATTTGTGTTGCTTTCATATAGTTTCTGTGACCCGTCCCCCATTCATCGCTGGTCCACAACAGAGCTAGTATAGGTAGACAGGCATCTAGGTGGGAGCTGAAAATGCAGCTTGTTCTGCTTTAAGACCCAGGCCACCGTAGGTCAGCCTGGCCAGACACAGGTCATGTTTATCCCTTGAATGTTCGGGAAAGGCTTGAGACCATGAGGTGACACTGTGAGGACTTAGAAGTACAGAATTGCATATGCAAGTGGCCTGCTGTCAGGCTTCTCCACAACCCAGGCATTCAGGAAGGTGAATCTCGGTATTTCTCCCCCATGTTCTGGGCCCTTGATAGTATCTTGCCTTTCTGAGAGTCTTCCCTCTACTTACAAGTTGTCTCCGGCTGAGGTGACATCCTTTTGCTGTCTAAGATTTTGCTTGTTTCTTTGCCTTGCTGTAAAGGTAAAGATTATGTGGAATGTCTGTATTATTTAGTATAGCAAAAGTGATTATCCCTTCCCTCTGTGTCCTTTTCCCAGTTTGCTCTTGTTCATTCACTCTTGTCATCTGTTAAGAAGCAGCAGTTCCTTAGCAAATGCCTCTCCCTTGGCCCAGCAGGACAGTCCACCTCCCTGAAGAGGACACGGCATGGCTAAGGGGCATTGTCTCGCCTTACCCAGCAGTGGGGTCTCCACAGACTGGGGCAGCCTTGGGGATCATCTTGGGGTGTGGTGGATAACCCTCCTCTGAGCGTCTGTGCACAGAGCCCACCAGGGCTAGGTGCATGCCCAGAATTCTGATGCTCAAGGTGCCCTGCAAGGATCTCACAGTCTTACTTACCAAAGACGGAGCTCTCTCCCTGGCTGATGCTGAAGTACCTGGGCTGTCTGGGTGCCCTGTCGGACCACCCTTCATTTCTTCCATCCCAATGGCCCCCCTACTCCTGCTGTTTCTGAATGTCTCTTCTCTAGCAAATTGGTATGATAGAGGGGAATCGAAGATGTGACCCCTGTCTTCTAAATAGCTTGACATGTTGCCCACAATCAATAAATTTAATTGTTTCAAACAATTTTAGAACCATTCTGTACAAGTATACCAATTCTGGGAATGTGCATGCCCTTCATCTGGAGGCTCATCCTGACAGTCTGGTCTTTTTAATTGTTTAAGTCTTTATTGTTTTGCGGTTTTTTGGGTTTTGGTTTTTGGTGTGTGCAAAAGTGCAGTTCTATGTAAAACATCATGAAGTTTCTTTTTGCATTTTTGTTAGACCACAGAATCAGCTTTTAGAGCTAGAAAAAATTAAGAGAGAAATTTAGATCTTGGAAGTATTCATCACTAAAGAGAATTTACGTAAAAACAAATATATTGTTTTTTTCCTCTTTTTGCGCTGTACGCCCCCTACTGCTTCATGTTATTCCTAATGTCCTGAGAATCCCTGTGGTATTCTTAGTTGGGAATTGCTTTGAATACTTTGGAAATATTTTCCAATATTCGAATAGTATCCTTTCATTAAATCATAGAAGACTCTGCGTGGCTCATAATATAAGAGCTTTTTTTTTTTTTTTAAAGATTTTATTTATTTATTTGACAAAGAGAGAGAGATAGCTCGAGCAGGAGCACAAGCAGGGGGAGTGGGAGAGGGAGAAGCAGGCTTCCGGCCGAGCAGGGAGCCTGATGCGGGGCTCGATCCCAGGACCCTGGGATCATGACCTGAGCCGAAGGCAGACGCTTAACGACTGAGCCACCCAGGCGCCCATAAGAGCTTTTCTTTAAGCAAGGAACTGAAGGAGACTGAGATTCAGTGGTTTTCTCTCTGCTGCACCAGGAAATCCCATACAGGGCTCGGAGCAGAACATAGTTTCTTTACTTTGTCCACTGGTGGGCCTCCCTATTTTAGACAAAAAGAGTACACAGACTAGGCCAAGGATGACAGAGGTAAATGCCACAGTCATACGCACCCATGCCCCTGCCCCTGTGGTCCTTAGGAAGAAGAATGCTTGTTAGACTGGGCCTCCTGCAACCCCTGTTGGGCCCTTGCTTCTCTTCCTACCCGTATGCTGGACACCCCGAGGGGTCCCCGCTTCCTGAGAAGGCGCTGGCGGTGCCCCGCAGTACAGAGGCAGACATGCTGGCCCCAGACACAGTAGCTGCCATATACTGTTCTCAGATGTGGAGTGGCTCCCAGGAGGCCATCTTCCCCATGTTTGGAGGACAGCTGACTGCAGACATTACCTAGCAACAGAACGAGCTGGAGTCAGGCAGGGAGAAGTGAGATGGTTGTTATCAATCATGCTGAGATGATGTATTGTGGTTTAAAAATGGAAAAGGAAGGGACAGATTAAATATTGACATGTACTGTATTCCAACGGTGGTAGCTCTTGGCTTGTCTAACACAAAAACATATATTCACTGCAAGGGGAAATAACATCTTCATCTAACTTCTGCTTCAGGGGGCTTCAGTTAAAAAAAAGAGAGAGAGCTTAGTTTGATTCATTTCCAGCCTCGCCTCAGTTGAGTTTAGTTATTGAAGTCTGTAAAAGCTTTTTCTTAGTTAGTTCACAATGCAGTGTGCCCACTGAAATGAATTCTATCTTAAGATTTCTCTCAAGTTGATGTCTGAGTTTGATAAAACAAGTAAAATATATCTTCTCTCAAGCTACATTTTGACAGCATGCCTGTAGTATAGAAAATACACATTAATAAATGACATTTATAGTGGGAACTTGAAGAAAACATGTGACCTGTAAGAAATTTGGGTGCGCTGCCCACTGCTTCCCAGGATATAGGCCTTATCAATGAATTATTAAGTATTGTTAAACAAGTCTTGTAAAATGTTAATTTGTAATTTAGTGTCTACTCTCTGTACATGTTGTCCTTCAAGGTCACTTTTCCTGTTATTACAATAGTGAGAGTGAACCTACTGGGCTAATATTCACCTCGACCTTGGTAACCTCGGCCTCCTGGCATGGTGGTTAAGATGGCTCCTTAAGGTCTTATTGGCATCCATTTTCAAGTTCACCAAGTTTTCACAGTGAGTAAGTCATTGTCTGAGAAAATGACCTCTGAATGTAAATGTATGGGACTATTCAGAAGGGCTTATGTGGTGGGATTCTAAGGAAAGAGAATCAAAATTCCAATCTATATCCATAAATGCAGAGTTTCGTCATAGAAGAGAAATTAGAAATCATTAGAAATCTCATGGCCTCATTTTGTAAATTGGGAAACAGTTTCAACTCCAGTGTCAAAAAGGTGAATGTAGATGGGAGAAAGGAGAAAGGAATTGAACCCAAATCACTTTTGTTCTTTAGTTGACAAACTCAGAGCTTAAAATTCTACTGACAAATGAAATTGTAAATGTACCTCATCTGTTTCTCTAAGCCTGCCTTCAGTCAACAAATGTTTTCTATTCATCAGCCTAAGAAACAGCTTTGGTGCCATCACAGGCAGTGAGTCCATGTATTTATCTTTTAGAGGAAATACAGGGGTATATTTTTTCTCCTTTCCTGAAGTATGGGATGGTGTTCTTGAAAGGGGCTTGTTTTAAATAATGTGGCTTAGTACAAAGGAAAGAAATACATTAAAGATTCTTAAATCTTCCCTTAGCTGCTTCTCAGAATTGGGTCAATAACCTCTAAAGTGGCTAGGATGGGTCAGAAATAGGTTAATAAAATCACAAATTCTAGAACAAGAAAGGACCTCTAAGGTCATTGGGCCTAGCCTCTGTCTTTAGGTAATTAAGGTGTTAATTTTGTACTGTGATAATAGCTGAAACTCAAAGGGATTGCATGCTCCACCTAGATCACATAGTAAAATCATAAGCACTGTTATTTTATAAAATTCCATGAACTCGAAGATCTCATTCATCTTCTAACTCAGTCAGCTTGCCTTTGCCTTCACTGCCAGCCTCTTTGTGGAATTTTTTTTCCTAGTGATTCCTGCCCTCCTGCCCCCCCGCCCCCCACCTTTTTAGGTCCCTCTTTTAATTCTGTAACAAATCCCAGGCTCTCTCGGCTCTTCTGGCACCCCTCTGGATTCCCCTGCTTGGCCTGGAGGAGATTGGCTGTGTCTGGAGGGACAGGAAGAGTTATTATGCAGACGACAGGCACCAGCTGTTCTGCATCGGTACCAATGAGAACACGGGAGGAAATGAGCACCACTGGCAGCTTGGAAGATTTAGGTTAAGCATAAGGAAATGAATCCTGAGTCATGAAGACTGTCAGGAACTAGAGTAAATTGTTAAGGAAGATTGTGGAATCTGCTTCTCTGGAAAAACAAAAAGCACACCTTAAAAATAAGGCAGCCTCACTGCCCAGAATGATTCTAGTGGGGTCTGCTTGAAGTTAGGAGGTAAACTGGATGACCTCCCATCCTCCCTCTTGGTTCTATTAAAAGATTTGCAGGGGATGAGGTTTCCACAGTCAGTAGCACAGTCTAATGCTTAACAAGTCTTTTGTTGAAGATATTAATATCATCTTTTCATCTGACCTAAATCTTTCCTGTGGAAGTTAAGCCATGATCCCACTGGGAATGAAGAGCAGAGCAGATCAGAATTCAACCTTGAAAGTATCCAGTTAAATTTAGAGTGTTTAGAGTTAGGGAGACTCAAGAATCAGCCCTGAACTAGGTCGCATCATTCTATGGTTTCAGGGAGGGATATCACAGAACCTTGACTCTTGGTTTTGGTATTAGAGTCAAAGGCTCCCATAGTTGAGATTAATAAGGATTAATAAGGTTAGGGAGGTGGGAGGAGAAGAGTGTGATTTCAAGGTTTGTGGCAGTTACCACCAAACCACTGCATTAATATAAGCCAAAATTAAAACCACAGAGTATAAAATGTCATGCTCACACATTAATTTGCTCCAGCAAATCTGAAGGCAGTCAACCCTGCAACCAGCACCTCAGTGGACTTGAAGATAGATAACCAAGTAGCACAAGGATTAGAACCTCTTCATTAATTTTTAAAAATCGTTTATTAGTTTAACAAAACATAAAAATACGCATGTATTCAGGAAATGCAGTAAGATGAACTAACGGGTTTTAAGGCTATAATGTTCAATTACTTAGTAATTTCCATTCTGCCTGTTGCCCGACTCATAATGAACATTCTCCAGTCTAAATAAAATTTAGACTGCTTAGCTTTGGGGAATTTTATTTAGCTTCTTTTTATTACAGCTTAAAAAAGAGCCCCAGCATTTTGAAAAGGGGGACTACTGTACATTTTCAGCCTTTCTTAATTATTACTGTTTTTCAAAAGCAGTTCACCAAGCCCTGTAAGAAGACACAAGTGACTTTCATGTCATAATATCAGATCAAAACACATTTGGGGAGCCTAAATTTTCTTGTAGGTGACAAAGGTCCCCCCTTTTGGGAAGAAAGAAGGATGACTTCCGAAAACCAAAGCTACAGCGAGAAGAAATATTTTGTTTGGGGGCGGGGAAACAGGAAAATTCCTTTCAGCTATCACAGTGGGAAGTCACCCAGGTGAGGATGACATTGAAGAAATCCTTCCAAGCATACACCTTCCCCAGTTGTGGAAAATCTCTATGATTCCCCTTTCATTTTCACTCTCATCTCTCTTTCCAGTATTATACTTGGGACCAGCAACTAGGTCCCTACTCCCCTAACAATAGAAGGACCTTACCATTGTCTTGGTTCCTTTCCACCTCCATCTCCAGTTCCCATCTACAGTGAATCACCTTCCTGATTCATAAGGAATTCTTGGGTTCCCATGTATGTTGTATGCACATGTATGTTGTACAAGACTCTTGTACAAGTTGAAACTCTTTGCTTATGGAGGGTTGTTTGATCTGAAAACAAAACCAAAACCAAAACAACATTCAGCTCATGGAGTCACTGTGTGTAGATGTTAGCAGCTAGCTGGGCTGGGTTGGCCCTGACCAAGCACAAGAATAGCGTCTGTCTATTTATTTTCCCATCTTTGGCACATTTGAGGAGTCGCCTCCTGATTCCATTCTCCAGAGCTCCACCTTCCCAGTGAAGTGGTGTAGGTGATGTCCGAGTGCGGAGGTGATGCTCTCTGTCTTGCTGCAGGATGATGTTGGGTTTCAGGTGTTCTTTTGTGTTGTTCACACATAATACTGCCCTTGTGGCACCTTTTGCAGGAAGGCTTTGCTTGGCATCATGCTTTCTTGCCCCTTCCTGGAATAATGTCTGGGAGAGGGAAGCATTATTTTCAAACCTTTGGTGAGAGGAGATAAGATTGGTGAAAGTTTGACCATCCCTTGTAGGTGGTCCTTCATGAACCCATGTGAAGTTTGACATTCAGTTGCTGACTCCCAGAACGAAAAGTCCTGTCTTTTTAACTGAATAAAGGCTGATGTCAGAGGACTCATCCAGTAACAACAGGGAAAATTTAAATTAAAGAGACCTTAGCATTCTGTAAATGCTTCTGTAGGATCATATGCTGTGACATGAGTGTATATTGTTGACAGTAACCACAGGGACAGATCATCAAGGGAACAAGTTATGAGACCTGTTCAGTATCAGCACGAGGGTGCCCGTAATTTGTGAGGCCATAAACCATGCCATCAAAAATAGATGTGTAGCAAATTTAGAATTTTTTTAATAAGGAAGAAGAAAGCATTGGCAATCTACTATGTTTCCAAATGTCACAACTGTCCAAGTAGCTTGAAGTGGGCTTGATGCCCCACCTACCAATACCACCTCACCCATTCGCACTGACAGGATGCAAGTGGGGGAAACCTGAGTATGGTTCCATATTTGCAGCCACTGGGAGAGAGAGTTTGTGCAGCCCAGGGTGTGTAAAAGGGATTGCAGGTCAGTGCTGTGATTGTCATTGTTAAGGGAAGCTTGGGGGTGGGGAGCAGAGTAGGAGGTTTGCTTTTTTCCCTCCCATACCTGCTAATGTGATTTCAGCAAAAACCCTGGCTTTCCGTCTTCAATCTTAAACAGGTATGATGGCCAGGTATTAATATTAATGAGCATAATAACAATAATAAAACTGGCAGCAGCATCAATGAATGTGGTCTCCTGCAGTAGAAATATTTACCCGATGTGTCCTGCCAGTTAGAGAGATTTTGGCATTAAACCTAGACATTACCTCATCCTCCTGGGCAGACAGCCGATTTCAATGCTAAGCAAGTCTGCAGAAGTGAAGAGCTGAATACCTGCCTGATTAGTTGCGTAGCCCCAGACCCTGGCTGGAAGTGATTTTCTTGAGCATGTCTGTCTGTCTGTCTTTCTCACCCTTAGCTCCTTTCTTTCTCTCTCCAGCACTCGATAGGGTTGTCATTGTTTCCAAACTGTGCTGATATATATATATTTTTATCTTGAAGGACACACTGTGAAAAGGTCTGCCAGCCAGGTGGGTGGGTATTCATACACATAGAAACCTGAAAGGTCAGAATTAGGAGGAAAAGTAAAGTGCCTGTACACACACACACACACACACACACACACCCTTACACTTGCAAGCACACATACTTCTCTGTCTTTGTAAGGATCAGGGACAGGGGAATGAAATAGCCTTCTTTGTTTCTTTTAGTTCTTGATAAATACAAGGGACATTGCACAATGAAGAAGTTTTATTTTAAGATCTTTAACAACTAAAATAATATTTTGAAACATTGAAGTTGTACTAAAATTGCGTTTTTGCTACTTCCAACCTAAGAGAACATAACATTTAAAATCCTTTTATTCTACTGGCCTTAAACCACTTTGAATTTAGGACTATATAAATTATAGAGGCTCAGGATAAGCACAACAGACAAATCTGGGTTAGAAGTAAAATCTTTGGGTAATATTGAAAATATTGACAAGGCTTTGAATTATCATGAAAGCACCAAATGGTCATTCCATAAGTTTTCCAAATAAGGTATGGAAAACTACCCCATCTCCTCCTAGGACCAGTTTGCCTTATGTTTTTTTTAGCTCTTGACTCAGTTTCATATCTCACAGGTTTTGTGCTGTTGCTACTAAGTGAATTAATGCTATCAATTGGTGTCACATCTTCTAAAATTCCTTCCCAGAGCTAAACAGCTTCTGTGTTGGCCCTGATTTTTAACCAGTTCTTAGGACTGTATTGAGGTACATTTTGTGATAACTAAGCTTTTTTCTGAAATGCTCTTACTTGGATTTAGGCTGTACTAACTCCTTTACACACCCACAATTGAATACCGATTATTGGCCTATATGCATTGACCACATTTTTGTGTATGAAGTTCATTCTAGCCACCAAGTCATTAGTAATACTGTAAGTGCTAAGCTCATAAATATACAGTTTGGCTATCTACTAAGTTCTTAGTTATTTGTTAACTCTTTACAGACAAAATAATGTATTGAGAAAATAGCTTCCTTCTGGTGGCAGAATGGGCCCAACTCTGTAGTTCTGCTTCTCATGAACTCTCAACCAGCTTGGGCTGTGACTGTCCAGAATCCACAGACACACCAACACAGGGACTGCCCACTGGGAGGATTGTTTGGGCCCAGCCTAGGAAGGTGAGCTGCCTATGAAACAGGTCTTCTGAGTGCTTCGGCATGGATTTTGACTTTTCCCCAGCATCCTCAGAGAGTGCAGCCATCCGGGAATCTTTGGTGGACTGTGCAGTTATCCACAGAGCAGCTCCATGTCCACAGGCTGAGATCCGTCCTCATTAGACAGCTCTCCATGGGCTATTTGGGGGGATGGATTTCTTTCCATCTTACAGGGGCTTTATGTCCAGAGAGTTGTAGGTCAGTAGATACAGCAAATATCTGCTGTAATAGAAGGAATTTGGGGGAGATGCTCAAGAATGAAAGGTGACAGCAGAGTTTATTGTATAAATCAGTATTATATAACTTGTATTAATATGAACATAAGGAACTGGTGGTATTACATGGAGTTTTAAGTTTTGACTGTGAATGAATTATGTCTCTTTTTATGATTGTTTATCTTTGGCCACAATCAGTTGATGATAATGTGATAAAATATTTATAACTTATGTACCTGAAAGTGGAGATTGATAAAAGGGTATTTTTTTATTCTGATGCTATTTCTTATTTTTAATTTTTTAATTTTAAGTTTTTATTTTAATTCCAATTAACATACAGTGCTATATTAGTTTCAGGTATACAAGATAGTAATTCAGTGCTTCCATATATCACCTTTTGCTCATTGACAAGGATTTTTTTAACTTATTTTACTCTATGACTTTTTTTACTCAGTTACATGGAAGATGGCCCTAAATACTATTACAAATGGTATCACTGGAAAATGCAGCACCTGGGGCACCTGGGTGGCTCAGATGGTTGAGTGTCTGCCTTCGGCTCAGGTCATGATCCCGGGGTCCTGGGATCGAGTCCCGCACTGGGCTCCTGGCTCAGCAGGGAGCCTGCTTCTCCCTCTCCCTCTGCCTCTCCCCCTGCTCATGCTCTCTCTCTCTCTCTCTCTATCTCTGTGTCTCAAATGAGTAAATAAAATCTTAAAAAAAAAATACAGCACTTTGTGCTCCAGCAATATTTCTATTCTGTGCAGGCTTTGAAAATCCTTTTCCACAGATAGTTGGCAGTCTGCCACTGTTTCCAACAGACAACATGTTTCCCCACCACCAGGTACCAGAACAAATGGTGACACGTATGAGGTTCTCTGTCAAGTAAAAATACCCTAAATACTCTAAATAGGAATTGGGATTTAAATATCAGATAAGGGAAACAGATAAGAAAGGAAAGAGGAAAAAGGATCAGAAGGGAACTTCCTCATATTCCAGCTGTTCAATGTAAAATAAAGAAGTGGGAGCATAGGCGTGCTAGAGAGGACCCAGACAAGCAAAATGTGTGCATTATGAATGAGGCCTGTTCTGAAGTGAATTTTGTTTTATTCTGGGAGGGCATTGTAAGCTGTAGATCAGGCAGAAGTGAAAAGGAAAGACCAAGACCATTGTTTTAAAGAAGAATATGCATTGTCTTTAAATGAACAATTGCACACTCAAGAATGAATAAGTCATACAGAATACACATTTTCTCATCTGCAAAAGGCAATATAGTGCGAGTTATGGTTAATAGTCTTGTGCCAGCCTTCCCACAAGGATGCCCCCGTTACTTGCCATTGCTGTTTGTGAAGGATTCTGAGGTGGAAATAGCCATCCTTTGTAGGAGATGCCATCCTTCCCACCAGAGGACCTGGATAGGCTGTGGAAGGGTGGGCAGAGAGGGTGGCTTGGAGTCAGAGGAACCAGCTTTGGATTTTAGCTCTGTCCAAGTGGCTTGGACAAGACACTTGATCCCTAGCTCACAGGGTTATCATGATGGCCTATAGTATAATCCCTTGCATACTCTGGGGACTCCCAGGATATGGTGGTTGCTTCTGAATAAATAAATATAATAATGTATTTTAATTCCTGTAGATTGTAGGAGCTGGTCACCCATAAGCTAAATCTCAGCTTCTACTAACAGTAAAAAGGAGATTTTTTTTTTTTTAGGTTAGCCCCACTAATAATCATGGGTAAAATTATAATTGTTCCTTGACCTTTAAATATTTTTTGTCAAAACATTAAAAAACTCTTGTTATCAATTATAAATATATAGGGGCATGACAAATGGTAGAAAAACTAATATTTATTTGGCATATTGTAATTTAAAACATTAGAAACACTGAGAATTAAACTGTTCTATTTCTTTATAAAACTTATCAAGAGTAGTTTGAACAGAGCCTGCTATCTCTTTGCTGCCCTGTAACTTAGGGTATGGAGCGAGTGTTTTTCCTGTGCCTTGATGAGTTGCCATACTCCTTTCTTAGTTTGGATCAGCTTCCAATATTTTATCCTTTGGGCTTTCAATGTTGTGAAATGTCTCTGAGAGTTCTTCTAATGTAAATTTTTTTGGTGCCATCATTTCCCCTGGGTCACCTTTATGCTTTTTGTCACAACTACTTTCCTCCTTTGTGTCGCTAAGCTTGCCTCCTCAGAGCTCTCTAGCTGCACATTGTAAGTCCTGAGCAGCATCAAGGTCACGGTTCCCACGGTCAGCTATTTCTTCTGTACCTCCACTTACGGTAGATTCAGATTTCACTTCCAGCATTATCACTTTGTGTTTCTTTTTATCTTCATTGGCTAATTCTCTCTTCTGATTACCCATTTTTTTAAAATGGCATGTATGTATCCCTGGGACACAGGACACAACATAACTACCCCCTTTGCTGTTTATGTGTAAATAACAGCTGTGTGGTGACCAGTCACCAGCGGATTTTGAAAGAAGTGATGTGATTGGTTACTGATCACGATGCTCAGCTGTTACTTACATAGTGATTTGTAGCCTGAAGTGCTAGCTGTAGAGTTTGGACTTTATGCAATTACTCCTAGTCAGCGTACTCTGATAACTGAAATTTGAACTGTGTTGTTTGGGGATGGTGTTATATAAAGTATGGTAATTGACATTTTTTCATATCTGAACTGTGTGTAAAGCAAAGATAGCCTGTACTCAGATCTTGAACAGAACAGGTAATATGTTTCATAGGACTAGGAATCCATCACTTCTAGTTAAAACTAGAATCAGTAAAATCTAGCAATCAGCTGGGAGACTCTGCATGTCACTCAGCCTCTTTGGGTCTCAGTTTTCTCTTCTGTAAAAGCCTGGATGACTTTACAATGTCTCTTCGAGCTCTAAAATGATTTGATTGTATAGTATGGGGCCACTTTAGAGAGACTTCCAAAGAAAGTCATTTAAAGATGATTAAAGTGTTGAAAAAGGAGACCTCTGAGGAAAGGTTATGACAACCGGGTTAGCTTTCCTAACATATAATGACAGATTTCCGCCCTTGTGAGGTTCACACTCAGAGCCTGGTGAGCACCTCTCCATCTCCGTTACTGAGAGTAGGAGCAACCTAAAGGATGAGGGAGATATAGCTTTTATAGGAAGCAATTATAGGATTAATGTGGCTTGTATGAGGACTAAGAGGGGGAAAAAAAAACAAGGAAGAGGTATAGAGGTGGTGCCAAAGTGGTCTTTTCATCTACTTGGGAAACATGGAATTAAAGTTAGGTCTTCCAAATAAAAGCTAGCACACTGAGGTTGGGGAAATGGAAATAATTTCTGAGAACAAGGTCCTTTGAGCCTAGATTGTGTTCCCATGGAGATTGTAGGTCTCGTGTCACTTGTGTCTTTACAAAAAGGAGTTCTTTGAGGAGTGGTCTGAGTGTAGCCCGAAGAAGAAGTAGGAGAAACCTGGGCAAGCTCAGAAGGCCTCTTCTCCACTGTGCTTTTTAATTCTGTTTCTGAAAAGAGAAAGCAAAATACTCTTAAAAATCATCACACAGCTATCAGTTCACTACAAAATGGGCATGCTCTTCCAAAATTATGGATAAAGAAAATATATGTCATGAATTCTGTGATCTCCTGAGGGGGGAAGATTTTCCTAGAGGACTGACTGGGAAATTTGGGGATGAGAAAATGAGTGATTGGTTTTGACCCACTGAAATGAAAGGCTTATAGCATTTAGCTTATAGCTTCCATAATACCATCCAGCAGTATTTCTTTCTTTTTAAACATGCCGTATTAGGAAGCATTGGCTCTCAAGAGTAAAAACGTCTAAACCTAAAACAAAGAAAAGACCTTAACCTCCCTTTTGGTTGCTTGACTTAACTCCCCAAATCAGACTCTATTAGAAACTGTCCCAAGAAATCTGTTTTTGCTGTCATTGGCACTGGGAAAGATGTTCCAGAGACCACAAGATGTAAAGCTTCTGTAGTGTATGTTACTGTGAGTGCTTATGCGTTTAGTTGAAGACATTTCTTGGGCATTGAAGTTAAATTTATAACAAGGAGTACTTTCACTGTTTATCGCTGAAATTCTTTGGATTCTCATCCAGCAGTCATTGTGTTTATCTAAGATGGGTTGGAAGGCAAACCATAGTGTTTTGTTTTTAAATGCGATTTGCTTCTGTTTCTTTTGATAGTTGTCTCTTGCATTGAACTAACTTCTAGGATGAATATAGGCTTAATAAGGAAATGTGCCTATATTTTAGCTACCCCCTTTTTTTAACCCCTCAGCTGCACATCTTTTGTGGCATAACTACCTGACTAAAATAAGGACTACCCTTCAGAGTCACAATATAGGATTTATCGTTTTAGATTCCTATGTAGTTAGTAGCTGCCTAATCATCCATGGCCTTGTTTCCTGTGAACAACTTTGTAAGAAAATATTCTGAAACAGGAATGTTCTACATAGGTTTTGTAAGGCAAAAGCTTCTGGAGTAGGGGTGCCTGGGTGGCTCAGTCATTAAGCGTCTGCCTTCGGCTCAGGTCATGGTCCCAGGGTCCTGGGCTCGAGCCCCGCATGGGGCTCCCTGCTCCGCGGGAAGCCTGCTTCTCCCTCTCCCACTCCCCCTGCTTGTGTTCCCTCTCTTGCTGTGTCTCTCTCTGTCAAATAAATAAATAAAATCTTAAAAAAAAAAAAAAAGCTTCTGGAGTAGAAAAGGTTGGGTGCTCACAATTTTTTTAAAGATTTATTTATTTTTGAGAGAGCGAACACGTGTGCATGCATGGGTGTGGGGGCTGGGAGGAGCAGAGGGAGAGGGAGAGAAAGTCTTCTTTTTTTATTTTATTTGACAGAGAGAGACACAGCGAGAGACGGAACACAAGCAGGGGGAGTGGGAGAGGGAGAAGCAGGCTTCCTGCCCATGAGGGGCTCGATCCCAGGACCCTGGGATCATGACCTGAGCCGAAGGCAGGTGCTTAACGACTGAGCCACCCAGGCGCCCGGAGAAAGTCCTAAGCAGACTCTTCACTTAGCACCGCTGAGCTGGACCTGGGGCTCTATCTTGTGACCCTGAGATAAAACCAGGAGTCTGATGCTTAACTGACTGAGCCACCCTGGCACCCCAGGTGCTCGCGGTTTTTTGTTTTTTCTTTTAAAGATTTTATTTGAGAGAGCGCGCGCGCGCGCGCAAGAGCACAAGTAGGAGGAGGGGCAGAGGGTGATTAAGCAGGGGGAGGGGCAGAGAGAGAGGGAGAAGCAGGCTCCCCACTGAGTGGGCACCTGATGTGGGACCAGGTGTGGGGTCCGATGGGGGGCTTGATGGGGGGCTCGATCCCGGGACCCTAGGATCATGACCTGAGCCGAAAGCAGACCCTTAACCCACTGAGCCACCCAGGCGCCCCAAGTGCTCCTTGTTTTGATGCAGGGTTCCTTTCAAATGTTGATGATTTTGAATGTGTGGTAAGTCTCTAATGGATGTGCTGCTTTTGCCCTTCACATGCTGGATTCATACTTCCTTAGATTCATTGGCTAATTTTATGCGGTTTATAGTTACTATGTTAAATTGCCTTGATCAATTCTTGCTTGAAATAGTCTTAGAAAACTAATGACTACTACACTTAACTTGAGAAAATTGGGGATTGATTTTTTTCCTAGTATTCTGCCTCCTTCCACTTCTAGTTAACCGTAACTGCATTCATCTTTAATTTAAAATTTTCCATCTATTTTTTGAGGGTTAATAAGGTTCAAATACTATCCTGGGTATTATTAGCCAAATTCCCATTGGCTGTAATATTTTGGAGTGTCAAATTTTGCTTGAAGATAACTTTGATAACATAGATTACTTCCCACCAATACTGAAAAATAATTTTTTTTTTTTTTACTTATTTTATGTATTACCCCGGGGAAAATATCCCATCTTCTCTCACTGCATTTGGACTTCAGAGATTGTGCTCTGAGTTATCAGATGATCAGGGCAGTGGCTCCTATTTGGCTACAGACACTGGTTGCCCAGCAGCAGTTCCTTTAAACTAATGAGGCCCTAAACTGCCCAGAGGGGCCTGCTCAGCACCAGAAAAGGATATTGCAGGCTTCGTAGGCTCGATAAATGTTTATGGTTTGATTAACAAATCAGCCCAGTCTGCCCTATGCTACATTTCATGTTTTTCTGGATAGTCTTGCCCCGTGGTCACAGAGCTGGTTCTGAAGGGGCTGTAATCTCTGCACCATTCCTGCCTCCAGGGTTATATATAACTAGTACTAGTTTCTGGAATGTAACTTGCTTGTCTAGTTCTTCCGAAAGCATTTAGACAGCAGAAGACCAGTCACATTTTCCACATTATTGCTATGAGCTAAACATAAGATATTTTTGTGGGTGGGCAATTTTTTTCCTTCATGAACATTTTTTTTTGCTGTATGGAAATAGTTAAGAAGTAGTTAAATTACATGCCTCTTTCCCTTGTTTCATTAGGGAAAATTCAAACTTCAGAAGCTTCAGATGTTCCTTAGGGGGTGTGGGGGTTCTGGGCCCACATTAGCTGATAGGTAGCTCATGGGTCATCACAGATTTCCACCTCTTACCTTTCTTGTTCATCAGTTCATGGCATCTCAGTTTTCTGTGAGCTTCAAGAATTTTTGCTGAGTTTTCTTGACAGGTAGAAAAACATAAGGGCCCTAAGCCTTGGAGATATGTTACGCTTTGATTTCATTAGAGTATGTTAAAGGATATTTATAGAGTATCAGTCAGACCTAGGTAACAGTGAAAGGTATATCCTAACCTGGCACACATTAGCTTATCCTTTTAAGTGTGCAACATATAAGAGAGTTTAGAAGTCCAGTTGATAAAGACTGATTCAAAGTCAGAACTTGGAGAAATTGTAGACAGATTGAGAATTCACAGCAGAAAATAATAAAGGCTTTTCAGCTATAAGGCTCATAGAGAGTCACAATGGATAAATATAGGCAGCCTGGGTGATGAAAAGAGGATGATTCAAATTTTCAGAGTTATGTCTCTTACCTCCACTCGTTTAAGATTTCACCATTTTCTAGATGGGAAGGTGGAAAGATTATAAATTACTATTGTATTTCATTTATAGCATGTTGCATATATTACCTTTTACATTTACATGTAGTAAACTGTATATAATTCTCATTCTGTAATATGGACCCACATGTTTTCAAATCCATCTTTTGGATTGCTGAAGTCCTGGATTGAGTCCTGACCACTTCATGACTGGGTATGTGACTTACTTTCTTTTAACCTCAGTTCTTTATTTATACAATGAGATAATAAACTGATTTCATGGAATTATGTGGAAATTAAATGAATGCAAATAAGTCACTGAGCGCTATTTCTACTATACAATAGATACTCAACAAATATTAATCACATTTCCTTTCTCCTTCCCTCTCTTTATGAAGTTCAGAGTTAAGTTTCTGATTCCTGTTTAATTAAACATAGATATCTGAGTTACGTGGGTCTAGCTGACAGATCAACCAAGATTCAGGGGTACGAAATAGAAAGGGAGCAGGCACAATATGGCCATAGTATCCCTGATCAGGGTGCTACTTGTTACATAGAATCTTGACTTTGTTTCAGTTCAGTGTTTGTGTCATTATGTAAGTTCATTTGAAGAAGCTGTGGGTCCATTTGGTACTCTAAATTCTACCTCGAGAAGCAGTGACTCTGAGCCCATTCCAGAATCAGATTTAAGTAACGCAGACTGATGATCTAAACACATGCATCATCAGCTCAGAGGTGAAACCCAGGCCTGTGTTGCTGCTGAAGCCTCTTCCAGTTTCCCAGGGAGCAGGTTAGAGTTCCAGGTTCAGCCACTCTGTTCAAATCTGCCTTATCTTGCTGTTTATAAAGGAGCAGAATAAAAAGGCTCTTCTAAGCGGCAAAATATAACATTGCTGTGTGCTGTAATTGAAAGACATATTAGCCAAAACTGTGCCAACTCTGCACCTTGTTTCTTCTCCCATTACCACCGTGGCTGGGCAACTTTTCTCTTCATGGGCATTTTTACAATGTTTAAGTAGTTAGGAAGTAATTAAGTTTCATGAGCGTTGAAGGGTCAGCTATTGTTGGAGACAGAATGTAAATGGTGGAGCACAGTGTAAATAGTCTTCCCTTATGGATGGGGATGGCTCAGAGAGCATACCTGCCTCATGCACAACATTGGTATGCAGTCTTCTATTTCATGAGAGGCTGTTTGAAATAAACCCAAATCTATAGTGAGCTGCCTGTGGGTGTGAAGGAAGGAAAGATGAATAGTTCTGACTTTGCTTTTTGCAAAGCTTCCAAATATATAGCAAAAGGCAGGAGACAAACAGGGTTCTGGTCCGAGAAGTGGTGGGTTGCTCCAGTGTTTCCATTTAAATGTAACTATGACAGCTAACTTTGTCCCAGAAGCCTTGCAGTTACAGGACAATTGTCTTCAAAAAACTGAAAGCATGTCAGGGCACCTGGATGGCTCAGTCAGTTAAGCATCCCACTCTTGATTCTGCCTCAGGTCATGATCTCAGGGTTGTGAGATCAAGCCCCGCATCAGGCTCCGCATGGGGTGTGGAGCCTGCTTAAGATGCTCTCCTTCTTCCTCTGCCTCCCTCCACACGCGCATGTACTCTCTCTCTCAAAAAACAAAACCAAAAAAACTGAAAGCATGTAGAATCCAAGATAAAGAAATAAACTTTAAATTGTTAGATAAAGCAAGCCATTGATGAGACATTTAGGCAGATTTTCAGGAAAGTACAGATGCCTGTGCTGCTAATATACAACACTGGTGAAGGTCCCCTCGTGCTTTACCAATCTCTTGAAGAAATCTCGGTAGCCTTACACATTCAAGTACTTAATTCCCATCATTTAACAATGGTTTCTGTTTTACTTTTCTTAGGACCTGCCCTCCCCAAAATCAGACAATGATACAAGATCTGTAGGGCCAAAAACATTCCTAAATTATATGTAGATCATTATTGCTTGAAGTATTTATTTGCATTTTATGGTGAACATTTCTTAAGGAAGCTGAAATATTCTGATTCCTAGACGTCTCCATATTTATTTACATCTCTTCCTTTTTCCCTGCACCCCCCCCAAATGAAGGTAGAAATACCGAGGGTATTGCAAATACATGTTACCATAACAAAGTTCTAGTAAGATTAAATCTTTATAGCAGCCCCTATAGCAGTAACGTCATGAGTGATCTCTTTTAATGGTGTTCTGGAGATCTCATTTTTCATGGATGGCGGTAGATCTCAGTACTTCCAAGGGCATTCCCATCTTTGTCACCTTGGTCTCGTAGGCTGAGGAGGCATGGTGCTGATCCAGCGAGTACCTCCTCCACCTGTGAAGCGGCAGTTGAGGGTGTGATGTGTGTAGCAGTCTGAGGGCGCTGACAGAACTCTGTGTCTCGGTGACAAGACTCTTCGCAGACACGTGCTCATACAGCTGGGCTCTTTATTGTTCAGGTGGCATTGTGAATTTCAGTGGTTCCTAAACCAACAGAGCAGAACTTCACATCGACTCTATTTTTGATTCAGGGTTAGTGTCGCAGAGCATCAATGTATTTTGATCCTAGAAAGTTTTCTAAACTCTAGGTGAAGTTATGTAAAATAGGTTTGGATTTGTTTACTCTGGAAAGTGGCAACTCACTGGGAGAAAAAGCCCTTGGTGATGCTTTCTTCATGGTGTTGGTTGTTTTTGTTTTTTGAAGGAAAACAACCTGGAATCAACCTGTGCTCCTCAGATAGTTGGCATCCCTTTTATAAAAATCAGCTTCTTACAGCAAATATTTGTAACATATATGTGAGGTATTAAGAAACATCATGGTTCAGTGGACATTCATGTTCCCACCACTCGATTCAAGCAGAAGAGTGTCGCCCTTATCTTTGCTGCCTTTCATGTGCCTACTCTGGGCTCACCTGTCTCTCTCTCCTCAGGTCACCACTACTCAGCATTTGTGGTTATCATTTATTTTATTTTCTTTACAGGTTCCCTCATATGTATGTGTTCCTAAACAATTTGGTTTTGAAAAATATGTTTTTAAACTTTATATGATGAATCATAATAGCTTTATTCTTTTGCAACTTTATTTTTCAACAAGTTTCTGACATCCATCCATATTGCTGCATGGGTGGTATAAATATGCCACAAGGTGGATATGTACATTCTCCCACCGGCAGATATGTGAGCTGCTTTAAATATTTTGTTATTGCAAACAGTACTTGTCTTACGGGGCATGTGTGCAAGGGATTCAGTGAATCACCTTTGAATGATATTGCCAGGTCATGGGATATGTACATCTTCAATTGTACTAGAAGGCCTAATTGTTTTCCAGAGTGATTAGCCAAATTATACTTTCACCAGCAGTGTCTAAGTGTTGAGTTTCTTCCTGTCCTCGCCCACACTTGATATTGTGAGACTCTTCAATTTTTGTCAGGCTTTTCAGTGTGAAATAATATCTCATTGGAGCTCTAGTTTTCATTTACTTAGTGTGTTTATTGGCTATCCTGATTTTTCTTCTATGAATTGCATCTTCAAGTTTTTTGCCCATATTCTTTTAGGTTGTTTGAGTCAAGATCTGTGAAGTGTCTGAGGTTCTACCCTACTTGCAAGCTAACAACTTAGCCTGCCAGTTTTATGGATGCTGGCAGAAGATATGAGACTCCTGGATTATCAATAAAGGACTTTATTACTTCCAAAATAACAAACAGCATGAGCATCAGCATATTTGCATCACTTCTCCTTGCCCCAAGTCCCATTGGGGTGCCATCGGCCCAGATGGATGCATACGCAGTGGGTTGAATTAAATAAGCCCTGAGCTTAGGGAACCCAAATCTTTTATAATTAGCAGTAAGCATGCCCCTCCTTAATTTTTTTTAAGATGTTATTTATTTATTTGAGAGAGAAAAAGAGAGAGCATGCTCAGGCATGCGTGCAAATGTGGGGTCGGGGAGGAGCAGAGGGAGAGGGAGAAGTAGACTCCTCACTGAGCAGGGAGCCTGACGCATCATGACCTGAGCCGAAGGCAGACACTTAACCTACTGAGCCACTTAGGTGCTCCATGCCCCTCCTTTAGTCTGGAGGGAAATATTATCTTTTATTATACTGAAGTAAACACACTTGCCCTTGGCTCCAGAGGGATATACTGGTTTTATCTTGCAAGGCTGCTTCCTACACAGACATTCTTGAAATGATAATCCAGAACAAAGGATAGTTAGTGCCTTTGCTCACAAGATGTGCAGAACCATAGGAGACCCATGGAGAATTGTTTTCCAATAATATCCACCTCTTGTTTCTACAACATCTTGGCTTCTGAGAAATTTTCCCCTGGGTACACCATTCTATTGATCACCATAAAGGCTGATAACCAAATCCATTCAATTTGTTTCATACAGCATTTAATTAAGGCTGTTATCCACAGAACAAGACCAACCTGAAATAATGACCTCAGCCTTGTCCCTCAGGATCCCAGACCCAACAAGCGGAAGAAAGCCCATTAAACCATCAAAGTCTACCTGAGAAAGCCAGGTGGCTTTTCCTTACATTTCTCTGTTGACCTTTCCACATGACCTGAGGCATTTATCTGGGCATGACAGAATGGATAAGTTGTTGCACAGATTGCCTTGGCCCACAAGAGACAAGGCAAGTCTGGCACCCATACCAACCGCACCCAGTGAGTTGAGGCTGCCCTGAATGTCTTCCAAAGCCAAGGAACCATTGATCACTAAGTTCAAGGACAAATTTTGTCCCCCTTTTTCTAGTCCGGTGACTTCCTTGTAAGATGCTCATTGCCTGCAGGATTCACATAAATAATGAATCAGTTATTCTTCCAAGAACCCCCCTGTGTAACCAAGGGTAGCTTCATTTTGGAGAGAGTTCCCCAGGTGCCTGAGGGTTACATGATATACTGGTGGTATTTCCTTAAATCTTCAAATGATCTCTTATGACCACCACTAAAGTGAAGCTACTGTGTTTTCAGGAAGCTGGCAGGTGAATACCTGTCTTCTACACAAGAAGTATGGAGGCTTGTATGGGGCCCCTGGAAAGAAAGTGTTGTTTATAGTTGTTGGGCCCCATGGGTGGGATAGTTTTTCTCAGCTATTTTTTTAAGGTCTTTATATGTGATATTCTGTTCTCCATATAATATGCATAGACATGAATTTCTTTTTCTTTTTCTCTACCTCCTCTCCTCCTTTTTTTTTTTTTTTTTTTTTATTATTTATTTGACAGAGAGAGACACAGCGAGAGAGGGAACACAAGCAGGGGGAGTGGGAGAGGGAGAAGCAGGCTCCCCGCAGAGCAGGGAGCCCGATGTGGGACTCGATCCCAGGACCCTGGGATCATGACCTGAGCTGAAGGCAGTCGCTTAACCAACTGAGCCACCCAGGCGCCCCCCTCCTCTCCTCCTTCTATTCTCCCTCTCCTTCCCCTTCTCGCCTGACCTCTTACTCCCTTCTCTGAATTTTGTGAGATTCCAAAATCTGTGGTTTGGTGTCTTTCAGTCGTTCTGAAAAATTGTCAGCTGTTACTTCTTCAAATATTGTCTCTGTATTCTCATTCTCCTCTCCTTATGATTAATTGTTAATTCTTCTCACCCTGTCTCCCATGTCTCTTAACTCTTTTTTTTATTTCCCATGTCTTCTGTTTTTCTGTGTTACATTCTGGGTAATTCCCTCCAGTCATTAATTCACTGCTTGGCTGTGGCTAATATGTTATTAAACCCATGCAATAAGTTTGTGTTTAAGTTAATATATTTTTCATTTTAGCAGTTTTATTTGTTTCTTTTTGTTCAGGTGGATTGGTCATTTTTAAAAATTGTGTTTGGCTCCTTATATAAAGTTTCCATTTCTCTTTTTTTTAACATATTAAACATACTTAATTTTCTTTTATATAACTGATATTTTCCATATCTGAAGTCTTTGCAAGTCTCATTCAGCTTTCTGTGCTTCTGCTGACTCTCACTCATGGTGCTTTGCTTCTTGTTTTGTTGGGATGTGTGTGTGTGTGTTTTAATGTGAGCTTATATTTCTTAGAACTATGTCTATGGGCATTCCTGAGGCCTAGATTGAAGGTGAGTTCCTCCAGGGTCTACTTGCATTTATATCCACCAGATGTCTTAAATATTCTTAGCTTTTGACCATTTTCTATTATTGGCTTGAGTGTTTTTGACTTGCCCAGAAAGTATGATTTTAGTTTATACACTTGCCTAAGGACAAGCTTAGGGTCATACATTCTCATGGGAGATTGTTTTCCCAACTCCTCAAGACTAGTAATTTTCCTTATAGGCCAGTGGGGTAAGATAGGCACAGGGGGTGGGTTTATTTCTAGGTCACCATTACACGAAGCGTATAATTCTCAAGAGACCCAGTTTTATCAGACAGCAGTATTTATTGTAGGACTCCCACGGTGGAAATGTCCTGGGTTTTTGTCTCCTCTCCACTGTGCTACAAGAGCCATTAAAATGAAAACTCAAATTTATCGCCTTGGCAAATGCTTTGGAGGGGAAAGCCTTCGTTCAGTGCTCAGTGACTTCCTTAGTGCCTGCTTTCACTTCGCGTCTGAGCGTTCTTTGCTTTTTTACTTCTATTTTAAAGACTGTTCATTTTATTTTATCCAGCACTTCAGTTGTTTCCAGCAGAGGGCAGGTCTGGGGGTCTCATTCATTGTGTTGCCAGAAATGGAACTCATCATTTTTCTAGTTCCAGAAACATTTGGAGTCAGTGTGCCACACTCTTCTTGGTTTACCATAGGGAGTTAGCATCAACACTTCCTCTGTCTGCCTTGCCTTGGGTTTTCCTTCTTTTGATTACTTTCCTCAAGGGGGACTTGGCCTCTTCCAAAAAGACTTAACATCTTCCAAAAGTTAGCAGAAATGAAAATTTTACCATATCTCATTTTATCACTAGTAAATACTCTAAAAGTGCTGTGGTTTGCCAGTTCATATAGATTTTTCATTTTCATGAGCTCCCAGTTATTCTTTGGGTGTATAAAACCAAGCACTGTTGTGTAAAAATAGATATCATTACCTGCCAAGGCTTGAAGTTTAAAACCTACTTGGAATTTACTAGGTAAAATGTGCACCTAGCTGCAGGTGCACTTAAATAATGAATATACATGAAAAAGAGAGTAGGAAGTGTGTGTGTTTGAAACAGAATAATTCTTAATCATGAGTGCCCTGTGATTTACCAGTTCTTTTTGAAAATACACTTATTAGGGGCTCAGGCAATGAAGTAAGTTACTGTAAGTCCTCAGAAGAATTCATAGGATGACTCTAATTTTCTTAACTGTTTCATTGGAGGTGGCTTACCAAGTCTGCTAAATACTGTGCTCCAGGATTACCAGAAAGTGGCCCGGTTGGCATTCCATGATGAAGAGAAATATGAACCTAGAATAGTAGTGGGGCATAGAACAGCCTCACCTTAATATCTCTAGTCTGAATTTTGCTAAACTACATTTCATGTATTTTTAGTATTCTGTTCGCTGACATATTAAAAGATGTCTTTTGACAAAGGAAACTCCATATTCAGACAAGGTTGGGGACACTGTGTATACACCTAACTGCTCAAAAATGCTACACAGGAAGCTTCTAGGGGCAGCTATTCTTTTTTATTTATTTATTTTTTATTTTTTTAATATGTTATGTTAATCACCATACATTACATCATTAGTTTTTGAGGTAGTGTTCCATGATTCATTGTTTGTGTATAACACCCAGTGCTCCATGCAGAACGTGCCCTCTTTAATACCCATCACCAGGCTAACCCATCCTCCCACCCCCCTCCCCTCTAGAACCCTCAGTTTGTTTCTCAGAGTCCATAGTCTCTCATGGTTCCTCTCCCCCTCTGATTTCCCCCCCTTCATTCTTCCCCTCCTGCTATCTTCTTCTTCTTCTTCTTCTTCTTCTTCTTCTTCTTCTTCTTCTTCTAACATATAATGTATTATTTGCTTCAGGGGTACAGGTCTGTGATTCATCAGTCTTACACAATTCACAGCACTCACCATAGCACATACCCTCCCCAATGTCTATCACCCAGCCACCCCATCCCTCCCACCCCCCACCACTCCAGCAACCCTCAGTTTATTTCCTGAGATTAAGAATTCCTCATATCAGTGAGGTCATATGATACATGTCTTTCTCTGATTGACTTATTTCGCTCAGCATAATACCCCCCAGTTCCATCCACGTCGTTGCAAATGGCAAGATTTCATTCTTTTTGATGGCTGCATAATATTCCATTGTGTGTGTGTGTGTGTGTGTGTGTATAATATACCACATCTTCTTTATCCATTCATCTGTCGATGGACATCTTGGCTCTTTCCATAGTTTGGCTATTATGGACATTGCTGCTATAAACATTGGGGTGCACTTACCCCTTCAGATCCCTACTTTTGTATCTTTGGGGTAAATACCCAGTAGTGCAATTGCTGGATCATATGGTAGCTCTATTTTCAACTTTTTGAGGGACCCCCATACTGTTTTCCAGAGTGGCTGCACCAGCTTGCATTCCCACCAATGGTGTAGGAGGGTTCCCCTTTCTCCGCATCCCCGTCAACATCTGTCGTTTCCTGACTTGTTAATTTTAGCCATTCTGACTGGTGTGAGGTGATATCCCATTGAGGTTTTGATTTGGATTTCCCTGATGCTGAGTGATGTTGAGCACTTTTTCATGTGTCTGTTGGCCATTTGGATGTCTTCTTTGGAAAAATGTCTGTTCATGTCTTCTGCCCATTTCTTGATTGGATCATTTGTTCTTTGGGTGTTGAGTTTAAGAAGTTCTTTATAGATTTTGGATACTAGCCCTTTATCTGATATGTCATTTGCAAATATCTTCTCCCATTCTGTCAGTTGTCTTTTGGTTTTGTTGACTGTCTCTTTTGCTGTGCAAAAGCTTTTTATCTTGATGAAGTCCCAATAGTTCATTTTTGCCCTTGCTTCCCTAGGGGCAGCTATTCTTTAGGACAACTGATCCAGAAGAGGCAACTCAAAAACGTTCTCACATAGAAGTTTATATGAGATTAAGAAGACAGGCATTGTCTTTGTCAAAAAATAGAGGGGATGTTGGTGGTGGAGAATGTGCATCCCACCGTTGGTCACCTCCTGGCCCCACCATCGGTACTCCTCTGCTGAAAGACTCATCATTCACATTAGTCTTTTGAATATCCTGAGAAGTCAGAAAGCCTGTTCAACTTTGTTTAGTGCAGCAATCTCCATACCTACTTAACCGTGGAGTCCTTTTTGTTTTTAGAAAAAGACCTGTTAGCAACTTGTGGAACATGCATGTTCTGTGAGCCCAGTTTGGGAGGAGACAGTGTTCTAACTGATGCTCATGTTTTCAATTTCTCATGCTGCCTGGCATTACAAATTATGAAGATATTCAAGCTCTTAGTTTTCTGGAACATGAGTACTACAGATGAATGTTCTAGGGTGGGAAGAAAACTAGAGTGTGGAAGATGGTATGCCTGCGCTGCCTAGGAGCTTTCACAGGGCCCCCCCTAAGCCAAACCTGAGATAACCATTCTCTTTTCTCCTCTTTCCTCCCCTCCAAGTATCTTTTTCTTATCCCACTTCATCTGCCTTTCATGGATCAGAACTCTCCACCCAGAACCCAGATTCTTTCCCCCGTGCTCTGCATTTTTAGATTCCAGTGTGTCTGTCTGCTTTAAATAGCAAGTGCATTTTCCCTGAACTCCCTAAATGGAATTGCTCTGTGTCTTAACTATGAATATTTGTTTGGAAAATTTGGTTGAGAAGATTGATTATCTTCTTGTTAAGCATATTTACATGATTAGACTATTTCATAATTTGATACAGGTGTGAAAAGCGGCCTGTTGTGGAAAGTATGCTATAGTCATTAAGAGCTTTTGGCTGTTGCTTTCCTTAGAGCTGGACACTATAAAACAAACCAGAAGATTTCAAATTATGACAGAGTGTCTTTAGTAATATCCTCTGTGCGTACCTCTGCTGGATATACTGCTGATGTCATGAATCGGGAGGTGGCACAAAAGCCGTGAGGTTACACCCTTTATCACTGCTCTGTTTCACGACGAGTGGTGTGAGGAAGACCTGCGACTTGGAAACCGTCCTTGTCCCAGGATCCATTCTAATGAACACACCACTGGGAGTCATCTGAGTTTATTTCAGCCCGATTGCTTACTTGCTCTGTGTTTTGGGATTTTAAAAATATCTTCAATAGGAGAGGTACCTTAGGACAAGAATGAGAAATATGGAAAAAATTTTGTTATAAAATAGTAAGAGTCATTATTGGAAATATGATTTGAAATCTAACAGCCATCCATGTTTTCTCTAAGGCTGGTGAATAATCAGCTCCAATGCTTGGTTTTATTTTTGTAGGCAAATTATCGAACTTGCCTTGTCTAGGTCTTCTGTCTGCAGGCTAGAGTACAGTACTAGTTCTTGCTTTCCAGGGTTATGGCAAAGTAACTTACCTAAAGCTCTTACTTAACTCCTGGCTCCTACAATGCCCCTCACAAATTTTACTTGTTGATTATGTTTGCTAGTATCATTTTTCTCCTAAAGGCAGTGTATTGAAATGAAAATATTTCTGATCTGGCTCTTTTGTTTAAAGTAATAAATGCCTTGGTATTCCTATCCTAATTTACTTTTTCAGTATTGGCTGCTTCAAGCTGAGTTCCTCCTCCCTGGATGAGCTGCATAATTCTCTGACCAGCTTGTTTGAAAGCCTTGCTGGTATGTAGAACAAAAGAGCCTTTGATCCCACTGCCCAAGCAGCCCCTTGAGATGGAACATTATCCATAATTGATTCTAGAAAATCTTCTACAACAGACCTTTTTTTTTTTTTACATTTGTGTAGAATTATACTGTATGCTAATCATGTGAATATCCTTAACAACATGCCTTTTACACTTCTTATTTTCCCAGATGCTTGGAGAGGCCATGTCTGCAGTGGGTGGTCCTGAGGGCTTAATTCTATGTATAAAATTACTGTGCAAATGAGATATGTTACCTGAGATGTGACTGACTTACTAAGCTTCATGTCATGGAACATGGCACCTACCCAAAATACTCACCAGTCTTCATCCACATCATTCAAGTAGAAGCTTGAACATTGCAAAAAGGGACCAGAGTGATGTAACATCAGCCACAAAAGCCATATCCTGAATGTTTACATTTGTCTTCTTAATCTGGGCCAAAGGTACTTTATTAGTCCTTTTAAGAGCCCAACCTCTAAAAATCCCAGCAGTGAATCCTGGAGTGATGTTGTTGTTGTTGTTATTGTTGTTGTTGTTGTTGTTTGGGAATTTTAGGAAGAAACTCATGATATGATCAACTTTTTTGTAAATAGTATTTTATAGTGTTATCTTAATATATAAAGCATATAAATATGTGTTTAATATATTTATTAGGTGTTTAAAGATCAGAAAGCATAAAGAAGAAAACCAAGTGGCCTCTAAACCCACCACTCCTTTAATCAAGCAGGACTCAAGGTTTAATTTAAAAACATTTTCAGAGGGGGGTGGGGTGCCTGAGTGGCTCAGTTGGTTAAGCGTCTGCCTTAGGCTCAGGTCATGATCCCAGGGTCCCGGGATCAAGCCCCACCTTGGGCTCCCTGCTCAGCAGGGAGTCTGCTTCTCCCCCTGCTTGTGCTCTCTCTCTCTCTCAGATAAAAAAAAAAAATCTTTAAGAACATTTTCGTTTGTCTCCCATGGAAGTTCTTCACCCTTCTGGTTAAGCTCAGGCATTTCCCTGACTCCTCCGTTTTTAGGCAGTAAAAAGTACCTTGGTCAGTGTCTGTGGGTAGGAGTCCAGAAAGCAGGTGTGTCCATCTATCCTTAAACCCCGTCACACTTCCACCCTTCCTCCAGCGTGCTAACCAAGATAAATCATACAAAGAGAGAGGGTAGGGCACCTGGGTGGCTCAGTCGGTTAAGCGGCTGCCTTCGGCTCAGGTCATGATCCTGGAGTCCTGGGATCGAGTCCCATGTCGGGCTCCCTGCTCAGCGGGGGGTCTGCTTCTCCCTCTGACCCTCTTCCCTCTTGTGCTCTCTGTCTCTCATTCTCTCTCTCTCAAGTAAATAAATAAAATCTAAAAAAAAAAACCACAAAGAGAGAGGGTAAGAGAAATAGGAATGCTGACAAGGCTATGGGATGGTTGGCGTTCTTTGGGTCTCCATGCATGTGTCGCTGTCTGTTTAGTGATTTCTTGGTATGTGAGGCAGAATTCTGAGATGGTCCCCAGTATCCCTGCCTCCAGATACCGAGGCCCTCAATAATCCCTTTCCCTGAGTGTGGGTGGCAGCCATAAATTGTGCTTGGATAATCACTCTCAAGATTATATGGCAAAGGTGAAGGGATGTGGGAGATGTAATTAAGGTTCCCAATCAGTTCATGAAAAGGGAGATTACCCAGGATGGGCCTGGTCTAATCAGGTGAGGCCTTAAAAGAGATGAGAAGCAGCAGCAGGCACCATCCTGCTGGCCTTGACGACATGAGCTGCCCTGTTGTCAGAGGAGTGGGCCATGCTGAAAGAAAGACGGACCCAGTCCCAGCCTCATGAGACCCTGAGCAGACAACCTAGCCAGGCCATGCTGGACTTCCAACCTACAGAACTGTGAGCTAATCACCGGGTGTTTTAAGCCACGGAATTTATGGCTGTTGGTTATGGCGAAGTGGGAAAACTGGTGCATGTAGGTTCCTCAGAGTTGCCCACTGGAAGCTTTCTCTTGCACTTTCCTTGGGGTGGGGGATGCCTTTTCCTCCACTAGCCGTTGCTCTTGCTATCTGGATGGCCCCCTGCACAGACGCTTTTGGTTAGGATCCCTTTGTCTTTCCAGTTGGACTGTTTGTGGAAGATTTGCACCAGCTTGAGTGGGCTCTCCCTCATGATCCATATCCTTTGTTTAGGAAGACTCTGGGAAATCCCGTAGCTCCCATCCCATGCAACAGGAACAGCTGCTTTTCTTTGCTGCCTCCACAGCCAGCGTCAGCCCATCTCTCTGAAACCTTGACTTTTTTGGTGGGAATTGGGCAGCAGTGCACTGAGCCTCCATGACTGGTTTAAAGCTTTTTGAATGGTCCCATGACCCTCTGTCTGCCTTGGCCGGAGACAAAGGGGGAAGCACCATTCCACCCTGTGCTCTGGCTGGGAGTCCTAGGGAGACGTACGGCACTGGCTCTCCAGAGAGGTTTCTCTTCATAGAGTTCTCTCAAACTTCAGGGCCCCATAGATCAGTCTAGACCAGACGTTCCCTCCTCTAACCCTTAGGATTGGGAGTGAACCCGGGAACACCAGAGAAAGCCCCTTCTCAGTTGTTGCCATGGCTCTTTTGTACTTGAGTGTGAGTCAGCATTGAAGGGTCTTATAAATATCTGGTGCCAACTATTAATTTTCGTTCTGTGTTTTCTTATGAAAATACATGTTGATCTGTACCCTTGCTTTGGCATATTATTTTTATTGCATCTTGACACTTCATTCAAAACTACCAATTTCTTTTTTTTTTTAAAGATTTTATTTATTTATTAGAGAGAGAATGAGAGAGAGCACATGAGAGCGGGGAGGGTCAGAGTCTGCGTCCCCCTGCCGAGCAGGGAACCCGATGCGGGACTCGATCCAGGGACTCCAGGATCATGACCTGAGCCGAAGGCAGTCGCTTAACCAACTGAGCCACCCAGGCGCCCCAAAACTACCAATTTCACATCCTGTCATACCTGTTTAATTTTTTTCCTAAAGAAAACTAATGTATAGTTTCTGTATGTGAAAAAAAAATGAAGTTAGTTAAATAGAGGCCTATCTTTTAACCTGAGTTCTTTAGGAAAAAGAAATAAGCAGAGTGGTTACACTACTGTCTGGCAATAGATTTTGAGAAAATCTTATCACTAGAAAGGAAAATTACTGTCTGTATCAGTTAGCGAGGACCTCAGTTGTATGGTGTAACAGACTACTCCAAAAACTCGAAGGCTTAAAACAGTAATCATTTATTATTTTTTGTTTACTAATCAGCCCCCACCTGTCTTCACTCCAAACCCTGCTCACTCCAGCAAAAGCAAGGGCAATCAGATCATATGGAATGAATTGAATGTATTATAGCTCCCACCAGAGCAGATGTTGCTTAATGCAAGGTCTCTGTGGTTGAAGCTCTGCATTTTTTTTTCCAGGTCAGAACTAAGCCTATGATTTTATTCTCAGCTTCTAAAACTTTAAGTGTGACCTGATCTCCTTGATCTTAAGAAGAATTAAGATGCCAATTAAGTTGGCTGTGTCACTATCCATCTCACCCCATTTCTAAATTAAGGCTGCCCTAGTTTAAAGTACTACCCTCACCGTGCCCAAGTGTTAGAAAAGCTTAATTACAATCCCTGTGCTTGACTTGTGAGCATGTGCACTTGCACAGAGCATGCTCACAAGCAGGCTAGACACTTGTATTCAGCTATCCTGGTACACTGAACTAGATGATTTTGGAGAATAGCGTTAAATGATGGTGAGAGTGGATTGGGAGTTAACAGACCTGCATTTCGTAAGTCCTGACTTACTATTTTTGTGACTTTCAGCAGGTGACTTAACATCCAAGAGTTTTGGTGTCCCCATCTGTAAAATAGAGATACTAACATCAACTTCTTGTTTTGCTTGAAGAATGAAGAGCGCACAGCACCTGGCATGCAATAAGCATTCAGTAAGCATTAGTTCCCGTGCCCTTTGAGTCTCTCATTCAGATATTTAAACATTTTAAAGTGTGTGTTTCAGACCATAGAGCCATTTCTAGATCATGCTAATCCTGGACACCTGGGGATACTAACTAGTCAGGGTCCCCAGGAAAACATGAGTATCCCCTTAAACCTGATTGATTGTGCGGAAATTTTACCAACACTGCTGAGAGTTAACGGGCATGGTTCAGGTGGCAGAGATCCCATCTTGAGTCTGCATTGTATCTGGGAAGGTCTTAAAGCCTGGTGGGGATGACCTGCCTACAAGAGACCCATCGTTTGGCTTGAGGAGCCTCTGAGAGATGAACACGAGTAGGGGCCGCTGCAGGTTTGAGGACATCCTCCAGAAAGGGCACCAGGCATATCACACTGGGCCCTGCCATATCAACTGAGCCATTGGAGGAGAGCAGGAGACCTGAGCACAGGTTGCAGACCAGAACTCTAGCTTAACTGGGACTGGTTCCCAGGGAGAATCATGCCCTGTAAATGAAAAACTGAAGACCTATTTTACCGAACTCTGTAAAACACTGTTGTGACAACTCTAAAGGAGCGTAACAGAAAGGAGAAACTGCCATTCTTCCTCTCTGCATCCTGGGCCGCTAGGAGTTGGAGCACTAGGATGGGTTTAGGGCACTGGTGACAGGATCGCAGAGCCCAAGTGGCCACCAGGACTTGGAAGAAATTCTCAAGCAGAGAGTGACTTTGAAGGGACAGGAGATCCTATATCAGCAAGGGACATAGATCCATGGAGATTTATGTTAATGTGGTTTCACTTGATTCTACTTGGTGCTCTCAAATATTTTGGGGTGCTTCCTGGGATATTCCCCATGTGTCCACAAATAAGTTCATTCTGTGCTGCCACTGCCCCTTGCTGGGGTACCCTGGGTCCTGACCCCTAAGCTCTGCAGCTTTCTGCGAGCAGTGCTCCTGCCATGGGGGGACCTCTCCACACCTGCGCTGGGCCACCTCTTACCATTGCTGCATTAGTGTGGCTCAGCAAGGGAAGACCAAGACCCTGAGGCAAGATTATAACAACAATGGTGTTTACTACAGGATCCTGTATTAGATTATGGCTGCCCCACCTTGCCCTTCCCTCCTTATAGCACTGGTTTTCTAAATGGCCGCTTGCCTGTGTATGTGTGTGTGTGTGTGTGTGCAAATTTTGAGCAGCTTTTTCCATTTCAGAACACTTTTAAGTATTAAACATGCTTGAAATCTCATGAACTCTATTTCAATTTGGGAATCTTATTTTATTGGGGGGGGGCTCATTTCCTGTGGGGATTTCTTATGGTACTATTATAAGCAAACACTCCCATTGGAAATGTATGAAATATGTTCTCTGTGCATGCTCATTTCCCTTCCCAATTTAAATGAACAGTACCTTTGGAGCCTTTAGGATTTCTGTAGGAGCCTATTAGGCCCCTTCTTGTCAACGAGCCTGTGGTGACTCCTTGATCTGCATGTGGCAGGAAAAGCATCCCCAGATAAGGTGTGGCAGATCATAAAGTGTGTGGAAGGGATTTTCATAATATTGGAAAATGTATCATTTGCTCTAAATAGGTTTACATGTGTGAGAAGAGAAAAAGAAATATTTGTAAGAGGGGAAATGATGTTAGCTGTAACAATAAAGCCGAAAGTACAGAAGGAAAAGTAATCTGTTACATATTTTCTGTATCCTGAGGTCACTTGCATTTGAGCCATACTTTTGAAATAATGGACAAAATTTTCTCAGTTGTCTTGAGCATTAATCACGATTTATATCTTAAGTCTTTTTTTTTTTTTTGGTGTTATTTCTCTTAGGGCAAAAATAAAATGTAAATTCTACAATGATATATAGTGTACAAAGCAGTTTCCACATATTATCATTTCATCTTTACTGAATGCCTGAAGGTGTTTCTCCATTTGCATATGAGTGAACTGAGATTCAGGTAGGGGAAGAGAATTGCTCAGGGACCTAAGGATGAGAGAAACAGTTGGAACTGAACTTCTGAGTTCTGCTCTAAGGTCCTCTCATCCCTTTCTCTTTCTTCCTTCCTTCCTTCCTTCCCTCCCTCCCGTCTTCCCTTCCTCCCTCTCTTCCCATGGTCTCTTTCTTTTTTTTTATATTACCCCATGTCTCCCAATTGTAAAAGATTATCTGAATGAGCGTTTATAACACATGTCATTGTTATGTTTGTGTTGTATAATGAAAGCATCTCTGTTATTTGCAGTAGCCCTTGGCAAAGAGAGGCAAGTCTGAAGGTGATGCTGACTGGGGTTGGAGTCTTTGGTAGAACATGGAAAACCCTGGCCCTCATGACCTGATGCATTCCCTTTGTAAGACACCATTAAGTTTCATGGTGTTGACCTTACTCAGCTCCATGGAGAAAGCTCGGAGGCAGAGAAGCCAAGTAAATGAATTTAATGGTGCTCAAAAAGTGCCAGTTCTACAGACATTTCATGACATCCTTTACAGATCAGCCTTAGAAAGTAGTGCATGGGAGATGTCTTAATATTGCCAACAGGGTTGTCATTTGGCACATTAATTTGTCCTTGAATGAGGCATATACTATGCCTTTTATATAGGCAGGCTGTCCCCATGTGAAGCATGGGTTCATGTGGCCTCCTGCAAGCTTACCTTTGGAAGGTTGGGCTGCTCACAGAACTAGGCTGCATGTTGAGGAAGTATGCTGCTTTGAGAAAGCCCCATTCTTCTTCCCACTTTCTCCCAACCCCACCCAAAGACCTACTTCCAAGTTGACCAAATATTAGCCACTCTGCAGCCTTCAGTCTCTCTCCCAGTGGTCTTTCTGGTTTCTGACCTTATTCTAGCCACTACCCCCTCCTAGGGAATTTGTGGTGACCTGGCTGCATGTTTGACTGTGGTGGAAGAAGCAGAAGAAAGGGATGGGGAGAGAAAGAGAGGCAGAGTCACAAGGACACAAAGTGAGGGGAGTAGAATAGTGAGCAGCCCTGCCTGGTTTAGACTGGTGGTTCTAATGAACAGGACAGACCTCATGGGACCTGCCTGAGTCTGGGATGGCACCAGTGGTCTTTACTGAGGCAGAGAGTTGGGTCTGGGGCTGGAGCACCCAGCCTCCCACGCTCCTACGGCACAGCCTGTCCCTGCTCAGTTGGCAGCAGTGTCCTGCAGCTTGCTTTCTGCTTTATTGTGGTTTGACATCCTCAACCAGCTGCCTCTCCCCTCTGCTAGCTCTTGTGGTGCAGTAAGCTGGTACCCACCCTCCCAGGTTCCTGGTGACGGCCTCTTTCTATTCAAAGCTGCAACTTCTACCTCTGGCCTTTTCACTTCATTGCCTGACGTGCTTCCCTGGACAATTTGCCTTGGTTTTCCTGAAGTAACTTGGTAACAGATGTCTGAGATGGAGTGCTCTTTTCCACCTTGTGTCTAAAAGTACATATGTGAAAACCCAAACACATAATAATCAGTGTTTGTTAGCTGTTATCTACATGCCAGGTGCTGAGCTAACTACTCTTTACCTATATTACCCAATTTAATCCTCACAGTAGCACTATGAGTCAGGTACTATTATTAATGTCTTTTTAAAAATCTTTTTCAAAGAGGTTAACATAACTCACCCTAGGTCACACAGCCAGTTTATTGCATATTTAAAAGAATAGTTTGCTCAGAACTGGCTTTGGTTGTTGAATCAGATTCTGCAGTAAAGCATGAGGCTCCCTTTGGGCACCCATCCAGCCCTTGTGTAACAGTGTTTCCCCACCTTTAATATACACAAGTCCCCAGGGGGTTTTGTGAAGATGCAGATTCTGATTTTGAGGTCAGGGTGAAGCCTGAGATTCTACCTTTCTAAACAGATTCCCAGATGGATGCGCCTGCTGCTGGTCCATGGACCACACTTTGATTAGCAAGGTTTAGATCCTTGGTTGTAGTTCTAGCTTTTGCAGTGCTCTGGATTCCAGGAGGGCCAAAGAGACAGAGGACCCAGCTGAGGTCAACTGATGGGAAGTCAGCGTAGCACTGGCTACTTGAAACCTTTGCTTGGAAAGTACCGACATTAAGGATGTATAGCAAGAACTGGGTCAAAGACTGCACTGTCTGATTCTGAGCACACCGGGGCTTGCCCCACCTTTCCCCTCGCTAGGCAGCGCCGGCTCTCCAGCTGTCTGGCATGGGCCAGAGACCCAGTGTAAGGCACTGGTGGCTTTTCAGGAAGAACTAGGTGCTGGGGGAGACTTCAAGGCATTTATATCTCATTGATTCTCCCATGTTCCAAATGGTATGGTACCCCAGAAAGACATTCTGAGGATGACTTTTGATGACACAACTGGGTGGTGATTCCTGCAAGCTACCTGGAACATGGCTCCTTTGAAAAGGAGGTCATTCACATGTGGCAGATGAGAAAATGCATATGGAGACTTTGGCGGCCTCAAAGGCCTGCTTTGCAGGAGCAAATGCGAGACTTTTAGAAAGCCCTGTAGGGAGCTGGGCTGCTGCAGAGTTCAGGGCATGAGGCACAAGTAAATAATACATGCTTTTATGATGGAATCTATCAAGTTGCTTTGGTTTTTTTTGTTTTGTTTTTTTTTAATTTTATTATGTTATGTTAGTCACCATACAATACATCATTAGTTTTTGATGTAGTGATCCACGATCCATTGTTTTCATATAACACCCAGTGCTCCATGCAGAATGTGCCCTCCTTAATACCCATCACTGGGTTAACCCATCCCCCCACCCCCCTTCCCCTCTAAAACCCTCAGTTTGTTTCTCAGAGTCCATAGTCTCTCATGGTTCATCTCTCCCTCCGATTTCCCACCCTTCATTTTCCCCTTCCTTCTCCTAATGTCCTCCATGCTATTCCTTATGTTCCACAAATAAGTGAAACCATATGATAATTGACTTTCTCTGCTTGACTTATTTCACTTAGCATAATCTCCTCCAGTCCCATCCATGTTGATGTAAAAGTTGGGTATTCATCCTTTCTGATGGCAGAGTAATATATGGACCACATCTTCTTTATCCATTCATCTGTTGAAGGGCATCTTGGCTCTTTCCACAGTTTGTCTATTACGGACATTGCTGCTATGAACATTGGGTGCATAGGGCCCTTCTTTTCACTACATCTGTGTCTTTGGGGTAAATACCCAGGAGTGCAATTGCTGGGTCATAGGGTAGGTCTATTTTTAAATTTTTGAGGAAACTCCACACTGTTTTCCAAAGTGGCTGTACCAACTTGCATTCCCACCAACAGTGTAAGAGGGTTCCCCTTTCTCCACAACCTCTCCAACATTTGTTGTTTCTTTCCCTGTCCATTTTTGCCATTCTAACTGGTGTAAGGTGGTATCTCAATGTGGTTTTGATTTGAATTTCCTGATGGCTAATGATGATGAACATTTTTTCATGTGTCTGTTAGCCATTTGTATGTCTTCTTCAGAGAAGTATCTTTTCATATCGTCTGCCCACTTTTTGACTTGATTATTTGTTTTTTGGGTGTGAGTTTGAGAAGTTCTTTATAGATCTTGGATACCAGCCCTTTATCTGTAGTGTCATTTGCAAATATCTTCTCCCATTCTGTGGGTTGCCTCTTTGTTTTGTTGACTCTTTCCTTTGCTGTGCAGAAGCTTTTTATCTTGATGAAGTCCCAAAAGTTCATTTTTGCTTTTGTTTCACTAGCTTTTGGAGATATATCTTGAAAGAAGTTGCTGTGGGTGATGTCAAAGAGGTTACTGCCTATGTTCTCTAGGATTTTGATGGATTCCTGTCTCACACTGAGGTCTTTCATCCACTTTGAGTTTATCTTTGTGAATGGTGTTAGAGAATGGTCAAGTTTCATTCTTCTGCATGTGGCTATCCAATTTTCCCAGCACCGTTTATTGAAGAGACTGTCTTTTTTTTTTTTTTTAAGATTTTATTTATTTGACAGAGAGAGACACAGCGAGAGAGGGAACACAAGCAGGGGGAGTGGGAGAGGGAGAAGCAGGCTCCCTGCAGAGCAGGGAGCCCGATGCGGAACTCAATCCCAGGACCTTGGGATCATGACCTGAGCTGAAGGCAGTCGCTTAACCAACTGAGCCACCCAGGCACCCGAAGAGACTGTCTTTTTTCCATTGAGTGTTTTTTCCTGCTTTGTCAAAGATTATTTGACCATAGAGTTGAGGGTCCATATCTGGGTTCTCTATTCTGTTCCATTGGTCTGTATGTCTGTTTTTGTGCCAGTACCATACTGTCTTGGTGATCACAGCTTTGTAATATAGCTTGAAATCAGGCAACGTGATGCCCCCAGCTTTGTTTTTCTTTTTCAACATCTCCTTGGCAATTCGGGGTCTTTTCTGATTCCATACAAATTTTAGGATTGTTTGTTCCAGCACTTTGAAAAATGTCATTGGAATTTTGATCGGGATGGCATTGAAAGTATAGATTGCTCTGGGTAACATAGACATTTTAACAATGTTTGTTCTTCTGATCCATGAGCATGGAATATTTTTCCATCTTTTTGTGTCTTCAATTTCTTTCATGAGTGTTCTGTAGTTCCTAGAGTATAGATCCTTTACCTCTTTGGTTAGCTTTATTCCGAGATATCTTACTGTTTTTGGTGCTATTGTAAATGGAATCCTTTCTCTAATTTCTCTTTCTACAGTTGCATTGTTAGTGTATAAGAAAGCAACTGATTTCTGTGCACTGATTTTGTATCCTGCCACATTACTGAATTGCTGTATGAGTTCTAGTAATTTGAGGGTGGAGTCTTTTGGGTTTTCCACATAAAGTATCATGTCGTCTGTGAAAAGAGAGAGTTTGACTTCTTCTTTGCCAATTTGAATACCTTTTGTTTCTTTTTGTTGTCTGATTGTTGTTGTTAGGACTTCTAGTACTATGTTGAACAATAGTGGCGAGAGTGGGCATCCTTGATGTGTTCCTGATCTTAAGGGAAAGGCTCTCAGCCTTTCCCCATTGAGGATGATATTCGCTGTGGGTTTTTCATAGATGGATTTTATGAGCTTGAGGAATGTTCCCTCTATCCCTATACTCTGAAGAGTTTTAATCAGGAAAGAATGTTGTATTTTGTCAAATGCTTTTTCTGCATCAATTGAGAGGACCATATGGTTCTTCTCCCTCCTCTTATTAATGTGTTCTATCACATTGATTGATTTGCAAATGTTGAACTACCCTTGCATCCCGGGGATAAATCCCACTTGGTCGTGGTGGATGATCCTTTTAATGTATTGTTGGATCCTATTAGCTAGGATTTTGTTGAGGATTTTGGAATCCGTATTCATCAGGGATATCGGTCTGAAATTCTCCTTTTTGATGGGGTCTTTGCCTGGTTTGGGGATTAAGGTAATGCTGGCTTCATAGAATGAGTTTGGAAGTTTTCCTTCTGTTTCTATTTTTTAAAACAGCTTCAGTAGAATAGGTATTATTTCTTCTTTGAATGTTTGGTAGGATTCCCCAGGGAATCCGTCAGGCCCTGGACTCTTGTTTTTTGGGAGGTTTTTGATCACTGCTTCAATCTCGTTACTGGTTATTGGCCTATTCAGGTTGTCAATTTCTTCCTGTTTCAGTCTTGACAGCTTATAGGTTTCCAGGAAGGCCTCCATTTCATCCAAATTGCTCAGTTTATTGGCATATAGTTGTTGATAATAATTTCTAATAATTGTTTCTATTTCCTTGGTGTTAGTCGTGATCTCTCCCCTTTCATTCATAATTTTATTAATTTGGGTCCTTTCTCTTTTCTTTTGGATAAGTCTGGCCAGTGGTTTATCGATCTTATTAATTCTTTCAAAGAACCAACTTCTAGTTTCATTGATCTGATCTACTGTGTTTCTGGTTTCTAATTCATTGATTTCTGCTCTAATTTTAATTCTTTCTCTTCTAATGCATGGCTTAGGCATCGTTTGTTGCTTTTTCTCTAGTTCTTTAAGGTGTAGAGTTAGTTGGTGAATTCGGGATTTTTCTATTTTTTTGAGTGAGGCTTGGATGGCTATGTATTTCCCCCTTAGGATCACCTTTGCAGTATCCCATAGGTTTTGGACCGATGTGTTTTCATTCTCATTGGTTTCCATGAATTGTTTAAGTTCTTCTTTGATTTCCTAGTTGACCCAAACATTCTTGAGCAGAGTGGTCTTTAGCTTCCAAGTGTTTGAATTTCTGCCAAATTTTTTCTTGTGATTGAGTTCCAGTTTTAAAACATTTGGTTCTGAGAATATGCAGGGAATAATCTTAATCTTTTGGTATCGGTTGAGACCTGATTTGTGACCCAGTATGTGGTCTATTCTGGAGAAAGTTCCATGCACGCTCGAGAATGAGTATTCTGTTGTTTTAGGGTAGAATGTTCTGTAAATATCTATGAGGTCCATCTGGTCCAATGTATCATTCAAAGCTCTTGTTTCCTTGTTGATTGTCTGCTTAGATGATCTGTCCATTGCTGAGAGTGGAGTATTGAGGTCCCCTACAATTAACATATTGTTATCAATATGACTCTTTATTTTGGTTAACAGTGGGCTTATGTAGATGGCTGCTCCCATGTTGGGGGCATAGATATTTACAATTGTTAGATCTTCTTGTTGGATAGACCCTTTAAGAATGATAATAGTGTCCTTCTATGTCTCTAACTACAGACTTTAGTTCAAAATCTAATTTGTCTGATATAAGAATTGCTACCCCAGCTTTCTTTTGAGGTCCGCTAGCATGGAAGATGGATCTCCATCCCTTCAGTTTCAGTCTGGATGTATCTTTAGGTTCAAAATGAGTCTCTTGTAGACAGCATATGGATGGGTCCTGTCTTTTTATCCAATCTGTAACCCTGTGCCATTTTATGGGAGCATTTTGGCCATTCACGTTGAGAGTGATTATTGAAAGATATGAATTAATTGTCATCATGTTGCCTGTGAAGACGTTGTTTTTATAGATTGTCCCTGTAACTTTCTGTTGTAGATCACTCTTGGGGTCTTTCTCCTTTTATAGAACCCCCCTTAATATTTCTTGCAGGGCCGTCTTAGTGGTCACATATTCTTTCAGTTTCTGCCGGTTGTGGAAGCTCGGCATCTCTCCATCCATTCTAAGTGACAGCCTTGCCAGATAAAGTATTCTTGGCTGCATGTTCTTCTCATTTAGTACCCTGAATATGTCTTGCCAGGCCTTTCTGGCTTGCCAGGTCTCTGTGGATAGGTCTGACGTTATTCTGATGTTCCTCCCTCTGTAGGTAAGGAATCTCTTCCCCCTAACTGCCCTTAAGATGGTTTCCTTGGTTCTAAGATTTGCAGGTTTTACTATTACATGCCGGGGTGTTGGCCTGTTTTCCTTGATCTTGGGAGGGGTCCTCTCTGCCTCTATGACTCGAATGTTTGTTTCATTCCCCAGATTAGGGAAGTTCTCAGCTATGATTTGCTCAAATACATCTTCTAGTCCTCTCTCTCTCTCCACTCCCCCCAGGATTCCAATTATTCTGACAATGGAACGCTTCATGTTGTCACTTATTTCTCTGATTTTATTTTCATGGATTCTGAGTTGTTTTTGCCTGGCCTCCTCTTTTCCCTTTTTATCTATTATATTGTCTTCCAGGTCGCTTTTTCATTCTTCTGCCTTACTTACCCTAGCTGTTAGATTATCTAGATTGGCTTGGATCTCACTGATAGCATTTTTAAGTTCTGCCAATTCAGCTTTCATTTCTGCCCTTAGAGACTCTATGTTGCCATTAATTGGTTTCTCTATTTTAGCCATTGTCTTCAAAATTGCTAGCTTGAATTCCATCTCCAACATCTTGGTTATATCTGCATCCATTTGTAAATCTGGCATAAATCATGATCTCTGAGTCTTTTCTATTTTGGGGGTTCCTCCTCCTAGTCATTCTGTTCAGGGGTGGTTGAGGGAATGTATAGAGTCCAAATTATTTTTATTTATTTATTATTTTAATTTTTTTTTAAAGATTTTATTTATTCATTTGAGACACAGAGATACAGAGAGAGAGAGAGCATGAGCAGTGGGAGAGGCAGAGGGAGAGGGAGAAGCAGACTCCCGGCTGAGCCAGGAGCCCCATGTGGGGCTCGATCCCAGGACCCTGGGATCATGACCCAAGCTGAAGGCAGACGCTTAACCATCTGAGCCACCCAGGCGCCCCTAGAGTCCAAATTATTGACCAGAACCCAAGCAAGATGCACCTGTTTTCTTGGGACCTTAAGGTTGCTGGCCTCTTGTTTTCCCAGCGTGTCTTCTGCGGGAGGGGCCTGCCGCGCTGTTACTCAGGCAACCCTGTTTGGGCGGAGTTGCCCTGCCCCCTGTGGCGGGGGATGGGCTCAGTGGGAATCAGTCTTTGGGGCTTTTGTTCTCTGGCGCCTTTCCCTGGCGGCTTTCCGTGTCTCTTCCGCGAGTCAGAGCAGAAGAGACCGTTTCCAACCCTCTGCCTCAGAGCAGAGAGACCTCAGTCTGTTCTTCAGTGAGCTCTCCAGGCCACACCGTCTCCGTTTCTGTCCGTGCTGCTATAAACTGCAGCGTCCTGGGTTGTGCGCCCCTCCGCAGCGCTCCCAGTCCTGCCTCCAGGTCGGGGCACGTCCCTGCCCTTTGTGCTTCTAAAACCGCCAGCCGCTCCCAATTCGCGTGTGCGTGACTCCGCTGCTCGGGGTTTCCACCTCGGAGGTTGCAGTTCACCGGCCCGACCCCGGTGCACTGGGTTTCCGTCCTGGGGGCTGCAGTTGCAGGCGCAACCCCGCCATGCTGGGTTTCCGCCCCGTGGGCTGCCCTAGAGTCCTTTCCCCGATGCTACCAGTCTGCGAGTCTGTGCCCATCCGCAGGGCACAAGGCTGTCACTCACCGTTGGTGTAGGATCCCCACCGCCAGGCACCCTCCCGCTGCCGTTCATCCTCCGATACCTGCCCGCGGAATCACGGCTCTCCGCTTCGTACCTCACAACCAACCGCCTGCGATATTCTGTTTGTAGAGACCCAGATCTTCTTACATCTCAGGCCGGTTTCATGGGTGCTCAGAGTGGTCTGGTAGTTATCCAGCTCAATTCCGGGGACCAGTTGAAATAGGGTCCCCTACTCCTCCGCCATCTTTCCTCCTAACTCTATCAAGTTGCTTTGTGAGGCATCTTCTTCATATTCGGAGTGGTCAAGCCAAGAAACAAGAAGTGAGCTGCCAGCCCGTCCCGTGGGAAAACACTAAGAAAGAAAAATTAATCTTCACATCAACAGAGAGCCTTTCTCTGTATACTGGGCAGGACATTTGAATATGCATGTGCACAAAAGACAGCTTGCTGTTGTGACTAACTTGTATTTCATCCACAAATGTTGTCCACCCAAATTGCATCCTATTGCATTATGTTGTTACTGTTTGTTAGAGACGCACGCTGTGGCACGATCCCACTGAGGCGGGAGAGAGTCCAATTTGAAGCACTGCCATTCTTGAATAATGTTTTCTTTCACGAAAATGATATGCTTAGCCCTTTAGTGGGAAGATTTCCATTTTGAAACATCTCAGGTAACTCATGGTGACTAAATCATAGTTTAGGGTGAATGTCATCCTCAAATGTGTGTTCTTAGAGTCCAGGTTATAGGGGAAAAAATTACCTGATCATAAATTTCACATTTAGGTCAAAAGAATGCAGTTTGCCCCTACCTGTGATTTGAGCCATGTTCCTCCAGATTCTTTGAAGGATAATTTGTGGAGTCATCAAGCTGCTGCAATAAAAAACCATAAAAATCAATACAACTATGTTGAAATGTACTATGTATGTAGCTATAGACTATAAAAGTAACAAGAAGAAGAAACACATCTCCCTCTCTTTTTCTCCTAGAAGAAAAACAGTCTTTGGATTAAAATACATACCTAAAATTTTTTTTAACTGGATTCCATAGCCATTTAATGAGCATGTTTATGAAATACTGAGTATGTTTCTCAATAGGGGAGATCATGATTCTACCAATGTTTGATGTTCTTGGGCAACGTGTCCTTCGAGCACAATTCTAAAAATATTCTTGCCATTTCTAGCAACATCTACAGTACAAGCAAATTGACCCAAGAGTAATCTCCACATGGTCCAGAGGAGAGAGGAAACCAGACCAAGTCTGCTGGCTCATGTGGCATGAAGTACCATGGGCTCTGTGCTGGCTTGAGTTATAGCTCTTATTCCCTTGGTGTGAAAAACATGGGTTCTTGATTAGTTTGGTAATATGTGTAATGTGCAGGGACTCTACAGAGCCCTGAGTGGATCCCCAGAGAAAACTGTAAGTCCTGCCCCCTAGAAGCTTATAGTCGAGTCGAGAGGAAGAAGTCAGGTGTAAGAAATGTTAGCTGGGGCACAGTATTTGGAGAGTGGCACAGATTTATAGTCCTGTGGTCTGGGGTGGTCCCAGGCAGTAAATATTCATTCTGAGGGAGCTCCCATGCTCAGAGTTAGATTTGGAGTAGAATTAGGCTACCTCTTAAAAGAACAGTTCTCATTAATTTCATCTTCTAACCACACTGTGCTGCCTCAGGCCTGGTCCACCAATCCACTGCTCCTGCACTGTACAAAGCCACAAGTTGCTATTTTTTTTTAAGATTTTATTTATTTATTTGTTTGACAAATCGAGACGCACAGAGAGAGGGAACACAAGCAGGGGGAGTGGGAGAGGGAGAAGCAGGCTTCCCGCAGAGCAGGGGCCCGATGTGGGGTTTGATCCCAGGACCCTGAGATCATGACCGGAGCTGAAGGCAGTCGCTTACAGACTGAGCCACCCAGACACCCCCATGTTGCTATTTCTTAACTCTAAGGTCTGCCTTGGGTTCAGAATCAACCCAGTCCTGGAGGCAGTAAAGGGTCTAGGAAGGGATGGCACCAGTTACAATTCAGGATCTGGCCTCGTGTTTGATGTTCCTTCAGCACAAAGACCGTACATATGGAGACAGATGAGTGAGTATCCTACTCGTGGAATCAGTCTTACGGCTTAATAATCACACTTTATGATAACAATAGAGCAGAGGAAGGTTGTGTAGTAGGAAGAAAGAAGGTTATTCTGGCTGGCTATTGTCTGAATTAGGAGGAGGAAGAAGAATACCTAGTAATAAAGGTCTGCAGTTTGGGTTAGAACTCTGATGGGCTTTAGTATGAAAGGTGAAAATTTCTACTCCCTCTGACCGCTGGCCATAGTCTGAAAATACACAAAGTGCTGGTTCTTTTTAGAGCAATCTGGAGTTGTGCTGACAATCAGATAGTATGAGAAATTCAGAATAGGTGGGGAAAATGGAGAATGGATACTTGTGGGGAGACCGAGGTCATATGCAGAGGTTGGCATTGAGGAGGAGGTGTGACTGATCAAGTCTCCCCTGCTGGTTGCCAGGAGTACCTTCATGCTTTATTATATGGAGCAGTGATGTTATCACTGACCCCCTGCGTTGCCTCCAACTTAGTCATAGTATAGTAGCTTATCTTCCAGTGGTGTTGTTTTGGAGAATAAAGAACAAGGACCTTGTGGCAGGAGCAGGCTGGGGGCAGATCTCAGTGGAAGCAGTAAATTAGATCCTGAGGACGTAACTGCCTGGAGATGTTAAATTTTGAGGAGGATGTGAACTTCCCACACTACATGGGATGGGAGGGCTCGCACTTTTTAATTCAAATATTAAAAAGTGATTTGAGTGGGGGTGGGCACCAAGGCAGCGGACTTTTTGGTTGTGTTATTCCTCCCTCTTGGAGATACATTACTGTAAATTCAAATTTGAGACTGGGACTTCTGCTGTAGTATTCTCTCTGAACTAATTGTGACATTAAATTGATGATTGTAAAATAGGTCTTTCAATTACTATGATCTGGTGATCTGAGTTTATTTCTAAATACGTTGGGCCAAATTACTACCCCATAGACTGTAGTTGGGAAAAAAGAAATATTGACACTATTAGAGCTTCTGTTTCCTCTATTTCTTTAAAAAAAAAAAATATGAAAGGGTATGGGCAGATGACAATGGATTGGAATAAGGGCATTTGTCCAAGGAATTATATCAATTCAGGCAACCAGTTGACCTGGGTAACTAGGCTAATCTTATCCCTAATCTTTTGATGTTTATCACCTTGTCTGTGGTTTTTATATACATGGGGAAGACTCAGCCATCATCAGACCTGGCAGAACAGAGACATGTTCATTTATATAATAATTTTAATAGCAGTAGTGCCTGTAAAATACTTTGAATTCCTAGCCCCTAGGGCAGAAGCCCTCTTTGCTCCTTGTGTTCCTAATACATAATGGCATACTCAGCTCTGGGCCCTTAGTCCTCTGGGTTCCAGAGAGGCTCTGGGGGCCAGTGGACCCCATCCTGGTCAGGGACAGTAGAAGGAGCCCTTGGCCAGGAGCTCAGAGACTCAATGTCAAGTCTGCTAGCTGGAAAGCAAAAAAGAACTCAACAAGATAAAAATGAGCCTCACTTGGTCATAAATAGGATGCGCTGTGATTTTTACCTTGGTTTTGGTTACTAACAGCTAATCATTCATTGTTTCCCATTAATTAATTCATCATATTTCTTTTTTTTTAAGATTTTATTTATTTATTTGACAGAGAGAGAGAGAGCACAAGCAGGGGGAGCAGCAGAGGGAGAGGGAGAAGCCGAGCAAGGAGCCCGATGTGGGGCTTAATCCCAGGGTCCTGGGATCATGACCTGAGCCGAAGGCTGACGCTTAACCAACTGAGTCACCCAGGTGCCCCAATTCATCATATTTCTGAGCACCTACTGTGTGTCAAGGGTTAAGGGATATGCCAGTAAACAAAATAGTGTCCTTGCTTCTCATAGTACTCATTGTTCTAGTTTATATGCTCAAGTTCAACAGCAAGAGGGGCTTCTATCAGAATTAACTTGTGTACATTAATCTGCACAGAGAGATTTTTTTTTGCTGCAATTGATTTTTCAGACTCATAATCCATTCACTTTGATATATTTCTGGTCCCCAACTGTTGTCAAACATTTGACTGTTTAACTCCCCATTACTTACTTTGAAAGAGTGAGAAAGGGAAGATAAAGAAAATAGCACTGAAATTAGTAGATCTTGTGATTGGAGAGCATCTTAAGGAGAGAAGGCTTAATGGTGAAGAAAGTAGGAACAGAATTAAGGATTTACTTTTAGCCCATGATCTCAGCTTTCATAACCAGAGCATTTTCCACTATGCCTAGCAAGAATTTGGTTTTAAATATCTGGGTTTAATTTAAATATTAATTCAGTTTATGAATGGTACCCCAGTTGCCCATTACCATTGATGTTTTGGAAGTGATAATGCCCTGACCTTTACCATAGAGCAGTATTTCATATATCTGAATTTATATAATAAAGGTTTTAAAAAATATCTATGTCTATAGCTATAAGGATGGATGGATGGATGGATGGATGGGTAGGCTTTTTTTGAATTGAGTTTAATGACTCACCTCAATAAGTGAATAATGTTCTACTTTGGAAAATAAAGGGACTTCTGAGTTTCTCTCTTGAATGTAATATGCCTTTCACTGAACTGTAAGGGTCTGCAAAACCTGCACAGCTCCTTTGACAATGGGCAAAATGGAATGATGCTGTGAAAACTGTATGAAATGCACTAATTTAAAATGCAATTTTAAAGTGCATTTAATTTGAATGGGCCATGAAGCTGTTGCCTTCCTATTTATATTTCTGTTCCCTGGGATAACTTCAGGTATGTCTCTTGGCTCTTCAAGCTGCCTTCCTGTGGATTGTTAGAACCAGCCACATCCTTCTCATTTCTGTCATTGAAACTCCTGGTAGGTTTATATTTTGCTGCCTTCTTTGGATTTTAGATTATTATTTCAAGGCTGTTCTTATCTGCACTTTCCTATAACCCTCTCTCTTTTTCTTTAGTGTAACATCCACATGAATGTATCAACACTTTTTAAAATTAGAGGGTAATTAGCTCACTGCACAGTCTGGGTATGTTTGGTATTTGGACTTCTGGTGATGCTCCACATGTATCAAATTTTATTTTCAGAAAGCTGGTTAAATTTTTAATGGGACCCATAGTTAAATCACCTTGTAAACAGAAGCCTTCTCTCCCTCCCTCCCCCCCCTTCCTTTCTTCCTTTTTTCTTTCTTTCTTCTTTCTTTCTTTCTTTCTTTCTTTCTTTCTTTCTTTCTTTCTTTCTCTTTCTTTCTTTCTCTTTCTTTCTTTCTTTCTTTCTTTCTTTCTTTCTTTCTCTCTTTCTTTCTTTCTTTCTCTTTCTTTCTTATAAAGAGGAATGTTACCTACATTTTTAACTCAAATAAATAAGGAGGTTTGCTTATATTCCTTTACAGTTCGGAGGAACATGACTTTGGAATGGGGAAGATTTCAAGAAAGAGGGCTAGAAAGCTTTAGAATTTCTCTTAAACAATAACAAAAGGGGCGCCTGGGTGGCTCAGTCATTAAGTGTCTGCCTTCAGCTCAGGTCATGATCCCAGGGTCCTGGGATCCAGTGCCCCGTATCAGGCTCCCTGCTCAGTGGGAAATCTGCTTCTCCCTCTCCCACTCCCCCTGCTTGTGTTCCTTCTCTCGCTTTGTCTCTCTCTGTCAAATAAATAAATAAAATCTTTAGAAAACAGACAAACAAACAAAAAGCAATAACAAAAATATTCTAGCAGCATCCTCAGATGGTTTAGTCTGGAATTTGATTGCTTGCTCTGCCCAGCTTCTTTACACACACAGGTCAAAGGAGGAAGCAGCAGCATGAGGGAATGCCTGGCCCAGGTGAGGCCCCTCGGGAATTTTAATTTCGAGAGTGCTACCTCAGTGGAGGGGATGCCAGGCCTGCTGGGTTCTCATTCCTTTTAGTTATATGTAAGTTATATATAAGTTGACTGTTTATCCAAGAGAGTAAGGTAGACAGAGAGACATATATAAAGCATGCAGTGAGTGCTTGAGAAGCCAATCTATCCATTGGAACACTCTGGAAGACTACCACAGAGGATTATTTATTTCCTTTGCCATTGGCTATAGAGACCGTATCTAATGGAGCAGAATGGCTTTTAACCACAGCTATCAGTGGGCCAGTCAACATACACATATCTTCTTTGCTCTCTGTCTGTATTCAATTCTTTCTTTGTATTCAATTCACTCCTCTGACCTCAGGCGCCAGGCCCAGGCCACTTCTAGTCTGCTTTCTGTAATTCTCCTTTTTCCTTTTCTATAATATAATATAAATAGAAACATATATAGTCTTTTTAATTTTGCTTCTTTAATTTAGTGTAACGTTTAACTGCTGAGTAATGTTGCATGGTATGACTGTACTATATTTTGTTTATCTGTTCATCACTTGATGGATACTTTGTTTCTGGTTTGGGGCTATTATGAATAATGCTTCTATAAATATTGACATAGAAGTTTTGTGTGGACATATATTTTCATTTCTTTTTGGTAAATACCCAAGAGTTGACTGGCCAGATCGGATGGTAAGTATATATTTAATTTTAACAGATAATGCCATACTGGTTTTCAAAGTGGCTATTAAAGTTTTGCATCACATCTAGCATGAATGAGAGTTCCAGTTGCTCCACATTCTCACTAACACTTGATATTGTCAGTCTTTTTACAATTAGTCATTTGGGTGTTTATGTAATACATCTCATTGTTGTTTTCATATGCATTTCCTTAATGACTAAGCATCTAATGTTAAGCATCTTCTTTATGTGTTTATTGGTTATCTTTGTATTTACTTTTGTGAAGTGCTTGTTAAAATCTTTTGCCCATTTTTAATTGGATTGTTTTCCTTTTGATTTATTAGAAACATGTATACATTCTGCATATAAAACTTTTCTCAGATATGTCTCTGAGTCAGTGGCTTGGTTTTTGTTTTCTTAGCTGTGTTTTGAAGAGCAAAATTTAATATACTTTTAAGATTTGTTAATTTATTTGAGAGAGAGAGAGAGAGATTGAGAGAGAGAGCAAGAAGGGAGGAGAGGGAGAAGCAGGCTCCCCATGAGCAGGGACACCGATGCGGGGCTTGATTCCAGGACCCTGGGATTATGACCTGAACCGAAGGCAGATGCTTAACCTACTGAGTCACCCAGGTGCCCCTCAAATTTAATTTTTATGAAGTCCATTTTATAATTTTTTTCTTATATAGATTGTAGTTTTGTGGCCTATTTAAGAAATCTTTGCCTAACCTAAATGTCACAAAGATTTTTCTCTTGGTTTCTTCTATATAAGTTTAGTAGTTTTAGCTCTTATGTTCTTATGTTTTAGTTCTATGATCCCTATCAAGTTAATTTTTGTGTAAGATAAAATTCAAGTTCACTTTTTTCTGTAGATAGTTGTTCCAGCCCCATTTGGTGAAAAGGCTATCTTTTCCCCATTGAAATACCATGGAGCCTTTGTGAAAATCAATGGACCGTATAAGGATGGGTCTATTTTTGGTCACTCTATTCTGTTGCATTGAAGTTTATGTCTATCCTTACATTACTGCCACATTCTCATGATTACTATAGCTTTATAAGAACTCTTAAAGTTAGGTTTTGTAAGTCTTCCAATTTTACCCTTTTTCAAGACTGCTTTGGCTTTGGTTCTTTTCCTTTCCACATAAAATTGAAATTTGGGGGGCACCTGGGTGGCTCAGTCATTAAGCGTCTGCCTTCAGCTCAGGTCGTGATCCCAGGGTCCTGGGATCGAGCCCCTCATTGGGCTCCCTGCTCACAGGAAAACTGCTTCTCCCTCCCGCATCCCCCCTGCTTGTGTTCCTTCTCTCGCTGTGTCTCTCTCTGTCACATAAATAAATAAAATCTTTTTTAAAAAAATAAATAAAAAATAAAATTGCAATTTTGTTTGTCAGTCTGTTCAAAAAAGTATGCTAGGATTTAATGGCAATTGCCTGAATTTAAAGATAAGTTGGGGAAGAATTGCCATCTTAATAATATTGAGTCTTATAGTCCATTAACATTGTGTATCTCTCCATATACCAAGGTCTACTCTGATTTTTCTATGTAAAGTTTTGTAATTTTTAGCACACAGGTCATTCATTAAATTCATTATACTTACTCCTAAGGATATTTTTATGCTATTGTAAATGAAATTTTTATTTCTATTTCATTATTGCTAGTTTAAAGAAATGTAGTAGATTTTCATACATTAACCTTGTATCCTGTGACCTTGCTAAATTTGTGTATTTGTTCTAGCAGTTCTTTTGTGGATTCTCTAGAGTTTTCTCTATATAGTCCTGTTGTCTGCACAGAGACTGTTTTACTTCTTTCTTTTCAACCTGTATTGCAGTAGTCAGAATCTTTAGTACAATGATGAATAAAAATGGTAGAAAAGGACATCCTTGCCTTATTCCTAATCTTAGGTGGAAAGTATTGAGCCATTCATAACTGAATATAATATTAGCTCTATGTTTTTTCTAGATGCTTTTAATCAGGTTGAGGAAGTTGCTTTCTATTCCTTCTTTGCTGGGAGTTTTATTGTGAATGAATGTTGAGATTTGTCAAATACTTTTTCTGCATCTATTGAAGTGATCATGTGGTTTAAAAAACATTTATTCCATAAATGTGATTAATTACATTGATTTTCAGATATTAAACCAACCTTTCATCCTTGGGATAAATCCCATTTGGCCATGATATTATTATCCTTCTTATATATTGTTGGATTTGCTAAAATTTTGTCAAGGACTTTTTGCATCTGGATTCATGAGAGATATTGACCTATTGTTTCTCTCTTGTGTGATGCCTTTATTTGCTTTGGTATCAGCGTAATGCCTCATAAAATAAGATGAGAAATGCCCCTCCTCCTCTATTTTCTGAAATAATTTGTATGATTTGTATTATTTCTTCTTTAAATATTTGATAATTTCAGTAAAACTCATCAGAGAAACCATTTGGGTCTGGGGGACAGGTATTTAATTACATATTCAAATTGTTTAATTGATGTAGGGCTCTTCAGTTTTTCTATTCTTTCTTGCATTCAATTTTGCTTTCATATGTCTTTCAAGAAATTTGTCCATTTTCATCTGAATTGTCAAATTTATTGGCACAAAACTTTTCATAACATTATTATCCTTTCAATATTTGTAGGATTTGTAGTGGTATTTCCTGTTTTATTCCCGATGTTGGTAATTTGTGTCTTCTCTCTTTTCTTCTTGACCAAACTAGTTACAGGTTTATTAGTTTTGTTGATCTTGTCAAATAACCAGCTTTTCTCTTTGTGATTTTCTTCCATTTACTTACTTTGGAGTTAGTTTGTTCTTTTTCTGATTTATTAAAGTGGAAACTCAGATCATTTATTTTATATCTGTCTTCTTCTCTAATACAAGCATTTAAAGCTGTAGTCATCACTCTAAGCCCTGCTTTCCCTATATCCCACAAATTTTGAAATGTTTTATTTTTACTATTTATTTCAAAATATTTTCTAATTTCCCTCATGATTTCTTCTTTGACTCATGGATTATTTAAAGACAAGTTGTTTAATTTCTAATTATTGGGGCTTACCCAGTCATCTTAATATTGTTAATTTCTAATTTAATTTCACTGTGGTCAGTGTACTGTGTATGATGATTTCAGGATTTAAAATTAATTACCACTTGTCTTAAGGTCTAGACTTGAAAAGAATGTCTGTTATGCTGTGGTTAGATGTAAAGTCTCTTATAAGTCCTGGTGGTTGACAGTATTTTTCAGATCTTTTATGTCTTTGCCATTTTCTAAGTAATTATCATTAGTTTTGGGGTCAGCAGACTATAGTTTGTGGGCTAACTCTATTCTGCATGTTTTTCTAGATAAAGTTTTATTGAAGCACAGCTATACGCATTGTTTACATATCATCTCTGGCTGTTTTGTGCTACCAAAGTTAGAGTTCATTAATTTTAATAGAGACTGTATTGCCCAGAAAGCCCACATTATTTCCTATCTGGCCCTTTATAGAAAAAAATGTCTTGACCCCTCTAATGCAACACCACTTACCATGTTGTTCTAGCAACTACAGGGGAGAAGGGATTAAAATATTTATTTGTGATAGTTGCAGTTGTCTATTTCTCCTTTTGATTCTGCTTTTGCTTTATGTGTTTTGATTCTCTTTTCAAGCATTTACACATTTGTGATTGTTACGCCCTCCTAATGATTTGACCCTTTCATTGTAGTGAAATCCCTTTTTATCTCTGGTGATACTTTTTATTATGAAGTCTATTGTATTTGATATTAATGTTGCCATTCTATCCTTCTTATGCTCACTATTTGTATTATACAGTTAATCCTTGAACAACGTGGATTTGAATTGTGGGGGTCCACTTATACTTGGATTTTTTTCAATACATACAGAACAGTTCTATAAATGTATTTTCTTAACATTGTTTTCTTTAGCTTTCTTTATATAAGAATACAGTATATAATACATACAACATAAAAATTTGTGTTAATCAGTTATTTATGTTATCAGTAAGGCTTCTGGTCAAAAGTATGCTATTACTAATTAAGTTTTGGGGAAGTCAAAAGTTACATGCACCAACACCTAGGTGGCTCAGTCGGTTAAGCATCTGCCTTCAGCTCGGGTCATGATCCCAGGGTGCTGGGATCGAGTCCTTCATCAGGTTCCTTGCTCGGCAGGAAGCCTGCTTCTCCCTCTGCCTGACCTGCCTGCCACTCTCCCTGCTTGCGCTCTCTCTCTCTGCCAAATAAATAAAAATCTAAAAAAAAAAAAAAAAAGGTTGTATGCAGAGTTTGGACTGAATGGGAGGGGGGAGTCGGTGTCCCTGACCCCTGTTTTGTTCAAGGGCCAATATAAATCTTTTCAGGCAGTGTACCTGAAGCTATTTATTTATTTCTGAAAGTTGTATAATGCACTGGATAGAGTATAAAGTGAAAGTGTCTAATGGAAATGGAGCTTGAGAAACTGCCTGGAAACTGAGGAGACTATGGATTGGCAGTTTGGTCAGGGTTGTACATATAAAATTCATCAACTGTGCCTGTTGTACCTGAGTGGCAGCAGGATACCTGGTCTCCTGATTATTGCAAACAGGCATGGATTGGTTTAGTTTGTATAACCCTGATCATATTATCAATAATTGATTTCTTCATCTGTAAAAAGGGCATAAGAATACATTTGTATTTATCTCCTATCAAATTAACGTATGTGGATAGTTCTGCATATGACAAAGCACCATTAAAGAATTATTTATAAGAGGGGACAGTATGGTGTAAATGGGAGCAAAAAGCAGCTTTCCATTCATAGATTTTGCGGTGGGGGTGGATATGAAAGGTGTCGTTTAAATTTTTTACTTCTTTTGTGACTCTTTTACTGTCACTGTGAAAAGCCTTCTTTAGGAAATTGAGGCTAGTGTTTTGTTTCTCTTTGGTTTTAAATGGGAAATTCACTTTCCTTTAGTGTAACTTTTGATTTTGGCTTGAATTCTCCTCTCCTTATTACAAAGGGGGGAAAAAAGCACACCACAAGTGGTTCCTGCCAAGTTACCTTTTCTCAAAGTGGAGTGGTTGCTCTTAGAGGCACGTTTGAGTTAGTAAACTCTTGTTGGGAAATCATCTTTTTACCTTCCCAATAGCCTGTATTCTGGAGGCCTCTAGAGAGAACTGGGGTGCAGAAGTGGGTATGAAGCATCTGATGGATGAGCATAGCATCCCATCCTGTGGAGCAGGGATGTGCCTGTTTGAAGTCTAACTAGCTGAAGGAAGGATTTAGTAGTGTAATGTTTCAGTCATTAAATGTAGTTCAATTTCATTTTGTTTTATTGGTGTAGAAATAGAGCTATTCAAGGAAGGAACCAGAACTTGAGGAAGCTCAAGTTTTGCCAACAGGAAAAACAGATACGAGCTTTTTTTCACTGTGTCCTTCACGATAGAAAGCTCCTGTGTTTGTGCATTGCAGATGAACAACATAGATTATTTTCCACCCCCTTTTCAGCTCTTTAAAGATGATCCATGCTACCCTACTTTATCCTGCCTATTTCAGTATTCATCACAATTATAGTGTTTATGTTTTCTTCTTTGCCCAAATGGGAATAACAAATGAATTAGGTATGTATCATGATGACTGTGTCTTGGCTGGAGGAAAGAAGTTATATCAGAAATTTATAGGAATAGCATAAGGATTACTATATGCATATTTGCTCAGTTGCATCCTGGATTAAGTACATGCAACAGGTAAAGAATATACTGTCTAAATACAATTCTTATTTCAAAGAGAAAATCTCCAGTGCATGAAAAGGAAGTGTAACTAGTGTCGTAGTGGAGGAGAGGAAATGGGTGCCTAGCTGGCAGACAGATATCCAGATATGGAGCCAGGTGGCTGTGCCCTGGGCTAGCTAGAGCCACTGGGCCCTTGAAAACCTTGGTTAGGTCTGTTGGTACAGCCCTGATGGCCCTGACATCCATGGGCAGACTAAATGGTAGGCACCAGCATACTAAAGCTCCTTTTGGCCCAAGAACGAGAAAATAGGTAAAACATACAGTTGAAAATTACATGACCAGCTGCCAGTGGAGGTTAGGTAAAACAGGGTTGGTTTTTTGTTTTTGTTTTTAGTTTTTGCATCAAAATTTCCACTTTATTTGTCTTTTGACAAAAAGACAAATTAAAAAAAAAAACTGGTAAGTCATGTGCCTAGAAATCGAGAACTCCGTAATTTTTGTTTAGTCTCTAAGGCAAAGTAGATTTATATCTAAAATTAAATGGACATTAAATAAACTCCAGTGTGATGTAAGGGCACTAATGTTTGCAGATGTCTGCATTTGTTAAAGGCACAGGTAAGGGAAACAGGACGTTCTGGGGTTTGTATTTTTTTCTGGAAGGAATAGGCATTTCAGATGTGTCCCATAGGGCTTTTTTTTTTTTTTTCCTTTGGATACGTTCATAACTAACAGTTTCTGAAAGGTATTCAGTCCTGGTTGGGAGCTGGAGATGTGTTTATGCTGTGGGTTGTTAAATATATTTACAGCCTTTTCAGAGAGTTCAGTGGGGGTTCTACAGCGGTTATTTATTAGTCTGCTTCAACAGCTGCTGGCTGGAATTAAAGAAAATAATCTATCCAGTGTGATTCATAGGAACATTATAAATCACTTCAGATTATAATGAGCAGTAGGAAAGGTAGTTTGAAGGAAACTCCACACATGTTGTTAGTTACAGTGTGTCAGGAGAAAGATCTGGTGTGAAATACATAGATAATCAGTGTCTGCTGATAGCAATTTTTAAGATGGAAGACACTCTTGGTGTCTCAACAGCATTCTTCTCTACTCTTACTTTTGGAGTTGCCTGGAATTTTGCCCACTGAGGTCCCATCAAGTCTGTTGACATCTCCTTGTGGGGACTAAGCCAGTGCCTGGTCCCCTTTCTGTGGGCACTGCCAAATCTCTGTGTTGGGAGTTTCCTCGGGCTGACATGGTCCATGTGGTCTCTTCAGAAGGCAAGGAGCTGAGTCCTCATCCCTCACCTTCAAGACCAGCCTAACCCAACAAAGCATTCCCACCGGGGTATAAATTGGGCCGCCATTTTGGAAGGTTTTGGGGAGAATGTAACAAAACATAAAATGTTCTACCCAGAAGTTTAGACCAGTGCACAAAATAGATATTCAAGGATGCTCATTATAACAGTTAAAAATGGTTCACTTTAAAGATTTATTTATTTATTTTAGAGAGAGAAAGAGAGCATGAGTGGGGGTGGGCAGAGGGAGAGGGAGAGAAAATCTCAAGCAGACTCCGTGCTGAGTGCAGAGCCCCACATGGGGCTCGATCTCACGACCCTGAGATCATGACCTGAGCTGAAACCAAGAGTCAGAGGCTCAACCGACGGCACCATGTAGGTGCCTCAAAAATGGTTCACTTTAAATTGCTCATTGTAATACTGAGAACTCAAGTTCACATAAGCAGTGCCACGAATGGGGACTTGGTTTAAGAAATTACAGAAGGAGAATTACCACAGACTACTGAGGGGGAAAAAAAAGAAAAAGCAGTGAGAGCCCTTTGGTCTCTTATGCAAAAGTGTGAGTGTGCACTTGTGTGTTTGTGTACAGAGGCGTGAAGAAGGATAACCACCAAAACACGAATGGTGGCTTTCTTGGGTGGTAGAGCAGCAAGGTTTCCTTTTGAGATGTGAGCTTGTTGACCCTAGAACTGGTGTTTCTTACTGAAAGATCATCCAGTGTTTAATAGTCTGCATGTGTCTAGTTAATACTGAGCATTGCTAGCAATTAAGATGCCTCAGGACACTATTCTGTGGTCACAATGCTTGGAAATGTTTCTAAGTCTGGAGTATGAATTACCTTTGGACCTTGTCTGGTGTGAGAAATTTAACTCACTAAATATATGAAAAAAATAGGGGCATCTGGGTGGCTCAGATGGTTAAGTGTCTGCCTTTGGCTTAGGTCATGATCTCCAGGTCCTGGGATCGAGCCCCATGTTGGGCTCCCAGCTCAGCGGGGAGTCTGCTTCTCCTCTCCCTTTGCCAGTCTCCCTGCTTGTGCTCTCTCTCCCTCTCTCTCTCTCAAATGAATAAATAAAATTAAAAAAAAGTTTGAACTCAAATTCAACTTCTAACAGTAGTAAAGCTCTCTTCATGGAATGAATGTTGTGTGTTTACATTGGGGACTCAGTGGCTTAAAAAGTTGTGTCAATTCAGAATATAAGCCAGTGTATTTTGTGAAGTTATTTAATATCCACTTTTGGACTAGGCCTTGCTGACTCAGTAAATATTTGGCAATTGCATAGTCCTGAAGCACGTGATCACCATCTGGCGTCACTTCCCTTCCCACCTCGTGTCTGATCACTTTCTGCACAGTATTTCCCAGGACTGCTGGCTCTTTCACATCTGCATGCCTGTGCTCACACTGTTTCCTCTACCCTGATGTACCTTTTCTCCCCGAATCAGATCGACGTCCCCGCCTTGATGAAGCCAGCCTTGACCACCCCCAGGCAGAACTGCCAGTTTCTTCTTGCATCTCTACACAGGTTCCTCTGACAATCCTGTGCATACGGCGTCACCCGTGTTGTTTAAGTGTCAGTCTCCTTCCCCTTCTGTTGGCATCTCGAGGGGGGGCTTGTAGTCCTCTTCGTAGCAGCCCTCAGGAAGAGTGGGAGGGGAAGAGAGGTGCTGTTCCAGAAACACAGAACTCCCCTCTCTTCTTTTTATGTTGCTTTTTCTTGTAAGTCCTTGGTGTTTTTAAACAAATCCTCTCCCTGCCTCGGATGCTGTTTTGAGCACAGATCTGCTGGCTTCCCAGGTTTACAAGGAAAGAGGCCTCTTGTGGATTCCAGCTCCAAGGGACAGAAGGTGCCTCCCATTTGCCTGTGTCCCCTCTGAGTCCCTCCTGATGTTTTCCTTTTCCATCTCTTTTTTGCCTGGTTGCCCAAGTGTTAAGGGAGAATCATCTCTCTGGATAAACAAGGAAGATGTGGTGTGCAGTTGGTGCCTTTTATAGGCAGTTACCTGGTGCAGTTGGGCAGTAAGCAGAGCAGCCTGCTCCCATAGCCGGGGTGCCCCTGCTGTGGTGGCTGGATGCTTATGGAAAGGCAATTTAGGGATCACCCATTTCCATTTCTTTTTTTTTTTTAATTTTACCCATTTCCATTTCTGAAGGATTTCTTATTGAACATGGTTCTTCTGATTCAGTCCTGCCATTAAGTCAAATCGCTGCCCTCCCTTGAAAGCTTGCTTGTCAGGTGCGGGTAACCAGTACGTAGATGAGCAGTCAGCTTCATGTGTCCTTGTGCCTTCCTGGGACGAGCAGTGTCTATGTTGGGCTGGAGCTGAAGGTCTTCAGTGCCTGGTCCTAAAATTATCTCCATCCTTTCTCTGCAGCCTTCTCCTGCCAGAACACTCCCAGCAGCTGGGAGCCTCTTGGGTGTGGAGCCATCTGAATTTTGAGACCATCTGGCTCTTTCCTTTATGGTTCTATCCATTGTGCTCCTGAGCCCATGGAATGTATGCAACAATATTTTTCTTTACTGAATGGTGTGCTGGTGGGGGACAAGGGACACAGACGCATGTAATTTAAAGGTCTAAAAGGTATGAGAATCCCTGAAGGAGGTTTAACAAACTGAATTGAAGAACAAGACCTTTTTCAACAGGAGAAAATGTGCACTGTTGCATTATTGTTAAAATTAGCATCCCATCTTTTGGTAAGCATGTATAAATTATCTTCGTATTTGACCCTCTCGGTCTGTCTTACATTAATTACATCTCAGAGCTAGATTGGTGGAATCACCTGGAGTTTGTTGTTGGTGAGTTAGAGGCAGCCTGTGGGGTCATCCAAACCCAGATTCTTCCCTTTATCTGCTTTGTGCCCTTGGGGAAGTCAGTCAAACTTTCTAAATCACAGTTTCTTCAGTAAGGACCTAATACCTACCTCAAACAGGACTGCTGGGAGGACTAAGTAAGGAGATGTACATGACGGGAACCAGCACAGCCTCTGGCATGCAGCAGGTGTCTAGGGACACCTGGACACCCCCCCGCCCCACACATGCACACCACACATGTGCGCGCACACACACACAGTATGAGTCACGCATGGAACTGAGCCTAGCATTCGCCAACTCTCAGTCCTGACACTGCTGTCTAAGTTGCTGGGCCTGCTATGGAACCATGCTGCTTTTCAAAAATAACATTCAGAAAGAGGATTGAGAAATGTTAGTAGAAAATGAGATTATTGCCTGAGGCACTGGTCTGCCTCAGGGCTGTTTTCCTGGAGTGTAATTTCCCAATCAGGGTGCTGCCATGGACCACATGGGTGCCATGGAGTCACAACTGTTGATTTTGTTAATAGGGTAAACAAACCTTCTTGGACACCATAAATAGTAGAAGCTATGCTTTCCTTCCCACTTCCTAAGCAGGGAAGGTATTTGAAGCTGGAAAGAATTGAGCCCTGAGCTTAATACAGTTACAGATCCAAAAAGAAAACTATGTACAAAGATGTGTTTTCAGGAGACAGAAAATTATGAAATCAGCCCAGCAGTAGGCCCAGAAATTGATTTACCTTGAGTGGCTTCTGGAAATAATTGATTGTTGATGATGGCAGCCTGCATGCTGGACTGTGAAAATGCAGTTTGTGTGTAGTTGCAAAGCACCTACTGAAAACATACTGTTTTCACTTAAGTAGACAAGAAGGGAGGGCAGTCAGCTTATAGGTGGACCTAACCAGGGACTTACTGAAATCTGAACACACCAGAAAATTTTCAGAGGACAGAGAGAAGCCATCTTTATAATAGTGATGTTTCATAGGCCAAGAGAGGCTTAGTTCAAGTTTCAGATGTTACCTCGGACAAAGGGCTCAATCAACTCCCTGAAACATTTCAGAATGTCAGAAGTAATGGGGGGTGACATTTCTTGTGTCCCTTTACGTGCTTACCTGTATTTTTCAAATTTTCTAGAATGAGCAGGTATTACTTTTGTAATTGAAGGTATCCTTAGATAAAGTATAAATTAAACTTTTTTAGAATGTGAACATCCATCGTATGAAGTCAACCCTGAGGTGTTAATGGTCAGACCATTCAGGCTTATCCACCAGGGCCCTCAGAAGTTTCTTAGCTGGGAGAAGAGGGCAGAGTTAGCATTTTCTTCTTGATGGTCCTAATTACCTAGGCAGCATGGATCTCGTGGACACTGCAGATGGACTGTGAGGGAAATTGGTTCTGGGACTTCAGTAGTCTGTATGTCTCTCGCCGTGCTCCCTGGCACTCATTGCCTCTTTAACACACTATTGAGCTACCCACTAGTCATGCATGTTCAGATCAGATGCCTGGAATCCAAGAACTCTAGTTGATAAATAGGGAAGCGAAGGGGACTCTTTGGGGGCTTTGCTCCATAATATCCAAATTATATGTAAGTGAATCCTTTTGGCAGAACCAAAATTCAGGCTGAACCATTAGTTGAAGTACAGGAAAATATGAATTTGATTAAGTGTAGAACTTTCACAGATTAAGACCTATTCAGGGTTGTTGTACACATCCCAGTGCCCAAAGAGAATGGTTCTGTATAATCTTATCTTAACCCTGTTGGGATTCAGTAATGGCTTTCTCTTTTATGGAGTGATGTGTTTAGTACCAGAAGCAAGCTCGGTTGCTTTTGATGTGACTGCCATGCAGCAGTCCACCATGAGTTGTATTTGTCAGTAGCAAATGAGTCACAGGGGCAGAGAGGAGGCTATGATAAGACTGGAAGGGCAGGAAAGAGATGGGAGATGTTATGGAGGAAAGAAAGCTAATTTATTACACCAGCGTACTTAGTGAGTGCCTACTGTGTTCGGGTCATACTGGGGTTGAATCATTAAGAGATGATACTTGTTAATGTTTCTTAAAAGGCAGGGAAAGCCAAACGAACAAGACTGGGGTTATGAAGAACACAATCGATGGAGTCATTTGGCTTCATTTGGAGTCATAGTACTAGAGTTACCTTAAACCCAAAGCTGAGATGGAATAGTATCAGTATGGGAGGATGGGGTTCCAGTGCAGTCTCTGTAACTGTGGAATCACAAGCCCGTTGCTTCCCCTTTCTAGCCTCAGTTCTCCCAAGGGTGAAATGAGCATTTGTGTCTGTGCTGAGAGGCCTTTCAGGATTAGGGCTTATGGGTCAGCCTCTGCCATTCTGTTGGGGTCTCAGCTAGGAGTGGGCTTGTGAGAGCCAACAGCAGTTGAGACAGAGAAACAGATTTACTGCACAGATGGAGAGGTAGGTCCAGTCTTTTTCTGATGTTCATAGCTCTTCAGGTAGAAAGCTCAGCAGTAAATGGCTGAAGATGGCGATTTTTTTTAAATACCACAACCCCACCGCAGTTTGATGTAACTGAATAATATGATGAATAATATGATGGGTTTACTCGGCATCCTGGAAGAAAAGTGACAAACTGTTGTCATACCTGAAGATGCATTTGCTCCCTGTGGTTTGTAGGTCACATAATATGAATGAATTAGGCATACTGCCCTGGAAGGACACCTGGTCTCCATCACACTGCTTACCTGGCTCAGTGAAAGTGTGGATAAGAGAGTGTGCTCCTGCATGCAGGTGGGTTCACCTCAGGGGTTATGAAGCAGAAGGGAATGTTGTGAAATCACTAGGGGAACATAACTCACTTAGAGGGATGGTATTACAGCATTCCCCTTGATGGAGGCATCCCCTTCTCTTGAATTTATGTCACTTAAAAAGATAACATATGAAATTCTGGTTGGTGAGGTAAGGCTGTGAGCTGTTGTGATTTTTTTGACATCTTGAAATTTATGGGTGCTAGATAAGATTACAATGGGCCCAGATGTTAGCATTTACATTCTCATGCCTGTGAGAATTATGCCTCTCCCTTTGTTACTCTTCTTTCTGATATTGACTTTATTTCAATTAAATCATCTTGAGATAAAAAGGAAGGAAATATGTAGCATTTCATCATTTATCTGAGTAGCATCCATTCAGAGTGCATGGTTCTTTATACCTTAAATTGGGATTACAGATTCTGGGCTTCTTTGAAAGCTAGAACTATTAAAAAAAAATTAACTTCCTGCACAAACTACTTGAGAGTAAGAAGAATATTGGTCTGAAACTTGTTGGAAAAAAAAATCTATTAATGTCTAATAATGTGGTTCCACTTTATTAAGTACTTAATAAATATTAGATGGCATAATATAATGAATACTGATTGCTTCCATTTTGCCTTCTCAAGGTGGGGCTCTCTTAATTATTTCATGAGTCCTAGGGCAACTTCTTGAATTTCCAGCTCCCCAAAAGCAAGCAGCTATAGTTGAGTTTCACTTTTGTCACAAAATGATGTTGGTGTGAACCTTACGAACACATAGTCACATGGAGTGGAGGGGGGTGCTTGGTTGGGATGGCACTATGATGTTTCAGAAAAGCTGTATAAAGATGAGAAATATTTGCATCTAGGCACAGAGGAAGGCACCATGCAAGCATCTAATTTGCTATGCTCCCTGCTGGCAGTTTTTAACGCCCTGTTGATTTTATTAAACATTCTTAATAAGAATTTGGAGTTTTATTTAGGCTAAAACCATAATGAAAACAGCTGTCTTCATTTCTCAGAAACCATGAAAGGCACACTGTTGAGGAATCAACACTGATCAGGGGAGCTGGTCCAGGTCACAGGTGAGGTGCAGCTACTAAAAGGTCTGGTCAGGGAGCTCAAGGTCATGGTATTTTTATGTATAAGATTCTAAAAGCCAAATGGTTCTGTTAAATTTATTTTACTCACAGAGGCATTTAATTTGAAGAACAAATATGTAATTGTGTTTTCACATGTCTAAAGAAAGGGAACTGAACCTGAATATTTGAGTGTGAGAGTGAAACATAAAATAAAAGCCTATGGCTACTGAGAGAAGAGGATTTGAAGTTCTAGTAGAAGACCAGAAAGAAGAAACTCAGTAAGAATAAGGAGTTAAAAAAAAAAAAAAAGACAAAGAAGAAGGAGTTAAAATTCGCCCCTGACCATGTTATGCTCCAGACAGTGTCTGGGGGCAAATAGGACTCTCATGTTCTAGTCTGTGGAATTTAACAGCTTCTAGCTTTTTAGCTCTTGCTGTCTTAGTTTTTCTCCTGAAGTGGACTGCAGAGTGGTCAAGAAGACAACTTTGCTTTCAAGTGAAACTAGGTTAGATTTAGGCATTACCAATTTAGTAGCCTGGGGAACTTGTTTAGTAGCCTGGGGAACTGAAGTTTCTTAATTTTTCTGAGTTGTATTTGTTCTATAAAATGGAGATGATATTACCTGCTTCATGTGTCATTCTGAACTACTGCCATCATCCAACCGCCACATTTTTATTCAGCAAACTTTTTTTTTTTGGAATGTTGACCATGTCCACAAAGAGAAATCAGGCACAGTTGCTGTCTTCAATGGGCTTCCTCCTACTTAATATAAGACTTGAAGGAAACAGATTATTACAAATTAGAACGTGACAAGTGCCACAAAAAAGTTTCCAACAAAATGTTATAGTTCTGTAGAGAGAATAAGGGATGGCTTCATGAGGAGTATAAAAAATACAGAACCTTGAGCAGAAACTCACCTCACATGTAACGGGAAAATGGTTTCATTCACGGAATTGCTTAATTTCTGTAATAAAGAGAAAGCTAGCTTAAGAAGAATCTTCACCTGAAGCCTAGGTGTCTCAGTCGGTTGAGCATCTGACTCTTGGTTTTGGCTCAGGTTGTGATCACGGGGTCACAAGATCAAACCCTGCATCAGGCTCCATGCTGGGCGTGGAGCCTGCTTAAGATTCTCTCTCTCTCCCTCTCCTTCTGCCCCTTCCCCCCCGCGTGCATGCGCTCTAAATAAATAAGTAAATAGATAAGTAGATAAATAAAATAAAAAGAAAGAAACATCTTCACCTGATTGATGTTATGCAGATTGTGATTGATGAAAACAAAATTCTAGAACCCGCAGTGGATTTGTAGAGAGACTTAATATTGGAAACTACAAAGGGTTTGGAATAAGCGCAAGCTCACTGGTATAGAACATGGCTGGGTTCACTTGTATTATGAAAGCATACTATGATAATAAGAAAGGGAATGTTCCTGATAACAGTGATAAGGAAGGTGCTGAGTGTGATGGTTTAGACTGGCTATGTTGAGGTGCCTGTAAAGATTGAGTAGTACTGAGTAGTGTTCTGTAATATGTTTAAATAATAGCAACTACACAAGGATTCACATCACCATTAGTTTAAGAAAAATTAGAGAACCAGGAGCTAACCACCAGTCTAGGTATAAGCTCAAGCATATCACAGTGGTCCAGCTGACAGATCCCTGGTGGCTGCCCGGATCTAGGAGTGTTCTAGAGAATCTCATGAAGGGCAAGAACCTGAGTCACATTGAGAGTGGTGTCCAGAGTCTGTCTCCTGACCCTTGTGTCAAGTGTGAGTCCCTTCCTCAGTGTCCAGCCAATGCTGATTTCCTATTTGGCGTGTCCCATTCTTTGCCTCCATTGAGCCCCCTCTGATATGCACAGATGCCACCACCCTGGGTTGGGACCCTCTGACATACCATCCCCAGCCACACCCTCCTTGCAGTAGTGTGTGGTGTGAGCACTCATTCCCCATCTGTGCCCAGAGACTTGACTTTTAGATCACAAGGTAGCAGAGCAGTCAGTACATCTTCCAGGTGCCCTGCCAGTGATTTCTGTGTGTGTCTGAATGTCATCACCATCACCAACCCACTTCCTAAAACGTTTAGCAGCACCCAATTTTCAACTTCGCCTCCAGTGGTCTTTCATCGCCCTGTAAGCAGCAGTAGAGCCTGTCTGATGGAATGACAGGGGCTGTCCCACCTAGTCCTGGGACAGCTGCACAGACCTTCCCTTCAAGGTCATCTTATAAAGATTAAGTGCTCCTGTTTGGTTTCTTTCTACAAAGGACACATTTTATGTTCCATCTATGCACAGACTCATTTGTGTCATGCTCCTGAGCCAGAATCACATATTGACACAGTGGGAAGAGTGAGTCTTGCAAGGTGGCTGAAGCCTCAGCTGTCACAGAGCATATGTGATAGAGCTGAGAGCAAGGAGATGGCCCTAGGTTTGCAGGGAGAGTGAGTGACCCAAGAAAGACAGAAGAAAGTAGCTGAAACTTGGTGAAATTGGGAGAAGTGATACTAGATGAGTGGGCAGGACAGTATCACAGAGCACCTGATGAGGGAGGGGACAGTCGAAGGCCCCTAGCCAAGGGGGAAAGCAGGGAGAATGGGAAAGGAACCACTTGCACAGTTAGGCTGAGAAGCCCCAGACCTGCAATGCATTTGGACTTGTGAAGTGGGCATATCAACCAGGTGAGGCACAGAGAGACCAAGCGAGCATCCCAGTCCTGCAACACCCAGTGATGAGACAGGGCAAGAAAGTACAGATGGATAGCTACTGACATCTTGGAAGCCCAGCGCTGTGGGGAGGGCACACATTTCTGTTGTGAAAGTTATATTGCTCACATTTTATGTGCCCTAGTCTTCTCTGCCTCAGACAAATTTGGAGGGCTTGTGCACTATCTCTAGACCTTGGTTTTCACATCTTTAAAAATATCTTCAGGATTCCTTTAGCCCCTGGTTCCTTTAGCCCCTGACAAGTCATGATGCTGCCCAGCCTGGGTTCATGTTCATGTTTCCTTGACGCTACCCCTCTTCATGGTTCTCTGCACAGTTTGGTTTGGGCCTTTGGTTGGTAGCCAGATACTCCTCTTTATCCCACTACTTCCTAATGATTGGAAGACAATAGCTGACTGTCCCCAGGGCTTCTAGGGGAGTTCTGCTCTCTACTTCCCCTTTCCTGGTATGTCTTGATTTTAAAAGGTGCTGCTCTTCTGGATGGTATGGGGAAGGTGATAGAACCTACATTTGGCCAGTCTCACTCTTCATTGGCTACCCTAGTAGAGAATGTGCATGTAGTTATTTACGGAGTTTCAGTTTGGGATTGCCTATAGATTTTTTTTTTTATTTAAATTCAATTAGCCAACTGATAGTACATCATTAGTTTCAGGTGTAGTGTTCAGTAAATTATCAGTTGCGTATAACACCCAGTGCTCATCACATCACGTGCCCTCTTTAATGCCCATCACCCAATTACCCCACCCCCCTGCTCACCTCCCCTCCAGCAACCCTCAGTTTGTTTCCTACAGTTAAGAGGCTCATGGTTTTTCTCCCTCTCTGATGACTTCCCAGGTTTTCTTTATCTGGCTTTATTTCTCTCTTGTTAAGAAAAATGGAGGGTTTGCTATATAAAAAAGAACGTACAATTAGGTTGAAACTAACAATAGTCGTTTTATTTGATTTGATTTGGGTTCATTTATTTTCTTTATTATTTGATTAGTTAAGACTTCACCCATCCTTGCTATAGTCTTAAGGAAGGATTTGAAAAATAACAAGTGGTTAGCATTTTGTTATTATATATTTTTAGTAAATATGATATTCTGGTTGAGTCTAAATATATGCAGACCTAGAACAGTGTTAAAATTATTTATGAGTGGGAAATAGATGAAAATAAATGAAAAGACTTATAGTTGATGATTTGTTCAGTATCACTTAGCAACATCAATATTTTTATCCATAAATAAAGGTCTCCTGTTTGGTGCATGTTGAAAATATTAGTACACTTACGTGTTTTTGACCTTGTGTACACATTATCTAAGGCACAAGGATCGTTTTGGTTCTTGCTGGGTTTACAGTACTTAATTTGGGTGTCTAGACACTGGGTATAGTGACAGAAAAGCATCTGAAAATGTGAGACAAGATTTTAAAGAACGGTACTCTCAAAATATGTCTGCAAACTGCCTCTTAACACAGAAATAAATTCAATTACAGAGTTAGCAAAATCCTAAATTAAAAGGATTTGTTTCCTCTAAAATAATTATTTGCATGATTTGAGCATCAGTTTTTCCTTTACAGAAGTTGAAACATTATGTTCCCTGAACTGTGCCAAGAACAGGGGGTGATTCCCATTAATAGCCGTGGAACTTAATTAATCTTTAGTTTTTTGATACCTTTATTATTTAAATCTTGACCAGCTCAGACACATTGGCTAATCTCCATTTCTACTGTTGATAATAGTGTTTGTCCTTTACATAAAAACAGTAGCTTTGGCCCACCACTAGTATGTTGTGATGTGTTTTGAGTGTGTTTCCCCCTTTGGTGTTAATACAGGAGGCAAGTCTGATTGTTCTGATGAGTGCAGTCTCTGACCTGGGAGCAAGTCAGGTTGCCATTTGTACAGCAAATTATTAAGTCTCACCATCGAAGGCTCTGTCTATGAAGGTGTCCTTTCCTAGACCATTTTATCTATTAGTGTGTTTTATTTCTTCTAATTATTCTAGTCAGATAGTCATATTCTAGTCAATTTAATCCTATTATCCTATTTGTTGTCTATCTTATGCTTGAGTAGATAATATAATTATCTTATTTTTCTCTGCTTCCCTGATACCTGGCACACAGTAGGCACTCCATACATAAATGGTATTGAATCAATAGATTGATGAATGAGTCATAGGCAGTGCAAGCATTATTGTAAATGTTTTATATTTCAGTTGTTTGAACAAAAAACATAATTCCCCTATAAAAATATTGCAAATTATGGTCAAAATCCAAAATTTGCCCATTGGAGTATATATAACTGGAATGTAAAAGATAAGTTGTTTTTATATGTTTTTCTAAGTCAGGAGGTCCATATATGTTAAATAAAATAGTTGTACATTTTGGTAGCACTATTTCAAGCATTTAATTTAAAATACGGTTTTAGAAAGAATCTTTTCTGTTAATATTTCACCTTTATATGATCAGGTATAATCTAGAAAGGACAATGCATAGGTAGAATGTGTAGCTACTGAATTTACACATGAATGTCTAGACACCAAAGACTCGGGGTCCAAAGTTACTTTCAAATAGACCTACTTAGTTTTTTGCTACAATGAACTATTGCCCTTTAATATTATTATTATTTCCTTCAGGGAAAATTGATGTTCAGGACCACTATAACAGAATTTAAATCTTAATGCCTTAACCATTAAAAATAATATTTTAGTTAGTAATTTCCACTTGTGCATATTTTCAAAAGGTAATCAATAATTTATATAAGTATTTCACCTCCACGGAGGAAGAGCATAACTCCTTACTCCTTATGTTTGGGCTCTGCATTGTGACTGCCTTCCAAATATATAGTATAAAAAGGAGTGGGGGAAGAGTAACTTCGCAGTAGAGAAACCTGGCAGACACTACTACATCCAGGTGATCAATGTTAACATCCACGGTCATGAGTCATATTTATAGTATGTACTTTTGTGATACGATGTGACAAAAACGACACTTTGCCTTTGTGGTTTTTCTCCCCCAAACCCATAACATTAATCATGAGGGGAAAAAATCAGACAAGTCCCATTTGAGGGGAATTCTACAAAATATATGACCAGTATTCCTCAGAACTGTCATGGTCATCAAAAACAAGTAAAATGTGAAGAACAGTCACAGTCAAGAGAAACCTAAGGAGTCATGGTAGTCACCATGTCACCACATGTACTGTGGGATCCTGGATGGGATCCTGGAACAGAAAAAGGACATTATGTTAAAAGAAATAAGGAAATATAGATAAACTGTGGACTTCAGTTAATTTTTTAATTGTAATCCATAAGAGGAGAGAATGGCATACGGTAGAGTCATGTTACTTGAACGCTACCTTTCTGAATCAGTTTGGTATACAAAATTTTGACTTCAGCTGCAATAAGACAGCAGTAAAATTCATCGCTACTTGCCTTCTCCTTCCCTCTTATTTCTTTCTCTTCTTTTTCTGTTTTCAAAAGTTATTTAGCTAGATTACTTCTGATGAAACATCTTGATATTCTCTTACCTGTGGAATGCAGTATTAGAGTAATTGTTGATTTTCAGGTTACTGAAAATAATTTGCATTTGAAATGGGCTAGAAGATAGCAAACTCTAAGTGTCTAAATTTTGTTGTGTAGCTCTATAACGTATACAGCAGGTGTTATCTAAGGGTACGAAGAAATGTAGATCAGTTGGTTTTTGAGTTAAAAAATTCATGGTCTATCCTATTAAGTAAGCCAGGTGTGCCTCAGAGAAACTCACTATAATTAGACAAAGACACAGAATTACAAATTGAAAGAAGTTTATACAGTATATAATTGAATTATTTTATAGATGGAGTAAGATTGGGGCTTAGATGGTTACTTAAAGCTTGGGGATTGTTTGGGACTTGTATTATTTTCTAAGAAGGTGGTAAGTAGTTTTTTGTGTGTGAATCTTTCTCTCCCATTCTGTTTTAATAGCTTCGTCAGTGTCTTCCTTGTGACTTCGTGATTATAGAGAGAATGCGAGTCCATGTTAAGCATTAGATTTATTATCCACCAAAGCATGAGGCAAATGATAGTTTTTGAATGCATTTCTGCCCTACTAGTCAGTTGCTGAGATATATAATTTGCATATTCATAAATTGAGTAAATAAAACCCATCTTATTTAGCATTAGTGATATTGTTTTGTAGAATTCATCATTTCTGGAAACTTGATTTAAATAGAAGTTATTTATTGTCACTTTGAATTTCTGAGACTATTGGTTATCATTTCCAGGCGATCAGAGAACATTTTCAGTGAACAGAGCTTACCTCCTTGTGATAGGTCATTGTCATTTCTACATGTTATTAGGAGGCTACAGGGTCTCACTGGAATAAGTAAGTTTGAGATGACAGAAATTAGATAGGTATAAACTCTGTTTTCAAGAACCTTACAGTCCAGTGAGGACACATGATTACCTGCAATGTATATGCCTCTTTCATCATATGAAATACATAAGATGCGGTGCTTGGCTCTGCTTGAACCCAGATAGGCTTTTTATAAAAAGAGGAATTATAAGCCTAGATCAAATAGGCAGATAGACAAATTTGAGAGTAATAACTTCTGACTTACAGAGCAAGGACAACTTCATGGAATAGGTAGCACATGAGCCAGTTTTTTAAGTGTATGTAGGTTTCCAGAGGTAGGAGATACATTTGAGGAAAAAGGAATTGCATCTGATAAAGAAAGACATGCCAATGGAAGAAGTTGGAATATATTGGGAAAATTCCATGATGGGGGATTTGTTGTTGCTGATTACCTCCTAGTCTTTGTACATCTGATTTGGGATCTATACTATCAAGACAGTTTATGGCTGTTGATGTTGACCTTGATCACTTGGATGAGGTAGTGTTTGTCAGATTTCTCCACTGTAAAGTTATTCTTTTCCCCCATGTCTACAGGGAACCACCCTTTAAAGTGTGATTAATACTCTGTAATATAAATATAGATAACTACCAATGTATTGTTCTGAAAATCAATCCATGAAAATCATGGATGTTCCATGTTTTGGATGTTGTGAAGCACTGCCTATGTTCCAGATTGTTCATCAGGTTTAAGAAGATAATAAGCAATTACTAGACCTTGCCCATACTTTGATAAAGATCCTAATCTAAACTTGACTGTCTCAAAAACTAGTATCTAAAGGTGGTTTCCTTTACACAGTTTTTTATAGGGAGATTAGAAGTTGGTAAGAAATGAATTAAATGACATTTTTCTTAGTATCTGGCATATAGAAATAACTATATATGTTTTAGCCATAATTTTCAACATCATTATCATCATTCTCCTCCTCCTCCTCCTCCTCATCATCATTGTTGTCATGGAATAGCTGAAGCACCCTGATGCCAAACACCTGTATACCCAGATTCTTGATAACCAGTCTCACTGTTTTTGCTTTGAATTTGAATTAGAAAAATTTTTAAACAAAACCAAAATTGAATCATTTTTTCAAGGTATAACGTAGTTTTACATATCAAAATATAATGAATGGTTTTTGCAGATTTGATTGGCACTTTAAAATGTGTTGGAGTAGGGTGCTCTGGGAAACTGCCTATTGATTGCACTGTTGTCAGTTCCTAAGCAACCATTGCCAAATTTATCTCCACGTCACACAACTTGTGTGTTTATCCAAGCTGGTTGAAATTCTTACCCTTGTACAAAAATAGACCAGGGAGAATGTTGAGTAGGACTATACCACTGGAATGGGCTGCATTTATACATACTTTCCAGTAGGTGTCACTCTGGCAGAAGAAAACAAGATAAGGAGTTCCAAAGAGTGGGAAGACATTAATGGGAGACCAGCCCAAGGCGGGATCGGGATCGGGTGGGGCACACAGAGGCCCCTGTTCTGGCCTTAGTTCTTTCATTTTAATGTGGGGTTCTCTGTCCAGCAAGGGCAGGTTGTCAAGGGAATGTGACGAGGAGCACTTGTGGAAGACATTGTTCTGAACCCAACACTTTGGCCACAGCCAACCCAGCTTACTCATAAAGCATTAAAGCAACAATAAAAAAGAAAAGCTATAATCCATGTAGGCAAAACCTGAATAATGGGCAGCACTTGACGTGGTATGGGTAGCAAATTTTTCTCTCTAGTAAGGTGGTATATACAGGGCCTCCATAGTAAATGCTTATTGGCTAGCTGAAAGATACCCACAGGAATTTCATGTGTTTCTGGGTAATCTTCCATATTAGTTGGTGTTTGCTCAGAAATGCAAAATAATTTTGATAATAGTTAAATACATTATAACTGTGAAAACCATATAATAGCATCATACATGAATGCCCAAAGAATATTTATGCCAATGCTACTTTCTGTTAACAGGTGTAACTAAAAATAAATGTTATGATGTAATTTGACTTAATGTAATAAATGTATGCCTTTAATTCTCCCAGGAATAACTCCTCCCATCCCCAACATGCAGCAAGAGAAAGTCATCAGTAGGCCATCTCATGAGCTTGGGCAATCATGGGTTTGTGAAGCACATCAACTACCCAGTGGATACCTTTGATACCTTTCTTCTCAGGAATGCCTTGACAATTTTCAGGAACTTAAGTGTTGTTACTCTCACTAGATATGTCCCTACCAATAGTCCAGAATACAGTAGTATCCACTATCTCTGCAAGACCAATGTGAAATTACATTGTAGGTAAAAGTAATTAATGACTCAAGATTGTGAATCACAAGTCTTTAGTAGCTGTAAATGTCTCTTCAAGGAAAGAGAAAATCCCTATTTTCATTTTTCCTCAATAAATAATTGTTGACTAATAACAAAGGAGTACTTAAATACTTAGGAGGTGATTAGAACAACATCTGCATAGCTGCTTCCTCACTGGGGTCTCTGAAATGCTACTAGCTACTTCTGTTACTCATTCCCCTGGCAAATGAATGATTCAGAGACCTGGAAAGGTGGTACCTACCCTGAAATAGCATTCATGGAAAATATCTGTATACTTAAGCCAAGTTGTTTTTATAATTTGTTAATTACATTTAAAGGCCAGTCAACTACAAAATGCAGCATGATTATTAGCCTCTATTTGTCTAGAATTGGAATTTCTAAATATTTGTCTGTGTATATACATGTGTATATGTATATGTACATATATTTATTATTTCCTCAAAGTCTAGAGACTAAGATCACACTACTTGAGAGTCAAGAAACTGGGTTTTGATAGCACCTCCACAAATTGCTTTTTCAATGACCTTGACTAAATCACTTCTCTTCTCCTGGCCTCAACTTCCCCATCACAGGAGTTGGCTGGAAGTCTGTGAGGTCTCTTCTACCTCAAAGATTGTGTGGCTTGTGAGATTTCTGCGTGTGTCTGGGCAGTACCTTAACACCCTCTAACCAGGAGGCATGAGTCTTCTGTCTGTGAAGTGTTCAATCTGCCATTTCACAACCCACCAGGCTGAGTGTTGAATCCAACAATAAGGAATCTCTAGTTCAGTCCTTTGGTCTGGTCATTTGTAGGTATACTGGGTATTTTTAGCTTTTAGGTTAACTGTTAGCAGAAAAAGTGGAACTCCTCAGTTCCTGTTTTGCTTTTGTGTATTCTTTCTAAATTTGTGTGTTCAAAACAAATAGAGGAACCAAGAAATTATTTTTAGGGAATTGAAGCCCTCAGTAGGTGAGGCAATTATAAGAGTGTCCCTTTGCTTTTGTATCTATTGGCATGAGCCCGCTATACCCCGAAAAATACCATAGGTAAGACTGCTAAAGGAAGATATGTGACAACCCAAGTCACTAAGCGTCTGTCTGATGGCTGAGTTTTTCTTTGTGGCTTCTGAACAAATGTTTGGAAGTGATAGATAACTTGACACAATCTCAGAACTCAAGGGTATTCTAGTTTCCTACTTCCCAGGCTGGGACTACTGACTTGGGCTAGCTCTAGAAGACACCCACATCTGAAGTATCAGTCTCCATGCCAATGGGAAAAGGTGGGGCTGACACTTCTTCCAAAGATCCCAAGTGACTTGGATTTCAGCCATGACTCAGTAGGATTCCGAGTGACTCACTTAAAGATCTTTAAGACACTAAGTGACAAGATTTGGAAAACAATAATCTTTCTCTTTATCCATGATTTTTGAATTTAATTTTTTTCCCACAAGAAATCTGTGTTCATCTTGGTTTGTCTGTGAAAGTGTCTTAATGAGATTAAGCTTCCTCTTTCAACCTCAGCCTTTTATCATGAGAATAATAATTAAAGAAGACTCCAATTTCACATGTTTTGAGTGTTCAAGAAGCAGTAGTAGTTCTTGTTGGTGTGATTATAAAAATATAGGAAATACAGGAAATAGAATGCAGAGCTGTGGTTGAAATTACCCATTGAAGAATCTGCAGGTGGACGTGAGCTACTCAGTACCCATAACTATGTCTCTCTCAACAAAGAAACTTCAGGTCTGTGTGGAATAAGGGAAAATAGTGAGCCTAGTCCTGAGTTTTCTGTATACAATCTATGGGACCTTAGGAAAGTCTCCTAAGAGTTTTGATTCTCTTTTCTCACTTCTACAATGGCTATGATATATCACATGACCTTAGTGGGGTATAAAACTTCTCAGTTTCCAGATCTTACTGTCTCAGGAAATATCCCAAGTGGGTATTAGGGACCCTCCACTATAGCTATTCTTCAAGGTGAAAGGTATTCAGATTTTTGGTCTGAAATGAACAACTCAAATTATTTTGGGAGACAGCATGTTGATAATTAGTTTTGTTTTACCCTTTTTAAGATGGCTTCTGTTAATGTATCTTATTGTCCTTTGCTCTTTTCTTGGAGCATTACCCAGTTATTTTTCCTCAGGTCATACAACTTGGAGTTCTGAAAATTTCTCAATGGTAGATGCAACTTTACTACTCCTTAAGATTTTGCACTTGTAATTAAACTTTTGAGTACCATTTCTATATTGGAGTAAATGAGATAATTAAGAGATCTTTCAAGAAGGAGAAATATATGAGAAAATAAATGGTTTCTGCCATGTGATTAAACACTGCAGCTGAGATACTTGATGAGCAGAGGAGTCATTTTATTTGTTGGAAGTGTACTTCATCATCATGAGTGGTGTCCTGATTATAGTTCAAGAAACACGTTCAGAGAAATCAGGAATGTGAGGACACCCATTCACAAGCGCGTACACTGAAACTTACCTTTATTTGATGAGGGACTTACATTGGGGTTTCTTGGACCTTGGGAAAGATCAGGCATTAAAATATATGTTTGTTTGCTTTAGTAATACAGTGCAAGAAGAATGCACTATGAATCTGAAATTAATTTTGGAAAAGCTGAACCGGAAGGTTTTTCTGATTATTGAATCCCCCTGTCATTACAAATAATTGTTGTATTATTATACTAGAGAAAACTTAAAAACCCAAAGATGTCTAACAATGAGTAATAGTAAGAAAGAAAAAGTGGAAAGTCTAAAATATCCAGTAAGAATCCTATAGCTCCTCAGTTTTACCCACCCATCTGACATCACCTCTGGGGTCACAGAGTGAGAACTTTGGGGTTAAGTGGATTCAGGCCCCCAAATCATGGTTTCATCTCTTTTTAAAAGATGTGTCCTTGGGCAAGTTGTTTAATGTCTCCAAGCTTCCATTTCTGCATCTGTAAAAAGGTGATAATCATACTTGCTTTATAGGTAGATGTAGGTTGTTAGGAGAGTAAATAACAATGTACACTGTATTTGGTAGAGGGACTGCCAGGGACATCATCATCCTTGACCCCTAAGACCCAGATTGGCTACCTTGAGACTTTGTAACTCTCAGCCAGCTCTGCTGACCTAAATCAGTTAAACCTGATCTTGTCCCATTTCTCAACCCACTTAAACTAGGTCCTTTCCTTTCAAATTTATTTTCAATGAATTTCAATTAAAAAAAATTTTCAGGAAAGGCTATTGATAGAACATTGATGAACTTATGAGACATATGCGTTCTGGGCTGTCACCTGCCCTCCTCCCACCCCAGGAATCTCTGTACTTTTCAGGCTATGCCCTCATATGTGATCTGAAGTAGGGAAGTGACATGCTAACTTTTGGAAACATTCAGCTGCCAAGTTTCCTCTGCTGCAGACTTAAAATAGATCAGACTGAGAAGGGAAGGTAGAACTTGAACCAACTGTTACCCTCTATATTGAGACTGTTTTGCTTGATCTAATGTAACTAGTACAGTTCTTTGTTAGGAGAGGAAGAAACTTAACCCTCCATTTCCCATTTCTGACTATTTGGGGACGGACCTGATGGTTTACCATCGGTATACCTGAAGGCTTACTATTTCTCGTCACTTTATTTATTTTTTAGTAAAATGATACTTTTATCATTGGGCATGACAGGTATCTTTCAAAGGTTTTAGGGATAACTAATGATTATTTTTGGTAACGTGAGCATGTTCACAACAACTAATTAATCTTTAAACCAAAATCCATAGAGCATTTTTAAGGTTGGTAATTAGATCCAGTTTAATTTTGGGTGGGTGATGGAATTACAGAGATGCCTTCCAAGCACCCCAAATGAAAATCTTTTCAGCCATGCCTATGGATGCCAGTAGGAAGAGCAGGTGGATTCTGGATGGCTGGACCGTACGTCAACTGAAAGAGTTGTTGGTGAGTGAATATTGAGTGTCCTGACCCCCAAAATCTGTTCACACAAGAATAGTTTTCTAGATATATGGCATAAGGAAGGAAGTAAAAGAGAGCTAGCTATTTCTCAATTAGGGATAGGTATGTAAGTCTATAGAAATGACATTTTCTGTGGCTTTTCTATGTTACTCTTTTCAGTTGAACCAAAGAAGTATAGGTACAGAGTTTCCTTACAGAAGGCCTTGACAGTAGTAACATTAGCAGGTCTACAGGGATAGATGATCATACCTACTGGGCTGATAAACAGAAGGATCCATTGTTCTCATACATCAAGAAATACTTAAGTGCTTATCAAATGCCTGGCCCCATGAGAGATAGAAAAGCCACAAAACAGATCCCTATTCTCAAGGATCTCTAAACAGATGGCCTTTCAAGATCCCTCAATAATTGTCTGAGCTGTGGTTTAAATCCTCATAGCCAGGTCATAGCTAGACTATTTTCAAACCACCAGATTTCTCCCCTTCCTATGCTTTTTGTTGATAGTTACAGAAATTTTATTTTCCTTTTTTTCCCCCCCTAAATGGAGTAGTGTTCTGGATTAGAAAATGGCTGTTATTCTAGTAGTCCTCTTTGGAAACAGACATAAGTTGTTATGTCTGAAGGTAATTCACACATCTCTAGCAATTTTCCCTCCTGTTTGTAAACCAAGGCCAGCAGCTCTGCGGCCCACCTCTGCTAAGTGGGCCAGTCCCTGAGGGTTGGGGTTGCTTGTCTTTCCCTGATAAGGTCTGCTCTGAGAACCTTTTCCTCACCTGCTGTCCTTGGTTTTATTGTTTTTGAGAATGTAGACAGTTTATTTATATGTTCCCTTTTTTTTTTTTTTTTTTCAAAAAACACACCCAAAAAACCCCCAAACCTAAAACCTTCTTGGAGACTAAGTCAGTATTTACCCACAGCAGGTAAAGGACACTGAAGGGCCCCAGCGACCATTCCTCTGCTCCTGCTGGCTCTTCCCTCTTCTCACCTCCCATTTCTCCTGATTTGGCAGTTTGCCTGGAAACCATTTTTCTTTCATTACAGTAGCAGCCATCCAATCTTCCCTTGCTAACTTCCCTATACCTTGTGGGATCATTAAAGAGTCCAGGTATATATTATTTTTTAGGCTTGGCACAACTTTTTTTTTTTTTAAGATTTTATTTATTTATTGGAGAGATACAGAGAGAGAGCTAGAGAGCACAAGTGAGGTAGAAGGAGAAGCAGGCTCCCCACAGAGCAGGGAGCCCGATGCGGGGCTCAATCCCAGGATCCTGGGATCAAGACCTGAGCCGAAGGCAGACGCTTAACGACTGAGCCACCCAGGCACCCTAGGCTTGGCACAACTTAAGTTTGAATCTCCTGAATCCTCTGAAGAGTCCTTGTTTTCTGTGCCTCTGCCCACACTGTCCCCCTGCCCCTGGCAAAAAAAGAAAGAGAAAGGAAAAAGAGACACATTAAAAGTGAGGCTCAGCCAGTGGGAATTTGTAGTGAAACTTGGTCCACACATGTCAGTTATGCCTACATTACTACTTTGGAACATAGAGTATTTCACCCTGTATGCCCGTGTCTGAAAAGTGAAGGCAATGAAATCTCATGTTATCATGATTTGACCTCAAAGTATTAACGTAGAACAGAGCCATGCCACCCTAAAAATAGGCTTTGTATGACTATAATTCCCCGTAAAACATAGAGTATCCCCAGCTAGTTATGTCTCAGAGGGCTTTGGTAATGCATTGTCTTTTAGGTCTACCAGTTGTCTGATAATAAAGGGGAAGGCAAGGGACACCCAGGGGTGGGACTAGAACTGCCATAGCTGAAGAAAGTGTCTTCTGTGGCCTCAGACGGCTCGCTACGTCTTGTGTGGCAAGGGGCCTGAGCAGCAGAAGGGAACAGAGCTATCTCCAACACCAGGCTGGAGTCAGGGCCCGCCAGTGCCATTCTGAGAACAGCTGGGCAGCCCTCCAGGGTGCTGGACAGAAGGGGACTGCAGATCCCCAGCCACACAGGCAGGGCCTGCCGTCTGCCAGCAGCAGGAAATAACAGTCTCTTGTAGTAGCGGGGTTGACATTGGCACGAGCTGCCCCTCACAGCTGGGCTGTCCTGGCACCTGGTCTTGGGCCTGTGGAGGGAGCCAGCCCAGCTGTACTGAAATACTCATTCTTTTCTCCCCTCTCACACTCCCTCATCAACAGGCAAACAAACAAAAGGGATGATACTGTGGTTCATGCAGTGAACAGAACCTTTCTCAGCTAAGGGAAAGAAATGGTTGCACTCACTCACTTACAGGCAGGATTCTATACCTATGCATTATTTTTGTGTGAGCGGAGGAAATTTAGTATTTTCTATTTTCATAGCTGCTAGGACAGAACTCCTGTGTACTTCTTGGGTCATACATTTCAAATGGAGCCTTAAAGGATTTGTGTTTGTACTAGAGGGAAGAATTCCATCAGTGTTGATCAGATGTGGATTTGAAGAATAGGATGACTTTATTTGCAGCATTAAAAAAAAAAAAGCTTTGGGTGCTGCACTCTGACATGTCAATCCTCATGTCCTTCATTCAGCAAATCTGAGTCGTGAATTTTCTCTAATACAAGCACTGTCTGCTCATGGGGATACAGAAACATACCTCCACGATCCCTGCTCTCAGCAGCATGGCATCTGGTAGGAAGAGACAAGGGTCTTGGACATGGGGCTTTAGTAGTCATACCCATTTGCTGGATAAGACTGAAGGGCCTCAGGCACGGACCTCCAGTCAGCACAGAAGCGCTCATAGGGAAGGCCATTGGGCAAGGTGAACAAGGTGTTCTTTGGCTCCTTTCTTCTCTGTCTCTTAAAGGTCAGTGTAGTACTAAGTGTCTGTTATACTATTATAAAACTAAACTATTATACTATAGTTTTCTTTTGTTTTCAATAGAATGGTGTTCCTGTCATGCCTTGTAGGTGTTAAATGATGATGGGTGTGTCTTGACCCTGTGAAAATAACTAATGTAGTATTATACTATAGTTTTTTTTTTTTTCTAAAGATTTTGTTTATTTGTCTGACAGATAGAGAGAGAGCACAAGCAGGGGGAGTGAAAGGCAGAGGGAGAAGCAGATTCCCTGCGGAGCAGGGAGCCTGATGCGGGGCTTGATCCCAGGACACTGAGATCATGACCTGAGCCAAAGGCAGCCGCTTAACCGACTGAGCCACCCAAGTGCCCCAGTATACTACAGTTTTATATATACTATCCTTGACACATGAGTCTCCCCCACCAAAAAAAGAAGGGAAGATTTAAAAAATATATATATATACATACATATGTATATGTATATATATAGTTTGTTTTGCTTTGTTTTATTTATAAGCGTCTACCCAAAAGGATATGAAAGTGTCATGGAAAGTGAGAAGTACTTAGATTTACTGAACATTAGTTGTGTGCTAAGTACTGTGCTGCAGATTTAATCAATTCAGTATCTCTCTAAAGAGTGTTACTGTACCCACCTAAGTGAAGAGAACACTGAAGCCCAGCATGGTTAAGTACCTTGCCCAAAGTCACATAGCTAATGTGGAGGGGCTAGGCAGAATCCAAGCCCAAGCCTGGTCCATATTCTACAAGGGAAGGAACACAGTTAACACTTCTCATAGTTATTTCTATTTGGGGTTCACCGACCTTTTCCTCATCTCATGTTGTTATTATGGTTTGTTCTGGTCAGTATTCATCATTTCCCCCATCCCGCAGCGTCGCTGTTTTAGCTATGATATACACTTCTGTGAGTACAGTAGGCCTTCATGGATGCAGCTTAAATGAATACACTTAGGGAAGAAAAGTATGTACTTCATATATTCCTAATTCAGAGGTATCTGATTTGCTTGAAATTCCTGGGGTAGATGGATTGAAAGCAGAGATGAGGCCTTTTTACCTGTGCGGGCTTATTGGCTTAGAAGCTCTTCTAGCTAATTTTGCTCAACTTCATAGTTATTCAGGAGTGGAACTACACACTTGGCTGTCCCCATAGGGCCTGCTCACAGAAACACTTTCTTCATCCTGCATTGCATAAAATCCCTAAGGAATTTATGCTTTTGCAGAAGACCCAGCCACCTAAATAAGAATAAAAACTCTCAAATTGTTTACAGTTTTTAAAAGCCTTTTTCTCAGCATTGAAATTCTCTGAAGATTTGAGACTATTAACACCAAACCAAGCATTTTCTCTGGGCTCCTTTTTCTCTTTCTCCTCAATGCAAATGAATTTCCTCTGCTGGTTTCTATTCATCTTACTGGTCATAATTGTTATGTTGGTGGAATAGAGAAGGTTCTCCCTTTAAAATAAAACTATGAGAACCTTTTTGCCAAAAATATTAGAATATTTGCTTATCTTCAAATGAGATTAACCAAATGATAACTGCTGCTTTTGAACTCTAGCTTGAAAATGTCTTGGTTTCTTGGAGATATGTAGTTGTTTAATACAGTTATAATGCTATGGATTTGCTGTTATATTGGGTATAGCTATTAGGAATTGTGAGTAACAGACATCTGTCTATAGAGCTTTAAAGCCACAAGCATTTTTTCCCTCACATTAAAAACAATTCTGGATGAAGTTAGCATAGGGCTGGTAGAGTGGTAGAGTGATTCCACTAAGTCCTTCTGGATCCAGCATCTTTCTCTTCTTCAGCTCCATCCCCCAGCACTTAGCTTCCAACTTTGAGGTTGCTTCATGGTCTAGATTGCTGCTGGAACACCACCCATGACATCCATATTGCAGGCTGGACCATGGAGGAAGAACAGAGTCTAAAATGATGCTCACTTCTTTCCTTTGAAGATCCTTCCTAGAAGTCCTACAAAACACATTTGTGAATGTCTCATGGCCAGAAGGTCATCATGTGGCCATACCTGCCAGCAGGATAGGCTGGGCAGTGCCCTCCTCTTGCTAAAGAAGGAAAGGGAGGGAGGAATTAAAGCCAGAGAGGTTCATGCCCCATGTGACCTTAATTCAGGGTTCACAGGTTGTAGTAGGCAGAGCATGTGTTTAGAGGCCAGTTAGGTCTGATTTTTCAGGTCTAACTGCTTCTTAGTCAAGTTATTTAAATTGATGGCTTGAATAAACTCATCTATCTGGTCAGTATAAGCATACCTAGTCTGCACACTTGTCATGAAAGGGCACATGGACAGGCCTTTGTACCCCCACCTTGACAAGTACCTAGGTCTTAAGGGATGATAGCTCCACTCACCCTACACCCTCTGCTCAATCTAACTCTCTTCATGGGCACTAAGTATATAAACATTTTGTGAATGAATTGACTTCAGCAGATTAACAGGAGCAAATGCATAATTAAAAAAAAAAAGTAAAGGAAGGTAAGAGAAGTTGTGACATTTATTCAGTGTTAGGGGCTTTATTATCTTGAGATGCTCATGTTAAGTAATGACTTCATTTAAGAAGCCTGGCACTTAGAAACTGAAGTATCCTCCTCCCTCCTCCTTGCTGATGAAACCTTCACCTCATGCTGCTCAGCCCCAGAAGCTTCTTTCCCAACCCTCTGCTCTCTCATGGCCACCCTCTCCTCCTAAGGGCACAGGGGCTCAGACTCAGACTGAAATATTAGCTCAGTAATAGAGCTGAGCTATCAAAGGAATAAATCACGGTACTCTTGTTTCCATAGAAAAAAATGCTTATCAGTTGAAGGATAAGTCAGTTATAATTGAATTTTGGGAACCAATCTAATCCATAAGTTGGACTCTGCTTATGTTCACCTTGTTTTAAAAATCTCTTTTATGTCTTTTGAGGAAGAAATATTTTTTTAAAAGTCTTTTGTGCTAATGATTAGCATTACTTTGAGTTAATTTCTCTTTCGATAATAACTGATAATTGTACCACTTGGTTGAATTGTATGAAATTTCCCCTGGAAGAATAAGGTAGTATTTATTTTTATGTATTTGTGTTTTTTTTGTTATGCATAAGTGAGGCTAGACAGCTGATCTTCATCAAAATTAAGCTGCAGGGCTTAAGAAGTATATTTTGGTGGAGGTGATGGTTGTATTTTATTTTGCAGGGTTTTTTTTCTTCTTTTTAAAAGATCATTAAGCCCTTGAAGGATAGTCTCAATCTAACTGAAGCAAAGATAAAAGGCTGTGATAGAAGATGACATTTTAGTTTGCTCAGCAACCTGACCCTCGTAATACTTGGTGTTGTACAACGAAGAATTACAGACATGTGACCATTCAGGAGGGTTTGGACAATAGGAAGGGGAAGTCTGGCTCTGTGTCTGTGTGTGTGTCAGCCCTACCCCAGGCATCAGGTCTTCTCAAAATGCAACTACATGGTCCAGGGTGAAATGACCTTGTCCTGCAGCTTGTTGCTTAGACTGCTGCCAAATGGGAGCCCAGACATCAGCTATCCTAGGAGCCAGGGAGAGGCAGAGACTTCAGTGAGAATGGGAGAGCTCACAGCTCTCTCAGTGCTCTGCCAGGCACCTTCCTGATGCTAGGCGGTAAAGAAAGGCAGGAGTCTGGCACCAAGGAAGTGACATGGCCTTGGCCAAGCACTTAATGAGTAGATAAATGGCACTGGCCAGCATAGCTCTAGGTACATTTAAAGGGCATGCTCCTGATTTTGCACTTGGAGAGGTAAATAGGGTCTACCAGGTCTCCTGTGCCCAGGACTGCTTTGTGGTGAGCACCACCATGGTGACCATAAGGTATAGTTTTGGGCTGCCCTTTTGAAGTGTGGAGTTAGTAAGGATGTCTTCCCTTCCCTCCAGAAAGCTGTCAGAAGCTGAGAAGCACTAAATTCAAACAAGGCTTCCACTTCCCTGAAACTCCCAGTGGCTCCACGGCCCCTATATATAAAGCATATGAAGCTGAACACAACCCCAGAAAGCAAGGACTATTTCCGCCACCTCCACCCACTGCCCCATCAGCGTGGGGATTACCAAGAAGCCATGCCGCTTCCACGCCCACTCTATGCCCACTGCTGTCTCTTGTGACCAATGAGATGAACACCTGTGTTTAATCTTCATTGGAGTCACAGAAAATGTGTTCTTCTAAAATTGTAGATGATCTTTTTTGGGTATTTTGAGGTTGCCTAATACTGTTCACATGCCAGTGTTTCTCAGAATTCTGAACAAAAAGTAGAACGATTATTCATAAACTGGAATTAATTCATTAATCATTGCTAAGATGGATGAAGAATATATAGGATTCATTTTTTAGACTGGGCCAGTGTCTTAACTGTTTGGGGGTATAGTGAAAAAGGTTTAAAGTTACAGTGGTTTTTTAAAGATTTTTTTTTTTTTTTTTTTTTAGAGAGAGAGAGAAAGAGAGCACAGTGGGGAGGGGCAGAGGGAGAGAGAATCCTCAAGCAGACTCCCCGCTGAGCGGGAGCCCCAACACGGGGCTGGATCCCATGACCCTGAGATCACAACCTGAGCCAAAACCAAGAGTTGGACGCTTAACCAGCTGTGCCACCCAGGCTCCCAAAAAGTTACAGATTTTTATGATAGATTTCAAGTATCGGAAGAAATCAGCCCCCCATCGCACCCTCCCCCTGGCTGCCTTCTGAGCCGGCTGTCATTCTGTAGTTGTCATTCTGTAGTTGCTGAACGTTAGCTGTGAATTCCTCAGCTCCTGCACTCTGAAGGGGGATCTAAATGTAGACGACAGTGCTTGCAGACCTGGGATTGGAACGGAAGGAGACTCTGAGAACCCTTCAGCCTTTTTTGCTCATTTTTGTGTTTGACTTAGAAGATTTAGGGATTCTTCAGTCCTTGTCAAGAGGCTCTCTAAATCTTTTGTTGTGCTTCAGTGCACATTGAGTAAGAAACCCCAGAAGGAAGGCAGAGAAGGGAACAATCAGTGGGAGCAAAGTTGATGTGCTTAGAGTTGGTTTATGATTTCTACGTCATGCCTCTTGCTAATGTTTCTCAGTGCCCAGAGTTTACTGTCTTTTACCTAAGTTAGGGCCACTAAACCCTGGTAAGCAGCAGGTGGTGTTTCTGGGTAGCTTATTTGTTCATCCAGAAGTGATCATTATTACATGAACCTTCATAATGGGGAATTTTCCACCAATACCAGGCATGAGTGTTCTACTTGAAGGACTTGAAATTTCCTGTCCTAATAGTAGGAGGATAGAGGGTGCCAGATAGCACAAATTAGACTTGCAAGGCCCCAGTGAAGTCTGGGATGCATGTGTGAATGCTCTATGAATGGAGCTGCTCCTTCCTGCATAGGGTGCTTATTACAGGACACTGGGAAGGGCACTATTCAATTGTGAAGGAATTGTTGCTTTCAAAGTTTTGTTTCACAGTGATTCTCCTATGAAGTTTTTCTCAGTTTTTCCATAGAAATCTTAGGAGTATTCTGGGCTAAAGTGAGAGGTCATGAGGATAGATGTGTGTTGCTTGCATACGCTGTAAGCAAATGAACATTGGATTGGAATTCATTTTCTGTTGGGGGAGGAGTGTAATAATTTTTTGGTAGAAGGAATATTTTCAGAGAGGCCAACTCAGGGTGGGAGTCTGATGACAAATTCAATTTCACATGTTTAGAACTTTCTCAGGTAATGAAGGTGAGACCACAGGTTTAGATCTTCTGTAGGAAAGAGAAGCCAGATATTTTATAGTTGACATGCTCCATCTCATGTCCTCATCTCAATATTTTCTAGTCAGGAACTTCATGAAAGAGAAGCTGCATCTTTTCCAGGCTGACACCTATAACCAGCTTGAGGTCTGTGGGCTTCATGCATAGTGTTAGATGGAGACCCTTTGGCCTGCTGATGAAAAGACATTGAAGAAAGCTTAATTTCTTGATCACCTAGTGGAAGTCTGTAACTTTCAGTCATTTGTAACGCTCACTTCTCTTCTTTGACAATTAAGAAGGCTTTAAGATGACCAGATTTGCATAAGTACATCCAACTGTTATCAAAGTTAATAATGGCTATTCTGTCATCTGTTATGTTTACCTGTTACGTGATTGCTTTTGTATTATTAGAAAGTCTTCTAGGAAAAAAGCAGAACATGGCTGGACTACAGCTCTTGGGTGAAGCCAGCTGTGGCAGACCTGCTCCGGTGCTGTCCCCAGCCCAGGCAGAGTGACTGCTCTGTCTGCTTTCCACAGTGTGCTATTTAGAGCATTGTGACATTGTGACCCATCCAGCTGGACATCTTCCTCACCGCAGCACTAACTCCTTTGGGACAGGAACAGTGTTCTGTTCATCTTTGTTCCCCAACCCGCATCCGGTATCTAAGTGCTCCAGAAATGTTTACTGTACAAGGTGTGCAGAGCTGTGAGGTAATTTGGCTTTTCCTCGCACTTCCCCATCTCAGGGCTCCCTGTCCTTGCTGCCTGAGAGTCCTGGGCCTTGATGCTGATGGAGATAGCACTTCCACCTTCCACAGCACTAGGTGTGAGCACTTCCCAGGCCGCTGCTCCTGGTTGGCCCTCTGAAATGCCAGCACTTAGAAGGGAGTCCCAGTGTGGCAAGTGTTCTCAGAACCTCCTCACAGACGATTGTGAAGTTTTAGAAACAAAGACCTTTCTGCTGCTCTTCAATCAGATTCTACTGGCTTCCAAACAGTAGCCGAAAAGTAAGAATCCAGAGCTTGAAGTTTGTGTTTCTGGTGGCAGTATTTGTATTAGAGACCCCTCCCTTTTTGTTTCTTGCCCCCATACAACACCTCCTTAGATCCCAAAGCTTTTTTAGAAGGAAGAGATAGGATATATCGTCCCATTTGTCTCCTTCCCCAGCTGAGTCACTGGTTATGCTTTAAAGAAAGGAAAACTCCCAGAAATACAAAGGAAACATTGAAAGGGAGGGTTACTATGAAAAAAGTCTTGGGGAGGATATCTTGTTCCCTACAAGTTATTGCAGGTGTCAAGACAGTAGATTCCTTGTCCAATTTCTTGCTTAGTTTATAGCCCACCATTTAATGTTCACCAAATTACATTCTGGTATTCTGATTTTAAACCTTTCTGATTGGAATTAAAAATTGTTTTAACTGAGCTTATGAGTTGGATGACAAATGCTGTCTAGGGTTAGTCAGATCAAGACCTCATCCTCTTTTCACTTAACAGGCTGGATTATCTGCTCTGTTTATGGCACCCTCCTAGGCCCTTTGTCAGACCTTTAGGATTTGTTGGTGAGAGAACAAAAGACACATGATGAGTTAAATCATTTTCAAAGGCAGTAGCAAGAGGATGTCTGGTGGCAGTGGAAGGTGGCGTGTTAAGTGAGGAATGTCCACAGCTTGGTGTTGGGATCTTGGGAGGGAGGCCCAGAGGAGGGCCATGGGCACCACTTAGGGAAACCTGCTGCTTTGGTGGCAGCAAGGACCTGGCTTTGAAGGAAGAATTGACAACATTAAGCAAAACAATATGTTGCTTTCTGTGGAAATGCTGAGGCATAAATTTTAAAAATACTATTGGATGTCTTGACCTGACATTTAACAAATAAGTTCTGTGTTTAACATCCTGGTCGCATTTTTGTTTTGCTTTGGGGTTTAGCCTTTTCTTAAGTATTGAATTTACATGAAACGAGATTCCTATTTCTGCAAGTTTCAACCTGTGGAATTTGAAGCAGATATGATAGTAAACACAAACAGGATTCATAAAGGGAAAGTAAACTCTTGGGCCTGCTGGTCCATGCCTGCATTGACTGGAAAGAAATTTGATTACTTTGGGATGTGAGACTGATATTTCAATGGTTGTGTAATGGACAAAAAAAGCATGATCACCAGGCTTTGAGAACTGATATTTAACTACTCTGCAGTTGTAATACTGAGTCTTAGAGTGGCTTGTATTGAAATTGGTTTGCCAGCCACGGGGCAACACCTAGAGATGCCAGCAAGCAGCTTTTGCTCAGCTGAGGCCAGTCTTTTTAATGTGGTAAGTTAGAAACATGACCAGAGTGCGTTATGATTCTGTTGATTGTAATTAGAAAGAAAAAAAGCAACTTTTAAGAAAAATCCTGAGAGAAAACATAAGAAATTAGGATGTTCTTATTCTCTAAAATCTAAACTGTGAATTCTTTCTTAGTGATAGTGAGGGAAAGAGAAAAAGTGAAGGAAGAAGGGAGCTTTTGTGTATAGTATCTTTAGAGTTATACAAACCCTCTTTAATGAATAAATGGAACCTTAATAAGGAAAACTACCGGCTGCATTATCAGTTGCAAATTGATTTGCTGTGGGCTAATTCTAATATAGTTTGACCATACCTCCTAAGAAAACAAAATCAGGTTACCTGAAAATGGATTCTTATTTTCTAGGTGAAAAAAAACAATTATGACATAGCATAGTTTTATCCTGAAATTTTTTACTTGCTCCTGAATTGTGGATGGGCTCTTCTGTTGTTATCTCTAAAGTTGAGCTTTTATCTATTTAAAGATAAAAATTGTATACCTGCATATCTTTCACACCCAAATGAGGCTGGGATGAGAGTGAGGAGAGGGAGGTCAGTGCTTTTCCACTCCTTTTTGGTGTGACAACAGGTCAAGTGGAGGGGAATCCATCTCTAATAACCTGTGGTTCTTAGCCTTTGAGAATGTAACACAGACCAACCACTCTCACCTCAGAAAAATGCAAATACATCAACCTTCACGTATAGCTATGGGGTTTGCACACCCCTGAAGCCCATCCATGGAGTCTCAGTTTAAAGCACCTGCTGTAAACTCAATTAGGTGCCATTTTTTTTTTTTAAGATTTTATTTATTTATCTGAGAGAGAGAGAATGAGAGACAGAGAGCACGAGAGGGAAGAGGGCAGAGGAGAAGCAGACCCCCTGCTGAGCAGGGAGCCCGATGTGGGACTCGATCCTGGGACTCCAGGATCATGACCCGAGCCGAAGGCAGCTGCCCAACCAACTGAGCCATCCAGGCGCCCAGGTGCCATTTTTTAATAAAGCAATAGGTTGCATCATCTTTTTGATGAATGATTACCTTGCTATTATTTTATTTTCTAATTTTAACAGCTATTTATATTCCTGTGGAACACCTTGAAAATGTCCCTCAACGTAGATAAACTAATCTGAGACCTTGCTTGTCATCCCAGGAGATAAGAATGACTTCCCAGTCTCACCTTGTGACCTGCCAGACCAGCCTATCTTCAGCATCACCACCACCATCTTCTTCTCTGACCTCCAAATAGTGTTTGCTACTTATGGTTCGAGATACCAGAAAAGGAGCTGGAGGGGATATATAGGAAAGAAGAGGGGCGCCTGGGGGGCTCAGTCATTAAGCGTCTGCCTTTGGCTCAGGTCATGATCCCAGGGTCCTGGGATCGAGCCCCACATCGGGCTCCCTGCTCAGCAGGAAGCCTGCTTCTCCCTCTCCCACTCCCCCTGCTTGTGTTCCCTCTCTCGCTGTCTCTCTCTCTGTCAAATAAATAAATAAATCTTTTTAAAAAAAGAAGAAGAAGAGACATATATAAGTATTAACCTTCAAAGGAAGAAGGCACAGACCCCCTTGGAAGAAATAATAGAGACACATAGTGTTTGTGGATATGTATTGCAGATCATGGAAAACAGCGGAATAGGAAGTGGGTGCTGGCTTATTAACTAACTGTAATCTATTTAGCTTGGAGCAACTTTTGGTTTTTGATGGGATGAAATACAAGCTGAAGTTCAGTGAGGGTAAATACAAGAGATCAAAATAGAATCCATGGAAATACAGTGACCGCTTTAAAAGTTGTCCAAGTCTTTTTTTGAGTCGAGGATCACAGTGGACCATAAGTTGCTATGAGTTGGTGATATAATAGTGTGTGTTTAAAATGATAGTGGTGATTTATGAGTGTGAGAAATATCCAGAAAATACTCACAAAAGAAGTAATTATAAGTTATAGTCTTTTGATGTGCGTGTGTGTGGTCATCTGATTGTATATGGAAAGTGCTTAAGTGGGCGAATTCCTTTTTAATAGGAAATCACTTCTTCCCCATTCACTGAGCCTCCCCAGCCTCTGCAGTCATCTCCAGTCCCTGAGGCTTTCCATCCCTGGGGGTGTAATAGGACTATCTCTCCAGCTGGAGGGTGAGTCCTCCAGCTCAGGGATGTGTCTCCATTTGCTGGGTTCTCCAGGATCCCCTAGACAACAGGAGAGGGTACTCAGTGAGTGTTGGCTGCTGCTGACAAGGATGCCCTTGGAATAAGCTTAAATGACAACAGGAACATGACTTCAGCGGTCGGGAGGACTCTTCTGGAACCTGAGGACGATTAGCACTGGAGTAGCTGCTTAACAGAAGCACAAGATGACTGTCCCCATCCCCGAATCTCTCCTGGAACTGACCACCTTTCATCTCCTCTTCTGGGTGACTGGATCATGGTGTTGTGGAGAGGCAGAGCTCTGGACCTAATAATGATTCCTAAGGATTTTCCATTTTCCTGGCTTATGAAACCATAACACGTCTTTAAACTAACTACAGCTCTCTTTTTAAGGGAGCCCTCGGCAAAGAGCAAAGCAGCATCACTTAATTATTACAAATTCACCTTGTATTTAATAGCATATGACTTTTAGTTCTGAAATTGCGTAGCTATAGGGTTACCATGTGGTTGATACCTGGATCTGTGCTCCGTATGATACATTTCTGCTGATCTGTTTTTCTTGTAATGCAGTTTTTACAGAGGCTTGTCTCTCATTTTCTGTCTCCCTAGCAAACTGTCTGGAGACAGTCTAGCATATTTCAAACAGCTGAGCTGCTTGCGTTCTGTCTTCTCTGGATAGACTCTTCTAAATTCTTTGGAGCCTTCTTTCTGGGAACATGAAAAAGGGACTCGTGCAGTTATAAAAAGAAACTAGAGATCATCCAGCTATAAAATTGCATCTTAGCATTAGCTTCTGTTTTGTCTACCATTCATTTTCTTTTCATCCTTTTCTAAAGTTTGTCCAGCAATTTGAACCTGGTAATTTTAGTTCTGTGGTTTCTATTGGCTCCCAAACACTTACCCAGTGGTTAAAAATAAAAACTGCAAACCCATCTTGGGGAGTGTGTGAGTAGGCAGCGGCTGAGGACTCAGGACACTATGGCACCTGAGCACCCTGAGCCTGGCTACCATGCTTACTAGGTGCGCATGGGTGTGTGTGTATGCTTGTGTGCACGTAGGTGCATGGGGATATGCGTGTGTGGGGCGGGAAGTTAGTGGGGGGCAGATCACAGCTCTTGACAGTTTAGAGCTTTTCTTAAAAATGCGTATGTCATTTCATGATTTACTCCACACTGAGACAAGCATGGCCTTGGAGGGTTGGAGTCACTGTCACTTGCTGGCCAGGCGTCTCTAGTCAAGTAACATACGCTCATCCTCAATATCTGCCTCTCCCAAAGTGTGCAGAGTGATTCCTGGCAAAAGTAAGAGAAAAGAAAAACCAAAAACACATAAAGCGGTTAACACTATGTGTGGTACAGAAGCAGCTAGCAACTGTAAGTTCCCTGTCCCTTTGACCTTCAAGCTACCTAAAGTGCAAGAAGCTTTGGGGAAGAGAAGGAGAGGGGATGAATCTGCATCCATATCCGTTCTGTGCTGGGTACCGGGCCGAGCCCGGACTGGGCATTTTGGGCAGCATAATGGTAGTTGCACATCAAAGAATTACATCTAAACCTCCCTTTGAATGTGAATTAACTTGAGAGGAGCATGCTATTTCAGAGCGAAAGTAATTCTTTCTCAGGTGCCTATCCTAAGACCAGCGGTCAGGCCTAGAGGAGGATAGCTTATATACAACTCTTTTACTTCGTCCACTTTGGTTCCTGTGAGTGGGTATGATGAGGCATTTGACAACATGTGGGTTTCAATACCCCAAACCCACTGGGCTGAATGCCAGAGACAGGATGGTGGGCAACAGGCATCAGCCTGGGCCTGTGTCCTCACCAGCTCGCTGCTGGGCTCTGCCCCTGGATGGCCCACCTCTCAAATGGCCTCACTTCATCTTGATAGTTGTCTAGATCAAACCGTGATACATTTCCTGCCCAGGAGCTCTCTTATTTGTATTGTTTTATTAGATGACTTTACCTGGGCTGTAAGACAGTTGTGAGTCCTAGCTCTCATTCTAAGGCTTACTACTCCTCAGAGTGGGCTGTTTGCTATCCAAAAACTAGTTGCTCCAGTTGTAATATTATCACTGAATCCTATAAATATATATAATTTAAGATGTCCAAGTACTTCCTTTGTTATGATCTCCTTTTTTTTAAAACAGCTCTATGAAATGGGTAGAGGAAATAATGTTTGCCTATATATGCTGATGACAGGATAAGGTGCAGAAAGGATGGCCACCTCACTGAAGGATACCCAGGTCCTGGGGCCAGCTAGAACTGCTGTCCTGATTCCCATGTGTTTCGTAAGTGCCCTTAGATACTGCTGAACTCTCTGGGAAGGATGTGGCCTGGGCACTGCCTTTTAAATGCTTAGAATCTAGTTAGTAATTCTAGAAAACTGACTTGGGAGCCCAAGTAATTCTGAGAAATGGCAAGTTTTATTAGAGTTCCAAAAAGAAAGTGGTTTGGCCCCTAAGATATCTGGGGGGACATTTTATTATCACCACCTCCAACTGAGAAATGAAGCTTTAAGAGACATTGTTATTTATCCAAAGATACACAGAGTAAGAAACGAGGTGGCTTGACCACTATTAAGTGAGTAAATATGGTTTTCACTCATTTGCTCACTTAATAAGTAGTTGTGGGTGCCCACCCCATGCTAAGGACTGCCTGGGTCATTGTGGGTGCCATCTCCACCATCACAGAAGTCCACCAGCAGGTCACGCCCTGAGGCAGGGTGCTCCTGCCTTGTGGCCTTGCTGGCAAGATTTCGTCACTGTTTTCTGGCTTTGCCTGTGGCTTTCTTTGGGGCTCCTCTCAGTTCCATATTTCTGGTGTATCTCTGGGCTTAATAAATGTTATGCTCAGAGTGAAGAAAATTGAACTTGTAACCACTTTACACCACACTCTGACCACCAGGAGTCCTTTTGGACACCGGCTTCTTCCTCTCCCACCACGTCCTATCATTGTACTTCTGTGTATTTCCACGACCTACCAATGCTTCCCAGTCTACCCTGGCTCATGTCTCCATCTCCTCATCCCTGGAGTACTGCTAGGCCTGTCCCATCCCCAGGTCCTCCTCTCATCCATTCTCCACACAGACCATTTTCCATAGAACTCAGTTGATCTGAAGCCCCAACTGGATCACATAACCCCATACTCTTCAGTAGCTCCCCCACCCATAGGATCTGGAGTCTGCACCCACCTTGTTTAGCCTCTTGGTCACAAAGCCTTTTGTGACCAAGCCCATTGCTTAAAGTTGCCCCCAGATAGACCGAGCTCTTTGCCATCTCGAAGACTTTGTTTCATGGTAGTCTCTCTGCTTGGGAATCTGGCAGTTTCTTTCTCCCATCCCTCTTTCATCTGGCTAATTATTACTTTTCCCTTCACACTAAGATTAATGGCCACCTCCTCCAGGAAGCCTTCTCCCACCTCTCTCTTCCTCCCACTGGCTAGGTACTTCCTATCTGCTCCCTTTGTGGGCTGTAATATCTGTACAGTCCTTGCTGCCTAGTTTGTAACAATCACTTCATGCCCTGCCTGCCCCTAGCAACTCCAGGCTTCTCTGAGAACAGGCACTTGTCCATTTGTTCTCATCAGTGACTAGCACTGTGTCTGGTACTCATGAAGCTTTAAGAAATGGATGGACCATTGGGCGGCTAGGTGGAGGGATGGCTGCAAAAGTGATCTCTCCTTATACCTGTTCCTCTTTAACTCTGGACCAGTGGTTACATATCTCCACTTCTTTTAGTTCTGTTTAATTTAGAATAAATTTAAGGTAAGAGCATGTAGTGGGGAAGAAAGTGAAGAACCTATCTGACGATAATGTTGCAGTTAGTGCCTTAAGATCTGTCTCCTGATTCATTATCTAGCCAGGATAAATCATAATTGTTTGTCCAAATCCCTTAGCTTTCCTTCCAAATGAAGTGATTAACTTCCACTGTAAACTTCCTCTGGTCCAGGCTTCAGGCTTTGTGCTCGGCCTGACGGCACTCAAGCTTTCCTGCCTACATGGACATTTAGATTGTCCTTATCCTTTGGTTCTCCTGCCTGGTGAAATATTAGATAACGAGGACAGAGCTTATCTTACACATGGCTGAGCTGACAAATATGGCAGCCTTTCAATGAAAAGGCGAATGCAGACGAGGCTTCTTCCCTGGCTGGAATAAGAATGAGCCTCATGCTTGTCTGGCCCCGTTGCCGATGGTCAAAAGCACTCGACACAATTTCCATAGCATCCAGACAGTCTGAGTACCTAATATCTACCTCTCTAGTCAATACATCAGCTTTGCTGGAGAGAGAGCAGGAGTTTGTCACAGGGTCTTATTTCTAATGCATCAGGAACAAATCTGTTACCAGCTCTCTTTATTCTGGCATAAATGCTGTAAGCTGCATTAATTTGTTATCTTTGGTGGTAAATAACAGTGCCTTCTGATCTTTGTTTTTAAAAGGGGTCTTTTTAAAGCCTTTAAAGTCAAGGTGAAGAGAGGGGAGAAGAAACGGATTGTGCCTGACCACAGGGATTAGCAGCTCACTCCAGGTGAAGGGTGTCCACACGTATTAATGTGCTAATGAGCAAGAAGGTTCATTTTGATGATTAGTAATTTTGGCAACATAACTTCTGCCCCAGATTTGATTAAGCCTCTGTACAGACTTCCTCTTCCAGGAGATTACCTTTCAAAAGCACATTTGGTTTCCCTCCCCCTTTGAAGCCCATTAGGAAAATTAAAACATTTAATTTTAGTGATGAATTTTACTGATGCAGACAACTGCTCTCCCAGATTCTCTCCAAATGTAAGCACAATTGCTACATCAACTAAAATATCTGTACTTAACTCAGACTGGTGTTAAATTGTGTGGAGATTGCAGATTCCTGGTAATATATTACAGAACAATAAGCCCTGTGTTGGAAGAAGAATATCTCAACATTGAACCAAGCCAGTGGGACAAATCAACTAGAGGAGCTGAAAGTTAGCTAATATCTGCAAACCTACTTCCTCCCAAATGGACTTGTCCACCAAACTCTCAGATTTCCCCTGCTTCTTTCCTTAAAGAAGCTGATCAAAAATATTCTGTAATGCACAAGCTAGCTAATACCTGAATAACTGACAAATTATAGTGAATGAAAGCTGAAAGTGTGGCAAAATCATCGAAGCTAAAATTACTGTCATTTAGGAGTTGAAAAAAGTACCTAGTAAAGAATAGAAGCCAAGAAGGGTTTTGAGCCACAGTTAGTATTTTGTCTTTCTTCTACTAGCCAAATGAGTCAGATTATGATCGTAGTAGTTGTCGCATTGTAAGGAAAGCCTCAGAGCCCCGGAACACACACAGTCTCTCCTCCCCTCCTCTCTCCCCTTCCCTCCCCTTTTTCTCCTTCCCTACCTAAATATATAGTATCTCATTCCTTGGGTATTTGTTTGATTTCTTTTTTCTTTTTTTTTTTTAAAGAGGATCATTGAGCTGAGACATTGCAGAAAATGCAAAGTAACAAGAGAGGAAATAAGAACATTAGCTAAGGAGAATTATTTTTCAAACCTAGAATGTAGAAAAAATGCTTCTGTGTTTCATTTGAATGTTCTAAAACCTAAAGATTTCAAGTAGGAAGTTTGCAGAATGACTTCTGATAAGAAAAGGTTTAATTTTTCAGAATGTTCTCTGTTGCATATTACATACTTGTCTGCATGAGGTGGAAGCCAGGGCAGGGAGTTTGTGGGATTTATCTGCTAGGGCTTAATAGATGGATGCTTTTTATATCCTTCAGTTATGACAGAATAAAAAAACTTTGTTAACAGACACAGTCTCATGAAAATATTATGAAATGTATTAGAATAATTACTAAAGATGAACTGGCCAGTTGCTTTAACTAAAATGCTAGTATGAGAATTAAAATAGAAAGCTACTATCCCCCCACCCTCCATGCATTATTTATCATTCCCTCCTCTAGCACCTAAATGCCCTCCTGACCTTAGTTTTTCTGTGACATTCATGTGGTTTTGAAATGATGAAAAGAGGAATTTGATTCTCTCAGCCAGAGGGTGGGGGAGGGTGCAGTGTGTTCAGAAGTAGAGCTTTCTTTTGATCATTAGGATATTTTGACTCAGTATTCTCTTTTTAAATTCATTTTAATTAACATGACTATAAGTTCTAGATGCTCCATTACAGATGTTGAGTCAAAATGGAAATTGAGGAAACTCAAGGGGCGCCTGGGTGGCTCAGTTGGTTAAGCGACTGCCTTCGGCTCATTAAGCGACTGCCTTCAGCTCAGGTCATGATCCTGGAGTCCCGGATCGAGCCCCACATCGGGCTCCCTGCTCAGCAGGGAGTCTGCTTCTCCCTCTGACCCTCCTCCCTCTCATGCTCTCTGTCTCTCATTCTCTCTCTCTCAAATAAATGAATAAAATCTTAAAAATAATAATAATAATAAAAAATTGAGGAAACTCAAAATACAGAATGGTTCACATGTTTATCTTTATCTCTGGAATTCTTGAAAAAATTAGACCTACATATGAAATGAGCAGAAATGAGAGATGTTAGAGAGAGAAGGAATTGATTCAGTCACAATATTAACTTGAAATAATGGCTTGCTAAAATAAATAAATAAATAAATAAATAAATAAATAAATAAATAAAACTATATCAAAAAGAGGCCCAACTTAGGAAAATAGGGGAAGGCTTCTTGTGTAGGCAAGGGCTTCCCTGAGGCTCTCTGCTCCCAGATGGCGCTGGTTTTCTCTGTGGTCTCATTGGAGTATGCATGTAACAAGACTGTGATTTTACAAGAGTCCCTTTAAGGAAATTATTTCCCATCATACGTTTTTTTTCAGAATAGGTCAGTTGGAGATACTGTACACTTTCTGATTCTGTATTTATTTATAACACACCTACATACACACATGTGTGCTCACAAACACTAAAATACTCAAGGATCTAACTTTTAGACTGTTCAATCTGAAACATTCTGAGTGCCTAAAAAATTAGGGTGGACCTGTATGTGTATGTGTCCCTGTAACATTACATTGCATCTAATCAAAAAGGCAGAAGGAGTTGCCAGTCCAGTTATGGGAAATGAAAGACCTAGGGAAGTCTGATTGCCTAGGAATCTGGCAATATCAAAAAATTATATGTGCTTTCATTTTCTTCTTGGAGATTTCAGTCTTGAAATGCCACCTCTTCCCTAGGTTTTCGAACTCTAGCATGCATTACAGTCTCTTGGAGGGCTCCATAAAACCCAGATTGTTGGCTCCATCCCCAGAGATTCTGATTCAGTAGATTTGAGGTGGGCCTGAAAATTGGCATTTCTTACAGGTTCCCCAGTGATACTCATGCTGATGCTGCTGGTCCAGGAACTACACTGTTTGAGAACCACTGCCCTAGGCATCACATTCCAGAATTCTGTCTGTGGTCTCATGCGCATATATTTTGCATATATTTATTAGGCGCACCAGGTACCAGGCACTGTGCTAGATGCATGGAATATGGGAAACACACTGTCCTGGCCTTTACTGAGAGCAAACAACTGTTCATCATCCTTCACAGAAAAACCCACGTTTACCCTTAGTCCACCTACAGGGATAAGTTGAAGACCTGGTAATTCCTGGGTCTATGCTTAGTTTACAAGACACAGAAGGGTAAACAATTCCAATTGCTTTTCCCTTTCCTTGGGAGACCTCTTTCCCATCTCCAGTAGACATGTGATGTTAGGTTTTGCAGAGTAACCTCTTTCTTGGATAGATGAATTTTTGTATACATTTGTAGGTCCTTGGATCCTTTCTAGGGCCACTGCCCAGGTCAGGTACACAGTGGGGTTATTTTTCTCCAGTACTTAAGAACTGTCATTTATGATCAAGCCTTTACTCATTCATAGTCTTGTTTAGTCACATCAAATCCTTTGTTTCTTTAGCTATATAGTATCTACGAAAAACTGAGGTCACTTTCAACGTTAAAAATTTAGCCCCCGAATAACTTGGAATAATAATAGCTGACCTTGGATCTCTTTCATGTATATTGGATGGCTGTCCTTTAATTTACCAACAATTTCTTTATTTTAGACTCAAGAACACCTCATATCTGGAATTCAGAAAGCCTTTTTGTAAGTTGTGCCATTTTCTAGGTTCCTAAGGAGGACACAGTCCAACATCATTCATTATGAAACACTGTTTTCACAAGAATGATTTACTTGTCCTCCCACCTCACTGACACTTTGAGGAGCTTTATGAAAATACTGTGAAAAGATAGACTCATTCCTGCTTGAGGTTGAAACCCCTGGTGACATTTACACTAGAAGCGGTGTCACTGTGTTTGGGGACGCACCTGTGCTTTCTCTCTCCCCCCGGCAGATGCTTCCTTTTTATTCCCCATTTGAATATCATTTTGAGTTTCTTTGCTCTGAGTGAACTAGTTGGAGCTGAACATTTTTACACAGGGATTTTATAGATAAAATGATAATTTTCGGAGGTGAGGAAACAAATGTATGTTGATTTTCTTCATTTTCTGAAAATTTTTGGATTATTATCCTTTATTTTTTTAGCAGAATATTAAAATAAATTCACAAATGGGACTTCAATAAGGAATATATTTTAAAATATATCATCAAAATAATGCATTATTTTTAAAATGTCAGTTACCTCCCTTGCCTTAGAATTTTTTTAGAAAAGTATAATGTATCTGGTTGTTTTACCTTACCAGGTGAAGAAACAAAAGGCACATTTTATCCCCCTGATTTGGTTTGCAGCAGACTCAGCTGGTGTTTTCCATAAGCAGCTTCAATTTTGGAAGACGTATTTTAGGCTTACTTCCTCTGTGCTCTTAGGACTGAATTGTTCTTGTGCTATCAACATAATCTCCTCACAAAGAATTATGATCACCACTGGTTCCTCGGAAATATCCTGACCCTATTTTAGAGGAAATGCGCTCTTAATCCCAGAGTCCAGCAACATTGATTTTATGTTTGATGGTGCCCTCATTCAGCTGTTGGTGTACTCAGGAAGCTCAGCTAAATCATCCATCACCCTGTCTTTTTTTTTCTTTTCTCTTTTATTGTTAGCACCTGCCTCCAGAATCTTTTAATCGTTTTAAAATAATCTGTGGTAGGAGAAAGACAGTGAAACAACAGTTTAAAGCCACCGTGTGTTGCCCTCCTCAGCTTGGGTTTTTGTCTGTTGTGTGGTGGCCCGTGAGATGTAGAAAAGGAGCTTAGGCCTGGGCGCCTGAGTGGCTCAGTTGGTTAAGCGACTGCCTTCAGCTCAGGTCATGATCCTGGAGTCCCGGGATCGAGTCTCGCATCGGGCTCCCTGCTCAGCAGGGAGTCTGCTTCTCCCTCTGACCCTCCTCCTTCTCATGCTCTCTGTCTCTCATTCTCTCTGTCTCAAATAAATAAATAAAACCTTTAAAAAAAAAAAAAAAAGGAGCTTAGGCCTACGTGACATGCTCAGCTTCATCCAGAGAGACCTAAGGTGTTTGTTTTTGTTGGCAGATTCTTGGTGGAGACCCAGGGAGAGTTTGCAGGAACTGTATTTTTTTATATTTTTGTTGCTGTTCCCACTGGCTCTTCTCACAGCCTGGCTTGTTTTGATGTTTTTCTTGAGGGTGGATTGTGGCAGCTCAGCCATGCCCGCTCACACATACCTCAGAAGTCAAGAAAGAGTTGAGTCAAGGTAGCTGCAGAGAGGGGCGAGGTTTGGCTCTGGCTCTAGCAGAACCCATAGTTGTGTTACCAGGACTCCTGCAGTTGTTCTAGCACCCCTGGTCTATCTTTCCCCCAGGTAGGGCCGTTGCATCCAGGGTTGCTACAAGGGGAACAGGTCTTAGATTGCGGGTATTGATCAGACCTCACATAGTGAAGCTAGAAAGAAAGAAAAAGTCAAAAGGGAGAGAAGAGGCTTAGAGAAGGAAGAAGAGGGGTGTTGGAGAAAAGGAAAGATGCCTTAAGAATTAAGGAAATCTCAGGTGAGGTAAATGAGGTGAAGGTGTGCTGGAAGGGAGTAAACTAGCAAAAGGAATAAAGGACAGAGGAAAATCCCTACCTGCTTGGGGTGCTGGGCCTTCCCTGCAATGGTAAAATATAAAACAAACGAGGAAAGACACCAGGCAGGTACTCAGAGAGTGGAGTGTGTTAGCGCTCACTCATGTGTAACAAGAAATGTAAATGACCCAGAATCTGAAACCTCAGCATGTAGGCACGCCACCTCTTAAATGTTCTGATTTGTATGATAAAAATTTGCATGTCCCTGGAGCAGCCACACTTCCTGAGGGCTACCTCTGATATAATACCCCCTTGACCACACAGTCCTCTTTGATTTCTTTTCCTCTTAAAATCTGCAGTATTTATAATCGCTACAAACGATTTAACCCATCATGGAATTCTGGCTGAAAAGGCGCCCCATCTTGTTTGACGTACATAACTGGTCCTTCTCTATCCATCACACCTGCAAACACATTAAAAGTTCAGAAAGGGGACACCTGGGTGGTCAGTCGGTTAAGCGTCTGCCTTCGTCTCAGGTCATGATCTTGGGGTCCTGAGATGGAGCCCTGCAGCGACTCCATGCTCAGTGGGGAGTCTGCTTCTCCCTCCCTCTCTCCCTCTGCCTCTCTGTCTGCTCGTGCACTCTCTCTCTCTCTCAAATAAATAAATAAATAAATAATTCTAAAAAATAAAAGTTCAGGAAGTACTTCCTGATAACTTGCACTAGGGATTGAGTGTAACTTTGGGGTTTTAAATTTATAAAGCATCTTATATTTAAAACTAGTTTGAAAGACCAATTTATTATTTTTAATCCAGAGGACTCATTATGAAATGGAAAAAACAGCAGAATGAGTTGGTGGCCTGGAGGCTGATGCTTGTCTTTTCACTGGAATTCTTGGGGCTTCTTGTTTTCAGATGTTTCTTTAGGTATGAATAAAAAGGAGCAGAAGGCTCTAACCCAGTAATCATGTGTGGGCTTGAGTGCCTTTCATTAGGGAGTTTGGGGCTGCCTTACTATCTTCGAACAATTAAAATATCTGGAAGAAAAAAGACAGAATTCAAATCTTGTCTTCTGTTTACTTACTGTAGAATTCCATTTCTTCTCTCTCTTAACAATTTTAAAATAATGCCATATAAGTAAAAACTCTTTGGGGATTTCCTTGAGAATACCCAAAGTAATAATTTGTCTAGTTTAAGACTTTTATTATATAAACTGGTTTGGGGGCGCCTGGGTGGCTCAGTCATTAAGTGTCTGCCTTCTCAGGTCATGATCCCAGGGTCCTGGGATCGAGCCCTGCATCAGGCTCCCTGCTCAGCAGGGAGCCTACTTCTCCCTCTCCCACTCCCCCTGCTTGTGTTCCCTCTTTCACTGCGTCTCTCTGTCAAATAAATAAATAAAATCTTTAAAATAAATAAATAAATAAACTGGTTTGGTACCAAATATTTTGAGTTTCACATTTAACATTACCAGGTAATTAGAATAGGAATTAAGAGGTTTAAGTAAATCAGCCTTAGCTTTTTGTCTCTTTCTGAAGTCAGCTGTAATATGAAGGAATGTATTCCAGAAGGATGTGTGTGTGTGTGCATGAGTGCCTATCTGCCTGAATATATAGAGAGAGGAAGACAGCAGGTGGCATTTTTAAAATAAGGAAAATATAGCAGTAATCCAAGTCTAGGACAGTGATTCTTAACCCTGGCCGCACACTAAAATCCCCTGGGGAGCTTTAAAAATTACAGATGCCTAAGCCCACCTATCAGGCTTCTGATTTAGTCTGTTTGAGATGAGGCCTAGGTATTGGTATTTGTAAAATACTCAGGTGATAAAATCTGCAGCCAGGTGAGGACAATCACTGCTCTAAAGAATATGTGCAGAGTTGAATTCAAGGACTGTGAACAACAGAGCCAATATAGAACTCAGCTGTCACTTGTAAATGAGGCTAATGAGAAATAATGCACACTTAGGGCATTTAGGGGTGATGATGACCATTTTATAGATCAGGAAACTGGGGCTAAAGAAGTTTATGTGACTAATCCAGAGTCACACAATTTGCAGGTAGTGGGTCTGGTTCTAGCCCGGGACCTCCAACTGGAAGGACGCTGCCCTGGTATGCATGTGTTATTTCTCTAAATTACAACCACAAACCCCAAAAAGACCTTCATTAGTGTATTGCTAGTATGTTCCTGATGAAGAATGGAATTTTGTAGATGAGTCACCTTGTTTAATTAGGGAGAAATGAAATATTTGAATAGTTGGTTACTTTTTCAGCCAGTGCCTTTCAAAGTTCTTTACCCCTGACTTCCGGTGAGAAATACGTCTTATATCAAAACCCAGCGCGAACACAGATACATACATTCAGAGCCCAAACACACCTTCTCATTGTGCTTATCCTTATTGTAGATAAACTGTCTCACAGTGCTTACCCTTGCTATTTGCACTCCAATATTTTCCATTCTATTCTATTTCTTTAAATGCTGGTTGCAATCTGCTGCACTGATTGCTTTAATGGACTGGGACCCATGACCTGAAAAACAGTACAGCTTCCCTTCTCTCTGAAGGCCACAAAAGGGGTAACATCATGCTTAGAGAAGTGAATGACCTTACACAGCCTTTATGGAAAGATCTGCCTTAGGCCAAAGAATGAATACTATTTGGTACAGTGTATAAGTAATATTATTACTTGTAAGCTTGGTGTCTTGATGCTGTGTGTTCAACCAGGCTTTTAACCCTTTTAAGGAAAAATCTTACAATGAAGAGTGTATCCAAGGCAGGGTAATGAATGCTGTGATCCCTTCAGTTTGTTTGTTTATTTGTTTTTCCTTTTGGGGGGGGCGGGTTAGGGGCAGATAGGGAGAGAGAGAGAATCCTAAGAAGGCTCCATGCCCAGCATGGAGCTCGACTTAGGGCTTCATCTCATGACCTGAGCCGAAATTAAGAGTCAGACATTTAACCGACTGAGCCACCCAGACACCCCAGGTTCTAGCAATTTCTTAAGAAATTATCTGACTTAGGGGCACCTGGGTGGCTCAGTTGGTTAAGCGACTGCCTTCGGCTCATGATCCTGGAGTCCCGGATCGAGTCCCACATCAGGCTCCCTGCTCAGCAGGGGGTCTGCTTCTCCCTCTGCCCTCTTCCCTCTCGTGCTCTCTGTCTCTCATTCTCTCTCTCTCAAATAAATAAATAAAATCTTAAAAAAAAAAGAAAAAAGAAAAAAGAAATTATCTGACTTACATTTTAAAACCTGATTGTATTAAATGAGAGTCAACACGTAGAGTGCCTTTCAAAGGTATTTTTAAATATATGAAGTACCATTTGCAAAATAATATTATTTACATTTTTCTAATTGCCTTTGGGGGGTGGGCAGTCTTGCATTCCAAGCACGATTGTGAAGTTTTTGTGAGCTGGCCTGGGCATGGATTTCTCTTCTTCCTCACAGTGCTTTGCCAGAGATGGTTACACGGGAGATGCTCTGTGATCATTTGTCACAGGGAGGCTCAGCCTGCACCTAGGTGTCTGGCCCGCAGCCTGAGAATGGAGAAGAGAATGCTGAAGAGTATGAGGATGGGAAAATTGGGCAGCCTTTTTAAAATTTTTCTTTTCTTCCGAAACATTTTTATATCCTGATTTTCCATCAACATCCTCATTTAGCATTTGCATATATTTATATGTGCAGGATTGTAACTACCCCCTACACACAAGAGTGTGTGCCCATGGGCTCACCTGGTGGGAACTGAACCTCAAGGAGGTGGCTCCTGGCTCAGTCCTGGCAGTCTGCGTGGCTGCCACTCAGCTGACACTGCTGGACCCCATGGTGATTCTGACTGCTAGAGGTTCAACTTGTCCTCATTCCAAACAATATTGTTTAATTTATTCCCATTGTGAACCACTGGTTAACGAAGAAAACACTAATGTTGAAATACTAGTGAGGAGATTAAAAAACTATAATCACTCTGCAAATTTATCTCAATGTCTTGCTCAGATCTATATGTTTAATTATTCTGATAGATGTTTCTGGTTTTTTACAATGTAATGTTAAAGAGGAAAAATATGTTGATAATTATATTCTGGTTAAGTTTATATTTCTTGAGAATAAGCATCATTCGCACCTAGAAAGGTGCTTGCAAACAATGGCACAAAACAAAAATTGCAAAAGCAAGCTCATTGATTATTAAAGCTGGAAATACAAAACTTATTAATGTTAGTAAAAGCAGTTGTTAAGGGGCGCCTGGGTGGCTCAGATGGTTAAGCGTCTGCCTTCGGCTCAGGTCATGATCCCAGGGTCCTGGGATCGAGTCCCGCATCGGGCTCTCTGCTCCTTGGGAGCCTGCTTCTCCCTCTGCCTCTCTCTCTCTCTCTCTCTCTGTCTCTCATGAATAAATAAATAAAATCTTGAAAAATAAAAAAATAAAAATTAAAAGCAGTTGTTAATTGTTAATCATGAAACAATTTTATTTCATAGTTTGTTATTATTCCAGCTTTATTGAGATATAATTCATATACCATACATTCCCCCCCATTTAAACTATATATTTCAGTATTTTTAAAAATATATTTATTCGGGGCACCTGGGTGGCTCAGTCAGTTAAGCGTGTGCCTTTGGCTCAGGTCATGATCCCAGGGTCCTGGGATCAAGTCCTACATTGGGCTCCTTGCTCAGCAGGGAGCCTGCTTCTCCCTCTCCCTCTGTTGCTCCCCTGCTTGTGCTTGCTCTCTCCCCCTCTCTCTGTCTGTGTCAAATAAATAAATAAAATCTTTAAAAATATATATATATACATATATATATATTTATTCATTTAAGCAATCTCTGTACCCAACGTGGGGCTCAAACTCACGACCCTGAGATCAAGAGTCGCATGCTCCGACTGAACCAGCCAGGTGCCCCTCAGTATTTTTTAGTATATTCATAGAGTTGTGCAATCCTCACTACAATCAATACACTTTTGTCACTCCAGAAAGAAACCTCATACCCATTAATGGTCATCCCCATTTTCTCCCAAGATCACAGTTCTAGATCACCACTAATCTACTTTTAGTCTCTATAGATTTGCCAATTTTGGACATTTCATATAAATGGAATGATATAATATGTGATCTTTGGTGAAAGTCTTCTTTCATTTAGGATGATGTTTTCAAGGTTCATCCATGTGTTAGCATGTATCAGTGCTTCATTTCTTTTTATGGCTGAATAATATTTCATTCTGTGAATTTGTTTAGCCATTTTCCTGTTGATGAACATTTGAGTTGTTTCCACTTTTTGGCTATTATGAATATTACTGCTGTGAACATTTATAGAAGTTTTTGTGTGGATATATGTTTTCATTTCTCTTGGTTATATACCTAGAGTGGAATTGCTGGGTCATATAGTAAATATATATTTAACTTTGAGGAACTGCCAGACCATTTTCCACAGCAGCTACACCATTTCACATTCCTTTCAACAATGTATGAGGGTTTCCATTTCTCCATGTTCTCACCAATACTTGTTATTATCAGTCTTTTGATTATAGTCATCCTCGTGAGTATGAAGCGGAATCTCACTGTGGTATTGGTTTGCATTTCCCTGCTGGCTAATGATGCTGAACATCTTTTCATGTGCTTGTTGGCCATTTGTATATATTTTTGGAAAATTATCTATTTAGATCCTTTGTCCATTTTTTAATTGGATTGTCTTTTTTATTACTGAGTTGTAAAAGTTCTTTATATATTCTGGATATATAATGAGATACATGATTTGTAGAAATTTTCTCTCATTATGTGGGTTGTCTTTTCACTTTTCCTTCATGCACAAGTTCCTAATTTTAAGTACAGTATATCTATTTTTCTTTTGTTGTTTGTGCTTTTGGTGGGATAATTAAGAAGGCTTTGTGTAATTAAAGATCACAAAGATTTACTCCTACGTTTTCTTCTAAGAATTTTATAATAGTTTTAGTTCTTACATTTAGATCCATTTTGAGTTAATTTTTGTGTATAGTCGAGGAAGAGGTCCAGTTTCATTTCTTTGCTTGTGGCTATCCATTGTGCAATCACCATTTGTTGGAAAGACTCTTCTTCCCCAATGAGTGATCGTGGCACTTCTGTCAAAAATGAATTGACTATAAATGTGAGGGTTTATTTCTGGACCCTCTGTTCCGTTGATCATACTTAGCCTTATGCCAATACGACATTGTTTGCAGCTTTTGAGTTGATCATGTCATTTTTGTCCTTTATTTTATTGATATGTATATTATTTTAATTGATTTTTGGATGTTAAACCAACCTTGCAGTCCTGGACTGAATCCCAATTCATCATGATACATAATCTTTTTTATATATTGCTGGATTTTGGTTTGCCAGTTTCTTGTTAAGGATTTTTCATCTAATTTCATAAGAGATATTGGTTTGTTATTTCTATTCTTATAATGTCTTTGTCTGGTTTTGTTATCTGGGTAATATTTCTCTCATAGGATGAGTTGGGAAATGTTCTGTATTTTTTAGAAGAATTTGTAAAGAATTAGTTAAATCTTTTTTAAATGTCTGGTAAAATTCACCAATAAAGCCATTTGGGTCTGGGCTTTTCTTTGTGGGAAGTTATAAAATTACTAATTCAGTGTCTTGTTATAAGTCCATTCATATTTTCTGTTTCTTCTTGAATCAGTTTTGGTAGTAGGGGCCTTTCTAGGGATTCTTCCATTATATCTAAGTTATCTCATTTGTTGGCATACAGTTGTTCATGTTATTTCATTATAATCCTTTTTATATTTGTAAGATGGGGACACTGACATTGCTTCTTCTGTTCCTGAGTTTAGTAACTCGAGTCTTTTTTTTTCTTTTTTTCTTTGTCAGTCTACTAAAGGTTTGTCAATTTTGTTGATATTTTCAAAGAATGAAATTTTGATTTTGTTTATTATTATTATTCTATTTATATTTCATTATTTTCTGCTCTAATCTTAATTATTCCCCTCCTTTTTTAAAAAAAGAGTTTATTTAGAGAGAGAGAGCATGTGAGCAGGGGGAGGGGCAGAGGGAGAGGGAGAGAGAGAGAATCTCAAGTGGACTCAATGCTGAGTGCAGACCCTGATGCGGGGCTTGATCTCATGAGCTTGAGATCATGACCTGAACTGAAATCAAGAGTCAGACGCTTAACCAACTGAGCCACCCAGGTGCCCCTCCCCTCCTTCTTTAGATTTCATTTGCTCCTAAATATTTCTTAATTTGCTGTATGCCCTTTAGATAGTTTTCAGAGATTTTAAATGGTTAATTTTTAATAATTTTTACTGCTTATTTTCCTGGGGAGTGGGACCATGGAGCTCCTTTTTTTTTTTTTTTAATTTTATTTATTTGAGAAAGCACAAGTGGGGGGCAGAGGGAGGGAGGGGAGGAGGGAGAGGGAGAAGTAGACTCCCTGCAGAGCAGTGAGCCCAATGCAGGGCTCTATCCCAGGACCCTGGGATCATGACCTGAGCTGAAGACAGACACTTAAGCAACTGAGCCACCCAGGTTCCCCTACCATGGAGCTCCTTAGCCCACTATTTTAGAAGTGGCTCTCCCATATTATATTTTAAATACGTTCAGTTTCAAACATATTATAGCATACATATAGATAAATCATGTTTTCCTTACATAATTGACTAAAACTAAATTGTATAGCAAACATTTCTCTTTAAATGGGCAACAGTAAGAAACTTTTCTTTATATTTTATAAATAGTATTAAAGATTATATTGAAATTTAATTTTGCTGTAAATTTTTAATAATATACTTCACAAAAAATCCCTAGCATATCAAACCTGTGATATCATAGATATTATTACTTAGGTTGAAATTTTTTCAAATGAATTATTTAAAGTCCAATTAAAAGTTGCTATTAAGTAAATAATAGCACAGGTGGAATGCAGATATTTTAAGACTCCTGAGTGTGGGCCTTGAAGGACCGAAATGTGTGGAACGCTGGAATTTGGTCCCAGCAGTGGAGTGAGAGTACATATGAGGACTGAGCCTTGACATGACTTGCTCATGGCGATTTCAGGCAGTGGCAGAGGCAGCACCAGCAACTGGTCTCCTGGCCAGGGTTAGACCACACTGGGAAGAGCCAAGGCCGAAGCGTTCTGGGCATAATGACTGCAAAGAGAACCCGTATGTAGCTTAGGACCTAGGAGCCATTGATCTGAAATCTGATCAAGGTTCTCCATTTGCTGTTTTATCTGTTTGAACTGAAACTCACCAGCAAGGGTATGTGTGACCAGATTGCCACACTGCAGCCAGCCTTGGCCAGGGTTTCTATTTCTAAGAGGGTTAAATGGTAAATAGACAGTTTTGGAAAGTTTTTTTCTTTAAGGTACATTACAGGGAAAAAATTACAAAGGCATTTGCAACACTACCATTTCTGGGCCTTTAAATTTTTTTAAATTTGGCTTTATTTGTCTGACCAAGATTGAGTTTCTGCCAGAAAGTCATTCGTCCTATGAAAATTCCAAACGTTTTTATTATTGCCACTATATTTTATTGTATTCTATTGCTTTACTAATTTGGGTGTTTATTGTTGAGAATAACAGGCTTGATTAAGGTCACTTTTAATAAAAACGGGACCACATTTCACCTTATCCACATGAAAGGCACTCTTGAGTTTTTGGTTTCTGCCTGTTTCATGGTGGCAAGATGTCCTCAAAGCATAATTGATCTTCATTATCTCTGGCTAATCAGGGGCCTCATGGGCACCCCTAAATTGTTCCCATTTCCTTGTGGTTATTTCATTGCCTTTGTAGAAAGAACAAAGAAATCTGACTGACATTATAGTGGGCTTAAAAATTATCTTTTAGTTTCAGTACACTTCAGTTCACAAATGAATAAGATATTAAACTGAACAATTCCTTCAAGCACATTACAATTTTCAGTATTAGAATAGGTTCCAATGAATCTAAATGAAGACATTTTAAATTAGAAAGAAAAGAAAGGGCTATGGACGTAACAAGCTAGAGATAGAGAAAAGAAAGGATGGTGCTTTTTTTCTGGAAAACTCTGATTTTTTTTTTTTAAGATTTTTTATTTATTTGTCAGCGAGAGAGAGAGAAATAGAGAGAGCACAATAGGGGGAGCGGCAGGCAGAGGGAGAAGCAGGATCGCCACTGAGCAGGGAGCTGGGTGTGGGACTCAATCCCAGGACCCTGGGATCATGACCTGAGCCGAAGGCAGACACTTAACCGACTGAGCCACCCAGGCATCCCTGAAAACTCTGATTTTTATAAATACGTACATTTATTTGTATTTACCTTTTTATTCTACCAGTATAGAACCAGCCACTTCATCCTTTCAGAGCCCAAAAAAAGGGAATTTATCAGAGGTTTAGTTTAATCTAAAGAAAAAATTGCCCAGAGGTACAATTAAGTTTGCTTCCAACTGTGTCTTCCTTGAGATGGGAAGACTTCCTTCTCAGAGAGTAAAGTGGTCTCTGTGTTCTGTCAGCCCTTCCAAGATCCTTGGTCTCAGATTCATTCCTTTAATCTTTTAAATGGGGCTTGTCCATCAAGGTCCTTCTAAAAAATGGGATTTGGTTCAGGGGTCTTCCTTGGACCTACCACATTTAGAGTTAGCCTGATTAGTGGTTAAGAATAGATTTTGGAGTGAGACTTCCTGGTTCAAGTCCTGGCACCACCACTTACTAGCTGTGTGGCATTGGACACAGTCTCTCTATGACTCAGTTTCCTCATCTGTAAGATTGGGAAAATAACCAGTATTCATATGTTACCTGTAAAGATTAAATGGCTTAAGTAAATACTAAAGTGCTTTGGAATACTGCCTGGCACATAGTAAGTGCTGTATGAGTATTAGCTATTATTGTTATTATTTAGGTTAAGAACCCCTCCTTCTACAGGACCCTTGTTCACTCATTCATTTATTCATTCATTCATTCACCTGCTCCTTGCTGAGCACTCTGCTACTCTCACTACTTCACTACCTCTTGCTCAGGATGAACTAGGGATGTCATGGACAAGGATAGTTGCCGGCTTTCTTTGTATTCTGTCTCCTCGCAGTGATTGGTATTTAATGAGTGCTCGGCTCTGACATAAATGAGGATTGACCTCATGTTTTCAAAGGTGATCTGATACCAGAGAACAGTGGTTCTTATTTTTAAAGCATATGTATGCTAGGCTTGTCTTAAAGTGTCAAGGATGAGAACTGAGTATAGTTGTATAGATCTGATGAGATTTTGGATTAACTTGGATTTTAGCCTGTGATTTTTCTAGTGTTTGCCTTAGTATATGCTTTAAAACAGTAACTAAAACTCTGGAATGTGCTATGACTTTTTCTCAACTTTTGAAGAAATTAATGCTTTCATTAAAACCAGGAACCTAAAAGTCTTGGAACTGCCCACACACATCCTGGAATTTATAAGCAAGACTAAGAGGAGCTCCAGAGACAATAGCCTGCGCCTCTCCTCCAAATTCAGATTGTCCAAGAAATGCTTGTGATTGCAAATAAACCACTGCTTTAGAATCCTCAAGAATAATGATCACAGCATTGTCCAGTAATTCAGCAGTAACACCCACCAAATATAGATTCCATATATTGTGCATATACTGTATGTGTATAAGAATGCACAATGTTTGCCTATAGAGTAGTGCTATTGAAATTGGTATTTCCATCTTCAAGGGGTCAAAGTTCTTACAGGGGTAAGAACTAGGAATGGAATCATAGTATCTAAGATCTGAGTTGTAAGCATCTTGAGCTTATGTCTTATGGTCTGCCCACAAATAAGATGAGTTGTGAAGGTTATTTAGCCTTCTAGCTTTTCGACAAAATTGATAAATGTATTTGAAAAGCAAAATAAAATATTTTTCTGAATAACCACATTGAATGTTTTAAATATTAAAATATTTGGTGTGTTTTTATACAGAATATGTGTATATTTTACCTGAAATGTGAAGAGGCTACCACACCTTTAAAGGGCCTTCCTTAATGATAATGTGGCAGTCTTATGAAGGCACCATCAATAAGTCTTGTTGATAGGAAAAACAGTTTGGGAGGTGCCACTGGAAGAATGCATGCAACAGAAGTAGAAAGCTGTTTCCTTAACCCCAGTGCCAGGACTCTATTTTCCTGGGGCCTGGCTCTCTCAGGGAACGGGGAGGCTGGGAGGACGTGACAGCTGGGCTACATTCATGGAGTGGACTGATGGCATCTTCATAATTCTGTCTTTAAGAAGAGTCTGCTCATGGCACTTGAGTTTTTCCAGAAGGCAAAATTAGAATTCTTTCTTAACATATGATATCCAGAAGTCCTCAAGGACTTCCAGAGTTTTTATGAAGAATGCCAAATATCCTAGAAATTGTATTTCAACACCAGAGACTCTTTTAACATAAGCTAATTTAGCTTCACCACTATTGTGAGCCCTGACAACACTGTCCACCCCTACTACCTTTTCCAAGAGGTGTGGGTGGATCAGTATCAGCCCATTAGCACAAGCAGGGAGGACAGCAGGAAGCACCTGCCCTGTGGTACTGGGTCCGGCCTTTAGCCCAAGAGGGCAGCATTATGATTTTACACACATGTGCACACAAATGCGTGCATGTTGAGTACCATTGTTTAAAATCACTGTTGAGTAGCAGTTGCTTGGGCCCTACACAGGAGACCTGGACTCTACTCTCATTTCCTTTGGGTGATGTGCACAAGTCATAAATTCTTCAAGCCCCAGTTTGCTCATTTAATCCGAATGAAGAGTTTGAATTAGACCAAAATTTCAGAAGAAACTTTGATGTGCAGGTAAATCACCTGGGGATTTTGTTCAAATGCAGATTCTGGTTCAGTAAGTCCAGGGCAGGATCCAAGATCCTGCATTTCTAACCAGCGCCCAGGTGATGCTGATGCTGATGTTCCCTGGACGAATTTGAGTGGTAAGGGTTTAGATAAGACATCTTATTCTGTCCTCCGACCACCCTGTGATACAGGTATTCTTAGCTTCACTTTACAGTTGAGGAAACAGGCTTAGCTAAATACTGTCAGATGGCAGGACTAGAACTCAAACTTGAGTCTAACTGGCCCCAGAATTTAGCCACTATAAAAACTTTATATTGCCTTCCTTTTTTTTCCTGGGACTTGGAAGAATAACTGCAGTTTTCAAAGGTGTGTAACTCAGTAAGGAGTAGCTTAGCCATTATGAAAATCTATACCACCATAAACACAGAATAATACATAGTTCTTTTTTTTCCATTAGAAGAAAAAATATTGTGGTGGCATAGATAATGTGTAAGGTAAATGCCAAAGTCTGTTAATACAGGGGGTATTGTTGCATATTAGGAAGTATTTTAAGGCTATTTAATTTAGACTAATTTATTTAATGAGCTTTTAATCTACCTTGTCAGCTTGCTAGTTCCATTGTGTTGCATATTTTTATATTTGCTGACATTTCTACCAGCAATGATGGGGGTATCGAGCACTGTGATTGGAGGATATGCAGAGTGTTCATATTTCTACATAAAAACCTCTCTGTTGCTTTTCTTTTTTCTTTTCTTTTTCTTTTCTTTTCTTTTCACTTCTCTTCTCTTCTCTTCTCTTCTCTTCTCTTCTCTTCTCTTCTCTTCTCTTCTCTTCTTTCCTTTTCTTTAAGACAGAGAGAGAGTGTGTGAGCAAGCCAGGGGTGGGGGTGCAGAGGGAGAGGGAGACAGAATCTTAAGCAGGCTCCACGCCCAGCACGGAGCCCAACGTGGAGCTTGATCTCATGACCCTGAGATCATGACTTGAGGCAAAATCAAGAGTCCAGGGCTTAACTGAGCCACCCAGGTGCCCCCTGCTGCAATTTTTTAAGCACTAAGAATGCATTAGTACATTATTTCATGCTGTAGGCTGATGTCCACAAATATCGAACCATTACTATGTTTTGAGTCTGCAGGAGTCAGCATTCTTTTAAAATCCTCATTCATGACTTTAAGCATAGCAAACTTACTGAAAATGAACTGTTTTGTTTTCTGAAGGCCAAATTCCAGGACTTAATTTTTATGTGGAAAACTTCACCTCAGAGCAGAATTTTACAGCATAGTTATAAACCTCAAAGAATAGGAATTTGTAATGGACAGGGCCATTGATTCTTAACAGGAGTCACATTAACAGGTATACAAGACACATAAAATGGTTCCAAGAGCCTCTGGCAACATGTGGACATACAGAATCTTTAACATGGATTTGCAAGTTAGTGCCTAAAAGGAATTAGGCAGTCAGACTCTAAAAATCCAATTATCGATCTACTGACATACTTTGATTAGTTCAGGGGACTTTAGTTTGGAAGATTATAAGTTCACTGCCCACTGAGCAGAATGATGGGTGGGGTGGGTAGGAACTTCTGAGTCAGGCTGCCCAGGGTTCTGACCCCCAGAACCCCAGCTTGCCTCTTAGCAGCCAATTTGACCTTGGACAAAGTACTCACCCTCTCTGAGCCTCAGCTTCCTCCTCACAGGGTTGACATGAAAGTGAAAAGATATACAGTACTTGAAAGTGCCTAGAACGTAGCAATAGATGTTTAGAAATGTTTATAAATGCTAATTTTCTGCTCTATAGCCATTATAAAAGTATTCCTAACTCTCCAATTGATACTTCTCTGTCAAAATTTCTGTTGTGAGTGGGATACCTGTTGAAGGTGAGAACATGGTGGGGAGAGACAGCAGGGCATGATCAAGAAGCCCATGGTGATTAAATCCAAGGAGTGGGCCAGGCAAGATGCTAACCCAGGTTATATGTGACAGAGGAAGATTCTGGTATAGCAGAGCACCCCTACACCACCCAGAGGTATTTTCTGAAGCTAATGAGCCCTGAGTAGCCCCTGAGCCAAAATCCCTGCCCTGTGCTGTCTCTTTTGGCCATTCAGGTCACACATACTCCCAATCACCTCAGCTTGTCATATTCAGATCTGGCTGGAAGCCAATCCTTAGAGCTTGTTCAGTTCCTTAAATAAGGAGCTACCTATGCATGGCACCTAAGACAAGTTCAGCCCTACAGTAAATGTGTGTCGGTCAGATTACATTGAAGGTACAGTATATTTCCTCCTAAGGTCTCTAACCACTTAGTAAATATTTGTCAGATGAATTAATGAAATGAAAACCTTTATAGAGGAAACCTGAAGATGTTGGTAGAGTGAGTCTATGGAGACAAAGGCTCTTCAGGTCATTGTTGCTGTCAACAGACCCTGTGAAAATGTCTTTCGTAGGCGACCCTTCCTTGCATCATTTCCAAGGCCTCTGGGGTACACAGGGAAACCACATACAGCTTTGGGACATTTTTTTAACTACTAGCAAAAGCAGCCCATCAGAGTACTCATTTTAAAGATGCATATTTAAAGACAAGGAGGGAAGAAAGAATTCTTAAATGCAAATGGCTTTTACACTTTCCTACTTATGTGTTTTGTTCAGCAGACTAGTGTCTTCCCACACCCTTCTGCTGTGTGTGCGGCCATTTTCTCCGAATTAAAGGAAGAGAAATATTGGCACCTATCAGTTAAAAAGCCCCAGGGATCCACATACCATCCGGGCCAGCTAGAATGAGGTGTTTATCAGGGCACGAACCCCTGGCTTCTGGGAACCCCCCCCTCTGACCTCTGTGCTTTCTTCCTAAAGTCCTCAGGCCAGGGCTTAAAAGGAAATAGAACAAAATTAAGTCCACCACTGGGTGATTTAGCCTTTGGTGGATACTGACGATTGGTGATGTGCTGGCGTTAATCAGGCAGCGTGGCCAGCACACGCCAAACACAGCCCAGAGTGGCTCTGGAACCTGCACCAGCCTGCGGTTGGGCCCGGTGTGCGGTTTGGGCAACATCTTGAAAACAAGCTCATCCATAAAGTCAAAGGCTTTTAAAGTGATTTTTAAGTAGAATAAACATTGAGAACAATTAAAAGGAATGAACAAGGAGCTAGATTAAGATTGACACCCCCCACCCTGCCCAAATACCCAGTGATAAGGAAGCCAGCCAAACAGTGTAAGTGTGTTAAGGCAGAGTGGGAATGCAACGCGGCCATTAAAGGTGAAAAATACGTTAGTTTTTTTTGGATACATGAAATATGCATCTTTACTAATGTTGAACCCCGAAGTGGACTATTTGCAACCATTTCAAAATGCAGGTATAATCATTAACAAATGGCAGAACCGATTTTCATAATGTTGACTAATGTTTTCATCATATTGACTAAATCCCTAATTTTTAAAAACGGACTCTCGTGGCAGTCATGTGCAATCTTGTGAATATTCCCTTTTGAGGACTTGATTTCAGAGTGATCCTGTCACTCTGACTAAACCGACAAGGAAGTGCCATCCCTGGATGGCAAGGACCAGGGACTTTAGGGACAAAGGAGAGCCAAAGAGCAGCAGGGCCAGCTTGAGGCCAGAGTGTCTGAAGCCTGATGCTTTCTGATGTTGGCTCTTCTCTGAGGAGGGTCCCCTGCCCTGGTGACCACACCCCAGCCCAGTCTCCTGAGCCTCACCCTCTTCATTCACCCAGCCATGTGACTCTGAGATGAAATTGGGGACAAGTAGAACAAGAGAGGAGAGTTATGTTTTAAATTTGGAAATTGCTCAAGAAAAATCAGGCTGTCTTGATTGGCACATGCAAATGTACGCAACTGTTAATTTTCTTGCTGAAATTCCCATTTCCTTTATCCACACAAAATCTCTGAAAAATCTTCTTGATGATTCTTTTGTTCCCTTTCTGCCCCCACCCCCAGTAATTAAAACGTGAAATAGTAGTGATGTCTTCTGGCCAACCTGAGGACCTGGGGGTGACATCAAGCCCAGGCCACTGCTCTTGGCCCCAGGTGGCATGCTGGGGCCGACAGCAGGGACGGGCTGCTGACGTAACTGTCTTCATTTCTAATGCTGGTAGTAACCAACAGCGTTTAGTTTTGCTTTGACAACTCCTCCTACAGCCAAAACTATTGTTATGGCCCACATGCCATTGCTATTTATCCTAAATAAGGAAAAACAAAGGCTATTCTGGGCGTAGAGCAGGGCTTGTGGCCGGCTTTATTTGCAATATTACCATGGCACGCTGCCCTTCTCACTATGGCCGCACTGTGATTTTTCTGAAAACTGCTGCCTTCTCTTAAGTCTTTTCACACAGCCCCCGGGCATCAGAATGCACTGGAGGTGTTCTACGCACACATGAAAAACTGCCTAGCCCTCAGGGGAAACCCAGACTGTGCTTGCACAAAATGAACCAGGAAAAAGTGCCCTCCTGAGAGCTGTCTCTGCTTTGCCATTTGGATTCTTCTCTCTAATTTCTGAACCTTGTAAACTAAAACCGCCTAGTAGTAAGAGTCCTGACTTTACAGCACCCCTGTAGGTATATTTTCGCCACCATGCATTGAGAAATAGGGGCGGGGGGAGAGAAAGGGCAGAGCCGACAGGAAAGTGAGAGTGGGGGGGGAAGCTGAGTGTTTCCTGCTGTGCTTATGACTTTGACAGTTGCCAGTGCCCAGCTTAGCTGCAAGAGCTATGTGAACTGCTCCCATCAGTTAGAGAGAGACTTTGGGGATTGGAGGGCCCCGAGGACAGCCTGCAGCCTGGCTCCTGGTATGAGAGACGCTGTGGGCACTTCAAGCCAGGATGTGCTCTTGAAGCTGGATCCACAGCAGAGAAGCCTAAGTGGCTAAGCATCCCTGTCTGTTTGCACACGCTGCCTCGGTAAGCCCTCGCTTCATTTCTTCAACCTTGAAAGCTTCCAGCAGGGATCAAGAGAAGAAATACTGTATTGGGATTTGTAGATCTCCCCCTTTCTGCCTTATCCGGTTTGATATTTGCCTGTTAAAAAGATTATTGAATGCAATGGAACACGATGATCTGTCTAGCTGCATTCCGCTCATCTGTGTGTGTAACATGTCCCAGGTGAGGCCAGACATGAGAAATGCAGACTAATCGTTGCTGTCTGTTGCTGTATATGACACTGGGTGTTCCGCTGCTCCAGGATTTGAGACCCTGCACTTGTTATCTGCTCTGTGACACCGCCCGCTTCCTGCCACAGAGCTCCTGATTTCTGTGGACGGCAGTTGATAATTGGTAGCCACAGTCTGCGGTCAGAGCCATAGCATTTGAGTCTAACACCTGGGCTGGGCCCCGCTGATACGGTAGAGAGAGAGACAGAAGCACGCGCACACACACACACACACGCAGTCGCACACTCACACCCCACGCTGGCCATAACTGCCGCTCTGAGCTGCCTAAAGAGGAGATGGCCTGAAGCCGAAGGGATGCTTTGAACGTGGGGGGGGGGCCGCATCACGGTTGGACTCCCCCTTGCAAAGGACCCGATTATGTCCAGTGACCACCCGAACAAAGCACACTGAAGGAGGCCCCGTTTAGAGACCTGTTCCTGAAAAAAGGCATACTTTCAAAGGGCAGCTGTGGGTGATGCCTGTTCTCTGGGGTTTGTGGTGGTTGTTCTTGGAGTTTGGCCTGAGGACAGAGTTGAGAAGAGTAGAAGCTCTTTCTCAAGAAGTTCATATCTACCTAAGAAGGGTCTGTCAGCTCTGAGAATGCCTCAGGGCTTGACTGTCTGTGGGAAGATGTATTTTAGGCTTTCTCGTCTTCTTTCTCATCTGTGACCAGTTTGTTCCCGTTGGAGATGCTATACACGTAAATACACAGGTTTGTTGCTTTGGAGCTTTGTTTTCTCAGATGTTCTATATGTGAGACTAACTCTCCCCCACCCCCGGAAACTCTGTTACTCACTGCTAGACTCATGGGTACTTTTTTTTTTTTCACCCGGAGTCATTGAAAACAGCATCTGAAAGAAAAGATGTGTTTCTCAGGATGTGGGTGGTTTACTGGGTTGTTTCTCAGGTCACCAGTCTAGTAACAGTAGACCTGAGGCAAGCCAGCTGTGACTCTTGAGAGGCAGCCTGTGGGGACAGACAGAGACTGCTAGCTAGGGAGCATTCAGAAGCCACTCTGCTCTTAAATGTGAAGGAGATGGTTACTTGTGCAGCTGTATATTTTTCTGATGCATTTTCCTAAATTAATAATGTGGGGGTAGGGTGGGGGTGGATTTTTAAATGAATCCTATAGAGGGAATTATGGATTTATGTATGTATTTTTTTCCATTTATAACATATTGGAGGGATAGACTTTTTTTTTTTTTTTTTGGAGGGATAGACTTTTAAAAGGTTTGTAATTGCTTTTACTCCTCTGCTATGTTTTCAGAAAAATCCTGTCAATCATCTTTGAGTGGAACATATTTAGCTAGATTTCTTTCTGAAGAGATCATGAGACTCTAGATTCTAAAATGTATGATGAAAAGTTGAATTGGATGAATGCTTGGACCTTAGTAATTTAAAAAGACGTTATTCTAGCTGGATGGCGCTGGTGTCTGCGTTCTAGGGATTCAGTAGCCAGTCAGTTTATTGGTCACTGCTCCTTGCCAGAGTCATTAAAGGCACCTGGCTGTGGGCCGGAGTCAGGCAGATGCGGGCCACACCTTGCCCTAAGAGAGCCCTGTGTCGTTGGACCGCACTCTGCTTTCCCCTCTCCTCCTAGAGATCATAGGTATCACTTCCCACATTTGGTATCATGCAAAACATTTTAGAAACGTTAATAGAAATAGGATAATAATAACATTAATAGAAATAGGATTCTGTAAACAGGTAACTTAGAGCAACCATGAGGTTCTTTTTCCGGTGATAGTTCACAATGCCTAGAATAATAATAGTTGAATAATTTTTAGGAAATATGAAAACCTTTGGCAAAACTTCATCACTGAAGTCATTAGTAAATGTTTGGTGGAATATGGCTCTGTGCTAGACATTGTTAAAAGCAGATTAGGCAATTGGGACCCTTCCTTTTACGGATTTCTTTAGCCATTTATCTAAAATGAACACTAACTTTATGCAAGTCATGTGCTGCCTACTGACGATATTAAAGAAGATCAAGATACTATCCCAGAGATTACTCCAGGAGGAAGACGACCAGAAAATGGGCAGTATAAGTATAAGTGATAAGTCCTATGACAGGCTTCAGCTGCATGCTAGGGAGCCTCCCAAGGGAACCATCATCAAGCAGTTAGGAAAGAGCTCCTTAAGGAAGATAAAGCCTGGGAGGTGACACCACATTGGCGTATTTCTGGGGGTAGTTCTTTTCCCCTTCTTTTGTTTTACTTGTTATAGGATAGATTGGAATAGCCAACCCACCCAAGGAAAAGAAAATTCAAAATATATAATCTAATCATCATGATTATAGCTCTTACTGTTTTGCCTTCTGAACTTCAAGCTGTGAAATTATTCATATAACACAGGCTGAATTTCCCCCCCTCAACCATGGTGTTTAATGAGTGTGAATTTTCATTCAGCCATTAAAATCTCCAAGAGTATTTTTAAACTAATAGTTCACAAACTTGAGGCAGTTATGGTCTATGTAGATTCCAACTCCTGGCCCCACCGCCCAGTCTCTGTAGGATCGGGGCAAGAACTTACCAGGCTTTAGGAACATTCAGCACTTTAGAAGTGTCACAGAGCCATAAATAAAGAGTAAGACGCCCTCCGAGGCTGTCCTCTCTGCCCAGTAGGACAGAGAGGCAGGAAATGCACCTACTCATCTGCGGTGCATGAGCCATGCTGGAGACCTAGGAAAGCTTCCTGGGAGAGAGGGGCTGCCCAGAGTAGGCCTGTGCGGCAGCTAGCTACAGTCTCGGTATTCCCAATAGACTGTAGCACTTGGGAGAGCAAAGTGGAGTGCTGTCATTGGTTAGGGTTGGGGAGGGGCCGTTTGCGGTGGTGTGTAGGATTTTGTGGAAAGCATTCGGTGTTTTCAGTGACATCACGGTATTCTGCATGGCAACTTCTCTGAATGCGGGCCGCCAAGGTATTTCCTGGGCTGGGGTGGGGGGGCTGATGAGAGGCTCAGACTTTGCCCCCCCGCCACCCCATTTATAGAGTCTGTAAGGGCGTAAATGACACATCTGGAGCTTTAAAATTAAACATTGAGAAAATAGGATTCCTGTGAAGGATGATATATTAATGGAGGAAAGACCAAGTGGAAGACGGGTTAACCATCCCACAAATAGAAATGAGGGTTATATTAGGAGCCTAAGGTGGTAGAACCACGCTTCCCCCGAGTTCTTTAAAAATAGTACAGACGCTCATGCCTCTAGTATGAGTCAGTTCAGCTCTTCATTGAACCAGAGAATAGACCAACAGGCTTCACACCGTTTCCTCTGTTCTTGCAGTTCTCCACTGCACAGCCCGGCGTTTCTTGGGGATATTCTATAAAAATAGAGAGATGCCATCATCACCATCATCACTGTCTCTGTTTCATAGTAATAAAATAAGGTGCTGTGATGCCTTCCTGTAAGTTTTAGGCTAAATTTATCATAAGATTTCTGGTGTTTGGATTGCAGTGACTCATCCATTGTAACATTGTGAACCAGAGCCCCATGAAAGGAGGGGGAGTGTGAAAATTTGACTTTGGCCTAAAATTATTTCCTTGCATGGACTGCTTTTTGGCATTCCTCTGTTGATGTCAGTATCTACTGGAATCAAGGAAAACTGACCAGTGGGCTGTGTTCAGAGTCCGAACTAGGCACATGAAGTTTTGGAAACCCTAAAACATCCTATTATTTTCTCAGAACTCTACTATTCCTGTAGATTTTTTAAAAATCTTTTAATCTTTGTTTTTAATTGTTCTTCCTTAGCCTCCTCTTTCCACCCCATTCCCAAAACCAGAATCACAGACATTTCCCCTTTCTGGGCACCATTGCACATTGCCTCTCCTCTACCGTGAGAAAACGGACAGCATCTTGTCAGGCCAGATGTGGGCAGCCCAGGGTGAGAGAGGGAGAAGCAGCAAGGTCCCAATGCAGTGCCAGTCCTCAGCTGGCGTCTGCCTCCTTCCTGTGCGCAGGCTCTTGCTCCGAGATGCCCCTTGATTCAGGAAGCCGTAGCAAGCGTGCATCTGTCTGAAGAATATGCCTCTTCCGGGCCTGTCAAGAGTGTCTCCTACGGGGTGGGTAACGGGCCTCGCCGTACCTTCTGTACGTACAGCCTTTGCACCCCGGCCTCCCAAGTTGGAGCACAGCGAAGAGGAATCAGTGATGTGTGAAGGAGGAGGGCGGGGGGGGGCTGCACGAGCACCCCCATAGACGTGCACACTTGTGTGGGAAGACATGTGGCCACGAACTGCTGCCTTGAGGGGAAGGTGGTTTCAGCAAGAAGTGAAGAGCGCTCAGCCTGCCTGAGCGCTGACTGTGCAGTGCAGGAAACTGCTGGGTAAGGTCCCCAGAAGCCCCCAGAAGGTCTGTGGTTGAGATCAGGAGTCCAGCAGTCTTGAAACCCGACACCTTGAAGAGCAGGTGTGCTGAACTTCATCTGGTATTTGCATCCGGGAGTGAGGAAGCAAGGTTTGTTTTGTTTTTTAATGTAAAGCTTCTTTTACTTGTCCTGTGAGTTACTTTCTTGAGAAGGTGTAAAATCAGGCCATTGGCAACAAAGCCACACCTGGGGACCGCCAAACCCTTTGGGGGCCCCACGGCCTCTGAGCAGTATCCGTGAGGGAGTGAAGGGTTCAGGAGCAGCCAAGGAAGAGACAGGAATCACCATCACCATGATTACACCATGTGTGGAGAGAGAGAGGGGGGACTGGGTTTCCCATCTACCATGTCCAGGCTGTTGATATCCTATAGTGGTGTGGTCTTTACTTAATTTGCCTTTCATGATGCATGTTTTAGTAGAATTTTCCTGTTTAAAGTACAAGAGGGTGTGGGAGGACCAGTATGAGGAGGGGCTGCTCACATACCCCCTTGTCTTGAAGGGAGAGGTTATCAGTAGCAGAGGTCCCTGGAGTCTGGACCTCATCACGCTTGTCCCCAAGAAAACTCACTCTGTTTACTCCAGTTTTCACTTGGAGAATTCTCAGGACCCCTCTTGGAGAAGTATGGAGAGCCCCAAAGAGAGTACTTCCCTGTTGTTAGTGTTTGAGAAAGCAGTCTGTTTTTACTGACTGTGTATGCCCAGAGTTCAAAGTGAAGGTCAGCTGCACGTTTGACTGGGGCTGTGCCGCTCTGCGGAGGCTCCTTCCCCAGGGGCCGCACTTTGGGCTTCAGGGAGCACCCCAGGTTACCCTGGACTGCAGCGGGGGCCGACTAGCTTCTGCTGTGCTTACTGTGGCTCCTGCATCTGGTTAGGACTTGGTTGTTGGGACCATGACCTTTGGGACCCGGGCCAGGCCCTGCGGGAAGAACTGCCTCTCGCTGGTCCGGGGGCTGAAGTAGCTGAGGCTCTGGTTGGGCTTCTCTCACCCAGATCGGCCCGCTGGGCTACACCGCTGGGCTGTTTGCCTTCTTGAGTGGCACCCTGGGAACCCAGTCCCTGACCGCCTGTGCCCTTGCCCTGGCCCAGGCGAGCTTCGTACTGTTTCGATGCCTGTGAAGCCCCCGGGGTCTCTGCGCGTCCTGCGCTCCGAAGGTGCACCGGTTATGGTTGTACTTGTGCATGAAAACTCAGGACGGTGGCCCAGGAGCTGTTCTGACCACGTCTCAAATCCTGGCATCAGCAGGGTCCTCAAGACGTCCAGGCCAGCAGTGTTTGCGCTAGAGTGCCTGCTGTCAGCCAGTATAGACCGCCATTTCTCCAACTGTGGCTCAAGGATCTCTGGGGGTCTCCAAGACCAGTCTCCAGTGGTCAGTAAGGCCAGATCTCCTCCAACACCATAACCGAACAAACATGGCACAACAGACAGAAGGTGAAGCAGAGGGGAGAATCCAGCTGTCTTTTTATTAAGGCGTATATTGTAAGAGATGCACAGAAGGGTAAAGCAATGCCACTCTTATCACTAAACTTTTGTTTTGAAAAACGGTGTATTTGATTGTTATATATGTTAACATGAGTTTATTTTTTAATGAATAAATTTTTAATTTTTCAGTGTTAGTTGTAAATGTGGCAAATATCAATAGATGTCATCCATACGAATAAAGCGCTTTTGGGGGTTACCAGTAGCTTTTAAGAGCATAGAGGGCTCCTGAGAGCAAAGCACTGGAGAGCTGTTAGTGTGAGCAGAGCGGGAGCGTGGAGCCGAGGGAGGAAGGGCAGCAAGTTAGGACATGTAGTCGGGGTGGGGTGGGCTTTCCAGGTGTTGGGCCCTCAGCAGGACCAGGGTAGGGTGCACTGCACATGGCATGTCCACAAGAAAGCTGAAGAGGCACAACCTTCGAGTGGTAGTCCTCCTTTAAAAGAAAGATTCCATACACTGTTACCCACAACTGAGATCTTTCTTAGAACTCTTGCTTGCGATGAACTTTTTTTTTTTTAAATGGTCATTCTTATCTTTTTTTTTTTTAAAGATTTTATTTATTTATTTGAGAGAGAGAGAATGAGAGAGAGAGCACATGAGAGGGGGGAGGGTCAGAGGGAGAAGCAGACTCCCCGCCGAGCAGGGAGCCCGATGTGGGACTCGATCCAGGGACTCCAGGATCATGACCTGAGCCGAAGGCAATCGCTTAACCAACTGAGCCACCCAGGCGCCCGCGATGAACTTTTTAATGTAATGTTAGATCAGAAGATTCATGCCTTTCAGATGATATAAAATGTTCTATGTGCTGTCTCAGGCCAAAAGAAGTCAAATCCAGAGTGAATAAAGATCTAAACATAAAAACCTTAGAAAAAGTATTTTTAGAATATTGGAGAAGACCTTCCTCATCAAACAGGAAGCTTAGAAGCCATAAAAGGAAAAAAATAGTATTTCATGACATAAAAATTATTTATATCTTCTGTGGAGAAACTCATAGACTAGGAGAAGTTAGTGACAGACTAGGAGAAAATACTTGCAACACATGTAACAGACAAAGCTTTGTGGTCGTAATACGTAAAGGCTGCTTACCAAAAAATGAGAAAATCACAAATAAGCTAATATGAACTAATATGATTATGAAAAAGAAAAATACAAATTGCCAGTAACCATAGGGGAGGATCTAAGATTACTAGTAATTGGGGAAATACAAATTAAAACAAGATATGTATTTTTGCCCATCAGATTAGTGCAAATGAAAAGGGCGAGTATTCAGCGTTGATGAGCGTGTGAAGCCCCTTCCTAAGGCAGAGTCTCAGTAGCCATCAGCGTTTAAAAAGATATGTCCTTGACCCAGAAATTTCAATTTTAGGAATCTTTCCTGTAGGGATACTCAAAATGTGGGTCAACACTCATATTCACACATACGTACACATGCACACACAATCTTTTGATCATAACAGAAAAGGGGAAAAAAATACCCAAACATCTATCACTTGGAGAATATAAATTCCAGTATATCAGTATTCTGGAATACACAGCCACCATAAAGAATGAAGTTGGTTTTTATACATTCTTGTTTAAAAATGTCTGTGATATGTTAAGTGAAAAAAAACAGAACAATGTATTTGTACAATGATTTCACTCATTAAAAGAAGAAAGCCCTTATTCAATAGGCAAATGCACAGCTACATACAATGGGTGAACTGTGCCGTCTCCCAGGACGGCATGGGGTTGGGTGGGGTCGGGAGTGCTGAAGGCCTACAAAGGAGAACTTTTACATTGTACACTATTTCCTTCAGTATTGTTTACATTTTAAGGAAGTCTTCATTATTTTTATAATAAAATCCTTTTCAAATGAAACACAGATATACCCCAAATGCCTGTAGAATTATGGAAAATATAATTTGACTGTATGGCTACAAATGGTTATCTGCATAGCTTTCTATATACAGGAAAAGATAACCTAGAAAGACATCCTCCAGGTGAAGAATTAACCCCTGAAGACTTTGAGCAGGACCCCTCACTGTAATCATCATTTTCTTCCCTTTCCATGTCCATAGAGCAATGAAGTTGTTTTTTTTTTTAAGATTTTATTTATTTATTTGACAGAGAGAAAGACAGCAAGAGAGGGAACACAAGCAGGGGAAGTGGGAGAGGGAGAAGCAGACTCCCCACTGAGCAGGGAGCCCGACATGGGCTCCATCCCAGGACCCTGGGATCGTGACCTGAGCCAAAGGCAGATGCTTAACAACTGAGCCACCCAGGTGCCCCTCAATGAAGCTTTTTAGAGAAAAGAAAACATTTGTCAGTTCCAGGGCTTGATTTAACCGGATGATCAGCCATTAGGCCTCGGGGGGTGTCCAGAACAATGACAGCCATGCAGGGTGGGGGTAAGGTAGGTAGCACAGCCCCAGGGCCTTGCTGACTACCAGCATCACCTCTTGAGCTTCCTCAGTCAGCCAAGACCATGGGATCTACCCTTTTACTGCCCACCAGGGCTGTGCCTGGCAAACCCACCTGGCCTCAACTACTCACCACGTCGTTTCAGTGGTTCGGTTCCCTCACACTCAGCTCTCCATTCTCCAGGGTGCACATCTGGGCTGGTCCCGCTATAGGCCCCATGCCAAGTACAGTCCAGCCAGTCCAGCAAGCACATTTGTACATCTTTGTCCCTTGGGTATGTATGGGCCAAAGGCAAGAGTGGAGGGCAGTGTCACAGGACTGGACATGGTGAGATCTAGAAACACCCTGTGTTTATTCCCATGCCAACTCTAGCCCCCCTGTTTCCAGGGTATGGATGGTGGGGGCTCACAGGTGCAGACATTGGGGTCTAGACGGTGCTACCTAGTCCCTTCCTGCGTTATCCCAAATGTGAGACCATACACTGAGAGATAACACCACTGGCCATCAGCTTGGGTTCTATAGCAAGAGGGTGTGTGTGTGTATGCATGTGCATGCCTTGTGTTATGCATAGCAAGAGGGGGTGTGTGTGTGTGTGTGTGCATGGGCATGCCTTGTGTGTATGCATAGCAAGAGGGTGTGTGTGTGTGTGTATGTGCATGCCTTGTGTGTATGCATAGCAAGAGGGTGTGTGTGTGCATATGCACGCCTTGTGTGTATGCATATCCACGTGCATGTGTTACTTACTCGAACACATGCATACATGTGTGTATGCATATCCACGTGCATGTGTTACTTACTCGAACACATGCATACATGTATGTGTGGGTGTGTGCATGTGTGTGTTGCAGGTTCCAGGCAGGGACACAATTGACAGAGCTCTCCCCTTTTCTCTTCCTCTTCATTAAACCCCATACCTCCCTACCTCACAACAAAGTTGTGTGCTGTCTTCCTCACCATCTTCCAGAGCTTCTCACCGTTTAAGTTGACACCCCTGCACAATCACTTCCTTTCACTGTGTGGGGAGACTGAGGAAACTGGTGGGCAACATTCAGCAAAGCCATGAGCTGTAAATTAGAAAGCAGGAAATGTGGGTTCTAGGGTTGACCTTGAGCAATGAGCCTCTGCTTCCTCCCTGCAGATCTGAAGGGCTTGAGTCACCACCTCTCAGTGCCAACTCAGTGTTCTAGAAGTAGCTCCACGGCGCCGTCCTAGAGCGTGACGCATGTGTTAATGGCAGTTCGGAAATCCTTCGTAATGACAGTGTCAGGAATGCAGTTTCTGACCGCTCGTAAAATATGGTGCCTGCAGGGTTGGAGACAGCGGAAATGTGTTTTCTAAATTACTTCCAAAGGCAAGGCCCTGAGTAAAGGAAGTTGGAGCTTTTTATCAACATATTTTCCCTTCGGTGTAGTGTGTGGATCCTTTGTGGATGTACTTTGGAAAATGTGACTTAACTCTAAAGATGGGTTTAACATTCCTGGGGAGATTACACTGGGAGGAGCAACTTCAGTTTTGCAAGACTTTCTTACCTCCCCTGGGGGCAGGGCCATCCTCCAGGGCCTGCCTGCTCAGGGGAAGGGATAGCCTGTGTAGCCCTCAACCTGTGGCAGGCACATGGGGCCAGAACTTCGAGTCCCGTGTGTGAACGGGGTCAGTTACAGCACAGCACCTCTAGAGGTCTTGTAGAGCCAGCAGAATACATTTTCCTAAGGCCCTACTCATTAAGCAATTTGCAAAGGCAAGTTCTGTCTGAGCACTGTGCGTGGGCTGACCACCAGAGGTCTTTTGGAAAGAGCCGCATGCCAGGGGTTCCCTTTCTTCAGATGTTCTTCAACTTGTCGAAGTCTGGCAATGGCCTTGGGCAGCAGACCTGGGGAAAAATAGTTTCTCTTTCTTGAAGTCCTTGAGAGGACCAGGTGCTTGCAAGAAGCCCTGAGCACCTGGTAGTTGTGTTGCTCAGAGGGCTGGGTGATGGCACAAAGGGGCACGTGGCTAACGGGCTTTCCCTTTCCATCACAGCGGAGCTGGAGTTTGCCCAGATCATCATTATCGTCGTGGTGGTCACGGTGATGGTCGTGGTCATCGTCTGCCTGCTAAATCACTACAAAGTCTCCACACGGTCCTTCATCAACCGCCCGAATCAGAGCAGAAGGCAGGAGGACGGGCTACAGCCGGTAAGTGTGGGCCTGAGCCTCTGGGTGCTGCCCAGGCCTGTGTCTCGGCTCCAGAAGTGAGGCTTGGTGCCCACAAGGGCCACAAAGCAGGACACCCTCTTGAGTCAGCCCACTGTGGCCCATCGGCATCGAAAACTCTATCGAAGGTTCCTATACTTCAAGAAGAGCCTGTGCAGCATGAGCATGAGGCTCAGTGAGTTCTCACAAACCGAAGACACCTGTGTAACCCCTCCCCCAGCAGCCAAGAGACGTGGCCAGCCCCCAGAAGCCCACCTGGGGCTCCCTCCTAGCCATGCTGCTACCAGGTCACCACTGCCTGGACTGCTGTCAGCACAGATTACTTGCACTTGCTCTTGACAATGTTTTTAACAAAAGAGTCCGCCGGTAGGTGCTCCTTTGTGTCAGGCTTCTTTCACTAAATCCGCCCATGCTGTTACATGGAGATGGGTTTTAAAAGCAGCCCTGGAGGTGTTGCGGTGACAGGAATGCACTTGTGCAGCGCCCTGCATCCATGACAGGCTGCGGGGTTCGGCAGCACGGTGGGTGTGGGCGAGCTAGAAGGGCAGTGGGGGGATAGCAGGAGCTCAGGGCCTCCTTAGGGGGATCAGGGTGGGTTGGGTTGTGTAGGGGGCTCACAAAACAGCCCATAGTAAGGCTCTTCATCGCACTCCTCTGGAAAATAAAACATGTTTTCAGTTAAACTGCTCTATGATCTGTACTTAGGGGACCAAAGGCCACTGGCACTTCCTGTTCTGAGCCCTTTTACAATCTGTGATTCTGGTGGCCTTCAGTGAGAGGCTTGGGAATGCGAGTTTAGGCAATTACAAATTCTTGGGTTCGGTGGTGGGCAAAAGAGGCAGAATCGCCTCGTGGTACTTAGCCCCTCAGAGCATGTGTCAGGACCAGGGTGGTCTGGTGACTGGCTTAGGGAGGCCATCACAGGTGTGGGGGTGCAGCTGTCCTGGCAGGTGTGGTGGAGTGGCTGCTGGGCCCAGGGCCCTTGGACCCCTAGGGAGGGTTGGGTCACACTTCATCAGGGCTGCAGAATTGCTCAGTGGCCCATTAGCTCTGCTGTCCGCATGGGCGGAACTAAGGTTTGCTGGGTGCAGGCGGGGGGCGGGGAGAGGGAAGGGATGGGGCTGCTGGGAGCAGTCCTGAGAAAGAACCCCGTTCTCCTTCTTGCTTTCCCTCATCCTCTGCAGTCCCCTACCTTTATCTCTCTGGGTCCCCGGTTGGGCACCTGAGCCTCCTCCAGCCCTATTAACATGATTTTCATCACGCCACAACAGTTTCCGTGTGGGCCCCGGGCCCTTGGTCATCCCCGCAGTCTGGTACCCAAGGGGTCCAGGCTCACTGAACGCTGGCGTCTGGGTGCCTATGGATTCCCCACTGTTGTATAAGGACAGTTCTGTTACCTAAAGGAGAGAGCCAGTTCTTGCGAAGTTCTGAACACAGAATACACATAATTCCCCTGAGTTTAAAGAGAGAAAATCATATTCATAGCAACAGTTTCAGAACTGTGAAAGGATCAGCCATCACTGCTTTGCCTAAGCCTTAATGCAAAGACCATAAGTGCTGACCCCCAGTCTTGGGGGAAAGAGGTAAAACCATCCTCACTCCTTGTCATCAATAGGCAGCTCTCAAGTTTCCATGAAGTGCCTGCCATGAATTTACCCAAGTTCCCTGCTTTAGGCTTTCTGTTCCAATCCCCAGAGGATCTGGAGTCACTGCACACAGGGACTCAGACTGCTTTCTTGTGTTTGGCCTGGGTCCCCACCTACCTCAGATTTCATTTGGGGATCACCTTGCTCCTACGTGACTTGCCTCGCATTGATGAGGTGGCTCCTTCCTCCACTCCTCAGTGCAGACCTGGCCACGTCTGTCACCGCCTCCGTCCAGTGTGGCCTAAGCACCGGCCCATGGGTCTGCTCCCCAGACTGGGAGCTCCATGACTCAGTCAGGTGATGGGACACATACACACACACGGTCACACACTTACCAGAAGGATAACAATTTTACAAAGGCAGAAAAGTGAAAATTTAAGTTTGTTTTTATGTAGAATGTGTCTTCTGTTTCATTTGGGAATGGGTCTGTGTGGAGCCATCTTCCGGGGCGGAGGCGGGGGCTCGCCTGTGTCTCCCTTGCTCCAGGGGCTGCTGGGCAGCAGAGCCTCCATTTCTTGAAACTGAAACGGTAATTAGTAATTTTTGGATGTCTCTTCAGGGCTACACAGCAAATGAAGATAATCAATATCTAGTGATTGTGTCCAAAGAGGTCTTTATCCCACTGTGTGCCTAATTTTGTTAATAAATGTCTGAAAGTTTTAGCTCTGAGAGCTGGACCGAGACGCAGGCTGCACACAACTTGGGGTTTAATTCCTTTGCTGCTACTATACTATTTTTTGTTTTCTTCGCGTGACCCAGTACTGAGTGCCGTTGCTTCTCAAAGCTTGAATTTTCCTTCTCAGTAAAATGGGAATGGGGATATTGCACAGCTTAGCAATAGGCTCTGTTCAGTGTTTCACAAACTCAAGATGTATTTTTACACAGTGATGAGAGACAATTCAGGCCCAGACTGTAGCCCCATTTCATGACTAGGACAACTGACCTGTGTATAATCCAAAGAGGGAAGAGAGAGGGTGAGAAAGAAACCTTAGCTTCTCTTCTAGACACAAACATGAATATAGCCAGCACTGCGGGCCACTTACAGTGTTCCTGGCTACCCAGGAATGTGCTCCCAACCAGACTTCTTGCCTACTTTTTGCCTACCTCTCCTCCCTAACGCCTTTCAAGAGATGCTGCTTCCCTTAGTACAGTACTAAGAGAGCAATTGATTAATTTACACTCATGGTTCCCCGATGGGGCGATTTTGCCCCCCTAGGGGACATTTGACAATGTTGAGAGACATTTTTGGTTGTTATAACTTGGGGATGCTACAGGGATGCTCTAAACATCCTGCAGTGCCCAGGGCAGCCCCCACGACAAAAAAAAAAAAAAAAAAAAAAAACAACAAAACGATCTGACTCTAAATGTCCGTAGTGCCAAAGTGGAGAACCCCTGATCTCAGCAGGTGTTGAATGCCCCCCTTTCTAGAGGCACCTCGCTGTTTGAAGAGGGGGCCTGTTAGTGTAAGTGGGTCTCTCATGACTGGCTCAGAGGCTTCAACAGAGTGAAGAGAACACTTCCCCACAGCATGGTGGAAAGCATTGGGGGTCCCTTGCATGATCAGAGGGCCTGGTCTGAGACTCTGCCCCGGAATAGTTTCCCCCACCCATTTCTGCCTTCTTTTGTTCATTCAGTCGTTCGCTGAACAAAATAATGAAGAAACAGTGTGATGTTTCCTTGCCCCTGACCGTCCCTGCTACCATCAGCAACATCCAGCTGGCTAATTCTGTTTGGCATTTTAGCAGTCTTACTGGGACAGGCCAGGGGTCTCCAGTGGCCGTTTGTGTAAACGGTAGGAGGGGTTTGGGATGGGGCATGAGGACTCAGAGTGGAAGTTCAAGTTGCCCATCCAGGTGGCCCTCCCAACATCCCAAACTGACCACCTGTACCATCCAGCCTCCTCCCCTGAGGGGCTTAGATGGAACTTGACGTTGAGGAAGGCCGGGCTCTTACTGACAGAGCCTGTTGCGGATAGCCTCCCAGGTTCCCCGTGGTGTGGTGCATATTTGCGCTCCTTGGGGGAAAGGTGGCTGGTGAAGCTGAGTGCATTTGTGGTTGCTGCTGCCCATGTGGCTTCAGAGCCCCGCCTGTCATCAGAGCACTTGAAGGGATCTGCTACGGAAGCACCTTTCCGGACATCAGCATTGCAATCCTGCCTTCCCTGGAGCCTGAGTGGCGGGGCTGCAGGAGCCAGCTAGCTGGCAGCTTGTGGGTGCAGGATGGCCCTGTCAGCCTCACCCTGGGTGAGCGTCTCATGGTTCTAAGCCTGTGTGCTGCTGAGAGACCCCCCCACTTCTGAGAGCCTTTTAGCCCATCTGTTCTAGAACCATGTGAGGCCTGCTGCGCATGTTAGGAAAGATGTATTTATTTTAAACTTGTGTGAAAAGGGCTGTGCAATGCACAGGGCAGCCCCCACAACCAAAAAAGCGATCAGACCCTAAATGTCCGTAGTGCCAAAGTGGAGAACCCCTGATTTCAGCAGGTGAGACAGTAGTTGGGTTTTATTTTCAAGGAGGAGGTTGAACATGTAGATGTTCTGTTTTGACTGAGGAAACTTCACTGCCCTGATGTGAGCTGCCTCCTCTCCTCACGTAAGGGCTTTCCACTTGGACCAAAAGGAAGAGCAGAACTAAGGTTCATAAGATAGAGTCTTAATAGCTGTGATTATCCCTGGTTCTCAGGGAGAGTCTTCTGGAAAATGGTTGGTTGGACCAGTTGCCCCTTTGGGCCAAGCGTCAGGCTCACCCTGATTCCGGGAGGTTTGCTTTGTAAAGTCAAAAGTACCTTCCTCCATGACTCCACCACATGCGTCCTTCCGCACATGGCCCCCCCTCCCAGGGACTCCCTCCCCAGCTCTAACAGTGTCTTTTGGAAGCACACACTTTCTGTGCCGGCTCCCTCTGGCGAAGGAAGCAATGGATGGCAATCTGCTTTGGCCTCGGCCAGTCAGCTTCCATCAGCACGGTATCTCTGAGACACCGGTCCATGGGAGCCCAGGGACAGGACAGTCCTGGCCATGAATGTGGTGGAAGCCGCCATTTCTGGATGAAAATGAAAAATAGCAGCCTAGGCTTAAATTACAAGAAAAGTAAATGCTTAACAAATGGCAAAGAGCTGTGAGTGGCTTTGTGACAGAAACCTGTATGTATTCTTCCTGAGGTAGCCTCGGCTTATTTTTCAGAGCCTCGGTTTATGCGATTTCAGGGCTTTGAGACTGTCTAGATCTCTTTCCATCACCTTGGACTCCAAGTAACAGGAAAACAATAAAGGGGCATAAATATTCCAGACACAGGCCTGAGAGGTATTTGCACACGTCACTGGAGCCTCTCTCACCAGGGTTCGTGGGGGCTGATGGGGGCACGAGCAGCCTTCTCCAACAGCCTGTAGGGAACCCACCGGGACAGCCCAGGGTGCAGTGGACAGAGGAAAGAGGCGAGGTCCTCAGCCACTTACTGAGGAACAGCAGAGGGACAAACATTTGACTTAGTTTGAACTATGTGGAATTGGGGCTCTTCAGCCATTCTGACCTATAAAAACAGCAATTTCAATTAAAAAATTAACAGAAGGAGGCCTGTCAAGCATTTCTTCCTTGCTAAGTGCTGCCGGGATTAAATCCCTTGTGAAAACACGGGTGCCTCGTCCTCCCCATGGAGATGGACGGGGGAAGTGCAGGTGGGATGCTGGGAAGGACGCCGTTTGTTTTGTCTCCCATCTGTTGGGAGGGAGGACATGACTGCAGCGACGGGCTGTGTCAGTACAGAAATGTGGGTTCTGGAGATGCAAAGTGTCCCGGGGTGCGGGAAGTCCACGCCCAAAGTCCCTTCCTGCAGATGTTGCAGACTTGGCCTAAGGTGTGGCCAGTGCGTATGGCTTGCACCACAGGGTGTTTTGACAAAACTTGATGGAACGATAAACGTTGGGAGATTTCACATAAAAACTAGAATTTACCTGTTCTCTTGAAAAGTCAGCATATCAGGCCACACTGGCCCCTAGTCTTGCCTGGCAGCCCCAAGATGGGGCCACTCTGAATGGACTAGTGCTCACCTTTTGACTGTGGACCCACCTTTCTATGGGGAACCCTCAGTTGTGGGTAGGGTGCCATGGCCATCTATTGCTTTGCACAGTGGTGGTTGTTTTTAGAGAAAATATATCCTGCACTCATGCCTCTATCACAAGGGTGAAAACAAAAAATAGACCAAGAGAGCCACTGGTTTCCAAAGGAATGGGAGAGAACATCCTTATAGAAGCAGCTCAGGAATCCACCCACACTGGGCTCAGAGCTCACGGTGCTTGCAAAGCCCACAGGCTGTGTCCTGGGCCCAATGAAGGGTGCAGGGAGTTGGGGCGTCACCACACACACAGCTCATTCCCACTCTGACTGGAGAGGTGGACTGCTGTGTACCTGCCTTTTCTCATTTCTGCTAGGTTTAGAAAAGCATTTCGAAAAACATTTCTAAAATTATAGAAATGAACTATTTTAGTTAAGGTGCAAAAAAAAAAGAACTAAAAGGCTTGATGATGTAGTTATAATAGGCACGTCTCTAACACCCCAGACTAAAGAGAAGAGAGCCACTGGCTTTATTTAGCATCAGACTGAGATGAAAGATGGCAGGGGACAGTTTCTCTGTGGGTGAGGCAGATTCTTGCTGCACTATAAGACCAGGGGTACTTGTTGTCAACTTTGTCCCAGAACAATTCATTATTTGATGAGGCTCTGAAACTACATTTCCTAACATCACAGGGACGGCAAGGGGCAGGTCAAACTGTTTCTCTCTGAATGAGTGAAGATGCAGTCCAGCTGCCAGACTGGTCATTTCAAAGGTTTTACACTTTGGTCTGTCTGAAGCATTAGAAGATAATTTTAACAGCTTCGGAATGAAGATGTCTCCCTTCAAGTAAGAGAAACAGGAGGTGAAGTTGCTAGCAAAAATTGGATAAAGTTGCTGGGACACACCGTTACACAGCAGATTCTCATCTGAACAAAAGTAGAAAGACCTTTTTAATAGCCAAGATTTGTCTTTAGAGCAATGTGAGTAGTGCAGATTGTCCATCCACTGATGTTGCCAGTGCTCAGAACAGTTTTGGAAATACCTTCAGAGCTTGCAGGTCATATTTTGGAGGTTTTTCAAGGGAAAAATATTTTTTTAATATCTCAGTGATGGCAATCTTCCTTTTTCTTATTTGTTCCCTGAAGATGGATTTGATTTTTGGTACCAGCCAAAACCCATTTAGAGCTAAATCTTACAAATGATGTGACTGATCAGGCTAAATGATCCAAGTTTGGTGCAAAACCAAATGTGGCTCAATTAGTTAAGACTGATGTTGTCTGAGTTACAAACCGATGCTGCAGAGAAAGGGGAAAAACTCACAGCAAACCTGTGGCTTCCTCTGGGGAAGAGCTGGGATGGGAGGAGGTAGACAAAGAGAACCTGGTTTGTGGGTTAAAACTTTTTTTATAAGAATGTATTCATATGTTACTTTTGCAATTAAAAAACATCCTCTGCTCACATAAACTGATGATGAAGACAAGTCCAATAATGTTCTGAGCACCTATAGACTCCCAAGGTAACTCATCTGAGTTGAAATATGGTTTGTATTATGACAAAAGCATGGTAAAATCAGATTTTTAAGTAAAATTGATGAAAATTTTAATAAAGTTTTAGTGATGTTTTAGATAGACCCTGGAGCATTAATAATCTAATGGTAAAGCCTGTTTTGTTTATTTTTCATTAGTCCTTAGAAATTGGTGTAAATTTGTTCTGGGGAAAGAAAAGTTCTCTAAATTATTCTCATTCTGTGGCCCTAGCTGAGTAGGCTCTCCAGGGCTATCAAAAGACGCCAAGGGAGGTAGCTGGGTTCAGGCTCTGTGTTAATCCCCTACCAGCTCTATGACCTTGGGAAAAGCACTGGCCCTGTCCCTAGGCTTAATCTCACAAAAGAGGAGGTGATTGTGCCTGCCTGGGCTGACAGCATGCAGTTCCACGTTTCTCTGTTGCCCTGAGCTTTCTAATTCCCAGGCTGGTTTGTCTCCGGGTCTGATTGCTCGCTCCTCCCCCAGCACGCAGCACAGGAGAGGCACCTTCGTGGTTCCTTTTCTGCTTGCTCCTCAGAGCCTATAGACTTCCCTGATCCCATTGCATTGTTCTGGAAATATAGAGGATTCCCTTTTCCTCCCAATGGATCTTCTTGGATGATTTGTCTTTCTCTTAAGGGATGTGCCCTAGATTGAGTAGAGTTGGGAAGGACATTTTAAGTCTTGAGAGTAAGTCTGATGGTGGATTCCTGAAGAGGAATAAAGGGGGAAGTGCTGGAGAAAACAGTCACTGATACCTAGAGGTCTCGCCTTTGCATCTAAGCTGTTACTGCCATCTAGGGTGGAAAGACAGTAATACTAAAGCATTTGGATGGTGAGAGACTGTGTGAGGAAAAGGAAGAAATGAAAGAAAATATGTTTTACCAGATGGTAAAGGTGCTGCTGAATATCCAAAGATGAGTTTTACCTGTGCTTTGAAGTTCTCATCCTGAGGTGGAGAGGAAATAGAGTTCCAAATATTTGATGCCATACAATACATTTATTCACTGGGAGGTACCTTTGAAGGGTAGAAGACAAAATATCCAGCAACAGCCTTGCTTTACCACAAACTGGCTTTCACTTCCAATGAGCAGTGTACCTTCTTTGGGCTCACCTTTCTCCCATCTAAAATGAGGGATAATTGGCTTTTAGATCAGAGGCCTTCAGATTGTTTTTGACCGTGAAGAACAGTAAAAAACACATTTTACATCATAATCCACAATACTCACTTACACAACTAAGGCAGAAGTTTTGCAAAACAATACTTACAGACAATGTACTCAGTCATTATCTGTTCTGTTTCAGTTTTTTGGAATGCTGGTTGTGACCCATTTAAATCGATTTTCCAGTTCTCTAAGAGGCTGCAACTCACAGTTTGAAAAACACCATATTAGGTGTTTACAGTCTCGCAGAGATCTGGTTGTTTACAGTCCTCAAATATGCTTCCTGTGGTCCTCTGTCTATGGAAAGGAGAGTTGAACTGAGAGCATAAAACAGAGAAGATTCAGGGCATGGGAGTGGCCTTACACATGGTTACAGTGCATGGGGATGCAAGGCTTCAGCTGCAGGTCACAGCAGAAGCCCCAGTAAATCATGGTCATATATTACTCTCTTTTAATGCTATAAATGTTGTATACTTTAGATGGAAGAAGATCCAAAAGATACAGAAATAAAAAAGATTGTAAGAGAGTACTATGAACAAGTCAAAATGGACAGATTCCTAGAAACACACCGTACTAAGATTGACTCATGAAGAAACAGAAAATCTGAATAGATCTGTAAGTAGTAAGGAGATTGAATCAATATTCAAAAACTTCACAACAAAGAAAATAACCTAGACCAGATGCCTTCATTGTGAATTCTACCAAACATTTAAAGAAGAATTAATCCAATCCTTCTCAAACTCTTCCAAAAAATTTGAAGAGGGAACACTTTCTAACTCATTCTGTGAGGCTAGCATTTCCCACAACCCAGACAAAGACACAACAGTAAAAGAAAACCAGTATCCCTTTGAATAGTGATATAAAAATCCTCAACAAAATACTTCAAACCAAATTCGGTAGTATACTAAAAGGATTATACACTATGACCAAATGAGGTTTATTTCTCTCATGCAAGGATGGTTCTACATATGAAAATCAATCTACTGTTCATTAATGTTCATAAAAACTAAATGATCATCTCATTGATACAGAGAAAGAATTTGAAATTATTCAGTACTTTTTCATGATTAAAAACATTCAAGAATCCAGAATAGAAGGAAACTACCTCAACATAATAAAAGGCCATTTATGAAAAGCCCATAGCTAACACACACAGTGGTGAAGGACTGAAAACTTTTCCTCTAAGATCAGGAACAAGACAAGGATGCATGCTTTTACCATTTCTATTTCAACATAGTATTTATTGGAAGTTTTGGCCAGAGCAACTTGGCAAGAAGAAGAAATAAAAGGCATTCCAATTAGAAAGGAAAAATTAAAATTATCTCTGTTCAGAGATGACATGATCTTATATATAGAAAACCGTAAAGATTCCAACAAACAAACAAAAACCTGCTGGAACTAATAAACAGATTGATCAAAGTTGCAGGATACAAAAATCAGTTGCATTTTTTACACTAACAGTGAACAATCTGAAAAGAAAATTAAGAAATCAGTTCAATTTACAAGTAGCATCAAAAAGAAGAAAATACTTAGGAAGAAACTTAACCGAGGAGGTGAAAGATGTATACACTGAAAACTATATGACGTTGCTGAAAGAATTTAGACACAAATAAATGGAAAGACATTTATGTTCATGGATTGGAAGACTTGATAGTCTAAAATGTCAATACTACCCAATGCAATCTACAGATTCAGTGTAATTACTGTGAAAATCCCAATTATGGTTTTTTGCAGAAAAAGAAAAGTCCATCCTAAAATGCATATGCCATCTCCAGGGAGATAGTGGCCCCCACTGTAGCCAAAATAATATTGAAGAGGAATAACAAAGTTGGAAGTCTCATACTTCTTGATTTCAACACTTACTACAAAGCTACAGTAACAGAACAGTGTGGTGCTGGCATAAAGGCAGACATAGAGTCCAATGGAATAGAATAGGGAGCCGAGAAATAAACTCTCACCTATATGGTCAAGTGATTTTTGACAAGGATGCCAAGACCATTTAAGGAGAAAGGACAGTGTTTGCAAAAATGGTGTTGGGAAAACTGGATGTCCACATGCAAAATAATGGCATTGAACCATATCATCTAATACCATATACAAAAAATTAACTCAGCATGGTCCAAAAACCTAAACGTAAGAGCTAAAGCTATAAAACTCTTAAAGAAAACAATGGGGAAAAACTTCATAAACTTGAGCTTGGCAATGATTTTTTGGATATGACACCAAAAGCACAGGCAACAAAAGAAAAAAATAGATAAATAGAATTCAGAAATTAAAAAGATGTCCAGAGAGTGAAAAGGCAACTCCCAAAATGGGAGAAAATATTTGCAAATCATATATCTGATAAGGGATTAATAGCCAGAATATATTAAGAACTCCTACAATTCAACAACAAAATACTAGACAACCAAATTTTTTTTTTAAAGATTTTATTTATTTATTTGACAGAGAGAGACACAGCAAGAGAGGGAACACAAGCAGGGGGAGTGGGAGAGGGAGAAGCAGGCTTCCTGCCGAGTAGGGAGCCCGATGCAGGGCTCAATCCCAGCACCCAGGGATCATGACCCGAGCCGAAGGCAGATGCTTAATGACTGAGCCACCCAGGCGCCCCTAGACAACCCAAGTTAAAAATAGGCAAAGGACTTGAATAGACATTTCTCCAGAGAAGATACACAAATGGCCAATAAGCACATGAGAAAAGCTCAGTATCACTAATTGTGATGGTTAATTTTATGTGTCGACTTAACTGGGCTAAGCAATGCTAAGATAAGTAATAGACCATTATTTTTGGATGTATCTATGAGAGTAATTCTGGAAGAAATGAACATCTGACTCAGCTGACTGAGAAAAGAAAATCTGCCCTCCCCAGTGTGAGCTGGCATCATACAATCCTTGGAGGGCTTGAATAGAACAAAAAGGTGGAGGAAGGGTAGATTTTCTCTCTTTCTTCTTGAGCTGGGGGGTACATCTTCTGCCCTTGGATATCAGAACTCATGGTTCTTGGGCCTTTGGACACCAACACTCATATTTGTGCACCCTCCCCTGACCCGCAGCTTCTCAGGCCATCAGACTCAGACTGGAATTATACCACGAGCTTTCCTTGTTCTCCATCTTGCATATGGAAGAGACTTCTCTGTCCCTATAACCATATAAGCCAATTCCTATAATATCCTATTATATATATATCCTATTATATATATAATAGGATATACATTAAATTAAATTATATGTATTAAATATATATGTATATTGTGTGTATGTGTGTGTGTATATATAGTTATATATATATATAGTTATATAGTTATATAGTTATATAACAATGTTCCCTATTGGTTTTGTTTCTCTGGAAAACCTTGACTTAATACACTAATCATACACAAATCAAAACCAAAATGAGACACCACAACACACCCATTAGGATGGCTGTTATCCTACTGGGTATTTACCCCAAAGATACAAAAGTAGGAATCCAAAAGGGTACATGCACCCCGATGTTTATAGTAGCAATGTCCACAATAGCCAAACTGTGGAAAGAGCCAAGATGTCCATCGACAGATGAATGGATAAAGAAGATGTGGTATATATATACAATGGAATATTATGCAGCCATCAAAAGGAATGAGATCTTGCCATTTGCAATGACATGGATGGAACTGGAGGGTATTATGTTGAGCGAAATAAGTCAAACAGAGAAAGACATGTATCATATGACCTCACTGATATGAGGAATTCTTAATTGCAGGAAACAAACTGAGGGTTGCTGGAGTGGGGGGTGGGGTGGGAGGGGTGGGGTGACTGGGTGATAGACACTGGGGAGGGTATGTGCTCTGGTAAGCACTGTGAATTGTGCAAGACTGTTGAATCTCAGATCTGTGCCTCTGAAACAAATAATGCAATATATGTTAAGAAAAAAAAAAGAAGAAGAAGAAGAAGGTAGCAGGAGGGGAAGAATGAAGGGGGGGAAATCGGAGGGGGAGACGAACCATGAGAGACAATGGACTCTGAAAAACAAACTGAGGGTTCCAGAGGGGAGGGGGGTGGGAGGATGGGTTAGCCTGGTGATGGGTATTGAGGAGGGCACATTCTGTATGGAGCACTGGGTGTTATGCACAAACAATGAATCATGGAACACTACATCTAAAACTAATGATGTAATGCATGGGGATTACATAAGAATAATAAAAAAAAAAAAGGATGGCTGTTATCAGGAAAACCCAGGAAATAACGAATGTTGGTGAAGATGTGAAGAAATTGGAACCCTGTGCATTGCTGATGGGAATGTAAAATGGTACTGCTGCTAGGAAAACAGTATGGTTGGTTCCTCAAAAAATTAACCATAGAATTACCATATGATCCAGCAATTCCACTTGTGGTTTTAGACCCAAAATAATTAAAAGCAAAAATTCAAAGTTATTTATAAACCCCTGTTTATAGCAGCTTTATTCACAATAGCCAAAAGGTGGAAACAACCAAAATATCCATCAATGGATGAATGAATAAACAAAAAGTGACATATATCTACAATGGAAATTAGCCTTAAAAAGGAAGGGAATACTGACACATACTACAACATTGGTGAACCTTAAAGATATTATGCTAAGTGAAAACAGGATACAATATTGTATCTGTCCACAAAAGGACAAATGTTGTATGATTCCAGTTATAAAAGGTACCTAGAATAGTCAAATTCATAGAGACAGAGAGTAGAATGATGGTTGCCAACAGGTCGGTGGGGCAAGGAATGGGAAGTTAGTGGTTAATGAGGCCGGCATTTCGATTTGAGAAGATGGAAAGGTTCTGGGAGATGGATGGTTGTGATAGTTGCACAACAATATAAATGTACTTAATGCCATAGAACATACTTTTAAATGATTAAGATGGCAAATTTCGTGTTATATACATTTTGCCACAAGAAGACAAGTTGGTTTTGATTTCTCACTCACCACCCACCCCCTAAAATGTACCAGATGGTCAGATTTAAAGGGAAAAAATGCAGTCACTGTGTTCCAGGTCTGCAAATAACACATCTTGATTGTTGGCATCATAAAGACAATCATTTGGAAGATAGGTGATCATTTTTGTCTTTAATGCAGATGTTTTAGCGTCAAGCAGGTTCGACTTAACAGGAAATTTTTCTGTCAGTTTCGCTGTTCATTGACAATTGGGAAGGAGGAAAATACAAAGCGACTTCTCAAGTATAGAAGAGTCTGAAAATACCTGTCTTCAAGCCTGCAAGATTAAGAGCTGTCCTGTGGCCCTTTTCCCATAAGGCGTAGATTCAGTAGCACCTCTTGATGACCAGCCAGCACCCCCAGGGCGGTCCAAGGGGTTCAGGGTGCTTTTCTGTGGATCTGGGCTGATAGGCACTGCCATGAGGGAAGCCTCTCTCTTGGCATGTTTCCGCAGTCCAGGCTCTGCCCACAGCCTTGCAGATTCAGAAGAAATATATCACCCGACTCAGAGATGGTCAAACATGAGTGAGTGCTCCACAGTGACTGCATTAGCAGAAGAATGACAAATGGCGAAGGACTCATTTACAGGAAAGATTTCATTTTAGCAAGTAAAAGAAGATCTAAGAGATAAGCTCTTGTGATAAGCTCTTATTCTGTTTACTGCCTCCCTGCTTTCACCTCATGACATCAGAAGGAGTGGTGCACGGCCTAGGCAGCCTGGGCTGATGTCTGTACTTACCGGTGGTCCCCTCAGTGGACGGCTACTGTCAGCTAAGCGAATGACCGAAGAGCGCAGAGAGTCATCATGCAGCAGTGGGCCTTTCTTCTATGTAGCACCTGGGGTCTTGCTGGAACCCAGTGGTGGGAAGTTGTGGAGAAGACCTTGCTGTGAGGGGTCTCATGGGTAAGGCCCCTTGTAGGAATCAGCTCCCGACCTTATGAGAAAGGTTCTGAAGAAATCGGAGGTAAATGCAACTTTGCTTAAGCCTTTCTGACGCTTCCAGTCTTTCCACTCAAAATGCCACCTTTGGTGACAAATGGTCACTACACTTTCGGTGAGCAAAGTCTAACGTACAGAGATGTGGAATCCCTATGCTGTACACCTGAAACGCAGGTAACATTGTGTGTCAGCTAGACTCAGAAACAGTTTTTTTGAAAAAGGCAAAATGCCACCTTTAAAATAGTCTTGTAAATAAACAAATAAGGAAATTTCAATGACTTTGTTATTTTAAAAGCGTAACTGAAAATTGTCCCCACTTTAGTTGTGTAAAACAGCAGGTAGCCATTATGTATAATGTTAAGAGCTACCATTTACTGAATACATATGTGCAAGGCATGGACTAAGGAATTTACATACATTACTATAATTGAGGCTCACAACAAGCTCTTTTACAAATAAGGAAACTGAGGCGTGAAGAAACTAAACAAGCTTGCCTGAAGTCACAGATTGAAGAGTGGCAGGGCCAGGATTCTGGCCAAGTGCTTTCCCGACTCAAGAGTTCACTTGCCCTTACAGATCCGCCTCTGTGTCAAGAGCTGTGTCGTCCATCCGGGTGGTATTAAGTTGTCATCAGATAATCAGTCATTACCTTTCTTGTTACAGAGCCTTTGTTCCAGGCAGAAAGCTAAAGAGTAAGAAACATACATGCAAGGCCGGGCACATACAGAGAGGGACCCAACTGAATGCCTTTCTCGTAAGCATCCTAGATCAGGTGTGACAGTCCCCCATGTGTTGTCCTCAGTTTTAATGTGTGTCTCAAGTAACTGGGACTAATAATAGATACAACATGAGCGACTTGAGAATAATATACCTTAAAAAAAATGAACTAGAATTGATTCAAAGTGATCCTTAGAGTGATGTCACGACAAATCACATTCCATGCTTTCTTGAGTAGAACAAGGGGGAGGGGGGAGTGACAGCTTAACCTCGGGGGGGTTGTCCAGACTCCCTGTTTCCCCCAACCCCCCATCCCATGGGGAGGTGTGGCACAGGGGCTATTTGGTTATGCACAGCATCTCACGTGTTGGGATCAAGACCTCTTGTCAGGAAGTGTTCAGTAGATATATGATGAAGTAATGAACGAATGCTTCCCTTCCTTTTGGTGGGTATTCTAACAAGGAAACAGCTGTAAGGGAAGGAATTTGTTTAAGCCTGCATAAAAATATTAGCAAAATTTTATTCCTATTGCTCAAATTTCTATGAACTATTTTAAGTATTATCTTAATTCACAGCTTCTTCCAAGTATAATACCATGTAATAATATAAGCATTAGCCAGGAACAATGGAGACTTCTCTGTTGAGATAAAAATTGCTTCCATAATGAGGATCCAGAAATATTGCCATTTGAGTAAATCCCAGCTGTAGGATGAGCCCCTTCTCCCTGAAAATGTCACCACTAGTGTTTGGAGAAGAAGAAACAGGGGTCTAGGCAAGAGGGCCCATGTCTTTGAGTTCAGCTAGCCACAGCTTTCTGAAAAGATAGTACAGGCCCCTTGGAGGACACTGGTCATGGGGTCAGATCATAGTCCAAGGACTTCACCTCACCTGGGGGGCAAGAATCATCGGGCTTCACCAGCAATGTGCGAGTTGGTGCTCCTGAGGACAGTCTGGTGATGGGCGGCATGGGACAGCCCCCAGGGTGTGGCCACTGCAGCTTATGGCATGAGGGCCTGAGTGAGGCAGGTCCCCTAACCATCAAATCGGCTGGGAGCCAGCCTTTCTAGAATTCTGGCCATCTTCTGGGTCTCAGTTCTCCATGTACCAGCACAGAACTAGAATGATAGCTTTTCTGGGCTGCTGACCCTAACTGTTCTCACCATGGCATCTTGTAGATCTTATAGTTTTCATGGTCTCCTGCGTACTGTGTGGGTGAAAGCCCTAAAAAATAAGTGTCCTGTAAAAATGAATGAATCAGGGGGCAGGGAGTTGTTAGTGGATGGTTAAATAAGCCATGTCGTTGTTAAAATATTAATGATGGAGGGGCACCTGGGTGGCTCAGTCGATTGGGCATCTGCCTTCGGCTCAGGTCGTGATCCCGGGGTCCTGGGATGGAACCCTGTGCGGGCTTCTTGCTCAGTGGGGAGCCTGCTTCTCCCCCTGCCTGTGCTCTCTCTCTCTGACAAATAAATAAATAAAATCTTTAAAAATAAATAAATAAATAAATAAATAAATAAATAAATAAATAAATAAATAAATAAATAAATAAAATATTCATCATGGCAATGAGGGAGGTAGAGTGGGGCGAGGGGGCATGGTAAGAGGATGAGCCCCAGTGGCAGAGGAATATGAAGTTCCGGGAGAAGCTGATGAGCTCCCGTGCAAACAGCTTGGTGCTGGGATTCCATCGGAATCCAGGAGGCCCCCGTAACTGGGTACTGGAGCTCCTGGGAGGTGCAGTGGCGTGGATCCATCCCCACCAGGATGGCCCTGCAAGGAGGGGGGTGGGAGGGAGTGGCCCAGGGAGCCCGCAGCGAGAGCAGACGTGCCCCAGGCGGGGTCTGAGGACCTCCTCACATTTTACCAAACGCAGAGCTGGAGGCACCGCCGAGCTTGGGGCCACGTGGCACATACCAGGAAGGGAGGGTGGTGCCGAAGGCAGGAGAGTGGCCCCAGCGGTGCTTGGAGGAGGCCCGGTGAGAGGTCAAAAAGCACCAAGTGGAACTGGCGACAGAAGGCGGGTATGACTTCGGTGAATGGAGGCTCAAGACCACAAGGCGTGGTCTCTTCCAGGCAGTGTCCCAGTTTGGCTCATTTCTAGGGAAGTAAAACCATTGAGGATGGCTATTTCCGTTTTCAGAAAATGTGCGAGCCCCTACTTCTGGGTCACCTCGCGTGGTGCTGTTATTTCTGGCCCTTAGGCGGCTCACTCTGCGTCAGCCTCCTGCTCTGACTGTCGCCTGGTGCCAGTCCCCAGGGTCAGAGGGGTGGCCAGTGTGTGCAGGCGCAGGAGTGTCCCCAAGCTCACGTGACGGACACGAAGAGCTGCTGGGGCAGAATTACAAGTCAGAGAGCTATGCAAGGCTTCGTTTTCACGCTGTTTTCAATCTGAGAGTGGCGCAATCACCCAGAGGCATACTGATTGTTTCCCTTTGACCCCGAGGAAGCTGCGCCAGCTCCGTGCAGCTCTGGGCCTGGTGGCTGCCTGTGGGTGCAGGGCAGCTGCTTGATTAGATTCGACTTGGGGCCGTCTGTCACCTGTCACCATGCCGGAGCCAAAACGGCCCATTACATGATTTCATAGTCAGACCCTAAGCCCCAACTTCCTCTAAGTGCAGCTGGGCCTGTTCATATTTTTGCCCCTGATTCCATGATGTCCTGCGGGTATCTTAGGAACAGGTTGTATGTACCGGACAAGCGCACTGTTTAGCTGTGAAGGGAGTGTTTGTATTAGAATTCTGGCCTACAAAAGGGAGCAAGAGAGGGTTGGCCTTCGCGTCCAAAGACGTAGGGGTATTTTACCTGGCAGGCTGACTCGTGGGCGTTCTTAGACTTCAGGAGGCTCAGTGATGGCACAAAGTCATGTATGCATATTCCTAGGAATCCAAAAATACAGGCATCTCTCCCCACCACCACCACCACCACCAACCCAGCTGTCCTTACTCTCTTTCTTAGAGTAACAGGCCTTAAGCTAATACATAGCCCAACAGACGCTGGCAATAGCCAACAATTTGGGTTCAAAAGGGAGGACATATTGAAATGCCTTGTAAACAAATTTACAGAGTTAGAAATGACCCTTCATCACGTCTACTGTTTGCTCGTCACCTTGTGGGTCTGGTCAAACATTTTTGAAAAAGATATTAAACAACTAGATGTCCAGTTACATGTGCCTTATGAATATATAGACTCAAGAATAAACTCACTACAAGACACTCGAAGGGCGTTTGGGCTCTTGGAAACTCAGTTTGGGGTCTGAAAGCCAACCAGCGTGGCTAGCTAGTGTTTTCCTTCTAGTACTGGTGTTGCTTAGGTCCAAGCTGGTTGCAGTTCAGAAGGGTGTTGTCTGGCGCTCCGCCCCATGCCGCTAGCACCCATTGTGTGGGCAGGCCTCCGAATAAGAGCTTGGATTCACCCAGACCCACGCAGATCCAGGTGGTGATTGAATGCAGTTTTGAATGCAGTTTTGAGGCCATTTTGAATGCATTGCAAGCACACAGGTGTATAGTTTGGAAGATACTTGATTTCAGATCTATTTCAAATCCATTATGGCTGAGACCAAAACCTCCTACCTTTTCCTTGTGGTCACGATTCTCTGTTTGGATGTTAGGTGTGAAAAAGGACCAGTTCTTTGTCACTCCATGTTTTAAACAGGTCTGCTTCTGTCAAAGAGGAATGTGATCCCTTGATTCTGGGTGCTGTTGTATGAAACTAATGATTTTCTTGTGATGTTTCTTGTCCTCCCACTGCCAGGAAGGGCGCCTGTGGCCTTCAGGCAGCTCCGGGCCTCGGCCAGGGGCCTCAGAGGTAAGGAGTTGGGCAGGGGTGGGGGGTGGGCCGCTGGAGGTAGCTGCTGCACCCATGTCAGGGGAGGGAGGAGGGGAAAAAACACTGCAGCAAAACTGGTGGAAAGGCTAAGTGTATTACAGCATAGATTAAGAAATAATGCATTTCCCTTAAGGTGTATGCTGTAACTTTGGGTTAAAAAGGTGGGGAGGAGTTTTGCCCTGGAATGTCCTAGAGATGATTCCTGCTTGTCTGAAGCTCCTTACAGAAACCAGGTTGAGAATCACTGATCTTTACATGGTCCCATAAGCTGCTAATAATGAGGCTTGGCAGATGTGGGCATAGTTTATAAATACATCTCCAAGTTTAATAATATGATTTTTTTAAATAACATAATTTTTGCCTATAAGTTAAAAATATGGTGTGAGAGAGGTTAGTGGAGATATATATCTTTAGATCTGTATATATCTCTTTCCTCTAGAAGAAATTTGGATGGTGGAATAGGTGAGAGGATTATGTAAGAAGAATAGTACTTGGATTCATTTTGGGAAAACAAATCTGTAATTATATTTACTTTGGAGTACAAAATATTTTTCATGTCAGTTACTAAAAATAACTACAGGAAACTTTTATCCAGAATGAAACAACTGGATAAGCCTAGAACCTAGAAGGAAAAAGAACTCACTTTTTCTGTATTTTCTTAAGTAATTGATAGATCAACGTGCTCCTGTAAATAATTCATAAATTGACCCAGTGCCTTGTACCTACCCCAAGTACCATTGTGTGCAATTAAACTTACATTTACAATGAAAACTCTGAGGGCCCCCCTACTCTTCTGAATCATAGGTGAGAGAGCAGGCAGCATGGTCCTTCCGCTCCAGGTGAAAGGGTGGGGGCCCAGAACTGTCACCAGGTGGTCAGGACTGCAGCGCCCCCCGAACAGCGTTCTTCCACCCCACCCCTGTTTACTGAACTCTGGAAATTGCTGTTGTATTCTACTGGAACCAGCAGAAAATGTATACATAGTGTGCACCGCAACTCCCATTAAACCAGTTAACCACAGTCTCCACTGTTGAACCATCCGAGATTACCTGTAGTTTGGCAAGATGAGTGGTGTAAGTCACAGGGAATAAGAAAACGACTTTTTTTTTCCCCCCTGAAATAGACTTTTCCTGTTGTTTCCTGTTTTGAGGACTGTTTGAGGGCGCTTGGGTGGCTCAGTCATTAAGCGTCTGCCTTCAGCTCTGCCTTCAGCCCCGCATGGGGCTCCCTGCTCGGCAGAAAGCCCGCTTCTCCCTCTCCCACTCCCCCTGCTTGTGTTCCCTCTCTCGCTGTGTATCTCTCTCCGTCAAATAAATAAAATCTTAAAAAAAAAAAAAAAAAAGTCTCCAAACTGCTGAGGACACAGACCAGGCATGAACTTTCTTGATACCATCACATTCGTGGTCCTTGTGTCGCGGATGTCTTCAACCCTCTCCTCCTTCCCTTGCAGATCATGTATGCCCCGAGGTCCAGGGACAGGTTTACCGCCCCATCCTTTATCCAGAGGGACCGGTTCAGCCGTTTCCAGCCCACCTACCCCTACGTGCAGCACGAGATCGACCTTCCTCCCACCATCTCCCTGTCTGACGGGGAGGAGCCGCCTCCTTACCAGGGGCCCTGCGCCCTGCAGCTCAGGGACCCTGAACAGCAGAGGGAACTCAACCGAGAATCTGTGCGGGCCCCGCCCAACCGAACCATATTCGACAGCGATTTGATAGACATTTCCGTGTGCAGTGGGGGCCCATGTCCGCCGAGCAGCAACTCGGGCATAAGTGCCAGCACCCGCAGCAGTAACGGGAGGATGGAGGGGCCGCCCCCGACGTACAGCGAGGTGATGGGCCACTACCCGGGCGCCTCCTTCTTCCATCACCAGCACAGCAGCGCGCACCGGGCGAGCAGACTGCCGTTTCAGCAGGACAGCTCGGGGGGCACAGTGCTGCCCCTCCAGGGCAAAGACAGGAAGCCCGGCAACCTCGTCTGACCCGCCCACGTGCACAGGAGGAGGAAGACGCCGAGCCGGGAGGAGGGCCGCGCCGCCTCCGCACCTCCGGCACGGTGGTGGTCCGTCTCACCTGCTACAACGAAGTAAAACCAAATGTGCAAACGTGGTCTTTGTTTCTGATTCCTTTCAGGGGAATTGCATGCAGACTAGACTGAAATAATACAAACTTCCATCCGGTCTGACCGCGAACAGTGTTTATCTGGGGACAGGCGTCAGGACGGGGTGGGGGTGGGGGCTGGTTTTGGCAAAGGGCGGGCTTGGGAACACAGAGAAAGGGATGCTTGGAAGAGATCATGAAATAAAACCCACAGAGGTATTTGATTTATTTAATTATGAAAGGAGACTTTTCAGAGAAAGAGGCCAGAATGGCCGGTTTTATAACTAATTGATAAAGAAGGATGCATTATTATATATTATCATGGGGAAGTATCGGCCAGTTTGCTTTTTCTCCCAAGGTGTGGAACTTTTATTTTGTTTTAAAAACATGATTCAAAATTCCTGTTTTGTGTGCCAAGGTATAAAGTGAAGAAGTTAGATGAATGCAAGGAGTTAATTTGTGTTGTGATGATGTGTTTTTAAAAAGTTGCACTATCTAAATGTTTATATATGAGGGGACTGTTCCATGTGAAGTTCTGTATGTTGTCTTCTCACCTGTGGATTATTATTAGGCTCGAGGAATACCTGGAGTGTTCCCCATAATCACGCGAGAAAAGATGTTTGGGGATGTAGCCTCACATACACCAACTTACCTAAATCTGGAAGCCATTCCTGTTGCAGGAGTTTGCTTCACATAGCAGTGCGCCACTGAAGTATTTGGAGACTTTGGATGGAAGATAGGAAATACTAAATCCCAGCATTTCTGACTTGTTGAGTTACTCTGCTAGTCTTAGGCTGCATATTTGATTAACTTTGACCCCAACACATGCATTTATGTACCCGGTATCATGCAGTGCTGCCCATCCTCCCGCGGTGCAGTTTCTTCAGTAATTTAGAGGTTTTTTTTCCACTGTAGCATGAAATATACTCAGATACATACATTATTTTATGCAATAAATTGTTTAAAATGCAAGGTGGTTATTTTTAATACTGTTGAACTATGTGACTTCTCAGTGTATTCCCCGTTTTCTCTCTCCTTTTATAGCTAGGTAGTTCAGTTCAGGCCTGGATGGCTGGTCAGGGCTCTGGAGGCTCTCCGCCGTGGCCCCCGAGGCGGCCTACCTGGCCACGGTGTGCAAGGCTTCTTCATGCACAGGAGGCCCCTGGAGCGGATGAGAGCACGCCGAAGTGCCCCGCACCGGAACAAGCCCTTGCACGTCACTGCCCATGGCGCTGCGCTCTTGGAGGGATGCGGTGCTCAGAGCCCACCCCAGCTCCGGGGGGAGTGTCCTTGGCTCCCCAGACGGTTACCCAACAGTGCAGGGCAGGGAGCGACTGGAAGCGCACAGGATAAAAAGCACAACACGTAGTTCAATGCAACTAGAAGGCCAATTTTAAATATTGCTAGTCTTCGCTTTACTACTCCTGATATTTCCGAGCATTTGCTCTTCTGTAGAATAGATAACTTCCTCATGTGGAAGCCAGCATCTGGCCCGTGTGACAGCCGTAGCCTGTGGGTTTGGCCGGCACCAGGCCTCGGGAGGGCTTGTCCCCTTTGGTCTCTGCATGTAAAACAGTGAATTTGGAATGATGGCTCAGTGACTCTGATCTCTGCAGTTTTCCTGCTGAATCGGCACACGTGTGTTCCTGTCTGTCTGTGGGTCTCTGGGGTGGTTTCTCAGGGAGGTGACTTGGTGCTGTGGGCTCAGAGCTGGAGAATGTCCTGTCCACTGCTCCTTTCTGCTACTTCTCTTGGTCAGGAGGTGGCTGGGTTTTGTTTTGTTTGGAGGCTCAGAATCTCCATTGCACTCATCCGTTTCACACAGTAACCTCCACAGAACTAGTCACTCTTCAGAGAGAGAGAGAAAAGGTGGGGCAGAAGCTGCCACTCAGGCCTCAGAGCCTGTTTGGAGGCTTGTGTTCCGGGGGCTGCCTTGGGGATTCCAAGACCGGGCAGATCCCTGGGAGCCCAGACTCAGACCCAGAGACTGCCTCTCCCGTGCCCCAGGCCCTCCCACAGCTCCGCTCGCTGCCTGGGTCACAGGCCTGCGCTTAAGCAAGCTGGGCATCCCCTTGGCATGAAGCCTCACGTGGCCCCGCAGGGGAATGTTAGCACCTGACCCAGTCAGGACCCCCCACGGGTGGGGGCTCAGGGTGGGCTAGGTGTCCTGTCAGATGCAAAAGGAGAAGGTTAGTCATCATTCCAAACCTCACCTGCAATTTTGGTAAAGTGGTGAACCCGCCTTATATAGCTCTTGCTCAAAACGGTTTCACAGTCCTTTTCCTACCTGCTACCAGAATGAGCTACGGTCGGAAACTGGTAAATTCCCTAGTCACTTGGCAAGTTCATGAATGTTTTGCAGATGTCCACAATAATTGGCAAAGCAATTATTTAATTCAAATAACTTTAATCGTCCTTCAAAGGAGTTCCTCCCATTCGGCCACCCTAGAGAATTGCCCTTGGAGTTAAATAGTTATTTCAAGACACAGACCTATCAAACCATGACTTGATGGTCTTTGAGGCTGGACCTCTGCGATGAATTAGTTTGAAAGCTAAGGTCATGAATTGAATTAATAGTCAATTCCCTTCGACATGGGGAAAAGGTGATTTAGATCCGTGGCTTCCTGGAAGGTGTGGCTGCCCTGTTCACACCACATTACTGGCCGGGTGAGGGACAAGAGGTGATGTGAGGAGGCAGCTTGTACGGGGGCCCAATGTTCAAGAAGCCCACGTGCTTAGGAGACCCTAGGGTCTGGCTTGGGAACCTGTGATGTAGGCAATCCGTGGTAGGTTTATTATTTCAGTAGAGAGTTAGGATAAAGGATTGCATTGTTCAAAGGAGCAGTGGGTGGGAACTGGTGCTCCCGGGCATCCGGCTGACATCCCCGGACTTCCAGAAGTAGGAAACCCAAGGCATGTTGAATCCCGTTTCTAGGAACATAGTCTTCAGGGGTGTATTTGCTTTTTCAGGAGGTCTGTGTTCTTCAGTTGCCAAAGCAGTCCTTAGTACAAATGAGATTTTGCTAAACAAACTGTATAATTAAGTAAACATTGCTCCATTCTTTGTGTCCCTGACCAAAAGTTAGTGTTAAGGAGTTTGACAAGCATGCCTTCTGTCCTTTCCCGCCGCATAGGCACATGGACACACAGCCCACAAGAAATTTCAAGATAGCTGAAGAGAGTATTTAAAACTTGCAAAGACTTGTCCTGAAGAGGACTTCACGTGTATCTGCTGATTTTAGCTCAAACTCTTTGGGGAGGACAGGGGCTGGGAGGCCTTCAGAAACACTGGCGTAGGAATGTCGTGCACAGATGAGCACGCCTCGGGCTTCTGAACATCTTCATTTGATCTTCTTCACCTTTAGTCTACTTTCGTAAGAATGAGAAGGGCTCAAATGGCACGCACTGCTAGAAAGCTGCACTGACCTGGAAGAATCCGGTCAAATCACAGCCTTCCCTCAGAAGCAGAGTTGCCCCCCTTGACAGGGCCCTCCTGCACCATCTGTCCAGTTGCTTTTCTGACTAGGGGGTGCCTGTAGAAGGGTCCTGATGGGATCCTCTGGGGCAGGGCTGGGGGCCTCCCCCAGCCCTGTGCTCCCTGCCTGCAGCCTCCATCTGGTGTTGGCTGTGCCGGGGCTCCTGCGTGAGGTTCGCTATGTAAAGCGGCACCGTTAACTGCATGTTGTCTCATATGCCGTTCATTTCTCTTCAGATTTCCAAAGCTCAGCAGTGTGCAAAGGGGGTGGGGGGGAGGGAAATTGGGAAGGACACTTGGTTTTTAACTTTGCGGTTTTGTCTGTGGCTAAAACAAGACATATGCCCACGCTTGGCACCAAGCCTTTGTATGGTGACACGCCCCCCCAAGGCCGCCTCCCCTCTCTGCCAGGGCCCCCAATCCTAGCTGAAGGGTCCGACACAGGCTCCGTTCTGCTGACGCTCACCCAGATTACTTGGCCTTTGTGAACCTAAATGAAATGACATGATTGGGTGACGGGCTGGCGGGTCTCCCCTCCTCAGTGGGAGCCACACGGTATCCACCAGTGCCCACCAAAGTCACAGATGAAGAAACCGCTTTGGCCCCAGACCACAAAAGCTAGTCTCAGCAGCTTTGCAGCTCCCTTGACTGGCACCAGCTGCCAAGGCCAGCCAGGGGACCTTGCAAAATACTCCTGCCTCGCCATACCCTGCATTCTTCAGGACCCAAGATTTCAGCCGAGGTTATTTTACCACCCAAAGTACTGTGTCTTTTGCATAGCTCGAGTTTGTGATTCACTGCCAGGCTTAGACGGTTGTTTGCGGCGGCGGCTTTCCAGGCCATCAGGACACTGGGGTGTGTGAGTCAGAATGCCTTGCCAAGAAAGCGCGGCCTTCCTCTGATCCTCTTTCCTTCCTCGGCCTGTGCTTGTTTGTGTGCAGTGTGGTGGGGGTGCCAACGCCCTACCCGCATGTTGCGTCGCCCGTGGCGTTCCAAAGAGCTCTGCATGCCGGGGGCTCCTGCTGACTTCAGCAGGCCCAGGAACTGAGCCCCCCACCACCACACTCTGCCCCCACCTTTGTTGTGCCTCACTTACAATGGTGCTTTTTCAGTTGTCTGTCTTCTCTTATGTTTTTATTTGTAAGGTGCTGTATATAACTTGAATATATTATGCACATATCCTACCCAATGGGTAGAACAAAAGATTGTTAATACTGTAATATAATGTATAGATACTGATTTTAACAGAAATGGCATAGAATTTGTGAATGCCTATGTGCTTTGTCCTCTTTTGTAAGGAAATTTGCAAATGGATGCATACAGATAAAAGTCTATGTAGTTTATTTTCCTATTAAATATCAATATTATAACACAAGGGAAAGAAGTCTGAACAAGCAAGCCACTGTTTATGACCAGCATATGTATAGCAATTGAGAGTTGCATCTTTGCTGTGAAAACCCTTTATTAAAAAAAATAATTTAAAAAGAATCCCACAGCTTTTTGGTTGCCACTAGATGCTTCTCATTTTCATCTCTTTAGTAAGGCTCAGTTGGACCAGTGATAGAGTCAGAAAAAAAAAAAAGTTTTTTTCACCTTTGCTTTATGAAAAGATATCTCATGTTGTAGAATAGTGGAGATGTCAGGCCCCAGGGAGAAGCACGTACTTTCTTAAAATTGCAGAAATTATGTCCAAGTTCAGTAAATTGGCCAGCAGCAGAGGACTTTGTTCCGTACAGAGGCGTTGGCAGCCGTCTGTGTCCCTAGTCTCTCTGTGCCTTTTTCTTTGACAAACTGAAGCTGTGGAGCCAATGAACGAATGCGTGTGTAGGGCAAGAGTATCTCAGGAAAAACAAATCCACTTAGGAGAAGACCCCACTCTTAGAAAAACTGTTTTGTTTTGGGTTATCATTCACAGAGAATTAGCTATCAGCCAGTCAAGTGAAGAATCTTCTATCCGTTCCTGTTGGTGTGTCGTGGAGATCTTGACAAGCTAGGTTTTGCCAGCAGTTAGGGACGACGTTTTCAGTCGCATGCTCTGTCACACCTCTTACGCAGCATCTATCCGTTCAGCTCAGTGTTGTGTCCGTTGTGACCTCTGCATTTATCTTCAAATATCCTAATACTAAAAAAGGAAAAAGCCTTTCACGTGTTTACCAAAACCGCGGTTGAATCATGGGTGTGTGCCTCCTTTCCAGTGTTGTCCTTAAAGGCAGTCAGGGAAATTTTGCCCATCTGATCCATATTTCCACTCTATTCTGTCACCAGAAGATATTAATTCTAATAAAACCCATGTTTTTTATTTGCTCTGTGGCATATGTTCTGATTTTGAAAATCACGAGAGAATCATGCCCTTATCCTCCAGAAAGCAGACTATTACAGATTCTCCTTACATTGAGAACACCTCTACAATGCAACTCTTGTTGCTGAAGGATGAAAAGTCAGCCCTTCTCGCACTGTCTGTTCTGAAAGGGCATGACAAGATAGCTATCTCCTGGGGGCTCTGTCCCGTCCAGCCCCCGTCTGCTTCCCTTGTGAACTGCAGGGGCTCCTTGTGTTTCTGGTTTGACATTAGGAGCCAAGGCCCTCTGCTGTCAGGAGCAACACTCCCACCCTCCCGGTTCCTTCTCTTGGGAGAACTGTTGAGCATGAGTGTCATCAGAGAATGTTCTAGACCCAGAGGTACTAAAGTGTGTTACCACACCATTTCTTCCTTTCTACAGAACTAACTGAGGCTTATACTTTACTCTTAATGGTACTGGTTCATCTTAATGTGCTTGTTGGTATCTTGCTATTTTTCATTTCATGGCTTTCAAAGATCACATTTTGTAATTGACTTTGTCTAGTGGAAAGCTATTTTTAAATGTGTACAACACTATTCATAGCATTGAGTTCATTTAATTTTTATTATAAAGCAGCCAACTAAAAAAGTACAACTGTATTCAAACTTTTCAGTAGTTCATGTGAGCTCTGATAACCAGAGTCATTAAAGTCTGTAACAGCCCTTTGTGCTTACTTTTCAACATAATCCCAAGTTATATACAGAGAAATATTTCCAACTGTTGTGTATCTGCCTCTTTTAACTGAGCAATGGTGATGTAGTTCTTAGACCTAAGGTCTGTAATTGCAATACTTTTAAAGAAAGATGTTGCTCTAAGTGCTGTTTGTTAGTTATGAAATCAGCTTTTTCTGCTTGTTCTTAATGCTGTGGTCAAACCATAGCACAAAATCATTAAAAATAATCAGTGATATACATGTGTGTCCTGTTTTTCTTTTTTGCAATCTTTCAAAAACAAAGCACATATGTGTGTGGGGGGGGTGGAACTACATGCGTTTTAAAATCCAGTCTCAAAGAAACACTATTTTTATGGTTTCCCAGCTAACCTTTCCTCAAGCCCAGGTTCTACATAGAAATGTTCAGGGATTGCCCACAGATCTCATCATGGGAGGAGCCATTGAGAATGGCTTCACCTGAGCTGAGGTGCCCAAGGGCTGTGTAGCTGTCTCCCAGTTTCGGGATGGCTGTCACAGAGAAACAGAAATCAGCTAAGCCCAAAACACGAACAAGATTTCTAGCAATGGGTCCACAATAGCCAAACTCTGGAAGGAGCCAAGATGCCCTTCAACAGATGAATGGATAAAGAAGATGTGGTTCATGTGTACAATGGAATATTACTCAGCCATCAGAAAGGATGAATACCCACCATTGCTTTGACATGGTTGGAACTGGAGGGGATTATGCTAAGTGAAATAAGTCAAGCAGAGAAAGACATCATATGGTTTCACTCATATGTGGAATATAAGAAACAGTGCAGAAGATCATAAGGAAAGGAGGGAAAACTGGATGGGAAGAAATCAGAGAGAGAGACAAACATGAGAGACTCTTAACTACGGGAAACAAACTGAGGGTTGCTGAAGGGGAGGTGGGTGGGGGATGGGGTGCCCGGGTGATGGGCATTAAGGAGGGCACATGTGATTAGCACTGGGTGTTATAGACAACTAATGAATCATTGAACACTACACCAAAAACTAATGATGTACTATATATGCTGGCTAACTGAATATATATATAAAAAAAAAAAGATTTCTAGCAATGGGAACTGTTCAACCCGGAGACAGATGCCTCAGAGGTTTAAGGTCCTTGGCATTGGAGGTTCTCAGTCTGTGACCACGTAGCAAAAGGACTCTAAATTTCCTTCACTGAGAGATTAGAATAATATCTCTAAGCTCTAATTACATATACAGATTCACAGGTAACATAATTGTGTATGCACAAAACCTCAAACAATCTTCCAAATTACTAGAATAAGTGAAGTGAACATGGTTGCAAAAAACACAATTATTTTTGCATGTCTATGTTAGTAATGAGCTTCGGAAACAAATGAACTTTGGAAACTGAAATCTTAAAAATGCCATGTAAATAATTTTTGGTAACACCCATTTTGGACTCTCAATTTTTTTCTTAAGAGAGTGTGAGAGAGAGAGAGAGAGAGAGATGGGGAGGGGCAGAGGGAGAGGGAGAATCTTAAGCAGGCTCCATGCCCGCCTGACATGAGGCTCTATCTCATGACCCTGAGATCATGACCTGAGCCGAAATGAAGAGTTGGATGCAAAACTGACTGAGGCACCCAGGTGCCCCTGAATTAATTTCTTTAAAATTGTTTTGTAAAGGGGATTAAAACGGTGTAAGGAGGAAAACAGCTATAAGAAAAGAATTTCTTTTCCTCAAAACAGCAAATAGTCATTGATAGATCATCCTATGCTCTGGAATAAATAATCTCTTATTCGGTAGATCATTCAAGAAATATTAAAAAATATCCCCAAACTTGCTATCCCTGAGTGAAGCTAAGACTAGTATAAACTTTCCTCATGGAGAAACTTCTGCATAGGAATGAGGGGGTTCAGGGCTTGAGATGCCTCCTTGATCCTCCTGTTCAGTAAATCCTGGGGTCTGCAAAGAAACAGCTCCCTACCCCCACTCCCCCTCTGCCACAAGGAATCTATACCAAGCGCCCCCTGGTAGCTGTCACCGTGTGGGGTTCCCTGAAAGCAAAATCTGAGAAGAGGATCTCCATGCAGGTAGCTTGCCTGGGAGCTGTTCTCAGAGGACGAAGCAGGTAATGAGAGAGGAGACAGGCAAAGGTGTTCACACTGGTTTCCACTGTAGGCGATTGGGGCTCAAGATGGTGCCAAGAAGGAGGGGAGGCGGGGGCACCAATCTCCACTGTTGAGGGTTGCCCTTTGGGATTATCTTCCCAGACACCCTGGGTGGGAACAAACTGAAGACTTCTGGAGAAGCCCTGAGGCAGAAAAACCCAGACAACTGATGTCTGGAAGCTGCCAGCATGCGTAGCAGCTAACCATCCCAGCTGGAGCTGAAATGACTGTGGCCAAGGAGCACAGGAGTGGAACTCGCACGCTTCTGCCACGGTGCACACCGCACTCAAGTAGGTCCTTGAAAGATCCAGGCACTGCTGGCAGGGGAGAGAAAGCCCCAGTTCTGGACCCACCATTTTCCCAAAGAGGCTTACACTCAGCACAGGACATGAACGGAGCCCAACATCTCCCCTTCTTGATGATGACCTCTGCTGCTGCCTGGGCCTCCTTGTGTCCCAACCTGGGGGGCACAGTACTTCAGTGCTGCCAAAACATGCCTGCTGGGACCCCAAACCCCTCCAATCTCTGGCTTCCTTTGACCAACTTATTCTGTTTATTAGCTTGTTTGTGAAACAGCAGGGCTGCTGGCTGCTAAGCAGAGCAACTAGTAATCACACTCCTCCGGCTGCCCGCTTCCTGCCCCCTTAGGAGAACATTTGGAAACACAGGGCATCCTCTCCCAGAGATCCACTCATAGTGAGCCTTGAAATAAAACACCGTATTTGTGACTCTCCATGCTGGTACTTGCACATAACATTCTGTAATGAGTCTGTTACTTAGAACATCATAATTAGATTTCTCGTTACGCTGTTTTGCTTTGGATTCTAATTCCGATGTTCGTTTTAAAATAGCAGCCCCAAAGTAAAAACTTTGCATTCGTGAAGTTCTTTGTTTTAACATCATGCTCTGTTCAGACTTCAGCTTTTACAAACCTCATTCGCCCTCCTTTACACACTTTTCTGAAAAGTCAGAAATGGCAAAGCTACAGTTTTAATCATTTGAACACAGCATAGTGGTAACTGAAATGTAGACTTTCAAAAGGCCTCATCAGGAAGCCTGCACATATATTTACAGATACCTGTATATAGTAGCTCCTGTATAACTTAACCTGTTTACAAAGCCATTTGCATTTAGAGTTGTATTGTGGCTACTGTCACCATGCATCTCTAAGCAGCAAAGTTTCTAGCAAGCCACACTAACAGAGGCAGCATGCTTTAAAGCCAGAGTACAAAGGTCAGTCTCCCCCACTGTGTGGGCCAGGTGACCCCAATGCCCCCTCACTTGCTGTCTTCCCTGAGTGAGGGCACTCCCATCTTTGGCATGGACTCTAAGGTGATTTGGCATCTGTCCCACTTCTGTAAGATTTCCTACTTACAATTAAAGGGCAGCATAGATTTTGGAGCCTATAGACCTGGGTGGTTCAAATATTAGCCTTATCTCAAATTAATGTGCCTGATGGGCTACTGCTTTTAAATGTTACCTGTCCAACAGGAACACCCATGGGAAGACTGGAGGACAGAGTGTGCTTGCCATGCAGGGCCCTCAATGAAAGGAGCTGCTATTTTTATAACATCCATATTCTAGATTTAATTTAAAAACATTTGCCCAATTACTATAGATGTGTAGACAGTACTTTACCTTGGAATGCTGTCTACACTCACTACTACAGCTTAAAATGCCACTGAAAGAAACAGGCACCAGAGTAATTTAAAAGGGGAAATAAAAGTTTCTTGAGACAAACAAAAATGGAAACACAAAATATCAGAATCTATAGGATGCAGCAAAAGCAGTTCTTACGGGGACATTCATAGCAATAAACACCCACATTAACAAATAATCTACCTCTATGCCTTAAGGAACTAGAGAAAGAACAAACTGAGCCCAAACTTAGCTGAAAGAAGGAAATAATAAAAATCAGAGCAGACCGCTGAGGGACGTCACTCCGGTGGCTAAGCGGGGGGTGGAACCCTCACGGGACAGTGTGGTCTCAGGACCCTCGGGGTCACAGAAAGACCGGGGTGCCTGAGTGTGGCAGAGCTCCCAGGTAACAGAGCAGGGAAGCCGGCTGCAGAGGCGGAGCCCAGGCACGGGCTCTCAGCTCGGGGTTGCCATAAACCGTGATCCGCGGCACAGTCGGGCCCCTGCTCCTCCAGCAGGGACCCAACAAGCGGCAGATCTGGGGAGACTCCCCTTCCTCCCCCAGGAGGAGCCGCGCGGGAGTGCACCGCAGGGATCTGCTGGGTTTGGAGACTCCACCCGGGGTTGGGTGCCAGAGATAGAAACGTGCGATCACAGGCCGGGTGAGCACGGAGTGCGGCCGGAGACCGGGGAGCAGGGAGTGACTGACTGCTTTTCTCTGGGGGCGCACTGAGGAGCGGGGCCCCGAATTCTCGGCTCCTCCGGGCGGAGATTGGGTGGGCGCCATTTTCACTCTCCACCTCCAAAGCTGCACGGAAAGCTTGCAGGGAAAAAAAGCTCCTGAGAGCAAACCCGAGCAGATTATTTAGCCGGGAGGGGGCAAGGGCGGGGCAATTCCGCCTACGGCAAAGACATTTGGGAACCATAGCAACAGGCCCCTCCCCCAGAAGATCAGCGAGAACACCCAGCCAAGACCAAGTTTACCTATCAATGAGAACGGCAGAACTCCAGCGCTAGGGGAATACTACACATAGAATTCATGGCTTTTTTTACCATGATTCTTTAGTCTTTCAAAGTTAATTTTTTTTTAACTGTCTTTTTTTCTTTTTCTTTTTTTTTTTTGAATTTTTCTATTTCCCTTTTTCAACCAACATCTTATCAATCCCTTTTTTAAAAAAACATTTTTATTGTTCATTTTTAGAGTCATATTCTATCCCTTCATAGTAGTTACCCGTATTTTTGGGATATATATATATGTTGTTCTCTCTTTAAAATTTTGAGATAGTTTCTTCTAACAGATCAAAATATACCCTAAATCTCTAGTATATGCTTTTTTTCTACTCCCCTGTCTGATCATATTCTCTCCCTTTTTTTCTTCTTTTTTTAAAATCCTCTTCTTTCTTTTTTCAAACAACTTCTTATCAATTCCTTTTATAAAATTTTTTATAATTTCCATCTTTACAGTCATATTCCATCCCTTCATCATATCAACCCTTATTTTTGTACATATATAACTTTTTCTTTCTTTAAAATTTTGGGAGGCACTTTCTTCTAACAGACCAAAATACACCCAAAATCTAGTGTGTGGCACTGATCTATATACCAGCCTGATCATATTTGATCACATTCTGGTTTTTTTGTTGTTGTTGCTTTGTTTGTTTTTATCTTTATCTTTTTCTTTTTCTTTTTTCTCTCTTTCCCTTTATTTTCCCACTGTTTCAGGTCTTTTCTGATTTGTTTAGAGTATATTTTCTGGGGACGTTGTTACTCTGCTAGCATTTTGTTCTCATTAATATATTCTCTGCACAAAATGACAAGACAGAAAAAATCACCTCAACAAAAAGAACAAGAGGTAGTACCGACTGCCAGGGACCTACTCAATACAGACAGTAGTATGATGTCAGATCTAGAGTTCAGAATCATCACTTTAAAGATACTAGCTGGGCTTGAGAAAAGCATGGAAGTTATTAGAGAAACCCTTTCTGGAGAAGTAAAAGAACTAAAATCTAACCAAGTTGAAATCAAAAAGGCTATTAATGAGGTACAATCAAATATGCGGGCACTAACTGCTAGGATAAATGAGGCAGAAGAGAAAATCAGTGATATAGAAGACCAAATGATGGAAAATAAAGAAGCTGAGAAAAAGAGACATAAACAACTACTGGATCACGAGGGCAGAATTTGAGAGATAAGCGATACCATAAGATGAAACAACATTAGAATAATTGGGATCCCAGAAGAAGAAGAAAGAGAGAGGGGCAGAAGGTATAATGGAGCAAATTATAGCAGAGAACTTCCCTAATTTGGGGAAGGAAACTGGCATCAAAATCCAGGAAGCACAGAGAACCCCTCTCAAAATCAGTAAAAATAGGTCAACACCCCGACATCTAATAGTAAAACTTATGAGTCTCAGAGACAAAGAGAAAATCCTGAAAGCAGCTCGGGAGAAGAAATATGTAACCTACAATGGTAGAAACATTAGATTGGCAACAGACCTATCCACAGAGACCTGGCAGGCCAGAAAGGACTGGCAGGATATATTCAGAGCACTAAATGAGAAAAATATGCAGCCAAGAATACTCTATCCAGCTAGGCTGTCATTGAAAATTGAAGGAGAGATAAAAAGCTTCCAGGACAAACAAAAACTAAAGGAATTTGCAAACACGAAACCAGCCCTACAGGAAATCTTGAAAGGGGTCCTCTAAGCAAAGAGAGAGCCTAAAAGCAACATAGACCAGAAAGGAACACAGACAATATACACTAACAGTCACCTTACAGGCAATACAATGGCACTAAATTCCTATCTTTCAGTAGTTACCCTGAATGTAAATGGGCTAAATGCCCCAATCAAAAGACACAGGCTATCAGATTGGATAAAATAACAAGACCCATTAATATGCTGTATGCAAGAGACTCATTTTAGACCCAAAGACACCCCCAGATTGAAAGTGAGGGGGTGGAAAACCATTTACCATGCTAATGGACACCAAAAGAAAGCTGGGGTGGCAATCCTTATATCAGACAAATTAGATTTTAAACCAAAGACTGTAATAAGACATGAGGAAGGACACTATATCCTACTTAAAGGGTCTATCCAACAAGAAGATCTAACAATTATAAATATCTATGCCCCTAACATGGGAGCAGCCAGTTATATAAGGCAATTAATAACAAAAGCAAAGAAAGACATCGACAACAATACAATAATAGTAGGGGACTTTAACACCCCCCTCACTGAAATGGACAGATCGTCTAAGCAAAAGATCAACAAGGAAATAAAGACTTTAAATGACACACTGGACCAAATGGACTTCACAGACATATTCAGAACATTCCACCCCAAAGCAACGGAATACACATTCTTCTCTACTGCCCATGGAACATTCTCCAGAATCGATCACATCCTAGGTCATAAATCCGGTCTCAACCGGTACCAAAAGATTGGGATCATTCCCTGCTTATTTTCAGACCACAATGCTTTGAAACTAGAACTCAATCACAAGAGGAAAGTCGGAAAGAACTCAAATACATGGAGGCTAAAGAGCATCCTACTGAAGAATGAATGGGTCAACCAGGAAATTAAAGAAGAATTTTAAAAATACATGGAAACCAATGAAAATGAAAACACAACTATTCAAAATCTTTGGGATGCAGCAAAGGCAGTCCTAAGAGGAAAGTATATAGCAATACAAGCCTTTCTCAAGAAACAAGAAAGGTCTCAAGTACACAACCTAACCCTACCCCTAAAGGAGCTGGAGAAAGAACAGCAAATAAAGCCTAAACCCAGGAGGAGAAGAGAAATCATAAAGATCAGAGCAGAAATCAATGAAATAGAAACTAAAAGAACAGTAGAACAGATCAACGAACCTAGGAGCTGGTTCTTTGAAAGAATTAACAAGATTGATAAACCCCTGGCCAGACTTATCAAAAAGAGAAGAGAAATGACCCAAATCAAGAAAATCATGAATGAAAGAGGAGAGATCACAACCAACACCAAAGAAATACAAACAATTATAAGAACATATTATGAGCAACTCTATGCCAGCAAATTAGATAACCTGGAAGAAATGGATGCATTCCTAGAGATGGATCAACTACCAAAACTGAACCAGGAAGAAAGAGAAAACCTGAACAGACCTATAACCACTAAGGAAATTGAAGCAGTCATCAAAAATCTCCCAAAAAACAAAAGCCCAGGTCCAGATGGCTTCCCAGGGGAATGCTACCAAACATTTCAAGAAGAATTAATACCTATTCTTCTGAAACTGTTCCAAAAAACAGAAATGGAAGGAAAATCTCCAAACTCATTTTATGAGGCCAGCATTACCTTGATCCCCAAACCAGACAAAGACCCCATCAAAAAGGAGAATTACAGACCAATATCCCTGATGAACATGGATACAAAAATTCTCACCAAAATACTAGCCAATGGGATCCAACAGTACATTAAAAGGATTATTCACCACGACCAAGTGGGATTTATCCCTGGGCTGCAAGGTTGGTTCAACATCCGCAAATCAATCAATGTGATACAATACATTAACAAAAGAAAGAACAAGAATCATATGATCCTCTCAATAGATGCAGAAAAAGCATTTGAGAAAGTACAGCATCCTTTCTTCATCAAAACTCTTCAGAGTATAGGGATAGAGGGTATATACCTCAATATCATAAAAGCCATCTATGAAAAACCTACAGCAAATATCATTCTCAATGGGGAAAAACTGAGAGCTTTCCCCCTAAGGTCAGGAACACGGCAGGGATGTCCACTATCACCACTGCTATTCAACATAGTATTGGAAGTCCTAGCCACAGCAATCAGACAACAAAAAGAAATAAAAGGCATCCAAATCGGCAAAGAAGAAGTCAAACTCTCACTCTTTGCAGATGATATGATACTTTATGTGGAAAACCCAAAAGACTCGACCCCAAAACTGCTAGAACTCATACAGGAATTCAGTAAAGTGGCAGGATATAAAATCAATGCACAGAAGTCAGTGGCATTCCTATACACCAACAACAAGACAGAAGAAAGAGAAATTAAGGAGTCGATCCCATTTACAGTTGCACCCAAAACCATAAGATACCTAGGAAGAAATCTAACCAAAGAGGCAAAGGATCTGTACTCAGAAAAATATAAAATACTCATGAAAGAAATTGAGGAAGACACAAAGAAATGGAAAAACGTTCCATGCTCATGGATTGGAAGAACAAATACTGTGAAGATGTCCATGCTACCTAGAGCAATCTACACATTCAATGCAATCCCCATCAAAATACCATCCACTTTTTTCAAAGAAATGGAACAAATAATCCTAAAATTTGTATGGAACCAGAAAAGACCCTGGATAGCTAGAGGAATGTTGAAAAAGAAAAGCAAAGCTGGCGGCATCACAATTCCAGACTTCAAGCTCTATTACAAAGCTGTCATCATCAAGACAGTATGGTACTGGCACAAAAACAGTCACATAGATCAGTGGAACAGAATAGAGAGCCCAGAAATGGACCCTCAACTCTATGGTCAACTCATCTTTGACAAAGCAGGAAAGAATGTCCAATGGAAAAAAGACAGTCTCTTCAACAAATGGTGTTGGGAAAATTGGACAGCCACATGCAGAAGAATGAAACTGGACCATTTCCTTACACCACACACAAAAATAGACTCCAAATGGTGGAAATACCTCAATGTGAGACAGGAGTCCATCAAAATCCTAAAGGAGAACACAGGCAGCAACCTCTTCGACCTCAGCCGAAGTAACTTCTTCCTAGAAACATTGCCAAAGGCAAGGGAAGCAAGAGCAAAAATGAACTACTGGGACTTCATCAAGATAAAAAGCTTTTGCAAAGCAAAGGAAACAGTCAACAAAACCAAAAGACAACCAACAGAATGGGAGAAGATATTTGCAAATGACATATCAGATAAAGGGCTAGTATCCAAAATCTATAAAGAACTTATGAAACTCAACACCCAAAGAACAAAGAATCCAATCAAAAAATGGGCAGAAGACATGAACAGACATTTTTCCAAAGAAGACATCCAAATGGCCAACAGACACATGAAAAAGTGTTCAACATTGCTCGGCAGCAGGGAAATCCAAATCAAAACCTCAATGAGATACCACCTCACACCAGTCAGAATGGCTAAAATTAACAAGTCAGGAAATGACAGATGTTGGCAGGGATGCGGAGAAAGGGGAACCCTCCTACACTGTTGGTGGGAATGCAAGCTGGTGCAGCCACTCTGGAAAACAGTATGGAGGTTCCTCAAAAAGTTGAAAATAGAGCTACCCTACGATCCAGCAATTGCACTACTGGGTATTTACTCCAAAGATACAAAAGTAGGGATCCGAAAGGGTACGTGCACCCCCATGTTTATAGCAGCAATGTCCACAATAGCCGAACTGTGGAAAGAGCCAGGATGTCCATCGACAGATGACTGGATAAAGAAGATGTGGTATATATATACAATGGAATATTATGCAGCCATCAAAAGGAATGAGATCTTGCCATTTGCAACGATGTGGATGGAACTGGAGGGTATTATGTTGAGCGAAATAAGTCAAACAGAGAAAGATATGTATCATATGACCTCACTGGTATGAGGAATTCTTTATCGCAGGAAACAAACTGAGTGTTGTTGGAGTGGGGGGTGGGGTGGGAGGGATGGGGTACCTGGGTGATAGACACTGGGGAGGGTATGTGCTCTGGTAAGCGCTGTGAATTGTGCAAGACTGTTGAATCTCAGATCTGTACCTCTGAAACAAATAATGCAATATATGTTAAGAAAAAAAAAAAGAAGAAGAAGGTAGCAGGAGGGGAAGAATGAAGCAGGGGAAATCGGAGGGGTAGACGAATCATGAGAGACGATGGACTCTGAAAAACAAACAGGGTTCTAGAGGGGAGGGGGGTGGGAGGATGGGTTAGCCTGGTGATGGGTATTGAGGAGGGCACATTCTGCATGGAGCACTGGGTGTTATGCCGAAACAATGAATCATGGAACACTACATTTAAAACTAATGATGTAATGTATGGGGATTAACATAAGAATAAAAAAATTTAAAAAAATAAGTGACAAGATTTCACTCCTTTATATGGCTGAGTAATATTCTATTTTATATAACATACCACTATGGAAAACAGCATGGAGGTTCCCCCCAAAATGAAAATTCAGCCATAAAAAAGAATGAAATCAGGGCGCCTGGGTGGCTCAGTTGGTTAAGTGACTGCCTTCGGCTCAGGTCATGATCCTGGAATCCCATGATCGAGTCCCGCATCGGGCTCCTTGCTCAGCGGGGAGTCTGCTTCTCCCTCTGACCCTCCCCCCTCTCATGCTCTCTCTCTCTATCTCATTCTCTCTCAAATAAATAAATAAAATCTTTAAAAAAAAAAAGAATGAAATCTTGCCATTTGTAATTACATGGATGCAGCTAGAGAGTATAATGCTAAGTGAAATACGTCAGTCAGGGAAAGACAAATACCATACGATTTCACTCATACATGGAATTTAAGGAACAAAACAAATGAGCAAATAAAAAGAGAGAAACAAGCCAAGAAACAGTCTCTTAACTATAGAAAATAAACTGATGGTTACCAGAGGGAAGATAGGTGGGAGGGTCAGTGAAATAGGTAACAGAGATTAAGGAGTGCACTTATATGATGAGCACTGGGTGATGTGTGGATGTGTTGAATCACTATATTCTACACCTAAAACTAATATAACAGTGTATGTAAACTATACTGGAATTAAATTTTTTTGAAGTTTTTAAAAAATTAACATTAGAACTACCATGTGATTCCTCAATTCCACTTCTGGGTATTTATCCAAAGAAAATAAAAACACTAACTTAAAAAGATATATGCACCCCCATGTTCACTGCAGCATTATTTATAGTAGCCAAGATATGGAAGCAACCTAAGTGTCCATCAATGGCTGAATGGATAAAAAAAAATTGTGGTAACCATCACAGTCAATTTTAGAACATTTTCATCACCTCAAGGAGAAACCATTTAACTATCATCCCCATATTCCCTCATCCCCTTATCCAGCCCTAAGGAACAGGAACTTACTTTCTTTCTCTATAGATTTCCATATTCTGAACTTCCATATGAATGGACTCATATAGTATGTGGTCTTCTGTGACTGGCTATCTTCACTTAACATAATGTTTTCAAGGATCATCCATGTTGTAACATATGTATCAATACTTTGTTCCTTTTTACAACTGTATAATATTACATTGTATGAATATACCCCCCTTGTTTGTCCATTTGTCTGCTGATGGACATTTGCGTTGTTTCTACTTTATACTATTGTGAACAATGTTGTTATAAGTATTTGTGTACAAGTTTCTCTCTGGGCCCATGCTTTCATTTCATTTGGGTATATACCTAAGAGTGGAATTTCCAGGTCATATAGTAATTCTATGTCTAATCATTTGAGGGGCCATCAGACTGTTTTCCAAAGTGGCTACACCATTTTATGTTCCCACCGGCAGTGTATGAGGGTTCCTATTTCTCCACATCTTCTATAGCAATACTTGTTACCTGATTTTTTGGTTCTAGCCATCCTACTAGATGTGAAGTAGTATCTCATTCTGAATTTAATTGGTAGCATTTCCTTGATAACTAATGATGTTTGAGTATCTTTTCATTTGCTTTTTGGCCATTTGTACATCTCACTTAGAAAATTGCATATTCAAATTCTTTGCCCATGTTTTGATTATTTTATTGTTGAGCTTTAAGAGTTATTTATGTAGTCTAGACACAAGTTCCTTGATCTTCTTGTCATCACTTGACTGAGATCCATATCTGGTAGGAAAGTGCACAAGGTGGATCTTGCAGTCAAGAAGATGGTATAATAAGACCGGAAAGAGCTTCAGATTGAAAGAGCTGGACATGTGGAGAAAAGGCCCAGCCTGGTTTCTGGATTTTCAAGAAGACTGGCAGCCCATAAAAGGGCTCCAAGGGGAGCTGGCTATATGTAGCTAGCTGGCTAGCAAAGCTTCTCCAGGCAGTTGTTAAAAATTATTTTACTATATAAAACTTTTATTAAATGGTGCTCTTTGTAAGAAAAAAAAAAAATCAGAGCAGAAATAATGAAACAGAAAAACAATAGAAAAGATTAACCAAACTAAGAGTTGGCTCTTTGAAGAGATAAACAAAATTCACAAACCAAGGAAAAAAGAGAACAACCAAATCAACAAAATTACAGAATTATAAATGAGAAGGGAAACTGATACCACAGAAGTTCTAGATAAAATACTTAGGGGGGGTGCCTGGGTGGCTCAATCAGTTGAGCATCTGCCTTCGGCTCGGGTCATGATCCCAGGGTCCTGGGATTGAGCCCCATGTCGTCAGGCTCCTTGCTCAATGGGGAGTCTGTTTCTCCCTCTCCCTCTGCCTGCCACTCCCCCTGCTTGTACTCTCTCTCTCTGTGTCAAATGAATAAAGAAAATCTTAAAAAAAAAAAAAAAAACAAAACGAAAAAAACAATAAAGTACTTGGGGATAAATTTAACCAAGGAGGTAAAAGATCTCTATTCTGAAAAACACAAGACATTGATAAATCAAGGAAGACACAAATAAATGGAATGGTATCCCATGTTCATGGATTGGAAAAATTAATATTGTTAAAATGTCAATACTACCAAAAGCCATCTATAGATTCACTGCAAACCTTATCAAAATTCCAATGGCATTTTCATAGAAATAGGAAAAAAAAACACCCCTAAAATCTATATGGAATCACAAAAAAAACCCAAAAAACAAAAAAAAAACACCAAAGAGGCAAAGAAATCCTGGGAAAACACAGCAGGTGGTGTCACACCTGATTTCAAAACTACACTATAAAGCTACAGTCATTAAAACAGTATGGCCCTGGCATAAAAACAGGCCAATACACCAATGGAACAGAATCAAGAGCCCAGAAATAAACCCAAGCATATATGGTCAACTAGTATTTGACAAGGGAGTCAAGAATACACAATGAAAAAAAGACTGGCTTTTCAGTAAATGGTGCCAGGGAAACTGGATATTCACATGTGAAAGAATAAAACTTGACCTCTATTTTACACCACTCACAAAAATTAATTCAAAATCGATTAAAGACTTACAACCTAAAACCATGAAATTCTTAGAAGATCTAGGAATAAACCTCATTGGCAGGGGACTTAGTAAAATCACACCTAAAGTGCAAGCAACAACATAAGATATAAACAAGTGGGACTACATCAAACTAAAAAGCTTCAGCACAGCAAAAGAAAACCATCAACAAAATGAAAAGTCAACCTACTGAATGGGAGAAAATATTTACAAATCCTATATCTGGTAAGAGGCTAATATCCAAAATATATAAAGAATTCCTACAACTCAATAACAAAAAACAACCCAACTAGAAAATGGGCAAAGGACCTGAATAAATATTTCTCCAGAAAAGATATATGAAAGGCCAATGGGTACATGGGAAGATGCTCAACATCACTAGTCATCAGGGAAATGCAAATCAAAACCACAATGTGATATCACCTCACACCTGTTAGAATGGCTATCATAAAAAAGACAGGAGATAACATATGCTGGCGAGGATGTGAAGAAAAGGGAAGCCTTGTGCACTGTTGGTGGGACTGAGAATTGGAGCAGCCACATGGAAAACTGTATGGAGGATCCTCAAATATTTAAAAAGAGAATTATCATATGATCCAATAATTCCACTTCTGGGCAAATATCAAAGGAAACAAAAACACTAACTCAAAGATATGTGCACCCCCATGTTCACAGCAGCATTGTTTATAATAGCCAAGACATGGAAACAACCTAAGTGCCCATCCATGGGTGAATGAATAAAGATGGTGGTGGTGGTGGTGTGTGTGTGTATGCATGCACACACGATGAATGCTATTCAGCCATAAAAATAAAATAATAATAAAATGAGGAAATCCTACCATATGCAACAATATGGATGGACCTCGAAGGTATTATGCTAATTCAAATAGGTCAGACAGAGAAAGACAAAAACTGTATGATCTTACTTATATGTGGGAATGTTAAAAACAAACCAACCAACAAAACCCTGCCAAAGTCATAGAAAAAAAAAATCAGGTTTGTGGTTACCGGAAGTGGAGGAAGGTGGTCAAAAGGTACAAACTTCCAGGAGGAGGAAGATGGTGGAGGAGTAGGAGACCCTAGTTTTGTCTGGTCCCTGGGATTCAGCTAGATAGCTATCAAATCATTCTGAAGACCTACAAACTCAATTGGAGATCTAAGAAAAGAATTGCTGCCAACTCTACAAATAGAAAAGAGACCACTTTCTGCAAGGTAGGAGGCGTGGAGAAGTGAATCCGAGGTGATATATGGGAAGATAGACTGTGGTGGGAGGGAGCCTCTGAAAGCCAGCTACTGGAACGTAATAAAGCAGCAGAGCGCAAAATCAGAACTTTCAGAAGTCTGTTCCGGTGAGGGCCATCCCTGCCTGAAAAATGCTCAGGTGGTGAAGTGGGGTGGAATCCTAGACGGGACAGTGTAGTCTCGGGATTCCCGGGGTCACAGAAAGAAAGGGAGTGCCTGAGTGTGAGAGTTCCCAGGCATTGGAGCAGGGAAGCTGGCTGCAATCAGCGATCCCAGGAGTGGGCTTTCAATTCAGGGTTGCCATAAACCATGAACCACAGCACAGTCTAGAGACTGCTCTCTGAGCAGGGGCCCAGCAAGCAGGAGAACTGCGGCAGGACCGCCCCTCCCTCCTCTGGGAGGGGAGGTGCAAGTGGGAGCCACAGGAGTCTCTAAAGTTGGAGATTCCAAATGGGGTCAGGTGCCTGAGATAAAATGCTCGGTCCCAGGCTGGGTGAACACAGAGTGCAGACGGAAACCAGGGAGACAAGAGTATTTGACTGCTTTCCCCTGAGGGCCCACTGGAGAGTGGGGGGCATGATTTTTCAGCCCAGGGCTGGGGATTGAGGCACCACCATTTTCATTTTCATCCTCTAAGGCGGCATGGAAACCCTTCAGTGAACAAAAGCCACACAGAGCAGTTTGAAGCTGCTTATACCTAGCCTGGACCCCTGTCAAGGGGGGTGTGATTCTGCCCAGGGCAAAGACACTTGAGAATCAGTGCAACAGACCCCACCCCCAGAAGACCAGCAGGAACACCCAGCTAAGACCAAGTTTACCAATCACACAGAAATACAAAACTCCAGTGCTAGGGGAAAACAGTGTATAGAATTCATGTTTTTTTCCTTATGATTCTTCAGTCTTTCAGATTAAATATTCTTTTTTTCCTTTTCAACTAGTTTCTTATTTTATCAACTCTTTTTTAAAGTCTTTTTTAATTTTCATTTTTACATTTTAAATATATATTCTTCATTTTTGGCTTCCTTTCATTGTATTCAATTTTATTTTTGTATATATCTGTTTTCTTTCTATACAATTTTGGCATCTAGCTTCTCCTAACAAACCCAGGACCTAGTATATTATTCTGTTCTGTCCATATGTTTAATTATATTCTTTTTTTCCTTCTTTTTTCTTTTTTGGTTTCTGATCTCTTCTGATTTTTTTTTTTTAGTGTATATTTTGCTGGGGCCCTGGTTGATATTTTTGTATTTGGTTCCCTCACTCATCTATTCTTTTTTATTTTTTTTAAGATTTTTTTCTTATTTATTTGACAGAGAGAGGGATAGCGAGAGCAGGAACACAAGCAGGGGGAGTGGAGAGGGAGAAGCAGGCTTCCTGCCGAGCAGGGAGCCCGATGTGGGACTCGATCTCAGGACCCTGGGATCATGACCTGAGCCAAAGGCAGATGCTTAACGACTGAGCCACCCAGGCGCCCCACTCATCTATTCTTATCTGGACAAAATGACAAGACAGAAAAACACCCCAGATAAAAGAACTAGAGGCAGTACTAACTGCCAGAGACTTAATCAATATGGACATAGGTTAGATATCAGAGCTAGAATTCAGAATAATGATTATAAAGATACTAGCTGGGCTTGAAAAAACATAGAAGACACTAGAGGATCTCTTTCTGGGGAAATAAAAGAACTAAAATCTAATCAGTTGAAATAAAAAAGGGTATTACTGAGATGCAATAAAAAATGTAGGCTCTAACTGCTAGGATAAATGAGGTAGAAGTGAGAATCAGTGATACAGAAAATTATGGAGAATAAAGAAAATGAGAAAAAGAGAAACAAAGAACTACTGGATCACCAGGGGAGGATTCAGGAGATTAGTGATACCATAAAGCAAAACAATAGCAGAATAATTGGGGCCCCAGAGGAAGAAGAAAGGAGGGGGGCAGAAGGTATATTTGAGCAAATTATAGCTGAGAAATTCTGTAATATGGGGAAGGAAACAGGCATTCAAGTACAGGAGGCACAGAGAACTCCCCCTCAAAATGAATAAAAGTAGGTCAGCATATCAGCATGTAATAGTGAAGCTTGCAAATTTTAGAGACAAAGAGAAAAGCAGCTCGAGACAAGAGGTCCTTAACCTATAGAGGTAGAAACATAAGCTGACAGCAGGCCTATCCCAGGAGACCTGGCAGGCCAGAAAGGCCTGGCATGATATATTCAGGGTGCTAAGAGAGAAATATATGCAGCCAAGAATACTTTATCCAGCAAGGCTGTCATTCAGAATAGAAGGAGTGAGAAAGAGCTTCCAAGACAAACAGAAACTAAAAGAATTTGTGATCACTAAACCAGCTTTGCAAGAAATATTAAAGGGGATCCCAAAGTAACATAGAACAGAAAGAAACAGACACAATCTACAGAAACAGGGACTTTATAGGTAATACAATGGCACTAAATTGATATCTTTCAATAGTTACTCTGAATGTAAATGGGCTAAATGCCCCAATCAAAAGACACAGGGTATCAGATTGGATAAAAAAGCAAAACCCATCCATATGCTGTTTACAAGAGACTCATTTAGACCGAAAGGCACCTCCAGATGGATAGTGAGGGGGTGGAGAGCCATTTATCATGCTAATGGACATCAAAAAAAACATAGGGTAGCAATCCTTATATAAGACAAAATAGATATTAAACCAAAGACTGTAAAAAGAGTTGAAGAAGGAGGGTGCCTGGATGGCTCAGTCAGCTGAGCAGCTGCCTTTGGCCCAGGTCATGATCTCCAGGGGTCCTGGGATCGAGCCCCATGTCGGGCTTCCTGCTCAGCAGGGAGTCTGCTTCTCTCTCTCTCTGCCCCTCCCCACTGCTCATTCCCTCTCTCTCTCAAATAAATAGAAATCTCCAAAAAAAAAAAAAAAAAAAAAGATGGAGAAGATCACTATATCATAATTAAAGGGTCTATCCAACAAGAAGTTCTAACAATTGTAAATATTTATGCCCCTAACTTGGGAGCAGCCAATTATATAAACCAATTAATAACAAAATTAAAGAAACACATTGATAAGAATAAAATAATAGGGGGCTTGAACATCCCACTCACAGCAGTGGACACATCATCTAACCAGATCAACAAGGGAACAAGGGCTTCAAATGACACAATGGACCAGATGAACTTCACAGATATATACAGAGCATTCCATCCTAAAGCAACAGAATACACATTCTTCTTGAGTGTACATGGAACATTCTCCAGAATACATCACATACTGGGTCACAAATCAGGTCTCAACTGGTACCAAAAAATTGGGATTATTCCTTGCATATTTTCAGATCACAGTGCTTTAAAACTTGAACTCAATCACAAGAGAAAATTTGGAAGGAAAACAAATGCATGGAGGTTAAAGAGCATCCTATTAAAGAATGAGTGGGTCAACCAGGAAATTAACGAATTTAAAAAATTCATGGAAAAAAATAAAAATGAAAACACAACTGTTCAAAACCCTTGGGATGGAGCAAAGGTGGTCCTAAGAGGGAAGTACACAGCAATACAAGGATTGCTCAAGAAACAAGAAAAGTCTCAAATAGACAACCTAACATTACACCTAAGGGAGCTGGAGAAAGAACAGCAAATAAAGCCTAAACCCAGCAGGAGAAGAGAAATAATAAAGATTAGAGGAGAAATCTGTGAAATAGAAATAAAAAAAATAGAACAGATAAATGAAACTAGGAGCTGATTCTTTGAAAGAATTAATAAGATCGATAAACCCCTAGCCAGTCTTATCAAAAATATAAAGGAACCAAATTAATAAAATCATGAATGAAAGAAGAGAGATCACAACCAACACTGAAGAAATACAAATAATTATAAGAACATATTATTAGCAACTATATGCCAATAAATTAGGCAATCTAGAAGAAATGGATATATTCCTGGAAATTTATAAACTACCAAAACGGAAAGAGGAAGAAATAGAAAACTAGAACAGATCCATAACCAGCAAGGAAATTGAAACAGTAATAAAAAATCTCCCAACAAACAAGAGTCCAGGGCTGGATGGCTTCCCAGGGAAATTCTACCAAACATTTAAGGAAGATATAATACCTATTCTTCTGAAGCTGTTTTAAAAAATAGAAATGGAAGGAAAAATTCCAAACTCTTTCTATGTGGTCAGCATTATCTTGATTCCAAAATCAGACAAAGACCCTACCAAAAAGGAGAATTACAGACCAATATTGCTGTTAAACATGCATGCAACATTCTCACCAAAATACTAGCCATAAGTATCCAACAATGTATTAAAAGGATTATTCATCAGGACCAAGTGGGATTTATTCCTGGGATGCAAGGGTGGTTCAACATCCACAAATCAATCAATGTGATAGAACACATTAATAAAAGAGAAAACAAGAACCATATGATCTTCTCAACTGAAGTGGAAAAAGCTTTGACAAAATACAGCATCCTTTCTTGATTAAAACTCCACAGTGTAGGGATAGAGTGAACATACCTCAATATCATCAAGGCCATCTACAAAAAGCCCACAGCAAATTATCGTTCTCAATGGGGAAAAACTAGTAAGAGCTTTTCCCCTAAGGTCAGGAACACAACAGAGATTTCCACTCTTGACACTGTTGTTCAACACAGTACTAGAAGTCCTAGCCTCAGCAATCAAATAACAAAAAGAAATAAAAGGCATTCAAATTGGCAAAGAACTCAAACTCTCACTCTTCACAGATGACATGATACTGTATGTGGAAAGCCCAAAAGACTCCACCCCAAAATTGCTAGAACTCAGGAATTCAGCAATGTGGCAGGATATAAAATCAATGCACAGAAATCAGTTGCATTTCTATACACTAACAATGAGACGGAAGAAAGAGAAATTAAGGAATTGATCCCATTTACAATTGCACCAAAAACCATAAGATACCTAGGAATAAACCTAACCAAAGAGGTAAAGGTTCTGTACTCTGAAAACTATAGAACACTCATGAAAGAAACTGAGGAAGACACAAAGAAATGGAAAAAAGGTTCCATGCTCATGGATTGGAAGAACAAATATTGTTAAAATGTCTATGCTACCTAGAGCAATCTATACATTCAATGCAATCCCTATCAAAATACCATCAACATTTTTCACAGAGCTGTTACAAATAATCCTAAAATTTATATGGAACCAGAAAAGACCCCAAATAGCCAGAGGAATGTTGAAAAAGAAAAACAAAGCTGGGGGCATCACAATGCCTGACTTCAGGTTATATTACCAAGCTGTAATCATCAAGACAGTATGGCACTGGCACAAAAACAGACACATAGATCAATGGAACAGAATAGAGAGCTCAGATATGGACCCTCAACTCTATGGTCAACTAATCTTCAACAAAGCAGGAAAGAATGTCCAATGGAAAAAGGTTAGTCTCTTCAACAAATGGTGTTGGTAAAATTGGACAGCCACATGCAAAAGAATGAAACTGGACCATTCTCTAACACCATACACAAAGATAAACTCAAAATGGATGAAAGACCTCAATGTGAGACAGGAATCCATCAAAATCCTAGAACAGAACACAGGCAGCAACCTCTAAGACCTTGGCTGTAGCAACTTCTTGCTAGATATGTCTCCAAAGGCAAGGAAAACAAAGGCAAAAATGAACTATGGGGCCTTCATCAAGATAAAAAGCTTTTGCAAAGCAAAGGAACAGTCAACAAAACCAAAAGACAACTGACAGAATGGGAGAAGATATTTGCAAATGACATATCAGATAAAGGGTTAGTATCCAAAATCTATAAAGAACTTATCAAACTCAATACCCAAAAAACAAATAATCCAGTCAAGAAATGGGCAGAAGAGGCACCTGGGTGGCTCAGTCGGTTAAGTGTCTGCCTTCGGCTCAGGTTGTGATCCCAGGGTCCTGGGATTGAGTCCCACATTGGGCTCCCTGCTCAGCGGGGAGCCTGCTTCTCCTTCTGCTCATTGCTTCCTCTGCTTGGGCGTTCTCTCTCTGTGTCTTAAATTAATAAAATCTTAAAAAAAAAAAACAGGTAGAAGACATGAACAGACACTTCTCCAAAGAAGACATACAAATGGCCAACAGACACATGAAAAAATGCTCCACATCATTTGTCATCAGGAAAATACAAATCAAAACCACATGAGATACCATCTCACATTGGTCAGAATGGCTAAAATTAACAAGACAGGAAACAACAAATGGTGAGGATGTGCAAGCTGGTGCAGTGGCTCTGGAAAACAGTATGGAGGTTCCTCAAAAAGTTAAAAATAGAGCTACCCTATGACCATGCAATTGCACTACTAGGTACTTACACCAAAGGTACAAATGTAGTGATCTGAAGGGGCACCTGCACCCAAATGTTTATGGCAGCAATGTCCACCATACCCAAACTATGGAAATAGCTGAAATGTCCATCGACAGATGAATGGATAAAGATGTGGTATTACACACACACACACAATGGAATATTACTCAGCCATAAAAAAAAAAAAAGAATGACATGGATGAAACTAGAGGATATTATGCTAAGTGAAAAAAGTCAATCAGAGAAAGACAATTATATGATTTCACTCATATTTGGAATTTAAGAAACAAAACAGAGGAGCATAGAGGAAGGGAGGGAAAAATAAAACAAGATGAAATCAGAGAGGGAGACAAACCATGAGACTCTTAACCATATGAAACAACTGAGGGTTGCTGGAGTTGAGGGAGGTGGGGGGGATGTGGTCGCTAGATGATGGGCATTAAGGAGGGCACGTGATGTAATGAATACTGGGTGTTATACACCACTGATTAATCACTGAACTCTACCTCTGAAACTAATAATACACTACATGTTAATTAGTTGAATGTAAATAAAATAAAATATTTTAAAAAGGTACAAAGGTACAGTTATAAATAAGTACTAGGGATGACTAGTAGCTAACCCTGCTGTATGATACGTAGCAAAGTTGTTAAGGGAGTAAATTGTAAAGGTTCTCATTACCAAGTTGTTTTTTGTTTTTTGTTTTTTTTTAATATCTATATGAGAAGATGGATGTTAAATAAACCTCTTGTGGGGATCATTTCAAATAAATGCAAGTCGAACCATCATGCTGTACACCTGAAACTTACACAATTATTTCTCAATAAAACTGGAAAAAAATTGTCACAGATTTTAATGCTCCAGCAATTAGTACAACTTAGGGTTGAAGCATCCAATGTCAAGGTAAAGATTAAATCACCAGGCCTAAAACTTCCTTCCCATAGGTTTAAACAAAATACATGTTTCTTCATTATTGTTGCCATCTACAGGTTTTCTGGTTAATGAAACACATTACGGGGTGGGGAGCAGGCTGTGTGTGTGTGTGTCTTACAGTCTTAGAAACAATGTGAAAATCCAAGAAGAGAATAGTTTAAAAAATAATTTCCCTCCTTGCCTTGCCCCCTTCACCTCACTCTCTTTCCTTCTCTGGCTTTCTTGTTATGTGGGGGAGCAGCTAATGCTGATTTGAGCTCTGTTATTAGCATTCTTACAACTTCCCCAGTTTCGTCCTGAAGGAGACCCTGGATGAGCCTCAGGCCCCAAGTGCCAGGACCTTGCACTTCAGGCACCTCTGCCTTTCTGCATCTAGAACCCGTGCCATGTTCTTCATTTCTCTTTGCTAACGAGGGCATGATCGCACTCTTCTGGAATGCTACCCATGAGGCTCAGGCTTTTCCCGTACTGTCAACCTCCTTTACACCTCAGATGGACACGTGTGTTCTCCATTTCTCTCTGATGTTTTTTTCCATCAGCCAGTCTCTGCCTGCAAGTGTTTCAGCCAGGCACAGCTACAGGGGAGACGAAGCAAGATGTGGACACCCACCCAGTTGGAGGTGCTCTGCATTCAGACAAAGGGGCTGCTGCCCACGAACAGGAGCTTATTTTGTTCTCACCATCCTTGCTGACTGTGCATGCAAGGTACATGAATGACAGAGGCAAGGCAAAGGCAGCAAAGCAGTTTTAGCCTGTCAGGTCCACTAGACATGTCCCCCTGCACAGAATGTGTGTAGTAGGACGACACTGTGAAGAACACAGCTTTTCTCTGCGACACAGCACCGTATCGTACAGCGGCTCACCAGTGTGTGACGTGCCAGGTTTTAGTTTGGTCATTTTCTTGGGACTCAGTGAAGCCAACCTTTGTCCTTTGGTGAAACCTGATAATCCTTAACCAGGGATATACTGAACTTCTCAGTGCTACAATTTTCCATAAATGCCAGCTTCTGATCGCTTCAGAGGTTTCCAGTGATTGGCCTCAAGTAAATGGAAGATCCCAATCTGAGCCAGCTCCAAATATGCCGCAGGTACAGGCTCCACATAGTGGCAACGGGAAAACGCAAACTCCTTTTTTGCCAGGGAGGCAATGGAGAATTTCCCGAGATCAAATCCTCTTTGGATATATGAAATATTAAATGTGCAGCTATATGAAGACTAGATCTAATTACCAAAGTTTTGATTATTTGCTCTCCAGTATGGATTTAGGGTTTGAAAATAGCTACTAACTGCTTTGCCAAGGTGAATCTGGATAGCCGGAAGACGCCACCATTGACTAGCCCTGGGCAAACCTTCCTATGTCGCAGGCTGAGGGAAATGAAGCTGGAACATGAGAAATGAGGCAATATCTCCGTTCTACAGCCATACCTGAAATCACAGGATAGCTGCTTTCTCCCCCACTACTAAAGAGAAAAGGATGAAAATAGTAGACTGTAAACAAATTAAAGAAAAATTGTAAGGTTAAAAGCCAAAAGAAGATGGAAGGCACCAGCAGAAGAGAGGCAAAGAATGTTAATAAATTGGCTTCAGCTCCAAAAATATAAAGAATTTCAAAAGACCCAAAGCTGGGACTTACTTTTATTTCATGCCTGGCATAAGAGGATAAATCAAATAGACTGGAAGTTGGGATCTGATTCCAGACCCAGCTCTCCTGTGCCTTTCTTCAACGAAAAATATTGGTTTCAGTTCTAAAATGATCCACTAAAGGCAAAATTCTATATAAATTCTCTGCAAGCCTGGGGTATATGACTCAAAACTCCTATTAATCTAAAATGCTTCTAAAATAATGCAGTTACTAAATGGTCTAGATTCCTCAACAAAAGTTGCATTAGATTTTGTGGACAAAAGTGTCTGATGATATTTCCAACTTTTCAGGGAAACCACTGAGACTTGCCCCTTATTTCTGAACCAAAAGAAGTAATAATATGAATTACGACCCATCACATCCTGCATCCTCTTTAATAGGAGAACTAGAGGGGAGGGAGGTGGGAGGATGGGTTAGCCTGGTGATGGGTATTAAAAAGGGCACGTTCTGCATGAAGCACTGGGTGTTATGCACAAACAATGAATCATAGAACACTACATCAAAAACTAATGATGTAATGTATGGTGATTAACATAACAATAAGAAATTAAAAAAATAAAAAACAGAAAATAAATAAATAAAAATAAAAACATTGATGAACCCCCCCACCCACCCCAAAAAAGTTTCCAGTTGGTGGAGTACCATGGTAACCAAGCCCTGCAATTCTATCTCCAGAGGTAGCTGAAGGGCAGGCAAAGCCATCCGTATTTGAGGACTTAACAGACCCCGTGTTTAGCACCCTTAGCGTAAAGGGAACGAAAGCAGCCACTGTTCTTAGATAAGTAAAGCAATGGTGACAATTAAGTCACCATATTAAGTGTCCAAAGAAAATACTGACTCAGATTCATTAAAACACAAATTAAGTAAAATGTGCTTCAATCATTACAGAATCTTAAATCTAGTACTTAGAGGTTCATAAAAGGTAATTATAACTGAAATATTTGTGTATATAGAGAAAACGCTGTATGTTCTAGTTTTCAGGCGCTAAAACATCTAATTGGTAAAAGGGAAGATACAGATTTGCCATATTTCATATGTCATATGCTTAGAATAACATTTACGGAGTTACCAAAATAGAGTGAAAGGCTTTCGGCCACGTATTTGATTAAAAAGTCAGGGAACTGCGAGTTTACCACCCCACTCTTTCTGAAGCTGGGTCGTGTGGACCTGCCCCCTAGAGGCAGAGAGGGAGAACTGGTCTGTACCACACAGAGAAGCAGGCAAGCTTGTGTTCACACTCTGTTTCCTTTCTCACAAGTTTTCTAACTTCTAAATTGATCAAAATTCAAAACAAAACAAAACAAAAATGCTGGACAGAGGGAGGGAGAGGGAATGAAAGAAGAAAGGTTCTATGCAATCTGTACTTTCAGGAAGAATGAGAATATACTTTGGCAGCATGTGGAACATCTTTTAACTGTCCTGAGGCTTCTGCCCTCATAGACCATGTTGTCCCAGAGAAAACTCAATGTGAAAAGTGTTCTTTCGTATTACTCTTTGTGAGCACCCGATCTGTGAACAGAAACTACATGCTCTGAGAATGACTCCGGCTGCCTGTTGTCCGATCAAGTCATCAGAATAAAGAACAGGCTAAACATTATACTCTGCCCTGAAGGTTTCCAAAATCAAGATGCATTCTTCCTACTAAGATCATGCTTATGAAAATAGCCAGATAATTGCCACAAGATAATTATGATCTGTAATTATTATTGTTGGTGATTGTCAATGATGCACAGGGAAGAATACAGCTTGATTTTCAAAGCCTAACCCTTAAGAAGCAAGACAATCAAAAACTTGTTTTGACTAGTTAAAATGAACCAATGTGACACAGAAGTCACAAAAGAAAAATCTCACAGAGGGGAAAAATATATCCAATTGGCCTGAATCAGCTTTTCTCAAATATAAGTTACAAGCTCAAACTGCAGGATCTTTCAAGAATCAGAAGGCTAGGCCAAAATTCATGGCTGAAGATGGGTTCTGGAAAGGAGTGGGACCCTAGGCCATTCAAGTCTCTATGGGAGAATGAAATCTGGAGTCTGCTGTACCTTCAGGTACATGGGACAGCATCTTATGGAATCCCATTTAATGTTAACTTGATACCACATGACATACTGATGGACAACAGAGACTAGACAAATGTCCTATTTGCAAGAGTGAATAATTAAAAGTACCCACCTTTAGTTCTATAGATTTCTGACTCAGGTTGTTCACTTCCAAGGCAGCAGAGAGGCTCATACTCTCCTATTTCAATGCCCCCGTGCTAATTCAGCTCTAGGCCAATATGATTTGATGCTGATTTTAGTCTATTGCACGGATAGTCAATTGTGTAGTTAGCATTTAATACGGAAAATACTTCAAACCAACTTTGGTAACATTTAACCTGTTTTAATTTAGGCCTTATAGGCCCAATTTTGGAAAATTTCAAATAAATGAAGATACCCATTTCAAAAAATGAATTGTAGCCAACAGAAGACATATGTGTCTACATTACCATGAAAAAAGTATTTTTCAGAAACATATCTCAGGGCGCCTGGATGGCGTAGTCGGTTGAGCGCCCAACTCTTGGTTTCGGCTCAGGTCATGATCTCAGTGTCCTGAGATCAAGCCCTGAGTCAGGCTCCGCATTCAGTGGGGAGTCTCCTTGAGATTCTCTCTCCCTCTCTCTCTGCCCCTCCTTCCTGCCCTCTCTCTTTCTCTCAAATAAATAAATCTTAAAAGAGAAATGTAGGGCGCCTGGGTGGCTCAGTTGGTTAAGCAACTGTCTTCGGCTCAGGTCATGATCCTGGAGTCCGGGGATCGAATCCTGCATCGGGCTCCCTGCTCAGCAAGGAGCCTGCTTCTCCCTCTGACCCTCCCCCCTTCATGTACTCTCTCTCATTCTCGCTCTCTCAAATAAATAAATAAAATCTTTAAAAAAAAAAGAGAGAGAAATGTATATGTCACAAATACAATTTACAAAAATGGTATCTCAAAAATATCAGGAAAGATGCACTCGCTTTTCCTGCCTCATTTGTTAAAACCACCTTCTGTCCATTTCATTACCATCACCATATTCCACCACACACAGGCCTTGTTTAAAATGTTTAAAAGAAATCCTGAGACTTGACCTGAACCCAGTGGAAAGAACACAGGGTAAAGCTAGATATGGTTTTCGCCCAACACATCTTCTGCCCAAACTATTAAGATCTTTCAAATTCCGAATTACCGTCTAAGATCACTAAAGTAGGACAATCAATAGCTCCACTTCACCCCGGGGCATGAGGACTACAGTGGTGTCTTTCATTTGTAAATAAATGGGGGTATATTTTGTAACAAAAAAAATAGAAGATTACATTTGAAGGCAACAGCATTTGATAAGATACACATACTCCTGATGCCAAATAATGACAAAACACTCACCTCTTCAGAGAACATTTTACTAGAGAATTTCAAAGCACTCATCAGCATCTCACTTTCTGTAACTGGATAAACACAATAACAAAACTGGATGGCAACAAAACTCAAATGGTGGATAGTCAGAAAAAGTAAATTTTAGTTTCAGGATTATTAGTGATGTCTAAGAAACCAAATTTTATCCCTACTGGAAAATATGCCCTGTGTAATATGAAAAGTAAATTGTTTTAGAAGAGTTTCATGTAAGATGTTAAAACACAGGCATAGTCTCAAGTACTCAAAAAAAAAAAAAAAAAAGAAACAAGAAATTTGTTAATATCTTAGCATTTAATAATCTGCAAAAATGTGATTTAATAAGCAAACTAAAACATGGAAACAGTGTTTAGATTTGAAATGCACTGTCAATCTGAAATTATGTGTTCAGTTGTGTGTCTGGAGACCAAACCATTCTGCCTGATCAAGAGTGTGTGTGGCAGGGCCACAGTGGGCCCCGTCACTGCTCTGCCCTGCCCTCCCCCAAAAACGGCAGAGATTCCAATCACAGCATATTAACTTACCAAGTGTTCCAATGTAATGATTAGATGTATCAAATGCAAACATTTTTTCCTTTAAATTATTCCCCAAATTTGGCCAAACTAAATATTTAATACAAAAATCCTGCCCAACAGCAGTGATCCCCACAGGATTGCTTCTGAAGTCCCTCTGACATTCTCTTGCCTTATCACATCGCTCAAAACAATGATAGGTCTAGAAAGAGGCCATCCTGTCTTCTGAATATCAAGTCAAGAGTCAGAACTGAAGTAAAAGCAATTAGAGCAAAATAGACACATACATCTTCAAACATACTCACACAATCATGGCAACTCTCATATCTGACAATGGCTGAATTTTATTCCAAGCAGATAATTTAATGATAGCTTTGCTATTAAAAAAAAATTCAAGTAAAATGCTCAAGCATATTTCAATATAAGGGAAAAGCTCTATTTCAGTCTAAGGGAAAAGCAGCTACATTTAAAAATTCACTGCACAATGAAATCAGCATTAACTCTGAAACAGACACTGAGAGTGTTGGCCTGTGGAGACAAACCTGCCACGTGGTGGGGGGGTGGGGGGGTCAGCTCTGGAACAACCTGATGGCACTTTCCATCTTCCCACACCTGTATCTGCTCAAGAACCACAAACTTGAGTCATGGCTTAAGAATATTTGATTTCAACAATAAACTTAAGGTATCACATTATTTTCACTTTTCCTCTGAAAAACAGTTGAAGAGAACACAAATGATTCAAAGTAGAGATTTATGTTTTAGGTGAAAAAGTACCATAGCCATATATATTTGCTTTAAAAAAAACTGACAAGCTTCAGGTAAAAATCATTTCTCAAGGGTCAATTTTTCATTTACATGTAACCAATACATCTTATTTACATATACAGGACTCCATTTTTATTCAAGTTCCTTCATATAAAATGTGTATTTTAACTGGTATATAACTGTTATATACTGTTTTTACAGAACCACTAAGTATCCTCTTATTCACTGGCAGTTTTGACGGTAATATTGGTTTCCACATTAAGAGATGTATATAGTTAAAAGCTCAATGAATAACATCAAGATGAAAACCCAGTGTTAACACCCTGTCTAGGGCCACATCAGTTATCCAAGGAGTCAACTGCTTCATCTGCATAAATTATAGCTGCAACAAAACACAAAGCAAGTATGATTCTGAAGACCCCGAAAAAAGAGCTCTGACTTGAGAGACACTAACCACTGCTTCATGCTGCTATTCATGTTCAATTCTTATACTGGGTTCATTTTTTCTTTTCAAAAGACACTGATTTTTCTAGTAATATATAACTTTAAAAAGGTATCTTAGGTCTTTAACCCTCAGAGAACTGGTATATTTAGGCAACTAACCAAAAAAATAATCAGGATCATGTATCTTTGTCCATAGTTTCCAAAGGGTTAAAGTGCAGAAATTGTCTATCACCTGTTACAGAAGGCACCCTATTCCACTTTTTTCTTAAAAGAAACTTTTTCTTTGGTTTCTTGTAATTTTTCAGTGAGTCTATCCTTTGTTTCTTCCATTTTCTCTGTGAGAAGCTCCTTGGTCTCTTCCATCCTGTCTTGTAGATACTCCTTAACAGGAGGCGGTGTCGACATGTAGCCCCGGTTACGCAAGTACTTCACAGTGAAGGAGGTTCCTCCCAAAGTCACAGTATATCGGGCAGGTGTTGCAATCTGAGGAGAAAAGCAAACACAGGCAGTATCATGACTATCACCTTAAGCAAAAACAATCTGAAATTAAAATTTTTAGTAATAACCCAACAGTATAAATTACTTTATTGCTTCACACTGACCCATGGATTACAGAATATTCGCAGTAGAAGCGCTGGAGCCTGTAACCACGTGCTAGGGAACCTGCAGACAGGCACCCTGGGAGATGAGAAAGATGGCTCAGGACCAACAAACACGCACATGCTTCTATTCCCTAAAACCCTGCTAACCTGTGGACACTGTGTATCTAGAACTAAACCAGAACCAAACTACTTCAAATGGTGAGAGGTAAACACGGGCCAAGTGTTTATTCTTTACTGAATTTAGTTTAGTTTCACTTCCAAATCCCTTTGACTTTTCCAGGCCTTATGCTACCTTCTTGTTACAATCCACCCTGGGTCTGGAATCCCAACTGGGAACTTCCATGAGGCCAAAAAAACCCAGGCAGGCATGCACAGGCTTATCTTTGACCAGAGATTTAAGGACCAAAGCTGAATACTAGACGAACTGGTCAAAGAGCCACACAAAAGCGGTACCATCTCCATCACATCCTGATAGCTTCTGTGTTAAAATTCAGTACCAAAACTCTTTCAAAGAGCCGCCTATGCTCTCCATCTCCAACTTCCCTCTTCATTTGCTCTTGAATTTACTCTAAACCTTCACCCCCACCTCTCATCATAGTCACTGAAGAGGCTTGTGAACCATCAGAACTATGGAGGCAGCTTCCCCCTCTACTCCTTGGAGCATGTCCTGCCCTGGCTGCCACGCCCCCACTTCCCTGGTTTCCTTCCACTTTGGAGGCTGCCCCTTTACAGTCCTTCCTGCCCATTCTTCTTCCTGTTGTCTACCTCTGAACACTGTGGGGCAGCATTCAGTCCCTGCACGCCTTCTCCACCTACCTCCTTTCCTTGGTGGTCTTATCCAATTTCAAGTCCGTAGTGCCATCTGTACATTAATGATTCTTAGATTTCCAGACTGAGCCTTTTCCCTAAATTCCAGTATATACAACCTCTGACTTATTTCCACCTGCATGTCTAATAGGATCTCAAAATGTCATTTGTTCAAAACTGATCTCATGATGTTCAATGGTCCCACCCCAAACCTGCTTCTCTCAAAGCTGTCTGCATCTCAGGAAATGGCAATGCTATTCTTTTATTTATTTATTAGAGCATGAAGGGAGAGGGAGAGAGAGAATCCCAAGCAGACTCCCTGCTGAAGGGGGAGCTCCACGTGGGGCCTGATCTCATGAGCCTGAGATCATGACCTGAGCTGCAATTAGGAGTCAGACACTTAATGGACTGAGCCACCAGGGTGCAGAGCCTGATGTGGGGCTTGATCTCATGAGCCGAGATCATGACCTGAGCTGAAACCGAGAGTTGGAGGCTCAACCGACTAAGCTACCCAGGTGCCTCGCAAATCTTTAAGTTGCTTAAGCCAAAAAGCTACACGATAGCTTCAACTCCTTTCTCTTGCATAATTTACGTTCAACCCATTAAGAAATTCCATCAGCTCCATCTTCAAAACACATCCAGAATCACCTACATCTTATGGGCTCTCCTGCTACCACCTGAGTCCTGGCCACTACCAGCTCTTACCCATACCATTGCAATAACCCCTCCTGCTAGGTCTCTGGGCTTCTTACCTTACCCAGCTATATGTAATAGACTGTTCTCAACAGAGCAGCCAAAATGATTTTGTTAAAACACAAGTCAGATACTCAAAACCACCCAGTGGCTTTCTATCTCCTCTGAGTAAAAGCCGAAGTGCTCATAATGGCCCATAAGGCCACCCTGATCTGGCCACTCTGTTGCCTCTCTGCAGTTCACTCATCCCAACCACAATGGCATCCTCCCTGTTCCCTCCAATACTCCAGGTATCCTGTAGCCTCAGGACCTTGCACTTGCATTTCCCCTCCTTGAATGCTCTTCTCCCATACAACTGCCTATTAACTCCCTCACCTTTTGGCAACCCTCCCTCTAAAAAAAAACAAAACAAAACCGAATACTAAAAAAAGCACTCCAACACAAACACATCCTCCCTTGCTGGTTTGTTCTTTCTTCTTAGCACTTAACATCATCTAAATGCCACAGTGTGTGTGTGTGTTTGTTTTAACTTTACGTTCTTTACCTAAATGGCTCCCACCACTAGAATGTAAGTTCCACGAGGGCATGTATTTTGTACCATTTTATTTAATTACAGTATTCCCAGTACCTAGAATGGCACTTGACACAGAGTAGGAGCTCAACAAATTTTTGTCAATTCAAACGAAGGTTCACTTCCAGGACAGTGCTAGGGGGCTGAGGAGTGTGTCCTACTCTGTGTCACAAGGTCACACTCAGGTGGTTTTTCTCTTGGCCACACCTCTTTTTTGAGGCTTTGCCATATTGAAGCAACAAATCTCAATGTTTGTCGCTCCACCTGAGAAACTATGGGTTACAGAAAATACCCAGGAGAATCCCTGCACATTCCCCACCTCATAGAGGAACAGTGAGCGGGAAGGAACACTGCTGACACTGACCTACCTATGTGTACAGGTTCATGTTTCAATTCCCACCCAACAAACATGCACTGAGCACTGATGTGCCTACAAAGCACAATACCAGGCATAGTGAAAACACAGAGAAAGAAGACATGACTTTGAATTCCTGAACACTTAAAATCAAATGAAGAAACCAAATATTAAAAAAACAAAAAAGGGGCGCCTGGGTGGTTTAGTCATTAAGCGTCTGCCTTCAGCTCAGGTCATGATCCCAGGGTCCTGGGATCGAGCCCCGCATCGGGCTCCCTGCTCGGCGGGAAGCCTGCTTCTCCCTCTCCCACTCCCCCTGCTTGTGTTCCCTCTCTCGCTGTGTCTCTGTCAAATAAATAAATAAAATCTTTAAAAAAACAAACAAACAAACCAAAAACAAAAAAGCCCCACAAAACTAACACCAGACCATGACATGAACTATAAGAGCTACATACACGTTATGGGAGCATAGGATAAGGAGCAATTATAATTAGGGAAATGGTTTAAATCATCATGATACTTTGACTTATTAAGGTAAATTACACCCACTATAACTAGAAACTTGGTAATTTATGAGTTTATTAAGTTTTAATGTTTAAAAACTCAGCAATTAAGCTTTAGCCCTCTAGTCAAAATCATAATAAAAAAGGAAATCTCCCAAGAATTCAGAGGATTTTAATGAGGATGACAGAATAAAACGTCAGCTGTACTACTATAAAACCATACTTCTAAGTATTTTTATTACAACAGAAGCAAAATAAAATCTAGTTTCCAAACGTTTCCTACCTGTTTTCTTTCTTAGGATGAAGATATATAGAACTTCATAATTATTTGTCAACTGAGAAAAATAAGATTAATATGGCTAAATTCCACAATTTAGAGTCTCCTCTTCCAAAAGAAAGACCCATAGACATAGAAACTCAGCTTATAAAGATGTCGGTGTCTCAACTCCAGAGAACAGCTACAGATGACAAACTTCTAAAATGAAACGTATGTAACAGCTACTAAGTCTAAGGTTTATCCCATGAAACAATGTGAACTAAACTTTACTATTTTACTTATCAAGTAGATGAAATATTATAAACAGTAAACAGTAAAATAAAATATAACAAGTCAGGTGGCACATGGATCTCTGAAAAAGGAAAATTAATATACCATAAGTGGGAGAAATGTCAAAAAGATGACTTCCGGAAATTCGGAAAGTCTCACATTTGTCTGATCACAGCAGGTTAGGAATGATCTACCTATTTTCAAGTCACTTCTTCCTAAACCATCATTTTATTTATACTTAAAAGTTAAACTTAAAAAAATATAAACTTTAGCCATTAGACTATGGTATTGTATATGGTATTTTAAGTTACAAAAAATAACTACTGGGAACTAACATGGAGTTTTATGAGGAACTGAGCAGGTTATTGGTTAAGTGTGAAGAGCAACTCATTTATAACAGTACTTACCTTAAACAAGGCATATGCTGTTAGTGCATTTCCACTTTGGGAATTTTTCAGAATGTTTACTATGCTGTCCGGTAACCCAATGAGTTCTAGAAAAGGAATAACATTCACGCCTCTAGGAAAGAAACAAAATGATTTATATATATATGTCACTCCTCTAAGGAACAAAGTAACATATATATACACACACATTTATGTATGTATACACACAAACTTTAAGGGGTAAATATTTTCAAAATTTTTCTGAAAATACCAAAACCAAATTTTGTTTAAAAATCACTTATGCATCATCAAGAACTGTGATTTAACTCTAGAACAGAAACATTAGTGTTATACTGTATCCTACTGTTGCAGCTTCTACTTTGCTTCTGCACATGGACATACATCCCTAATTACCATATTTTAAGAAATAGAAGGATCTAGCAGAGTAAAATTAATAGCTTTAAATGACTTAAGAGAGAAGGAACGATCAGAATCATTTACTTGGTCTTAGTTTCCCCAACCAAACACTACTTCTTCAGAATGCTCTAATTCAGACTTCAAGACCTAAGCTTTTCACCTCTAAAATTACATGTCAAACTATATTGCTGTAAAAGCAACATTATAACAGTACTTATTGTGTTATTATGCAAAGAATAAATGATCCCATGGGTTTGATGAAAACTTTAATTATTCTAAATGGATGCCTGTATTCTATTAGCAGGCTTAGAAGGCAGGTGAAGAAGCAATTACCATAAATTACAACAAATTTTTGGACGGAGGGAGAGAAGGCAGAAAGTCTCTAATACAAGCTGTTAAGCCCTAATTTATTTTAGTTTCCATGATTATCAACATTTAGCTTTACGGGCATGTGCTCTCTCATGCTCTCTCCCTTTCTGTGTGTTGTTTTACAGACACTGTAACCCTTTGCCCCTCATTCAGAACAAGGTTCTTGTTCTGTGCTTTTCCTACATAAACATAACTATCATATTCAGGAATTTTTTTTAAAGATTTATTTATTGATTTTGAGAGAGAGAGAATGTCGCGGAGAGGGGCAGAGGGAGAGGGAAAAGGTCTTAAGTAATTCTGTACTGAGCGTGGAGCCCGATGTGGGACTCAATCTCATGACCCTGAGATCACAACCTGAGCTGAAACCAAGAGTCAGATGCTTAACTGATGGTGCCACGCAGGCGCCGCCATATTCAGGAAATTTAACATACACAAGAGTATATAGTTAATACACAATATATTATTTAATATTAAAATTTCCTGAATTGTTCCAGTATGTCCCTTGTCACTATCTTGTCATTTCTCTCTGGTCTCCTTTCCTCTAGAAGTGATCCTCAGAACTTTTTTGAGAAGGAGGGCAGGATGTCTTTGACACTGAGATTTTTGAAGCTTCCAGACCAGTTCCAGTTAGCATGGGAGAATACCCCTCCATTTGGATTTGTCTGTTTTTTTTCCTCCTGATCAGGTTCAGGTTAAACATTTTTCAACAGGAAAACTGTACAGTTAATTCTGTCTCAGTACATCACAACAGAAGCCCCATGACATCAGTTTGTCTCACTGCTGGTGTATGGGTGACTCTTGGTTAGCACAGGGTCTACAGGGTACTTTTCTGTACAGATACTCTTTCTCTTTGTAATTAAGAAAGGGAATTATCTAGAGCCATTATTATTATAGCTAGCTGTATTCTGTATAACATATAATAGCTAACAAACTAATTTATTCTTAATATTAAAATATATTTGGTTAATTGGGGAAGTTGTCCCTCCATGATTTCACTATAATACTCTGAAATCAGGGACTACTCTCAAGAACATATGGCTGGTCATCATCAAGGAAAATTACCTATCATCCACAAGAGGAAAGCAGATAACTGAAGGATCTTTAAAAAGTTAAATTACAAAATTGACTGTAAGTCCAACCTGGTTTCTTCTTTCTCCACCATCAGTTCCTTTTCAAGTCTCTTAGATAAAAACAGAATCCCATTAAAGCAAAACTTAGTACTACAAGGCCTTAGCTATTCTATGGATCTAATCAAGTCACTCTGCACCATTAATATCTTACCATGATATGCTAATTATATCTTCTAGAACCAATACAACTATAAAATTATTTTATCAATCATATCCTAGCCCAGTATGTAAAATCTACATATTTAATAGCAGTCATGAAGGGGAAACAAAAGACAAACATTTGGCCAAAAATAAGACAAAATTGAGTGATTAAAAAAAAAACTATCATAAAGATCAAATAATTACCTCAGACACCTTGCACAAGTATCTTTTATAAAATAAAGAAGTAAACAACTGGTTCTAGTTCTTTCTTTATTTTGAAGATTTATTTGAGAGAGAAAGAGAGAGAGTGTGTGTGTGTGTGCCGGGGGGAAGGGGCAGAGGAAAAGAATCTCAGGCAGATTCACCACTGAGCATGGAGCCCCACGTGGGGCTCTCTCTCACAACCCTGAGATCATGACCTGAGCTGAAATCAAGAGTCAGACGCTTAGCCAACTGAGCCACCCAGGCGCCCCTGGTTCTATTTATTTCTAAAATACCGACTTGATTATTTTAAAGTAAAAATAACTTTCATTTCCTTTGGAATTGCTAAAAATGAAATACTAGTGAGGGACTGATTGACTGATTCCAACAGTAATACCCACTTGTCACTTTTTACTCTGAAGCTTCCACGACCTGACAGAAATCTGTGCTTTTCAAACTGCCAGCTTTATGGATGTTTCAACTGATGCAGAAATACACAAGGGCAAAGGACATTCACAGTAAGGATAAAATGCAGTAAAAGTCAGGTAGGATTTTGCCTCAGAATGGATCTGTAACTTTAGAAACTTGAGGCCTAAAACACAAGGATCTAACTGTAGGAACAGAACCATCATCACAAAGCTACAATTATCAAACAGAGCAGTTCTGGTTAGATGTAAGATCTCTGCAAGGTTTTGCCAGATAGAAGGGGCAACAAAGCTTAGTTTAAAATAAAATCTATTAACATGTACAATTCAGATCTTCCCTGGGATAAAATGTTTCAAAAGCCGAGATCTTTATCACTGAGTTAAATAAATACAGTATGGCGTTCTGTTCTATCATGTCTAGAAAGGCAGTAATGCTAGGTCAGAGTGACTACAACAAACACTGGTCACTAATGCAGTGTGATGTCAAATGCCCATCTTTCAAGTTACAAACTACTTTTTTCTTCTCTTTCTTTTAATAGTTAAATACGTAACAAATAACAGAGAGCTTTGCCCAGCTAAAAACAAAATAAAATAAAGCTAGCCTCTTGTCAGTTCAATTAAAAACCTGTATTTAATACAATCAACTCCAATTTGATAATAAAACCACATCGCAGTGATACACTGCCATTAGAACAAATCCTCCTTACTCTGTTAAGTATTACTTGTGATAAGATCTTTACTTAGAACAAATCAACTTTCTGAAGGGATAGGATTTAATAAAAACATTAAGAAGAACTGTTTCTGAGAAGCAACACATCCTACATAATATAAATTAGCTGTGTGATACCATAACAGAACTGGACCAGTCGTCACGGCTGGGCAGGGGTGGTGGGTGTGGCAACCAAAGTCCCGTGCTGACAAAAAGCCAATAGGCAAATTATGATGGATAAAGGGACATGACTTTAAGTGGATAGTCTTACTACCATGTTTACACACAAGTATTCTCCAGAAAAAGAGGGGGAAGAATAAAATAAGGGTGCATTCCACAGGGGATGGCAGAATGTCACCACAACTGCCTTAGGTGCCAGACAGACTGAAAAAATCTTAAGTATAATTCATATCACTAGGTCACTTGGGGTCTGCTTTTTCAGTTACAGAACTCTTACTTAAGAAGGCAAGGGAAAGTGAAAGGAACAAAGGAACAAAGATGCTCTTTTTAACAGACCAAATGAAAATTTCATATTAAATTAAAAACTTAGATTTCTTCCTCCAAGGCCTTCTGGCCAAATGAAAACTAAGGAGGGCAGAACTATCAGTCGTATCATTTTCACAGTATTCCATCAGAAAATCCTCAATAGCTCAAAAAAGAACATTTAACATACAGATAGCCATTAATTAGAGCTGATAATAATTTTTATTCAAAATGGCACAGGATTTTATGCTCTATTAAAAACTAAGGGCAGTTTTGAAGACTTCTATAAATATTATACATGTCCAGAAAAATGTCATTAATGAAAAAGATAATTCCATAAAGTGTACATACAAGGATTTTCTATAAAGAAAGGGACAATTCTTAAAGGATAATGATACACAACAAAGAAGGATATAACTGAATATTAGGAAGATAATGGAGAAAAAGATGTGAAGAGAATCAGAACAGCATCAACTACACAAAGTAAAAAAATCCTTTCAGAACTTTTGTAAAGAAACACTTCTAATCCTGTGTTTTCTAAGAGTAAGTCTTCATTTCATTATCTTTTAATTTAGTAAAAAATAACCTTTATCCCAAGGAATGAGCTTTACATACAAAACTGACATATCTTATTAATTAATACCTTACTATTGAGCCATTAAATATAACCAAACACTGAAAATCGATGGACTTCTGGAAAGAATAAAATAATTCTAGCCCCATAAGGATTGAGTTTACTAAAACTCAAAGTGGGGTCCATTGTGCCATTTCATTGCCCTCAGGATGGTGAGCTCATTCAGCTCTGCCATGCCCAGGCTAATATAAAAAAAGCCCACACAGCACATTCAAACAAATAGGCACACGTCAGAACGCCTTAGTAGCTAGTGGCAGAAACAAACTGGAAATCATTGGGATCTGCTTCAATGTGTACCCTCCTCCTAAAACATTGTAAATAATATAGCTTAACTTAAAAGAAAGGAAGAGTATTTAACAAAAAAGGGTGCATTTAGATATCTGTGTTTTACAATACCTGCAGGCTAGGGCCACCAAATTTATTTAGAAGTTTATTTTAGTTGTGGTAAGAACACCTATCATGAGATCTACACTCAATTTTTTAAGTGCACAAAAAATTAACTTCTGATCAGAACAATAGACCTTACCTTGACACATATCAGATGTGGGTAACACTAAAACATAAGCCTGCAATTTGTTAATTTTTGTATCTGTAACAGGTATTAGCCAGGCTTTGGCAAAAACATCATACTAATTTCCTACCAAAATCAAACATATGGCAAAATAACAGATATATTTTTACATTTGTGAACACTTTAAGAAATATATAAGTATAGAACTCAATAGTGCTGCCAAATTTCCGAAATCTCTTATTTTATTTCTGTGCCATGCTAAAGTTGATAGACGAGCATAGTGATAAAGACCAGGGGCTTTGAAATAAGACTCCAAAATATTTGGGAAAAAGCTGTTATTCTGACTTATTCTTCCTTAATTTCATTAATATAATATATTATAATTAATATAATATAATAATTACACTACCTACTTCATAGAGTTGTGAGGATTAAATGAGATGATATAGTTTAAAATTTTCGTATACTGCCTGCTATACATGGTAAGCGAATTTAGCTATGAAAATGTCAAAAACAGCTATGAAAAGCAGTCACACTCAACAGTTAAAGACATTAAAGCATTTAAAAAACTATTTAAGGCTTTGATTAGTACAATTAAGAAGATTAACATTCTGATAAAGCAAGGAAATGTGCTCAACGAAGCAAAAACTTACTTTATGGCTGCATAATAAAATGTTCCAAACCAAACACCAGAAGTTATTAGATGCACTGGAATCAAAACTTTTCCATATTGTCTAAATGTTTTCTTAAATCGTTGATAAAGACTAATAGATTTGTCTTGTAAAGGATCAGGTTCTTCCTTTTTTTCTGAAGGAGTTCCAGGGGATGTGGCACTGGATGACATAACCCTCTTGGATAAAATATCTTCCTCCCACTGTTTATGGTGAAGGACCCCTGGTTGGGGTGGATGAGCAGTGAATGGCTTCCTTTCCTTTGCAACACACTGGACAGCAGATAAATGTAGCCATTGTTTTTGAGGGCCCTGTACCAAAACTACTCTGGATTCAGCTTTATACAAAAGTAATGGTCCCTTTATGTTTTGACAGTGTCCAAAAAGATTGGCCTTATGTGGTTCCATGCATGTCCTATGTGCCAGTCGGAATACAGACCTTGGTACATTCCATTGCATTTTGAAGAACGGTGATTGATGGGATTTCAGCTTCTACAGAGACTAGATAAAAAAAAAAAAAAAATTAGATTATACTGATTTCCATTTTAAACCAATCCACTTAAAAATAAATCATTAACTGTTAGGAAGTAAAGGACAGACATTGCTACCAAATCCATACAAATTAATGTTAAGGTATATAGTTTGAACATACCACAATTTTAAAATGTTAATAAAATATATTTAAATCTGATATAGTAAACCAGTCTAACAGATATCACGAAGGGTAATGTTTTGAGGTTATTTTATTGCTACAAAAGGGATGTTTGTAGGGCTTCTGTTATTCTACAAGGAAGCTGTGTAGCATAATGGAAAGATAATAAGATCTAGAAGTCAAAAAACTGGGCCCTCATGTAATTGCCTTTTAGACTTCAAGCCCAAGTCTACTAGTAAAATGATTACTTCACAGGACTGTTACATAAATGACATGAAATTTCTGATGTAAAAGTGCTTTTGTAAACTAACAAGTATCAAGTAAGTTATTATTACAACTGTTAAGGTCTGATAAATAGTTGATACAAGTACCAATTTTTCTATAATGCCTTTCGACTTAATTATATAAAATTTTAAATCACATATATTTTTGGCTGGTGAGGAGACAGACTTTTCCAGATATCTAAACTTCTTGTGAAAAGACAGTATTTTATTTGTGACAACATAAATAACATACTTTAATGGAAAAAAATAACTACGTTTCCCAACAGAAAAATTTTTACTGAGAAAAATGGGACTGTTTTACCTCTTTGTAAATCTCTTTAATGATTGGCTTCATGGAAGACAGCTGGATTCTCATATCTGCTTCTGCATTCAACCTGTTACAGTATGTCTTTTGGGGCAAGGATATGAAGGAAATCCAGTCACACCCTTTTAGGTCACTGTGGACCATTTTCTTTGACTCTTCACTAAAACTAAATAAGTAGTAGTTTCTATAGTAAGTCTCAATGTGCAATATTAATTAATAACTTTTGTTCTGAACCATAACAAGAACTGTTGGTTCTGTTACAATAAAATCCATGGGTCTACTTTATTTTCAATGGATAGTTTATCCATGCACAATTTTCTCATGATGGGCCATTTCAAAAATATTGATGCACTGTGGAGCACCTGGGTGGCTCAGTAGGTTAAGCATCTGACTCTTGATTTTGGCTCAGGTCATGATCTCAGGGTCATGAGATCGAGGCCTGCATTGGGCTCCGAGCTGGGCATGGAGAAAAGACAGTATTTTAAAAGAATACAGACTTTGGAATAAGATAGACCCAACTGAGCTAACAGTGGTATTATTTTGAGCAAATTACTTAGCTTCTCTAGATGTAGGTTTCCCCACTAGTAAAACAGAATTATAGTATGCATTACTATATAGGAAATCAGTTCCCTTCCCTCAATACCAGGCAGTGCCACCTAATCACAATCTCCACCCCTACCCCATATCAGCTACCTTACTACTTCTACTACATTGTGAATAGATGATTTTGTTTTTTAAACTGTACACTAAGAGTCAACAGCATATGAGTTAGCACCCCAATAAATTAGCAATCCAATAAATACAGGTATTCCATTTTACATGAATATTTGTTATCTGGGGTACAAAGTTGTCTGTCATTATATAAAAATATCCATTCATGAATTGTCCCCATATAAAATTAATCCCCTGACTCATCCCTCCCTGATTAACAGTTAACATCAGCTCTTATCAGGCTCTCACAAATAATCCAACAACACAATGCAAACAAATTATGAAAAGAAACTGTACATCTTGCAAATAATAGGCTCCCAGGAAACCTTTAAAGGTGATACTGGAGATTGCTGCAATGAAAAGCAAAGTCAATGACTGGTCTGAAGAATCAGACCAGTTAACAACCAAAAAGAAAAACCACAGGAATGATAACAGGTGCTTCATATAACGACTTAAATATTAAACAACTAAGAGAGGCCATAGAGAAAAATGATTAAGTCCTTAATTATTTTTACAAAACTGACTTATTTGTTGTGAAAGTCAAACATTAAGTAAAGGAGGTCTTATTGTGCTTTCTTACAACCCATACAATTTCCTACAAATCTATGCTATGTCTATTCCAAGGGGAAAAAAAAACATCAATTGGTTATTTATTCTAAGAATTAGCTGAGTTGGAATTATAACCTAAGATTTGTCAAATATAACATTTGGCTTGAATTTTTACAAAACATTCCTTTCGAGTATTTTACTATGAATCTTTGGTCTCTATTTTAGTTGGATTTATTTTGAGGATTTTCTCCAGGACCATTATCTTTGTTTTGGGGGGTTTTTTTTTTTTGTTTTTTTTAGGACCATTATCTTTGAATTATTCCTGTCCATGGCTTTAATGCAGGTGTTTTCTGAACTCAAAGGTTTTTTTTTTTTCTTTTAAACATATTTCCTTTACAAGGCGGTTTTCCAGGAGTTGAAGTTCCCAGAAGGCTTTCAGATAATTAAATTATTATGTTTGTGTTTGTGAATAAAATAAAGGAAAAAAAAAGATTATAAAAAAAAAAAAAGCCTCTTCCAAGCATCCAGTTTGCACCCTTTCCCCTGGTTTCCCCAACTACCCACTCCCATTTAAAAAAAAAAAAAATTTATCCTTTCTCACTTCTTATTGATTATTTTTAAAAATATCCTTATTGAAATATAATGAACATACATTTCACTCATTTAAGCTGTAGAATTCAATGACTTATAGTATATTTACAGTTGTGAAACTATCCCCACAGTCTTAGCTTAGACCATTTTCATCACCCCAGAAAGAAATCCCATATCCATGAGCAGTCACTCATCATTCCCTCCCCCTCCTAGCCCCAGGTAACCACTACACTATTTTCTGTCTCTCTATATTTGTCTATTCTGAACATTTCATTTAAATGGAATCACAGTATGTGGTCTCTTGTGACTGGCTTCTTTCACTTCACATAATGTTTACAAGTCACCCCTGTATTACGTCTTGAGCTAATATTTACCTTGGTTCCCTTAGAAGCCAATCTCTGGGCTAGTGGTTTCCAAAACTGGCTATGCATCAGAATCATGGTAGGCTGCGGATATTGAGGGAAAGGAGAGATGGTTTGAAAAACCAGATTCCTGGTCTCCATCCAGACCTAATAAATCAGAATCTTCTATAGCCAGGTCACACCTGACAATATGAATTTGGGGGTCATTTCTCTAGGCCCAGCAAATGGCTTCAGTGCCAGAGGCACTGTTCATTCCAGAATATGTATGATACTACTCAGTCTGTACTTGCCATCTACTTTTTCATCTGAAGTAGGTTTGTTCCTTGAAATCTAACGAGTACTGTGTATGTCATCAGTATTGTGACTGATTACCTTTGGAAGTCTAGAGTGGTAGCAATGCTGTTATCCATCATCATCATCATCATCATCATTGTAAGATGTTTTTTAGCCCCTACTATGTGGTAGGTGTTATAAACACTTTACATATATTAACTCATACTATTCCCATAACAATCTAATGAAGGAGGGACTACTGTCACCACTTCACAGTTGAGGACACTGAAACACAGAGAGGAAATACACTCAACTGGTGAGTGGAGAAGTTGGGATTCAAACTTAATCACTAAGCTAATGGCCACTTCCAGAAGAAACAAACAGTGCCAATATTCTTTTTTTTCCTTTTTTTTTTCAAGATTTTATTTATTTATTTGACAGAGAGACACAGCGAGAGAGGGAACACAAGCAGGGGGAGTGGAAGAGGGAGAGGCAGACTCCCCGCTGAGCAAGGAGCCCGACGTGGGGCTTGATCCCAGGATCCTGGGATCATGACCTGAGCCGAAGGCAGATGCTTAACAACTGAGCCACCCAGGTGCCCCAACAGTGCCAATTTTCAGTAGACTAAGATACATAAGACACATAAGACACATGATAAAAGTGCCCTAAGGAAACATAAGGCCCAAGAAATTAACTTTTAACTTAAAATTAACTTTTAAATTAAAAGTAAAAATCAAAACTAATTTAAATAACAACATATGGGCAATGGCTACAATATTTGACAGTGTAACTCTAGAATTCCAAAGGTAATCAATTACAATACTGATGACATACACAGTAAGACTCGTTAGATTTCAAGGAACAAACCTACTTCAGATGAATACAAGTAAAAGTAGATGGCAAGTACAGACTGAGTAGTATCATACATATTCTGGAATGAACAGGCTTCAGGAACAATAAAACCTAGGCAAGATAGAAGTTATCTTGTCTCACAGCTAGCATTGTGTATAATGGCCTCAGCTCACTGGCAGCTTCCATTTCTGGATTTTATTAGTCTGCTCATCTTCTCAATGAAAGATAAAAGTTTTTGGTTATTGGTAAATGGTGGAGGTGTCATTCCTCATAAACTCTACTTAGATCAGATTAGTTATATGTGGACAGGATGAGTGGAGCTGAAGAAGCTGTGAACGAACAGGCCTCTATTTCTGATATAAATGGAGACCTAGAGTGATGAACAAATTAAACCTGAGTTTCTTCCAGTGAAATACAGTAATTTCAGTAATACATTTTTTAAATCATGAGACTTAGCTTATACCAAAAGTTGCCTGTTATTTTCCTGCCTCAGCAGTATGAAATTTTCATAGGTATAGATGAAGCAGTGTTCTAAACTGCTTATTGTTTCAGTTATGGAAATAAATGATGAAGTGCATTATTAGACCCAAGTGAAGTGACAAGATTACATTGCTTGTTGTGGCTATCCTTTTCCACTTTAGAATTACATCATAAAGGCCTTTAACACTTCAAGTGGTTGGCATATAGTTAATGGTACCTAATTCTGAGTATACAACCCTACCCTGTGTATGCTATGTCTATTCCAAGGGGAATAGTTATATGTGGGGCATCACGAATAATTTCTAAGTAAAGCCTGATTCTGTCATGAATAATTTTCATGAGCAGGCAGAATTTAACAAATGAGAGCCTGGAATCCAAGGTCAGACTGACCAAGTTCACATCCTGAAAATGCTATAAACTATGTACCATTTGGACAAGTTAATTAGTTCCCCCAACCCCTGTGCCTTGGTTTCCAATTTGTAAAATGGGGTTAATAATAGCACCTACTTCATAAGATTGTTATGAGATTAAAATAAATACATGTAAAATGTTCAGAAAATGATGAGTATGTAGCAAGTGCTCAGAAAATGTTACAAGTTATTATTGCAAGTGTGTAAATAAACAAAGTAGTCTGTTGCCCTTATTCACAGTGAAACAGCCTAAGGATCAGTGCCTGAGCTGAAAGGAGATTACACAGGATAAACAGTTGTCTAGGATGGCTCTGGCACAAAACTTGAAAAACTACATGAAACTGTACCTAATCAATCCAATAATATCCAGCCCAAGACCAGGCATGAAAAAGCAGTTAACACACATGTGTGAGAGTTAGGAGCCTCTCCACAGCAATTCTGAGGCAAAGAGAAGGTGAAGACATAGTGGTGAAGAGTAAAGCATAAGTATAACTGGTATAAAACTTGCAGTTGTGGAATGAATAAGTCACGGGAATAAAAGGCACAGCATAAGGAATATAGTCAATGATATGGTAATACTTGGTATGGTGACAGATGATAGCTACACTTGTGTTGAGCCTAGCACAATGTATAAACTTGTCAAATCACTACCTTGTACACCTGAAACGAATGTAACATTGTGTGTCAACTATACTCAAATTAAAAAAAAAGAAAGAAAAAAGTAAAGGTATAAGGAAGCAGTGGGAACCAAACGAAGAGAAGCCAAATTAAAGGAATGACAGAGAGGGAAGAGGGATTGGAACAAATGTCATTGAGAAACCACAAACGTTAAAATGCTGTTGGAATTATAGAGAAGCTATACCCTAAATTTCCAGTTCTATGAGGCAAATGAATTAGTTCATGAGATTCCTTTCCTCCCTCTATATCCTAACCAAACCCACACTCCTCAAGATTATATGAACACGTTTCTGTTCCTCACAAACTGGAAGCCTAAGACATTCAAGCAGCATTAGAAATACAATAGCTGAATGTACATGGAATGAATTAATTTATATGCCATTCTTATAAAAGAAATAAAAACACACTAACTAAAAAGAGAGTTGAAACAACAAATTACAACAGCAAGATTTAGTTCTCTATTGTATGAATCCAAAAAACTCTTCTCAAACAAAATCTAATTTGGAAGTTCAATAAAAATAAATAAAAGCAAAGTTGCTCAGGTTAAAGCAGGATTAAAAGAGGAATAGAGTCTTCTGGCTTGTCCTCACCTCCTCCAGCCCATGGGCCACTGTGCCACAGATTCCCTAACTATGAAAACAAAATCACAAAGTGGACAAATTCTCTATAAATAATGGTCCTACTTCAACTGCCATTTTCCTGCAAGTCACATCACAGGCACTAATTCCTTCTGAAGTCCCTGGGCCCTGCAAGGCTAGAGAAGAAACTCCACTGAAAACACAGATACTGGAATCTTCTTTTTCTTTGTGGACTCTCTGTTCCTGGAGAGCAAGAAGTCTATGTTAATTCCCAGTAGGTACAGGGACTAGCGCAAAACCTGACATCTAGTGGGTGTTCAATCTAATTCAGTTCCATGAATGTCAACAACTTGTTAGTTTTTAAAAGACTCAATTTATCTCTAATAAATGACTTCTAAAATCAATGTAGCATCTTCAGCTTGGGAAGTTTTGAGGACTTAAAAATTAACCCTTAATATGTTAAAAGTTTGAATGGGAAAAGTAAACAACACAGAATGTAAGCAGAATGGAAATTCTAAGAATCAAAAGGAAATGCTACAAAACAAAAACACTCTAACAGAAATGAAGAATGCCTTTAAGGGACTCATAATCCACAGAGCCAAGGAAAGAATTGGTGAGCTCAAAGGGAGGCCAACAGAAACTTCCTAAACTGAAATGCAAAGAGGAAAAAAAAAATGAAACCTTCTCCCCTGACCAACACACATATAAAAATACCAGAATAAAACATCCAAGCATATGGGACAACTTCAACTTCAAAAGGTATAACACACACATGATAGGAATGCCAGAAGGAGAACAGAGAAAGAAGTATAAAAGAGAATTTTCCAAAATTCCTAACAAACACCAAACCACAGGTCCAGGTAGCTCTGAGAACCAAGTAGGATAATTATCTAAAACCCTTATCTGAGCATATCATATTCAAGTTGCAGAAAATCAAAGACAAAAAGAAAATCTTGAAAGAAGCTAGGGGGAAAAAAAAATCCCCCCAAAACAAACACCTTACCTAGAGGGGAACAAGGATAAAGGTAGAGGCAATTTCTCAACAGAAACCAGGCACACAAGAGAATAAAGCGAATATTTAAAGCATGTACAGAAAAACCATCAAACTTGAATTCTATATGCAACAAAATTATCCATCAAAAGAAGAAATAAAGGTTCTATCAAACAAAAAAATGGAAGGAATTCACTGTCAGTAGACTTGACCTTCAAGAAGGAAATAACATAGAAAAAGAAGGACTGAGGTTAGAAATTGCAGGAGGAGGAGGCAAGATGGTGGTAGAGTAGGGGACTTTGTTCCATCTGGTCCCTTGAATTTAGCTAGATAACTATCAAACCATTCTGAACACCATGAATTCAGCTGGAGATGTAAGAAAAAATACCTGGAACTCTACAAGTAGAAAAGTGACTGCTTTTTGCAAGGTAGGAGGTGTGGAGAAGTGAATCTGAGGGCAGATATTGGAAAATAAATGGAGAGGAGAGGGAGCCTCCATAAGCCTGCTACAGGAAAGTGATATAGCCCCAGAAGGCAAAATTGGAACTCTCAGAAATCTGCTCCAGTGAGAGACATCCCTGCCTGAAAGATGCTCAGGGGATGAAAGGGGCAGAATTCTAAGTGGGTCAATGTGATCTCAGGACTCCAGGAGTTACAGAACTAATGGGGGTGTCTGAGCCAGTAGAGTACTCAAGCAGTGAAATGAGGAAACTGGTTTTACAGTCAGGGAGCCCAGAAGGGGGTTCTCAGCTCTGGTTGCCATAAACTGCGACCCGGGCCTGATTGGGTGACTGCTCTCTGCCTGGGGACCCTGCAACAGACTGGAATGCGGGGACCATCTGCCATTCCCTGGGAGGAGCAGAATGGGTGTGCCCACAACCTGGAAACAGCTCTCAGGGTGGTGGCCCCAGAAAGGACAGTATGCTGACACTTAGCTGTCCCCCAGGAGGGGTGGAGCAGGTCCATGCATGATCCCTTGACCACTCTCAGCAGCAGGACCCCACAAAGGGCAGTAACTGGGGACCCTCGGACAGCCCCCGGGAGGATCACTGTCAACACACACCGCAGGAGTCTGCAGAGTTTGGCACACACAAAAGTGAAGACCATTTATCCCAGAGGGTTTACTGAAGAGAGGGGACCATGATCTTTTGGCTCTGGGGCTGGAGATCAGGGCACGGCCATTTTTATTTTGCTCCTCTAAAGAGGCACAGAGAGCCTTCAGGGAACAAAAGCCACACTGAGGACCACTAACACTGAGCCCAGCCCCCTGGCAAGAGGCAGGGCAACTCCACCCAGGTACAGACACCTGAGAAGCAGCACAGCAGGCCCCTTCCCCAGAAGACCAACTGGAAGAACAAGTGCACAAGGTTATAGATCCCACAAGACTGTAAAACTAGCACTAGGAGAAAATAGTATATAGAACTCAAGGTTTTTTCTCATGATTTATCTTTCAGTCTAAAATTTCCCATTTCTTTTCTTTCTTTTTTCCCTTTTCAACTAGTTTCTTACTTTATCAACACTTTGTTTTTAAGTCGCTTTTTTAACTTTTTACACCTACATTTTATAGATATATGCTTCATTATTGGCCTTTTTTTCACTCTTCTATTTTATTTTTGTATATATACAAGTTTTGCTCTCTTTGCAATTTTGGGATTTAGTGTCTTCTAACACACAGACCAAAATTCTCTCAGGAACAAGTGGATCACCCTGTTTTGTCCACCCTGTGATATTAGATTCTACCCCCCTTTTTTGTTTTGTTTTTGTTTGCTCTTCTGTTTTGGTTTCTGATCTCTTCGGATTTGTCTAGTGTGTATTTTGATTGGGTTGTGGTGAATATTTTTGATTCTGCTCATTTGCTCATCCATTCTTCTCTGGGCAAAATGACTAGGAGAAATTCACAACAAAACAAAGAACCAGAAGTAATGTTCTCTGCCGCAGATCTAATTGATATGGATAAAAGTAAGATGTCAGAGCTGGAATTCAGGAAACCATTATAAAGTTAATAGCTGGGCCAAAAAAAAAGCATAAAAGACACTAGAGAATCTCTTAGTGCAGAAATGAGACCTAATCAGGCCAAAATTAAAAATGCTATAACTGAGATGCAGTCTAAATTGTATGCTCTAACAGGCAGGGTAAATGAGGCAGAAGAGAGAGTAAGTGATCTAGAAGACAGGTTGATGGAAAGGAAGGAAACTGAAGAAAACAGAAAATGACTAATAGTGCAGGAAGACAGGCTTCGAGAAATCACTGATGCCATGAAACATACCAATATCAGAATTATAGAGAGAAATGACCAGAAGGTCTATTTGGGCAAATCACAGCTGAGAACTTCCCTAATCTGGGGAAGGAAACAAGCATTCATGTCCAAGAGGTAGACAGGACTGCTCCCAAAATCAATAAAAATAGATCAACACCCCAAAATATAATACTGAAGCTTGCAAATTTCAGAGAAAAAGAGAAAATCCTGAAAGCAGCTCGAGACAAGAGACTCCTAACCTACAGAGTGAGGAATATCAGATTAACATCAGACCTAGCCACAGAAACCTGGTGGGCCAGAAAGGGCTAGCATGGTATATTCAGGGTACTAAATGAGAAAAACATGCAGCCAAGAATTCTTTATCCAGCAAGACTGTCATTCAGAATGGAAGAAGAGAGAAAGAGCTTCCAGGACAGACAGAAACTAAAGGAATTTGTGACCACTAAATCAGCTCTGCAAGAAATATTAAAGGGGAACCTTTAAGTGAAGAGAGAGCCCAAAAGTAACAGAGATCAGAAAGAAACAGACAGTCTACAGAAACAGGGACTTTACAGGTAATTCAATGGCACTAAATTCATACCTTCCAGTAGTTACTCTGAATGTAAATTGGCTAAATGCTCCAATCAAAACACACAGAGTATCAGATTGGATAAAAAAGCAAGACCCATCCATATATTGTCTACAAGAGACTCATTTTAGACCTAAAGACACTTCCTTGAAAGTGAAGGAGAACCATTTCTCATGCTAATGGACCTCAAAAGAAAGCTGGGGAAGCAATCCTCCTATCACACAAATTAGCTTTTAAACCAAAGACTGTAGTAAGGGATGAAGAGGAACACTATGTCATACTTAAAGAGTCTATTCAAAAGGAAAATTTAACAATTACAAATATTTATACTCCTAACTTCGGAGCAACCAATTATATAAACCAATTAATAACCAAATTAAAGAAACACATTGATAACAGAATAATAGCAGGGAACTTTAACACCCCACTCACAGCAATGGACAGATCATCTAAGCAGAGAATCAACAAAGAAACAAGAGCTTTGAATGACACATTGGACCAGATGGACTTCGTAGATCTGTACAGAACATTCCATGCTAAAACAACAGAATATACATTCTTGAGTTCACGTGGCACATTCTCCAGAATAGATCACATACTGGGTCACAAATCAGATCTCAACCAGTACCAAAAGACTGGTATTATTCCCTGCATATTTTCGGAACACAATGCTTTAAAACTTGAACTCAATCACAAGAGGAAATTTGGAAGGAACTCAAACACTTGGAGGTTAGAGAGTATCCTACTAAAGAATGAATGGGTCAACAAGGAAATTAAAGAAGAATTTAAAAAAATCATGGAAACAAATGAAAATGAAAACATAAATGTTCAAAACCTTTGGGATACGGGAAAGGCAGTCCTAAGAGGGAAGTACATAGCAAAAGAAGCCTTTCTCAAAAAATTAGATAAGTCCTACATACATAAGCTAAACTTACAACTAAAGGAGTTGAAGAACAGCAAATAAAGGCTAACCCAAGCAGAAGAAGAGAAATAGTAATGATGAGAGTAGAAATCAAAGAAATAGAAACCAAAAGAACAGGAGAACAGATCAATGAACTTAAAATCTCCTTCTATGAAAGAATTAATAAGACCAATAAACATCTAGCCAGACTTACCAAAAGAAAAGAGAAAGGACCCAAATTAATAAAATCATGAATGAAATGGAGAGATCAAGACCACCACTAAAGAAATACAAACAATTTAAGAACACATTATGAGCAACTATATGCCATAAAATTAATCAATCTGGAAGAAATGGATGCATCCCTGGAACCTCATAAACTACCAAAACTGAAAGAGGAAGAAATAGAAAACCTGAACAGAACTATAACCAGCAAAGAAACTGAAGCAGTAATCAAAAATCTCCCAAAAAGCAAGAGTCTAGGGCCAGACGGCTTCTCAGGGGAATTCTACCAAACATTTAAAGAACTATTACATATTCTTTTGAAGCTGTTTCAAAACATAGAAATGGAAGGAAAACTTCCAAACTCATTCTCTGAAGCCAGCATTACCTTGAACCCCAAACCAGGCAAAGACCCCATCAGAAAGGAGAGTTACAGACCAACATCCCTGAGGAACATGGCTGACAAATTTCTCACCAAGATACTAGCCAATAGGGTCCAACAGTACATTAAAAGGATTATTCACCACGGCCATGTAGGATTTCTTCCTGGGTTGCAAGGGTGGTTCACATTCGCAAATCAATCAATGTGAGACATTAATAAAAGAAAGGACAAGAACCCTATGATCGTCTCAATTGATGCAGAAAAAGCATCTGACAAAATACAGCATCCTCTCTTGATTAAAACTCTCCACAGTGTAGGGATGGAGGGAACACACCTCAATATCATCAAAGCCATCTACAAAAAGTCCACAGCAAATATCATTCTCAATGGGGAAAAACTGAGAGCTTTTTCCCTAAGGTCACGAACATGACAGGGATGCCCACTCTCACCACTGTTGTTCAACATAGTACTAGAAATCCTAGCCTCAGCAATCAAACAACAAAAAGAAATAAAAGGCATTCAAATTGGCAAAGAAGAAGTCAAACTCTCACTCTTCACAGATAACATGATACTTACGTGGAAAACCCAAAAGACTCTACCCCAAAATTGATAGAACTCAAACAGCAATTCAGCAACGTGGCAGGATACAAAATCAATGCACAGAAATCAGTTGCATTTCTATACACTGTAACAATGTGACTGAAGAAGGAGAAATTAAGGAATCGATCCCATTTACAAATACACCAAAAACTGTAAGATACTTAGGAATAAACCTAACCAAAAAGGTAAAGGATCCGTAGTCTAAAAGCTATAGAACATTTATGAAAAGAAATTAAAGAAGACACAAAAAGATGGAAAAACATTCCATGCTCATGGATTGGAAGAATAAATATTGTTAAACTATCTATGCTACTCAGAGCAACCTACACATTCAATGCAACTCCTATCAAAATACCATTGTCATTTTTCACAGAGCTGAAACAAACAATCCTAAAATTTGTATGGAACCACAGAAGACCCCATTTAGCCAGAGGAATGTTGAAAAAGAAAAACAAAGCTGGGGGCATCACAATGCCTGACTTCAGGTTATATTACAAAGCTGTGATCATCAAGACAGCATGGTACTGGCACAAAAACAGACACAGAGATCAATGGAACAGAATAGAGAGCCCAGAAATGTACCCTCAACTCTATGTTCAACTAATCTTTGACAAAGTGGGGAAGAATATCCAATGGAAAAAAGACAGTCTCTTCAATAAATGGTTTGGGAAAACTGGACAGCCACATGTGAAAGAATGAAACTGGACCATTCTTTACACCATACACAAAGATAAACTCAAAATGGATGAAAGGCCTAAATATAAGACAGGAATCCATCAAAATCCTAGAGAACACAAGCAGCAACCTCTTTGACCTCAGCTGCAGCAACTTCTTGCAAGACGGGTCTCTAAAGGCAAGGGACAAAAGCAAAAATGAACTACTGGGGCTTCATCAAGATAAAAAGCTTCTGCACAGATAAGGAAACAGTCAACAAAACCAAAAAACAACCTACAGAATGGGAGAAGATATTTGCAAACGACATATCAGATAGAGGGGTGGTATCCAAGATCTATAAAGAACTTATAAAACTCAACACCCAAAAAACAAATAATCCAGTCAAGAAATGGGCAGAAGACATGAACAAACACTTCTCCAAAGAAGACATACAAATGACCAACAGACACATAAAAAATGCTCCACATCACTTGCTATCAGGGAAATACAAATCAAAACCACAATGATACCACTTCACACCAGTCAGAATGATGAAAATTAACAAGACAGGAAAAAGCAAATGTTGGCGAGGATGTGGAGAAAGGGAAACCTTACAGTACTGGTGGGAATGCAAGCTGGTACAGCCACTCTGGAAAACAGTATGGAGGTTCCTCAAAAAGTTAAAAATAGAGCTACCCTATGACCCAGCAATTGCACTACCGGGTATTTACCCCAAAGATACAGATGTAGTAAAATGAAGGGGCACCTGCACCCCAATGTTCATAGCAGCAATGTCCACTATAGTTAAACTGTGGAAAGAGCTGAGATGTCCTTCAACAGATGAATGGATAAAGAAGATGTGGTTCGTAGATACAATAGAATATTACTCAGCCATTAGAAAGGATGAATACCTACCATTTACATTAACATGGATGGAACAATTATCATATGCTTTCACTCATATGTGGAACATAAGGAATAGCGTGGAGGGCCATAGGGGGAAAGAGGGAAAAATGAATGGGAAGAAATCAGAGAGGGAGACAATCCACGAGAGACTCTGGATTCTGGGAAACAAACTGAGGGTTACAGAAGGGGAGTTGGAGGGGATGGGGCAACTGAGTGACGGGCATTAAGGAGGGCACAAGATGTGATGAGCACTGGGTGTTATAAGCAACTGATGAATCACTGAACACTAAATCTGAAACTAATGATGTACTACTATATGTTGGCTAACTAAATTTAAATTAAAAAAAAAAAAACCAAAAGATTGACAGGGAAGGCTCAACAAAGATAAGATCTTTTAAAATTATTAATTGATCTAGAATTAACTGTTTAATAATACTAGTAACATTACATTAAGTGAATAATAGCACTGTTACAAGGAGTTGAGAATACTCTATGATAATACTCCATGGTAAGGTACTTCCAACTACATATGAAATATTTTAGTATCATTTGAAGGTGGTTTAGATGAGATAAAAGTGTATTATGAAATTTAGGGAAACCACTAAAAATTTATTTTAAAAATGCAATTGAGGGGCGCCTGGGTAGTGCAGTCAGTTTAGCATCAGACTCTTGGTTTCGGCTCAGGTCATGATCTCAGGGTCCTTATGCCTTTTCTCCCTCTGCCCCCTTCCCACCACACTTGAGCACACGCTCTCTCTCTCAAATAAATAATTTTTTTTTAAAGTGCAATTGATACACTGAAAGAGGAGATAAAATAGAATCATATAAAATTCTCAGTTAAAGCCACAGAAGACAAAAAAAGGGAAAAAGAAAGAACAAATGGCAATGAATAAAAAACATTTGCAAACATGGTAAGTTATTAAGCCAATTAAAAGACGAATTGTCAGAGAATAAAAAAAAGCCAACTACATTTTGTCTAAAAAACACACACTTTAAATATAAAGACTTAGACTAAGTTACAAGTCAAGGGATGGAGAAAAACATACCATATTAACACTGATTTTTTTTTTTTAAAGATGGAGTAGCTATATTAATTTCAGACAAAGCAGACTTTGCAAATTTCTTGTTTATCAGTGAAAAAGAGGGGTATTTGATAATAAATAATAATGCAATGATAACATAAGGAAAACATAACATTCATAAACATGTATACGTCTGATAAAAGAAGATTGAAGTACAGGGCAAAAATTGACAGAACTGAACGTAGAAACAGACATTTCCATTATTATAATTGGAAACTTCAACACTCCTCTGTCAGTATTTGATAGATCCAGCGGCCAGAAAATCACTAAGGATATAGTTGAACTAAAAACTATTAATCAACTTTATCTAATTGACATTTATAGAATACTCCATTCAACAACAGCAGAATATACATTCTACTCAAGCTTATTACATGAAACATTCAACAAAATAGACCACATTCTGAGCCATAAAAGACCCCTTAACATATTTAAAAGAATAAAAATCATGCAAAATATATTCTCAGGCCATAAGGGAATTAAACTAGAAATCACTAACAGAAAGACAGCTGGAAAACCCCTGGAAATTAAGCAACATACTTCTAAATAATCCATAGGTCAAAAAAGTCTAAAAATAAGTTTGAAAATATTTTGAATTAAAAATGGAAATACAACTTATTGAAATTTGTGGGATGCAGTAAAGCAGGCTTACAGAGAAATTTATAGCACTGAATGCACATATTAGAAAAAATAAATGATGTAAACTTAGTAAGATAAGCTTTCACTTTAGGAAACTAGAAAGAGAAGAGGAATATAAACCTAAAGCAAGCAGACATCACCACCATCATCATCACAGCAACAATCAACGAAACTGAAAAGGAAAACAACAGAAAATATAACAAAACCAAAATCTGGTTCTCTGAAAAATATCTCCCTAGGTTTCCCAAGGGAGAAAACACAAATTACTAATATCAGAAATGAAACAGGAGTCTTGACTACTCACCCACAGACATTTAGAAAGTGATAAGGAATACTGTAAACAACTTTATGCCCACCAATATGGTAACTTAGCTGTAATGGAGCCAGTCCTTGAAAAATACAAACTACCAAAACTCATACAAGAAGAAAAAGATGACCAGAATAGTCCTGTATCTTTTAAAGAAATTGAATCAGGGGCGCCTGGGTGGCTCAGATGGTTAAATGTCTGCCTTCGGCTCAGGTCATGATCCCAGGGTCCTGGGATTGAGTCCCGCATCGGGCTCCCTGCTAGGTGGGGAGCCTGCTTCTCTCCCTCTGCCTCTGCCTCTCTCTCTGACTTTCATGAATAAATAAATTAAAAAAAAAAAAGAAAAAAAAAGAAAAAAAAAAGAAATTGAATCAGTAAGAATTAAGCTTTCAAAAAAAAGAGAGCACCAGGCCCAGGTGTTTTTACTAGTGAATTCTATCAAATATTTATGGCAGAAATAATGTCAATTCTCCACAATCTCTTCCAGAAAATGGAAGGAGAAGAGAGACTTCCTAACTCATTTTATGAGGCCAGCATTAGCCTATGACCAAAACCAGATGAAGTAAGGAAAACTATAAACCAATATCTCTCGTTAATATACATGTAAAAATCTTCAACAAAATATTAACAAATCCAATCCATTAATGTTTAAAAACAATTATACACCAAACCAAGTGAAATTAGTCCAGATAAGAATGATTGAACAGTTAAAATCAATGTAATGCATCATATCAACAAGCTAAAGAAAAATCATATGATCATATGGATCGATCCAGCAAAACCATTTGACAAAATCCAGCACCCATTCATGATTTTTTAAACTCTGAGCAAACTAAGAGTACAGGGGAACTTCCTCAATCTGATGAAGAACACCTACAACAAATCCATGGCTAATGTGTTACTTAAGGAAAGAGACTGGGCACTTTCCTCCTAAGACCAGGAACAAGGCAAGGATGTCCTCTCTCACCACTCTTACTCAACATTGTACTGCAATTCCTAGCTAGTGCAATAAGACCAAAAAAAAAAAAAAAAAAAATCACTGATACACTACTCAATTTTAAGACTTATTATAAAGCTACAATAACCAAGACAGTGTAGTGTTGGAGAAAGCAAAGACACAGACCAACAGAACAGAGTCCAGAAGGAGATGCACACATATATAGTCAACTGAGCTTTGACAAAGGCTCAAAAGAGATTCAATGGAGAAAGGATAGTTTTTCCAACAAATGGTACTGCAACCAGATGTCCACATGCAAAAAGTGAACATAGACACAGACCTTAAACCTTTCACAAAATTTAAGTCAAAATGCATCATAGGCCTAAATGTAAAATGCGAAACTATAACATTTCTAGAAGAAAACATAGAATAAAGTCTAAGTGACTTTGAGTTTGGCAATGACTTGCTAGATACACCACCAAAAGCAGGATCCATTAAAAAAAAAAAAGGTAAGTTGGACTTTATTAAAATTAAAAACTGCTCTAATGAAAGACACTATTAAGAGAATAAAAAGACAAACCACAAATGGGGAGAAAATATTTGCAAAGCACATACCAGATAAAAGACTTGTATCTAAAATCCAAAAATAATTCCTTAAACTCAACAATTACAAAATGAGCTGAAGATATGAACAGACATCTCACTAAAGAAGACACAGCAAATAAACATCTGAAAAGATGTTCAATCACCTCACACCTGTGAGAATGGCTATTATTTAAAAAAAAAAAAAAAAGAAAAACAAATGTTGGTGAGAATGTGGAGAAAAGTGCTGAGCATTGTTGGTGGGGATGTAAATTGGTGTAGCCACAACAGGAAACAGTATAGAAGTTCCTCAAAAAACAGAACTACCATATGATCCAGCAATTCCACTTCTGGGTATTTATCCAAAGAAAAAAAAACACTAACTCAAAAAGATATATGCACCTCCATGTTCACTGCAGCATTATTTACAATAGCCAAGACACAGAAACCACCTATGTGTCCATCAGTGGATGAATGGATTAAAAAAATGTGGTATACAAATACAATGGAAAATTATTCAGCCATAAAAAGAATAAAATTTTGCCATTTGCAACAGCATGGATGGATCTTAATGGCATTATATTAAATGAAATGTCAGACAGAGAAAGATAAATACTATGTGATCTCACTTATATGTGGAATCTTAAAAAAAAAAAAAGAAATCTGAACTCACCGGTATAGAGAACAGACTGATGGTTGCCAGAGGCTGGGGAGAAAGACACGTGGTGATAGATGTTGAATCATTATGTTGTATGCTTGAAAATAATGTCATATGTCATTATATCTCAATTAAAAAAAGATGCTCAACATCATTTGTCACTGGGGAATTGCAAATTAAAACAATAATGAGAGGGCGCCTGGGTGGCTCAGTTGGTTAAACGACTGCCTTCGGCTCAGGTCATGATCCTGGAGTCCCGGGATCGAGTCCCGCATCGGGCTCCCTGCTCGGCAGGGAGTCTGCTACTCCCTCTGACCCTCCTCCCTTTCATGCTCTCTATATCTCATTCTCTCTGTCTCAAATAAATAAATAAAATCTTTAAAAAAAAAAACAAAAAAAAAACAAAACAAAAAAACAATAATGAGATACCACTACACACCTATTAGAATAACTAGTATCCAAAACATTAACAAACACCAAATGCTGTTGGGGACGTGGAACAGGAACTCTCATTCATTGATAATGGGAATGCAAAATGGTAATAGGCAACGTGAAAGACAGTTTGGCAGTTTCAAAGAGAGCTAAACATAGGCTTACTGTATGCGCCAGCAATAGCACTCCTAGGTACTTACCCAAGTAAGTGGAAAAGTCTACACAAAAACCTGCACACAAACTTTATAGCAGCTTTATCCATAACTGCCCCCACCTGGAAACAATCATGAAGTCTTTGAATAGGTGAATGGATAAGCACACTGAGGTACCACCATACAAAGGAATATTATTTAGTGATAAAAATAAATGATCTATGAAACCAGGAAAAAACATGGAGGGAAACATGTTGCTAAGTGAAAGAAGTCAGTCTGAAAGGGCTATACACTGCATTATTCCAACTATATGACATTCTGGAAATGACAAAACTATAGAGACAGTAAAAATAGCAGTGGTTTCCAGAGGCTGCAGGGTAGGGGAGGGAAGAGATGATTAAGTGGAGCACCGCGCCTTTTTAGGGCAGCAAAACATTCTACATGATCCTGTAATGGTGGATAAATGTCATCATACATTTGTCAAAACCCATAGAATGAACTGTACAACACAAAGAGCGAACTCTAATGTAAACTATGTACACTAATAATGTATCAATACCAGTACTTCAATTCTAACAAGTGTACAACACTATTACCAGATGTTAATAGCAGGAGAAACTGGGGGTAGGGGTGGATAATACGGGAATTCTCTGTACTATCTCTGTTCCATGTTTCTGTAAACCTAAACTTCTCTAAAAAATAAAATCCATTAACTTTTTTTTTTTTAAGTACACCGTGGCCTTGCCAAATACAACTGATATTTAATATAGCTTTACCTTGAATCACAGGTATGAGGAAGGGATAAATTGTAGAACTCATTAGGTTGGAACATAATAAAAGGGACAAATGAAGAAAAGAATTGCCTTTAGTTATATAAACTCTCAATTACCACCAAATTTTCTTCTTTCAACAGATTAAATATTCTAATTTATTCATTTCAATCTGCCTTAATCACACCTTGACTGATGCTTAGAAAAAGTAAACGCATGCAAGTTCGTAGTACTGCATTTTCCTACTCCTCAATGAATTTGATACCTTCAATTTAATTTCTGTTATATAATCCACCTCCTTCAACGTCCTTCAACCTATTCTGCTTTTGCGCTTTCTAATACAAGAATTGAGCAACATAAATATACAAGCTGTGGCAATGATGGAGCCATTGTTAAATTCTTAATCTTCAGGAAAGGTTAAGTTATGCCCCCTAGTGAATTCCCAAGGAATTTCATTAATAATTCACTGATTCCAGAGCAGTCTTAAATGTCAAATGTATCATTTATTTTATATAGAAAATCAATGATTTTTCCAAAATTACTACATAAATATGTTCATTTACACAAAATGTTTATGTCTTTTTGTCTTTTCAGAGGATCTAAATTTCCTAAGGCAAGCCAGGGTGATCTCTAATAGTAACACTGGTCCAGAATCTACATGGTTCCACTTCCATTCCCTTCTTTTCTGGGTCTGGCAGGTGTTATTACATTGCAATGGGAAAAACGCAGGCTTTGCAGTCAGAAAGATCTGAGTTCCAGCCCTTTCTGGCATTACTTTATTTAGCTTTTTTCTTCATCCTTAAAGTGGGGTTAATTACACTTTTATACTATGATATTTATGATGATGAAATAAGATAAAATATGTTAAGTATCTAGCATTTAGTATGCTATAACAATAATTAGTTCTAGTTTTCCTTCTTTACCTTCTCATCTGTTGACCTGGCCAAACCAAATTCATATTCTTCCTTAATCTAAAGTTTTATCATTATTCCACTTGGGTGACCCAGGCAAAATTCCAGCTTCTTTAGCAATGCATTCCACCTTGAAGTCATCTGATATTTTTCCACAACTGAAATCCTGAAACCATGCTATCCCACCCTCTGCAGCCTCTTCTACTTACAGTCTTCACTCCCTTACTCTCTGGGCTCTAGTTCCAGGGCCTTACTCCACCTTACCTTCCTTTTTCTTTAAAATCTAACAGCTCCTCCTGGTTTCATTCAGAAGTCTTTAACCAGCCTCAAGTCTCCAGTGCATTACCTGAATTACTACTTTGTCCATCTGCAAATACCAGCCCACAAAATCTAATCTTGAGCTAGTCCATCTATCTGTTTTTCCTATATCTCGTAGCTGAGCACTAACAAAAATCACACAATTGAGTAAATTAGTACCCAACATATATTGAGGGTACATCTTATTTCAGAAAGGCTGTGAATGTTATGTGACAACTCACAGTGGTTCCTGATCCAATAAGCTTCCTCTCCCTTTCCTTTCAATGACCATTCCATACCTTTCCCAATGTCCTCAAATCTCTTATACTTTATTTTCAGGCCATGATAAAATATAAAAGATACATAAAATCATGTCTCTCCTGTTTAAAACTCTCCAATTTCTCTTAGAGTAAAAGCTTAAGTCTGTAATTACAATCATCTACAATACCCCACATATCTCTTCCTTTTTCTTCTCTGAATGCATTGCCTACTGTCTTTTTCTCTGCTCCAGCCACACTGGCCCCCCTTTGCAGCTCTTCCAACATGTTAAAAAAGCCACTCCAAGAATTTTGCACTAGCTGTTCCCTCTGCTTGGAATAAAGTCTTTCTCCAGATGTCTGCATGGCTTATTCTTTCACTTCCTATGAGTCTTTTTTCAAATGGCATTGACTACCCTATTTAAAATCACAATACCACTTCCAACCCTCCCTTCCCAACATCCCAATCTTCCTTATCTTGCTCTATGTTTCTTTTTTCATAGCAGTTATCTTCTAACATCCTATATAATTCACTGATTTATTGTTTACTACTTAGTAAAGACAGACTTGTAAGTAAAGACTTACAAGACAGATGAACCTATCCCCCTCTTCCCTTGAAAAATGAGCCAAAGGTATTAGGGGTGAATTTTCTCAACTTAAGCCTTCCCACTTCCAAAGTTACCTGCATCCACACCCATTTCATAATCCCTAACTCCTTCCTCAGAAAAGAAACTCAGTCCTCCACCTGTGTTCTAGATCTAACCTTTTTCTGTCTTCTCCAAGACTCTGCTCAGCCACATTTTCCTTGTATTTTTCTACTGCTATTCTCCTTCCCTCCTCTGGCTTCTTTCCTCCAGCATGTAAGATATGCCATTAAGAAAATAGGTCTCTCTGTAATATCTGCTCAATTTCCCATTATCCTCACTGTATTTAAGGATCCCTAGTTCAGTGGCAGCAGTTTCTGCTGTAATTTCTGACTCAGAGAAGAGCAATCACAAAGTTCTTCATGGATGCCGGGGCTCCCCTCATAAATTTATTTCTCACTGTCATGGTGAAAGGTATCTCCTCTAGACCCTCCCAGAGTGGGTGAGCTGGGCTTACATGATAAATCCACTCTACCATTCCAATCCCCCTACGCCTTTGGATCCCTTCCTCTATAGTATACCAAGGCAGGTCTGGTATTTTAACTTCATGAAGCGTGGGTCACCTTTTGGTCCAAGCTTCAGCCAACCAACCAAACTGTCAGAAGCCCTTCCTAATCCCTCAAGCTGTAACAGTGAATCCAGAATCTTTGCTTAGTGGTTCCTATATCAGTAAATTTGGCCTGGTCCAACTTTATGTTCCTTCCACCATTATCCCATACCTTTAATATCCAACCCCACAAAAATTTCCCAGATTTCTATGTGTATAAATAAAAAAAAAAAAAATCACGTGGGCTTTAGAGTGCGGCACACCTCTGCATGGGACACACTTTGTAGCTGCCCTTTGAGGACCTGCTAGGACTTCCTTTCTGAGGAAGGAGTTAAGGGATTCTGAAATGGGTGTGGATACAGGTAACTTTGGAAGTGGGAAGGCTGAAGTTGAGAAAATTCACCCCTAATAACTTTGGCTCATTTTTCAAGGGAAGAGGGGGATAGGTTCATTCGTCTTGTGAGACCACTAAGTAGTAAACACAATAAATAAGTAAATTACATAGGATGTTAGAAGATAACTGCTATGAAAAAAGAAACATATAGCGGCAAAGAAGGGTAGTAGGGATAGTTCCTAAGGAGAATCAGCTATGTCTTACAAGGCAAATACCTCTGGGAAGGCCATTATAGGTACTTCACACAAAGCAGGGTTAAATTCTCAAAGAGGAGTGGAAGGGCTGCTTTTGCTGGCAAAGACAATGGATTAAAATTTAGGGGCTCACAAGATGCCCATCAACAGATGAATGGATAAAGAAGATGTAGTATATATATGGAATATTATGCAGCCATCAAAAAACCGAAATCTTGCCATTTTCAATGATGAGGATGGAACTAGAGGGTATTATGCTAAGCAAAATAAGTCAATCAGAGAAAGACATGTATCATATGATCTCACTGATATGAGGAATTCTTAATCTCAGGAAACAAACTGAGGGTTGCTGGAGTGGTGGGGGGTGGGAAAGATGTGGAGGCTGGGTGATAGACATTGGGGAGGGTATGTGCTATGGTGAGCGCTGTGAATTGTGTAAGACTGATGAATCACAGACCTGTACCTCTGAAACAAATAATACATTATATGTTAAAAAAAAAGATAGTAGGAAGGGAGAAATGAAGTGGGGGGAAATCGGTGGGGGAGATGAACGATGAGAGACTATGGACTCTGAGAAACAAACTGAGGGTTCTAGAGGGGAGGGGGGTGAGGGGATGGGTTAGCCTGGTGATGGGTATTAAAGAGGGCACGTACTGAATGGAGCACTGGGTGTTATACGCAAAAATGAATCATGGAATACTACATCAAAAACTAATGGTGTAGGGCGCCTGGGTGGCTCAGTTGGTTAAGCGACTACCTTCGGCTCAGGTCATGATCCTGGAGTCCCAGGATCGAGTCCCGCATCGGGCTCCCTGCTCAGCAAGGAGTCTGCTTCTCCCTCTCCCGCTCCCCCCTCTTGTGCTCTCTCTCTCTCTCACTCTCTCAAATAAATGAATAAAATCTTTAAAAAAACCCCAAAAACTAATGGTGTAATGTTATGGTGATTAACATAACAAAATAAAATTTAAAAAATTTAGGGGCCCCGTACCCCATTCCAAATTTGAGGTTTGCATTCCTTCTCAATCAATGTCCTTATTTTAACAGCAGATACTCTGTTAGATGGGGAATTCATTTTGCATTGTAATTCAACCATTTTGCAGGATGAGACTCTGGGTTTGGTTTTCAGCAATCTCAGCTCTGCATCTACAGGAGATGAGTTTCTTTAGGGCAGACATAAAGACTTTCAGGTTATTGACGCAGAGCTTGAGCTGGGAATCTGAAGACCTGAGCTCATCCTTTTCTTTCCGCTTTCTCCAGCATAGTTAGCAGCAAGCAGTCAGCAACCAGTCAGTCTAATTACACTTGTTAATTCGACAAAATGTTTTAAGTCATCAAATATGTGATCATCCCATCAAGAACCTTATCTTTTATAAATACTTGGCATAAGATGGTAATGTTCTGCATTTTGCCTATCTCTATTGCCACATCATATCATGGGTTATCAGCGCCCTTTTCACCACTGGAAATAGTCATTAATTAGTGCCTTTAAATCTAATCTGATTAGGGAACCAATTCCAAGAACACCATAACCAATTCAGAAAACTAATCTTTGAGAATCTGTTCCTCTAGAACCACTCTGAGCACCAAACTCTGAATCAGACAAGTTTCTTCAGAGATACAAAGCCAACAGGAAAAAATATATACATATATCTCAATCTGTCTTTAGGTTGATCTATATTTAGGTAAATGGATATTTATTTCTATGTATTAGAAATCTATTATTTGATTACTTACCTAAATAGATACAGATTTATTTTAAGGAGTTGGCTCACAAAATCAGGGGGCCAGCAACTCTGAAACGTGTAGGGCAGATCTGCAGGTTAGAAACTGGCAGAAATCAACGCTATAGGCTTGAGGATTTTTTCTTCTTGAGACACTTCAGCTTAAAATTCAGGCCTTCAATTGATTGGATGAGGCCCACTCACATTATTGAGGGTAATCTCCATTACTTAAAGCAAACTGATTGCAGATGTTAACCACATCTTATAACACCATCACAACACCTAGATTAGTGTTTGATTAAATAGCTACGCAGTATAGCCTAGTCCAGTTGACATATAAAACTAACCATCACACATAGTGAAGTTAGATTTCCCAACTAAACCTTACTTTCAACTATACCAAAAACTTTTTGACCAAGAATACCTTATGTGCTCCAAAAAGGCAGTAAAATTCCAGGAGGACCACTTTGGTGAGTGGACTGGAGGAACAGTCCTTCCTCCAAGACTGGAGAAACAAACCTTCCATAAACCACCTCTCCTACCTCCAAGAATACCATCATGCTTAGGAAGCTATGAGATTGTATCTACATTTAAAAAATCTTTATGTTTAAAAAATGTGATTTTCAACTGCACAACAGAAATCACACTTTAAAATTACACTTCTGAGTGCTGTCACTTTGGAAACTAATGACATAAAAAGAGGGATGGTGTCTACTGATTCTGTTGCTTACCTTTACTTTAACTAGAAAACTTGCAAGTTACTACTCCATTTTCTCTCACTGACAAAAGTATAATCCAAACCAGGAGAATCCAAAGCAGGCTGGGTGAATAATGAGCCATATAATCAAAACAGTGCATAAAGAAATCTTATAAATGGATTGAAATAAATTCTCTATGTCCTTTAAAAAAAAAAAAAGAATTTTTAAAACTTTTCTTGGCAATTCATTCATTAAGCACCCAGGTATCCCAGGCACTGTTCAAGGCACTCACTGAACAAAATGATGATCCTTGCCTTGTTGGAACTCACATTCTAGCACGGTATCATCTTTATCGAGTTATTTTCTCTCTGAACATAATAACCCAAGCATCAGGAAGTATCAAAAAATTTTCTGAAAATCTATTATATGGCCGCCAACTTCCAGTTCTGAGGCTGGTCTTCCAGCAGGCACTATTTCATTATTAGCATAGATTCTGGTCTCTGGAGTCAGCCTGCCTTGGTCCAAATCCTAGTTCACTACTTCCCAGCTGCTTGACTTTGGCCAAGTTACTTAACCCTCATCTTTAAAATAATAATAATAATAATAGCAACGACCCCACTGGATTACATAAAAATTAAATGAGTTCCAATATGTAAAGCACTTAGTCTGGCACATAGAAGGTACCAAAATATTAGCTATTATTTTACTTCAATTTTCAGAAAACCAGATATTACTCAAGGAATAATGGGGAAAAATAACATCAACAGTAATTTTAAAACAATTTTATCTAGCCCATTCACTCCTTCCATTACTACTACATTCAAGAGTTCTTCTATTCTCAACTCAAATTGCATGACTTTCAGTTAAGTTTGAGAAAAATCGTAAGATGTGATCTCTATATATCTCATGCATGATATTAATTCATGGTGGAGTTTATATAAACACATAGTTAAGAAGCTTTTAATTTAATGAAAAAATTTCTTAAAAAGTCAAAATTAGATTCATTTTTCCTAAAATTACCACAGCAATTATCTCAAGAAACCTTAGCATCAGAACCAGCAAATACGTGCTACGTCATTGCTTAGTTCTAGTGGATAGATACGTATATAGTACATTCAATCTCTAGGACCTATACCTTTGCAGTTGTCAATATTCATGAACTGAAATTAATTCTCAACACAGCTCATTGCATTTAATAAAAAGTACAGGCACAGTCATCTGAAATTGATGGCTCATCCTCATTTGTTAAAAATAGGCCTCATTCTTGGTCCAAAGTTATAAAGGGTCAAGAACCTCAGAAAGGTTAATTCCCACAATTTGGAAGTGACTTGATTGTAAACTACAGGCTGCAAATGTTGCCATTCCCAACGCGAAGTCGCATTAATATAACTACCTACTGAGAAGTAGGAAGGCCAGTAAAACTTACGTTTTCAAAACTGCTTTTAATGGGATCAATTTTGGTAAAGAATTCAAAATGAAACTGTAAATCTAATCACGCTGTTTTTACGCCATGAAGGTGGAGAGGCGCTGAGGCACAACAACGTTAAAACGTAACTCATCAATAACCTTAGTTCACAGATACAGTTCCGACCCTATGTCTCGCGATGAAAGGCCTGAACTATGGAGCTTCCGAGTTTCAGTAGAGTAAACGCCTTGGACTCTCTAGTGTAAATCTGAGGGGATGGACAAAGTGCGTTTTCTCCCCCAACCATCCCATACCAAAGTCCAGCCAACACAGAATACTACTACTATAGCGTTTCTCAAGAATAGTGATGGGCTGCCCCCTCTCTCCAGAATCTGATAGATGAGAATGGCCTTCTTGAAGGGAGGTATGGCAGGGATTCCCAAATACAGCAATAAAGAATGACCTGTCAGTTCCTAAGAAGTAAGATGTTGCTCAATTTTAAAACAACTCCCAGGGCGGGGGCTCCCAAGACCCTCCTCAGCCATCTTCTGACGTAGGGAAGAGCAGAGGGTGAAGGGCTACAAAGCAGAAAGCTGAAAAACAGTCCCCCAAACAGTATTTGCCGAGGCACAGGCCTGCCAGAGAAGGGCGGGGGTGACCTCTTTCGGCTGCCAGGGGTGGCGGGCGGGCGAGTCTGGAGAACCCCAGCCCCGCAGACGGATTCCCCGGCGTAGCCTGAGCAGCGGTGGGCGCGGGGCATGTGTCGGGTTCGCGCCCTGGTTCTGCTCCCCAACGTGCACCGGGTTGAAGGTGCCCTCTCGACTTCTCCACCCCCTCTCCCCCCCGCGCAGTTCCTTAGAGGTCTTGGGCCTTCGCTACCTCTTAGAAAATCGAGGCCACGCCGTTTCTCGCCGCACAGGCCGAAAGACAGCTCTTCTGATGCTCACTCAGCAGAGTGACCTGATCGAGCGTGGGTCAGGGTGCCGGAACTCACGGGTCTCAGGCGAACACTCGCTGCCCCCCGCCACCGCCGGCACCCCCTGACCCGCCAGCCGCGCCCACTAACAACGTGCTTGCCACTGCCCTTGCGGCTCCGCGCGTCCCTCAGCGGGCCCCCCGCGCGCAGCACGACGGGACTCGTAGTTCCGGCGCGAAGGTCGAGAGACCCTCCACTCGCAGCCGAGAGTGGAGACACGTGACCCGTCCACTCCCCGGAAGTGGCGTAACAACACACGCGTGGCGCCGACCGCCGCTTCCGCAAACAGTACCGTGGATGGCTGTGTCGGTAAGTGTGGAGTCTGGAACTCTGGCCATTCTTTGTCTTTAGCCCCTCCGTCGCCGTCGCGATAGAAGGGGCACTCCAACTCCTATCATGGGCTCACTTCGCGCTAGTCCTGTTCCTTCAGTACCGGTCGCTCGAGGTTTATTGTGCACCCAACCCGAAGCTAAGTGGGCAGTACTTGTGGGAGTCGGCGGGCTCTGTTGCTCATTCAGACCGAGTGAGCCGGGGTCTGGAGCAGCCCTAAGAGCTGTCTCAGGCCGCACCTCAGCGGTGCTGAGAAGGCAGGCTGGGGGAGGGATTGTCGGATCCGAAGAAGCGTCTGTGTTGTCTTGAGTCTTGAGTGGCGGATCGGAAACGTGAGCCGGAGGTTTAGTGAGAGCTAGGCCGCGCCAATGACGGAAGAGGGTGATCTTGGCTGAAGATTTCCCTTCTCGCCTCTGTTGCGTCCTCTTAGGCCTCCCGAGTTGACCCCTGTTTAGCTGGCGGGTCAGGGTGTAGAGGTTATCCTGCTTGAGGTTAAGCCTGGGGGTCCTAGGGCTCGGTCGTTCTTTGAAGAAACTGAAATGGAGACGGGGCCTGCCTCAGAGGTGTGACTGGAAAGCCAGGTCGACATGCCTATTTGGATATTTAATGTATTACCATCTCTGTGTCAGTTTAATCATTACTCTAAGCTCCTTCCTCGAGGATTCTGAGGGGCAACTCTCTTTAGTTTGGAGTTCTTCATTATTGCACTTTGATGCCCCGTTTTTATCTTTGTTACCCATTTCTGCGGTCCTTTAAATTCTGTGAGGTTTATTCTGAGAATCGGTTATGTTTTTTATGACATCCCATCTGTGGTAATAGAGTTGTCTAGACATTTGATAATTCGGTGGCCAGTATTATTACATAATCATTTTAAACTGCTATTCTGAAAATTAAATTTCTGGGTCCCCCCCCCCCCGCCCCGATTCAGTTCTTCCTAGTTTGGCACGTCTTGGTATTTTGTTACCTACACCTTGGGTAGTGAAAGCTAATATCCCTTGAAACCCTTCCTGGTTTATAGTGACTTGTTTTTACCCATTCCCTTAAGCAACTTCATTTCTTATTCTATTTCTTCATTCAAAAGACTTTACCCCCACCTCTTCATAAGTTTCAGGTTTTGAATTTGCTGAATCTCACCAATTTTTGGACTTTTGCTCTCCCTTCTCCATTTGGTTTGACTAATACAGCCTAACATTTTAGAAGTGGTATATAGATTGTAAGCTTCTTGAAGACTAACCACATAGTGCCTTATTGAGATCCTCTGTAGTAGGAGTATAGTAAAATTGTCAAACGACTTAATAAGTTCCTGTCCCATAGTTCACTTATTTCTCTCTCCCTTCCGTTTTACACATAGGCCTATGAACATTTGAAGGAGACTTAATAGTCATTAAGTTGCAGACTGGGTCTTGAAATTTCTTGTCCAAAGCTGTTTCTACTGTCTTCACTTTCTAATTCTGGCTCATTATGAAATAAGGATTCCAGAAGTTAACTGTAGGTTCCCAGACTTCTGTTCTTGGTGCCCTTAGTCTCTGAATTTTTTTTTTTTCCAAGCATCATTAGGTCAGAAGAAATACCCAACAGGTTCCACTTAATAAATAGTTTAGTCCAAAGAATTTAGTATTTATGTCTTAATAACTTTATTTAAAAAATAATACACAAGTTGAAAGGAAAAAATAATGTTTGTGTTTAATTCTTAGTTAACCGTGAGGGCTTGCTAATGGGATGTGTACACCTGTTGGGTACTGTACAATTTCTCAAGCTTTGAAATCAGATTTGACGTTGCCAACTTCATTTCCTGTTTCACACTGATTTCCTGTGGTGCCACCAAAATCTCAGCTTTGCAAAGTTCCGGTATCATTGAAAGGAATGTAGTGTAATCTACTCCGTTGAAACTGTGCTCTATTTGAAGCTGTATTTGTGGTATCTTCCAGATGTCAGATATCAGGGTTTCCCTTAAAATTTTAAAATATCCTGCTGTGCCTGTACAAGTTTGTTATGGTGTCCAGCTCACAATCCTGGAACCAAGGCTATAAAGTAAGGGTCAGAATAGAAATGGAACTAGTGCAGGGTGCCTGGGTGGCTCAGTCGTCTGCCTTCAGCTCGGGTCATGATCCCAGGGTCCTGGGATCGAGCCTCGCATCGGGCTCCCTGTTCCGCGGGAGGCCTGCTTTTCCCCTCTCCACACCCCCTGCTTGTGTTCCCTCTCTCGCTGTGTCTCTCTCAGATAAATAAATAAAATCTTAAAAAAAAAGAAATGGAACTAGTGCTAGTGTAATACCCCCCTCCACCCCACCTCATTTGTCAGTTTCAACGCCAGTAATGACCTTTATGGATAGGATCGCTGTGTGTGTTTAGGGATTATAATTAGTACTTCCATATTAGCATATTCAGAGATTCATCTGTAATGTATGCAGTTAATGTTTTCAGTATTCTCTCTATAATGAGATTTTTTTAAACTCGTAGTTGATTACTGAAATTAAATGGCTAGCTTCTGGTTAAAATTGTTTTGAAGTTTCAGCATTAGTGTTTACAAGTAACATCAAATTTTTGCCATTCCAGTGTTAGTTCATGAAGTTTTACCATCTATTTAAGTAATCAAAAATGGAAAATTCTGCAAAAGCAGAGGAGTGTGAAAAGATCACTCTTGAAGAGGCAAAAGCATCAATAGATTTGGAAACAGAGTCTTCATTCAGTATTAATGAAAACACAACCACTCCTGGGACTGGGCTCTCTGAAAAGGCTCCTATCTGTGGACAAGTAGACACACCAAAAAAGAGAAAAATGGAATTTGAAGATGATCTTATAAAGGAAAGTTCTAGTTGTGGGGAGGATACTCCAACCAAGAAAAGAAAACTTGATGCTGAAATTGTCTCAGAGGAAAAAGGTTCTGGTGATGATGAAGGCATTTCAAGGAAAAGAAGAATGGAAACTGATGATTTTCCAAAAGATGAACCTTCTACTGGAGATGGCACACAGAAAAAGAGAAAAATAGAACTTGAAGATGTTCCTGAAAAGCAAAAAGTATGTTGAGTGTATCTTTTTTATTCCTAATGGAATGTGTCATTGAAATGTGGAGTTGTGAAATAATGTTTTTTACGTAATCTTAAACCTAAAGAATGTTCTATTTGTAATAGATAATGTCTTAAGATAGAGTAAGTTTTTAACTCTTGCAATTTAGTTGCTTTTATTTAGGTGAAACTTCTGCTAATCCAGATAATTTTTATTTAAGAACTCTTATTTGACTAAAAACTTGAAAGCTAGTTTTTATAGTTTGCTTTTCTTCAGTGTTTTGAAAACAACAGGTGTAAGTTCCAGTTGATACACTTTTTTTCCTTTTTTATTATGTGTTCATCACTTTCTTATGTCAGAAATAATAAAGATTATGACTTCAAAGATAAATTTCAACATTACACCCAGCTTTAATGTGATTCCTTTAACTATATTGTTTCCAGTTTCTCATTGGGGTAGTTACATACAATTTTAAGCCATACATAATATTTAGGATAGAGAGTACAGAACAAGGGACAGCAAGTTATTTTCATCTGGCGATACCATATTACGAAGGAATCTGAGGCAGAATATGAATTTGGATAGAAGGAGTGCTTAAGTGAATGAGTAAAAATTCTGGCATCAGTCCTGAAGAGTAAAGTGTTAGGCCAGGCTTTTGTCATTGGTAGGGTGTGAATCCTTGTAACAGAGAGGAGCTTGTATTATACACACAGTTTCAAACTTTACTAGCAGCAGAACCCTTTTTTCCAAGTAAAAATATTAAACCTGATATGTAAGATGGGTAAAAGATGAAGCACTTCGGTTGAACAGAGAAGTGTGGGAATTTGAAGCCCTTTACCTACCGTGGCATTTTTGCAGAATGCTTGGTGTCTTAGGTCGGTAGCACAAATGGAAACTGTTGGAATAGATTATAAGAAAAAACAAAACAAAAAACATTGACCCTGACCATACCTTAATGAGTTCTAATTCCTTTGTGTGTGTTTTCTCATTTAATGCTTACATCAATTTTATATAATAATATAACTTATTCCTATTTTATTCTCTTCTAGGAACCCAATGCACTGACTGACATTTATTGAATTGAATAAATCAGAACTCTGGAAGAGTACTGGTTTTATTAAGACATTGACACCAAAATTATACAGATGAAAGATTGAGATGAAAATTTTAAACCAAGAGATGTTTTTAAAAATAGGGAACAGGGAGAACAAATCTTACGTGTGATTATAATTAGTAGGATTTCTGTCATCAATGCCATTCCTTATTAAAGTTTACCGATTTCATTAGTATTTTATCCTTGTATAGGTCAGATGCTCTTTTAGGCTTATTTTTGCCATGTTCTGATCCTTAATTTTGTTCCATTCTCTTATTTTCAGAACTTAGAAGAGGGACATAGTTCAGCAGTGGCTGCCCACTATAATGAACTACAAGAAGTTGGTTTGGAGAAGCGTAGCCAAAGTCGTATTTTTTACCTAAGAAACTTTAATAATTGGATGAAAAGCGTCCTCATTGGTATGATTGATTGATTTTTGATTTATAGTTTGGAGTTTTTTATTTCAGCTTATGTTTCATTTTTTTCCCCCAAATGATTATTCATATGTTAAACTATTAAGTCTTTAATTCCTATTCACTTAATTATCAAGTTTTGACTTCGTAAAACGGGAGCAAAAATTAAAACTAGACCTTCAAGATAATTCTTTTCATATTTACTTTTGGACTACATAAGATATTTATGAGAGTTTAATTGATATCAAGTTCATAAGTTAATTAGGCTTTCAAAAGGCAGTGTGCTCCTTTTATACTTAAGATTATCTAGTGCTATTAAGTAATTATTCTATTTTACTCTAATAGTTTTGGAACAGTGACATAATGTTGGATTAAGTATTCAGCTTCTATTAAGTCAAGAAAATGGGCAGTGTCATGATTTTTCATCTCTAGGCCTTTAATGAGTCAAAAGGTCATGTGGTGATTTTTCATTGAACTTGTTTTTCTTGTAAAGTGTCTAGGGAGAAATAAAAGTTTACTTTGAGGCTTGCTGAAGACATTCAACTTTTTGGAGCCAACATTTTATTTATTTTTTTTTTTTTAAAGATTTTTTATTTATTTATTTGAGAGAGAGAATGAGAGAGAGAGAGAGAGCACATGAGAGGGGGGAGGGTCAGAGGGAGAAGCAGACTCCCTGCCGAGCAGGGAGCCCGATGTGGAACTCGATCCCGGGACTCCAGGATCATGACCTGAGCCGAAGGCAGTCGCTCAACCAACTGAGCCACCCAGGCGCCCTGGAGCCAACATTTTATTTATGGAAACTCATCTTTAAAATTAAAATGGAAATCAGTGGTGGAAATATGATTCAGAATATATTTATTGCTCTGTATATCTAGTATATTAAGTAGTCGTATTCCTTATGTGAGTTTAGAGAATTTTTCTTTTTTTATTTTTTAGATTCTATTTATTTGTCAGAGAAAGCACAAACAGGGGGAGCAGCAGGCAGAGGGGGAAGCAGGCTCCTCACTGAGCACGGAGGCCCTTGTGGGACCTGAGCGGAAGGCAGATGCTTAACGACTGAGCCACCCAGGCGTCCCGAGTTTAGAGAATTTTTAAAAGCCAGTGGGTTTTGAAGTTTTTCACAGTAAGATTTTGGGTTGTTTTGTTTTTTTAAAAGTCAGCCTCAGAATAAAAATGCTTTTGGGATTACACTAGAAAGAATAAAGTGCTAGTTATGGGTGCTTTCTACTAGTTTTGATGATAATTTACTAATTTTTATTTTACTTATTTTTTTTAAAGATTTTTAAAAAATAATCTCTATACCCAATATAGGGCTTGAACTTAAAACACCGAAATGAAGAGTCACATGCTCTGCAGACTGAGCCAGCCAGGCGCCCTAATAATTTGCCTTTTTTTTTTTTTAAGATTTATTTATTTATTTTAGAGCAAGAGTGAGAGAAAAGAGAGAGCACGAATGGGAGGGGCAGAGGGAAGGAGAATCTCAAGCAGACTCCCTGCTGAGTGCAGAGCCTCACACAGGGCTTGATCCCTCCACCCTGAGACCATGACCTGAGCCGAAATCGAGTTGGATGCTTAATTGACTGAGCTACCCAGGCGCCCCAATAATTGACTAATTTTTAAAGATACATTATTCATTCTGAATAGTATAGGGAGTGGGAACTAGGTTCATTATTTCGAACACATATTAATATTTTCTGTCTCACTTTTTAATATTCATGTTTTATTACAGAAATATGATTTATTTGTCTCTGCTAGTTTTCAGCTAGGGTAATTGAATGTTGGCTTGTCAACCCCTCCCCTTTTACTTTTAAGGGTTAGTATTATGGCATTTTTAGTCTATACTTCTTAGGTAATCTGTGGACCCTAGTCCTAATTTCTTTTTGTTTATTTCTTTTCCTCATCATCCTCAGTAATACAGATAACTTCTAGGGTGTTTTTTCTTTTTTTTTTTTTTTAAAGATTTTATTTTATTTATTTGACAGAGAGAGAGAGAGAGACAGCTAGAGAGGGAACACAAGCAGGGGGAGTGGGAGAGGGAGAAGCAGGCTCCTGGCCGAGCAGGGAGCCCGATGCGGGGCTCGATCCCAGGATCCTGGGATCATGACCCGAGCCGAAGGCAGACGCTTAACGACTGAGCCACCCAGGCGCCCCTAGGGTGTTTTTTCTGATGGGTCATTTATTCATGTGTTTATTCATTGAATAAATATTTTAAGTTCAACCATATTTTTCACATCATTAGTTGTATTATTTTTATAATCAGGGTAACAGATCAATTTTAAAAAGTCTTAAGTCAGACTTAGCAAAAAATTTTTCTCTCCACATATTTGTGCTATTCTTTCCTCCTTCAGCTGTTCCAGCAACTCTCTTAATGGGTGCTTTGCTATCTGCACCTGTCTTTCTGGTCCTCATGTAATTGGTGTGGTCTGTGCCAGCCTCCCTCTCTGGCTTTTTTTCCCTTTCTCTTCTCAGTGTCCATTCTTTGTCATTCATTTTCTCTTTCTTGTTGGTACTTACAGCTTAGTAACTACTTGAGTACTATTCTTGAATGTGATAAATATATCTTTGAATAATGTTTCATGATTTTCCCTCTTACTAGTCTTACTGTGTGGAAATAAAGAGATTTTACAATGTTCTTTTACTCCATATTATTTGTTATGCTGTTTTTTTTTTTTAAAGATTTATTTATTTTAGAAAGAGTACATGTGTGCACTCACATGGGTGGGGGGAGGGGCAGAGGGAGAGAATCCTCAAGAGATCCCCCACTGAGCATGGAGACTGACGTGGGGCTCGATTCTAGGACCCTAGATTATGACCTGAGCCGAAATCAAGAGTTGGCCACTTAACCAACTGAGCCACTCGGGAACTTCGGTTAAACTGTTTTTTTTAAGATTCATAGCAGAATGTTAAATATAGAACACTTGTGCTTCTGTTGAAATTACTTTAAGATCCTATGGACAGTGAAAGGCAGTCATACAGAATTTTTTTTTTTTTTAGATTTTCTTTATTTTAAGAGAGAAAGAGAGCATGAGTCGGGGCAGGGGTGGAGGGCAGAGGGAGAGGGAGAAACAGACTTCCCGCTAAGCAGGAAGCTCGACGCAGGTCTGGATCCCAAGACCCCAAGATCATGACCTGAGCTGAATGCAGACGTTTAACTAACTGAGCCACCTAGGCTCACTGTGAATATTTTAGCAGTCAAAATAGTACACACATGAAATAGGAAGTGTTAAACTCAGAGTAATAAAGACGGGAAGAGTAGATCTACGATTCAGTATTGTATCAGGTTTTAGAATTGCTGAATACTTCAATTGTCTAAGAATACTAATACGCCTTTAACTAATATTTGAACCATTTGGCTATTGATGTATGGAGTCCTATGATACTATTCGTTGCTTATTAATGTGATTGTTAGATTGGGATGAAAGATTTCATTTTTTATTTTAGAGTGTTTAAGAATTTTGGTCACAGTAAAATTAAGAGGTATGTATATTTTTTGGACCAGTTCTTGTATTGGTTTTGGTGGTAAGCCTGACATGTTTTATAAAAGTCAAGCAATCTTATGATCCCATAATTATTTTGATTTAGTTAGGTATATTATAAGCTAAATGTTTAGTTTTTAGAAAGAGAAAACTACAAAAATTATGAGTAATTTTTTTTTTCTTATGAACAAGTGTTGAGTCTTCTTGTATTAATTAGAATTTAAAATGTCTGCTATTCATTGTTGAGTCAGATTCTAAAAGTAGCCTTCAAAAACCTGTCTGAACTTTCTAAAATATCAGACATAGACTCTTTATAATGCTAGAGGATCAGGTCAACTAACTCTTAGTCATATTTTGAAATGTTCCCCAAAAGTTATGAATTAATTACATAAATGAACATGTAATAGTTTATAGGAAGTGTCAGGTGTCAGTAGGTTATTACGTATAACAGTTTATGCTATAGGAAAAATGGAGAAATAGTAATTTATTATTATATTTCTTTTAGGGGAATTTTTAGAAAAGGTACGACAGAAAAAAAAACGTGATATCACTGTTTTGGACCTGGGATGTGGTAAAGGTGGAGATTTGCTCAAGTGGAAAAAGGGAAGAATTAACAAGCTAGTTTGTACAGGTAAGATAAGTAATGACATGGGCAAGAATAATTTGTGATCAATCAGGTAATTGGAAAATAACAGAATCTCAGTATCACATGACACTAAAATATCTTATAAGAAGGTATCTGGGGCTATGTGTGAGATTTGTGTTTTTTTTAATGAGTTTTGAGACTTTACTGATGGTATTACATAATGTAGTTAATAAGGCTGGGATAACTTGTCCTCCCTAAAAGGAAGGAAGTAATCAAAGATAGAGTCATGTCTAAAGCACAACCTTGAAACTTCCACTGGCCAAAGATAAGACAGTTTCATTATGAAAAAGAATAGTGATTTCAGTGGATCAAAATATATCAAATAAAGGAAAAAAACTCATTGTTCACCCTTGGAGGTTGCTAGGAAACTTACTTGTCGTTCTGAAATTCATAAATTAAGGATTGGGGTATGTTCCTTATCCTATGTGAACTGTACTTCAAGGTGACCAAATGGTTAAAAAGGGAAATTCCACTCTATTAAAAAATCAAAATGAATAAGTGCAGTAGGAATGATGAAAATCACTATTTTCCACCCGTGATGAAATAATAGATCTAAGCAACAATCATAAAAAGTTGCTAAAACTATTAGGTGAGAAAGGTTGATAGGAATTTAATAACTGAATGAATCAAGCACCTGAACCCACTGGTCAGCCTTAACACCAAAGTGGGACAAGCAGATGTTATATTCTTCCAGTGAGGTGAAGTGCATAGCACCACCTGTGAAGTGACCTAAATTAGCACTTCTCAAATTTTTTGGCTTTATGAACACTATATGCCCTTATTTTTAAGATTGAGGATCACAGAAAGCTATTGTGTGTGTGGCTATAGCTATTGATTATAGAAATTGAGAATTAAAAAAATATTTTTATTCATTAAAAAATAAAGTTTAGCGAGAAGACTGGCACTTGAAAAATATTTTTCCAAATACCTTTAGAGTGTGGAATAATAGGAGACAACTGGGTTTTCACACCTGTTTCTGCATTCACTGTGTTGAGATGTGTTATTTGATGAGTAGTTGTAAAATGAAGGTCTATTTTAACAGTCCTTTCGGATGATTGAGCAGATTCATCTTTCATACTGTATCCAAACTCAACAGGTGGTAGTTCCTTAAAGGTAGTTACAGTGTGGCATCTGAATCTGTATCAGTGAAATTTTTGTATTCTGTTATATTTAAATCCATTGGTCTGTCTTGTGCTTTGAATGGATCTTTTGCCCTGCAAGATTTTGTAATATTTGGAAAATAACTTTCACTAAAGTTATGCAGATCTTCTAAATGTTGACATCAAGAAATCACATTTTTTTAATGTTACCACCAATCAGAAAAGTTTTAAGTATTGGGAAGATGCCCAGCCCATGGTGGTAGATGCAAGTGTTTCAAATTATAATTCTCACTGGAAATCTCAAGTTTTATCATTGGTAACAAATACTGTCTTTTATTTTTCTTGAAGTGAGAGGCTCACTTTGTTCATTTTCAGGAAAATGTCTGCCAAATTATAAAGTCTGAATAACCAGTTTGTCAGTTGTTCTTTCAAGTGAAAACACTTGTCTGTGAACAAAAGTGGCTAGTACAGCTCACAACACAGTCACACCAGTCCTGTTTAGACTTTGTTAGGTAGCACAGATGTTCTGTTACTTTCCATTTCATTACACAGAATATTGAAAAAGAGCCAAGAGTTAATAAAATCAAGTTTTACTGCTTTATCAAGAACATTTTTAAATGAAATTGGGTTCTTTTTTTTTTCCCATGCTAGTTTATAATGGTGAAGAAGATAACAATCAAGTATTACCTATATCATTTGGTGCACTACTACCTTGTATTCATGATAAGGTGCCAGTTTTACTTTCTGTTGCTTTTGTACCATCATTGCAAATCTCAACACAGGAAAGAGCAAATAACTTTTTATTAAGAAAAAATAAACTTGATATTTTCAAAGTTGGGCATATAGTTTAAGTTTTATAATTCAAATTGGAGTCTAAACTTTCTACTTTTAACTTGGAATAAGCATTTAAAAATCATGATAGAACTTTTCTGTTATCAGTACCTATTGAGAAAGCTTTTAATCCTTTTGAAAAATAATAAGGCATTTGCATTGGAACAGATACTTTCTTTTGAAGGAAATAGAACCTTTTTGCTTTTACTAAGGATAGATTTCATGCTAAAGTTTATCAGTTAGGATTATTGTCTAGATTTGGGCCATCTTTGCATTTACATTTTATCTCTGTGGGTCTTTGTTGCCAGTTACTAACTCCTGTCCCCCTTCCAGATATTGCTGATGTTTCTGTCAAACAGTGTCAGCAACGGTATGAGGACATGAAAAATCGTTGTCGTGATAACGAATATATTTTCAATGCAGAATTTATAACTGCTGATTGTTCAAAGGTACAGAATTTTTTTCAGTTTGTCAATTTATGTTTAATATTTTTAGTTCGGGTGAATAATGCATTTTAAAAACCAGTTAGTTCTTTTAAAATGTACTTTGAAACACTAAAAATCTCAGGACATGTCCTTTGAGTTTCAGCTAGAAATTCTATTAATGATAAATTTCCTTAAATGACCCACTGAGTACTTCTGGGAGTTTTTTGTTTTTAATAATTTGAACTTTATAAATCATTTGTTGCTTTTCTGTTCAGACAAGATTTATTTTCCAGTATTTTAAAATAGAACTGAATTTACATTTTGTTTACCTTGTAATTTATTAGGATTTGATGTTTTGTACTTTCCACTTGTTTCTGAATTTCTTAACAACTATGAAGTTAAACAGAACTACGGAGGCACTTAATAATGAAAATCTCACCTTAAACTTTAATGCTCTGTCTGACTCATTAGCTCATTAAACTATTAGGGATATCTTTAATCCTACACGTTTTGTTTGTAGTTGTGAAAGTGAGATGGAAAAGTGATAGTATACTGCTAGAATGTTGGAAACCTTTAAAAACACTTTTGCACTTTTAAAAAGTGTCCCAAAGGCCAGCTTTGTGTTTTTTTTTTTTAATCAAAGTTATTGTTCGACAACATTTTACTTTAGCTTTGAAGTAAAGCCAAATAAAAGCATCAGCTCTTTTAAATGTCATATTTGGTTGATAGATTTTGAAACATGATTTCATCCTAGTTTTTAAATTACTGTGAAAATGGAAATCAAATTCTGTTGAACCAGAAAGAAAAGATCATTTCATTGTGGACCTCATTATACATAATGAGAGAAAGGATAGGTGGTTGGGAAGGCATGTCTACTTTTATTTTAAGGACCCTAATTCTAGAAATTAACTTAGTAAAAAGTTTTTATATTGTAGTTAACTTCAAAATCTTGACCCTTTTTAATATTTAATTTTGTTTCAGGAACTTTTGATTAACAAATTTCGTGACCCAGAAACGTGCTTTGACATCTGCAGTTGTCAGTTTGTCTGTCATTATTCATTTGAATCCTATGAGCAGGCTGACATGATGCTCAGAAATGCTTGTGAGAGACTGAGCCCTGGAGGCTATTTTATTGGTACCACTCCCAATAGCTTTGAACTGATGTAAGTGCTTTTAATATATTGTGGTTTATAAGATACTCAGAATTAAGCTTATTTTAAAGTAGCAAATGTTTATCAGAAATAGAGTTTATAAAACATGTCATGTTGATCTTATAAGGGCTGAAGTACTTTGATAATATACTTGAGTAGATATTCAACATTTAAGGTCAAAAGATAGATTTACAGATGAATCTTTAAAACATTTTTACTGGTAAATTGGAGATCGATGCTATATCCAGCCAGAGGTTATAGTGCTACACAAACTCCAGATCAGATACTCAAAGACTTAGCCAGTAGTCATGATAGTGAAACCTATTTCCAGCCTAATTTTAGTTGGGAGATTGTTAATGATCTGTTAATGTACTGCTTCTTAAAAGTAGCTCAAATCCAGTTAAAAAGCTGATCAGGTATCTTTTAAAAATTGCATCCTGTAGTTTTTTCACATGCATAATCTGATCAGAATAAGTCTGAGCTAATAACTTTAATCTTTTTATTTTGGTTTGGGGATAACCTTTAATAGAAGACGCCTTGAAGCTTCGGAAACAGAATCATTTGGGAATGAGATATATACTGTGAAGTTTCAGAAGAAAGGAGATTATCCTTTATTTGGCTGCAAATATGACTTCAACTTGGAAGGTGTTGTGGATGTCCCTGAATTCTTGGTCTATTTTCCATTGCTAAATGAGTAAGAATGTCATTAATCTGTTACTCTTCTCTTTATGCCTTAAGAGAAATAAAGAAAAAAAATTAGTATTTCTGCTTATTCCTTATTTTAAATGGAACCCAAAGAAAAAGTATAGACTTGTAAAAAGAAAAAAAAAAAAAACTAACCTCAAATTCAGGCTTATGCCATAGCCTCTTATAGCCTTGCTTATTTAGTTTTCTTTCATCCTTGGAATTACTTTATCCTGTAGGTAAGAAAGGGAGTCTGTTGCCTTCATCTTGTCGCAGAAAATAGCTGACATTGCAAATAGTGAAAGTTTTTTTTTAAGGAGTTAATAACTTTGGTAATATAAAATGAGTCTTCATAAAGCAAAGCTCCTCCTTTGATGAGGATAGGTATTAAAAGTTGTTTTACATTTCACTGTAGCTTTGAACTTGCCTGTGTCTCATAGGCAGTGTTGATAATAAAATCCTGATTCAAAAAGAATATATTCACTCATGCACCTGGTTCTAGGTGTCCTAGTAGACTACAGACATAGGGAAAGTTGGGATACCAGGCTTCATCAGATAAGGCTTCAAGGCCTTATGAGACCCCTGGGTCTTAGGGTTTCCCTGAGAGGGAAAATGGAAGAGTCGTAAGGCCATGTCACAGTTGACCAAACTTGATTTCTTACTTTTAAAAAGTCTTTTGTTAACTGAGGAAAGAGAAGAGCTTTATTTGCTGCTTATTTTGAGTTTGTGATTATTTGAATTGTGCCTCAGTCAGGTTATAAAATTATAGATAAAAGACTTTTAGGATTCTACAGTATATAAAAATTTTATACAATAAACTATAACATTTAAAAATTTAAATCATTTTTCCCCTTAACATTAGTAAACTTCTATGAAATGTTTCTGCTCTTTACCTTTATAAAAGGAGAAATTAAATGTTTTTAATATGTCATTACATGTGTTTAGTTTTTGGTTAACAAAGTTGGTAATTTGAGTAGGCCCAAAAAGATAAAGGATATAATGAAAGTTTTTTTTTTTTTTTTAAGATTTATTTATTGGCGGGGGTGGGGAGGAGGGGCAGAGTGAGAGAGAATCTCAAGCAGGTTCCCAGCTAAGTGCAGACCCTGAGATCATGACCTGAGCCAAAATCAGGAGTTGGACATTTAACCAACTGAACCACTCAGGTGCCCCATAATGCAAGTTTTTTTAAATGCTAGGAAGCACTAGCAATCTTTTCTACTTAATTTGCCTAATGGTGATGCACATGTAAAGTTACAAGTCATCACTATAATATCTAAATTTTTAAAAAAATAATTTAGTAAGACAGTTATACGTTCAATGAGACAGGATCTGAAAATGCATAGGATTTTGAGATGCCCTTTTGCATTTTTATTAAGAAACTGAACAAATAATTAACTGTTATGTGGCAAACCTATTCAAATTGGTCAAATTGAGTCTTACTTCTTTGTAATTATGATATTTCTCAGGTGTAAAACTTGATTTTATTTCTGAAGGCTTATTTTGGAGACTTATGGTAGAAAATGAACTGCCTAGAATAAAAGAGACTCTTTACTCATGTTGTCTATCCAAGAAGGGCTAATTCAAATCATGGGGAGCACTGCCTTACATATGCCTCTTACATATATATCCCAGTGGCTCTCAGGTATCTTCTTTTTCATTGTCCTTTCCCCATTATCACCTCATAGGCCTTCTCATCGACCCTTTCAGAGTTAGTTTCCCTTCATCTCCTCCTTTACCTGCTACCTAAGATCATCCCCAGCCCCCTTATGTTGTCAACAGATACAGATACTATAAACTTTGGCAAATGCAGTAGGAAAAAAAAACCAGTATAACAAGGAGAGCTAATATAGCTGAGTATTTAAGGAATCCATCTGTGAAGAAGTGATGTTTAAGCCAACATCTAAAGGATGAAAAGAAGTTCACCAATTGAAGACTAGAAGGGAGAATGTTCCAGGTATAGGGGCAGTATATGTGAATGAGTTGAAGGAAAACCATTGTGTGGGTTGTAAGGAATCAGGGCCCAAGTGGCTCAAGATGAGGCAGCATTATTATTATTATTATTATTATTTTATTATTAAGCTCTATGCCCAGTGTGGGGCTTGAACTCATGACCTGGAGATCAAGTCACATGCTGTATGGTTGCATGGACAGCCAGCCAGGCGCTTCAAGGAACCATTTCTTTATAGATGACTGCATTAGAGGCCATGCAAAAGACTTTTGAATTGTGTCCTATTAAGTGTGCTAGAAAGCCAGTGAAGGGTGTAGATGAGGGAAGTGACATGTATGTATTTTTTGAAAGCTCAGTCTGGCTGCAGTTGGAAAATTCGTTGAGGGGGAGTAAGAATGAAAGTAAGGAAACAAGCGAAGTAGTATAGCTGAGTGGTGGTGGTAATTAAAGCAAGATGGTGGCCAACGAAGGGTTAAGAAGAACTATTTGAAGAACATTTTTAAGTAAACAGAGGACGTAGTGGTGTGTGGAACATTGGGAAGAGGATGGTGGCATGGAGGACTCTGAGGTTTCTGGCATGAATCATTAGATAGATTTACTGAAATAGCAAAGATTGGCAGAACAATCTAGTGGGGTTCAGCCTTGATTTGGGAAGGTAGAGAATACCTGTGACACATCCTGGTGGAGATTTCTAGGAAGCAGTGGAGTAAGTGAGTGTGACGAGAGAGCTGAGCTACAGATAGCTGTTGGCATGCTGTGTGAAGTCAGGGAAGGGAAAATGAGTAATGCTCTGGGCCAAACTCTTCAGAATATTAAAATTTAGAAGTTGGGTAAAAGAAATTTGTAAAATTGCGAAGAAGCAGCCCAAGATGTGGTATAAAAATTAATAGTGTATCTTGCCAGAAAACCCAAGAGATGAAAGAGAGTATTTTAAGAAGGAATGGCAGCTGTTTTTAATGCCACTGTGAGGGATCAAGTTAAATAAAATGGAATTAATAGAAAAGTGTTCCTTATAGCTATTCATCCCCATCTCATAGCCTTTCGTTTTACTTCCTGACCTATTTGTTACAGTAATAGAGTTTCCTGTGACTCATTGAGATTTAGGATGCATGTTATGTATAGATGTAATTACTGGTATGTTACTCTTCATTCATTTTGTATCATCGTGTTGTGAATTTATAATGATAGCTTTTTTGGTGATGCCCAGACATTGTCACTGTTGTGTGAAAGTAAACTTTAGAGGAATTATAAATATTTTGGAAATGTTTTCATTAAGTAATCTGTTTTGGACAGAATGGCGAAGAAGTACAATATGAAACTAGTCTACAAAAAAACATTTCTGGAATTCTATGAAGAAAAGATTAAGAACAACGAAAATAAAATGCTGTTAAAACGAATGCAGGCCCTGGAGGTAGGTATTTAGAAAAGGTATAAATATTCCACATCTTCGTAAACTTGCTTGACTGTTTCTGAGATTCCTTTTAAGGCTGTATAGATGCTCAATATTTATATAAATCACACAGATTATTTTGAACCACTCTAGACTCTTCAGCACCTAGGACAGAGCTCATTACAGAACCTTTCCTTGGTGGGTACTCAGGAAATGAATGAATGAATGAATGAATGAGTGGTGCTATCATCAAATTCTATTTTCTAGATAGTACGCCTTTTTAATAGAATTTCTTAACCTCAGGACTGTTGGCATTTGGGACTTTAATTTTTTTGTTGTGAGGGGCCGTTCTATTCAACAACATCTCTGTCCTCTATGCACTAGATTTTAGTAGCACCCCTGCCCCCAGTTGTGACAGCCAAAAATGACTCCTGACAGTATTACCAAATGTCCCCTGGGGTACATAATTGCACTGCTTCTTCACAATATTGCCCTTTCTTTACACATTAGTAATTTAAAATCTTCCTGGCCAGGGTCTAAGATGAGCTCATACCATGACTAATTTTGTTCTTTGCTGACTACCTAGCAAGATTCTGGTCTTTTAGGCCATATTGTTGCTGGGACCTGCTTCTGGACTCCTTCCTAATTGCAGCAATGACAGCTTCTATACAAGTTTTAAATATAGTGGATAGCCATTGACTAGTTTGTTTTCCTTATGTCCATTTTCAGTATTTAATTAAGTCTAAAATAGTGAACATTTTTATTCTTTTTTTTTTTTTTAAAGATTTTATTTATTTATTTGAGAGAGAATGAGAGGAAGCACATGAGAGGGGGGAGGGTCAGAGGGAGAAGCAGACTCCCTGCTGAGCAGGGAGCCCGATGCGGGACTCGATCCTGGGACTCCAGGATCATGACCTGAGCCAAAGGCAGTCGCTTAACCAACTGAGCCACCCAGGCGCCCCATTTTTATTCTTGATCAACACAGTCATATTAATCAAATGATCATTAAACTTCTTTAGAGAGTTCATTCAACTTAGAATATTTTTTAAACTACTTTAAGCATATACTTATTTAATTTGCTAATTACCCCACAAAGTAGGCAAAACAGTCACCTTCCATATTTTAAAATGGGAAGTATGAGGCCCAGAGAGGATACATGACTTGTTCAAGGTCACAAAGCTATTAACCTTCATATTTTCTTTAGTTTTTATAGGTGGTTTTTAAACAAAAGTTGCATCCATACAACTTTCCCAATTTGGACTGGAAGGGTCCTTTTTAAATCCTAAATTATCTTTTGAAACCACTAAAATGTTACATTCTTCATTAGTTGTATTTCCTATATTTTAGAATTAAGAATATTTGTATTTGCTTTATATTAGCAGGAGAAGCTTGTTTTTATTTTGAGGGAGAAGAAAAAACTAGAAAAAGTGTGTGTACAAATCACCACACACACACATGCGTGTAGGTTGTCATCCTTGGTGCTTTGCATGTACAAAAACATGTACTTAAACAGACAGCTAAATTTCTAATATCTGAGCTTACTGTAGGATACATATAAAGCAAGAGAAAAGAGAAGATAGCGAAGTAGGCATTTCTGGATCATTTTCTTAAAAATTCATCAGGAAGATCTAGGTTTAAAGTGGTTCCTTGCTAGCTGGTTTGCTATAAAAAGACAAAGGAATTGCAAAGAACATATAACCTTTGTAAAGTAGATGGTTGTTAAAAATATTAAGTATTCTATGTAATTCATTCTGTTTTGATTTACATGTATTACAGAGCAGGGCACTTCATAGATAAGGGGATGCTACTTGAAATGGATTAAAAGTAGTGCTTGAGGTAATCTGAATAAACATTTGGCCAACATAGCCTTAAAAACAAAGCTGTGTGTGTGTGTGTGTGTGTGTGTGTGTGTGAAAAATATGGAGATTGCCCATAATAATTTGGAGGCTGGATTATTTTCCTTATCTTTTTTTTTATGTTATGTTAATCACCATACATTACATCATTAGTTTTTGATGTAGTGTTTGATGACTCACCGCTTGTCTACAACAGCCAGTGCTCCATGCAGAACGTGCCCTGTTCAATAGCCATCACCAGGCCAACCCGTCCTCCCACTGCCCTTCCCTCTAGAACTCTCAGTTTGTTTGTCAGAGTCCATCGTCTCTCATGGTTCGTCTCCCCCTCCGATTTCCCCCCCTTCATTCTTCCCCTCCTGCTATATTCCTTTCTTTTTCTTAACATGTAATGTATTATTTGTTTCAGAGGTACAGCTCTGTGATTCAACAGTCTTACACACTTCACAGTGCTCACCATAGCACATACACTCCCCAATGTCTATCACCCAGCCACCCCTTCCCTCCCACTCCCCACCGCTCCACCAACCTTCAGTTTGTTTCCTGAGATTAAGAATTCCTCATATCAATGAGGTCATATGATACATGTCTTTCTCTGATAGACTTATTTCGCTCAGCATAACACCCTCCAGTTCCATCCACATCGTTGCAAATGGCAAGTTTTCATTCCTTTTGATGGCTGCATAATATTCCATTGTATATATATACCACGTCTTCTTTATCCATTCATCTGTTGATGGACATCTTGGCTCTTTCCACAGTTCGGCTATTGTGAACATTGCTGCTATGAACAACAGGGTGCACGTACTCCTTCAAATCCCTACATTTGTATCTTTGGAGTAAATACCAAGTAGTGCAATTCCTGGATCGTAGGTAGCTCTATTTTCAACTTTTTGAGGAACCTACATACTCTTTTCCAAAGTGGCTCCACCAGCTTGCATTCCCACCAACAGTGTAGGAGGATTCCCCTTTCTCTGCATCCCCACCAACATCTGTCATTTCCTGACTTGTTAATTTTAGCCATTCTGACTGGTGTGAGGTGATACCTCATTGAAGTTTTGATTTGGATATCCCTGATGCTGAGTGATGTTGAGCACTTTTTGATGTGTCTGTTGGCCATTTGGATGTCTTTGGAAAAATGTCTGTTCATGTCTTTTGCCCATTTCTTGATTGGATTATTTGTTCTTTGGGTGTTGAGTTTCATAAGTTCTTTATAGATTTTGGATACTAGCCCTTTATCTGATGTGTCATTTGCAAATATCTTCTCCCATTCTGTCGCAAAAGCTTTTTATCTTGATGAGGTCCCAATATTTCATTTTTGCCCTTGCTTCCCTTGCCTTTGGTGATGTTTCTAGGAAGAAGTTGCTGTGGCTGAAGTCAAAGAGGTTGCTGCCTGTGTTCTCCTTTAGGGTTTTGATGGACTTCTGTCTCACATTGAGGTCTTTCACCATTTGGAGTCTTTTTTTGTGTGTGGTGTAAGGAAATGGTCCAGTTTCATTCTTCTGCATGTGGCTGTCCAATTTTCCCAACACCATTTGTTGAAGAGACTGTCTTTGTTCCATTGGACATTCTTTCCTGCTTTGTCGAAGATTAGTTGACCATAGAGTTGAGGGTCTATTTCTGGGCTCTCTATTCTATTCCATTGATCTATGTGTCTGTTTTTGTGCCAGTACCATGCTGTCTTGATGATGACAGCCTTGTAATAGAGCTGGAAGTCCAGAATTGTGATGCTACCAGCTTTGCTTTTCTTTTTCAACATTCCTCTGGCTATTTGGGGTCTCTTCTGGTTCCATACAAATTTTAGGATTATTTGTTCGATTTCTATGAAAAAAGTGGATGGTAGTTTGATGGGGGTTGCATTGAATGTGTAGATTGCTCTAGGTAGCATGGACATCTTCACAATATTTGTTCTTCCAATCCATGAGCATGGAACGTTTTTCCATTTCTTTGTGTCTTCCTCAATTTCTTTCATGAGTATTTTATAATTTTCTGGTACAGATTCTTTGCCTCTTTGTTTAGATTTATTCATAGGTATCTTATGGTTTTGGGTGCAGTTGTAAATGGGATCGACTCCTTAATTTCTCTTTCTTCTGTCTTGCTGGTGTACAGGAATGCCACTGATTTCTGTGCATTGATTTTATATCCTGCCACTTTACTGAATTCCTGTATGAGTTCTAGCAGTTTTGGGGTGGAGTTTTTTGGGTTTTCCACATGAAGTATCATATCATCTGCAGACTGAGAGTTTGACTTCTTTGCCGATTTGGATGCCTTTGATTTCTTTCTGTTGTCTGATTGCTGTGGCTAGGACTTCAATTCTATGTTGAATAGCAGTGGCGATATTGGACATCCCTGCCATGTTCCTGACCTTAGGGGGAAAGCGCTCAGTTTTTCCCCATTGAGAATGATATTCAGTGTGGGTTTTCATAGATGACTTTTATGATATTGAGGTATGTACCCTCTATGCCTATACTCTGAAGAGTTTTGATCAAGAAAGGATGCTGTACTTTGTCAAATGCTTTTTCTGCATCTATTGAGAGGATTATATGGTTCTTGTTATTTCTTTTATTAATGTAATGTATCACATTGATTGATTTGCGGATGTTGAACCAACCTTGCAGCCCAGGGATAAATCCCACTTGGTCGTGGTGATTAATCCTTTTAATGTACTGTTGGATCCTATTGGCTAGTATTTTGGTGAGAATTTTTGCATCCATGTTCATCAAGGATATTGGTCTGTAATTCTCCTTTTTGATGGGGTCTTTGTCTGGTTTTGGGATCAAGGTAATGCTGGCCTCATAAAACGAGTTTAGAAGTTTCCCTTCCATTTCTATTTTATGGAACAGTTTCAGAAGAATAGGTATTAATTCTTCGTTCAGTGTTTGGTAGAATTCCCCTGGGAAGCCATCTGGACCTAGCCTTTTGTTTGTTGGGAGATTTTTGATGACTACTTCAATTTCCTTAGTGGTTATATGTCTGTTCAGATTTTCAATTTCTTCCTTGTTTGGTTTTGGTAGTTGATACATCTCTAGGAATGCATCCATTTCTTCCAGGATATCTAATTTGCTGGCATAGAGTTGCTCATAATATGTTCTTATAATTGTTTGTATTTCTTTGGAGTTGGTTGTGATCTCTCCTCTTTCATTCATGATTTTCTTGATTTGGGTCATTTCTCTGCTCTTTTTGATAAGTCTGGCCAGGGGTTTATCAATCTTGTTGATTCTTTCAAAGAACCAGCTCCTAGTTTCGTTGATGTGGTCTAGTGTTCTTTTGGTTTCTATTTCATTGATTTCTGCTCTGTTCTTTATTATTTCTCTTCTCCTGCTGGGTTTAGGCTTCATTTGCTGTTCTTCCTCCAGCTCCTTTAGGTGTAGGGTTAGATTGTGTACTTGAGACCTTTCTTGTTTCTTGAGAAAGGCTTGTATTGCTATATACTTTCCTCTTAGGACTGCCTTTGCTGTATCCCAAAGATTTTGAACAGTTGTGTTTTATTTTCGTTTGTTTCCATGAATTTTTTAATTCTTAAATTCCTGGTTGACCCATTCATTCTTTAGTGGGATGCTCTTTAGCCTCCATGTACTTGAGTTCTTTCCGACTTTCCTCTTGTGATTGAGTTCTAGTTTCAAAGCATTGTGGTCTGAAAATAGGGAATGTTCCCAAAAGTTTCCCAATCTTTTGGTACCGGTTGAGACCTGATTTGTGACCTAGAATGTGGAGAATGTTCCATGGGCACTAGAGAAGAATGTGTATTCTGTTGCTTTGGGATGGAATGTTCTGAATATATCTGTGAAGTCCATTTGGTCCAGTGTGTCATTTAAAGTCTTTATTTCCTTGTTCACCTTTTGCTTAAATGATCTGTCCATTTCAGTGAGGGGGATGTTAAAGTCCCCCACTATTGTATTGTTCTCAATGTGTTTCTCTGCTTTTGTTATTAATTGGCTTATATAACTGGCTGCACCCATGTTAGGGGCATAGATATTTACAATTGTTAGATCTTCTTGTTGGATAGACCCTTTAAATAGGATATAGTGTCCTTCCTCATCTCTTATTACCGTCTTTGGTTTAAAAATCTAATTAATCTGGTATAAGGATTGCCACCCCAGCTTTCTTTTGGTATCTATTAGCATGGTAAATGGTTTTCCACCCCCTCACTTTCAATCTGGGGGTGTCTTTGGTTCTAAAATGAGTCTCTTGCAGACAGCATATCAATGGGTCTTGTTTTTTTATCCAATCTGATAGCCTGTCTTTTGAATGGGGCATTTAGCTCATTTACATTCAGGGTAACTATGGAAAGATAGGAATTTAGTGCCATTGTATTGCCTGTAAGGTGACTGTTAGTGTATATTGTCTGTGTTCCTTTCTGGTCTATGTTGCTTTTAGGCTCTCTCTTTGCTTAGAGGACCCCTTTCAAGATTTCTCGTAGGGCTGGTTTTGTGTTTGCAAATTCCTTTAGTTTTTGTTTGTCCTGGAAGCTTTTTCTCTCTCCTTCTATTTTCAATGACAGCCTAGCTGGATAGAGTATTCTTGGCTGCATATTTTTCTCATTTAGTGCTCTGAATATATCCTGCCAGTCCTTTCTGGGCTGTCAGGTCTCTGTGGATAGGTCTGTTGCCAGTCTAATGTTTCTGCCATTGTAGGTTACAGATCTCTTCTCCTGAGCTGCTTTCAGGATTTTCTCTTTGTCTCTGAGACTCATAAGTTTTACTCTTAGATGTCGGGGTGTTGACCTATTTTTACTGATTTTGAGAGGGGTTCTCTGTGCTTCCTGGATTTTGATGCCTGTTTCCTTCCCCAAATTAGGGAAGTTCTCTGCTATAATTTGCTCCAATATATCTTCTGCCCCTCTCTCTCTTCTTCTTCTGGGATCCCAATTATTCTAATGTTGTTTTGTTTTATGGTATCGCTTATATCTCGAATACTGCCCTCGTGATCCAGTAGTTGTTTATCTCTCCTTTTCTCAGCTTCTTTATTTTCTGTCATTTGGTCTCCTATATCACTAGTTCTCTCTTCTGCCTCATTTATCCTAGCAGTTAGAGCCCCCATTTTTGATTGCACCTCATTAATAGCCTTTTTGATTTTGACTTGGTTAGATTTTCATTCTTTTATTTCTCCAGAAAGCGTTTCTCTAATAACTTCCATGCTTTTTTCAAGCCCAGCTAGTATCTTTAAAATCATCATTGAACTCTAGTTCCAACATCTTACTAATGTCCGTATTGGTTAGGTCCCTGACAGTCAGTACTGCCTCTTGTTCTTTTTTTTGAGGTGATTTTTTCCGTCTTGTCATTTTGTCCAGCGGAGAATAGATGAATGAGAGAACAAAATGCTAACAGGGTAACAACATCCCCAGGAAATATACACTAAACAAATCAGAAAAGACCTGAAACCGAGGGAAAAGGAAGGCAAAGAAATAAAAAAGAAAAAATGATAAAAAACAAAAAACAAAACAAAGAAGAATATGATCAAATATGATCAGGCTGGTGCATAGATCAGTGCCACACACTAGATTTTGGGCATATTTTGGTCTGTTAGAAGAAAGTGTCTCCCGAAATTTTAAAGAAAAACTCATATATGTACAACAATAAGGGCTAATATGAACGGATGGAATATGACTGTAAAGATGAAAATTTTAAAAGATTTTATAAAATGATAAGTTGGTTGAAAAATGAAAGAAGAGGAGTTAAATAAAAAAGGAGTGAATGTGATCAGGCAGGAGACTAGAACAAAGCCATACACTAGAGATTTAGGGTATATCTTGGTCTGTTAGAAGAAACTGTATCCCAAAATTTTAAAGAGAGAACATCTATATATATATATATATATATATATATATATATATATATATATATATATATATATATATACACACACACCAAAAATAAGGGTAACTACTATGAAGGGATAGAATATGTCTCTAAAAATGAAAAATAAAAAATATTTTTTTAAAAAGAGATTGATATTGGTTGAAAAAAGGGAAAAAGAAAAATTAAAAAAAAAAGTTAAAAAATTAACTTTGAAAGACTAGAGAATCATGGGAAGAAAGCCATGGATTCTACCTGCAGTATTCCCCTAGCGCTGGAGTTCTGCCGTTCTTATTGATTGGTAAACTTGGTCTTGGCTAGCTGTTCTCACTCATCTTCTGGGGGTGGGGCCTGTTGCTGGAGGCAGAATTGCCCTGCCCTTGCCGGGGTCCGGCTGAGTAATCTGCTCTGGTTTGCTCTTGGGAGCTTTTGTTCCCTGCAAGCTTTCCGTACAGCTTTGGAGAACGAGAGTGAAAATGGCAGTCTCCCAGTCTCCGCCCTGGAGGAGCCGAGAACTAGGGTTCCCACTCCTCAGTGAGCCCCTAGAGAAAAGCAGTCAATCACTCCCGTCTCCCCAGTCTCTGGCCACACTCTGTGCTCACCCGGCCTGTGACTGAGCATTTCTATCTCTGGCACCCGGCCCCATGTGTAGTCTCCAAACCCAACAGAATCCTGCGGTGCACTCCCGTGCCACTCCTCCTGGGGGAGGAAGGGGAGTCTCCCCAGATCTGCCGCTTGTTGGGTCCCTGCTGGAAGAGCAGTGGCCCGACTCTGCCGAGGATCATGGTTTATGGCAACCCCAAGCTGAGAGTCCACTCCTCGGCTCTGTCTCTGCAGCCGGCTTCCCTGCTCCGATACTTGGGAAATTTGCGCACTCAGGCACCCCTGGTCTTTCTGTGACCCAGAGGGTCCTGAGACCACACTGTCCAAGCAAGGGTTCCACCCCCTGCTTAGCCACTGGAGCAATGTTCCTCAGCGGAGCCGACTTCTAAAAGTTCCAATTTTGTGCTCCGCTGCTCTATCACTTGCCAGAAATGGCTGACGGAAGCCCCCTCCCCCGCGGTCTATCCTCCCGAATATCGCCTCGGATTCACTTCTCGGCATGTCCTACCTTCCAGAAAGTGGTTGCTTTTCTGTTCAGAGAGTTGTTGCTGCTATTTTCTTCAATCTCCTGTTGAGTTTGTAGGTGTTTAGAATGGTTTGATTCCTATCCAGCTGAATTCCTGGGACCAGACGAAATCCAGATCTCCTACTCCTCTGCCATCTTGCTCCTCTCTTATTTTCCATATCTTCTTGAACTCACAGGGTTCTCTTTTGACTCAAGTTTTTCATCTGTACTTTTTTTTTTTTTAAGTTTTCATTTCAGTCACTGAGTGCTCATTAGGACAAGTGCACTCCTTAATCCCCATCCATTGTTTTACCCATCCTGCGCACCCACCTCCCCTCTGGTAACCATCCATTTGTTTTCTATAATTAAAAGTCTGTTTCTTGTTGTACTTCTTCCTTAGTGATTTGGATGCCTTTTATTTCTTTTTGTTGTCTGATTGCTGTGGCTAGGATTTATAGTACTATGCTGAATAAAAATGGTGAGAGTGGACATCCTTGTTTTGTTCCTGAGCTCTGAGGGGAAAGGCTTTCAGTTTTCCCCATTAAGGATGATGTTGGCTTTGGGTTTTCATATATGACCTTTATTCTGTTGAGGTAGGTTCCCTCTAAACCTACTTCGTTGAGGGTTTTTAGCATGAGTGGATGTTGTAGTTTGTCAGATGCCTTTCCTGCATCTGTTGAAATGATCATATGTTTCTTATCCTTTCACTTATTGATGTAATGTATCAGAACTGATTCAGGAATACTGAACCACCCTTACAGCCCAGGAATAAATCCCACTTGATCCTGGTGAATGGTTTTTTTAAATGTACTGTTGAACTTGGTTTGCCTGTATTTTGTTGAGGATTTTTTCATCTATGTTCATCAGAGATACCAGCCTGTAGTTCTTTTTTTTTTTTTTTTTTTTTTGTGGTATCTTTATCTGGTTTTGGTATCAGGGCAATGCAGGCCTCGTAGAATGAATTTGGAAGTTTCCTTCCTTTTCTGTTTTTTGGAATAGTTTAAGAAGGATAGATATAACTCTTCTTTAAATGTTTAATAGAATTTGCATGGGAGCCATCTGTCCTGGACTTTTGTTTTTTGGGAGTTTTTTGATTACTGATTTAGTTTCTTTGCAGGTTATCAGTCTGTTCAAATTTTCTATTTCTTCTTTTTTCAGTTTTGGTAGGTTGTATGTTTCTAGGAATTTATCCATTTCTTCTGAGTTGTCCAATTTGTTGGCATATAGTTTTTCATAATGTTCTCTTATAATTGTTTGTATTTCTATGGTGTTTGGTGTTATTTTTTGCCTTCCTCATTTGTGATTCTATTTATTTGGGTCCTTTTTCTTTCTTGATGAGTCTGGCTAGAGGTTTATCAATTTTATTGATTTTTTTCAAGGAACCAACTCCTAGTTTCATTGCTTTTTGTTCGTTTTTTTTTTTTAGTTTCTACATCATTTATTTCTGCTCTGATCTTTATTATTTCCTTCCTTCTGCTGATTTTATGTTCCTTTGTTGTTCTTTCTCTAGGTCCTTTAGGTGTAAGGTTGGGTTGTTTATTTGAGATTTTTCTTCTTGAGGTAGGCCTGAATTGCTATAAGCTTCCCTCTTAGAACCGCTTTTGCTGCATTCCAAAGGTTTTAGACTGTTGTATGTTCATTTTCATTTGTTTCCATGTACTTTTTTTATTTCTTCTTCTATTTCCTGGGTGACCCATTCATTGTTTAGTAGCAGGTTATTTAACTTCCCTGTATTTGTGGTCTTTCCAGAGTTTTTCTTGTGGTTGACTTCTGGTTTCATAGCATTGTGGTCAGAAAAGATGCATAGTATGACTTTGATCTTTTTAAATTTGTTGAGGCTTGTTTTGTGGCCTAATGTGTGGTCTATTCTGGAGAATGTTCCGTGTACACTTGAAGAGAATGTGTATTCTGCTGTTTTAGGATAGAATGTTCTGAGTATATCTGTTAAATCCATCTGGTCCAGTGTGTTATTCATAGCCATTGTTTCCTTGTTGATTTTCTGTTTAGATGATCTGTCCATTGATATAAGTGGGGTGTTAAAGTAACCTATTATTGTATTATTATCAATGAGTTCCTTTATGTTTGTTACTGTTTTATGTATTTGGGTGTGCCCATGTTGGGGGCCTAAATATTTACAATTGTTATAACTTCTTGTTGGATTATCCCCTTTATTATTATCTACTGCCCTTCTTGGTCTCTTGTTACAGTCTTTGTTTTAAAATGTATTTTGTGTGATATAAGTACTGTTATTACCCTCACTGTCTTTTGACATCCATTTGCATGATAAAAGTTTCTCTGTCTCCTCACTTTTTATTTTTTAAGATCTATTCATTTATTTACTGAGAGTGAGAGAGAATGAGTGGCAGGGAGGGGCAGAGGGAGAGGGAGAGAGAATCCCAAGCAGACTCCATGCTGAGTGTGGATCCTGAGGCTGGGCTTGATCCCAGGACCCCAAGATCATGACCTGAGCCGAAACCAAGAGTCAGACGCTCAATGGACTGTGCCACCCAGATGACCCTCCATCCTCTCATTTTCAATCTGTAGGTGTTCTTCGTCTAAAATGAATCTCTTGTATGTGGCATATAGATGGGTCTTGTTTTTTATCCGTTCTGTCACCCTGTGTCTTTTGATTAGAATGTTTAGTCCATTTCCATTCAAAGTAATTATTGATAGATAGGTATTTATTGCCATTTTATTACTTGTTTTGTGGTTGTTTCAGATTTTCCCTGATCCTTTCTTCTCCTTCTTTCATGGTTTGCTGGTTTTCTTTAGTGATATATTTGGATTTCTTTCTCTTTATTCCTTGCATATTAGTGGTTTTTGACTTGTGATTACCGCTAGGTGTGTATATAACATCTTCTGCATATAGGTTCTGTATTAATTTAATGGTTGTTTAAGTTTGAACCCATTCTTTACTCCTCTTCTCCCCAGGTTTTAGGTATCTTGTGTCCTATTTCATATCCTTTTATTTTGTGAGTTCCTTGACTGAGTTTTTACAGAAACATTCATTTTTATTGCTTTTGTGTCTTCTACTTTCATTCTTTCATTTTTGGTCTTTCCTTTCCACTCCAAGAGTCCCCTTTAATATTTCTTGTAAGGCTGGTTTAGTGGTCACAGACTCCTTTAGTTTTGTTTGTCTGGGAGACTCTTTAATCTCTCCTTCTGTTCTTAATGATAGCCTTGCTAGGTAGAGTATTCTTGGGTGCCGATTTTTCCCATTTAGTACTTTCAGTATGTCATTCCACTCCTTTCTGGCTTGCAAAGTTTCTGTTGAAAAATCTCCTGCTAGCCTTATGGGTTTTCCCTTCTAAGTTAATGACTTCATTTCTCCTGCTGCTTTTAATATTTTTTCTTTATTACTGTATTTTGCAAATGTAATTACAGCATGTCTTGGTGTGGATCTGCTTTGGTTGATTTTGATGGAGATTCTCCATGCCTCCTGGATCTGCATATCTGCTTCCTTCCCCAGAGTAGGGAAGTTTTCAGCTATTATTTCTTCAGATAAATTATCTGCCCCATTTCCTGTCCTGGGACTCCTGTGATATGAATGTTATTATGTTTGATGGGGTCACTGAGTTCCCTAAGTTTATTCTTTTTTTATATATTTCTTTTTTTTTCCCCTCTTTTGTTCAGCTCGATTATTTTCCATTACTCTGTCTTCTGGTCATTAATTTGTTCCTCTGCTTCTTTCAGCCTGCTGTTCATTCCATCAAGCATGTTTCTCATTTCATTTTTCAAGCCCTTTATCTCTGTGTTATTCCTTATCTGTGTTAATGGTCTCACTGATGTCCTCCATTCTTTTCTCAAGTCAGGTGACTATCCTTATGATCATTACTTTAAATTCTCCATCAAGTGTGTGCTTATATCTGTTTCTCTTAGATCTCCAGCCATGGCCTTGTCCTGTTCTTTCATTTGGGACAAATTCCTCTGTCTTCTCATTTTGTTTTTGTCTCTGTGTGTTAGGAAAGTTAGCTACATCTCCTGTTCTTGAGGAAATGGCTATATGAAGAGAGGTCCTGTAGTACTCTGCCGTGTAGTGCCCCTTGGTCCCCAGGGCCTGGTGTGTCCAGGAGTGTCTGTGTGCTTTGTGTGCTCTGCTGTTGTGATCTGGTCTCTCTGTCCTTTAGGCGAGTCATCTGTAGAGGCTGTCTTTTCCTGTTGTGAGCAGTGTTTGTTCCCTGGCTTGAATGTGTATTTTATCAAGGTGTGCTCTCGTCTGCTTGTGAAATGGGACTTCTTGCCACTGCTGCCTGAACTAAGGCCCTGCAAAACTCCTAGGTAGGGAGATGTGTGGGTAGGGGTTTGGGCCCATCTTCTGTGGAAGGGGGCCCACCACTGGGACTGAGGCAAGGGTGCCTGGGAAGGGCCATTCCACCAGAGTGGAGGCAGGGTCGGGATTGTCTTAAGCAATTTAGGTAGTGTTTATGAGCACTGGTTCCTGCAAATGGCTGGTGTTTATGCTGAGGAACCATGAAGGGAAATGGTGCCAGCCAGTTCCTTTATTCTTGGAGGGGGTCTCTGATCGCTGTCTCTCTGGGGCATGCCCCAAGATGAGCAACTAACCTTCCCACTATGTGCCCCAGGCATTCTTCAGATTGCTGTTTCCATGTTATATGTCTGCAGGCTGTTTGCCCTGCCTTTTCTCCATTAGCAGCCCGAATGTCCTCCTCCGAGTGCTCTCCTAGAACCACGCACACTGACTAGGGTTTAAGCCCCATTGGTTGCAGGAACTCATGAAATTCAGGCCCTCTCACTTTGCAAGCCAAATACTATGAGGATTTGTTTTCCCTGTATGCTCCCCTGTGTGTTGGTGCGTTTCTCACCCTTCTCAGCGACTACAGCTCCCTCCCCACCAGAGTGGCCACAATCTGTTTTTCCCAAACCATGTCTCTGCATTTCCTACCTTCTTCAGTGAGGCCTCTTCTCTACCTTTAGTTGTAGAGTTTGTTTTACCAGTCTTCAGATTGATTTCTGGGGTATTTAGGATGATTTGATAGTTACTTTGTTGAATTCATGGGATGAGGTGAGCCTCTGGGCCTCTTACTCTTACACCACCACCTTCCCCCAGGATTTTGAGTTTTTCATTTGTATTATTTTTAATTTCTGTTCATGCTTCTGATGGCTAATATATCACCGTAATGTTTAAACTAATATTAAGCTCTTTTGATAATAACTTCCTTCAGCTTTGCGTTATAACAGAAAAAGTCTTTCACTGGGAGCCAGGGCAAGTGTTTACTGCTAAGTGGTCCTTGGAGGTGATTAAATAAATGGTACAGTTTTGTGCAACTGTAAATATTCTATGATTATCAAAGTTGAGTATCGATAACAGCTACTTTGTTAGGAGGTGATCCCCGTCTCCCATTTTTTTTTCATATTTCAAAAGTATGTATAGTTTATATTCCTGAAATAATACTTAAGGATTATTTTCTTAATTATTTTATTTTAGTGACTTACTGTTTTTAATTCTGAATTACAAGTTTCATTTAATTTCCTAACTAGGAATTTCATTTGCTTCCCTAGCCATATCCAGCAAACGAGAACTCCAAACTTGCCTCCGAGAAGGTGGATGACTATGAACATGCAGTAGAGTACATGAAGAACAGTCAAGTAAGGTTACCTTTGGTAAGTTTTCGTGTATAGCATGTTTTATAGAAAACGAAAGGAAAGCTTATATGGAAACTTACAAAATTATTTCATTGGTTTACAAATCAGATACATGTTAGTCTTTTTCCCCTTTTTGGAGCCGTAGAATAGAAAATAAAATATTTCAATACTGAAAATGGAGTGCTATATCTGAGGCAGTAAGGGTGGGGAGAAAGTTACAAACTTGGATGGAGAGGTTTTGCCTATATCATATCTTAACCTAGGCACTGCTGACTCATCGTGTTCCATAGATAAAATTCACGGGCTCATGAACTTAATGAAGAAAAATTACATCTCCATTTTCACTGACTTCTGCATGGAAGTTCACACTTTCTTTAATTGAGTGCAATAGTACCACAATGGTATTAGATATAGCTGTGACTTTGTTATCAGTAGAAATTACAGATACTTATATAACACATTTCTGCTGACATCTTAGACTATCATTTACATTCATCACTTCTTCAAAATTACATTAGTGATTCTATCTTGTTAGTGCATGTGCAAAGCAGCATATATATGACTATGTCAATATGTTTTTTAATATTTTGGTAACTATTTTAAACATAATTTATTTCCTTTGAATGATACGGATTTTGTGATTCCTTTGTAAAAACACAAAAATCTTATTCCCTCCTATAATGCTGTTGGATGTTTCAAGGTAGGCTTTTTTATTTTTTCATTCTCCAAGTTAAAAATATATGATAGATGCTTTTTCCCATTACAGACATGCACAAATACCCTCTACACAAATTCACCCTTTGGTTGAGAATCAGTGGTTTAGAGAATTAGGCAGGAGAGCAGAATTCAGAGGATGACATTAAAATCTCATTGATTTCTTTTACATATTTAGGTCACAATAATATTAACAGTAAATTGTGTGTATAGTTCACCCTTGGACAGTGTGGGGGTGACTCCCTATGCAGTCAAAAGTAAGCCTATAACTTTTGACTCCCCGAAAGCTTAATTACTGATAGCCAGGTGTTGACCAGAAGCCTTCTGATAACTTGATCAGTTAATTAATACATATTTTGTATATGTATTTCATACTGTATTCTTACAAAAATGTAAGCTAGAGAAATGTTACTAAGAAAATCATAAGGAAGAGAAAACACATTTACAGTATTGTGTTTGTTGGAAAAAAAATGCACATATAAGTATACCTGCACAGTTCAAACCTGTGTTGTTCAAGGGTCAACTTATATTTATGGTGAAGTAGGGGTGTTTGGGCACTTGTGTCCAGTATTGAAAAATATGCATTTATGTACTTCCATATTCAATCTAAAATGTTCTTTCTTTTTTTTTAAATTCCAGGGAACCTTAAGTAAGTCAGAGTGGGAAGCCACAAGTGAGTATATCATCAGTATAGATTTACTGACATTTTCAAAGATCGTTTCAGAGTGATGGTTATAATTTGGAAACTCTGGAATTTTTCTGACACATATTAGGGTGTATGTGTTTATGTTTACGTAGAATCCCTATGTATGTCTAACGCCCCCTTTCTTGCACAGCTGTTTAGTGCCAAGAGAAAATATATGCAGAATGTTCCTTAATATAAACTATCATGAGCATTCTTAAACATTTTCATTGCCTACTCATTACTACGTAGCCATCTGTATTTGCTATCTTTACCTCAGATTTCTGTTGGAAATTTTGGCTTATAGAACACTACCATGTATTTTGTTTTTAGCCGCTCTGATGTTGACAACAAAGACATAATTAATAAGTACTGGACCATTTAGTGAAGCAGCCATGAGCAGGATATTTTAGAGGGATGTGTGGTTGGGAAGGGCCTGGTACAGAGACATTCTGAAGTGAGGTGCCTGTCTTTGGAAGAGAAGTCAGAGGCCTGGCAAATATGTGAAGTCCGCGGATGTTGAGGAAGTGAAAGCCCAGACCCTCAGTGTTAAGATGACGATAATACCCTTATATGGCTGCCCTGAGGACATAAAAGGTAGTTCCCCCTGTTCATTTAAGTATTTGTTGATTATGTTGAAGGCGTAAGTGGTAATCAGGGACGATCCATTTGATAAGTTGAGTATTGATTTATGTAAAGTTCTGTGAAAGGCTTTGGGGGATAAAAAAAGTAAACAGTTGTAATCTCTACTTTCCAGATGTATACTGTCTAATGGAAGAAACAGACACAAATAAGTGCGGTACTAGGCAAACTGTTTTAAGTGCTGAAGTTTCTATAATGGGGAAAAAAGATGAAGGAGAGCCTAAGGAAAAGTAGTAAAAATCTGGAAAATAGTAATACTTGATATAATTGAGTATTTAACATGTGCTCAAGCATGACTGGAGACTTTTAATATGTTCTAACTCATTTAATCCTCAGTGCTAAGAAAGCACTTCAGTAACTTGTCTGAGGTCACAGAGCTAACCCAGGTGATTCATACTAGTAACCGTGGCCTCGTGTGTGAAAGGATTGTTCTTAGGACTTGCCGAATTGGAGAGAGGAAAAGGAAAGAACACAAATAGAGCCAATATGTTGAGCCCATTTGTCTCAGAATATTGCTACCCTTAGTGGAGATGGGATTAGAGGACCAACAGACTGGGAAATGTGTGCCTAAACCTGTACATTTCATTACTTTTCCTAGACTGGAGATGGGACAGTTAGATTAGATAGCCTGCCAGTCCCAAAGTATGATGTAAGGAAAACAGCTTTGGCCACAGGTAGTGATGGTGGTACTAGCTGTAGTTTAGAACTGTATTTCTGTACCTTAGTGTGGACTTAGTGATAGCATGCAGATGATGAATTAGATGCCCCCCAGACCATGGAGGGAGATGGGTTAGTGATGTGAAAAGCAGTAGGAAAGGAACAGTGGTCACATTGCAGCCAGGATCTAGCATGTCTGGATCAGTGTGTTCTTTGATGAATTATACTATTCTAAACTGGAGCACTCTGTGGACTGGAGAGTATCTTGCCTGGTGTCACACACAGTCTAGTAAGTTCAAGAAGCAATACTTCAAACTCCTACTGGTCTAATCATTAAGCTCCTATTACCAGAACCTGCTGTTCGTCTAGAAGATTCTTTAAATGTGAAAGGAAAGTAGAGAATTGTTGCCGATTTGCTTTTAGAAGTGGTTCAAGATTTATTTCTTTAAATCCCAGTTGATATGCCTGCATGGAAGGCATTTTACACAAGTGAGACGTTCAGAATGTTTGAGTTAGAAAGGAAAGAAAGTTATTTATTGCTGATCTGAATTCAAACATTGCATCTTAGTGGTTTTAAATGACCCTAGATTTAGGGCAGGTGAGGACTGCTGGGTTGTTTGCAGTAGGTACCAATGTGTTTGGGTTGGGTTTGCCAAGGTTAGACTGCGGAAGGATCGCTTGGAGTGTGGGCCAAGCTAAATAATGCTGGCTGTTCCTAAGTCTTGTAACATACTTGTGAATGTCTTGGACTGCTTTGCTTTCTTGTCTTGTAGAAGAATCTACCATGTTGATATCACCCTGACTGTTCTCTGTTCATCTACCTACTCTACTGCCAGCAATGTTTCATTTCTCCTAAAAGAAATTGGGAACTGGTAGATAAGGAACAGACAATAGCATTACCAAAGTAACATTTTGGAAGGACTGGTGTGATACTCCTGGACAGGTTGAGGAAAAAGCTAGAGGATTGGGAGGTTTTTACAGGGTCTGCAGTCATTCATCTGTACCCCGTTCAAAAGTTAACTCAAGAAGGGAGGACACAGAGGTACATGGCCTACTATCTTGACTCGCTGACTGAATGTTCTAGCATACACACTGAACATCCTTGTGATGTTTTGAGGATTTGTCATTTTTTCAGGGGTTTGCTTACCGTAAAATCTATTAGTGTCTTATTAGAAGATGTAATAGGTTTGAACTTCAGTGTGATCCAGAATGAGGAACCATAGATGCACTTAGATGTCTTTGCGTGAACACATGCCAAAGCAGGAAATCATATTTAAGGGAGAGTATTCTTAGGAATGGAATATCACTGTTGGGGCCAGATAAATATCTCTAAGCAACAATTATCATGTAGCTTTTGGCTCACTTTCCTTATCAGTCCTTACAACAGTTGGATAATTGGATGAATTTTAACTTGCACATTATATATGTTCCTTATAATTCTTACTAGTTTTTTTCCCCCCCAAATAGAAAATCTAGATAACCAATGCCAGAAGTAATCATGGTAGTGCAGTTATTCTACCTGTCTTGCTCCAGATAAAAAGAATTAAGTTATAAGATTTTTTAGTTTTAATTTTCTTTGCCTTTATACTTTTAATTTTTCTTATCTCAAACTGTTTTTAGAGATTTTTAGAGCTGTTAAGTTGGTTTTCTCAAGAGCTGTAATGTGACTGAGTATTATAATAAGTGGATATTTGTTTTCAGGTAAACAGCTATGACCCCATATCTGCTTAAGTATGACTCAAAATAATTGAGAACTCTTAGAGATAATGGGATTTTTCCCTTCAGAAGCTTGAGAATTTTCACCAAATTCCAAACAGGACTGAAATTGTTCTGTTTAGCCTATGGATATGAGAAACCAAACTCTAATTTTTATTATTTTCTTTTTAGGCATTTACTTGGTTTTTGCATTTGAGAAGCAGCAGTGAGCCATATACGCACCAGGACAGCTGTGTCCTGTCCTGTACAGATTTGAATGATCCATCCTAGATTTGACAACTTTCTGTTTGTTTGTTTTAATTATTCTAAATGTGCAGGATGCTGCCGGAAGCTCCAGTGTATAAATTCAACATTTGCTGTCTGTGACAGATGAACTTTTGTGTGTGTATATAAGAATGAGTTGGGACCTTTGTCTTTAAAAATCTATTTTTAAGTAATGTTCTAAGAATTCCATTTGCTGCACTACTCTCTTAGTGCATAAAAATTATAGTATAACTTGTTAGAGCTGCTGAACTCTTCCACAGTGCTCTGATTTGTTCAGTGTTTGTTTATAGTATTAAATTCATTGCAGTTGTAGAATTGATGAGGGAGCATACTGGTTTGTGGGGGTTTGTGCTCATTTCTGTAGTTTTGTCATATAGTATTTTTCAAGATTAAATGGATTGTGTTCTGTACAATTGAATGTGTTCAATATATATCACTAAAGTTGTAAGTTTAAAACAAAATTTTAGATGGCCATGAAAGTTATTTACCTAGAATTTTAGCCAGTTATTACATTTCATTATAAATACTAACTACTTTATATGCTAATATGATCTAATTCTGGAACTGGTTAGAATGTTTTATATGCCAGCATAAAATTGTTTTGGATTTTAGGGGCTTTATCTTAAGAATTTCCTTCCATAGCAATTAATGTTTCTGGTTATCAAGAATGTAATTAGACAGATTTTCCTTTCTTCATTGAACAAAAATGCCATAGTTGTTTTTCCACGATTTAATGAAAACCTGTCCCATGCGAACCTGTTGCACATTTTCCTCAGATACATGTATGGAACTGCAACAGGAGGATGAGACTAAAAGAAGCTGAAAAGCAGACTTCAGATGAATTCTCCCTGACATTAGATAGAGCTTACTGGCACTGTGTGCTGGGTAGATCCTTTACTCCCCTTCAGCCCCGAGAGAAGCAGTTCCTGCTCTTCTATTACAACATCATACTTTGTGCAGTAGGATGCCGCATCTCATCACCACTCAGAATTTGTATTTGCCATTTCAGAACTGTTAACCGTTTTTCAGCCCTGGCTTCTTGCTTGACTCCTCTTCCAAAACTGACACCTAGGTGAACTGTTGTCCTTACTTTACATTACTGTTTAAAACACTTGCCAGTGTTTAGGTATAGTGAAAAACTTACAAAGAACAAAGCAGAGCAATTATTGCATAGTCTTCTAAAAATCATTTATTTATGCATGGATTTAAAAGACATTACTTTCTGTAATTATCCAGAGTATTTGTTTAAAATGTGAGGTTTCTTAATTTGTTTATATATGTTGATTATTCATGGTGTTAGAATAATAGACCTTTTAACAAGAGAACATGGGTTACCTAATTTCTGTTTCTTGTGCAACTTGTCAATCTCCAAACTGTTACCAGTTTACAAAAATTAAGTCTTTTTGCCTTAATGGTGGTTTGCCATGTCATTTGGAGAAATAAATAATAGTATTTCTGACTATGGTGGCTGCCGTTAGCTAACAAAGGTTTGGTAATGGTGCTGGGCGGTAGGAATGGTGAGCTCTTAGTGTTACAAACACAACCAGGTTAATTTTAATTCTGGGAGAAGTTCCAGAAAGTATTTTGATAGTTTGATAGAGGATGTGGCTTCTTTATTATTTCCTATCATCATTTTCATTTAATGGTCTTAGCCAATTTTAAGCAACTAATAAAACATTTTTAGACTCTTGCTCTTTCCACTCCATGGATGATTTGTGGGAGAGAAGGATCCCCTGAAGGATGGAGTGATTGGTGGTAATACAGAGCAGAAAAGGAAGGTGGAGTCCCCCGGGGCCTTCACTGAAGGGGTAGAAAGGAGTAAAGGAAACCCAAGTGGACTGAGCCAATGTCTTCGCTCGCAGTGAGTGAAACTGTTGTGTGTACAGAAGGCACATGGAGCTGCACCCAGAGGATGCAGAGTTCTGGCATTGCCCTTGTGCTTGAGCTTTATTGTTCTCTTAGCCACCTCTGTTCTTCACTCCCGGATGCCTTCCTGCTGCAGCTAAGTGTCTGGGCAGTGACTCAGGAAGAACTTTAGGAAAAGGTGGATCCTGCCCATCACCAAGGTAAAAGCTGGGAGGATACACACTCCCCCCCGCCCCCCCACCACCATACCCACAGTCTCAGTGTTTGGGAATTTTCCATTCAAGACTTGTAACTGTTATGAAGGGGGCATGGCTCTTCACTATCAGGTCAGTGATGTGAAGTTTGTGGAAGTGATTATAGGCACTCCAGTTTGTCCTCTGAGGGTGAAAGTGAAGTGAAGATCAAACCAGCCACTTGTGGAGAGGACACAACCTGCGGATTGGGAGGATTGGTCTGGGGACATGGCTGGATTGTGGTATAACAAAGAACACTCAAGTTGAATTCTTTGGGCCTAGAATACACTAAAGGAGAGGCACCATGTAGCCATCATGTTCAGGGAGACAAACTGGCATCCAAAGGGGAGGTGTCCTAACCTGCACACCACGGCTGTCTGCAGGTAATGACTGTTCTTCCAGTGCCCACTGAGCCTCTGGTTCCAGTGTGACTTTCCAGAGAAATTTGCCTTCAGGAAGAGAAGGCATTGATTAGAGACTTTGACTTCTGTTAACTAATGTGCATAATGACTATGAAAGGTAGATTACCAGTAGAGTTTCCTAGCTGACCCTATCCCCAAACTTGAAAATGGAGATGTGATTGCTGCCTAAATTCATGTTAATAGCATTAATAGGGCATCAGAGGTGTGCAAAGTGATGGGGTTTGAGGCAGCGTGCAATGTTGGTCAGCAGTGGAGAAGTAGAAAAAGCATTGTCAGCTATCAGAAGTCCAGATCTCCAGTCACATTAGCTCTTATGGGGATGTATTCTTCAGTCTGTCTTAGCTTAACTGATACTATGTTATTTTGCTAAGTCTTCAAGTATCCTAGTGAAGATGTGGTTTCTTGTGAGGTCTGCCAGTGTGAATATTCTAGCTACTGAATATTATTTTTCACTGTTGATAACTTTTTGTTGTCTACTTCAGGCTTTGTATGTATTGTGAGCCAGTTACTGCCAACGTCTCTGGGTCTTCAAAGTAAGGCCAGATCCAGGGACCAGGGCTCTATAATAATTGTACTGAAATGCCTGTGGTATTTACTGGCCCTTTGGTCAAATAAAAAGCATAGGTATATGATGTTACCACCTCCCTAGTTGGTGTTATGTCAAATACTACATAACTGATGTTTCTTCATTTCTTGCCCTCTGATGGAGCAACATTCCTGATTCCTTGAAGGCAGTCAGTGTAGTGGCTCTTACACTTATTTATTTAGTGATATATGTGACTAGGCTGGGGGACAGCCAGCTCTTCACCTTCTCAATTTCTCTTCTGCTTCCATGTAATCCTGAAGCATGGGCTCCTGTTCCTCACTGCAATACTAAGCAAGTGTGGGACACCCAAAAGTACCCTCCTCAATTTGGGAGACTTTTGGGTTAGCCCCACAGCCCTCTGCTCCCTAGATTTATCCTGGGCCATGGTTCCTTGGGGACAGCATACCTTGGATACAGCCAGATTGACAACATTTATTAAGCTCCTTAGATCAGTTATTTTCCTAAATCTTTTATATGCGTTAATTCATTTTGATCCTTATAACTATATGAGCTAAGCACTGTTATCCCTGTTTTAATAATGGAGCTCAGCACAGAGAGAGTACAAAGTTGCCCAAGGCAGGGCGAAGATTTGAATACCCATATCCCACAAGTTAGGCCTGCAATCCAATCTCATGTTATACCCCTCTTCTCACCCATTCATTACTCACAACTTGATATGTTAACTGGTTGGTGCTCCAACCTTCTGATTCAAACTTTTGATACTTATTTTGGGGCGCCTGGGTGACTCATTCAGTTAAGTGTCTCCCTTTAGCTCAAATCATGGTCCTGGGATCCTGGGATTGAGCCCTGTGTTGGGCTCCCTGCTCAGAGGGGAGCCTGCTTCTCCCTCTGCCCTTCCCCCCTGCTTATGTACATGCGTGTTCTCTCTCTCTCAAATAAAATCTTAAAAAAACCCCAAAACAACCTTTGATACTTAAGTATCCCCTGAGAGGAGCATTTATCTTGCATAAGAGGCTTTGGGGCAGAGAGAGCAAGAGGACATCTGACTGTACTTAGGGACCAAGGGTAAAAAGTATCAACAGGCAGAAGGGCAAAGATAGACTTGGACTTCACATTTTGGTAGACCTGCTCCTTTAGCAACCAGTCCTATAGCAAATCTAGTTTAGTCTGCATCTTAGGGGGTGGGGGGTGTTAGTCTGCATCTTAGGGGGTGGGGGATGGTTCTTTCCCCACCCTCACCATTGGGAAATACCAAGAGGTGGGAGCACAAGTGTGACTATAGCCAAAGGGAGAGGCCAAGAGAGAAGGAATCATTTCTTCAGTCTGAGTTGATTACCCAGGCAGAGGCAAATCATTTTGTTTTAACTTTTAATTGAAGTATAACACACACAGGTTGGTTTTTAACAAATGGAACACAAATACAGTCATCACTTCAATCAACAAACTATTACCACCCCCTGCAGGAGCCCCCCTCATGTTCTCTTTCACTTACTACCTCCCCAAGGGTAACCACTGTCTGACTTCTAAGAACATAGATTAGTTTTGTCTGTTTTTGGACATAATATAAATGGAATCAAATCGTATGTATTCTCTTGTATCTGGCTTATTTGCTGTACATTATGTTTGTAAGATTTTTGTTGCATGTATTTGTACGTGGTTCCTTCTCATGGCTGTATAGTATTCCATTACATAAATAAACCATATATTTATCACATGGATGTTTGGTTCATTCCCAGTTTTGGAACTATTAATAGTACTGCCTCAAATATTCTACTACATGAATTTTGGTGCACCTAGGTACTCATTTCTGCCTAGCAGTGGAATTGCAGGGTCACAGTATGTACATATGTTCCACTTTACTGGATACTGCCAGTTTTCCAAAGTTCCAGTTGCCCTACACTCAGTAGTGTCTTGTCTTTTTCATTTCATTTTGGCAGGTATGTAGTGGTATCTCATTGTGGCTTTAGTTTTCGTTTTACTGATTATTAATGAGATCGAGCACTTTACATATGATTATTGCCTTTTGACTATCCTCTTGTTAATGTCTGTTTAGGTTTTTACCCACTTTTCTATTGGACGGACTATCTTTTGTATTGACTTGTGGTTTTCAAAAATATATCTTTTCTGGATGCATGTCATTTGTTGAGTGTATTGAGAGAATGTTGAGTGTATTGAGAAATATATATATATTTCATATATATATATATGAAAAGCTATTTTAATATAGTATACAATATTCTCTTTCATAGTTGGCATATTTTGCTTAACAAATATTTGTCTATTCCAAGATCATGAAGATGTTCTACGTTTTCTTTTAAAATCTTTTATGTTTCACTGTTCACTTTTAAATCTGAAATCATACTGATTTTTTGTTTTGTTTTTGTTAATAGTGTGAGGTAGGGTTTAAAGTAGAAGTTTTCCCTTTATGGATTTCCAGCTCTCCCAGCATCATTTACTGAGAAAAAACATCTTTTCCCCCTAAACCACAGTTTTTCACCTTTGTCACATTTAAGGTGATTATACATGTTTGCATTTGTTTCTGAATTCTGTTCTGTTCCACGGGTCACCTTACTTATCCATGCATCAATACCACATTATCTTAATTATCTTTGTAATGGATCTTGATATCAGTAACAGGAGACAAAGGTAGTTTTAGCTTGTTAATTAGGTTGAACAAAGTGAAGAATGATAAATGATGAATGCATAGAGATAGGCAGGAGTGGGAAGAAACCTGGATATTCTAAAGGCAGTGGAAAGCCACAAGAGGATTATATCAATGTGGTTATTTTATGTTTTTAAAAGAGAAGCCTGATAAAGATAGAAAAGATTTGAACAGCCCTATTAACCAACTTAACCTAAATGTTATCTATAAAACACTTCACACAACAGCAAAATATACATTTTTTTAGGCATAAATAAAATATTCTCCAGAGTAGACCATAGAACAAATGTCAATAAAATTAAAAGGATTAAAATCATACAAAACATTTTTTTCTGACCACAGTAGAATTACATTAGAAATCAACAGCAGAAGCAAATTTGGGAAATCCCCAAATATTTGGAAACTAAACCAAAAAACATTCTAAATAGCCCAGCTCAAGAAAGAAATGACAAGGAAAATCAGAAAATATTTTGAGCTGAATGAAAACACATCAGGATGTATGGGATGAAGCTAAAGCAGTACTTAGAGGGAAATGTATAGCTATAAAAACCTATATTGGGGGGGAGGGAAGATGGTAGAGGAGTAGGGGACCCTATTTCAACTGGTGCCCGGAATTGAGCTGGATATCTACCAGACCACTCTGAGCACCCACGAAACCAGCCTGAGATGTAAGAAGATCTGGATCTCTACAAACAGAATATCGCAGGCAGTTGGTTTTGAGATATGAAGCGGAGAGCCGTGATTCTGCGGGCAGATATCGGAGGATAAACGGAGGAGGGAGGTTGCCTGGAAGTGGGGATCCTACACCGCCTGTGAGTGACAGCCTAGCGCGCTGCGGACGGGGCACAGACTTGCAGACCGGTAGCGTCGGGAAAGGACTTTAGGGCAGCCCCCGGGGTGGAAAACCAGACTGGAGGGGTCGCGAGCATGCAAACTGCAGGCCCCCCTGACAGAAACCAGAGCGACGGTCGAGAGCACGCGAACTGCAGCCTTCGAGTCAGAAACCGGTGTGCCGGGGTCGGGCCCGTGAACTGCAACCGCCAGGAGTGGAAACCCCAAGTGGCGGAGTCATGCGTGCGTGAACTGGGAGTGGCTGGCAGTTTGAGAAGCACAAAGGGCAGAGACGTGCCCCAACCTGGAGGCAGGACTGGGAGCACTGCTGAGGTGCGCACAACCCAGGACGCTTCAGTTTATAGCAACACTGACAGAAATGGAGACAGTGTGGCCTGGAGAGCTCACTGAAGAACAGACTGGGGTCTCTCTGCTCTGAGGCAGAGGGTTGGAAATGGTCTCTTCTGCTCTGACTCGTGGAAGAGACGCGGAAAGCCGCCAGGGAAAGGTGCCAGAGAACAAAAGCCCCAAAGACTGATTCCCACTGAGCCCATCCCCCACCACAGGGGCGCAGGGCAACTCTGCCCGAACAGGGTTGCCTGAATAACAGCGCAGCAGGCCCCTGCTGCAGAAGACAGGCTGGGAAAACAAGAGGCCAGCAACCCTAAGGTCCCAAGAAAACAGGTGCACCTTGCTTGGGTTCTGGTCAATAATTTGGACTCTATACATTCCCTCGAACACCCATCAACAGAATGACTAGGAGGAGGAGCCCCCAAAACAGAAAAGACTCAGAGATTATGACTTATGCTGCAGATTTCCAAATGGATGCAGATATAACCAAGATGTCGGAGATGGAATTCAGGCTAGCAATTGTGAAGACAATGGCTAGAATGGAGAAATCAATTAATGGCAACATAGAGCCTCTAAGGGCAGAAATAAATGGTGAATTGGCAGAACTTAAAAATGCTATCAATGAGATCCAATCCAATCTAGATAATCTAAAAGGTAGGGTAACTGAAACAGAAGAGAGAATAAGTGATCTGGAAGACAGTATAATAAATAAAAAGGGAAAAGAGGAGGCCAGGGAAAAACAACTCAGAATCCATGAAAATAGAATCAGAGAAATAAGTGACACCATGAGGCATTCCCGGAGGGAGTGGAGAGAGAGAGAGGGCTAGAAGACGTATTTGAGCAAATCGTAGCTGAGAACTTCCCTAATCTGGGGAATGAAAAAAACATTCGAGTCCTAGAGGCAGAGAGGACTCCTCCTAAGATCAAGGAAAACAGGCCAACGCTCTGGCATGTAATAGTAAAACTTGCAAATCTTAGAACCAAGGAAACCATCTTAAGGGCAGTTAGGGGGAAGAGATTCCTTACGTACAGAGGGAGGAACATCAGAATAACATCAGACATATCCACAGAGACCTGGCAAGCCAGAAAGGCCTGGCAAGACATATTCAGGGTACTAAATGAGAAGAATATGCAGCCAAGAATACTTTATCCGGCAAGGCTGTCATTTAGAATGGATGGAGAGATGCAGAGCTTCCACGACCAGTAGAAGTTGAAAGAATATGTGACCACTAAGCTGGCCCTGCAAGAAATATTAAGGGGGGTTCTATAAAAGGAGAAAGACCCCAAGAGTGATCTACAACAGAAATTTACAGGGACAATCTATAAAAACAACGTCTTCACAGGCAACATGATGACAATTAATTCATATCTTTCAATAATCACTCTCAATGTGAATGGCCTAAACGCTCCCATAAAACGGCACAGGGTTGCAGATTGGATAAAAAGACAGGACCCATCCATATGCTGTCTACAAGAGACTCATTTTGAACCTAAAGATACGTCCAGACTGAAAGTGGAGGGATGGAGATCTATCTTCCACGCCAGCGGACCTCAAAAGAAAGCTGGGGTAGCAATTCTTATATCAGAGAAATTAGATTTTAAACTAAAGTCTGTAATTAGAGACACAGAAGGACACTATATCATTCTATTGTAACATAACATATTGTAAATATCTATGCCCCCAACATGGGAGCAGCCATCTACATAAGCCAACTGTTAACCAAAATAAAGAGTCATATTGATAACAATATGTTAATTGTAGGAGACCTCAATACTCCACTCTCAGCAATGGACACATCATCTAAGCAGAAAATCAACAAGAAAACAAGAGCTTTGAATGATAGATTGGACCAGATGGACCTCATAGATATTTACGGAACATTCCACCCTAAAACAACAGAATACTCATTCTTCTTGAGCGCACATGGAACTTTCTCCAGAATAGGCCATATACTGGGTCACAAATCAGGTCTCAACCGATACCAAAACATTGAGATTATTCCCTGCATATTCTCAGACCACAATGCTCTAAAATTGGAACTCCATCACACAAAAAAATTTGGCAGAAATTCAAACACTTGGAAGCTAAAGACCACTCTGCTCAAGAATGTTTGGGTCAACCAAGAAATCAAAGAAGAACTTAATTCATGGAAATCAATGAGAACGAAAACACATCGGTCCAAAACCTGTGGGATACTGCAAAGGTGGTCCTAAGGGGGAAATACATAGCCATCCAAGCCTCACTCAAAAAAATAGAAAAATCCCGAATTCACCAACTAACTCTACACCTTAAAGAACTAGAGAAAAAGCAACAAATGACACCTAAGCCACACTTTAGAAGAGAAATAATTAAAATTAGAGCAGAAATCAATGAATTAGAAACCAGAAACACAGTAGATCAGATCAACGAAACTAGAAGTTGGTTCTTTGAAAGAATTAATAAGATCAATAAACCACTTGCCAGACTTATCCAAAAGAAAAGAGAAAGGACCCAAATTAAGAAAATTATGAATGAAAGGGGAGAGATCACGACCAACACCAAGGAAATAGAAAGAATTATTAGAAATTATTATCAACAACTATATGCCAATAAACTGAGCAATCTGGATGAAATGGAGGCCTTCCTGGAAACCTATAAACTGCCAAGACTGAAACAGGAAGAAATTGACAACTTGAATAGGCCAATAACCAGTAACAAGATTGAAGCAGTGATCAAAAATCTCCCAAAAACAAGAGTCCAGGGCCTGATGGATTCCCTGGGGAATTCTACCAAACATCAAAGAAGAAATAATACCTATTCTACTGAAGCTGTTTCAAAAAATAGAAACAGAAGGAAAACTTCCAAACTCATTCTATGAGGCCAGCATTCCCTTAATCCCCAAACTCGGCAAAGACCCCATCAAAAAGGAGAATTTCAGACCGATATCCCTGATGAATATGGATTCCAAAATCCTCAACGAAATCCTAGCTAATAGGATCCAACAATACATTAAAAGGATCATCCACCACGACCAAGTGGGATTTATCTCCGGGATGCAAGGATGGTTCAACATTCGCAAATCAATCAATGTGATAGAACACATTAATAAGAGGAGGGAGAAGAACCATATGGTCCTCTCAATTGATGCAGAAAAAGCATTTGACAAAATACAACATCCTTTCCTGATTAAAACTCTTCAGAGTATAGGGATAGAGGGAACATTCCTCAAGCTCATAAAATCCATCTATGAAAAACCCACAGCGAATATCATCCTCAATGGGGAAAAGCTGAGAGCTTTTCCCTTAAGATCAGGAACACATCAAGGGTGCCCACTCTCACCACTGTTGTTCAACATAGTACTAGAAGTCCTAGCAACAGCAATCAGACAACAAAAAGAAATAAAAGGTATTCAAATTGGCAAAGAAGAAGTCAAACTCTCTCTTTTCGCAGACGACATGATACTTTAGTGGAAAACCCAAAGACTCCACCCCCAAATTACTAGAACTCATCCAGCAATTCAGTAATGTGCCAGGATACAAAATCAATGCACAGAAATCAGTTGCTTTCTTTTTTTTTTTTTAAAGATTTTTTTATTTATTTGACAGAGAGAGACACAGCAAGAGAGGGAACACAAGCAAGGGGAGTGGGAGAGGGAGAAGCAGGCTCCCGGCCGAGCAGAGAGCCCGATGTGGGGCTCGATCCCAAGACCCCAGGATCATGACCTGAGCCGAAGGCAGACACTTAATGACTGAGCCACCCAGGCACCCCATCAGTTGCTTTCTTATACACTAACAACGCAACTGTAGAAAGAGAAATTAGAGAATCGATTACATTTACAATAGCACCAAAAACCATAAGATACCTCAGAATAAACCTAACCAAAGAGGTAAAGGATCTATATTCTAGGAACTACAAAACACTCATGAAAGAAATTGAAGAAGACACAAAAAGATGGAAAAATGTTCCATGCTCATGGATCGGAAGAATAAACATTGTTAAAATGTCTATGCTACCCAGAGCAATCTATACCTTCAATGCCATCCTGATCAAAATTCCAATGACATTTTTCAAAGTGCTGGAACAAACAATCCTAAAATTTGTATGGAATCAGAAAAGACCCCGAATCGCCAAGGAGATGTTGAAAAAGAAAAACAAAGCTGGGGGCATCACGTTGCCCGATTTCAAGCTATGCTACAAATCAGTGATCACCAAGACAGCATGGTACTGGCACAAAAACAGACATACAGACCAATGGAACAGAATAGAGAACCCAGATATGGACCCTCAACTCTATGGTCAAATAATCTTTGACAAAGCAGGAAAAAACATGCAATGGAAAAAAGACAGTCTCTTTAATAAATGGTGCTGGGAAAATTGGACAGCCACATGCAGAAGAATGAAACTCGACCATTCTCTAACACCATTCACAAAGATAAACTCAAAGTGGATGAAAGACCTCAATGTGAGACAGGAATCCATCCTAATCCTAGAGAAGAACATACGCAGTAACCTCTTTGACATCGCCCACAGCAACTTCCTTCAAGATACATCTCCAAAAGCTAGTGAAACAAAAGCAAAAATGAACTTTTGGGACTTCATCAAGATAAAAATCTTCTGCACAGCAAAGGAAAGAGTCAACAAAACAAAGAGGCAACCCACAGAGTGGGAGAAGATATTTGCAAATGACACTACAGATAAAGGGCTGGTATCCAAGATCTATAAAGAACTTCTCAAACTCAACACCCAAAAAATAAATAATCAAGTCAAAAAGTGGGCAGAAGAGATGAACAGACACTTCTCTGAAGAAGGCATACAAATGGCTAACAGACATATGAAAAAATGTTCATCATCATTAGCCATCAGGGAAATTCAAATCAAAACCACATTGAGATACCACCTTACACCAGTTAGAATGGCCAAAATGGACAGGGAAAGAAACAACAAATGTTGGAGAGGTTGTGGAGAAAGGGGAACCCTCTTACACTGTTGGTGGGAATGCAAGTTGGTACAGCCACTTTGGAAAACAGTGTGGAGTTTCCTCAAAAATTTAAAAATAGAGCTACCCTATGACCCAGCAATTGCACTCCTGGGTATTTACCCCAAGGACACAGATGTAGTGAAAAGAAGGGCCATATGTACCCCAATGTTCATAGCAGCAATGTCCGCAATAGACAAACTGTGGAAAGAGCTGAGATGCCCTTCAACAGATGAATGGATAAAGAAAATGTGGTCCATATATTCAATGGAATATTACTCAGCCATCAGAAAAGATGAATACCCAACTTTTACATCAACATGGATGGGACTGGAGGAGATTATGCTAAGTGAAATAAGTCAAGCAGAGAAAGTCAATTATCATATGGTTTCACTTATTTGTGGAACATAAGGAATAACATGGAGCACATTAGGAGAAGGAAGGGAAAAATGGGCGGGGGGAATTGGAGGGAGAGATGAACCATGAGAGACTATGGACCTGAGAAACAGGGTTTTAGAGGGGAGGGGGGAGGGGGTATTGGTTAGCCTGGTGATGGGTATTAAGGAGGGCATGTACTGCATGGAGCACTGGGTGTTATACGAAAACAATGGATCGTGGATCACTACATCAAAAACTAGTGATGTATTGTATGGTGACTAACATAACATAATAAAATTAAAAACTACAAAAAAAAAAAACTATATTGGGGAAGGAAAAAAAAAGGATCTCAAGTCAGTAACCTAAGATTCCACTTAAGTAACTGGAGGGGCATAGAGATGGGAAGAAGAAGCAAACTAAACCCAAAGCAAGAAGGAAAGAAATAAGAGTGAAAATCAATGAAATAGCAGAAACCATAGAGAAAATCATTTAAGGGGACTATAAGGGAGTAATATGAACATTAGGACCAATTAATTCCTACTAAGATAAAAATACTGAAACTGACTTTAAATATAGGGAATCTGAATAGTAAAAAAATTAAGTACTTAAAAATCTACCCACAAAGAAAAATATAAGCCTAGAAGTGTTCACTTGTGATTTTTATGAAAAATATTTAAGAAACAATACCAATCATTCACAAATTCTTCTAAAGAAGATGTGGTCCATATACACAATGGAATATTACTCAGCCATCAGAAAGGATGAATACCCAACTTTTACATCCACATGGATGGGACTGGAGGAGATTATGTTAAGTGAAATAAGTCAAGCAGAGAAAGTCAATTATCATATGGTTTCACTTATCTGTGGAACATAAGGAATAGCATGGAGGACATTAGGAGAAGGAAGGGAAAAATGGGCGGGGGGAATTGGAGGGAGAGATGAACCATGAGAGACCATGGAGCTGAGAAACAGAGGGTTTTAGAGGGGAGCAAGGTGGGGGGATGGGTTAGCCCTGTGATGGGTATGAAGGAGGGCACGTATTGCATGGAGCACTGGGTGTTATATGAAAACAATGAATCATGGAACACTACATCAAAAACTAATGATGTACTGTATGGTGACTAACATAATAAAATTAAATTAAAAAAAAATAGAGGAGGAGGGAGTACACCCTATCTACTATGAGGCCCTGATACCACAGCAAGTAAAAGGCATCACAAGAAAACTACAGACCAATATCTCATGAATAGAGATCCAAAAATCCCCAACAAAACATTAGCCAACAGAATCCAGCAGCATATAAAAAGAATTATACAACACGATTAAGTAGGATTTCTTCCAGTAATGCAAAGATGGCTTAACATCCAAAAATCAATTAATATAATTCACCATATTAATAGAATGAAAGACAAAGCCACATGATCCCTTCAATAGACAAAGTATTTTATAAAAATCCAACATCCCTCATAATAAAACTCTTCAGCTTGATGAAAACCTCTTTAGTCTGATGAAAGGCATCTATAAAAACCCACAGCTAGGGCGCCTGGGTGGCTCAGTTGGTTAAGCGACTGCCTTCAGCTCAGGTCATGATCCTGGAGTCCCTGGATCGAGTCCCGCATTGGGCTCCCTGCTCGGCAGGGAGCCTGCTTCTCCCTCTGATCCTCCCCCCTCTCATGTGCTCTCTGTCTCTCTCATTCTCTCTGTCTCAAATAAATAAAATCTTAAAAAAAAAACAAAACCACAGCTAACATCATACTTAATGAAGATAAATAAAAATCAGGAATAATACAAGGATATTCACTCTCACCACTTCTATTTAATATTATACTGGAGGTTCTAACAAGTGTACATGCAAGAAAAAGAAGTAAAAGACACCTACATTGGAAAAGAATCAGTGACTGTCTTTTATTTGCAGACAACTATATAGAGAAAATCCTAAAGTATTCACACACATAAAAAAGTTCTGAGTTCAGCAGTTACATGATACAAGATCAATATACAAAAAGCAGTTGTATTTCTATGTACTAGCAATGAACAGCTAAATGAGATTTTAAAAGATTCAGTTCACAATAAAATAGGAATAAATTTAACAAAAAACTGTAAGGTTTGTAACTGAAAACAAAATATTGCTGAGGAAAATTAAAGACCTGAGTGAAGAGGCCAAGTTCATGGATTGAGACACTCAATATTGTTAAGATTACGACTTACTCCAAATTGATCTATAGATTCAATGCAATCCCTATAAAATTCCAGTGAGTTTTTTTTCAGAAATTGACAAACTAAATTATATATTAATGAAAAGACCCAGGTTCAAAAATTTTTCCAGCATCAATTTTTTTTCTTTTTTTAAATTTAAATTCAATTAGCCAACACATAGTACGTCATTAGTTTCAGATGCAGTGTTCAACCATTCATCAGTTGCATATAACACCCAGTGCTCATCACATCTTGTACTCTCCTTAATACCCATCACACAGTTACCCCATCCTCCACCCACCTCCCCTTCAGCAACCCTCAGTTTGTTTCCCATAGTTAAGAGTCTCTCATGTTTGTCTCTCTCTGATTTCTTCCCATCCAGTTTTCCCTCCCTCTCCTTATGATCTTCTGCACTTTCTTATATTCCACATATGGGTGAAATCATATGAGAATTGTCTTTCTCCGATTGACTTATTTCATTTAGCATAATACTCTCCAGTTCCATCCAAGTGGATGATGGAAAGTATTCATCATTTCTGATGGTTGAGTAATATATACCACATCTTCTTTATCCAATTCATCTGTCAAAGGACATCTTGGCTCTTTCCCACAGTTTGGCTATTGTGGACATTGCTGCTATAAACATTGGGGTGCAAGTGCCCCTTTGGATCATTACATTTGTATCTTTGAGGTAAATACCCAGTAGTTCAGTTGCTGGATCATAGGGTAGTTCTTTTTTTAGCTTTTTCAGGAACCTCTATACTGTTTTCCAGACTTGCTGCACCAGTTTATATTCCCACCAGCAGTGGAAGAGGGTTCCCCTTTCTCTGCATCCTTGCCAACATGTTGTTTCTTGTTAATTTTAGCTGTCCCAACAGATGTGAGATGGTATCTCATTGTGGTTTTGATTTGTATTTTCCTGATGCCAAGTGATGTTGAGCAGTTTTTCATGTATCTGCTGGCCATTTGTATGTCTTCTTTGGAGAAGTGTCTGTTCATGTCTTCTGCCCATTTCTTACCTGGATTCTTTGTTTTTTGTGTGTTGAGTTTGAGAAGTTCTTTATAGATTTTGGATACTAGCCCTTTATCTGATATGTCATTTGCAAATATCTTCTCCCATTCCGTAGGTTGCCTTTTAGTTTTGTTGACTGTTTCCTTTGCCGTGCAGAGGCTTTTTAGCTTGATGTTTTTGGTTTTTAGTTCATTTTTGCTTTTGTTTCTTTGCCTTTAGAGACCTGTCTTGAAAAAAGTTGCTGTGGCCGATGTCAAAGAGGTTACTACCTATTCTCCTCTAGGATTTGGATGGATTCCTGTGTCACATTGAGACCTTTCAACCATTTTGAGTTTATCTTTGTGTATGGTGTAAGAGAATGGTCCAGTTTCATTCTTCTGCATGTGGCTGTCCAATTTTCCCAGCATCACTTATTGAAGAGACTATCTTTTTTTCCTTTGGGTATGCGTCCTGCTTTGTTGAAGAGTGGTTGACCATAGAGTTGATGGTCCACTTCTGGACTGTCTATTCTGTTCCATTGATCTATGTGTCTGTTTTTGTGACAGTACCATGCTGTCTTGAGGATCACAGCTTTGTAATATAGCTTGAAATCAGGCATTGTGATGGCCCCAGCTTTGGTTTTCTTTTTCAACATTCCTCTGGCTATTCAGGGTCTTTTGTGGGTTTCATACAAATTTTAGGATTGTTTGTTCTAGCTCTGTGAAAAATGTCAATGGTACTTTGATAGGGATGGAATTGAATGTGTAGATTGCTCTGAGTAACATAGACATTTTAACAATGTTTATTCTTCCAATCCATGAACATGGAATGCTTTTCCATCTCTTTGTGTCTTCCTCAATTTCTTTCATAAGTGTTCTGTAGTTTTTCAAGTACAGATCTTTTACCTCTTTGGTTAGGTTTATTCCTAGGTATCTTGTGATTTTTGGTGCAATTGTAAATAGGATTGATTTCTTAATTTATCTTCAGTCTCATTGTTACAGTGTATAGAAATGCAACTGATTTCTGTGCATTGATTTTATATCCTGCCACGTTGCTGAATTGCTGTATGATTCTAGCAATTTTGGGGTGGACTCTTGGGTTTTCCATATAAAGTCTCATGTCATCTGCAAAGACTTCTTTGCCTAATCAGATGCCTTTTATTTCTTTTTGTTGTCTCATTGCTGAGGCTAGGGCTTATAGTACTATGTTGAACAACAGTGGTGAGAGAGAGCATCCCTGTCATGTTCTGGACCTTAGGGGAAATGCTCTCCGTTTTTCCCCATTGAGAATGATATTCACTGTGGGCTTTTTGTAGATGGCTTTTATGATATTGAGGTATATACCTACATACCTATACCTCTATAACTACACTGTGGAGAGTTGGGCTTTTTTTTTTTTAAGATTTTATTTATTTGAAAGAGGGAGAGAGAGTGTGTGTGAGAGAGCACAAGCAGGGGGAGTAGCAAGCAGAGGCAGAGGGAGAAGCAGACTCCCCGCTGAGCAAGGAGCCCAATGTGGGACTTGATCCTAGGACCCTGGGATCATGACCTGAGCTGAAGGCAGACGCTTAACCTACTGAGCTACTCTGGCGTCCCTGTGGAGAGTTTTAATCAAGAAAGGATATTGTGTTTTGTCAAATGCTTTTTCTACATCAATTGAGAGTATCATATGATTCTTGTCCTTTCTTTTATTAAGTGATGTATCATGCTGATTGATTTGCGAAACTTGAACCACCCTTGCATCCCAGGAATAAATCTAACATGGTCATGGTGAAAAATCCCTTTAATTTACTGTTGGATCCTATTGGCTAGTATCTTGGTGAGTATTTTGACATCCATGTTCATCAGAGATATTGGTCTGTAATTCTCCTTTTTGATGCAGTCTTTGGTTTTGGGATCAGGGTAATGCTGGCCTTATAGAACAAGTTTGGAAGTCTTACTTCCATTTCTATTTTTTTTGAAACAGCTTCAGTAGAATAGGTATTATTTATTCTTTAAATGTTTGGTAGAATTCCCCTGGGGAGTCATCTGGCCCTGGACTTTTGTTTTTTGGGAGGTTTTTTGATTACTGCTTCAATTTCCTTGCAGGTTATGGATCTGTTCAGATCTATTTCTTCCTATTTCAGTTTTGGTAGTTTAAGTTTCCAGGAATGCATCCATTTCTTCCAAATTGCCTAATTTGTTGGTATATATTTGCTCATAACATTCTCTTAGAATTGTTTGTATTTCCTTGGTGTTGGTCATGATCTCTCCTCTTTCATTTATGATTTTATTAATTTGGGTCCTTTCTCTTTTCTTTTGGATAAGTCTGGCCAGAGGTTTATCGATTTATTAATTCTTTCAAGGAACCAGCTTCTGGTTTTGTTGAAGCTTCCAGCTCTTTGTTTCTGACTGTTCTACTGTTCTTCTGGTTTCTATTTCATTTATTTCTGCTCTAATCTTTAATATTTCTCTTCTCCTGCTTGGTTTAGGTGTTATTTGCTGTTCTTTCTCTAGCTCCTTTATGTGTAAGTTTAGCTTGTGTATATGAGATTTTTCTAATTTTTTTTGAGAGAGGCTTGTATTGCAAAGTACTTCTCTCTTAGGACAACCTTTGTTGTATCCCAAAGGTTTTGAATAGTTGTGTTTTCATTCTCATTAGTTTCCATGAACTTTTAAAATTCTTCTTAATTTCCTGGTTGACCCATTTGTTCTTTAGTAGGATGCCTTTTAACCTCCAAGTATTTGTTTTCCTTCCAAATTTCCTCTTGTGATTCAGTTCCAGTTTCAAAGCATTGTGGTCTGAAAATGTTCAGGGAATCTCAATCTTTTGGTATTGGTTGAGACTTGATTTGTGACCCAGTATGTGATGTCTTCTGGAGAAAGTTCCATATGCACTTGAGAAGAATGCATATTCTTTTTTTTCCTAAGATTTTATTTATTTGTCAGAGAGAGTGAACAAGAGTGCAAGAGAGCAAGCAAACACAAGCAGTGGGAGTGGCAGGCAGAGGGAGAAGCAGGCTCCTCACTTACCAAGGAGCCCGATGCAGGGCTGGATCCCAGGACCCTGAGATCATGACCTGAGCCAAAGGCAGATGCTTAACTGACTGAGCCACCCAGGCGTCCCAAGAAGAATGTGTATTCTGTGGCTTTAGGATGGAATGCTCTGTATATATCTGTGAAGTCCATCTGGTCCAGTGTGTCATTCAAAGCCCTTATTTCTTTGTTGATCTTCTGCTTAGATGATCTGTTCATTGCTGTTAGTGGGGTGTTAAAGTTCCCTACTATTAATATATTATTTTCTATATGTTTCTTTAATTTGGTTATTAATTGTTTGATATAATTGGCTTCTCCAAGTGAGGAGCATAAAATATTTATAATTATTACGTCTTCTTGTTGGGTAGATCCTTTAAGTATGATATAGTGTCCCTCTTCATCTCTTAACACAATCTTTGGTTTAAAATTTAATTTGTCTGATAAGAGAATTGTTACCCCAGCTTTCTTTTGAGGTCTATTAGCATGATAAATGGTTTTCCACTCCCTCATTTTCAGTCTGAATGTGTCTTTAGGTCTAAAGTGAGTCTGTTTTAGACAGCATATGGATGGGTCTGCTTTTTTATCCAATCTGATACCCTGTATGTTTTGATTGGAGCATTTAGCCCATTTACATCCAGAGTAACCATTGAAAGGTATGAATTTAGTGCCATTGTATTGCCTGTAAAGTCCCTGTTTCTGTAGATTGTCTCTTTTTTAACTTTCATTTTTTTATATTTACATTTTATAGATATATTCTTCATTTTGGCTTCTGTTCACTCTATTCAATTTTATTTATTTATTTTTTTAATTTTTTTTTAAGATTTTATTTATTTATTCATTAGAGACAGAAAGAGAGGCAGAGGGAGAAGCAGGCTCCCAAGGAGCAGGGAGCCTGATGCAGGACCCCATCCCAGGACCCTGAGATCATGACCTGAGCCGAAGGCAGACGCTTAACCATCTGAGCCACCCAGGCACCCTCAATTTTATTTTTGAATGTGTATGTTTTGTTTTCTTTACAATTTTGGGATTGTCTCTGCAGACTCCTGCAGTGCACTGACACTGGATCCTGTGCATACCCCACTCTGCCCTTCCCAGAGGATGGCAGAGGGTCGCCCCACACTGTCCTTTCCAGGGCCAACATCTTGAGAGTTGTTGCCCAGTCATGTGTGCACCCGATCTGTCCCTTCCAGGGGATGGCTGAGGGTCCTGGCATTCCAGTCCTCTTCAGTGTCCCCAGGCAGGGAGCAGTCACCCCATCAGCCCAGCTCCTGGTTTCTGGTGAACAGAGCTGAGAGCCCCCTCCTAGCCTGCTGACCGTAACCAATTTCCCCTGCTCCCCTGCTTGGAAACTCTACCAACTCAGGCACTCACGTTAATTCTCTTACTCCCAGGGATCCTGAGACCACACTGTCCCACCTAGAAATCTGTCCATTTCATCCCGAGTGCCTTTCAGACAGGGATAGCTCTCACTGGAGCAGATTTCTAAGGATTCTGATTTTGCCTTCTGGAGCTTTATCACTTTCTGGTAGCCAGTTTATGGAGGCTCCCTCCCCCCCTCCATTTATGTTCTGGTATCTCCCCTCAGATTCATTTCTCCACACCTCCTACCTTGCAAAAAGTGGTTGCTTTTCTACTTGTAGAGTTCCAGATATTCTTTTCTTACATCTCAGGTTGAATTCATGGATGTTCAGAATGATTTGAGTTATCTAGCTAAATTCAAGGGACCAGATGGAACGAGGCCCTCTACTCTTATGCCATCTTACCTGCCTCCTCCTCCAGCATCAAATTTTTAAAAGAACAAAGTGAGAGGATGTACACTTCTTGATTTCCAAATTTACTATAAATGTACAGTAATCAAGACAGCGTGGCATTAGCATAAAGATAGACATACACATCAATGGAAGAGAATGTAGAGAACAAAAATAAACTCATATTTAAGTCCATTGATTTTCAAGAGAGACACCAAGGCATGTAAGGAAAGGATAGTCTTTTTGACAAATGGTGATGGGACAATTTTAACTCTTGCCTTACACCATATGCAAAAATTAACTCAAAATGGATTCAAGACCTAATTTAAGAACTGAAACTATAACACTTTTAGAAGAAAATGTAGGGAAAAGTCCTCATGACCCTGAGTTAGGCAAAGATATTTTAGATATGATACCAAAAACATCCATTAAAATAATGATTGATAAATTAGACTTTGTCAAAATTAAAAACTTTGTGCATTAAGAGATACAATAAGGAAATTTGTAGCCTACAGAATGGGAAAAATATTTGCAAATCATATTTGTGACCAATGACTTGGATCCAGAATATACAAAGAACTCTTAAAACTCAGTAAGGCAAACAATCCAGTTTACAAATGGGTAAAATGTTTGAACAGATGTTTACAAAAGAAGACATACAAATAGCTAAAAAACACAGGAAAAAATGGCCATCATTAGTCATTCAGAAATCCTGATTAAAACCACCACATGGTACACTTTTCATCTACTAGAATGGCATTACCAAATTGAACAGACAATAACAAGTATTGGGGAGAATGTGGTGAAAAAAAAGGGAACCCTCCTACGTTGCTGCTAAGTGTCTAAAACAGCATAACGATTTTGGAAAGCAGCTTGAATTTTTTTTTTTTTTTTAGAGGGATAGAGGTGGTTGGTGGGGGGGTTCGGTGAGGAGGGACAGAGGGAAAGAGAAAATCCTAAGCAGTCTCCATGCCCAGCACAGATGCAGGGTTTGATCCCAGGACCCTGAGATCATGACCCGGGCTGAAATCAAGAGTCAGACACTTAACCGACTGAGTCACCTAGGCACCCCAATTTGACATTTTCTTAAAATGTCACACATGAATTTACCATATGACCCAGAAATTCTACTCCTAGGTGTCTACCCAAGAGAAATGAAAACAATGTCCACACAAAGATTTGTATGTCAATATTCACAGCATTATTCATAGTGGCTGAAATGTGGAAACAATCCATACATCAATCAACTATGGATAAGCTAAATGTGGTGTTTTCTTACAATGGAATATTCAGCAATAAAAAGGAATGAACTTCTTATGCATAATACAACATGGATAAGCCTCAAAAACAGTATGTTGAATCAAAGAGATCAGATGCAGAAGAGTGTATTTTGTGTGATTCCATGCACATGAAGTGGCCAGAAAAGGCAAATGCCTGGACAGAGGTCAGCAAACATTTTCTGTAAAGGGCAATGTAGTAATATTTTAGGCTTTCTGGCCATACAGCCTGTTTTAACTAAGCTCTGCAGTTGTTGGGAGAAAGCAGCTGTAGACTGAACATAAATGAACAGGCATGGAACTATTTACAAAATAGAGTTTCCATGAAACTATTTACAAAAACAGGCCACAGGCCAGATCTGGCCCATAATAGCAGTTTGCAGACCCCTGCTATGGAGGCAGGAAGAAGATTAATGGTTGCTTGGGGCTGGGAGATGAAAATTATGGGTAACTAACTGCAAAGGGGCAAGAGGGGCAAGATAGGGGTCTGCAAATTACTGTTAAAAAATTTTTTTTTAAATTTTATTATGTTATGTTAGTCACCATTTAATACATCATTAGTTTTTGATGTGGTGATCCACGATCCATTGTTTTCGTATAACACCCAGTGCTCCATTCACTACGTGCCCTCCTTAATACCCATCACCGGGCTAACCAATCCCTCCTCCCCCCTCCCCTCTAAAACCCTGTTTGTCTCTCAGAGTCCATAGTCTCTCATGGTTCGTCTCTCCCTCCAATTCCACCCCCCTCATTTTTCACTTCCTTCTCCTAATGTCCTCCATGTTATTCTTTATGTTCCACAAATAAGTGAAACCATATGATAATTGACTTTCTCTGCTTGACTTATTTCACTTAGCATAATCTCCTCCAGTCCCATCCATGTTGATGTAAAAGTTGGGTATTCATCCTTTCTGATGGCTGAGTGATATTCCATTGTATATATGAACCACATCTTTTTTATCCATTCATCTGTTGAAGGGCATCTTGGCTCTTTCCACAGTTTGTCTATTGCAGACATTGCTGCTATGAACATTGGGGTGCATGTGGCGCTTCTCTTCACTACATCTGTGTCTTTGGGGTAAATACCCAGGAGTGCAATTGCTGGGTCATAGGGTAGCTCTATTTTTAAATTTTTGAGGAAACTCCACACTGTTTTCCAAAGTGGCTGTACCAAATGCATTCCCACCAACAGTGTAAGAGGGTTCCCCTTTCTCCACAACCTCTCCAACATTTGTTGTTTCTTTCCCTGTCCATTTTGGCCATTCTAACTGGTGTAAGGTGGTATCTCAATGTGGTTTTGATTTGAATTTCCCTGATGGCTAATGATGATGAACATTTTTTCATATGTCTGTTAGCCATTTGTATGCCTTCTTCAGAGAAGTGTCTGTTCATCTCTTCTGCCCACTTTTTGACTTGATTATTTATTTTTTGGGTGTTGAGTTTGAGAAGTTCTTTATAGATCTTGGATACCAGCCCTTTATCTGTAGTGTCATTTGCAAATATCTTCTCCCACTCTGTGGGTTGCCTCTTTGTTTTGTTGACTGTTTCTTTTGCTGTGCAGAAGCTTTGTATCTTGATGAAGTCCCAAAAGTTCATTTTTGCTTTTGTTTCACTAGCTTTTGGAGATGTATCTTGAAGGAAGTTGCTGTGGGCGATGTCAAAGAGGTTACTGCCTATGTTCTCCTCTAGGATTTTGATGGATTCCTGTCTCACATTGAGGTCTTTCATCCACTTTGAGTTTATCTTTGTGAATGGTGTTAGAGAATGGTCGAGTTTCATTCTTCTGCATGTGGCTGTCCAATTTTCCCAGCACCATTTATTAAAGAGACTGTCTTTTTTCCATTGCATGTTTTTTCCTGCTTTGTCAAAGATTATTTGACCATAGAGTTGAGGGTCCATATCTGGGTTCTCTATTCTGTTCCATTGGTCTGTATGTCTGTTTTTGTGCCAGTACCATGCTGTCTTGGTGATCACTGATTTGTAGCATAGCTTGAAATCGGGCAACGTGATGCCCCCAGCTTTGTTTTTCTTTCTTTTTTTTTCTTTTTAAAGATTTTATTTATTTATTTGAGAGAGAGAGAATGAAAGAGAGCAAGCACATGAGAAGGGGGAGGGTCAGAGGGAGAAGCAGACTCCCCACTGAGCAGGGAGCCCGATGCGGGACTCGATCCAGGGACTCCAGGATCATGACCTGAGCCGAAGGCAGTCGCTTAACCAACTGAGCCACCCAGGCGCCCGCTTTGTTTTTCTTTTTCAACATCTCCTTGGCGATTCGGGGTCTTTTCTGATTCCATACAAATTTTAGGATTGTTTGTTCCAGCACTTTGAAAAATGTCATTGGAATTTTGATCTGGATGACATTGAAGGTACAGATTGCTCTGGGTAACATAGACATTTTAACAATGTTTATTCTTCTGATCCATGAGCATGGAATATTTTTCCATCTTTTTGTGTCTTCTTCAATTTCTTTCATGAGTGTTTTGTAGTTCCTAGAGTATAGATCCTTTACCTCTTTGGTTAGGTTTATTCTGAGGTATCTTATGGTTTTTGGTGCTATTGTAAATGGAATCCTTTCTCTAATTTCTCTTTCTACAGTTGCTTTGTTAGTGTATAAGAAAGCAACTGATTTCTGTGCATTGATTTTGTATCCTGCCACATTACTGAATTGCTGGATGAGTTCTAGTAATTTGGGGGTGGAGTCTTTTGGGTTTTCCACATAAAGTATCATGTTGTCTGCGAAAAGAGAGAGTTTGACTTCTTCTTTACCAATTTGAATACATTTTATTTCTTTTTCTTGTCCTGATTGCTGTTGCTAGGACTTTTAATACTATGTTGAACAATAGTGGCGAGAGTGGGCATCCTTGACGTGTTCCTGATCTTAAGGGAAAGGCTCGCAGCCTTTCCCCATTGAGGATGATATTCGCTGTGGGTTTTTCATAGATGGATTTTATGAACTTGAGGAATGTTCCCTGTATCCCTATACTCTGCAGAGTTTTAATCAGGAAAGGATGTTGTATTTTGTCAAATGCTTTTTCTGCATCAATTGAGAGGACCATATGGTTCTTCTCCCTCCTCTTATCAATGTGTTCTATTCCATTGATTGCTTTGCGAATGTTGAAACACTCTTGCATCCGGGGATTAATCCCACTTGGTCATGGTGGATGATCCTTTTAATGTATTGTTGGATCCTATTAGCTAGGATTTCGTTGAGGATTTTGGAATCCATATTCATCAGGGATATCGGTCTGAAATTCTCCTTTTTGATGGGGTCTTTGTCGAGTTTGGGGATTAAGGGAATTCTGGCCTCATAGAATGAGTTTGGAAGTTTCCTTCTGTTTCTATTTTTTGAAACAGCTTCAGTAGAATAGGTATTATTTCTTTGAATGTTTGGTAGAATTCTTCAGGGAATCCATCAGGCCCTGGATTCTTGTTTTTGGGGAGGTTTTTGATCACTGCTTCAATCTCGTTACTGGTTATTGGCCTATTCAGGTTGTCAATGTTTTCCTGTTTCAGTCTTGGCAGCTTATAGGTTTCCAGGAAGGCCTCCATTTCATCCAGATTGCTCAGTTTATTGGCATATAGTTGTTGATAATAATTTCTAATAATTCTTTCTATTTCCTTGGTGTTGGTCGTGATCTCTCCCCTTTCATTCATAATTTTCTTAACTTGGGTCCTTTCTCTTTTCTTTTGGATAAGTCTGGCCAGTGGTTTATCGATCTTATTAATTATTTCAAAGAACCAACTTCTAGTTTCGTTGATCTGATCTACTGTGTTTCTGGTTTCTAATGCATTGATTTCTGCTCTAATTTTAATTATTTCTCTTCTAAAGTGTGGCTTAGGCGTCGTTTGTTGCTTTTTCTCTAGTTCTTTAAGGTGTAGAGTTAGTTGGTGAATTCAGGATTTTTCTATTTTTTTGAGTGAGGCTTGGATGGTTATGTATTTCCCCCTCAGGACCACCTTTGCAATATCCCATAGGTTTTGGACCGATGTGTTTTTGTTCTCATTGATTTCCATGAATTGTTTAAGTTCTTCTCTGATTTCCTGGTTGACTCCATGAATTGTTTAAGTTCTTCTTTGATTTCCTGGTTGACCCAAACATTCTTGAGCAGAGTGGTCTTTAGCTTCCAAGTGTTTGAATTTCTGCCAAATTTTTCTTGTGATGTAGTTCCAGTTTTAGAGCATTGTGGTCTGAGAATAGGCAGGGAATAATCTCAATCTTTTGGTATCGGTTGAGACCTGATTTGTGACCCAGTATGTGGTCTATTCTGGAGAAAGTTCCATGCGCGCTCGAGAAGAATGAGTATTCTGTTGTTTTAGGGTGGAATATTCTGTAAATAACTATGAGGTCCATCTGGTCCAGTGTGTCATTCAAAGCTCTCGTTTCCTTGTTGATTTTCTGCTTAGATGATGTGTCCATTGCTGAGAGTGGAGTATTGAGGTCTCCTACAATTAAAGTATTGTTATCAATATGACTCTTTATTTTGGTTAACAGTTAACATAACATAACAGCTTATGTAGATGGCTGCTCCCAGGTTGGGGGCATAGATATTTACAATTGTTAGATCTTCTTGTTGGATATACCCTTTAAGAATGATATAGTGTCCTTCTGTGTCTCTAATTACAGACTTTAGTTTAAAATCTAATTTCTCTGATATAAGAATTGCTACCCCAGCTTTCTTTTGACTCCGCTAGCATGGAAGATGGATCTCCATCCCTTCAGTTTCAGTCTGGATGTATCTTTAGGTTCAAAATGAGTCTCTTGTAGACAGCATATGGATGGGTCCTGTCTTTTTATCCAATCTGCAACCCTGTGCCGTTTTATGGGAGCGTTTAGGCCATTCACATTGAGAGTGATTATTGAAAGATATGAATTAATTGTCATCATGTTGCCTGTGAAGACGTTGTTTTTATAGATCGTCCCTGTAAATTTCTGTTGTAGATCACCCTTGGGGTCTTTCTCCTTTTATAGAACCCCCCTTAATATTTGTTGCAGGGCCAGCTTAGTGATCACATATTCTTTCAACTTCTGTCAGTCCTGGAAGCTCTGCATCTCTCCAACCATTCTAAATGACAGCCTTGCCAGATAAAGTATTCTTGGCTGCATGTTCTTCTCATTTAGTACCCTGAATATGTCTTGCCAGGCCTTTCTGGCTTGCCAGGTCTCTGTGGATAGGTCTGAGTTATTCTGATGTTCCTCCCTCTGTACGTAAGGAATCTCTTCCCCCTAACTGCCCTTAGGATGGTTTCCTTGGTTCTAAGATTTGCGAGTTTTACTATTACATGCCGGGGTGTTGGCCTGTTTTCCTTGATCTTGGGAGGGGTCCCCTCTGCCTCTAGGACTCGAATGTTTGTTTCATTCCCCAGATTAGGGAAGTTCTCAGCTATGATTTGCTCAAATACATATTCTAGTCCTCTCTCTCTCTCCACTCCCTCTGGGATTCCAATAATTCTGACATTGGAACGCTTCATGGTGTCACTTATTTCTCTGATTCTATTTTCATGGATTCTGAGTTGTTTTTCCCTGGCCTCCTCTTTTCCCTTTTTATCTGTTATATTGTCTTCCAGGTCGCTTATTCGTTCTTCTGCCTCAGTTACCCTAGCTGTTAGATTATCTAGATTGGATTGGATCTCACTGATAGCATTTTTAAGTTCTGCCAATTCACCATTTATTTCTGCCCTTAGAGGCTCTATGTTGCCATTAATTGATTTCTCCATTCTAGCCATTGTCTTCACAATTGCTAGCCTGAATTCCATCTCTGACATCTTGGTTATATCTGCATCCATTTGTAAATCTGCAGCATAAGTCATAATCTCTGAGTCTTTTCTATTTTGGGGGTTCCTCCTCCTAGTCATTCTGTTGATGGGTGGTTGATGGAATGTATAGAGTCGAAATTATTGACCAGAACCCAAGCAAGATGCACCTGTTTTCTTAGGACCTTAGGGTTGCTGGCTTCTTGTTTTCCCAGCCTGTCTTCTGGGGGAGGGGCCTGCTGCACTGTTACTCAAGCAACCCTGTTTGGGCGGAGTTTCCCTGCTCCCCTGTGGTGGGGGATGGGCTCAGCGGGAATCAGTTTTTGGGGTTTTGTTCTCTGGTGGCTTTCCCTGGTGGCTTTCCGCATCTCTTCTACAAGTCAGAGCAGAAGAGACCGTTTCCAGGCCTCTGCCTCAGAGCAGAGAGCCCGCAGTCTGTTCTTCAGTGAGCTCTCCAGGCCACACCATCTCTGTTTCTGTCTGTGCTAATATAAACTGCAGCATCCTGTGTTGTGTGCCCCTCTGCAGCGCTCCCAGTCCTGCCTCCAGGTCAGGGCACGTCTCTGCCCATTGTGCTTCTAAAACCGCTGGCCACTCCCATTTCACACGTGTGACCCCATCGCTCCAGGTTTCTGCCCCGGGGGTTGCTCTAAAATCCATTCTCCGCCGCTACCGGTCCTCAAGTCTGTGCTCCGTTCCCAGCATGAGAGGCTGTCGCTCACTGGCAGTGTTGGATCCCCACGACCAGGCTCCATCCTGCTGCCATTTATCCTCCAATATCTGCCTGCGGAATCACATCTCCCCGCATAGTACTTCAAACCAACCACCTGCAATATTCTGCTTATAGAGATCCAGATCTTCTTACATCTCAGGCTGGTTTCATGGGTGCTCAGTGTGGTCTGGTAGATATCCAGCTCAGTTCTGGGGACCAGTTGAAATAAGGACCCCTACTCCTCCACCATCTTTCCTTACCTCACAGGGGCACAGGGCAACTCTGCCCAAACAGGGTTGCCTGAGTAACAGTGTGGCAGGCACCTCCCCCAGAAGACAGACTGGAAGAACAAAAGGAGGAGAACCCTAAAGTCCCTATAAAACAGGTGCATCTTGCTTGGGCTGTGGTTAATACTTTGGACTCTATACATTCCCTCAACCACCCCTCAAGAGAATGACTAAGAGGAGGAACGCCCAACAAAGAAATGAATCAGAGACTGTGGCCTCTGCCACAGACCTAATGGATACGGATATAAGCAAGATGTCAGAAATAGACTTCAGAGTAACAATTATGAAGTCAGTATCTAGGCTTGAGAAAAATATTAGTGACAATATAGAATCTCTAAGGGCAGAAATGAGACCTAATCAGGCTGAACTTAAAAATGCTATGAATGAAATGCAGTCTAAACTGGATACTCTGACTGCCAGGGTAAACGAGGCAGAAGAACGAATTAGTGAGCTAGAAGATAAGATGATAGAAAGAAGGAACTGAGGGGAAATGGGGAAAAACAAATTAAAGCCCAAGGGATCAGACTGAGAGAGATTAATGACTCAATGAAATGTTGACAATCTGAATAGACCAAGAACCAGTAACAAAATAGAATCAGTGATCAAAAACCTCCCAAAAACAAGGGCCTGATGGATTCCCAGGGGAATTCTACCAAACATTCAAAGAAGAAATAATACCTATCCTACTGAAGCTGTTTCAAAAAATAGAAACAGAAGGAAAACTTCCAAACTCATTCTATGCGGCCAGCATTACCTTGATCCCCAAACCAGGCAAAGACCCCATCAAAAAGGAAAATTTCAGACCAATATCCCTGATGAATATGCATGCCAAAATTCTCAACAAGATCCTAGCTAATTGGATCCAACAGTACATTAAAAGGATTATCCATCACGACCAGGTGGAATCTATCCCTGGGATACAAGGGTGGTTCAACATTTGCAGATCAATGTGCTAGAACACATTAATAAGAGAAGACACAAGAATGATATGATCCTCTCAATTGATGTAGAGAGACCATTTGACAAAATACAGCATCCTTTCCTGATTAAAACTCTCCAGAGTGTAGGGATTGAGGGAACATTCCTCAATTTCATAAAAACCATCTATGAGAAGCCCACAGCAAATATCATTCTCAATGGGGAAAAGCTGAGAGCCTTTCCCTTAAGATCAGGAACAGGACAGGGATGCCCACTCTCACCACTATTGTTCAACATAGTATTAGAAGTCCTAGCAACAGCAATCAGACAACAAAAAGAAATAAAAGGTATTCAAATTGGCAAAGAAGAAGTCAAACTCTCTCTTTTCGCAGATGACATGATACTTTATGTGGAAAACCCAAAAGACTCCACCCTCAAATTACTAGAACTCATCCAGCAATTCAGTAATGTGGCAGGATACAAAATCAATGCACAGAAATCAGTTGCTTTCTTATACACCAACAATGTAACTGTAGAAACAGAAATTAGAGAATCGATTCCATTTACAATAGCACCAAAAACCATAAGATACCTCAGAATAAACCTAACCAAAGAGGTAAAGGATCTATACTCTAGAAACTACAGAACACTTATGAAAGAAATTGAAAAAGATACAAAAAGATGGAAAAACATTCCATGCTCATGGATCAGAAGAATAAACATTGTTAAAATGTCTATGCTGCCCAGAGCAATCTATTCTTTCAATGCCATCCCAATCAAAATACCAATGGCATTTTTCAAGGTGCTGGAACAAACAATCCTAAAATTTGTGTGGAACCAGAAAAGACCCGAAATTACCAAGGAAATGTTGAAAAAGAAAAACAAAGCTTGGGGCATCTCGTTCCCTGATTTAAGCTATATTACAAAGCTGTGATCGCCAGGACAGCATGGTATTGACACAAAAACAGATACATAGATCAATGGAACAGAATAGAGAACCCAGATATGGACCCTCAACTCTATGGTCAACTAATCTTTGACAAAGCAGAAAAAAATATGCAATGGAAAAAAGACAGTCTCTTCAATAAATTGTGCTGGGAAAATTGGACAGCCACATGCAGAAGAATGAAACTTGATCATTCTCTTACACCATACACAAAGATAAACTCAAAGTGGATGAAAGACCTCAATGTGAGACAGGAATCCATCAAAATCCTAGAGGAGAACATAGGCAGTAACCTCTTTGACATTGGCCACAGCAACTTCTGCAGCTGAGAGGCTTTTGAAATAGGCACTGAACACAATATATTAACCAAATCTATAAGAGCAAAATATTTATAGGTTGTTGATTGGATAGCATTAGTAATTTTAATAATACTGTCTATTGAGTATGGGGGCTTTAAGGGCTAGGAACCACAGCACTCAAGTTGTAGTCCTCCACCATGAGGCACTATTTATTTTTTTCCAGGCTTAACAACAGGCACAATTGGGCTGTCACATAGCAGTGTGGATGATCGCCCTTTTTTTTAATGATTAAGGATCAAGGATAAGTGTGAATACTTGAAGGCCTTGTTTTCTCAAACAACTCCTTTACTTTGGGTCATATTAACTATTTTAACTTGGTTGGGGGAGCAATGCATACTATACATATGGGAAATTTAGACAATGCTGTGAGGTATACCTATTTTTTCCCCTCTATTTTATATTTAGCTACTTTCCTAAGATTATATGTGAAACAAAATTTAAATTTCATGGGATTCACAGGTATAATTATAATTTGAACCCCAGGATTGATTTGAGTTTATGAGGTTCTTTCAATTAGTACATTGTAGCAAATGTTAGAATTAATTTAGAACCTATGTTGTAGAGGCACAAAAGCCAATCAGTGGCCTTTTAATCTTCTATATAAATTATTTTAGTACATAAATTTTGGTTTCCAATTGGGTCAAATTATGCACCTTTGTTTTAATTATTTTATTATATTTTATTTACATATAATTTATTTAATTACCTTCTCCCCCGTCCACCTCCCATACTTAGGATTGTGTGTGCGTGTGTGTGTGTTTCAGCCACCTGAAGCCTCAGTTTTTAGTTTCTGTCTCTGGCTGATAGGAGGGAAAGGGGTGGGGGGCGGCAACAGGCTCTCCCTGGGAGAGAGAGGCCCTTGTCTCAGAATAATCATTTCAGTCCCTCCACCCCTTCTCTTTCCTCTTAATCAAATCTCTTAGAATGGTTTATTCTAGGTGGTAAAACTTTTCCTTCTTTTTTGCCTCCTGTCTGTCCCCAAACATTTCATCTCCTTTTCTTCTCTTGGGTATTTACAGGATGAGCTCCTGGTGGGGATGAGTGACCTCTGCTGTGAGCAGCAACCCCCCTTTTTAGGGTGTCCCACTCAACCTGGGCTTTACATCCAAGACAGCGATGGTGGTGTCAGCTTTATCACTCAAATATTTTATTTTGAGCATGAGACCCTTTGCTGTTGATAAGTAGCAGCTCTCAAAGGAGCCCATTAACACTGATTGAGTGTCTGGCAATCTTTTATTAATCGGACCACCTCTTTGGGGTTTTTTTAGGGAGCGGGACTCTGATACTCTTTTCCTTTCCCCTTTGTCATTAAACATTGAGCCACTGGTCTTCAGGGGTGAGACCTCTTGTATCCCACTGGGTCAGGGAAAGAATCTCCATACCAGCAAACAGACAACAGCAGAGAAGTTTGTGACCTGAACAAATAACATTTGTAGGGTGCCACGAGGAGGCCTCACACTAACCCCACAGATGCCCAAGACACATGAATGAGCATTTAGGTGGAGCACTCTCCCACTATTCTGCAAACAGGTCTAATTATGGCTCAGCAAACTCAGAGGGAAAGAGGGAAGTGATTTATTGAGTGCTCCTAGTTATAATGTCAGCATATAATATCCTGGATACTAGACAGTCTCATCTGAATGACTCAGGTGCCCAATTGCTTGTCAGTGCCCTGTCAGTGGATCAGACTTGTCCCATGACACTAGAAGGATAGTTATTCCTCATCCCCTTTGGACAAACCTATTTCAGAAATGGACGTTGCCAATTACCTATACACACCAGGTACTCTGTCCTGGATCCTGAGTGCTCTACCAACGTGGAGAAATGTGTTGAATGCCCCTGAGTACTCAGTCCCAGATACTTGACACTCCAGCCTGTGTGACAGCTAGAAGAGGACTCAGCTTTTGGAGCTCCTCAATTTTAGGGTTAGGAATTGATGGCAATATCTGACAATAAACGCCAGCACAGTGCAGCTGCCATCAGGCAGCAAGCACCCCAACAAACAGTGGTGCGTTCCTATATTTAAGGGTGTTTCAATCTTGCTCTTGTGACAATTGGAATAGCGTGAGCACCTTGTACAATACAATATACATGGGCAACTTACAACCTCTGCTTATGAATACTTTTCAGTATAGGCATTCTCTAATTTTCATCAACAAATTGTCTCCAAAAAAATCACTTGAAGTGTATGAAAAATGCAAATTCCTAGGCCCTATCCTTGACAAATCCACTCAAAGTGTATTGGAATAGGTCCCCATGTACACTAAAATTTGAAAAACATGGATTTAATTTTTCATACCCCTAGCAAATAAAAAAGAATGTTTTCCTTTGTGCTATTTACCTTAAATGAGGATTATCTAATCTTTAGACATATAGATCGCTAAATTAGAGGTTTGGAGGCAGTTGAATTATTTTTAGTCATTAAATTCTTTTTGAATTTAAGAATCATAAATTTGAATCAAAATCATTTGAATAAAAGAATCATAAATTCTTCACACAATTAATTAAATTGTTGTGAGCAATCCATGGCAGTTGTTGAGTGGCTCTTCATTACATGGGTGTTTTTTCAGGAACATGAATGTTTGTGTGTGTTCATGCATGTTTTTTACCACTGGTTTTAAGAAATTTGATTATGATGTTTTCTTCATGTTTCTTGTGCTTGAAGTTCATTGGGCTTCTTGGATGTTTGAATTTATTGTCTTATCAAATTTGGAAAACTTTCATCTATTATTTCTTCAAAAGGTTTTTCAGTCTCCCCAGTCTCTTGTTTCTTTTGGAGACTCCAATTATATATGTGACCTGATATTGTCCTACAGCTCACTGAGGTTCTGTTCATTGGAATAGAATGAGGTTCTGTTCATTTGTTTTCATTCTTTTCTTTTTCTGCATTCCATTTTGGATAGTATCTATAGCTATATCTTCAAGTTCACTAATTTTTCTTCTGTAATGTCTAATTTGCCATTAATTTCATCTAGTACATACTTCAGAGATTCTGTGGGTTCAGTTCCAGAATGCTGTAATAAAATGAATATCACAATAAAGTGAGTCAAATGAATTTTTGGTTTCCCTGTACATATAAAATTTATGTATACAATATACTATAGTATATTAAGTGTGCAATAGCATTATGTATAAAAATATTTTACATACCCTAATAAAAAATACTTTATTGATAAAAAGTGTTAACCATCATCTGAGCTTTCAGTGAGTCTAATGCTGTTTCATAGCATTTTACCCATAGTGGAACTTTTTTCCAAATTGCAGTCAGTTGTCTCAAAACCTGCCACTGCTTTATCAACTAAGTTTATGCAATATTCTAAATCCATTGTTGTCATTTCAACAGCCTTTGCCAGAAGAAGATTCCATCTCAAGAAACCACATTCTTTACTTGTCCATAAGAAGCAGCTCCTCATCTATTAAAGTTTTATCATGATATCATAACAATTCAGTCACATCTTTAGGCCCCACTTCTAATTCTAGTTCTCTTTCTCTTTCCACCACATCTGCAGTTACTTCCTCCACTGAAGTCCTCCATGAAGGTTGGAATCAACTTCTTCCAAATTCCTGTTCATGTTGATATTTTGACCTCTTCCCATGAATCACAAATGTTCTTAATGACATCAAGAATGGTGAATCTTTTCCAGAAGATTTTCAGCTTGCTTTGACCAGATCCATTAGATGAACTACTGTTGCAGCTATAGTCTTATGAAATGTATTTTTTAAATAGCAAGATTTAAAAGTCAAAATTACTCCTGATCCATGGGTTGCAGAATGAATGCTGTGTTTGTAGGCATAGAAACCACATTAATCTCATACATCTCCATCAGAGCTCTTGGGTGACCAGGGCATTATCAATGAGAAGTAATATTTTGACGGAAATCTTTTTTTTCCCTGAGCAGTAGGTCTCAATAGTGGCTTAAAATATTCAGTCAACCATGTTGTAAACAGATATGCTGACATTCTGGCTTTGTTGTTCCATTGATAGAGCATGGGCAGAGTAGATTTAGCATAATTCTTAAGGGCCCTAGGATTTTCAGAATGGCAAATGAACATTAGCTGAAACACACCAGCTGCATCAGTCCCTAACAGGAGAGTCAAATTGAACTTTGAAGCTTTGAAGTCAGGCGGTTTAGCTCTGAAAGTCCAACATAACATCTTCTAATATAAGACTGTTTGGTCTACATTGAAAATCTGTTCTTTTGTGTAGCCACTTTCATGAATTATCTTAACTAGATTTTCTGGATAAATTGCTGCAGCTCCTACATCACTTTTTATTTTTCTTCCCCTTTTACTTTTATGTTATGAAGATGACTTCTTTCCTTAAACTTCATGGACCAGCATTTTCTTGTTTCAAACTTTTCTTCTGCAGCTTCCTCACCTCTCTCAGCTTCTTAAAGTTGAAGAGAGTAAGGACCTTGCTCTGGATTAGATTTAGTTTGCTAATATTTTGTTTATGATTTTTGCATCTTTGTTCATGCATGCGATTGATTTGTAATTTTCCTTTCTTGTAACACCTATCAGGTTTGGTATCAAGGATATACTGGCTCACAGGGAAATTTTCTTTCTTTTCCTATTTGGTAGAAAGATTTGTGAGAGATTGGTATCATCCTTAAGACTTATGCATGATTGGCATCATATCTTCCTTAATTGTGTGACAGAATTTCCTGGAAGTCATCTAGGCTTGGTGTGTGTGTGCGCACACCTGCATGTGAATGGACATGTACATTTTGAGTTGTTATATCTTTTCCATGAATTAAAACTTTATAATTATAAAATAAAATTCTCTATCTCTAGTAATGTTTTTTGCCTTAAAGTATTCTTTGTTTGAAATGAATATAGTTACTATAGGCCAGCTCTTTTAGTTTACATGGTATAACTTGTTTCATCCTTTCAACCTTCCTGTGTCCTTATATTTAAGGTGAGTCTCTCCTGAGCAGTATATCATATTTTAAAAATCTTGTCTGACATTCTTAGCCTTTAACTGGAGCATTTGCTCTATTTACATTTAACATATTTCCTATGTAAATCTATGTCTGATAATTCCACTATTGGATCCCATGTGTACTGTTTATATTATGTGCTGCTCATTTTTGATTGAGTGCTGGACATTGTGTATGAAAATTATGGAGATAATTCAAGGCACCTGCTGATGTTATCTTCCTTCAAGGGGAAAATTTTTTTTCTTCTGGTGGTCTGTTTGGCTAGAGACACTAAGTATTCAAAATAATCTTTTTTTAAAGATTTTATTTATTTATTTATTTGACAGAGAGAGACACAGCGAGAGAGGGAACACAAGCAGAGGGAGTGGGAGTGGGAAGCAGGCTTCCCGCCGAGCAGGGAGCCTGATGTGGGGCTTGATCCCAGGACCCCGGGATCATGACCTGAGCTGAAGGCAGACACCTAACTGACTGAGCCACCCAGGTGCCCCTCAAAATAATCTTTATCTGAGTAGGATTTGAGATAATTTGGGTCTGAATTTAAGATTTTGCTTGTCTATTTCTTTCTAGTTTACCCTTATTCCTAGGATGTAGCTCTTCAGGGTACTAATGCAAAATGGGGAGTAGTTGGCTACCTAACGCTCATTTTTGGATGGCCCTAAACTCCAGTTTCCTCCAAGCCCTGTGAATCTTTGAAAGTTCTGCTCAGGTTTTCAGCCTCTCAGTGGCCTATTCCAGAATTTCCAAGTGCTCTGGGGCAAAAGCTATTCTAAATGCAGGGTTTACTTCTCTGTATTTCTTCCTTCTCTCATATCTTGGATCCATAACTTTCCTATGGTTCAGACATTTAAAAAAATATTTGTCCAGATTTCCTAGTTCTCTGTAGAAGGATTGTGCTGAATCTCCAAGTCTGGCATGGTACATAGAATTCTTCCATCACATTTTATGTGAGATAACAAATTCCTTATTTTTTAATCTATATCTCTTTGGCTTGTCTGTTACTTGCTACAAAACACACCCCAATACACACAAATGCCCTTTGAAGAAAGTACTCTCAGTTTAATAAGTTTGAGAAATACTATGTATCCAATTCTCCATTTAGAAATTCATAATATACATTACATATTAAAAATCAATGAAAGAAAGTTTGTTTAATCCTCTGCTTAAAGAAATTATATGAAGAAACAATCTTTTAAATAAAATCACCTACTAAATCCCATGGAATTAAGATTGTCTCACATTGGCTTGTTAGCTACCTTTTTTTTTTTTTTAAGCATAAAAGTTCACTCTTTCTGGGGAATTAATCTGACTTCTCATTCAGAGACTAAACTCCATCTTAGTACTCATGGAACTATATATGATTTTTTCGTGTTTGTTTTTGTTTACTTGTTTGTCTTTCTCATTAGACTAGTGTCCTTGAGGGATTTGGTGGGGATGCACCTTATTTAGTGTGGATCCAGTGTCTGGCATTTTAATTTGACATTTAATAATTCTTGACAAGTGAATGAATCAGAATAGTTATGGGACACAATAGCTCTTTAGACAGATGAACTACAGGGATGTGTTTGAGGTCAATCCTAAAAGAGAGGTTCTTAAATCTGTAAATCCATGGAGAAGCTTCCCCCTGGTCTGTGACCCTCCTCAAATTGCAAGCAGAATTTTTTGTGAATAGGCTATTTGGTCTGCAGAGCCCTTCTCCATCCACATGGCCTTTCCTCACTTTCTTCATTTGGATTTCTATAATAAAGTGGAACCCTACCTCCTCTCTTTAACCTCCTTACCCTTCTCCTGCTTCAGCATTCTTCTGAGATTTATCACCGTATGGCACTGATAATGGTCTCCTCACCAGCATGAGAGTTTCACAGGGATGAGAATTCTTATTTATTTTACTACTATGCCTATAACAATGCCCTAAATGTATTTTAGTGCCTAGAACAATACCTACATGATCAACACATTTGTGCTATTTTCCCCCACAGAGGAGAGGCCTGCCTGGACCTGACCTTGTGCTGAGTTTACTGTGCAGACCTGAACCAGTAGCAGAAATGAATTAGTCTGGAGAGGAGGGTGCTTTTCTATCTTAAATGTTTTACCAATTCTATGGAGATTTTTAAGTCATATAAATCTATTTATTTCTGTTTTGAATATACAAATCTTTGAGCAGAGAAGCCTTGCTCCACACATGTTTTTTCAGGACTTTTGGAAATTTTTGCCTACCACAGGAGAGATGGATATTTTATATCTAGTCAAATGAAAAATAAATATGATTTATCCAGGTGTCTCTCCCTTGCCCAAGTTCTCTCTGATTTTCATGGAATAATCTGGTCAGCACGCCACTTATTGGTTTCCTGGAGGTAGGAAATACTCTACATATTTAAACATTGCATGTGTCCAAAAGGAGAGGAATAGGGGAATATTTACATCAGTTATGTGGATACTGTCCAATTAACTATAGCAGAGACTGCATTTTGAAGCACTATGCCCTTGAAGCTGCATAAATATGTTTCTAATAATGTAGAGGCAAGCAGATAGCTTCAGGGCTGCAGACAGGAGAATTTTAGTCTTTTTGCAGTGATTTACTTTTAAAGAGTGAGGGGGCCACATAAGGACAGGGAAGATATTTCCCTATACAGGAAAGAGGGGATTTTAAAAAGTCAGGGGGCCACAAAAAGACAGGGAAGATATTTTCCTACACAGGAAAGTGGGGGGTTCTATCAGCACACCAGACAATAGCCAGATATGAGGGACCTGTCCTTTTCCAATCACAGAATACATATACTCTTGTGGAAGCTGAGCTGCACGCTGGTGCCAGTGAAGCAGGGGAGAAAATGTGAGTGACACAAGCCTGTGTGACTCCTGAATTCACAGGGGAATTCGCCAAGGAGCCCTGGAACTGGACAGGTACAACCAGGGGTGACAAAAGTATTCTTTATCTAACAGTGGTCAGAGAGCGTTGCATCCACAAGGGGGGCTCTTCGGTGACAAAAGTAGTTTTATTCAAGGATAGCATGATTCATATTATTTTCAGGGAAAAGGAAGTTGTCTATGCCAGGTTGGTAGAACACCTACCTAACATTTTTCATTTTTTTCAGAGAGGTTGTTTTTGTTTGCTTTTTGTTTTGTTTTTGAAATTTCGCCTTTACTTTCCCAATCCCTGTCCCATCAGATTAATGGTTATCCTTTCAGAATATTTTTTATTTAAATTCAATTAGCCAACAGATAGTACATCATTAGTTTCAGATGTAGTGTTCAATAATTCATCCATTCCGCATAACACCCAGTGCTAATCACATCACCCAATGCCCATTACCCAATTACCCCATGCCCTTACCGACCTCCCCTCCAGAAACCCTGTTTGTTTCCTATAGTTAAGAATTTCTCATGGTTTTTCTCCCTCGCTAATGACTTCCCATTCAGTTTTCCCTCCCTTCCCCTATGATCCTCTGCACTGTTTCTTATGTTCCACATATGAGTGAAACCATATGATAATTGTGTTTCTCTGATTGACTTATTGAACTTAGTATAATACCCTCTAGTTCCATCCACATCATTGCAAATGACAAGATTTCATTCTTTTTGATGGCTGAGTAATATTCCATTATATATATATGCACATTTTCTTTAGCCATTCATCTGTTGATGGACATCTGAGATCTTTCCACATTTTGGCTATTGTGGACATTGCTGCTATAAACATTGGGATTCATATGTCTCTTCAAATTACCATGTTCGTATCCTTTGGATAAATACCTAGTGGTGCAAATGCTGTGTCATAGGGTAGCTCTATTTTTAACGTTTTAAGGAACCTCCATACGTCTTCCAGAGTGGCTGTACCAGTTTGCATTACCACTGAAAATGTAAGAGGGTTCCCCTATCTCCACATCCTCTCCAACATCTGTTGTCTCCTGAGCTGTTAATTTTAGCCATTCTGATTTGTGTAAGGTGGTATCTCAGTGTGGTTTTGATTTGTATTTCCCTGAGGCCAAGTGATGTTGAGCACTTTTTCATGTGTCTGTTAGCCATTTGTATGTCTTCTTGGAAAAGTGTCTGTTCATGTCTTGTGCCCATTTATTGACTTGATTATTTGGTTTTTAGGTGTTGAGCTTGATAAGTTCTTTATAGATTGTGGATATTTGCCCTCTATCTGATATGTCATTTGCAAATATCTTCTCCCATTCTGTAGGTTGCCTTTTAGTTTTGATGACTGTTTCCTTTGCTATGCAAAAGCTTTTTATCTTGATGAAGTCCCAAAAGTTCATTTTTGCTTTTGTTTCCCTTGCCTTTGGAGACTTGTCTAGCAGAAGGTGTTATGGCTGATGTCGGAGAGGTTGCTACCTGTGTTCTCTTCTAGGATTTTGATGGATTCCTGTCTCACATTGAGGTCTTTCATTCATTTTGAGTTTATCTTTGTGTATGGTGTAAGAAAATGGTCCAGTATCATTCTTCTACATGTGACTGTCCAATTCTCTGAGCACCATTTACTAAGAGACTGTCCTTATTCCATTGGATAGTCTTTCCTGTTAGTTGACCATAGAATTGAGGGTCCATTTCAGTGTTCTCTATTTTGTTCCACTGATCGATATGTCTGTTTTTGTGCCAGTACCATGCTGTCTTGATGATCACAGCTTTGTAATATAGCTTGAACTTAGGTATTGTGACGGCCCCAGCTTTCGTTTTCTTTCTCGACATTCCTCTGGCTATTTGGGGTCTTTTCTAATTCCATACAAATTTTAGGATTATTTGTTCCAGCTCTGTGAAAAATGCCAATGGTATTTTGATAGGGATTGAACTGAATATGTAGATTGCTCTGGGCAGCATAGACATTTTAACAATATTTATTCTTCCAACCCACTAGCATGGATTTTTTTCCATCTTTGTGTCTTCCTCAATTTCTTTCATAAGTGTTCTGTAATTTTTCAAGTACAGCTCCTTTGCCTCTTTGGTTAGGTTTATTCCTAGCTTTTTTATGGGTTTTGGTGAAATTGTACATGGGATCAATTCCTTAATTTCTCTTTCTTCTGTCTCATTATTAGTGTATAGAAATGCAAATTTTATTTCTTTTTGTTGTCTGATTGCTATTGCTAGGACTTCTAGTATTATGTTGAACAGTAGTGGAGAGAGTGGGCATTCTTGTCGTATTCCTGATCTTAAGGAAAGGCTCTCAGCTTTTCCCCACTGAGAATTATACTCACTGTGGGCTTTTCATAGATGGTTTTTGTGAAATTGAGGAAGTTTCCCTCTATTCCTATACTCTGAAGAGTTTTAATCAGAAAAGATGCTGTATTTTGTACAATGCTTTTCTGCATCAATTGAGAGAACCACATCGTTCTTCTCTCCCCTCTTATTAATGTGTTCTATCACATTGATTGATTTGTGAATGCTGAACCACCCTTGCATCCCAGGGATACATTCCACTTGGTCATGGTGGATGATCCTTTCAATGTATTGTTGGATCCTGTTAGCTAAGATTTTGTTGAGAATTTGGAGTCCATATTCATCAAGGATATTAGTCTGAAATTCTCCTTTTTTGATGGGGTCTTTGCCTGGTTTGGGGATTAAGGTAATGCTGGCCTCATAGAATGAGTTTGGAAGTTATCCTTCTGTTTCTATTTTTTGAAACAGCTTCAGTAGAATAGGTATTATTTCTTTCCTTTTTTAAAAAAATTATTTTATTATTATGTTAATCACCATACATTACATCATTAGTTTTAGATGTAGTGTTCCATGATTCCTTGTTTCTGCATAACACCCAGTGCTCCATGCAGAACATGCCCTCTTTAATACCCATCACCAGGCTAACCCATCTTCCCACCCTCTCCCCTCTAGAACCCTCAGTTTGTTTTTCAGAATCCATCGTCTCTCATGGTTCATCTCCCCCTCTAATTTCTCCCCCTTCATTCTTCCCCTCTTGCTATCTTCTTTTTTTTTTCATAACATATATTGCACTATTTGTTTCAGAGGTACAGATCTGAGATTCAACAGTCTTGCACAATTCACAGCGCTTACCAGAGCACATACCCTCCCCAGTGTCTATCACCCAGTCACCCCATCCCTCCCACCCCACCCCCCACTCCAGCAACCCTCAGTTTGTTTCCTGAGATTAAAAATTCCTCATATCAGTGAGGTCATATGATACATGTCTTTCTCTGTTTGACTTATTTCGTTCAGCATAATACCCTCCAGTTCCATCCACGTTGTTGCAAATGGCAAAATCTCATTCCTTTTGATGGCTGCAAAATATTCCATTGTATATATATACCACATCTTCTTTATCCATTCATCTGTCGATGGACATCTTGGCTCTTTCCACAGTTTGGCTATTTTGGACATTCCTGCTATAAACATCAGGGTGCACGTACCCCTTCGGATCCCTACATTTGTATCTTTGGGGTAAATACCCAGTAGTGCAATTGCTGGATCATATGGTAGCTCTATTTTCAACTTTTTGAGGAACCTCCATACTGTTTTCCAGAGTGGCTACACGAGCTTGCATTCCCACCAACAGTGTAGGAGGGTTCCCCTGTCTCCGCATCCCCACCAGCAACTGTCGTTTCCTGACTTGTTAATTTTAGCCATTCTGACTGGTGTGAGGTGGTATCTCATTGAGGTTTTGATTTGGATTTCCCTGATGCCGAGCGATGTTGAGCAATTTTTCATGTGTCTCTTGGTCATTTGGATGTCTTCTTTGGAAACATGTCTGCTCATGTCTTCTGCCCATTTCCTGATTAGATTCTGTATTCTTTGGGTGTTGAGTTTGATAAGTTCTTTATAGATTTTGGATATTAGCCCTTTATCTGATATGTCATTTGCAAATATCTTCTCCCATTCTGTCGGATGTCTTTCGGTTTTGTTGACTATTTCCTTTGCTTTGCAAAAGCTTTTTATCTTGAAGAAGTCCCAAGAGTTCATTTTTGCCCTTGCTTCCCTTCCTTTGTCAAAGATGTGTTGACCATAGAGTTGAGGGTCCATTTCTGGGCTCTCTATTCTGCTCCATGGATCGATGTGTCTGTTTTTGTGCCAGTACCATACTGTCTTGATGATGACAGCTTTGTAATAGAGCTGGAAGTCCAGAATTGTGATGCCACCAGCTTTACTTGTCTTTTTCAACATTCCTCTGGCTATTCGGGGTCTCTTCTGGTTCCATACAAATCTTAGGATTATTTGTTCGATTTCTTTGAAAAGAGTGGATGGTAGTTTGATGGGGATTGCATTGAATGTGTAGATTGCTCTAGGTAGCATTGACATCTTCACAATATTTGTTCTTCCAATCCATGAGCATGGAACGTTTTTCCATTTCTTTGTGTCTTCCTCAATTTCTTTCATGAGTACTGTATAGCTTTCTGAGTACAGATCCTTTGTCTCTTTGGTTAGATTTATTCCTAGGTATCTTATGGTTTGGGGTGCAATTATATATGGGATCGACTCCTTAATTTCTCTTTCTTCTGTCTTGTTGTTGGTGTATAGGAATGCCACTGACTTCTGTGCATTGATTTTATATCCTGCCACTTTACTGAATTCCTGTATGAGTTCTAGCAGTTTTGGGGTGGAGACTTCTGGGTTTTCCCCATAGAGTATCATATCATCTGCAAAGAGTGAGAGTTTGACTTCTTCTTTGCCGATTTGGATGCCTTTTATTTATTTTGTTGTCTGATTGCTGTGGCTAGGACTTCTAATACTATGTTGAATAGCAGTGGTGATAGTGGACATCCCTGCCACGTTCCTGACCTGAGGGGGAAAGCTCTCAGTTTTTCCCCATTGAGAATGATATTCGCTGTAGGTTTTTCATAGATGGTTCTTATGATATTGAGGTATGTACCCTCTATGCCTATACTCTGAAGACTTTTGATCAAGAAAGGATGCTGTACTTTGTCAAATGCTTTTTCTGCATCTATTGAGAGGATCATATGTTTCTTTTTTTTTATTCTTATGTTAATCCCCATACATTACATCATTAGTTTTAGATGAAGCGTTCCATGATTCCTTGTTTGTGCACAACACCCAGTGCTCCATGCAGAATGTGCCCTCCTCAATACCCACCACCAGCCTAACCCATCCTCCCACCCCCCTCCCCTCTAGAACCCTCAGTTTGTTTTTCAGAGTCTATCGTCTCTCATGGTTCGTCTACCCCTCCGATTTCCCCCGCTTCATTCTTCCCCTCCCGCTATCTTCTTCTTCTTCTTCTTTTTTACACATATATTGCATTATTTGTTTCAGAGGTACAGATCTGAGATTCAACAGTCTTGCACAATTCACAGCGCTTACCAGAGCACACACACTCCCCAGTGTCCATCACCTAGTCACCCCATCCCTCCCACGCCACCCCCCACTCCAACAACACTCAGTTTGTTTCCTGCGATTAAGAATTCCTCATATCAGTGAGATCATATGATACATGTCTTTCTGTTTGACTTATTTCACTCAACATGATACCCTCCAGTTCCATCCACGTCGTTGCAAATGGCAAGACCTCATTCCTTTTGGTGGCTGCATAATATTCCATTGTATATATATACCACCTCTTCTTTAGCCATTCATCTGTCGATGGACATCTTGGCTCTTTCCACAGTTTGGCTATTGTGGACATTGCTGCTACAAACATCGGGGTGCACGTACCCCTTCGGAACCCTACTTTTGTATCTTTGGGGTAAATACCCAGTAGTGCAATTGCTGGATCATATGGTAGCTCTATTTTCAACTTTTTGAGGAATCTCCATACAGTTTTCCAGAGTGGCTGCACCAGCTTGCATTCCCACCAACAGTGTAGGAGGGTTCCCCTTTCTCCGCATCCCCGCCAACATCTGTCATTTCCTGACTTGTTAATTTTAGCCATTCTGACTGGTGTGAGGTGGTATCTCAATGAGGTTTTGATTTGGATTTCCCTGATGCTGAGCGATATTGAGCATTTTTTCATGTGTCTGTTGGCCATTTGGATGTCTTCTTTGGAGAAATATCTGTTCATGTCTTCTGCCCATTTCTTGATTGGATTCTTTGTTCTTTGGGTGTTGAGTTTGATGAGTTCTTTATAGATTTTGGATACTAGCCCTTTATCTGATATGTCATTTGAAAATATCTTCTCCCATTCTGTCGGTTGTCTTTTGGTTTTGTTGACTGTTTGCTTTGCAAATCTTTTTATCTTGATGAAGTCCCAAGTTCATTTTTGCCCTTGCTTCCCTTGCCTTTGGCGATGTTTCTAGGAAGAAGTTGCTTCGGCTGAGGTCAAAGAGGTTTCTGCCAGTGTTCTCCTTTAGGATTTTGATGGACTCCTGTCTCACATTGAGGTCTTTCAACCATTTGGAGTCTATTTTTGTGTGTGGTGTAAGGAAATGGTCCAGTTTCATTCTTCTGCATGTGGCTATCCAATTTTCCCAACACCATTTGAAGACACTGTCTTTGTTCCATTGGACATTCTTTCCTGCTTTGTCGAAGATTAGTTGACCATAGAGTTGAGGGTCCATTTCTGGGCTCTCTATTCTGTTCCATTGATCTATGTGTCTGTTTTTGTGCCAGTACCATGCTGTCTTGATGATGACAGCTTTGTAATAGAGCTTGAAGTCCGGAATTGTGATGCGACCAGCTTTGCTTTTCTTTTTCAACATTCCTGTGGCTATGCGGGGTCTTTTCTGGTTCCATACAAATTTTAGGATTATTTGTTCCATTTCCTTGAAAAAAGTGGATGGTAGTTTGATGGGGATTGCATTGAATGTGTAGATTGCTCTAGGTAGCATTGACATCTTCACAATATTTGTTCTTCCAATCCATGAGCATGGAACGTTTTTCCATTTCTTTGTGTCTTCCTCAATTTCTTTCATCAGTATTTTATAGTTTTCTGAGTACAGATCCTTTGTCTCTTTGGTTAGATTTATTCCTAGGTATCTTATGGTTTTGGGTGCAATTGTAAATGGGATCAACTCCTTAATTTCTCTTTCTTCTGTCTTGTTGTTGGTGTATAGGAATGCCACTGACTTCTGTGCATTGATTTTATATCCTGCCACTTTACTGAATTCTTGTATGAGTTCTAGCAGTTTTGGGGTGGAGTCTTTTGGGTTTTCCACATAAAGTATCATATCATCTGCAAAGAGTGAGAGTTTGACTTCTTCTTTGCCAATTTCGAAGCCTTTGATTTCTTTTTGTTGTCCGATTGCTGTGGCTGGGACTTCCAATACTATGTTGAATAGCAGTGGTGATAGTGGACATCCCTGCTGCGTTCCTGACCTTAGGGGGAAAGCTCTCAGTTTTTCCCCATTGAGAATAATATTTGCTGTAGGTTTTTCATAGATGGCTTTTATGATATTGAGGTATGTACCCTCTATCCCTATACTCTGAAGAGTTTTGATCAAGAAAGGATGCTGTACTTTGTCAAAAGCTTTTTCTGCATCTATTGAGAGGATCATATGATTCTTGTTCTTTCTTTTGTTAATGTATTGTATCACATTGATTGATTTGCGGATGTTGAACCAACCTTGCAGCCCAGGGATAAATCCCACTTGGTCATGGTGAATAATCCTTTTATTGTACTGTTGGGTCCTATTGGCTAGTATTTTGGTGAGAATTTTTGCATCCATGTTCATCAGGGATATTGGTCTGTAATTTTCCTTTTTGATGGGGTTTTTGTCTGGTTTTGGGATCAAGGTAATGCTGGCCTCATAAAATGAGTTTGGAAGTTTTCCTTCCGTTTCTATTTTTTGGAACAGTTTCAGAAGAATAGGCATTAATTCTTCTTGAAATGTTTGGTAGCATTCCCCTGGGAAGCCATCTGGCCCTGGGCTTTTGTTTTTTGGGAGATTTTTGATGACTGCTTCAATTTCCTTAGTGGTTATAGGTCTGTTCAGGTTTTCTATTTCATCCTGGTTCAGTTTTGGTAGTTGATACATCTCTAGGAATGCATCCATCTCTTCCAGGTTATCTAATTTGCTGGCATAGAGTTGCTCATAATATGTTCTTATAATTGTATTTCTTTGGTGTTGGTTGTGATCTCTCCTCTCTCATTCATGATTTTCTTGATTTGGGTCATTTCTCTGCTCTTTTTGATAAGTCTGGCCAGGGGTTTATCAATCTTGTTGATTCTTTCAAAGAACCAGCTCCTAGTTTCATTGATCTGTTCTACTGTTCTTTTAGTTTCTATTTCCTTGATTTCTGCTCTGATCTTTATTATTTCTCTTCTCCTGCTGGGTTTAGGCTTTATTTGTTGTTCTTTCTCCAGCTCCTTTAGGTGTAGGGTTAGGTTGTGTACTTGAGACCTTTCTTGTTTCTTGAGAAAGGCTTGTATTGCTGTATACTTTCCTCTTAGGACTGCCTTTGCTGCATCCCAAAGATTTTGAATAGTTGTGTTTTCATTTTCATTGGTTTCCATGTATTTTTTTAATTCTTCTTTAATTTCCTGGTTGACCCATTCATTCTTCAGTAGGATGCTCTTTAGCCTCCATGTATTTGAGTTCTTTCCGACTTTCCTCTTGTGATTGAGTTCTAGTTTCAAAGCATTGTGGTCTGAAAATAGGCAGGGAATGATCCCAATCTTTTGGTACCAGTTGAGACCTGATTTATGACCTAGGATGTGATCGATTCTGGGAATGTTCCATGGGCACTAGAGAAGAATGTGTATTCCATTGCTTTGGGGTGGAATGTTCTGAATATGTCTGTGAAGTCCATTTGATCCAGTGTGTCATTTAAAGTCTTTATTTCCTTATTGATCTTTTGCTTAGACGATCTGTCCATTTCAGTGAGGGGGATGTTAAAGTCCCCCACTATTATTGTATTGTTGTCAATGTGTTTCTTTGCTTTTGTTATTAATTGCCTTATATAACTGGCTGCTCCCATGTTAGGGGCATAGATATTTACAATTGTTAAATCTTCTTGTTGGATAGATCCTTTAAGTAGGATATAGTGTCCTTCCTCATCTCTTATTACAGTCTTTGGTTTAAAGTCTAATTTGTCTGATATAAGGATTGCCACCCCAGCTTTCTTTTGGTGTCCATTAGCATGGTAAATGGTTTTCCACCCCCTCACTTTCAATCTGCGGGTGTCTTTGGTTCTAAAATGAGTCTCTTGCAGACAGCATATCGATGGGTCTTGTTTTTTAATCCAGTCTGTTAGCCTGTGTCTTTTGATTGGGGCATTGAGCCCATTTACATTCAGGGTAACTATTGAAAGATAGGAATTTAGTGCCATTGTATTGCCTGTAAGGTGACTGTTACCGTATGTTGTCTGTGTTCCTTTCTGGTCTATGTTGCTTTTAGGGTCTCTCTTTGCTTAGAGGACCCCTTTCAAGATTTCCTGTAGGGCTGGTTTTGTGTTTGCAAATTCCTTTAGTTTTTGTTTGTCCTGGAACCTTTTTATCTCTCCTTCAATTTTCAATGACAGCCTAGCTGGATAGAGTATTCTTAGCTGCATATTTTTCTCGTTAATGCTCTGAATATATCCTGCCAGTCCTTTCTGGCCTGCCAGGTCTCTGTGGATAGGTCTGTTGCCAATCTAATATTTCTACCATTGTAGGTTACATATCTCTTCTCCCGAGCTGCTTTCAGGATTTTCTCTTTGTCTCTGAGACTCGTAAGTTTTACTATTAGATGTCGGGGAGTTGACCTATTTTTATTGATTTTGAGAGGGGTTCTCTGTGCCTCCTGGATTTTCATGCCTGTTTCCTTCCCCAAATTAGGGAAGTTCTCTGCTATAATTTGCTCCATTATACCTTCTGCCCCTCTCTCTCTTTCTTCTTCTTCTGGGATCCCAATTATTCTAATGTTGTTTCGTCTTATGGTATCACTTATCTCTCGAATTCTGCCCTTGTGATCCAGTAGTTTTTTATCTCTCTTTTTCTCAGCTTCTTTATTTTCCATCATTTGGTCTTCTATATCACTGATTCTCTCTTCTGTCTCATTTATTCTAGCAGTTAGAGCCCCCATTTTTGATTGCACGTCATTAATAGTCTTTTTGATTTCACCTTGGTTAGATTTTCATTCTTTTACTTCTCCAGAAAGTGTTTCTCTAATAACTTCCATGCTTTTTTCAATCCCAGCTAGTATCTTTAAAGTCAGGATTCTGAACTCTAGATCCGACATCGTACTAATGTCCATATTGAGTAAGTTCCTGACAGTCGGTACTATCTCTTGTTCTTTTTGTTGAGGTGATTTTTTCCATCTTGTCATTTTGTCCAGAGGAGAATAGATGAATGAGAGAACAAAATGCTAACAGGGTAACAACATCCCCAGAATGTATACTCTAAACAAATCAGAAAAGACCTGAGGCAGTGGGAAAAGAAAGGGAAAGAGAGAAAAAAGAAAAAGAAAAGAAAAAAAGAAAAAGATAAGGATAAAAAGAAACAAAAACAGAACAAAACAAAACAAAAAAACAGAATATGATCAAATATGATCAGGCTGGTACATAGATCAGTGCCACACACTAGAATTTGGGTGTATTTTGGTATGTTAGAAGAAAGTGCCTCCCAGAATTTTAAAAAAAGAAAAACTTATATATGTACAAAAATAAGGGTTGATATGATGAAGGGATGGAATATGACTATAAAGATGGGAATTATAAAAAATTTTATAAAAAGAATTGATAAGCTGTTTGAAAAAAGAAAGAAGAGGATTTAAAAAAAAAGAAAAAAAAAGGAGAGAATGTGATCAGGTAGGGTAGTAGAAAAAAACCATACACTAGAGATTTAGGGTATATTTTGATCTGTTAGAAGAAACTATCTCAAAATTTTAAAGAGAACAACTTATATATATATGCCAAAAATACAGGTAACTACTATGAAGGGATAGACTATGACTCTAAAAATGAAAAATAAAAATGTTTTTTAAAAAAGGGATAGATAAGATGTTGGTTGAAAAAGGGAAAAAGAAAAATTCAAAAAAAAAGTTAAAGAAAAATAACTTTGAAAGACTAAAGAGGGGCGCCTGGGTGGCTCAGTTGGTTGGGCGACTGCCTTTGGCTCAGGTCATGATCCTGGAGTCCCGGGATCGAGTCCCGCATTGGGCTCCCTGGGAGGCAGGGAGTCTGCTTCTCCCTCTCCCTCTGCCTGCCTCTCTGCCTACTTGTTCTCTCTCTCTGTCAAATAAATAAAATCTTAAAAAAAAAAAAGAAAGACTAAAGAATCATGGTAAAAAAGCCATGGATTCTATGTGCATCTTTCCCCTAGCACTGGAGTTCTGCCATTTCATTGATCAGTAAACTTGGTCTTGGCTGGGTGTTCTCGCTGATCTTCTGGGGGAGGGGCCTGTTGCCATGGTTTCCAAATGTCTTTGCCAGAGGTGGAATTGCCCCGCCCTTGCCCGGTCTGGGCTAAGTAATCTGCTCGGGTTTGCTCTTGGGAGCTTTTGTTCCCTGCAAGCTTTCCATACAGCTTTGGAGGCCGAGAATGAAAATGGCGGCCTCCCAATCTCCACCCTGGAGGAGCCGAGATCTCGGGTTCCCGCTCCTCAGTGAGCTCCCAGAGAAAAGCAGTCAGTTTCTCCCGTCTCTCCGGTCTCCGGCCGCACTCCGTGCTCACCCGAAATGTGACCACGTGGTTCTATCTCTGGCACCTGACCCCGTGTGAAGTCTCCAAACCAAGCAGATCCCTGCCATATGCTCCAGCGCCTCTCCTCCTGGGGGAGGAAGGGGAGTCTCCCCGGATCTGCCGCTTGTTGGGTCCCTGCTGGAAGAGCAGTGGCCCGACTGTGCCGTGGATCCCAGTATATGGCTGCCCCGAGCTGAGAGCCTACTCCTCGGCTCCGTCTCTGCAGCCGGCTTCCCCGCTCTGATACCTGGGAGCGCTGCTGCACTCAGGCACCCCCGGTCTTCCTGTGACCCCGAGGGTCCTGAGGCCACACTGTCCCGCGAGGGTTCCATCCCCAGTTTAGCCACCGGAGTGACCTCCCTCAGCAGAGCAGACTTCTAAAAGTTCCGATTTTGTGCTCCGTGGCTCTATCACTTGCCAGAAGCGGCAGACAGAGGCCCTGTCCCCTGCCGTCTATCCTCCTGAATATCGCCTCAGATTCACTTCTCCACATGTCCTACCTTCCAGAAAGTGGTCGCTCTTCTGTTCAGAGAGTTGTTGCTCTTTTCTTTGATCTCCTGTGGAGTTTGTAGGTGTTCAGAATGGTTTGATCCCTATCCAGCTGAATTTCTGAGACCAGATGAAATCCAGGTCTCCTACTCCTCTGCCATCTTGCTCCACCCCCGAATGGGTATTATTTCTTCTTTGAATGTTTGGTAGAATTCCCCAGGGAATCCATCAGGCCCTGGACTCTTGGTTTTTGGGAGGTTTTTGATCACTGCTTCAATCTCGTTACTGGTTATTAGCCTATACAGGTTGTCAATTTCTTCCTGTTTCAGTCTTGGTAGTTTATAGGTTTCCAGGAAGGCCTCCATTTCATCCAGATTGCTCAGTTTATTGGCATATAGTTGTTGATAATAATTTCTAATAATCGTTTCTATTTCCTTGGTGTTGGTCATGATCTCTCCCCTTTCATTCATAATTTTCTTAATTTGGGTCCTTTCTCTTTTCTTTTGGATAAGTCTGGCCAGTGGTTTATTGGTCTTATTATTTCTTTCAAAAACCCAGCTTTTAGTTTCATTTATCTGATCTTCTGTGTTTCTGGTTTCTAATGCATTGATTTCTGCTCTAATTTTAATTATTTCTCTTCTAATGCATGGCTTAGGCATCGTTTGTTGCTTTTTCTCCAGTTCTTTAAGGTGTAAAGTTAGTTTGTGAATTCGGGATTTTTCTATTTCTTTGAGTGAGGCTTGGATGGTTCTGTATTTCCCCCTAGGACTGCCTTTGCAGTATCCCATAGGTTTTGGACTGATGTGTTTTCATTCTCATTGGTTTCCATGAATTGTTTAAGTTCTTTGATTTCCAGGTTGACCCAAACATTCTTGAGCAGAGTGGTCTTTAGCTTCCAAGTGTTTGAATTTCTGCCAAATATTTTCTTGTGATGGAGTTCCAGTTTTAAAGCATTATGGTCTGAAAATATGCAGGGAATAACCTGAATCTTTTGGTATCAGTTGAGACCTGATTTGTGACCCAGTATATGGTCTATTCTGGAGAAAGTTCCATGTGCATTCAAGAAGAGTGAGTATTTTGTTGTTTCAGGGTGGAATGTTCTGTATACATCTCTACGGTCCATCTGGTCCAGTGTGTCATTCAAAGCTCTTGTTTCCTTGTTGATTGTCTGCTTAGATGATCTGTCTATTGCTGAGAGTGGAGTGTTGAGGTCTCCTACAATTAATGTATTATTACCAATATGACTATTTTGATTAACAGTTGGCTTATGTAGTTGGCTGCTCCCATTTTGGGGGTGTAGATATTGACAATTGTTAGATCTTCTTGTTGGATAGACCCTTGTAAGAATAAAATAGTGTCATTCTGTGTCTCTAACCATAGTCTTTAGCTTAAAATCTAATTTGTCAAATATGTGAATTGCTACCCCAGCTTTCTTTTGAGGTCCATTGACATGGAAGATGGATCTCCATCCCTTCACTTTCAATCTGGATGTATCTTTAGGTTCAAAATGAGTCTCTTGTAGACAGCATATGGATGGGTCCTGTCTTTTTATCCAATCTGCAACCCTGTGCCATTTTTGGGAGTATTTAGGCCGTTCACATTGAGAGTGATTATTGGAAGATATGAATGTATTGTCGTCGTGTTGCCTGTGAAGCCCTTTTTTAAATAGATTGTCCCTGTAACTTTCTGTTGTATACGACTCTTGGGGTCTTTCTCCTTTTATAGAACCCCCCTTAATATTTCTTGCAGGGCCAGCTTAGTGGTCACATATTCTTTCAGTTTCTGCCGGTCCTGGAAGCTCTGCATCTCTCCATCCATTCTGAATGACAGCCTTGCCAGATAAAGTATTCTTGGCTGCACGTTCTTCTCATTTAGTACCCCGAATATGTCTTGCCAGGCCTTTCTGGCTTGCAAGGTCTCTGTGGATAGGTCTGACGTTATTCTGATGTTCCTCCCTCTGTATGTAAGGAATCCCTTCCCCCTAACTGCCCTTAAGATGGTTTCCTTGGTTCTAAAAATCACAAGTTTTACTATTACATGCCAGGGCATTGGCCTGTTTTCCTTGATTTTGGGAGGGGTCCCCTCTGCCTCTAGGACACAAATGTTTGTTTCATTCCCCAGATTAGGGAAGTTCTCAGCTATGATTTGCTTAAATATATATTCTAGTCCCCTCTCTCTCTCCACCCCCTCAGGGATCCTAATAATTCTGACATTGGAATGTTTCATAGCGTCACTTATTTCTAATTTTGTTTTCATGGATTTTAAGCTGTGTCTCCCAGGCCTCCTCTTTTTCCTTATTTTCTATTATTTAGTGTTCCTGATCACTAATTTTTCTTCTGCCTCATTTATCCTAGCTGTTAGAGTATCTAGATTAGATTGGATCTCACTGATAGCATTTTTAATGTCTGACAATTCAGCTTTTATTTCTTCCCTTAGAAACTCTATATTGCCATTAATCGATTTCTCCATTCTAGCCTCGTCTTCATAACCGTTACCCTGAAGTCTATTTCCGACATCTTGCTTATAACTCTACCCATTTGTAAATCTGTGGCAAAAGTCTCAGTCTCTGAGTCTTACCTGTTTTGGGGGTTCCTCCTCTTAGTCATTCTGTTGAGGGGTGGTTGAGGGGATGTACAGAGTCCAAATTATTGATCACAACCCAAGCAAGATGCACCTTTTTTATAAGGACCTTAAGGTTGCTGACCTCTTGGTTTCCCATCCTGTCTTCTGGGGGAGGGCCCTGCTGTGCTGTTACTCAGGCAACCCTGTTTGGGCAGAGTTGCCCTGCCCCCCTGTGGCGGGGGATGGGCTCAGTGAAAACCGGCTATTTGGCGCTTTTGTTCTCTGGCAGCTTTCCCTGGCAGCTTTCTGGGTCGCTTCCAAGAGTCCGTGCAAAAGATAATGTTTCCAACCCTCTGCCTCAGAACAGAGTCAGTTCTTCAGTGAGCTCTCCAGGCCACACTGTCTCCATTTCTGTGCTGCTAAAACTGCAGCGTCCTGTGTTGTGCGCCCCACAACAGCACTCCCAGTGCTTGCTTCTGTGTCCAGGCACATCTCTGCCCTTTGTGCTTCTAAAACCACTAGCCACCCCCAGTTCACCCACAGGCCCCTGCAGCTCCATGTTTCTCTCCAGGGGGCTGCCCTAAAGTTCTTTCCCTGGTGCTACTGGTCTGTGAGTCTGTGCCCCATTTCCAGCATGGGAGGCTATCGCTCACCGGTTGTGTAGGATCCCCACAGCTCCCTCCCCCTTCTGTTTATCCTCCGATATCTGACCAAGGAATCATGGCTCCCTGCTTCGTACCTCAAAACCAACCGCCTGCGATATTCTGTTTGTAGAGATCCAGATGTATTTTCTTACATCTCAGGCTGATTTCATGGGTGTTCATAGTGGTCTGGTAGATATCCAGCTCAATTCAGGGACTGGTTGGAATAGGGTCCCCTACTCCTCCACCATCTTTGCTCTTCTCCCCTAATATGTAAATTTTTAAAGACCAAGCCCTATTTTACATGTGTCTTAGATTAAAGGTGTGTGAAAATAAGGAGTCAAGTGTAAAAGGAAAGTCTATGAAAACTCTTTCTTAGTTTTATATATCTCTACTTGGACTAATTTACATTCGTTACAGTATTTAGTAAATGATGTCTGATGGCATGGGTCCAAAGATAAGATCCTAACAAGTCTTTTTCTAGTAAGAATTCCCACAGAAATGGAAGGTACAAGCCACAGAATGGATCCACGAATGCTTTTAGCTCATTGCCATTATTCACATCATCTCTTGTGATAGGAATTTTAAGAAAACTCATGGCTAAAACTTATCAAATTAATAAATATAGTTTCTTAAAAATTATACAGTTAATAAAAGCAAACAACAGGGCGCCTGGGTGGCTCGGTTGGTTGAGCGACTGCCTTCGGCTCAGGTCATGATCCTGGAGTCCCGGGATCGAGTCCCACGTCGGGCTCCCTGCTCGGCGGGGAGTCTGCTTCTCCCTCTGACCCTTCCCCCTCTCATGCTCTCTATCTCATTCTCTCTCAAATAAATAAATAAAATCTTAAAAAAAAATAAAAAAAAATAAAAGCAAACAACAACAGGTAAAATCTTAACTGACTGAGCCACCCAGGCGCCAGCCAACAGGTAAAATCTTAACAACAATGGTCATCTTGCTGTGAAAACTGAGAAAGGTATTCTTGGCATTACCCCACATAATTATATCTCACTTTTATTAGGAGATATTTAATAAATTCTTATTGTATTTATATCCCTACAATGGGTAAGTAAAAGTCTACATTGTGGTTATTTATAAGAATCTTGATTAGGGGTGCCTGGATGGCTCAGTAGATTAAGTATCTGCTTTCAGCTCAGATCATGGTCTTAGGATCCTGGAATCAAGCCCTGTGTTGGGCTCCCTGCTCAGTGGGAAGTCTGATTCTCCCTCCTCCTCTGTCCCTCCCCCACCCCCCTCTCATGCTTTCTCTCTCTCTCAAATAATAAATAAATAAATAAATAAATAAAATCTTTTTTAAAAAAAGAAACATATCCTGATGACTGACTTCTCTCTCTCTCATCACTTACCTCCCCTTCACACCTTTCCATGTTCAGAGGAGGAAAGTTGGATGTTAAATTTGTCTTATATTTACATATTTATATTAATTTGTCTTGTATTTATTCCTCAAGTCATTGGTTTCTCATAAATTAAACATATTTTCAAACATTATAATTCTTTTAACTATTGTCTTAATCTCTTCTTGAAATAAACAGGTTACAACCAAAGTAATACTTTTCTGCCACATACACTGTAACTTCAATATGTGGTTTTCAAAGGTCAAAACATTTCCGTCCTTTTCAGATGTGATCAAAAGTGTGAATGAAACACTTCCTGGCCACTGCCTAGAGCATATCCTCTTTCCAAGTACTGTATGCCCCCTCCTGCCCTAGTGTGAAAGAGTGTGTTCTTACTGCCAAGCTGTACCAAGGGGAAACCCTACCTGGCCAAGGTTGATTGGCCCATACTGGATCAATGATCTACGTGCTGGGCCAGTCCAATGAACTCTTGAATTTGAGTACAGAGACCACTGCCCAGTAAGACTCAAGTGGTCTTGAGTACAGAGACCACTGCCCAGCAAGGGGTTTCCTTTCCCCATCAAGGGAAAGTAAACACTTTCCCTTACACTCTGATGTTGAGCATGGCTATGTTATTTGCTTTGGCAAATGGAATGTTAGCAGATGGATTACAGTCATAGGCATTAATTATGTTTGCATGGCTTGACTTGTCTCTTGTACTCTGGTGATCTGGTAGGAGAATATGCCCCAGGTCACCACTGTGCCTTCATCTTGACCCCAGAACAAAGTAGGGAGATGTTCCTGGTAGCCAGTGGAGCAAGGACTGAGCAGAACTGGAACACCCCCTGGTCTGAAGTCTTGGAGCCTGATGTCTGGTGTAGTCTGGCAGGGTTGCAGCTAAAGTGAGCATGGGAATAAGTTATTTTTATTTTAAGCCTCTGTATTTTAGTGTGCTTTATTATGCAACATTATTGAGGCAATAACTGACTCATAAACTAGGAATTATTTGATTGTGCTTCTTGGAGATGGCAGGTAATTCAGGTTGGGCTTGAGGTGGCTGTTTTGGGGCATGGCAATCTAGTGAACAAGCAGAGAGAATTGCAGCTATCTCTTGTTCCTTTCTCCATTGGAGCATTTTCCTTATTTCTTGGGGACTGATTTTTAAGTGATGTAGAAAGAGGGAACTGGCTCTTTGTCAAACACATGGCATGTCTTTAGATATTATTTTTTGCAGGCTGAAAATTTGCAATACAGAAGACCAATATCTTGAGTACACTGTGGTCATTAATGTAGGGGAGGATCATATAGTGACAGAATGGAAATGGTACTGGATTTAAATGTTCATAACAAATTCAAATTGGTAGTCTTTCAATGTAGTCACAATGTAAAATGAGAATGAAGTGGAAGCTTTCAACTTGAAAGCTGTTAAGGTTGTTAAATGTTCAGAGAATATTGTCAAAATGTGCTATCCTGACTGCAGATGTACAAAATGACTTTCTGGAGGTTAATGAAAACAGAAGAGTCTACACTGACCAGAGGGCTTGTTGGTTAGTTGAAAGCATAGTCAATGAGCTAAATGGAATCCCAAAGTCTTCTTGATGTGAGGAAAAGATTTTTTCCATAAATGAGTTTGTATCACTGTACTGATGAACCACTGAGTGTATTCATACCTTTTACAAAATGTCAAAACATAGCAAAATTCATGTGTTTCTATGTAAGAATTCAGATGCTCTGTGATGCAGTAAGATGGTCAAGAGAAAAGAGAGCATACAGTAGAATTTTAGGGACTGTAGGATCCTTTTAGCTGCGAGTATAAGAAGGCCAAATCAGACTTGTTTAAATGATGAAGATAACATATTAACTCATGTAACTGAAAGTCCAGAAAAGGTCAGGCTTGAAGAAGGGCTTAACCTTTTGGGTCAACATAAATCAGATCCTGGTTTGGTTCCTACTGTTAGTCTCAGTCCTATGGCTGGCTGGCCTTGGGGTGGGAAGTTAGTAGTTAACTATTACTAGGACTATATAGGGCTTTAAATCATACTTAGTAGGGGAGATAGGGTGCACTTTTTGTGGTGGCTACCACCAATGAAAAACAAAATTCCTTTTTCAGAAGTCCCTGAGAAATACCTGCTTGTTTTCCTGAATGGGGCACCTTCCAACTAATCCTTGTGGCTAATGGTTGATCAAGGCCACACTGGGTTCACCTGAATGGGAAGAATAAAGGGAAATGTCAGGCCACTGCTGATCTCTGGGGCCACCGAGGGTAGTCCTGCAACCAGGAAGTCTACAGTCTGCTGGAGAAGATGTGAGACAGATAATTATAATACAGGAATCAGAAGGGGACAGACACTCACAGCCAGTGTAGTGATATCCTTCAAAGACTCCCAGCAGGAAGTACTGGCCTGGATCTAAAAGAATGAATAGGAATTTAGTGGACAAAGTAGAAGTAGAGAAGGAAAAAATTTTGGGTAGAGAGAACATCATGTTATAAAAAAGGAGTTTTATTGGAAAGCCTGAAGTAACAACCAGTATAGAAGAATCTTATTGAATACAAATTGACAAGGTAACCACAAGAACAATAGGAAAGATTTAAAAACTGACAAAGAGGGGGAAGGAAAGATGGCGGAGGAGTAGGGAACCCTATTTCAACTGGTCCCCAGAACTGAGCTGGATATCTACCAGACCACTCTGAGCACCCACAAAACCAGGCTAAGATGTCAGAAGATCTGGATCTTTACAAACAGAATATCGCAGGCAGTTGGTTTTGAGGTACGAAGCAGGGAGCCATGATTCCCCGGGCAGATACTGGAGGATAAACGGCAGCGGGAGGGTGCCTGGCTGTGGGGATCCTACACGATCAGTGAGTGACAGCCTCACGCGCTGGGGACGGGGCACAGACTCTCAGACCGGTAGCGGCGGGGAAAGGACTTTAGGGGAGCCCCCGGTGCAGAAATCTGGAGCGGCAGTAGGGTCACGTGGGCGAACTGGGAGTGGCTGGCAGTTTTAGAAGCACAAAGGACAGAGACGTGCCCCGACCTGGGGGCAGGACTGGGGGCACTGCAGAGGGGCACACAACCCAGGACACTGCAGTTTATAGCAGCACGGACAGAAACAGAGACCGTGTGGCCTGGAGAGCTCACTGAAGAACAGACTGCGGTCTCTCTGCTCTGAGGCAGAGTGTAGGAAACAGTCTCTTCTGCACTGAGTCACGGAAGAGACGCAGAAAGCCACCAGGGAAAGCCACCAGAGAACAAAATCGCCAAAAACTGATTCTCGCTGAACCAATCCCCCACCACAGGGGGGCAGGGCAACTCCACCCAAACAGAGTTGCCTCAGTAACAGTGCGGAAGGCCCCTTCCACAGAAGACAGGCTGGGAAAACAAGAAGCCAGCAACCCTAAGGTCCCAAGAAAACAGGTGCATCTTGCTTGGGTTCTGGTCAATAATTTCGACTCTATACATTCCATCAACCACCCAGTAACAGAATGACTAGGAGGAGGAACCCCCGAAACAGAAAAGACTCAGAGATTATGACTTATGCTACAGATTTACAAATGGATGCAGATATAACCAAGATGTCAGAGATGGAATTCAGGCTAGCAATTGTGAAGACAATGGCTAGAATGGAGAAATCAATTAATGGCAACATAGAGCCTCTAAGGGCAGAAATGAAAGGTGAATTGGCAGAACTTAAAAATGCTATCAGTGAGATCCAATCCAATCTAGATCATCTAACAGCTAGGGTAACTGAGGCAGAAGAGAGAATAAGCGACCTGGAAGACAATATAACAGATAAAAAGGGAAAAGAGGAGGCCGGGGAAAAACAACTCAGAATCCATGAAAATAGAATCAGAAAAATAAGTGACACCACAAAGCATTCCAATGTCAGAATAATTGGAATCCCCGGGGAGAGTGGAGAGAGAGAGAGAGGACTAGAAGATGTATTTGAGCAAATCATAGCTGAGAACTTCCCTAATCTGGGGAATGAAACAAACATTCGCGTCCTAGAGGCAGAGAGGACCCCTCCCAAGATCAAGGAAAACAGGCCAACGCCCCGGCATGTAATAGTAAAACTCGCAAATCTTAGAACCAAGGAAACCATCTTAAGGGCAGTTAGGGGGAAGAGATTCCTTACGTACAGAGGGAGGAACATCAGAATAACATCAGACCTATCCACAGAGACCTGGCAAGCCAGAAAGGCCTGGCAAGATATATTCAGGGTACTAAATGAGAAGAACATGCAGCCAAGAATACTTTATCTGGCAAGGCTGTCATTTAGAATGGATGGAGAGATGCAGAGCTTCCAGGACTGAGAGAAACTGAAAGAATATGTGACCACTAAGCCGGCCCTGCAAGAAATATTAAGGGGGGTTCTATAAAAGGAGAAAGACCCCAAGAGTGATCTACAACAGAAATTTACAGGGACAATCTATAAAAACAACGTCTTCACAGGCAACATGATGACAATTAATTCATATCTTTCAATAATCACTCTCAATGTGAATGGCCTAAATGTTCCCATAAAATGGCACAGGGTTGCAGATTGGATAAAAAGACAGGACCCATGCATATGCTGACTACAAGAGACTCATTTTGAACCTAAAGATACATCCAGACTGAAACTGAAGGGATGGAGATCCATCTTCCATGCTAGCGGACCTCAAAAGAAATCTGGGGTAGCAATTCTTATATCAGAGAAATTAGATTTTAAAACAAAGTCTGTAGTTAGAGACACAGAAGGACACTATATCATTCTTAAAGGGTCTATCCAACAAGAAGATCTAACAATTGTAAATATCTATGCCCCCAACCTGGGAGCAGCCATCTACATAAGCCAACTGTTAACCAAAATAAAGAGTCATAATGATAACAATACTTTAATTGTAGGAGACCTCAATACTCCACTCTCAGCAATGGACAGATCATCTAAGCAGAAAATCAACAAGGAAACAAGAGCTTTGAATGATACATTGGACCAGATGGACCTCATAGTTATTTACGGAACATTCCACCCTAAAGCAACAGAATACTCATTCTTCTCGAGCGCGCATGGAACTTTCTCCAGAATAGACCATATACTGGGTCACAAATCAGGTCTCAACCGATACCAAAACATTGAGATTATTCCCTGCCTATTCTCAGACCACAATGCTCTAAAACTGGAACTCCATCACAAGAAAAAATTTGGCAGAAATTCAAACACTTGGAAGCTAAAGACCACTCTGCTCAAGAATGTTTGGGTCAACCAGGAAATCAAAGAAGAACTTAAACAATTCATGGAAATCAATGAGAATGAAAACACATCAGTCCAAAACCTATGGGATACTGCAAAGGCGGTCCTAAGGGGGAAATGCAAAGCCATCCAAGCCTCACTCAAAAAAGTAGAAAAATCCCAAATTCACCAATTAACTCTACACCTTAAAGAACTAGAGAAAAAGCAACAAACGATGCCTAAGCCATGCATTAGAAGAGAAATAATTAAAATTAGAGCAGAAATCAATGAATTAGAAACCAGAAACACAGTAGATCACATCAACAAAACTAAAACTTGGTTCTTTGAAAGAATTAATAAGATCAATAAACCACTTGCCAGACTTATCCAAAAGAAAAGAGAAAGGACCCAAATTAAGAAAATTATGAATGAAAGGGGAGAGATCACGACCAACACCAAGGAAATAGAAACAATTATTAGAAATTATTATCAACAACTATATGCCAATAAACTGAGCAATCTGGATGAAATGGAGGCCTTCCTGGAAACCTATAAGCTGCCAAGACTGAAACAGGAAGACATTGACAACCTGAATAGGCCAATAACCAGTAACGAGATTGAAGCAGTGATCAAAAACCTCCCAAAAAACAAGAGTCCAGGGCCTGATGGAGTCCCTGGGGAATTCTACCAAACATTCAAAGAAGAAATAATACCTATTCTACTGAAGCTGTTTCAAAAAAATAGAAACAGAAGGAAACTTCCAAACTCATTCTATGAGGCCAGCATTCCCTTAATCCCCAAACTCGGCAAAGACCCCATCAAAAAGGAGAAGTTCAGACCGATATCCCTGATGAATATGGATTCCAAAATCCTCAACAAAATCCTAGCTAATAGGATCCAACATTACATTAAAAGGATCATTCACCATGACCAAGTGGGATTTATCCCCAGGATGCAAGGGTGCTTGAACATTCACAAATCAATCAATGTGATAGAACACATTAATAAGAGAAGAGAGAAAAACCATACAGTCCTCTCATTTGATGCAGAAAAAGTATTCAAGAAAGTACAGCATCCTTTCCTGATTAAAACTCTTCAGAGTATAGGGATACAGGGAACATTTCTCAAGTTATTAAAATCCATCTATGAAAAACCCACAGCTAATATCATCCTCAATGGGGAAAAGCTGAGAGCCTTTCCCTTAAGATCAGGAACACGTCAAGGATGCCCCCTCTCACCACTATTGTTCAACATAGAACTAGAAGTCCTAGCAACAGCAATCAGACAACAAAAAGAAATAAAATGTACTCAAATTGGCAAAGAAGAAGCCAAACTCTCTCTTTTCACAGACGACATGATACTTTATGTGGAAAACCCAAAAGACTCCACCCTCAAATTACTAGAACTCATCCAGCAATTCAGTAATGTACCAGGATACAAAATCAATGCACAGAAATCAGTTGCTTTCTTATACACTAACAACACAATTGTAGAAAGAGAAGTTAGAGAAATGATTCCATTTATAATAGCGCCCAAAACCATAAGATACCTCGGAATAAACCTAACCAAAGAGGTAAAGGATCTATACTCGAGGAACTACAAAACACTCATGAAAGAAATTGAAGAAGACACAAAAAGATGGAAAAATGTTCCATGCTCATGGATCAGAAGAATAAACATTGTTAAAATGTCTATACTACCCAGAGCAATCTGTACCTTCATTGTCATCCAGATCAAAATTCCAATGACATTTTTCAAAGTGCTGGAACAAACAATCCTAAAATTTGTATGGAATCAGAAAAGACCCCGAATCACCAAGGAGATGTTGAAAAAGAAAAACAAAGCTGGGGGCATCACTTTGCCCGATTTCAAGCTCTATTACAAAGCTGTGATCACCAAGACAGCATGGTACTGGCACAAAAACAGACATACAGACCAATGGAACAGAATAGAGAACCCAGATATGGACCCTCAACTCTATGGTCCAATAATCTTTGACAAAGCAGGAGAAAACATGCAATGGAAAAAAGACAGTCTCTTCAATAAATGGTGCTGGGAAAATTGGACAGCCAATGTGTAGAAGAATGAAACTCGACCATTCTCTAACACCATTCACAAAGATAAACTCAAAGTGGATGAAAGACCTCAATGTGAGACAGAAATCCATCCAAATCCTAGAGGAGAACATAGGCAGTAACCTCTTTAACATCGCCCACAGCAACTTCTTTCAAGATACATCTTCAAAAGCTATGGAACAAAAGCAAAAATGAACTTTTGGGACTTCATCAAGATACAAAGCTCTCGGCGTGGGGGGGCAGAGCAAGATGGCAGAGGAGTAGGAGACCTGGATTTCGTCTAGTCTCAGGAATTCAGCTGGATAGGGATCAAACCATTCTGAACACCCAGAAACTCAACAGGAGATCAAAGAAAAGAATAGCAACAACTCTCTGAACAGAAAAGCGACCACTTTCTGGAAGGTAGGATGTGTGGAGAAGTGAATCTGAGGCGATATTCAGGAGGATAGACGGCGGGGGAGGGGCCTCTGTTGGCCACTTCTGGCAAGTGATGGAGCCACGGAGCACAAAATCGGAACTTTTAGAAGTCGGCTCTGCTGAGGGACGACGCTCTGGTGGCTAAATGGAGGTGGAAACCTCGCGGGACAGTGTTGTCTCAGGACCCTCGGGGTCACAGAAAGACCAGGGGTGCCTGAGTGCAGCAGAACTCCCAGGTATTGGAGAGGGGAAGCTGGCTGCAGAGACGGAGCCGAGGTGCGGGCTCTCAGCTCAGGGTCACCATAAACTGTGATCCGCGGCACAGTCAGGCCACTGCTCTTCCAGCAGGGACCCAACAAGCTGCAGATCCAGGGAGACTCACCTTCCTCCCCCGGGAAGAGCTGCGCGGGAGTGCACCGCAGGGATCTGCTGGGGTTGGAGACTCCACACGGAGTCGGGTGCCAGAGATAGAAATGCTCAATGACAGGCCAGGTGAGCATGGAGTGCGGCCAGAGACCGGGGAGATGGGAGTGACTGACTGCTTTTCCCTGGGGGCTCACTGAGGAGCAGGGCCCCAAGTTCTCGGCTCCTCTAGGGAGGAGATTGGGAGGTCGCCATTTTCACTCTCGGCCTCCAAAGCTGTATGGAAAGCTTGCAGGGAACAAAAGCTCCCGAGAGCAATCCCGAGCAGATTACTTAGCCTGGACCGGGCAAGGGCAGGGCAATTCCGCCTCCGGCAAAAACATTTGGGAACCACAGCAACAGGCCCCTCCCCCAGAAGATCAGCAAGAACAGCCAGCCAAGACCAAGTTTACTGATCAATGAGAATGTCAGAACTCCAGCGCTAGGGGAATAATGAACATGGAATCCATGGCTTTTTTACCATGATTCTTTAGTCTTTCAAAGTTAATTTTTTTAACTGTCTTTTTTTTTTCTGAATTTTTCTTTTTCCCTCTTTCAACCAACATCTTATCAATCCCCTTTTTAAAAAACATTTTTATTTCTCATTTTTAGAGTCATATTCTATCCCTTCATAGTACTTACCCGTATTTTTGACATATATATATAAGTTGTTCTCTCTTTAAAATTTTGAGATAGTTTCTCCTAACAGATTAAAATATACCCTAAATCTCTAGTGTATGTTTTTTTTCTACTCTCCTGCCTGATCACATTCTCTCCCTTTGTTTTTCTTTTTTTTCTTTTAAATCCTCTTCTTTCTTTTTTCAAACAACTTCTTATCAATTCCTTTTATAAAACTTTTTATAATTTTCATCTTTACAGTCATATTCCATCCCTTCATCATATCAACCCTTATTTTTGTAAATATATAATTTTTTCTTTTTTTAAAATTCAGGGAGGCACTTTCTTCTAACAGACCAAAATACACCCAAAATCTTGTGTGTGACACTTATTTATGTACCAGCCTGATCATATTTGATCACAATCTGTTTTTTTTGTTTTGTTCTGTTTTTGTTTGTTTTTATCTTTTTCTTTCTTTTTTCTTTTCCTTTTTTCTCTCTTTCCCTTTCTTTTCCCCCTGCTTCAGGTCTTTTCTGATTTCTTTAGAGTATATTTTCTGGTGATGTTGTTACCCTGTTAGCATTTTTTTCTCTCATTCATCTATTCTCCTCTGGACAAAATGACAAAACAGAAAAAATCACCTCAAAAAAAGAACAAGAGGTAGTACTGACTGCCAGGGACCTACTCAATACGGACATTAGTATGATGTCGGATCTAGAGTTCAGAATCATCACTTTAAAGATACTAGCAGGCCTTGAAAGAAGCATGGAAGTTATTAGAGAAACCCTTTCTGGAGAAGTAAAAGAACTAAAATCTAACCAAGTTGAAATCAAAAAGGCTATTAATGAGGTGCAATAAAAAATGGGGGCACTGGGCGCCTGGGTGGCTCAGTCGTTAAACATCTGCCTTCGGATCAGTTCATGATCCCAGGATCCTGGGATCGAGTCCCACATCGGGCTCCCTGCTCGGCAGGAAGCCTGCTTCTCCCTCTCCCACTCCCCCTGCATGTGTTCCCTCTTTCGCTGTTCTCCTCTCCCTGTCAAATAAATAAATAAAATCTTAAAAAAAAAAAAAGTGGGGGGCACCAACTGCTAGAATAAATCAGGCAGAAGAGAGAATCAGTGATATAGAAGACCAAATGATGGAAAATAAAGAAGCTGAGAAAAAGAGAGATAAACCACTACTGGATCACGAAGGCAGAATTCGAGACGTAAATGATACCATAAGATGAAACAACATTAGAATAATTGGGATCCCAGAAGAAGAAGAAAGAGAGAGAGGGGCAGAAGGTATATTGGAGCAAATTATAGCAGAGAACTTCCCTAATTTCGGGAAAGAAACAGGCATGAAAATCCAGGAAGCACAGAGAACCCCTCTCAAAAATCAATAAAAATACATCAACACTCCGACATCTAATAGTAAAACTTACGAGTCTCAGAGATAAAGAGAAAATCGTGAAAGCAGCTTGGGAGAAGAGATATGTAACTTACAATGGTAGAAACATTAGACTGGCAACAGACCTATCCACAGAGACCTGGCAGGCCAGAAAGGACTGGCAGGATATATTCAGAGCACTAAACAAGAAAAATATGCAGCCAAGAATACTCTATCCAGCTAGGCTGTCATTGAAAATTGAAGGAGAGATAAAAAGCTTCCAGGATGAACAAAAACTAAAGGAATTTGCAAACACAAAACCAGCCCTACAAGAAATCTTGAAAGGGGTCCTCTAAACAAAGAGAGAGCCTAAAAGCAACATAGACCAGAAAGGAACACAGACAATATACGGTAACAGTCACCTTACAGGCAGTACAATGGCACTAAATTCCTATCTTTCCATAGTTACCCTGAATGTAAATGGGCTCAATGCCCCAATCAAAAGACACAGGCTATCAGATTGGATAAAAAAACAAGACCCATTGATATGCTGTCTGCAAGAGATTCATTTTAGACCCAAAGACACCCCCAGATTGAAAGTGAGGGGGTGGAAAACCATTTACCATGCTAATGGACACCAAAAGAAAGCTGGGGTGGCAATCCTTATATCAGACAAATTAGATTTTAAACCAAAGACTGTAATAAAAGATGAGGAAGGACACTATATCCTACTTAAAGGGTCTATCCAACAAGAAGATCTAACAATTGTAAATATCTATGCCCCTAACATGGGAGCAGCCAATATTATAAGGCAATTAATAACAAAAGCAAAGAAACACATCGACAACAATACAATAATAGTGGGGGACTTTAACACCCCCCCTCACTGAAATGGACAGATCATCTAAGCAAAATATCAACAAGGAAATAAAGACTTTAAATGACACACTGGACCAAATGGACTTCACAGACACATTCAGAACATTCCATCCCAAAGCAACAGAATACACATTCTTCTCTAGTGCCCATGGAACATTCTCCAGAATCGATCACATCCTAGGTCATAAATCAGGTCTCAACCAGTACCAAAAGATTGGGATCATTCCCTGACTATTTTCAGACCACAATGCTTTGAAACTAGAACTCAATCACAAGAGGAAAGTCAGAAAGAACTCAAATACACGGAGGCTAAAGAGCATCCTACTGAAGAATGAATGGGTCAACCAGGAAATTAAAGAAGAATTAAAAAAATACATGGAAACCGATGAAAATGAAAACACAACTCTTCAAAATCTTTGGGATGCCACAAAAGCTGTCCTAAGAGGCAAGTGTATAGCAATACAAGCCTTTCTCAAGAAACAGGAAAGGTCTGAAGTACACAACCTACCCCTACCCCTAAAGGAGCTGGAGAGAGAACAGCAAACAAAGCCTAAACCCAGCAGGAGAAGAGAAATAATAAAAATCAGAGCAGAAATCAAGGAAATAGAAACTAAAAGAACAGTAGAACAGATCAACAAAACTAGAAGCTGGTTCTTTGAAAGAATTAACAAGATTGATAAACCCCTGGCCAGGCTTATCAAAAAGAAAAGAGAAATGACCCAAATCAGGAAAATCATGAATGAGAGAGGAGAGATCACAACCAACACCAAAGAAATACAAACAATTATAAGAACATATTATGAGCAACTCAATGCCAGCAAATTAGATACCCTGGAAGAAATGAATGTATTCCTAGAGATGTATCAACTACCAAAACTGAACCAGGAAGAAATTGAAAACCTGAACAGACGTATAACCACTAAGGAAATTGAAGCAGTCATCAAAAATTTCCCAACAAACAAGCCCAGGGCCAGATGGCTTCCAAGCGAATTCTACCAAACATTTAAAGAAGAATTAATACCCTTTCTTCTGAAACTGTCCCAAAAAATAGAAATGGAAGGAAAACTTCCAAACTCGTGTTATGAGGCCACCATTACCTTGATCCTCAAACCAGACAAAGACCCCATCAAAAAGGAGAATTACAGACCAATAACCCTGATGAACATGGATGCAAAAATTCTCACCAAAATACTAGCCAATAGGATCCAACAGTACATTAAAAGGATTATTCACCACGACCAAGTGGGATTTATCCCTGGGCTGCAAGATTGGTTCAACATCCACAAATCAATCAACGTGATACATTACTTTAACAAAAGAAAGAACAAGAATCATATAAACCTCTCAATAAATGCAGAAAAAGCATTTGACAAAGTACAGCATCCTTTCTTGATCAAAAGTCTTCAGAGTATAGGGATAGAGGGTACATACCTCAATATCATAAGAACCATCTATGAAAAACCTACAGCGAATATCATTCTCAATGGGGAAAAACTGAGAGCTTTCCCCCTAAGGTCAGGAACGCAGCAGGGATGTCCACTATCACCACTGCTCTTCAATATAGTATTAGAAGTCCTAGCCACAGCAATCAGACAACAAAATAAATAAAAGGCATCCAAATCGGCAAAGAAGTCAAACTCTCACTCTTTGCAGATGATATGATACTTTATGTGGAAAACCCCAAAGACTCGACCCCAAAACTGCTAGAACTCATACAGGAATTCAGTCAAGTGACAGGATATAAAATCAATGCACAGAAGTCAGTGGCATTCCTATACACCAACAACAAGACAGAAGAAAGAGAAATGAAGGAGTCGATCCCATTTACAATTGCACCCAAAACCATAAGATACCCGGGAATAAATCTAACCAAAGAGACAAAGGATCTGTACTCAGAAAACTATAAAATACTGATGAAAGAAATTGAGGGAGACACAAAGAAATGGAAAAACGTTCCATGCTCATGGATTGGAAGAACAAATACTGTGAAGATGTCAATGCTACCTAGAGCAATCTACACATTCAATGCAATCCCCATCAAAATACCATCCACTTTTTTCAAAGAAATCGAACAAATAATCCTAAGATTTGTATGGAACCAGAAAAGACCCCGCATAGCCAGAGGAATGTTGAAAAAGAAAAGCAAAGCTGGCGGCATCACAATTCCAGACTTCCAGCTCTATTTCAAAGCTGTCATCATCAAGACAGTATGGTACTGGCACAAAAACAGACACATAGATCAATGGAACAGAATAGAGAGCCCAGAAATGGACTCTCAACTCTATGGTCAACTTATCTTTGACAAAGCAGGAAAGAATGTCCAGTGGAACAAAGACAGTCTCTTCAACAAATGGTGTTGGGAAAATTGGACAGCCACATGCAGAAGAATGAAACTGGACCATTTCCTTACACCACACACAAAAATAGACTCCAAATGGTTGAAAGACCACAATGTGAGACAGGAGTCCATCCAAATCCTAAAGGAGAACACAGGCAGCAACTTCTTCGACCTCAGCCGCAGCAACTTCTTCCTAGAAACATCGCCAAAGGCAAGGGAAGCAAGGGCAAAAATGAACTATTAGGACTTCATCAAGATAAAAAGCTTTTGCCCAGCAAAAAAACAGTCAACAAAACCGAAAGAAAAGGGACAGAATGGGAGAAGATATTTTCAAATGACATATCAAATAAAGGGCTAGTATCCAAAATCTATAAAGAACTTATCAAACTCAACACCCAAGAACAAAGAATCTAATCAAGAAATGGGCAGAAGACATGAGCAGACATGTTTCCAAAGAAGACATCCAAATGGCCAAGAGACACATGAAAAATTGCTCAATATTGCTCGGCATCAGGGAAATCCAAATCAAAACCTCAATGAGATACTACCCTCACACCTGTCAGAATGGCTAAAATTAACAAGTCAGGAAATGAGAGATGTTGGCGGGGATGCGGAGTAAGGGGAACCCTACTACACTGTTGGTGGGAATGCAAGCTGGTGTAGCCACTCTGGAAAACAGTATGGAGGTTCCTCAAAAAGTTGAAAATAGAGCTACCATACGATCCAGCAATTGCACTACTGGGTTTTTACCCCAAAGATACAAATATAGGGATCCGAAGCGGTACATGCACCCTGAAGTTTATAGCAGCAATGTCCACAATAGCCAAACTGTGGAAAGAGCCAAGATGTCCATCGACAGATGAATGGGTAAAGAAGAGGTGGTATATATATACAATGGAATATTATGCAGCCATCAAAAGGAATGAGATCTTGCCATTTGCAACAACGTGGATGGAACTGGAGGGTATTATGTTGAGTGAAATAAGTCAAACAGAGAAAGATATGTATCATATGATCTCACTGATATGAGGAATTCTTAATTGTAGGAAACAAACTGAGGGTTGCTGGAGTGGGGGGTGCGGTGGGAGGGATGGGGTGACTGGGTGATACACACTGGGAGGGTATGTGCTCTGGTAAGCACTGTGATTGTGCAAGACTTGAATCTCAGATCGGTACCTCTAAAACAAATAATGCAATATATATTAAGAAAAAAAAAGAAGAAGATATCAGGAGGGGAAGAATGAAGGGGGGGAAATCGGAGGGGTAGACCAACCATGAGAGATGATGGACCCTGAAAAACAAACTGAGGGTTCTAGAGGGGAGGGGCGGGGATTGGTTAGCCCATTGATGGGTATTAAGGAGGGCTTGTACTGCATGGAGCACTGAGTATTATACGAAAACAATGGATCATGGATCATCACATCAAAAACTAATGATGTATTGTATCGTGACTAACATAACATAATAAAATTTAAAAAAAACCTGACAAAGAGAACTTCCTCCCCAGATATTGTAGCTATCTTCCCAATGATTACCTGAATGTTGGGCTAAGAAATCTCCATGTGCCCCTCCAGTGAGCAACACAAGTATCCTACAAATGAAATATATTGAATGAGTTCAGTTTGCTTATTAGGATTTATATGCTTCTAGAAGGAAAGGACTTTCTCTATTCATTTTCTTTCTCTAAGATTCTTAGCTTTATACTAAGTATGAAAGATGGTTATTGAATCTTGTTTAAAGTTGAGAGATGCACAGGATTTTAAAAATTACCCTCCTCAAGGATTTACAGAATCTTGAGTTACATAGCTGGATGTGGCATGGCATTAGAGAGACCATGTTTTTCTGGTGGTCAGAACAAAATAAACCTGAAAACAGTGAAAACAAACAAATAAACAAAAAATTTAAAAAGACCCAAACTCCACACCAAATCCCAAACTCCACATTCTCCCTTCCTTACCTGAGGAAGGAATGCAGTAGTGTTGGTGTGATTATAAGTGTTGTACTGTCCAGTGTCTATTCATTCAGGGCCAACTTTGGTGTGCAGGTGAGTCCACAAGGACCACTTTATAATTTTGCTGCTACTGTGAAGAGTTTGGTTCAAGCATATTCAGCCTGATTACTCACTGGGTGGATAAAGACACTCAGCCCAGGGATCTATTTGTCTCATTGTGAGGCATTTCCACTGACTTACAGCCTTCTTCACTCGTGAGGTCCTCTGGTTCCATCTCTTCATCATGGCTGCATTGATTTGCTTGGACCTTGCAAGGCTTCCTATTGCTCTTAGAATGAGGGCCTAAGACTTCACCACAAACTACAAAACAATGCATGGTCCAGCCCTGTCCCCTCCCCAGTGCCTTAGGTTACAGGAAGCTCCAGTCATCTGGCATTCCTTCTGATCCTCAAAGAAATCAGTTCCTCCCATCTCAGTGTGGGCATGCCTTTGGAGTGCTTGCACTGCTCCCACCTGTGACTGTCCTCAGTGGCCCTCCTCATGCTCCTGGTCATGCTTCCCCTTACCTGCCTCTGCCTGTTCGCCTCTCACTTACTTTGCTTTTGGTCCTCCTTGTGCTCTTCTCTGACCAGCCTCTGGAGTCCTGAGTTTCCTCCTCTACAGCATGTGACTGAGTCACAATATTGAAGACATTAGACTCTGTGTTAAGCATAGATATGGTTAAAAGCTGGATTAAGTTCCTGGTTTCATCACCAGCGAAGGGGTCACTCACACAAATGCTCTGAGCCTCAGTTTCTTCATCTGTAAGCTGGTGGTAAGCATATTGACTAACTGGGTTTCTGGGAGACTTTGCTGAGAATCTGGACATGCAGAACATGGTAGGCTTTCAATAAATGTTCATAGGAAATCTGGTGCATGTTTAGGACTCCACTGTCTATTGTCCCTACATGAACATTGGCATGTATGTGTATATGGGCGTGAGCTTGGGAATGAGAAGACCTGGCCTCAACAGCCTGGTACCACCACTTATTAGTCAAGTGATATCAGAAAATCCACTCAGCTTCTCTGAGCCTCAAAGTCTCCAACTATGAAAATGGCAATAACACTAATACCTCTCAGGGTTGCTATGAGGACCAAGTGAGTTAATATAGGAAAATGTTTTGTAAACCTTGGAGTTAAAAACACTGTAATCTATCTTTCTCTAATTGTGCCTTGCTCTCTCGGTGTTTCATTAGATAAGTTTTGCCTCTGCAGCAGGACTCTAAGTCCCCTTGGCTGGACGCATGACGACATTTAATATAAGCTTCAGCACAGCAATGACTTACAATAAGAGTCTGCTGAAAATCAAACCCACAATGAGATATCACCTCATACCTGTTAGGATGACTATCATCAAAAAGAAAAGAGGTGGTAAGTGGCTCTTGACTCAGGTTGCCAGGATTCAAGCCCAACTGTGCTTCTTTCCAGTGTTGGGAACTTGGAGCTGCCAGGTAACCTTTCAATGCATTGTGAAATGGGAATGGTAATAGGACTGAATTCCTATGGATTCTCTAAATATTAAGAAAACAACTCATGTACAGCACTCAAAAGAGTATCTGCATATAGGGCACACACCATATGACCAGCATCAAAGGCAGCCACACTATGTAGTACAGACAATTATCTTTAAGAGAAATCTCTAGTTTCACCACTTTATGAGAATGAGAATGTTCTTCAGAGCCTTCTCTGATCTGGGATATGAGGAACAAATAGAGAATTTCTGAATCTTCTTATGTCTTGTCAGTCATTCCTTTTGCATATACAAGCACTATTCCCAGCAAAAGAAATCTCTTCACAATATTCCATTCTGTGGATCTCAAAATAGCACTAGCCCAGTATCACTGGACCACCTAGTTTGTGGCCTTATATACTTACACTTGTTGGAAAGGTTGTCTGATCATGTGTGAAGCCCCCGTCACATCTCTAATAGTAAACAGCCCCATGCATTTTGGCCTTGGGCCCATCCTGGCAGGCATTTGTGCATCTATCTCTTGGGCTGTGTAATAAAGATCCTTTTGGGAGCAGAGGTCAGTATTTTAGGTAGCAGAGGTCTAGAAACTATTGCTAAAAGCCAGGATATTGGGCCAGGGGAAAATCTGTTTTCTCCTTTTGCTCTAGTGGCAGTCTTGGGCCAACAAGAGGGTGTGTATCATGGTCACAATTGAGTGCTTCCCAGGCTCTGGCTTCCCAGGAACCAGTGACTGACTGTCCTGGATAGAAGGACTTAACAGGGATGGGAGAAGCTGAGCTGTCACACTATCATCATTTTCATCAGTGCATTTTCATCAGTGCATAACAGAAAGAGAAGAGAAGCAATGTCAAGAACAGCCAGCTAGAAAACACATTTGAATGCACTTTTGGGGAAGGATTTTCTACAAGCAGGAGAACACTGTTATATGCAGTGTCGCTAGAGCTCCAAAGAATGATGGCCAGAGCTGCCAGGACTGGTATGCTCTCCGTCTCTAACCACTAGGTGGTAGCTCAGCCCAAGACTCAGAGGAGAGAAGGCATAGACTCAGGTCCAGAAGGGGTGGAGACAGGGAGGCGGGTCTGCCAGGCTGAATAAAGGCAAGGGAGCTGTGACTGAGGCTCAAGCTGCCTTAGCACTTGGTTCAGAGGATCCTGTCCTAGGGTGATGGCATTTAGCTGGTGGATGCCAGGTGCCCAGGCTGAGCCAGCATTCCCAGTGAGGAGCCCAAGGGCTGCTGCGCAAGAGAAGAGGCACGAGAGAGCACTGGTAAATAGCCACACTTTCTATTAAAATTGCCTCAAAAGGAATGGAAAATCATGCCTAACTTACATGTGGAAGAGAGTTAATTGGATATTTAAACAGCTTGATATGATGTTTAATATAATATAATTTGTCGATATCTTTGAGATAGAACTAGACATAAATAGCAAGTGATTACAGGTTAATAAATACTTTTTATTGATGATGAGAATGCTGACAGATATTGTAGCTCTCTCCCCAGATGTGCTCTGAGTTTGGAGGGCAAAGGCATTTTTGAATATAAATCATGGGAGAGAATTTGAGCAACAAAGGAGTGAAGTATCTTGCTCTAGTATCTGGCAAATTTAAATCCCTTGTTACTTTGTACTGTGCTTCTGTGGAATTTATGAGACTATCTGTCAATCAGACTTTGTGGAATTTCAAATGCAGAAGTCAGGGAAAATATTAAAGAAAAACGACATTCTGTGAGCTCCAATTTTAATACATGTGTGCAACTTAAATTTACACATTGAAGACAGTAACTTTTTGTATGTGGTTATGCTCAAATTAACAGATCACTGTGGCTAGTCTCAGTTACATCTAGGGGGACTGAGTCCTAGTGGATTTTAGAAGTGTGATATCAAAAACCAATGATGTACTATACCTTGGCTAATTCAATTTAAATAATTTAAAAATATTTAATATATATAAAAAAAGAAGTGTGAGGACAAATGTTGAGAAGACACCTATCTTTCTTTCTTAAGAGAGAAAGAGGGCCTGTCAATCCTTCAGAAATCTGTGCTCACTTGAGAAAAATGCAGTGCAGTAGCGTCAGAAATGTAAAACTCAGACTGCAAGGAACTTTGTAGATTGTGAGTTCAGTATTTGAGAGCAAACTTGGGTGCTAGGACAACAAGCATAAAAAGTGAAACTGTCCTGGGCACACTGAAATGTATGGTCACTCCAGTAAGAGGTATGTGAAAGAATGGGAGCCCAAAGTAAGGAAGGCAGAGGCTGGTGAAAATTCTAAGCCTGTGTGTTGGAGGGACACGATTCCAGGGATCCAGACAGACTGGGGCACACCAGCCTCATGCTAATGCTTTGAGTCCATTTGACCTCGTTCTTACGTTTGCATGCTTTTGGCATGCTGTCGTACTTCTTTGGTAGACTGTTCACCTCTCTGAATCATGAATTAAAACCTGTTTTACAGTAAATTTGTTGCCAAGAAGAAGAGCAATGAATTCCTCATTTCACCTGCTTTTCTTGGATCTCAACCTGAATGCCACAGAAGGCAACCTTTCAGGACCAAATGTCAAGAACAAGTCTTCATCATGCGAAGAGATGGGCATTGCTGTTGAGGTGTTCCTGACTCTGGGTCTCATCAGCCTCTTGGAGAACATCTTGGTCATAGGTGCCATAGTGAAGAACAAGAACTTGCACTCCCCCATGTATTTCTTTGTGTGCAGTTTAGCAGTAGCTGACATGCTAGTGAGCATGTCTAACACATGGGAGACCATCACCATATACTTAATAAATAATAAGCACCTGATGATAGCAGATGCCTCTGTACGTCACATTGACAATGTGTTTGACTCCATGATCTGCATTTCTGTGGTGGCCTCCATGTGCAGTTTGCTGGCCATTGCAGTGGATAGGTATGTCACCATCTTCTATGCTCTGCGCTACCACCACATTATGACAGTAAAGCGTTCTGGGGTGATTATCATGTGTATCTGGACCTTTTGCACAAGCTGTGGCATTGTTTTCATCATTTACTATGAATCCACTTATGTAATCATTTGCCTCATCTCCATGTTCTTCACCATGTTGTTCCTCATGGTGTCTCTGTATATACACATGTTCCTCCTGGCACGGACTCATGTCAAACAGATAACAGCTCTGCGTGGATACAGCTCTGTGCGGCAAATGACCAGCATGAAAGGTGCTGTCACCCTGACCATGCTGTTAGGCATTTTCATCGTGTGCTGGGCTCCATTCTTTCTCCATCTCATTTTGATGATTTCTTGTCCCCAGAACCTCTACTGTTCTTGCTTTATGTCTTACTTTAATATGTACCTCATACTCATCATGTGTAATTCTGTGATTGATCCTCTGATATATGCTTTCCGCAGCCAGGAGATGAGGAAGTCCTTTAAAGAGATTATTTGTTGCCATGGTTTCAGAATACCCTGTAGGTTTCCTGGCAGGTATTAAACAAAAAGTTCTTCTCTCTGTGGCTCTCTTTTATCCTTGATTTACATTATGACAAAATCAGCTGGTACAGCCGAGGAGTAAGCCAGAGAGCTAGAAATCAAAACCATGCATTCTGTTTATTGTTTTTCCATCTTGAATTTGCACTGCACTTATTTTCCCCTGTGGCAGTTGTTGGGTCAGACATGCACATGCTGCTTATCCATTTTGGGAATGGTCTGTGACAATTTCTTACTGTCCTGTTTTCCTCCTACTTTTCCTCCTGTTCCCACCAATTTCTGGTGGTCCGATCTATCCTCCATCTAGTAAGTGTGTGCTCAGGGAAGATAAAACATCCTGGATGCGGGTCTCTGCATGAGGAACAGCTATAACTGAAATTATAACTGAAAAAAAAAAAAGCTGTGTGATTGCTTTCTTTCCCCAGGATCAGTTTCATAATATTGCTTGATGCTCCTGGTGTAGAATTAAGTGGCCAAATTCTTTCTATTTGCAATTTCTAGTTCATTTGTTATGGGATGTCTCTACAGCTCTCTTTTCCAAAACTTTTTATTTTACAACTTATGTCCATAATTGTCCAAGGATGGAATTTCCTTAATTATACTTCTGTCAATCATGTTTTTGTCCTGCCCAGACATAAACCTTCATGCTACAAACCTTGCCTCATGTGGTGTGAAAAGTCTCTGTGTCTTATTCTGACTCAGTCTAGGGTTTCCAAATGAGTGTTTTGGGGTCATGTCAGGGGCTCTAGGTGCCCCCCATCCTCCATGTAGCACATGCCCATAGCCAAGTTATCTTTGACCTTTTCAGACAGAATCTGTCTTGGATTCTGAAATCCCCTCACCATATACTTTGCACATTACAATCTGACTCCAGCAGCTGGAGGTCAGGTGCCTATCTAATGCAGGGAGTCCTGTCTTCTTCAATGTAGAAGGGAGGGAGAAAATTTGAATTCAGGTCTTGACTCTGCCACCAACAGGCAATGTCACCTTAATCATCTCATTTCAGGTTTTACATCTGGGCTGATCTCACAGGATGGTCATTAGAACTGCATGAAAAAAATGTGAGAACACCTTGAAAAATGTGAAGCACCACAAAGATTTAATATTTATTTTAAAGAAATGTTGCAGGTGGGATAAATACTAGGGGAGGATGTAGAGGGTAGTGGTCACTGGTCAGTAGTTGGAGCTGTGGCCCAGAAACTAGGAGGCCTGCTTTGCCACAGAGCAGTTCTGTTACCTTGGCATATTTCTAACTGCTTGGTTTCAGTGTTCTTATCTGAAGTGAAGAGCTTGGTCCTTACAGCTCTCATATTCTATTCTATTATTTTTTGGTATTTATAGCTTCCTTTTTGTTTTGGGTATTCATGTCTAGACTGTTCTCAGTGAAGGAAATAGTATAAATAAAGTAAATAGGGTCACACATTGATGAGCTGTTGAAGTCTATGGGGGCAGAGGAACTTCCTGGGTATAGTTCACACAAATAACTCATAGACAAGATCCCCACCCTTGGCAGCTCAGAGTCCAGAAAACAAAAACAAAAACCATTTCTGGCATAAGCAGGAAAGTGCATAAAACATCTAAATCTTTGGAAAATGGCAAATAAGCAGGCTGTTGACAACTTAGGTGTGAAAGGATAGCAAGCTCTTCAAATCATTTTAGCTGAACATTCCTGGGTATATTCATGCATGTAAGTGATCTCTACATAATTATGATGGGAACCTGCAGTCCATGTTTGCATGGGACATCTCAGGAGTCTAGGTTCTGTGAAAGTTGGCCCCATGGCCCATGTGCTCATCTCTGTGGCCCTGTTGTCTTTACCATTTCTAGTACAGAGTAAGCCCTTAGTTGATGTTTGTTATTGGTGCTAAACAAATGTGTACTTAATCTGCTGCCCAATAGCAGATTGCCTGGGAGCACTCACCGAGTGCTAACTGAGGTCACTAGGACTTCCATCCTTGGGTAGGACCAAATTTCAGCTCTAGTGGTTTATATTGGCTCCACCTGGGAACCCAGTTCTAGTTAGACTAACTCTGCTCTGGTGCTTCATGGCTTCAAACAAGGTCTGACCTTTCTATAAAGGTCTTTAAGGAAATGCTCAAATGTCTTAATCTCCATAAATGAGACAGAAATAACTAGTGTTCAGATGTGTCTTCATTTGGAAAGAATACATGTATATAATGACATGGTAAATATCTGTAAATGAGCCAATCCCTGGACTCCCAGCACAAAGTCCTCTCCACATACCTCAGTATCATAAAAGCCATCTATAAAAAGCCCACAGCGAATATCATTCTCATTGGGAAAAAAGCTGAGAGCTTTTCCCTTAAGGTCAGTAACATGACAAGGATGCCGACTCTCACCACTATTGTTCAACATAGTACTAGAAGTCCTAGCTTCAGGAATCACACAACAAAAAGAAATAAAAGGCATTCAGATTGACAAGGAAGAAGTCACTCTCTCTCTTCACACGACATGATACTTTATGTTGAAAACCCAAAAGACTCCACCCCCAAATTGCTAGAACTCATACAGCAATTCAGCAACATGGCAATATACAAAATCAATGCACAAAAGTCAGTTGCATTTCTGTACACTAACAATGTAATGGAAGAAAGAGAAATTAAGGAATCAATTCCATTTACAATAGCTCCAAAAACCACAAAATACCTAGGAATAAACCTAACCAAAGAGGTAAAGGATTTATACTCTAGAACCTACATAACATTTATGAAAGAAGTTGAGGAAGACACAAAGAGATGGAAAAACATTCCATGCTTATGGATTGGAAGAATAAACATCGTTGAAATATCTATGCTCCCCAGAGCAATCTACACTTTCAATTCCATCCCTATCAAAGTATCACTGACATTTTTCACAGAGCTGGAACAAACAATCCTAAAGTTTGTGTGGAACCAAAAAAGACCCCAAATCACCAGGGGAATGTTGTAAAAGGAAAACAAACCTGGGGGCATCACAATGCCTGACTTTAAGCTATATTACAAAGCTGTGATCACCAAGACAGCATGGTACTGGCACAAAAACAGACATATAGATCAATGGAACAGAATAGAAAACCCAGAAATGGACCCTCAACTCTATGATCAACTAATCTTCAACAAAGCAGGAAAGAATATCCAATGGAAAAAAACAGTCTCTTCAATAAATGGTGCTGGGAGATTTGGACAGCTACATATAGAAGAATGAAACTGGACCATTCCCTTACACCATACACAAAGATAAACTCAAAATGGATGAAAGACCTCAATGTGAGACAGGAATCCATCAAAACCCTAGAGGAGAACATAGGCAGTAACCTCTTCAACCTCAGCCACAGCAACTTCTTGCAAGACAGGTCTCTAAGGCAAGGGAAACAAAAGCAAAAATGAACTTTTGGGACTTCATCAAGATAAAAGGGTTCTGCACAGCAAAGGAAATAGTCAACAAAACTAAGAGGCAACCAATGGATGGGAGAAGATATTTGCAAATGACAATTCAGATAAAGGGTTGATACCCAAAATCTATAAAGAATTTCTCAAACTCAACACCCAAAAAACAAATAATCCAATCAAAAAATGGGCAGAAGCCATGAGGGAAATTTAAATCAAAACCACATTGAGGGGGCGGAGCAATATGGCGGAGGAGAAGGAGACCTGGATTTCGTCTCCTCTCAGGAATTCAGCTGGATAGGGATCAAACCATTCTGAACACCTACAAACTCAACAGGAGATTGAAGAAAAGAAGAGCAACAACTCTCTCATCAGAAAAGCGACCACTTTCTGGAAGGTAGGACGTGCGGAGAAGTGAATCCGAGGCGATATTCTGGAGGATAGACGGCGGGGGAGGGGCCTCCGTCGGCCACTTCTGGCAAGTGATAGAACCACGGAGCACAAAATCGGAACTTTTAAAAGTCTGCTCCGCTGAGGGACGTCACTTTGGTGGCTAAACGAGGGGTGGAACCCTCTGGGACAGTGTGGTCTCAGGACCCTTGGGGTCACAGAAAGACCGGGGGTGCCTGAGGGCGGCAGAGCTCCCAGGTATCGGAGCAGGGAAGCCGGCTGCAGAGGCGGAGCCCAGGCGCGGGCTCTCAGCTCGGGGTTGCCATAAACCGTGATCCGCGGCACAGTCGGGCCCCTGCTCCTCCAGCAGGGACCCAACAAGCGGCAGATCCGGGGAGACTCACCTTCCTCGCCCGGGAGGAGCCGCGCGGGAGTGCACCGCAGGGATCTGCTGGGTTTGGAGACTCCACCCGGGGTCGGGTGCCAGAGATAGAGGCGCGCGGTCGCAGGCCGGGTGAGCATGGAGTGTAGCTGCAGACTGGGGAGACAGGAGTGACTGACGGCTTTTCTCTGGGGGTTCACTGAGGAGCGGGCCCCGAGTTCTCGGCTCCTCCGGAGCGGAGATTGGGAGGCCGCCATTTTCACTCTCCGCCTCCAAAGCTGTATGGAAAACTCACAGGGAACAAAAACCCCGGAGAGCAAACCCGAGCAGATTACTTAGCCGGGAGGGGCAAGGGCGGGGCAATTCCGCCTCCGGCAGAGACATTTGGAAACCACGGCAACAGGCCCCTCCCCAAAAGATCAGCGAGAACAGCCAGCCAAGACCAAGTTTACCGATCAATGAGAACGGCAGAACTCCAGCGCTAGGGGACTACTGCATAGAATTCATGGCTTGTTTACCATGATTCTTTAGTCTTTTAAAGTTAATTTTTTTTAACTGTCTTTTTGTCTTTTTATTTCTTTTTGAATTTTTCTTTTTCCCTTTTTCAACCAACATCTTATCAATCCCTTTTTTAAAAAAAGAAAACATTTTTATTTTTCATTTTTAGAGTCATTCTATCCCTTCATAGTAGTTACCCATATTTTTGGCTTATATATATAAGTTGTTCTCTTTTTAAAATTTTGAGATAGTTTCTTCTAACAGATTAAAATATACCCTAAATCTCTAGTATATGGTGCTTTCTATTCCCCTGCCTGATCACATCCTCTCCCTTTTTTTTTCTCTTTTTCTTTTTTCTTTTTTTAAATCCTCTTCTTTCTTTTTTCAAACAACTTCTTATCAATTCCTTTTATAACATTTTTTATAATTTCCATTTTTACAGTCATATTCCATCCCTTCATCATATCAACCCTTATTTTTGTACATATATAAGTTTTTCTTTCTTTAAAATGTTGGGAGGCACTTTCTTCTAAAAGACCAAAATACACCCCAAATCTAGTGTGTGGCACTGATCTATATAACATATAGATCATAATTGATCACATTCTGGTTTTCCTTTTGTTGTTGTTGTTTTGTTTTGTTTGTTTTTGTTTTTATCTTTATCTTTTTTTTTTTCTTTTTCTTTTTTCTCTTTCCCTTTCTTATCCCACTGCTTCAGGTCTTTTCTGATTTGTTTAGAGTATATTTTCTGGGGACGTGGTTATTCTGCTAGCATTTTGTTCTCTCATTAATCTATTCTCCTCTGCACAAAATGACAAGACGGAAAAAATCACCTCAACAAAAAGAACAAGAGGTAGTACCGACTGCCAAGGACCTACTCAATACGGACATTAGTACAATGTCAGATCTAGAGTTCAGAATCATCACTTTAAAGATACTAGCTGGGCTTGAAAAAAATATGGAAGTTATTAGAGAAACCCTTTCTGGAGAAGTAAAAGAGCTAAAATCCAACCAAGTAGAAATCAAAAAGGCTATTAATGAGGTGCAATCAAAAATGGGGGCGCTAACTGCTAGAATAAATGAGGCAGAAGAGAGAATCAGTAATATAGAAGATGAAATGATGGAAAATAAAGAAGCTGAGAAAAAGAGAGATAAACAACTACTGGATCATGAGGGCAGAATTCGAGAGATAAGCGATACCATAAGATGAAACAACATTAGAATAATTGGGATCCCAGAAGAAGAAGAAAGAGAGAGAGGGCCAAAAGGTATAATGGAGCAAATTATAGCAGAGAACTTCCCTAATTTCGGGAAAGAAACAGGCATGAAAATCCAGGAAGCACAGAGAACCCCTCTCAAAATCAATAAAAATAGGTCAACTCCCCGCCATCTAATAGTAAAACTTACGAGTCTCATAGACAAAGAGAAAATCCTGAAAGCAGCTCGGGAGAAGAGATATGTAACCTACAATGGTAGAAACATTAGATTGGCCACAGACCTATCCACAGAGACCTGGCAGGCCAGAAAGGACTGGCAGGATATATTCAGAGCACTAAATGAGAAAAATATGCAGCCAAGAATACTCTATCCAGCTAGGCTGTCATTGAAAATTGAAGGAGAGATAAAAAGCTTCCAGGATGAACAAAAACTAAAGGAATTTGCAAACACAAAACCAGCCCTACAAGAAATCTTGAAAGGGGTCCTCTAAGCAAAGGGAGACCCTAAAAGCAACATAGACCAGAAAGGAACACAGACAATATATGGTAACAGTCACCTTACAGGCAATACAGTGGCACTAAATTCCTACCTTTCAATAGTTACCTTGAATGTAAATGGGCTAAACGCCCCAATTAAAAGACACAGGCTAACAGACTGGACTAAAAAACAAGACCCATCGATATGCTGTCTGCAAGAGACTCATTTTAGACCCAAGGACACCCCCAGATTGAAAGTGAGGGGGTGGAAAACCATTTACCATGATAATGGACACCAAAAGAAAGCTGGGGTGGCAATCCTTGTATCAGACAAATTAGATTTTAAACCAAAGACTGTAATAAGAGATGAGGAAGGACACTATATCATACTTAAAGGATCTATCCAAAAAGAAGATCTAACAATTGTAAATATCTATGCCCCTAACATGGGAGCAGCCAATTATATAAGGCAATTAATAACAAAAGCAAAGAAACACATCGACAACAATACAATAATAGTAGGGGACTTTAACACCCCCCTCACTGAAATGGACAGATCGTCTAAGCAAAAGATCAACAAGGAAATAAAGACTTTAAATGACACACTGGACCAAATGGACTTCACAGACATATTCAGAACATTCCACCCCAAAGCAACGGAATACACATTCTTCTCTAGTGCCCATGGAACATTCTCCAGAATCGATCACATCCTAGGTCCTAAATCAGGTCTCAACCGGTACCAAAAGATTGGGATCATTCCCTGCCTATTTTCAGACCACAATGCTTTGAAACTAGAACTCAATCACAAGAGGAAAGTCGGAAAGAACTCAAATACATGGAGGCTAAGGAGCATCCTACTGAAGAATGAATGGGTCAACCAGGAAATTAAAGAAGAATTAAAAAAATACATGGAAACCAATGAAAATGAAAACACAACTGTTCAAAATCTTTGGGATGCAGCAAAGGCAGTCCTAAGAGGAAAGTATATAGCAATACAAGCCTTTCTCAAGAAACAAGAAAGGTCTCAAGTACACAACCTAACCCTACCCCTAAAGGAGCTGGAGAAAGAACAGCAAATAAAGCCTAAACCCAGCAGGAGAAGAGAAATCATAAAAATGAGACAGAAATCAAGGAAATAGAAACCAAAAGAACAGTAGAACAGATCAATGAAACTAGGAGCTGGTTCTTGGAAAGAATCAACAAGATTGATAAACCCCTGGCCAGACTTATCGAGAAGAGAAGAGAAATGGACCAAATCAACAAAATCATGAATGAAAGAGGAGAGATCACAACCAACACCAAAGACATACAAACAATTATAAGAACATATTATGAGCAACTCTATGCCAGCAAATTAGATAACCTGGAAGAGATGGATGCATTCCTATAGATGTATCAACTACCAAAACTGAACCAGGATGAAATAGAAAACTGAACAGACCTATAACCACTAAGGAAATTGAAGCAGTCATCAAAAATCTCCCAAAAAACAAAAGCCCAGGGCCAGATGGCTTCCCAGGGGAATTCTACCAAACATTTCAAGAAGAATTAATACCTATTCTTCTGAAACTGTTCCAAAAAATAGAAACGGAAGGAAAACTTCCAAACTCATTTTATGAGGCCACCATTACCTTGATCCCAAAACCAGACAAAGACCCCATCAAAAAGGAGAATTACAGACCAATATCCCTGATGAACATGGATGCAAAAATTCTCACCAAAATACTAGCCAATAGGATCCAACAGTACATTAAAAGGATTATTCACCATGACCAAGTGGGATTTATCCCTGGGCTGCAAGGTTGGTTCAACATCCGCAAATCAATCAACGTGATACAATACAAGAATCATATGATCCTCTCAATAGATGCAGAAAAAGCTTTTGACAAAGTACAGCATCCTTTCTTGATCAAAAGTCTTCAGAGTATAGGGATAGAGGGTATATACCTCAATATCATAAAAGCCATCTATGAAAAACCTACAGCAAATATTATTCTCAATGGGGAAAAACTGAGAGCTTTCCCCCTAAGGTCAGGAACACGGCAGGGATGTCCACTATCACCACTGCTATTCAACATAGTATTGGAAGTCCTAGCCACAGCAATCAGACAACAAAAAGAAATCAAAGGCATCCAAATTGGCAAAGAAGAAGTCAAACTCTCACTCTTTGTAGATTATATGATACTTTATGTGGAAAACCCAAAAGACTCCCCCCCCAAAACTGCTAGAACTCATACAGGAATTCAGTAAAGTGGCAGGATATAAAATCAATGCACAGATGTCAGTGGCATTCCTATACACCAACAACAAGACAGAAGAAAGAGAAATTAAGGAGTCCATCCCATTTACAATTGCACCCAAACGATAAGATACCTAGGAATAAATCTAACCAAAGAGACAAAGGATCTGTACTCAGAAAACTATAAAATACTCATGAAAGAAATTGAGGAAGACACAAAGAAATGGAAAAACGTTCCATGCTCATGGATTGGAAGAACAAATATTGTGAAGATGTCAATGCTACCTAGAGCAATCTACACATTCAATGCAATCCCCATCAAACTACCATCCATTTTTTTCAAAGAAATGGAACAAATAATCCTAAAATTTGTATGGAACCAGAAAAGACACCGCATAGCCAGAGGAATATTGAAAAAGAAAAGCAAAGCCGGCGGCATCACAATTCCGGACTTCAAGCTCTATTACAAAGCTGTCATCATCAAGACGGCATGGTACTGGCACAAAAACAGACACATAGATCAATGGAACAGAATAGAGAGCCCAGAAATGGACCCTCAACTCTATGGTGAACTCATCTTCGACAAAGCAGGAAAGAATGTCCAATGGAACAAAGACAGTGTCTTCAACAAATGGTGTTGGGAAAATTGGATAGCCACATGCAGAAGAATGAAACTGTACCATTTCCTTACACCACACACAAAAATAGACTCCAAATGGTTGAAAGACCTCAATGTGAGATAGGAGTCCATCAACATCCTAAGGGAGAACACAGGCAGCAACCTCTTTGACCTCAGCTGAAGCAAGTTCTTCCTAGAAACATCACCAAAGGCAAGGGAAGCAAGGGCAAAAATGAACTCGTGGGACTTCATCAAGATAAAAAGCTTTTGCAAAGCAAAGGAAACAGTCAACAAAACCAAAAGACAACTGACAGAATGGGAGAAGATATTTGCAAATGACATATCAGATAAAGGGCTAGTATCCAAAATCTATAAAGAACTCATCAAACTCAACACCCAAAGAACAAAGAATCCAATCAAGAAATGGGCAGAAGACATGAACAGACATTTCTCCAAAGAAGACATCCAAATGGCCAACAGACACATGAAAAAGTGCTCAATATCGCTCAGCATCAGGGAAATCCAAATCAAAACCTCAATGAGATACCACCTCACACTAGTCAGAATGGCTAAAATTAACAAGTCAGGAAACGACAGATGTTGGCGGGGATGCGGAGAAAGGGGAACCCTCCTACACTGTTGGTGGGAATGCAAGCTTTTGCAGCCACTCTGGAAAACTGTATGGAGATTCCTCAAAAAGTTGAAAATAGAGCTACCATATGATCCAGCAATTGCACTACTGGGTATTTACCCCAAAGATACAAAAGTATGGATCCGAAGGGGTACGTGCACCCCGATGTTTATAGCAGCAATGTCCACAATAGCCAAACTGTGGAAAGAGCCAAGATGTCCATCGACAGATGAATGGCTAAAGAAGAGGTGGTATATATATATACAATGGAATACTATGCAGCCATCAAAAGGAATGAGATCTTGCCATTTGCAACGACGTGGATGGAACTGGAGGGTATTATGTTGAGTGAAATAAGTCAAAAAGAGAAAGACATGTATCATATGATCTCACTGATATGAGGAATTCTTAATCGCAGGATTCAAACTGAGGGTTGTTGGAGTGGGGGGTGGGGTGGGAGGGATGGGGTGGCTTGGTGTTAGACACTGGGGAGGGTATGTGCTCTGGTAAGCACTGTGAATTTTGCAAGACTGTTGAATCTCAGATCTGTACCTCTGAAACAAATAATGCAATATATGTTAAGGAAAAAAAAAAGAAGAAGAAGAAGGTAGTGGGAGGGGAAGTATGAAGCGGGGGAAATCAGAGGGGTAGACGAACCATGAGAGATGATGGACTCTGAAAAACAAACAGGGTTCTAGAGGGGAGGGGTGTGGGAGGATGGGTTAGCCTGGTGGTGGGTATTGAGGAGGGCACATTCTGCATGGAGCAGTGGGTGTTGTGCACAAACAATGAATCATGGAACACTTCATCTAAAACTAATGATGTAATGTATGGGGATTAACATAAGAATAAAAAAAAAACCCACATTGAGATACCACCTTACACCATTTAGAATGGCAAAAATTAACAAGTCAGGAAAACATAAATGTTGGCAATAAATTGGAGAAAGGGGGAACCCTTTTACACTCTTGGTGGGAATGCAAGTTGGTACAGCCACTTTGGAAAACAGTGTGGAGGTTCCTCAGGATGTTAAAAATAGAGCATGTAGTGAAAAGAAGGGGCACATGCACCCCAATGTTCATACCAGCAATGTCCACAATAGCCAAACTGTGGGAAGGAGCTGAGATGCCCTTCAACAGATGAATGAGTAAAGAAGATGTGATACATATATACAATGGAATATTACTCAGCCACCAGAAAAGATGAATACCTACCATTTGCATCAACATGGATGGAACTGGAGGGGATTATGTTAAGTGAAATAAGTCAAGCAGAGAAAGACAATTATATGGCTTCACTCATATGTGGAACATAAGGAATAGCTCCTTAGTCTGTTTAACTGTCAGTATAACCTATCCAACTCCCAGCTCTCAAAATTCATCACAAGTTTTAGTCCTCCAACATCTCCTATCTTGCTCTCAGTGCTTTTATGAATTCATTCCTTTTTATACTTTTTTACTGTCATTTCTTTGGATTTTTGGGAAGAAGTGGAGATAGATAATTGAATGAGACATCTATTTGAGCTACATTTCAGGGCCAGCAGGATCCATCTTCTGTGCAAAGCAGAAAAACAGGAGGTTGTCCAGAATTCAGTGCCTGGTTCCAACTGTGGTTCTTAACAAACACGTGGCCACACCCAGGACAAGAGCCTTTGCAACATTAAGGAGTCATAGGAGTCCTACTTCCCTTGGCACCTTCATCATGTTCTATTGTCTTTCTTCTTACCTTGACTCTTAACTAGAGAGTGCAAAGCAATTGGTCAAAGACCATAACCCGGGTCAGAGTAGATGGGCAGAGTCCCTGAGGTGTCCATTCATCTGTTCAACATTTGGTGGCCCTTCAGAGTTAATGGTCAAACTTTTTTCTGCCAGCAGGTAACAGTGAACATTATCTCACGTTTATGACCTATCTTCCATCTAACCCTCTGACCAGCTAGTTAAAGTGACTAGGAGAGAATTTTCCCCAAAACCTCATTGCTTAAAAACTAATAAAAAATATCTTGAATGCAAACTGCAATGTTCTATATCTTTTTGTTAATTTTTTATTGTTATGTTAATCACCATACATTACATCATTAGTTTTACATGTAGTGTTCCATGATTCATTGTCTGTGCATAGCACCCAGTGCTCCATGCAGAACATGCCCTCCTCAACACCCATCACCAGGCTAACCCATTCGCCCACACCCCTCCCCTCTAGAACACTCAGTTCGTTTTTCAGAGTCCATCGTCTCTCATGGTTCGTATCCCTCTCCCATTTCCCCCCTTCATTCTTCCCCTCCTGCTCTCTTCTTCTTCTTCTTCTTTTTTTTTAACATATAATGTATTATTTGCTTCAGAGGTACAGATCTGTGATTTAACAGTCTTGCACAATTCACAGCGCTCACCATAGCACATACCATCCCTAGTGTCTATCTCCCACCCATCCCAACCCTCCCACCCCAACCCCCACTCCAGTAACCCACAGTTTGTTTCCTGAGATTAAAAAGTCCTCATATCAGTGAGGTCATATGATACATGTCTTTCTCTGATTGACTTATTTCGCTCAGCATAACACACTCCAGTTCGATCTATGTCGTTGCAAATGGCAAGATCTCATTCCTTTTGATGGCTGCATAATATTCCATTGTATATATATACCACCTCTTCTTTAGCCATTCATCTGTCCATGGACATCTTGGCTCTTTCCACAGTTTGGCTATTGTGGACATTGCTGCTATAAACATGGGGGTGCACGTACCCTTTTGGATCCCTACATTTGTATATTTGGGGTAAATACCCAGTAGTGCAATTGCTGGATCGTATGGTAGCTCTATTCTCAACTTTTTGAGGAACCTCCATACTGTTTTCCAGAGTGGCTGCACCAGCTTGCATTCCCAACAACAGTGTAGGAGGGTTCCCCTTTCTCCGCATCCCCGCCAACATCTGTCATTTCCTGACTTGTTAACTTTAGCCATTCTGACAGGTATGAGGGTAGTATCTCATTGAGGTTTTGATTTGGATTTCCCTGATGCTGAGCGATATTGAGCACTTTTTCATGTGTCTGTCTGTTGGCCATTTGAATGTCTTCTTTGGAAACATGTCTGTTCATGTCTTCTGCCCATTTCTTGATTGGATTCTTTGTTCTTTGGGTGTTGAGTTTGATGAGTTCTTTATAGATTTTGGATACTAGCCCTTTATTTGATATGTCATTTGCAAATATCTTCTTCCATTCTGTCAGTTGTCTTTTGGTTTTGTTGACTGTTTCCTTTGCTTTGCAAAGGCTTTTGATCTTGATGAAGACCCAATAGTTCATTTTTGCCCTTGCTTCCCTTGCCTTTGGCGATGTTTCTAGGAAGAAGTTGCTGTGGCTGAGGTCGAAGAGGTTGCTGCCTATGTTCTCCTTTAGGATTTGGATGGACTCCTGTCTCACATTGAGGTCTTTCAACCATTTGGAGTCTATTTTTGTGTGTGGTGTAAGGAAATGGTCCAGTTTCATTCTTCTGCACGTGGCTGTCCAATTTTCCCAACACCATTTGTTGAAGAGACTGTCTTTGTTCCATTGGACATTCTTTCCTGCTTTGTCAAAGATGAGTTGACCATAGAGATGAGAGTCCATTTCTGGGCTCTCTATTCTGTTCCATTGATCTATGTGTCTGTTTTTGTGCCAGTACCATACTGTCTTGATGATGACAGCTTTGAAATAGAGCTGGAAGTCTGGAATTGTGATGCCGCCAGCTTTGCTTTTCTTTTTCAACGTTCCTCTGGCTATGCGGTGTCTTTTCTGGTTCCATACAAATTTTAGGATTATTTGTTCCATTTCTTTGAAAAAAGTGGATGGTAGTTTGATGGGGATTGCATTGAATGTGTAGATTGCTCTAGGTAGCATTGACATCTTCACAATATTTGTTCTTCCAATCCATGAGCATGGAACGTTTTTCCATTTCTTTGTGTCTTCCTCAATTTCTTTCATGAGTATTTTATAGTTTTCTGAGTACAGATCCATTGTCTCTTTGGTTAGATTTATTCCTAGGTATCTTATGGTTTTGGGTGCAATTGTAAATGGGATCGACTCCTTCATTTCTCTTTCTTCTGTCTTGTTGTTGGTGTATAGGAATGCCACTGACTTCTGTGCATTGATTTTATATCCTGCCACTTTACTGAATTCCTGTATGAGTTCTAGCAGTTTTGGGGGGGAGTCTTTGGAGTTTTCCACATAAAGTATCATATCATCTGCAAAGAGTGAGAATTTGACTTCTTCTTTGCTGAAGTGCATGCCTTTGATTTCTTTTTGTTGTCTGATTGCTGTGACTAGGACTTCCAATACTATGTTGAATAGCAGTGGTGATAGTGGACATCCCTGCCGCGTTCCTGACCTGAGGGGGAAAGCTCTCAGTTTTTCCCCATTGAGAATGATATGCGCTGTAGGTTTTTCATAGATGGCTTTTATTATATTGAGGTATGTACCCTCTATCTCTATACTCTGAAGACTTTTGATCAAGAAAGGATGCTGTACTTTGTCAAATGCGTTTTCTGCATTTATTGAGAGGATCATATGATTCTTGTTCTTTCTTTTATTAATGTATTGTATCACATTGATTGATTTGTGGATGTTGAGCCAACCTTGAGCCCAGGGATAAATCCCACTTGGTCGTGGTGAATAATCCTTTTAATGTACTGTTGGATCCCATTGGCTAGTATTTTGGTGAGAATTTTTGCATCCATGTTCATCAGGGATATTGGTCTGTAATTCTCCTTTTTGATGGGGTCTTTGTCTGGTTTTGGGATCAAGGTAATGGTGGCCTCATAAAATGAGTTTGGAAGTTTTCCTTCCATTTCTATTTTTTGGAACAGTTTCAGAAGAATAGGTATTAATTCTTCTTGAAATGTTTGGTAGCATTCCCCTGGGAAGCCCTCTGGCCTGGGCTTTTGTTTTTTGGGAGATTTTTGATGACTGCTTCAATTTCCTTAGTGGTTATAAGTCTGTTCAGGTTTTCTATTTCTTCCTGGTTCAGTTTTGGTAGTTGATACATCTCTAGGAATACATCCATTTCTTCCAGGTTATCTAATTAGCTGGCATAGAGTTGCTCATAATATGTTCTTATAATTGTTTGTATTTCTTTGGAGTTGGTTGTGATCTCTCCTCTTTCATTCATGATTTTGTTGATTTGGGTCATTTCTCTTTTCTTTTTGATAAGTCTGGCCAGGGGTTTATCAATCTTGTTAATTCTTTCAAAGAACCAGCTCGTAGTTTCGTTGATCTGTTCTACTGTTCTTTTAGCTTCTATTTCCTTGATTTCTGCTCTGATCTTTATGATTTCTCTTCTCCTCCTGGGTTTAGGCTTTATTTGCTGTTCTTTCTCCAGCTTCTTTAGGTGTAGGGTTAGGTTGTGTACTTGAGACCCTTCCTGTTTCTTGAGAAAGGCTTGTATTGCTATATACTTTCCTCTTAGGACTGCCTTTGCTGCAGCCCAAAGATTTTGAATAGTTGTGTTTTCATTTTCATTGGTTTCCATGTATTTTTTAATTCTTCTTTAATTTCCTGGTTGACCCATTCATTCTTCAGTAGGATGCTCCTTAGCCTCCGTGTATTTGAGTTCTTTCTGACTTTCCTCTTGTGATTGAGTTCTAGTTTCAAAGCATTGTGGTCTGAAAATAAGCAGGGAATGATCCCAATCTTTTGGTACTGGTTGAGACCTGATTTATGACCTAGGATGTGATCGATTCTGGAGAATGTTCCATGGGCACTAGAGAAGAATGTGTATTCCGTTGCTTTGGGGTGGAATGTTCTGAATATGTCTGTGAAGTCCATTTGGTCCAGTGTGTCATTTAAAGTCTTTATTTCCTTGTTGATCTTTTGCTTAGACGATCTGTCCATTTTAGTGAGGGGGGTGTTAAAGTCCCCCACTATTATTGTATTGTTGTCAATGTGTTTCTTTGCTTTTGTTATTAATTGCCTTATATGGGCTGCTCCCATATTAGGGGCATAGATATTTACCATTGTTAGATCTTCTTGTTGGATAGACCCTTTAAGTAGGATATATGTCCTTCCTCATCTCTTATTACAGTCTTTGGTTTAAAATCTAATTTGTCTGATATAAGGATTGCACCCCAGCTTTCTTTTGGTGTCCATTAGCATGGTAAATGGTTTTCCACCCCCTCACTTTCAATCTGGGGGTGTCTTTGGGTCTAAAATGAGTCTCTTGCAGACAGCATATCGATGGGTCTTGTTTTTTAGTCCAGTCTGATAGCCTGTGTCTTTTGATTGGGGCATTGAGCCCATTTACATTCAGGGTAACTATTGAAAGATAGGAATTTAGTGCCATTGTATTGCCTGTAAGGTGACTGTTACCGTATGTTGTCTGTGTTCCTTTCTGTTCTATGTTGCTTTTAGGCTCTCTCTTTGCTTAGAGGACCCTTTCAAGATTTCCTGTAGGGCTGATTTGGTGTTTGCAAATTCCTTCAGTTTTTGTTTGTCTTGGAAGCTTTTTATCTCTCCTTCAATTTTCAATGAGAGCCTAGCTGGATACAGTATTCTTGGCTGCATATTTTTCTCGTTAATGCTCTGAATATATCCTGCCAGTCCTTTCTGGCCTGCCAGGTCTCTGTGGATAGGTCTGTTGCCAATCTAATGTTTCTACCCTTGTAGGTTACATATCTCTTCTCCCGAGCTGCTTTCAGGATTTTCTCTTTGTCTTTGAGACTCGTAAGTTTTACTATTAGATGTCGGGGTGTTGACCTATTTTTATTGATTTTGAGAGGGGTTCTCTGTGCTTCCTGGATTTTGATGCCTGTTTCCTTCCACAAATTAGAGAACTTCTCTGCTATAATTTGCTCCATAATACCTTCTGCCCCCCTCTCTCTTTCTTCTTCTGTGATCCCAATTATTCTAATGTTGTTTCGTCTTATGGTATCGCTTATCTCTCGAATTCTGCCCTCGTGATCCAGTAGTTGTTTATGTCTCTTTTTCTCAGTTTCTTTATTTTCCATCATTTGGTCTTCTATATCACTGATTCTCTCTTCTGCCTCATTTATCCTAGCACTTAGCGCCCCCATTTTTTATTGCACCTCATTAATAGCCTTTTTGATTTCGACTTGGTTAGATTTTTGTTCTTTTACTTCTCCAGAAAGCGTTTCTCTAATAACTTCCATGCTCTTTTCAAGCCCAGCTAGTATATTTAAAGTGACGATTCTGAACTCTAGATCTGACATCGTACTAATGTCCATATTGAGTAGGTCCCTGGCAGTTGGTACTACCTCTTGCTCTTTTTGTTGAGGTGATTTTTTCCATCTTGTCATTTTGTCCAGAGGAGAATAGATTAATGAGAGAACAAAATGCTAGCAGAGTAACAATGTCCCCAGAAAATATACTCTAAACAAATCAGAAAAGTCCGGTGGGAAAAGAAAGGAAAGAGAGAAAAAAGAAAAAAAGAAAGAAAAAGAAAAAGATAAAGATAAAAACAAACAAAAACAAACAAAACTAAACAACAACTACATAAAAAACCAGAATGTGATCAAATATGATCAGGCTGGTATATAGATCAGTGCCACACACTAGATTTTGGGTGTATTTTTGTCTGTTAGAAGAAAGTGCCTCCCACAATTTTAAAGAAAGAAAAACTTATATATGTACAAAAATAAGGGTTGATATTATTAAGGGATGGAATATGACTGTAAAGATGGAAATTATAAAAGATTTTATAAAAGGATTTGATAAAAAGTTGTTTGAAAAAAGAAAGAGGATTTTAAAAAAGAAAAAAGAAAAAAAGGGAGAGAATGTGATCAGGCAGGGGAGTAGAAAAAACTATATACTAGAGATACAGGGTATATTTTGATCTGTTAGAAGAAACTATCTCAAAATTTTAAAGAGAGAACAACTTATATATATATATATATGCCAAAAATATGGGTAACTACTATGAAGGGATAGAATATGACTCTAAAAATGAAAAATAAAAATGTTTTTTAAAAAAGGGATTGATAAGATGTTGGTTTAAAAAGGGAAAAAGAAAAATTCAAAAAAAAAAAGAAAAAAGAAAAAAAGACATTTAAAAAAAATTAACTTTGAATGACTAAAGAATCATGGTAAAAAAGCTATGAATTCTATGTGCAGTATTCCCCTAGCGCTGGAGTTCTGCCGTTTTTATTGATTGGTAAACTTGGTCTTGGCTGGCTGTTCTTGCTGATCTTCTGGGGGAGGGGCCTGTTGCCATGGTTCCCAAATGTCTTTGCTGGAGGTGGAATTGCCCCGCCCTTGCCCGGTCCCGGCTAAGTAATCTGCTTGGATTGCTCTCCAGAGCTTTTGTTCCCTGTGAGCTTTCCGTACAGCTTTGGCGGCGGAGAGTGAAAATGGCGGCCTCCCAATCTCCGCCTCAGAGGAGCCAAGAACTCAGGCACCGCTCCTCAGTGAGCCCCCAGAGAAAAGCAGTCCGTCACTCCGGCTCCCCGGTCTCCGGCGGCACTCCGTGCTCACCCGGCCTGTGACCGCGCACTTCCATCTCTGGCACCCGACCCAGGGTGGAGTCTCCAAACCCAGCAGATCCCTGCGGTGCACTCCCACGTGGCTCCTCCTGGGGGAGGAAGGTGAGTCTCCCCGGATCTGCCGCTTTTTGGGTCCCTGCTGGAGGATCAGTGGCCTGACAGTGCCATGGTCACGGTTTATGGCAACCCCGAGCTCAGAGCCCACGCCTGAGCTCCACCTCTGCAGTCGGCTTCCCTGGTTCGTTACCTGGGAGCTCTTTCACTCAGGCACCCCCGGTCTTTCTGTGACCCCGACGGTCCTGAGACCACACTGTCCCGGATGGTTCCACCCCCAGCTTAGCCACCAGAGTGACGTCCCTCAGCAGAGCAGACTTTTAAAAGTTCCAATTTTGTGCTCCGTGGTTCTATCACTTGCCAGAAGCGGCCGACGGAGGCCCCTCCCCTGCCGTCTTTCCTCCCGAATATCACCTCGGATTCACTTCTCCGCACGTCCTACCTTCCAGAAAGTGGTCACTTTTCTGTTCAGAGAGTTGTTGCTATTCTTTTCTTCGATCTCCTCTTGAGTTTGTAGGTGTTCAGAATGGTTTGATCCCTATCCAGCTGAATTCCTGAGAGGAGACGAAATCCAGGTCTCCTACTCCTCCACCATCTTGCTCCGCTCCAAGATTAACTACTCTTTAAACTCAGTCACAGTCACATTTGAAAATTCTGTCACTAAAGACTAAACTGTAGAATTAACCTCCAACAATAAGTTCTGAGGCCGGAGAGCTGGGCGCCACCATCTTCATCCTGTCCATCCATGCTCGAGACTCGTAAGTTTTACTATTAGATGTTGGGGTGTTGACCTATTTTTATTGATCTTGAGAGGCGTTCTCTGTGTCTCCTGGATTTTGATGCCTGTTTCCTTCCCCAAATTAGGGAAGTTCTCTGCTATAATTTGCTCCAATATACCTTCTGCCTCTCTCTTTCTTCTTTCTGGGATCTTCTAATGTTGTTTCATCTTATGGTATCGCTTATCTCTCGAATTCTCCCTCGTGATCCAGCAGTTGTTTATCTCTCTTTTTCTCAGCTTCTTTATTTTCCATCATTTGGTCTTCTATATCACTGATTCTCTCTTCTGCCTCATTTATCCTAGCACTTAGCGCCCCCATTTTTGATTGCACCTCATTAATAGCCTTTTTGATTTCGACTTGGTTAGATTTTCATTCTTTTATTTCTCCAGAAAGCGTTTCTCTAATAACTTCCATGCTCTTTTCAAGCCCAGCTAGTATCTTTAAAATGATGATTCTGAACTCTAGATCTGACATCGTACTAATGTCCGTATTGAGTAGGTCCCTGTCAGTCGGTACTACCTCTTGTTCTTTTTCTTGAGGTGATTTTTTATGTTTTGTCATTTTGTCCAGAGGAGAATAGATGAATGAGAGAACAAAATGCTAACAGGGCAACAACGTCCCCAGAAAATATACTCTAAACAAATCAGAAAAGACCTGAGGCTGGGGGAAAAATAAAGGCAAAGAAAGAAAAAAGAAAAACCAAAAGAAAAAAGAAAAAGATAAAAACAGGAAAAAAATACACAGAACAAAACAAAACAAAA